>NC_060076.1:32264166-33643333 GCF_922984935.1 Meles meles | reverse complement strand
CTCTGTGAGGTTAGGCAACTTGCCAAAGGTCACAGAAGTTTCCTGATTCCGAATCCAGCGGTCTTTATAGTCTCATGAGTTGCCTGCTTATCTGTGCTAGGGAAGGAAGCGGTATATTTGAACTTGCCTCCCAGTGATGTATGTCTCACCCTCAGAAGCTAAGTTGCAGCAAGAGGAAGCACCTCGCCCAGGACACACCACAGTCAGAACCAAAGTTGAGACAAAACCCTGGTTCTCCAACTCTTTTCTTGGGCTCTTCTCATTGTTCTACCTGCCTTAGATTAAAAAGGAAAAGACATAAGGCAGGGAGTCCTCATGACTAACAAATGAGATCTATACTACAGGTCCTCAGATCCTCAGTAAATCAAATGTCCCCAGAGAGAGACCAGGAGAAGTCTCTGGACCAGTGCTCCATCAGCCTGAAGGACCCAAGGGTGAGATGTCTCCCGGGAGGCTGGCCTAGTTGCCCAAGAGCTCAGAAATGGCATCCAAGCCCCACAGCCCCTGGGTGAAGCCAAGCATGGGGATCCCAGGGCACCGGGCTGCAAACAACACCCTCTTCAGCACTGATCCTGACCTAGACGTCACAGGTGAGTGACTACCCAAGCAGGTACTAAGAAAGAGGGGCAGCCAGGGCTCCAAGGGACACTTGACTTGTCTCTCAGTGGAGCCAGGGACATGCTCCAGTGACGCCCATCGCCACTTCCTCCAAGGGCATACTGCCTCTCTGGAGCCTGCCTTTGGACCTGTCCAAAGGACCAGTGTGAGATGGTCAAGGGCTCCTTCTCTGACCTGAGCAGCCAGAGAGAGCTGGGCGAATGGAGTCATAGAAAACTCATGTGCTTGCTTACTCATCAAATAGTTGCCAACTACCTGCTCTCTGTCAGACTGCACTGTGAACTGGGGATTCCATAGTAAACTGGGTACAATGTTCACCCTGGACAATCTGTAAGACTTGTACCTAAGTAACCAAAAGACAGAGCAGAGAGTGGTAGGGCCCTAGAAGAAGGGCTCCGGAGTCAGGCTTCCTGGCCCAACCTCAGTCCAGTCCTATGATGCTGGGTGACCTTGAGCAAGTGGATTACCCTCTTCAACCTCCATGTCCCTCCTCCACAAGCTACTCTAAAAATGAAATAAGACAGTTGGCTTAGAAGTACTTTCTGCAGAAGCTGGGCAGGGAGAGATTACTCCAGGTGCTTCATGATTTCACCGCTAATGTAGATGTCAGGTAGTTAGCACCTTCTAAGTTCCATGTGTCTGCTCAGCATCACATATCATTACTCCGACAACCATGGTGCAGCTGTATTATCTCTATTTTAGCAATGAGAAATGGAGGCTCAGAGAGGGGTAGAGACTTACCCATGGTCACACAAACTGTAAGTGACAGAGCCGGGATTGGGACCCAGGTCATTTGGGATCCCAGAGCCTATGTTCTCTTTGGATTGCCTCTTATGGCTTCCCTCTTCTCCTTTGGCTTTCATTCAGAGTGATTTATGGAGTCCTTTCTATGTGCCATGCTCCAAAGGTACAGAGGGGCACAAAACAGACCTGAAGCCTTCCCTCACAGCCTCACAGACTAGTGGGGAGCAAAGCAAGAAAGAATAATTATGAGCATAACAGCTGTCACCAAAGGGCAGGTCAGAGCTCTGTGGGGCTGTGAGGCTTGTCTGGAAATCAAGCAAGGCCTTCCAGGGAAAGTAGTAACCTCTGAGATAAAATCTGAGGGCTGACTGAATTGGCCAGACAAAGAATCAGAGGGAGGGAACAGTGTGAAATCTGGAGCCACAGGTAATCAAGAAACAGAACAGAATGTACTGTTCAAAGAACAGAAAGAGACTGGGAGCAAAGCCACAGCAGGAAGCAGTGCAGGGATGAGCTGGAGAGGGAGGCAGGAGCCATAAGGCCAAAGAGTTTGGACTTGATCCTGAGGGCCCTTGAGAGTTGAGTTACTAGGCCCTCATACCACTCATTTTATGTCTTGTGGCTTCCTCATCTGCCCTCTGACTGGCTGATTCAGCAGCTGAGGAGTGAGTAGGGACAGGGGCCAGCGGAGCTGTGACTGACCACATAAGCTGAAGCCAGCACAGAGCTGCCTACAGGACAGGGAGGGGCTGGGGCAGGGTAGCACCAGGGACAGCTCTCAGTGGCTCTCAGGACTGCTGCAGAGCCCTCACTCTCATTCATTCATTCATTCATTCATTCCGTATTTGTTAAGTGCCCTAATAGGAGGGCACTGTTCTGGGCACTGGAGGATACAGCAGAAAACTAAGCAGATGAAATTCCTTGTCCTCCTTGAGATCACCTTCTTTCTAGTAGAGGAAGACAGAAAATATACACAACAAATAAGACAACTGTTAGAAGGTAGCCTGTGTATAGAAAGAACAAAGCAGGGCGCCTGGGTGGCTCAGTGGGTTAAGCCTCTGCCTTCAGCTCAGGTCATGATCTCAGGGTCCTGGGATCAAGTCCCATATCAGGCTCTCTGCTCAATGTGGGACCTGCTTCCCCCCCCCTTCTCTCTGCCTGCCTCTCTGCCTACTTGTGATCTCTGTCTGTCCAATGAATAAATAAAACCTTAAAAAAAAAGAAAGAAAGAACAAAGCAAGGAAGCAGCTCAGGGGTGCAAGCAAGCAGGGAGTCATTATAACTTTAAATAGGATGATCAGAGAATGCTTTATCACAAAAGTGATATCTAGGTAAATACATGATTGAGAGGAAAGGGAGAGTCAAGGGCACCCACAAGGAAGAGTGTTTCAGGCAGAAGGAAGAACAAGTGCAAAGTCTCTGGGGCAGGAGAATGCCACAAATGTGAGAGACCCTGTGAAGAGGGTGGAGGTGGGTGAGTAGGAGTGACTGATTTCAGAAAAATGGCAGGGAGGGAGTCAGAGCAGAGACAGCCATTGTAAGGACTTGGCTTTTACTCTGGGTGAGGAGCCACTAGGGAAATCTGGGCATAGACGTGACTGGTTTTTTGTTTTTGTTTTTGTTTTTGTCTTAGGAGAGAGAGAGGTCAGGGAGGGGCAGAGGGAGAGAGAGAATCTTAAGCAGGCTCCATGCCCAGCATGGAGCCCAACACGGGGTTCAATCTTGTGACCCCAAGATCATGACCTGAACTGAAATCAAAAGTTGGATGCTCGGGATGCCTGGGTGGCTCGGTCGTTAAGCATCTGCCTTCAGCTCAGGTCATGATCCCAGGGTCCTGGGATCGAGCCCTGCATTGGGATCCCTGCTCAGCAGGAAGCCTTCTTCTCCCTCTCCCACTCCCCCTGCTTGTGTTCCCTCTCTCGCTGAGTTTCTGTCAAATAATAAATACAATCTCTAAAAAAAAAGTTGGATGTGCAACTGACTGAGCCACCCAGGCCCAGCAGTGACATTATTTGACTTGTATTTCTTTTTTTTTTTTAAGATTTTATTTATTTATTTGGCAGACAGAGATCACATGTAGGCAGAGAGAGAGGAGGAAGCAGGCTTCCCGCTGAGCAGAGAGCCCGATGTGGGGCTCGATCCCAGGACTCCGGGATCATGACCTGAGCTGAAGGCAGAGGGTTTAACCCACTGAGCCACCCAGGCGCCCCCCTATTTGACTTGTATTTCACATGTGGATTTCTACCAAAAGCCTAAAGAAGGGGAGTCATAAAGGAAAGCTGAGTGAGCACACCCAGCACTCTGGAGCAGAAGGGCCAGTGTGTGAGTCCTGAGGCTCCCCCCATGAAAGAGCAGGGCCAAGTCTGAGGCATATTTGGCCATGATCCTTCAAGGCAGAGTGTGGAGGGAGCCCCTATGGATTGTGAACCAGGATCCCCTTGAGCAAACCACTCTCCCAGCAAGGCAGAGAGGGAAGACCCTGTCAGTAAGCACTTGCTGTGTTCCAGGCACTTCACCTACATTGTGTCCACTCCTCTCAGCAAGGCTGTGAGGTGGGAGTTATTATCTTTGCTTTTCAGACAAGGATAATGAAGTTCAGGGAGATGATGCTACTTGTCTGATGTCACCTCTTTAATGGTAGTGGAGCTGAAATTTGAACATAGGTCTCTCTGATGACTACAGTCTCTGCTCTGGCAGGGCTTTGTGGCACAGATGGCATTTGCCCTGGGCTCTAAAAGCAAAGTAGACTTGGTCAACTAATCTTCAACAAAGCAGGAAAGAATATTCAATGGAAAAAAGACAGCCTCTTCAACAAATGGTGTTGGGAAAATTGGACAGCCACATGCAGAAGAATGAAACTGAACCATTTCCTTACACCGCACACAAAAATAGACTCAAAATGGATGAAAGACCTCAATGTGAGACAAGAACCTATCAAAATCCCAGAGAAGAACACAGGCAGCAACCTCTTTGACCTCAGCTGCAGCAACTTCTTGCTAGGTATGTCTCCAAATGCAAGGGAAGCAAGGGTAAGAATGAACTATGAGGACTTCATCGGGATAAAAAGCTCTTGCACAGCAAAGGAAACAGTCAACAAAACTAAAAGGCGACGTACAAAATGGGAGAAGCTATTTGCAAATAACATAGCAGATAAAGGGGAGTATCCAAGATCTATAAAGAACTCATCAAACTCAACATCCAAAAAAACAAAAATCCAGTCAAGAAATGGGCAGAAGATATGAACAGACATTTCTGCAAAGAAGACATCCAGATGGCCAACAGACACATGAAAAGGTGCTCCATGTCACTCATCATCAGGGAAATACAAATCAAAACCACAACAAGATACCACCTCACACCAGTCAGAATGGCTAAAATTAACTAAAGTCAGGAAATGACAGATGTTGACGAGGAGGCAGAGAAAGGGGAACACTCCTACACTGTTGGTGGGAATGCAAGCTGGTGCAGCCGCTCTGGAAAACAGTGTGGAGGTTCCTCAAAATAGTTAAAAATAAAGCTGTGCTACGGTCCAACAATTGCACTACTAGGTATTTACCCAAAGGATACGAACATAGTGATTTGAAGGGGCACGTGCACCTAAACCCCAAAGTTTGTAGCAGCAATGTCCACAATAACCAAAATATGGAAAGAGCCCAGATGTCCATTGACAGACGGATAAAGAAGATGTGGTATATATATACAATGGAACATTATTCAGCCATCAAAAAAATGAAATCTTGCCATTTGCAACGACCTGGATGGAGCTAGAGTATATTATGCTAAATGAAGTAAGTCAGTCAGATAAAGACAAATACCATATGATTTCACCCATATGTGGAATTTAAGAAACAGGATAGATGAACATAGGGAAAGGGAAGGAAAAATAAATAAGATGAAAACAGGGAGGCAAACCATAGGAGACGCTGAACTCTACAAAACGAACTGAGGGTTGCTGGAGGGGAGGTGTGTGGGGGAATGCGGTAACTGGTAATGGGCATGAAGGAGGGCACTTGATGTAATGAGCACTGAGTGTTATATGCAACTGAGAATCACTAAATTCTACCCCTGAAACTAATAACACATTATATTTTAACTAAATTGAATTTAAATAAAGAATTTTTTTAATTAAAAAAAATAAAAGCTAGGTAGGCTTTACACATATAGAGAGAAGATTGCAATGAGGAAGGGACACAGGGTTTTTCAGGTGAAAGAAACAGAATGGGACAGGGGATATTTTGGGTCTCTGGATTTAAAAATAGAGACAACTTTGCTGTTTTCAAAAAACAGAGTACGTAAAAAAAAAAAACAAAAAAAAAAAAACAGAGTACGTGCTGGAGCTGAGTCTCAAAAGAACAGTTAGGACCAATTCAGGAAAAAGAGCCTTAAATGCTAGGCTAAGGCAGGGAGTCAGGAGCAGCTCCCTCCCCCTGTATCCAGAGAGCTCCCTAGTTTGTGACCTCAGTGAGGAGGGTTAGAGGAGAAACCAACAGCACAGAAGAAAATGACTTCTTGGATCACATCTAACCAAGCAATTGTAGCAGCTTTTTGGAGGAAAAAATAAATAAGTAACACCTGCCAGGCTTTGCTTGATAATGTCTACAAGGGAGTTTTGGAAACAGACAGGCTGGTGGATCAAAACGTAATGCTCACCACTTAAATAGCTTTATTCTTCAACAGCTACACTAAGTCCCTAAGCCTCCCAGCACAAGGGAGGAGGTAACAGTCATCTCTATTCCTTGAAGAGGACAGACAACCCAGTCTGTGGGCACCTGGGGCCCCCAGCTCAGACTCTGAGGGTAATAGGGGACCCCATCCCTGGGGGTGGCTCTGGAAGGACTCAAGAGGGCAGAGGGGCTGCTGGGTGGGGAGGTGTGTCCTCTTAGATCTTGGGCCCAGCACTAAATCCATCCTAATGCTGATGCTGGAGCCTGAAAAGGACTATTTGGAGACCTACTGGAGACTGAGGAATGGATCTCAAGAGGTCTTAATTGCCCACTCTCAACTCCTTTTTGGCCTGTCGCTTGCTTTGCACGGGTCATCTGCCATATGATAGAACTACTACCGCAGGGTCTCACCATGTGAGAGCTGTTGAAAAGGTCAGCCTTCTGTCCCTAGCCCATCCTCAACACCCTGCAACCCACCTACAAGGCATTATTTGCCTACTGGCCTCTTCTGACAGCCGGAGAGAACAAGGGAATTGCAGCCATAAAACTGGACTCCAAATAGAACCTTCTAAGAGTCCAAAACAGAGAAACAGCAACCCTCCACAGGGGCCTTCCTCAAGTTTCTTATCCTGAAGACCACTTCTCTTTCCCTTCTAAGATACAACAACCACCCTGTCAGTCCTTCACCAGAGAAGCCTCCACTTTTCCATTTAGGAAAAGCTCAACCCCTTAGCACAGAGAAGGGACTAACCCAAAGTCAGGGTGACCCATAGTACACAGTAACTCTCTAGCAGTATCCCTCCCAAAGTCTGAGTCGTAGATAACCACACAGGGCCCCAGCACAACAACACAGGGGACAGGAGGGGAGGGAAGGGCTTGGGCACTGTTCTTTAACAGTGCTCATCAATGTGTCTCCATCAGTACGGGATAAGCCTACTCACTCTTCCCACACATGAGTGTATGCATGCATGTCCAAGTGCACACACACACACTCACAATATTTCAAAGCTAAACAATAATTCTCAAAGCCAGCATAGGATCTAGACTATTAGAAGAAAAACATTTTCCTAAATCTACATAATCTGCATCGATTCCTCTGCCCACATGAAGATCCATCTTATATTGCTCAAGCCAGTTGGAATTTTCCATCTCTTGAAGCTACAAGAGTCCTGACCAATGCATCTCACCTGATTGTATTGGTTAAAAAGCTTTCTGCTGCAAATAACAGAAATGTATTATTTCACAAAACAAAGTGTAGAGGTGGGATAACCTCTAGGGTGCATTGACTCAGAGGTTTACTGGTGTTTTCAAGCTCCCCACTCTGCCTAGAAAAGAGATGACCAGAGTGGTTCCAGTTATCACATCCATATGAAATATCTGCATGACATCAACCTGAGAAAATAGAAGGGTCAGCTTTTACTACAGCTCTTTCTCAGAGACAAGGCAAGGAAACTTTTTCGTAACATCTCCAGCAGGTATCTCCAGGGCTTCATTAGCCAAACCTGGCCTTCCTTCAACCAATGGATTAGGACAGAGAAAACGGCAAGCAAAATGGGATTTTCCTCAGACCAATCATACTCATCTCTAAAGCTGAGGGTGGGTCAGAGTGCTCCAGAAGCAGATGGCTGTGGCTGTGTAATGAGCAGGCTATCCCAATCACATCAGGGTTCTATTAGGAGGGAGCAAACGGTGAGAGAGCATTGGGAAGGCTGCCAACCATGTGCCTTGCACTATATCCAATGGCTATGCTGGCCAAAGCTTTCCTTAAATTTGGGCCACACCAAATCCTTGGGCAGGATATTTTCTCCCTGCAAGGGGGTGGTGGTCAGTGAAGACATGTACACATCTTGTCCAGAACCAATTTTTAGCCAGGTCTTCCAGTTGCTGCTTCTCCAGTTATTGTGAGGAAGGTTCTCCCAGCTGATGTGGGGTTGGGCTGGAGTAAGGTGGGGCTGGAGGCAGGAATGTCAACTGGGAAGTCAGTAAGGCTGTCAGCCCAGGACCTGTGAAACAAGGAGACAGCCCAGCCCAGTAATGCTGGAGCCTGAGTCATGAGCAAGTTCTCAGGGGAAGGCTGAGGACAGGAAGCTGTGCTCACAGAAGGAAGACTCTCAGGGATCTACCAAAGGAGGACATGAGGGCCCTTCCATGAAGGTAAGGGAAAGAGACAAATAAGGGGCAGAGGGAGGAGACCCGCAAAGCATTCCTTTTCCCTTGTTCTGAATGGTACTGGGCATGCTGGAGGGCCAGCCCCTCCAGCAGACATTCCTTGAGTGACTGGAACAGGGACGCTGGGATTTGCTCCCTGCTGCTGGCCCACCTTCATTCTCAGGCCAGCCTTCACTCCCCCAATACTCTGTGCTCTTTCATGCCCTCAAGACTTTGTCAACGCTGCCCACTCATCAGAAAGGCATTTTCCTGCCTACAATGTCCCACTTCATCCTTCACATGCAGCCTCTGGAGCCCCAGCCAAGTAAGTGATGGCTCCTTCCTTTTATTCCCGCACAGCCATAGAGCTGTATGCCTTGCCTTGGGTTGTAATTCCTACCAAAATGTCAATCTTCTCACCTCCTAGAATGAGCTGAGAACACTCCAAGGGCAGAGACCATGTCTTGTTCATTTTGGTGACCTCTGTAGTGCCCAGCCAGTGTGGGGCCACACCACCTGCTTGGGAAGCAAGGGTAGGGATGGTGGGAAGGAGGGAGGTTCCTGTTGCCTTCTCCAGAGCTGAGCTGTTCAATATGGTAGCCCTTGCCATATGTGGCTATCTAAATGTAAAAATTTTTAATTTAGCCCTTTAGTTATACTAGCTGCTTTTCAAGGGTTCAATAGCCACTTGTAACTAGTGGCTACTGTTTAGACAGTGCAAATAAAGAATACTTCCATCACTGCAGAAAGTTCTAGTACATAGCACTATTCTAGAGACTCAAACTATTGCTGCAGCCGTAAGAGGAGCAAACTTCCTGCTACAAAGTCCTTTCTTCTCCCATCCAGAGCCCAGCACAAACCCAGATACATCCTCCGTTCTCCTCTCTCTCTCCTCTCTCCTTCCTCTCCACTCCCTTCTCTATCCCCGAGAGGGGATATCTGATCCGAGAGGATCAGAAGAATACTTCCCAGTGGCCTCAGAGTTCACAAAGCCTTTTTATAGTCTGCATGTCTCTGACCCTTCACTAAATCCTGGGAGGTAAGCAGGACAGAGATTGTAATTCTCATTTTACAGGTGAGGGAAACACAGCTCAAAGAGGAAAAGACTCTTGCCTAAGGCCACCCAGACAGCATGTGCTGGAGCCTAGACTGGACCTCAGGTTAGACTCCAGTCCCTTGTTCTTCCTCCAATGCCGTGTCACCTCGCACTGAGGAGCCATCTAATCCCACCTGCTATCTGATGCACAAGCCCTTCAACGACCTTGCTCTCAGGGGCTCATCCAGCTTCTGCTTCAGTGCTCCCTAGGATTTGAACCTTGCTGCCATTTGCGGAAGCAGCACAACCCACCTGTATAGATAGACCTGCCAGAAAACTCTTTTGCTGATGCTGGGCCCTGTCCTGAGACCTCAGACATCATGTGACACAGCCACTAACATGCCCTCTGCCACACGAGTGCCAGGTAGCCTGCAGCCTCACACACCTCCAGTTCGGGGGAGCTCAACACTCAGGGGAGCCTTTTCCTTCTTTGGGCCTTTAAACACCCGCCTCCCTCCAGCAGTTCCTCCCCACTGGTTTTCCCTCTGGGGCCTCCACAAACTATACCTGCTCTTGCTACCCCAGGACCAGCCTCAGGGACAAGGACCCATTCTCTATAGTGTGCTGTTGTCCTGGCTACAGCCTCAATAGGTCATCAGAGACAGGACGCTCCATCCTATTTGCCCATGACCTCCTGTGGTTTCTCTTTTGCATTAGCATATGAACCTCCTTATTCTGTGGACTCCATAGGAGGCCAAGGTCATGTCAATAATAGTGACAACTGCCACTGATGATGTGCTCACCGTATGTCAGCCATCTGGATGAGTGTTCTGCTCACATGCTACCTTCGATACCCTGCAAGGTGGCCATTAATATTATTCCCATTTAACAGATGAACAGACTGCTTATACACATATCTGTCATCTAGGTGAGAGGACAGCTGCAAGAATCAGGAGGATGGAGGTGACTGGGGACAATGCAGGTTTGGGCCTGGGTCAGTGCCAGGTCGCTGGGAGGGTGAAGGAGTTCAGAGGAATATAGAATCTGGCTATATGCGCAGGCCTCAGGGGCAAAAGACTTGGGTTTAAATCACAGCTACTTACCAGCTATGTGACATTGAGCAAGTCACTTTGTCTCTCTGAACTTCCATTTCTTCATGTGTAAAATGGAGCTGGTAGTACGTGATACAGAACCTAGGGCCTGCAATGAAGAAATAATGGCTGCTTAGCACCGTGTGTTACTCTCCAAGAGTTCTCAGGATTGGGAGCTAATACGAAGATTATCATCAATATTATTACAGAGAAGACCATACCCAGTGCTGAAGCAGGTGTAATTCACACTGTCTTCCCACGCTGAGCCTGGTCAGACCCAATAGCTCCCTGCACCCACACGTGGCTTCCAGCAAATACCTGACTTCCAAGATGAGGTTTTTATTTTTTTAATTAAGTAAGCCCTATGTCCATGGGGCTTGAACTCACAATCCTACGATCAAGAGTTGCATGCTCTACCAACCCAGCCAGCTACGTACCCCTGAGATGAGTTTAGATATTCTAATGGAGATGAAGTGTGAGGGGCTATGAAGGGCCTGGGCTGCTCCTGCAGTGAGCCACTCATCACCCACCCTTCTCTCCAGTAAAGGGGGTGGGGAATGGGCAGGAGTTAAAGGGTGGGGGACAATGAGAGATGACAAGGAAAGAGAAGAAACTAAAAATGAAGTCATGTCACTTCTAAAGCAAACATGGTTTTGGCAAGTCCTTTTCCTCTCTAAACCTCTGTCAAATGGGGTAACAACATCTCCTTTGCTGACATGGGGTGCTGTGGGTAGGAGCCCCAGCCAGGGTTAGCGCACAGGGGCACTTAGTGAGTGTCTGCTCCTAAAGACTGGCTGCCAGCTCTGCTGATGAGTTTGGGCCATCATGGCAGCCAATGAAAACAACAACATAATAGCATAATACCAACCGTTTCCTGAATGCCGGCTCGGGGCTACTCTTCATGGCAGCCTTTAAGGGAGGTGTCATTATCCACATTTGCAGAGGAAGAAACTGATAATTAAGGAGTAAGCAAGGGTGACATGCCCAAGGTCACTCAGTAGGCCAAGATGCCAGGACTGGCAACCAGGTCTGGCTGAAGCCCAATTTTGGTCCTGACACCAAGCTGCGGAGCCCCAGGGGAACCAAGCCCAGGTGCAGGAACCTTTGTATGCGTCTTCCATCCCAGCCCAGGGCTCACTGCCACAAACAAGGACCACGACTACTATGCATGCTGGAGGAGCATGAGACAGAAATTCAAGTCCCCTCTCTGCTACAAAATGACAACGGTCCTAGACTATCCCTTCTCCTCCTGGGCCTCAGTTTCTCCACCTACACAGCAGGGTGCTCGAAGTCAGGACTCTCAACTAACTCCCTGAAATTATGCAGACAGTAGAAGGAACTCGGAGGCGGAAAAGTGTCCTAAATGGGAGCAGTGCAGTGTTCCTCCATCCTTGAATAACCACTAATTAGTTAATCCCCAAAGCAGCAGGGTGAGTTATTCCGTACTATTATTATCCCCAATTTACAAGCAGAAGGTTGAATGAGGGAGTGATTGCCCCAGGCTCGGAGCAGGGATGGGATCAGCAGAGGCCTGGGAGGTGCTACAAATTGTTTTAGAATTGGGGGGGGGGGGGGTAGTAGAGGGACAAGGGAGGCCTCCAGGGGGAGAAACCACATAGGAATGCATTTCTGATCCTCGAGAAGTTGAAGTCCCTTCAGGGCATCTGAGCCAGCTCTCTGCCTGCACAGATGTGCAGACAAGGGCCCAGAGAGGGGGAGAGACTGGCCTAATGTCACACAGCCAGAATAGTAGACCACGAACAGACACTGCCATGGGTTCTCAGCTGAGGCAGCTCTGAAGAAAGGGGTGGGGGGCAGGGGGAAGGCTCCTAATAGCTGAGCTCCCGCTGTGGCCCTCCCTGAATTCCTAGAGAAAGCAGCTAGCAGTAAACCCCTAGGGATTATGTGTGTACTAATGGCCTGTGACAAAGGCAGCAGGATAAGCTCGGCTCCCCAGACTAAACAAGGTACAAGAAGCCAAGTCAAACAAAAGCCAGGGTTTTATGTTGGCCTGGCTGGTGGGCTAGGCTGGTGGCCTCTTGGGAGGCCAGGCCCTCTGCCACCACCCAGAATCTCCTCTGGTGGCCTTTTCCCTTTGCCATTGAGAACCAGACAGAAATATGTCCACAACATGTGAACACCCCTGTTTGTAGCACAGAATACACTTTCATCACCTTACCCAAGAGATGAAGAAACTGAGGGTCAGAGAGGGAAAGGAAGATACACGTCCCAAGTTACACAGCAAGTCAGGCAGGCAGCTGGGACCCACGGCCTCCTGGCTCCTCCTCAGCCTCCTGGATTCTTCCGTGAATTAGTGGTGACTGACATATGAACACAGGGACAGAGGTGGATGCAATATGCCAATTTCTATCCAAAGTATGGTCCTACCTGACCTCTCACTAGAGTCCGTGAGCACAGGCCTAGGTTCAAGTTCTGTTCCTGCCCCCTTCTAGAAACCACAGCTTTGGCAAATTACTTCACCACTCTGAGCCTCATTTTGCTTATCTCAAGAATAAGAGAAATAATGGTATCCCCCTCCCAGAGTTGTTGGGATGATTAAATGAGTCAGTAATGGATACAGAGCATTTGTTTCATGCCTGGCATACTGTGAGCGCTCAACTACTGTCATTACTATTAGCAGCTCTGGCACCAGTCTGCTGGATGGCTGGGGCAAGGCCCTCCTGAATAGCTGGGACCCTCCACCTCTCCTTCTTCTCTCTCAAATAGCATGTCACAAAGATTTCTTCTAACTCTACGGCTCTGTGGTCTCTACTACCAGCTTTTCCCAACCCACATGAATCAATGGACTCCAGAGTCAGGGAAGTGGGCTGGGAGACTCATCACTTCCCTGTTCGCCTTTCGAGGCCAGACTGCTTGTCCTGCCCTGGGCTCCGCACATCTGCTCCCAGGTGTTCTGGGTGTGAGTCCCCGCAGCAGATGGTCTGTCCATTGTCTGAGCAGCTGCAGGGTCACGCTTAGTGATGCTCCCCAAAGGTTTGTAAATAATTACAAATTATGAGACCTTGAGCCTTGGAGAGTTAGGAGATTAAGGCTGAGGAAGAGGGTCAGGAATATTTGGGGGCTGCACGAGAAAACATCACATCCATCTTCCCTGGCAGGGCCACCCTAAAATGGAAGGAGACAAATCTTCCCCACCTTATTTCTGGTCAAAACCACCAGAGACAGGCAACCGCCCACCTCTGGGGGACTTAGGAGTCAGTCTCAATCAACCCCCTCAGACATGTGTCAAAAGGGGCCCTCTCCACAGTCCTAATTGCATGGGGATTGTTCTGGTTGTTTCTGAATGTAGCTTCCTTTCCACATTATAGAGCTCACTTTTGCAAAATGAGAATGATTTGACTTCAGGCCTGGGGCCATTTCTCATCCTTCCCTTTTGGTTTCCAACAGAAGCAAGAAGAGATCTGCCTCATGGGGATTAAAACAATACTGTTCTCTACCAGCTAGGGAAGTGGCAACAGGGACGTGTGAAGAGATTACATACCTGCCCCTGCTTACCTGTCTGTGTGTCAAGTTTAAGCCCCTGGAGGGTTTGTGTAACACTGTTTAGGAGTCTTGAAAAAGTGAGACCCTATTTGTGGGATTACAGGGCGTGGAGACATTCTCGACTTTCACACTGATGCTTCGGATGGCTGCCAGCCCCACTCAGTCCTGCCAGTTGCCGAGTCCTGATTTGCAAAGAGATGATTTCTTCTAGTGTATTAGAAGTGAGTCACATCCCAGGAGTCATCCCCCATGCCCCTTATCTTTGCCATTGGCCAGTCTGGACTCAAAATAATGTTTCCAGACACAAGCACAGTTGGGAAAATGATGGACTGTGTTAAAGGCTCTGCTCTTTTGGGTGTTTGTTGTGTATCTTAAGCTGATCATCTCCCCTCTCTGGTAATCTGTTACAAAAACACACAACCCACAGCTGTTGTTCAGATTTGGGTAAAGGCGCTTTCTGAAATGTCTATACACATATATACAATATACAATACAATATATACATATTATATATATGTATATACAATATATATGTATATGTATATACAACGTATGTATATAAATATATAGTATATGTATATACAATATATAATACATGCATATACAATATACAATACAATATATACATATGTATATATACATATATACAATATACATTATACAAGTGTATATTGTGGCTTATCACTGTCAAATCTTATGGAATGATTTGACTCTTTAAACTATATATAACTATATATATACACACATATATGTAATATGTAACTTTGATAAAAATAAAAACTTTTTTAAATGATGTGTTAAGAATTTTACAGTTTAGATGAAGTATTTGAGAATAATTAGAGAAAAGTACATAGAAAACTAACCAAAGTGGGGCGCCTGGGTGGCACAGTGGGTTAAGCCTCTGCCTTTGGCTCAGGTCATGATCTCAGGGTCCTGGGATCAAGCCCTGCATCGGGCTCTCTGCTCAGCAGGGAGCCTGCTTCCCTCTTTCTCTCTACCTGCCTCTCTATCTACTTGTGATCTCTCGCTCTATATCAAATAAATAAAATCTTAAAAAAAAAAAAAGAAAACTAACCAAAGCAATTATTAATTCCAGGAAAACCAAAAGTACAAGAAGAAAAATACAGCATTTTTTTAAAAAGATTTTATTTATTTATTTGACAGACAGGGGGAGATCACAAGTAGGCAGAGAGGCAGGCAGAGAGGAGGAAGTAGGCTCCCTGCTGAGCAGAGAGCCCCATGTGATGCGGGGCTCCAATCCCAAGACCCTGGGATCATGACCTGAGCCGAAGGCAGAGGCTTTAACCCACTGAGCCACCCAGGTGCCCCAGAAAAACACAGCATTTTACTTGACTTAGCATTAAATAATATTTATGCAGTCATACCAATGAAAACACCGAATACTGACTAAAGCAAACGTTGTGATAGCATAGGGAGGTAATCAATAGATAATGGTTAAGATTTATAAATCAAGAAATAACAGTATAAGCATATCAATTAGAAATGTGTAAAAGGCAGAAAAAACAGCTAAAGAAATGGAAAGCAGTTGTCTGGAGGAAGCAGCCTTGTCGAATGAGAAAGGATGAGGAAGATAGTTATTTTTCATTATAAATAAGACTCTTCCATCAGAGAAAGACAATTATCATATGATCTCTCTGATATGAAGAATTTGAGAGGCAGGGTAGGGGTCATGGGGGGGAAGGGAGGGAAAAAATGAAAAAAGATGGGATTGGGAGGGAGACAAACCTTAAGAGACTCTTTTAATCTCAAGAAACAAACAGGGTTGCTGGAGGGTCCGGGGAGGGATGGGGTGGCTGGGTGATGGACACTGGGGAGGGTATGTGCTATGATGAGTGCTGTGGAGTGTGTAAGACTGATGATTCACAGACCTGTACCCCTGGGACAAAAAATGCATTACATGTTAATAAATAAATAAATAAGAAAGACTTTTAGTAATATCAGACTTTTCAAGTTATGTACATATATTCTTGGATTAAAATGAAAATTAACTTAAAAAAATAAAAGTAGAAGCAAGTGACAGCTATAAGAAGGCTAATTTAAGTTCCAGATAAAAAGAGAATTTTCTAATACCTAGACTTATCCAAAAGTGGAATTGGCTGCCCCTATGGACAGTGAGTTCCCTGTCATCCAAAGTATTAAGCAGAAAGTATATGTCCATCTGTCAGAAGTAAGGTAGAGGATTCAGCTTTGGTTGGGAAATTTGACTAAATAAGCTTAAAGATCCCTTTCAACTCTAAGATCTTCTCCAATTCTACGCATCTGTGGAAGCTGGGATGTTAGTGTCATTTATCTCCTAAGTAATTCAGTTATCTGTGCACTTAATAAGCATCTCCTTAGGGGTGCCTGGGTGGTTCAGTGGTTTAAGCCTCTGCCTTCAGCTCAGGTCATGATCCCAGGGTCCTGGGATCAAGCCCTGAATCAGGGTCTCTGCTCAGCAGAGTGACTGCTTCCCCCACCCCCCCTCTGCCTATGTCTTTGCCTACTTGTGATCTCTCTCTGTCAAATAAATAAATAAAATCTTTAAAAAACAAAATTAGCATTTGCTTAGTGCTATTTTGTTTCTGGGGCTTCACCAGGTCTTGGGTTGGGGATAGAACTGCCAAGATAAATATGACATAGTATCTGTCTACAAGAATCATTGAAGGCCAGTGCTAGAAATCTCCTCAGTGTTGTCTGATCCAACCCCTCATTATACAGAGAAGGCAACTGAGGCCCAGAGAAAGGCAGACACTTGTACAGTGTCACACAGCATTAGTGGCAGAGTCAAGCTTGCATCTAGATCTCTTGATTCCTGTGCTAGTCCTCTTTCCCTCACAATGCCTCCTCTGAAGAGCAACACCTCAAAAATGGTTCTAACAAAAATGAAGCTGATTCTTCATGGTATTTTAATGATCTCACATAAACATCATCGTGCAATGAATCTTATTTTAATTGTAACAAGGTTTGGCTTCCTGGATATCTCCTTCAGAAGGGCATGTGGTAAGCTTTCTGGAAACACCCAAAGTTCGCTGAACCCAGACCTCCAAGTCATTCACCAGAAAGATCTAAAACAACAGAAATAAAACCGGCATTGCTTTGTCTCACCATCTCGTGAGATGCGTGAGAATTCTGAAGTAAAGAGTTACCGCCTGTGTCATGGGTAAAATCCCAAATCATTTTGTGGAGTTTGTTATTATTCCAACAGCTCTGAGAGCCAACATCTGCATGTTCCAACATCTTTGCAGTGTCACTTCCTGGATCCTTTCTGCTTGATTTGGTATTCCTGTCTTTGCCACCTTGAAAAAGTCCCACATCTCACTGAATTTCAGTTTTTCTTAACCAGTTTGTTGTTTGTTTATTTAAATAAGATGAGACCAGTGGTTCTCAGCCAGGGGCAATTTTGCCCCATCCCCCAGGGGACATCTAACAAGGTCTGGAAACATCTTTTGGTTGTCACAATCGGGGTGGGGTGCTACTGGCATCTAGTGGGGTAAAGGCCAGGGCTGCTGCTAACCATCGTACAGTGCACACAGCAGCCCCTCCCAACACAGAATGATCTGTTCCAAAATGTCAATACTGCTGCTGTTGAGAAATCCTGGGCTAGACTCTTTGGGTGCAAGGAATAGAAACTGAAGTCCAACTTGCTTAAGCAAAAGAAGAAAAAAATCAGGTGGTTATTGTTAAGATTTTCACTGGTTTAGAGATAAAAAAGAGCTAAAAAAAAAAACTTCGGGATGGATACACCTTGGTGACTAGAATAAGTAATTCAACTCCCATCTAGACCGCCTCTCCTTTCTCTCTAACTTTTGTTCTCATGCTTTCCATGTGACACAGGACTAGCCACCCAGCTCTGAACTCATATCTTCACAGCTTCACAACCAGAGACAACAGGTCCTTTTATTTCTGGAAATTCTAGGGAAGGATTCTGATTGGTCAAATTTGGGTCACACAGTCATCCTTTTTTTTTTTTTTAAGATTTTATTTATTTTATTTAACAGACAGAGATTACAAGTAGGCAGAGAGGCAGGCAGAGAGAGAGAGGGGGAAGCAGGCTTCCTGCTGAGCAGAGAGCCCGATTCGGGGCTTGATCCCAGGACCCTGAGATCATGACCTGAGTCAAAGGCAGAGGCTTTAACCTACTGAGCCACCCAGGCGCCCCCACGTTCATCCTTTTAACCAATGACTAAGGCCAGAAAGAGTGAAGTATCTAAAACAATTGGCCTAGAACATGCCCATCCCTGTGCCCAGAGGGATGTCACTTCCCAAAGTGGAGGAGGGGTTCTAGACAGACAAGACAACAACCACTGCAGCCTGGAGTAATAGGGTGATGGACTAAGAGTCAAACATCCTGACACTATTCTTGGCTCTGCCTCTAATTTGCTGTGTGATCCTGGACAAGTCCCTTTCCCTCTCTGGACCCCAGTCTCCCACCTTTGCAATGAAAAGATGGATCAGAAGTCAAAGGGATCCCCAATCTCTAACATTTGGTAACTTTTGTTGGTTGTTAAGTATTACTGATCACCCCAACAATGATGATATTTGAAAATACTTGTTTTAGTATATGTGCTGCTGAAGCGAGCACTGAAAATACTTGTTAAACCCATCAAGCTTTTAGATTACTGGTTCCAGGATATAACATAGTCTAGAAATATCTAAAAATTGTTCAAATCATTTTAGTTATTGGATCTTTTCCAACTTTTTTTTTAAATTTAATTTAGAGAAATCACAACTAGGCAGAGAGGCAGGCAGAGAGATTGATTTTAGTTATTGGAATTTAGAAATGATTTTAGTTATTGGATCTTTTCCAACTTTTTTTTTTTTAATTTAATTTAGAGAAATCACAACTAGGCAGAGAGGCAGGCAGAGAGAGGGGAAGGGAAGCAGACCCCCTGCGGAGCAGAGAGCCCGACGTGGGGCTGATCCCAGGACCCTGGGACCACGACCCGAGCCGAAGGCAGAGGCTTTAACCCACTGAGCCACCCAGGCACCCCGGATCTTTTCCAACTTTTAATGATAATGAGAACAGCATCAACTAAAATGCTTTAGCATCTATTTATATTTTCAAAATGGTCCATGCATTTCTCAATTCTTACATAATATGCAACACTTATGGACCCACAAAAACCACTTATATATTAATTTTTATTTAAAAGAATTAGTGGTTGCCTTTAAAAAGGTTCAACATATGAATAAAATCTAGTTTAAGTATATAGATATTGTATGTTAAGCCTCATTATGAAACATATATCATCAAATAAAATAGATGGTATTGGGAAATCCCCCAACAATATGGAAGATAAGGCAAAGATTTCATTATCACCAACCACTCATTCATTCAAAAACTATTCCCTGAGTGCCTGCTATGTATCAGACACTATTCACTGACTGCCCCTGGGCAACTTACATTCTCATGGATGCAGCTACATTCTAGTGACTGAAGACAGATACCTTGAATCCTAGCCCATTATCAAGAGGAAGTCCATACCTCTCAGCCCCATAGCCTCTCCAGCTCCCAGAGAATTCCCACTTTCACTCTGCACCTCGGCAAACAGAGCTCCCAGCTCTGTCACACCTCTGTTACTGGGAACCCTTTTGCACTCTCCACATTTTTATCACCTCCTCTGAGAAATCTCCTTGACACTTCTCTTCCTACCTCACAGATTCCGTCCTGACTTCCTCTGTGCCCTCAGAACCTCTTGCACATGTCTACCAGATAACACGTCTCACTTTACGTCAGAATTACTTATGTCACATTGGACTATAGCTTTCTCTAGGGAAAAGAAAGGTTCTAATTTACCTGAGGATTTTCAGAGCTACCCTCATTTGCTTAGGTGCTCAGGCCAGAAACCTGGGCTTCATCTTCCATGAATCCCTCGTTCTTGCCTCCTACGTCCAACTGAGGCTTGTCATGTCTACCTCTGTGCACACCTTCATCTCTGGATCAATCAATTACTTCCCTTGGACTAGATCAATCTTGCCCCAACCCTCATAGCCTAGGTAACTCATTAATCTTGACTTCCTCCTCTAAGAATCCTGCCTTAATTCCTGTCCCCTGACCCCAGGCTGAGCTGAGTGTTCTCTGGGTAGTTTAGGTCTCCTGTGCTTCCTACTTTTTTGGTGACTGCTCTTCTCTCCTATTGGAACTATAAACTCTAGGAGGCCAGGTTCTTATTTATAAGTGCACCCCCATCTGCCTGAGATGTGATGAGTCACCATTGATGACTTTGTAAATAAAGATTTTTATTTTTTTTTTATTTTTTTATTTATGACAGAGAGAGATCACAGGCAGAGAGGCAGGCAGAGAGAGTGAGAGGGAAGCAGGCTCCCTGCCAAGCAGAGAGCCCGATGTGGGACTCGATCCCAGGACCCTGAGATCATGACCCGAGCCGAAGGCAGCAGCTTAAACCACTGAGCCACCCAGGCGCCCCGATGACTTTGTAAATAAATGCAGGAACAAACCTGTTTGGCGTCAGAAAGCCTGGATGCTACTCGGATCTGCCACAGTTAGCTAATTGAGTCACTATGCACTTAACTTCTCTGAGCCTCAATGATCTCATCTGTTAAATTGTCACAATAAGTCCTCCCAGTCTACCTCCAGGGATGAACATAAAACTCAAATGAGATAATAAATAGGAAAGCTATTTATAGCCTCTAATTGTTTTACACATGTAAAATGTTATTTCTAATTGTTTGGCGTTCAGGTTATGGGGTTTGTTTGTTTTTGGTGTTTTTTTGCATTTTCTCTGAGTTATTTTAGATATAACCACAGATTGCTCCTGCTTGTAAATTTCTTGTAGGTGCAGAATCCAAGAAGAAAAAAGTTACTGCTGCTCATCTCTGAGAAGATTTAGAACCTAAATGTTTTGAATTTTTTAAATAGTTAAAAGAACATTTTTAATACAAATTGTACTGGAGGCACTGCTTTAAATAACCTAAGTTTCCCTTAAGCAGTAAGTACCAAACTGATACAAATTAAATAAACTCACCCACTATAATATTGGTATAAGAGAAAAGAACTGACAATTTAGAACAGAGTAAAGGGAAAAAAAGAAATTCAAAGCAACCTTAAGTTCAGCTTTACACCTATTAAATTAGCAAAAATATTTAAAAATGATTCCTCTCAAAGCTGCTGTGGTTATAGAAAAGCCAATATGCACATACACTGCTCCTGGATATAAATTGTTTGCTTCTTTGGAAAGCAAATTGATAAAATCTATCAAGAGCAAAAAATAATTCTATTCTTGGAAATCTAGCTTAAGAATTTAACAGAATAAACAGGCTTTGTGCGCAAAAACATATAGCATTAACTCATAAATAATCAAAAAGTGCAAACATTTACAAGAGTGGAGAAGTGGTTTGGTAAAGCATGTTGCATCCACTGGATGAAATATTTGATAGCCATTAATAGCAATCATTTCAGGTGCATGGCCATGGCACCCTCGCCCTGCCCAAGAAACCCCTGTGACTACTGTTGGATTGCTTCTTCGTATTAGGAAAGGGCCAAGCTTTTAGAACAGAACCTCACTCAAGTCTTCAAGCAAGTCAAAGCCAAGTTCTCCAAGATGTTTCAGTGAAGATATTCAGCTTAAGTCAGGGACTACAAGATACCATGTGGCAGTGGGTTGGCAGGAGGTGGTAAAGTTCACTCTAACATTTCAGGAGTTTGATAACTTACTGTGACTCTGCTCACGATGGGACTATCCACATTCCTCTGGCCTTGAAGGAGACTATGGACACAGGAGCAAGGCTGTGCTCCTGTAGCCAGCTCACAACCAAAATTAAAAGGAAGGCCAGACCCCTTGGAAAGAAGGAGTCAAGTGCATTCAAAGAGGCTAGGGGGAGTCTTTGACTCTGTATTCCCTGCAACTGTAAGAGGCGATTCATGTACTTGTATGGTGCCTTCTCCTTGAATCTGGACTGGTCCTGGGACGCACTTGTAACTATAGAATATGGCAAAGTGATGCTGCATGCCTTCTGAACATAGGTCAGTAAAAGCTTTCCAGCTTCTATTTGGGTCTTTTGGAACACTCTCAGAGAGCCCTGGACCACCACGTAAGAAGCTCTATGACTGCCATCCTGGAGAAGCCATGTGTAGGCACTCTGGTTGACAGTCCCAGCAAAGCTAAATTCTCTAGCCTCTAAGGCATTGCACATATAAGCAAAGCTGTTTCAGATCCCCCAGCCATCCCATCCACAAGCTGATAACCCCCAAGTGACCACAGTTGATACCAAACGAGCATAAAAATTGATCAGGAAAAAAAAAAAAAAAAAGAATTGACCAGCTAGCTAATCTTGGCCAAGTTCCAGACCCTCAAAATTATGGGACATAATAAAATGCTTGTTATTTTAAGGCACTAATTTTGGGGGTAATTAATATGCAGCCACATATAACCAGGACATCAACTTTGGAGGATGTTTGAGAATAAACTCATAATTCCATAAACAAGTAAATGAAGTTAAAGAATCAAGCTTCTTTCCTGTCTTTCCTTTATGAACCATACTTCTGAGTAACCAAATAGTTGATGAGATGGAGCCCTTTTTTAAGAATTAAAGCTAATACATGTGTGGGAATATCAGAATTAGAATACTATTAAAATAAATAGAATATTTAAAATTCCTGATGAAATAATAGCATGAGGCAATGATCATCGATGACTGCTAAAATTATTAGACAAAAGGCAAGTGAGGAACATTATAATGAATAGATCAGGCTGAAAGCACCTCAAGCCACTAACTGATATCTTCTTAACAAGCCAAGACAAGGGAAAACCAGCCCTTACGGGCCTCCTGGTGTGAGGCAACAGGAAGTACACAGCACCAACTCTGAAACTTTCTTACCCCAAAATCAAATCTGAACCTGGCAGAACTTCTGGATTTCATCCCGGAGACCAGAAGAACATGTTAAATGATCTCTGGTGGATGTAATCAGCAAAATACAAAACATGGAAAATTCTACAAGGCAAACAACCAAGTTTCTGCAAAATACAATTTTTTTTTAATTGAGGAAGAAGGGGAATCTACTGATTAAACAAGACTAAGAAAATATACCACCCAAATTCAATGTGTAGACTATTTCTGGATACCGATATATATATATATTTGAAAATATATATTTTGAACAAGAAATCATTAATTTTTAATCATTAAATGATTAAAAATCATTAAATGATTAAGAAATAATTTTTATTTTTTAGATGTGGTAGTATATTGTAGATAATTTTTAAAGCATATTTATCCAGGGCACCTGGGTGGTTCAGTCAGTTAGGCATCCAGCTTTGATTTCAGTTCAGGTCATGATCTTGGGGGTTCTAGGACTGAGCCCTGCCTTGGGCTCCATGCTCAGCTCGGAGTCTACTTGAGATTCTTTCCCTCTTCCTCTCCCTCCCCCTCTGCACTTCTCCCTGCTCATGTGTGCAGGCACATGCTCTCTACCTCAAATAAATAAATAAAATATTTAAAAATAAATTAAAAAGCAGGGCACCTGGGAGGCTCAGTCATTAAGTATCTGCCTTCAGCTCAGGTAATGATCCCAGGGTCCTGGAATCTAGCCCCACATCAGGCTCCCTGCTCAAAGGGAAGCCTGCTTCTCCCTCTCCCACTCCCCCTGCTTGTATTCCCTCTCTCAATGTCTCTCTCTGTCAAATAAATAAATAAAATCTTTTTTAAAATTTTTAAAAATTAAGAAGCATCTTTATCTTTTTTAATTTAAATTCAAGTTAGCTAACATATAGTGTATTATTAGTTTCATGGGTAGAATTTAGTGATTCATCAATTGCATATAACACTCAGTGCTCATTACATCAAGTGCCCTCCTTTATGCCCATCACCCAGTTACCTCATCCCCCACCCACTTCCCCTCCAGCAACCCTGTGTGTTCCCTATCATCAAGAGTCTCTTATGGCTTGCCTCTCTGTTATTAACCTATTTTATTTTTCCTTCCCTTCCCCTATGTTCATCGGTTCTGTCTCTTATTAAATTCCAAATATGGGTGAAATCATATAGTATGTGTTTTCTATGACTGACTTATTTCACTTAGCATAATACACTCTAGTTCCATCCATGTTGTTGCAAATGACAAGATTTCATTCTTTTTGATAGCTGAATAATATTCCATTGTGTGTGTGTGTGTGTGTGTGTGTATACCACAGCTTTATCCATTCATCAGTCAACAGACATCTGGGCTTTTTCCATATTTTGGCTATTGCAGACACTGCTACTATAAACACTGGGGTGAATGTGTCCCTTTGGATAGATACCTAGCAGTGTAATTGTTGGATCATAGCATAGTTCTATTTTTAACTTTTTGAGGAACCTCCATACTGTCTTCCAAAGTGGCTGCACCAGTTTGCATTTCCACCAACAGTGTAAGAGAGGTCCTCTTTCTCTGTATCCTTACCAACATCTGTTGTTTCCTGAGTTGTGAATTTTGGCCATTCTGACCAGTGTGAGGTGGTATCTCATTGTGGTTTTGATTTGTATTTCCCTAATGATAAGTAATATTGAACATTTTTTCATGTCTGTTAGCCGTTTGTATGTCTTCTTTGGAGAATGTCTGTTCATGTCTTCTGCCCATTTCTTGACTGGATTTTTGGTTTTTTGGGTGTAGAGTTTGATGAATTCTTTATAGATTTTGCATAATAGCCCTTTATCTGCTATGTTATTTGCAAACATCTTCTCCCATTCTGTAGGTTGCCTTTTAGTTTTGTTAATCATTTCCTTTCCTGTGCAAAAGTTTTTTTTATCTTGACAAAGTCCCAATAGTTCATTTTTGCTTTTTTTCCCTTGCCTTTGGAGACGTGTCTAGCAAGAGTTTGCTGTGGCCAAGGTCACAGAGTTTACTACCTCTGCTCTCTAAGATTTTGATGGATTCCATCATTTAGGTCTTTGGACCATTTTGAATTCATTTTTGTGTATGGTGTAAGAGAGTGTGGTCCAGCTTCATTCTTGTGCATGTGGCTGTCCAATTTTCCTAACAGCACTCGTTAAAGAAACTGTCTTTTTTCCATTGGATATTCTTTCCTGCTTTGTTGAAGATTAGTTAACCATAGAGTTCAGGGTCCATTTCTAGGTTCTCTATTCTATTCCATCGATCAGTAAGTCTGTTTTTGTGTCAGTACCATACTGTATTGATGATTACAGCTTTGTAATAGAGCTTGAAGTCTGGAATTGTGATGCCACCAGCTTTGGTTTTCTTTTTCAATATTATTTTGACTATTTGGAGTCTCCTCTGGTTCCACACAAATTTTAGAGCTGTTTGTTCCAGCTCTGTGAAAAATGCTGGTGTTTTTTTAATAGGGATTGCTTTAAATATGTAGATTGCTTTCAGTATTTTTTTTTAAAGATTTTATTTATTTATTTGACAGAGAGAGATCACAAGTAGACAGAGAGGCAGGCAGAGAGAGAGAGAGAGGGAAGCAGGCTCACCGCTGAGCAGAGAGCCCGATGCGGGACTCGATCCCAGGACCCTGAGATCATGACCTGAGCCGAAGGCAGCGGCTTAACCCACTGAGCCACCAGGTGCCCCAATTGCTTTCAGTATTATAGACATTTTACAATATTTGTTCTTCCAAAATAAGGATAAAATGTTCTTCCATTTCTTCATGTCTCCCTCAATTTCTTTCATAAGCATCCTATAGCTTTCAGAGTACAGATCTTTTACCTCTTTGGTTAGATTTATTCCCAGGTATCTTATGGTATTTGGTGCAATTGTAAATGGATCAATTCCTTGATTTCTCTTTCTGCTGCTTCGTTATTGATGTGTAGAAATGCAACAGACTTCTGAGCCTTGATTTTATATCGTGAGACTTTACTGAATTCCTATATCAGTTCTAGCATTTTTTTTTTTGGTAAGAGTCTTTTGGTTTTTCTACAGACTATCATGTCATCTACAAGGAGCAAAAGCTTGACTTCTTTGCTGATTTGGATGTCTTTTATTTCTTTTTGTTGTCTGATTGCTGAGACTAGGATTTCCAATACTATGTTGAACAACAATGTTGAGACTGGACATCCCTGTCATGTTCCTGACCTAAGGGGAAAAAAACATCTTTATCTTTAGAGATAAAAGATGTATATATCCCAGATGCATCTGGGATTTCCTTCAAAACATCCAGTGGTAAGGTGATAGGAGTGTATTTGGTATAAATGAAGTAAGACCAGCCATATATGTTGATATTACTAAACCTAGGTGGAGATGTGGGGGTTTAACACATTAATAGCTCTACTTTTTGTACATAATTTAAATTTACACTAAAAAACTTGAAAATAAGTAGCTCTAGCCAAAACAATGGGGGGGAGGTGTTTTAGTGATGCATCACTAAGTGATCTGAGTGCAAGAGAGACAGTCTTTACCTTTTCCCCTCTTGCCAAATCCCCCTGCACTTACAAGACTAGAAACCAAAAGAGGCGTCTGAAGTCACATTTTAAGGATGCATAATGGAGGGGAGTTTGGAGAGGGAACAAAATTATTAAGGAGGATTATACTGTCACCACTTGACACAATGGGGATTGCTGCTTTTAACTGCTTTAAACAAGTCTTACTTCATACCAGAGCTTCTACTCAAGAAGGCGTCGCCATGGGAAATGGATCCTACCCAGATCAAATCTTTCTTCCCAGCTTGGTCTTTGAGTACATGTCCCTTCCGTCCAGGGCAAGAGAATGAAGGTGGTTCTTACAATGCACTTGAAATTCTTTTTTTCTCTTCATGGTGTCCTTGCAGCCAGGTGTCTCGGAAGGCCCAGGAATGGAGACACCTCTGGTTAGAGAGGCTGTCCTGCCTGAGAGGGGGACCAGGTCAAGTTTCTGCCTTTCCATGGGTCTATTTCCTTCAGATGCAATGACAAGCAGTATAGCATAGGGTCAGCCAGTGTGCTCTGGACACAGCTGGTCCTGCAAGTCATCAGCTGGGCAATCTTTTATCTAGTTGCACCCCTGAAAGCAAGATGGGTCACTAGCAGCTCTATTGGAGTCATCCACAAAATTACAGCCACAGTTCTCACTCTTGCTGTGTCTGCTCAAACTGGTACCATCATACCCAGAAATATGGCCTCAGTATGTGCTCTGTTTCTGTCAGTACTTGAAGGATACAGGCTTCATCAGGTCAGATTAAGTGATCACCCTTCAGTGGATTATCTAAGACAAATGTCTGATGAAGAAAACAATGCTAGCTCTTAGTACTTTTTTTTAATAATAATAAAAAAAAGTAGGGGGACCCTGGGTGGCTCAGTCAGTTGACCATCTGCCTTCAGCTCAGGTCATGATCTCCAGGTACTGGGATCAAGCCCCATGTCCATCTGTCTGGCTCCTTGCTCAGTAGGGAGTCTGCTTCTCTCTCTCTCTCTCTCTCTCTCTCTCTCCCTCCTTCTGCCCCTCCCCCCTGCTCATGCACACACTCTCCCTCAAGTAATAAATCAGAAAGGAAGGAAGGAAGGACAACTTCCAGCTTACATTCTTGTTGAAAGAAGAAAATTAGATAATGTATATATAAAGCATTCAGCATGGGTTCTAGTATAGAGACAGCTTTCAATAAATGCTTATTACAATAATTTATTACTCCATAAAATGTGGATTGGCCTAAAAATCATTAAAGGTCCTCCTTAGTCTAACGTTGGAAAAGTCATTCATTTATACAACAGCATTTCTCATCAAGCCATGCGCCCGGTGCTGCTAAGTGGAGACAAACTTGGCAGGACAGCTGGGGGCTAAAGCGTCCAAGGCAAAAACTCTACATACTCAAATTACTCTTAAAATCCCTCCACCACCAGCTGACCTCCCAACCACTTGTTCAGAGGTGCTGAAAGAGGTGCTACTAGGGGGAGCTACGTGGTCTGGGCCATGGAGTGATGGTAGCTGAGGGATATTTCAGAATGTGGCATCCTGTCTCCTCTCAGGATCTGGAAGATAAGAGCCTTAAACTCTCCTCCATTTAGACCTTTGCTTTTGAACCTCCAACCCCAGTGCTGAATGAGAAAATGGAGAGCAGCCTCAGTGGTCACCTTCCATCAAGTTCAGGGTCACCATGACATAGTCATCTCCCAGCAACTGGGAGTCCACTGCTTTGGTAGGCTTCTCACACCTCCCTGTGGCAACCAGGCCACCACAGCCTGTTCTCAGCATTCCGCACAAATGCACTGAGCGCCTTCCATGAGCAATGTGTAGTGCTGAGCTCTGGAAGGAATGGAGTAAGCCAAAAGTTGCTCCCCCCAGGACTGTATAGACATGGACACCAGCCACAGTAAGGTATGGCCAACAAGGCCACAAAAAGGCCCAGAGATGGGCTGTGAGGAACTAGGAGTTAGGAAGAGCTCCCAATCTTCCTGGGAGGTCACTTTGGACCTGACCCTTGGAGGACAGTGGCGATTTAAGGGGCAAAACATTGGGGAAAGGGTACCACAGGATGAGGAGACAGCATGACGCAACATCGTGGTGGGAGAGATGGGCTGTGTCCGAGTCATACCAGAAGGATCATGTGATTGCTTGAAAGGAGAGGTGAGACTGGCGATATCAATAGGGCCAGGTGGCAAAAGGCCTTAAGGTCAGGCCAAAAAGACTGGACTTTATTTTCTAGGCAGCAGAGAATCAAGGGACTGGGGCTGGCAAGGGAAGAGGAGTCCAGTTGGGTGTGATGCTCCCCTCCCCAACCCTGCCCATACCCTCATGAGTTGTTGCATTGTGCCCTCCCAGATTTGGAAAGCCCCAGTTATAAATCTTTCAGACTCAAGGTGTAAATCTTTCATAGTAGCTTCAGCAGAACTTTAGGGGTCAAGAGAGACAACCTTTCAGGCTTCTCTACACAATTGCCCTTCATTTATGGAGAAGCACATTAAGATGGAGCGTGAGTGGTGAAGGCAATGAAGTGAAGGGCTCTGGGCAAAGTAAGCAGACTAAGTATCCTGGAAGCTCCCCACCATCAAAATACCCAGATAAGCTGAGCAATACTTGTTTTAGTCATTTTAAAGATATGAGCACTGTCACAGGGAAGTAAGGGCATTTCCAAGATCAAAACAAAGGGAGCTGCAAACCCAGGCAGTCAGAGAGCTACAGCAGGGTCACAGAGGAGCTGTCAGGGTGACAGGGGAATGGGGAGCTTACCTCCCAAGCAGGAAGTAGGTTTCATAAGGATTGTGCTATAAGGACCCTGAGAGTCTCACTCTGTGTGTGCTTCTGAGTCTCTGGCTGCTCTCTGCATAGAGTGCCTGGAAAAGCCAGGAACATTTTGTCTAGGGAGATGACTGGTATAGTGGGGAAAGACCCTGACCTGGTCTCTAACCTCCCTTATCTCTCCTCCCTTCTCCAAGCCTTGATTTTATTTTGTTACGACTGACCACCACAAATGACCTCACACTGTGGCTGGGAAAATTTAGGCACTCATTCAGCAAATCCATATTGAGCAGGGAGTGTGACAAGTGCTGGGATATGGAATTGAACAAGATTAAAAAATCCTTGCTTTCAAGGAATTCCTGTTCTAGTGAGTGAACAGAGCAAACAGAAAACAACATGCAAAAGAGGTAGTAAAGATATGTTCAAGGTCTCCTTAGCCTTGGCCTGCAGGCTTTGGGAGGGGGTGTCTGAGCTGAGTCAAGAAGGACAAGTAGGAGTGGCTCACCAGAAGGCAGGGAAGGCATTCCAGCTGGGAGCTGAGCCCAGAGTCTGAAGGTGTGGCTGGGGGATACAGTGCAGCTGGAGCCTGGTGGGAAAAAAAGGCCAATAGGGATGGAGCTCACATGGCTAGAAGATGAGGCCTTGCATAGGTGCCAATGAAACTTAGTGAATTTCAGAGAAACCCCATCCTCCTTGCAATAATTCACAACCCTCTTCCCACAGCATGACACATAGGACTGTCATCTGGGTAAGTCAAGCTACTCTTGTCAGTTTGCCTGGGTTCCCCAGAAAGCCTAGCATGAATCGGGGTGCTTATAAGCTACTCTTTTATTAGGAAGCAGCAGTGAGGGATAAAGGGAGTAAAGCAGGAGAGAAGGCCAATACAAGATGGCCACTGCCAGATGAGCCTCATTTTCAAGCTCATGGAAATGCCCCCAGGCAATCTGCTTTCCAGGTAGAGGGACCAATTATCCTGGTTTTCATAGGACTGAATTGCAGAGGATTTCCCAGGAAATGAGACTCTGAGTACTAAATCCAGGAAAGTCTCAGGCAAGCCATGGTGAGTTTGTCTGCCCTGGTCTCAGGACCGCCTTCCAGGGAGAAGGGGAAGAATTTACCTACCAGATCCCTTTCCCAGAGGTTAAAAAGTTTCTCCCACAGAGGGCTCATTTCCCCCCGTGTCTCTGGGCCACACATGTATGGGCATCACACGGGCTCTACAGCAGAGTAAGCAGGGAAGTTCCAGGGTAGAGGAGAAAGTCATGCAACATGGGCCAGGGTAAGACACTATCAGAGTGAGCCCACGGGAAGCTGGCATCGACACAACGATGGTTACCATAGCAGCAGCATGAGTAAGAGGTGGTGAGGCTGAGAAAATCCAAGTGGTGCATCCTTCACCCCTAATTTAAAGATAGTAGTCCAGGTAATCTTCTACCTTCACTGTGTGAGCTCTCAGGAGTGTGCAACAATCAGCTTGGTGTCTCGGTCACCTCCCCATGTCCACCACAAATACAGCAGATAAGTATTCTTAAATTATAAAAACCCTAGGGGCGCCTGGGTGGCTCAGAGGGTTAAAGCCTCTGCCTTCGGCTCAGGCCACGATCCCGGGGTCCTGGGATTGAGACCAGGTGGGTCTTGGTGGGGAACCTGCTTCCTCCTCTCTCTCTCTCTGCCTGCCTCTCTGCCTACTTGTGAATCTCTCTCTGTCGAATGGATGAATGGAATCTTTAAAAAAAAAACAAAAAACTAAATATCAACTAGGGAATAGAAAGAAAGATATCCCAAGATTGTAAGGGATTACAGGTCATCAGTAGGTGGATATCTTTAATAGACATGCAAACACTAAATGACAGAAAGTTGCAATCAGATCTAATGCAGAAGCAATGGGAACAGAATATTAACTAGAGTTGCTCGGATCCCTTGCCTCTTAATCTCAGAATTCAAAACTGCTCTTCTTTTTTTTTTTTTTTAGGATTTTCTTTATGTTTGTTTATTTAACAGAGAGAGACGGAGAGTGCAAAGCTGGGGGAGCAGCAGGCAGAGGAAGAAGCAGGCTCCCCACTGAGCAAGGAGCCCGATGCAGGACTCAATCCCAGGACCCTGAGATCATGACCTGAGCCAAAGGCAGATGCTTAACCAACTAAGCCACACAGGCGCCCTCCAGAATTGCTCTTCTAACTCAATTTGAAGCCACTGGATGTTCTTGCCATGGTACCCACATGCCTCCTCAGCATATAAGCAGCAGCTAAAAATCACAGGAGTGGATGAGACTACCCAAAGAAAGTCTATAGAATGACAAGGGCTGTAAGACAAGGATGGATCCTGAAGAACACTAATACTTTTAAAAAGGTCAGTTGAGGGGTGCCTGGGTGGCTCAGTGGGTTGGGGCCTCTGCCTTCGGCTCAGGTCATGATTCCCAGGGTCCTGGGATCGAGCCCCACATCGGGCTCTCTGCTCAGCAGGGAACCTGCTTCCCCCCCCCCCCCCGCCTGCTTCTCTGTCTACTTGTGATCTCTGTCTGTCAAATAAATAAAATCTTTTAAAAAAATAAAATAAAATAAAATAAAATAAAATAAATAAATAAAATAAAAAGGTCAGTTGAGAAGGAGCCACAAAGGAGACAAGTAAGAGCAGGATCAGGAAAATTCAATGTTTTGTATATCAAAATAGTAGTACCAAAATGAAAGACTCCTCAAATGCAGGAGGGAAAAATAGTTAAATCAGAAAATACTGAAAAGCTTCTAAAAGCTATTAGGGGTTCCTGGTGTCCTTAGGGAAACCTAGGTGGGGGCAGGAGGCAGAGTGCAGTGAGCTCAGGAGTGAATAAGCAGTGAGGAAGTAGAAATAGTGAATACTGACTACTCTTCAAAGAATCTGGATAATTTGCAAACCAGTTGAAAGGCAAGCAGATAAATGTTAGAACAAGGTCCTAGAATTAGCTGGAGGGAATGAATGAGGTCCAGAGTGTAGGTGGGTAAGACTGGCCTTGAAAAGAATAAAGAACATCCTGACAATGAGATAAAGAGAATGATGTTGGATTTGAGGGTAGGAAAGTAGGGGGAAGACCTAACACTTGATGTCTCAGTTGTTCCATGAAGTAGGACTTAGAGAGAGGAGTATGGAAAACTAAAAATGGGGTATGAATAGATGTTCAGAGAAATGGAAGGATAAGTAAAAGGATGGACAAGTGGTCCTAAGAGCCTAGCTGAGATTGAAGACCTTGAATGTCTTCAAGGTCATTGTAACAAATGGTGATTTGTTCATTCATTCATTTGTTAATTCACCCATTTTGGGCCACATCAATGACTGTTGGTTCCCAATAGAAACATCAATCAATGACCTAGTTTTGGTCATACAGATATATGTGAGAGTTTCATGAAGATCAGAGCTCCATGTTCTCATCAAGGATCATGACTCCATCATGGCCACACCTACCAGCTGATCTCATCCTCCACCTCAACTTCCACTGTCAGGTAGATGCTGATGACCTCCAAATCGTTAACCCTAGTTCAAATCTTCCTGAGGGATTTAAGACGAGCACATACCCAACAGATACCTCAATCTCAACATATCCAAATCCATACTCACCAACTTCATCCCTAAACCTTCTCCAGAAGGGGAGTGCATCTCCCTAGACTGTGGGCACAAGTGTATCAGATTTCCTTTTCAATATCTAATTCTTTGCTTGGTGCTAAAAATTCCATCTCCAAAGGCTCCCCATTCAGGTTGAGAATCATGACATTCAGGGGCTACACATGGCCTTACCCCCCTGAAGCCCCAAAAGAAATGTTTAAATATTACTTCTTGACTCCCCTAGAAAGACTGCATGCACCCTCACACCATGACTAACTGTAGGCCACGCCAATTAACCACCACCACCCAGTACTGAAAGTGTCTTCAAGACACAGTCCAAGCACCAGCTCAGGGGTCCTACCAAAGAACTGATGTCAGTACTTGAGATCAAGGAACACAACAAACAGATCTAAATTCATACCATCACCTTATCTTGGCCAACTGTATCCAACCTCCCAAAGCCAAACTACAGACACAATTCCACTATAAAGTAGTTTAGACCAGAGCCCCACTGGAATAACAAATGGATTTCGTCCTCTCTGCCAACTCTGATGGATTAACAATGGTGCCTGAAGTTGTGAAATTTTGTGGAACCTTGACCAGACTCATCAGGAAAAAGTGTGTTAATCAATTGGTCATGTCTGCCACAGGGACAGGCATGAAGATGGGGAGGTAACACCAGTATGGGAGAACTTCACATATGAAAAGACATCATTAGTCTATAAGCCTCCCAGGGGACCTCAAAGACTTGCAAATCTTAATTCTGGTTATGGAGCATGTTTATTCATTCATTCATTTGTTCATCTGTATTTATTGAATGTATTTATTGAATGTCTACTATGAACCAGATAGTGTCCACTGGCCTGGACACTAGGAGCACAACTGTAAATAAGACAAACAAGATCCCTGCTCTCACAGGCCTTTCATTTTAGCAGGATGTGTAACAAATAAGAAAATATTAGTTAGAGATAAGTGCGACACAGATCATTAAAGCACGATGATGTGATTCAGATTATCTGGGTGATTCCTTTTGATCAACAGTGTGTCAGGGAAAGGTGTGAAATGATCTGGAGAGAGTTCCAGGCAGAGGGAACAGTTAGTATAAAAACTTTAAGGCAGGAAATAATTTGTGTTCAAGGAATGGAAAGAAGGCCAGTGTAACTGATGAGGAAGAGACTGGTTCAAAAGATGTTGGAGAGATAAAGAGAAGCTGGATCACATAGAGCTTTGTAGGCCAGGATGAGGAGTTTACACAACAATTCTTGGTGCTTTGAAAAATATTTAAGGGTCTTAAGCAGAAGAGTTGGCATGATCTGATTTATACTTTTCAATAATTGCTCTGATTGCTGAGTGGAAAATAGACAGTAGAGGAAAAGGACAGAGACAGGGAGACTAGTTAAGAGGCCACTACAGTAATTCATGAAGAGTTGATGTTGACTGGGACCAAATGTCAGAGTGCTCCAAGTCCTGACTGTAGGTTCCCTTCTCTACATCTTCTGCTGGTGATCTCTTCTGGTCCAAAATTTTGAAAACATTCTATGCAGTGGTGTCTCCCAAAACTCTTATCTTCTGCTCTGCCTACCTCTTGGACCTTGACTCATAAATATCCAAACTCATACTGAGTATCTCCACTTGGGTGTCTAATGTGTCTCAGACTTAACTTGTACCAAATCAAACTTTTGATTCTTCTCACCCTTAAACCTCTTCTTCCCTCTGCCTTCCCTATTCCAGTAAATATCCATTCACACAAATTATCAGAGCTAAAACCTTCAGATATATCTTTGATTTCTTGATTTTTCTCACCCCCCATACCCACCTCCTGTTGACTTTCCCTAGAACTGATCAAGCATTAAAATTTTCCATCAACATCACAGAGGAGGAAATCACAGAGGAGATGAAACAAAGATATGAGGTTGAGAGGCCAACATGTCAGATGGCTCATCCATTTGGATGTTGAAGTCATCAGGAATGATGTCAGGAAAAAGAACAGACAGGAAGACAGTATGTCAGTGCTAAAGATACTAATGAATGAGGGTAAAGAGTGCATTAACGTGTACTTCAGAGGAGCAAAGTTTTGAGGGAAGAGGGAGAAGAAACAGATTTGGAATCAACAGTAGAAAGCAAAGAGGCCCTACCTAACCCAACCCACTTGCCCCACCTACCCCACCCCAGACCCTCAGGTAGCCAATGTTTAAGAGGAAAAACTCCCTCAGGTTAAAAGGATTGTAGAAGAAATGGGGTCACGAGCAGACATCCAGTTTTCACTTGGTACAAAAGGGGAAGTGAATTTAGAGAAGAGATTGAGGATATTGGGGAAAGTATAATTGACACCCAGGAGTTCACAAACCCACAGGTAAGGAGTCTGGGAGTGCCAGAAAGGGTGGGAAATGGAGTCAGAGTAGAGATTACTTAGAGTAGCACAGGGATGAGGATCCCACTGGCCTGTGATTTTGGATTTCTGGGAATAACTGAGGTAAACAGAACTGTGGGGAATCAGGATTTCCTAGCGAAAGATGGCCTTGAGACAGAAGGCTCATGGCTGTAGGCAACAATCTTCTGTGCTGGTGAGAGGTGCAGCAATCACAGAGTGCGTGCCTGAAGGGACTGTTCTCCTAGGGGGCCTTCACTGTGAAGGCTTTTGGGAGAGGCTATCTACCCTGATACTGGATCCTTAGGGGCAACTTTGCTCTCAGGTGATGCAGTGCTATGGTAATCTGGAGTACAAGGTATAGGGAACCTGCCACTTTACCTGTGGGTGGTGTGGTGGTGTGGGACAGCCTCCAGACTCTCTCCCAATGAATGCCATTAATGTAAACACCACAGTGGCTTCTCAGAGTCTGTAGATCCATCCTCAAATTTTCAGGAGGAACTGTAATTCTTCTATCTTGATAATAATCTTAATAAAAAAATAAAATCATAATCTGCATCACCTAGGGGTGAGCTTACTAGAGAAAACCCAGGACTCACAGTTAAATCTGAATTTCAGATAAACAACAAATACTTTTTTAGTATAAATATATCCCAGATATTGCATAGGACATATCTAAATACTAAAAAATTATACTTTACCCCTAACTACTGCCACATCATCATCAGTGCCTGTATTAGTCAGCATTCTCCAGAGATCCACAGGATGAGTGAGCAAGCTGGTGACCCAGGAAAGCAAATGGTGTACTTCCAAGTCCAAAGGTCTGAGAACCAAGTGATTTAATGGTATAGTTCTGGTCTGAAGGCCAACAGGCTTAAGATCCACAAAAAAGCCAATGTCCCATTTCAAAAGCAATCAGGCAGAAAGAACTCTTACTCTGGAAAGTGTTGGCCTTTTTATTTTATGCAAGCCTTCAACTGAGTGAGGGAGGATGGTCCAGATTAGAGAGGGAAATCTGCTTTACTAAGTCTAAAGATTTAAATGTTAATCTTATCCAAAAACACCCTCACAGAAACATCAGAGAACCATCTGACCAATATCCAGCAGCCCTAGCCTAACCAAGTTGACACCTGCCACCAGCCATCACGGTGTCCATGTTTGTACTTTGATGATGGAATTGGGACCAAGCAGTAGTACTTTAATTGTAATAGTTAACGAGAATAGAGAGGCAGACCTAATCTCAAGGTGTTAACGGAGGATGAAACAATAGCACAGGACTGTAAGAAGAAAACTTTCAGAAGTTCAAATGGAAAAAGACTGGAAGAACTGAGTCACAAGTAGTAAACACATGACAGATTCAAAAGAACTTCCCCTTTAACAGGTCAGCCCCATAGTAATGGTGCAAAAGAGCCCGTGAGTGTCAGCAAGAAAAAAAACCCATCACCCTGAATGCATTACTTTGTATTTTGATGGGTTTTTTAGCATTGTATTCAATTTGTTAATTTGTTTTGATTTTACTATTTATAAGGAGGTTACACCTACTTTTATATCTGTATATATACTTAAATTAAATTAAAATACATTTAAGTCAATATAGGGGCATCTGTATGATTTTTGTCCTTTTATTTTTTTAAAAGATTTAATTTATTTATTTGAGAGACAGTGAGAGAGAGAGAGAGTGAGCACAGGCAGGGGCTAGAAGCAGAGGGAGATGAAGACTCCCCTGATGAGCAGGAGGCCTGACTCGGGATTGGAAAGCCTGACTCCGGGACTAGATTCCAGGACTCTGGGATCATACCTGAGCCAAAGGCAAATGCTTAACTAACCAAGTCACTCAGGTATCCCAATTTTTATCCTTTTAAACGGGTCCATTAGATTACTATCCTTAGTTTGAGAAACACATTTATAATGTAAAAGAGTTTTGACCCTTTTTTGGGGAGATTTGCATTTTGGAGCATTTCATTGCTCCAAATGAATTCATTGGAACTAGATGCTATTAAACCTTTTGTTTTTTTAAGATTTATTTATTTATTTTAGAGAGAGTATGCCTGCAAGGGGGAGGGGCAGAGGAAAAGAATCACAAGTAGACTACCGCTGAGCAGAGAGACCCATGCAGACTCTATCCCAGGACCCTGAGATCATGACCTGAGCCAAATCAAGAGTCACATGCTTAGCCAACTGAGCTACCCAGATGTCCCTAAATTTTTTTTAAATAACGAATTGAAAAGAGTGCATACACCATGTGCTATACTGGATTGGAAAATGGTACCCATGCATATTTCCTCTCAGATATACACAAAGCATTTTAGCAAAAAAAGGCTCTGAGAAATTCAACAGAAAAAAATATCAAATACTTCCGGCAGTGTTTCCCAAGCTTATGTGAGCAAAGAATATCTCCTCCACTGTTTTCTTTGAAAAATCAGTTTGAAAAACACTCATCCATAACACTACCCAAAATAGGGATACTCTATTTAACATGTTTGTAACAAGAATCCCCCTATTAGACCAGTGAAACCTATGGGTGTCTTAGACTAATGTATTTAAATGCATAAAATAAAATATAAAGAATTATAAAGGAAACCAATTATATGGAAATACAGCTTTCAAAATAACTGTTTTTTAAATGGGATTACCTAAGGAAAGAGGGAGGAGGGAACAAAAAAAAAATACTAAAGGTGGTGTCTGGGTGGCTTAGTTGGTTAAAGCCTCTGCCTTCAGCTCAGGTCATGATTCCAGGGTCCTGGGATCGAGCCCTGCATTGGGCTCCCTGCTCAGCAGAGACCCTGTTTCTCCCTCTCCCTCTGCATGCTGCTCTGCCTATCTGTACTCTCTATCTCTCTCAAGTAAATAAATAAAATATCTTATATATTTTTTTTAAAGATTTTTATTTATTTATTTGACAGACAGAGATCACAGGTAGGCAGAGAGGCAGGCAGAGAGAGAGAGGAGGAAGCAGGCTCCCCGATGAGCAGAGAGCCGCCCGATGATTGGCTCGATCCCAGGACCCTGGGATCATGACCTGAGCCAAATGCAGAGGTTTAACCCACTAAGCCATCCAAGCGCCCCAATAAATAAAATCTTTAAAAAAAAATTAAAGGAATAATGGCCAAGGACCACATATTATATGATTTAATTCATATGAAATATCTAAAATAGGCAAATGTATAGAGACCAAAAATGGATGAAAGGGGCACACTGGAACACAAGAGCTAACAAAAGGAGGGTTTCTCTTTGGGATAATGAAATGCTCTAAAATTGGTTGTGGTGATGGGTGTCCATCATCCATACCTATAGCAATATACATTTAATAGTACACTTTACTTGGGTTAGTTATATAATATGTGAAGTATATATATCTCAATAAATCTGCTTTCTAAATTATGATCAAAAATTTTCCAATTATGTTGAAAACTATAAATGCACACAGATCCAAGAAGCCAAATAAATCCCAAACAGAAGACATAAAAACGACACCAAGACATATCATAAACACATGGCTTAAAACAAATGATAAAGAGAAAATCTTGAAAGCAGTCGGAGATACATTATACACAGTGGGAAAAAGAGATGACACAGATTTATTGTTGAAGGCAATGAAAGTTTGAAGACAGTAGAGTAAAATCTTTATATACAAAAGTAAAAATTGTCAAGCTAGCATTCTATACACAGGGAAATTATCCTTCAAAGACAAAGGCAACATAGTGAGCTTCCACCTCACACCCATTAGGATGGCTACTATCCAAACAATGGGAAATAATAAGTGTTGACAAGGATCTGGAGAAATTAAAACCCTCCTGCCTTGCTGGAGGGAATGTAAAATGAAGAAGCCACTGTGGAAAAAGTTTGGTGGACCCTCAAAAAAATTAAACATAAAGTTACCAATATGATCTAGTAATTCCACCCCAGGTATATATTCAAAATAACTGAAACAGGTATTCAAATAAAAACTTATACAATATATCTATAATTAAAAACGATGTATTGGGGCGCCAGGGTGGCTCAGTGGGTTAAAGCCTCTGCCTTCGGCTCAGGTCATGATCTCAGGGTCCTGGGATTGAGCCCCACATTAGGTTCTCTGCTCAGCAGGGAGCCTGCTTCCTCCTCTCTCTCTCTCTCTCTCTGCCTGCCTCTCTGCTTACTTGTGATCTCTCTCTGTCAAATAAATAAATAAAATCTTTTTTAAAAATTTAATTAAAAATGATGTAATAAATCAATGTGATACATTACATTAATAAAAGAAAGGACAAAAGCCATATGATCCTCTCAATAGATGCAGAAAAAGCATTTGACGAAGTACAGCATCCTTTCTTGATTAAAACTCTGCACAGTGTAGAGATGGAGGGTACATACCTCAAGATCATCAAAGCCATCTATGAAAAACCCACAGCGAATATCATTCTCAATGGGGAAAAACTGAGATCTTTTCCCCCAAGATCAGGATCAGGATCCCTGTGTAGCAGGGATGTCCACTACCACCACTGCTGTTCAACATAGTACTAGAAGTCCTAGCCTTGGCAATCAGACAACAAAAATAAATAAAAGGCATTTGAATTGACAAAGAAGTCAAACTCTCACTCTTTGTAACTGATATGATACTTTATGTGGAAAACCCAAAAGACCCCACCCCAAAACTGCTGGAACTCGTACAGGAATTCAGTAAAGTGGCAGGATATAAAATCACTGCACAGAAATCAGTTGCATTTCTATACACCAATGACAAGACAGAAGAAAGAGAATCACATTTACATTTACAATTACACCCAAAACCATAAGATACCTAGGAATAAACCTAATCAAAGAGGCAAAGAATCTGTACTCAGAAAACTACAAAGTACTCATGAAAGAAGTTGAGGAAGACACAAAGAAATGGAAAAACATTCCATGTTCATGGACTAGAAGAACAAATATTGTTTAAAAAAAGTCTATACTACCTAGAGCAATCTACACATTCAAGGCAATTCCTAGCAAAATACCATCAACTTTTTTCACAGAACTGGAACAAATAATCCTAAGATTTATATGGAACCAGAAAAGACCCTGAAGATCCAAAGGAATGTTGAAAAAGAAAACCAAAGTTAGTGGCATCACAATTCCAGACTTTAAGCTCTATTACAAAGCTGTCATCATCAAAACAGTACGGTACTGGCAAAAAAACAGACACATAGATCAGTGGAACAGAATAGAGAACTCAGAAATGGACCCTCAACTCTATGGTCAACTAATCTTCAACAAAGCAAGAAAGAGTATCTAATGGAAAAAAAGACATTCTCTTCAACAAACAGTGTTGGAAAAAATGGACAGCCACATGCAAAACAATGAAACTGGACCATTTCCTTACACCACACACAAAAATAGACTCAAAATGGATGAAAGACCTCAATGTGAGACAGGAATCCATCAAAATCCTTGGGGAGAACACAGGCAGCCACCTATTTGACCTTAGCCGCAGCAACTTCTTCCTAGAAACATCACCAAAGGCAAGGGAAACAAAGGCAAAAATGAACTACTGGGACTTTATCAGGATAAAAAGCTTCTGCATAGCAAAGGATACAGTCAAAAAACCAAGAGACGACTGACAGAATGGGAGAAGCTATTCGCAAATGACATATTAGATAAAGGGCTAGTATCCAAATCTATAAAGAATTTATATTGTTCCATTTTTCCCTCTCTTCCCCCCTGCCTCTCAAATTCCTTATATCAGAGAGATCATATGATAATTGTCTTTCTCTGATTGACTTATTCCGCTTAGCATAATACCCTCTAGATGGGACGGGGAGGGAGACAAACCATAAGAGATTCCTAACCTCAGGAAACAAAGTGAGGGTTGCCTGGGGGTGGGGGTGGGTAGGAGGGATAGGGTGGTTGGGTAATGAACACTGGAGAGGGTATATGCTATGGTGAGTGCTGGGAACTGTGTAAGACTGATAATTCACAGACCTGTACCCCTGAAACAAATAATATATTGTATGTTAATTAAAGTTAAAAAATAAAAAAATAAAGACCTTATCAAACTAACACCCAAAGAACAAATAATACAATCAAGAAATGGGGAGAAGACGTGAATAGACATTTCTGCAAAGGAGATATCCACATGGCCAACAGACATGAAAAAGAGCTCAACATCACTCAGCATTAGGGAAATACAAATCAAAACCACAATGAGATACTATTTCACACCAGTCAGAATGGCTAAAATTATTAAGTCAGGAAACAACAGATGTTGGCGAGGATGCAGAGAAATGGGAACCCTCCTACACTGTTGGTGGGAATGCAAGTTGGTACAGCCACTCAGGAAAACAGTATGGAGTTTCCTCAAAAAGTTGAAAATAGGGGCGCCTGGGTGGCTCAGTGGGTTAAAGCCTCTGCCTTCGGCTCAGGTCATGATCCCAGAGTCCTGGGATCGAGTCCCACATCGGGCTCTCTGTTCAGCAGGGAACCTGCTTCCCTCTCTCTCTCTGCCTGCCTCTCTGCCTACTTGTGATCTGTCTCCCTGTCAAATAAATAAAATCTTAAAAAAAAAAGTTGAAAATAGAGCTACCCTATGACCCAGCAATTACACTACTGGGTATTTACCCCAAAGATACAAATGTAATGATCCAAAGAGACACCTACACCCCAATGTTTATAACAGCAATGTCTACAATAACCAAACTAAGGAAAGAGCCCAGATGTCCATTGACAGATGAATGGATAAAGAAGATGTGGTATATATAAAAAAATAAATAAATAAAAATAAAAATAAAAAAAGAAGATGTGATATATACATACAATGGAATACTGTGCGGCCATCAAAAGAAACAAAATCTTGCCATTTGCAATGATGTGGATGGAACTAGAGGGTATTATACTAAGCAACATAAGTCAATCAGACAAAACAATTATCATATGATCTCACTGATATGTGGAATTTAAGAAACAAGGCAGAGGATCATAGGGAAAAGAGGAAAAAATGAAACAAGACAAAACCAAACAAGACAAAACCAAAAACAAAGAGAGGGAGACAAATCATAAGAAACTCTTAATCTCAGGAAACAAACTGAGGGTTGCTGGAGAGGATGTGGGTGGGAGGAGTGGCTGGATGATGGACACTGGGGAGGGTATGTGTTGTGTAAGACTCATGAATCACAGACTTGTACCCCTGAAACAAAAAATATATGTTAATAAAAAAATAGTAATAATAATAATATAAATAAATAAATGCCTTTGGGGGAAAAAAAAGATGTATTGTACACTTAAAAATTTGGTTAAGAGGTAGATCTCATGCAAAATGCTCTTATAATTTTTTAAAAAAAAAGTATACACAAACGTTCATAGTAGCACTATTCACAAAACCCAAAAAGGCAGAAACAACCCAAATGTCCATCATCTGATGAATGGATAAACAAAATTGATATATCCATAAATCCAAATATGTGATATTATTTGGACACAAAGAGGAAAGAAGTACTGATACATGCAACAACAAGATGAACCTCAAAAACATTATGCTAAGTAAAAGAAGCCAGTCATAAAAAACTACATGTTGTATGATTCCATTTATTCCATATTCCATTATGAAATATCTGGAATAGGCAAATCCATAGAGACAGAATACAGATTACTGACTGCCAGAGGCTGGGAAAGCAGGGATGGCCAGTGACTTCTTAAAGAATATGGGGCTTCCAGGGTGATGAAAATATTCCGCAACTATGGTGGTGATGGCTCACAATATTATGATTGTACTAAATGCCACTGAACTACACAGCTAAAAATAGTTAAAATGGCAAATTTTATGCTTATGCATTTTATCACAATTTTAAACCCACAAAGACACACACTGCACACTTACTAAAATGATTAAAATTAAAAAGACTAAAGGGACAATGATTGGCAAAGATGCAGGAGAATGAGAACCCTCTACTATAGATCACTGGTGGGAATGTATGTTACTATTATTTCGGAAAACAGTTTGGTGGTTTCTTCTTTTTCTTTTTTCTTAAAGATGTATTTATTTATTTGAGAGACAGAGTGCATGCATGCACAGTGTGGGGAGGGGCAGAGGGAGAAGAAAAGAGAATCTTGGTGTGTTTTTTTTTTAAGATTTTATTTATTTATTTGACAGAGAGAGAGAGAGAGTATAAGCAGGGGGAGCAGCAGGGAGAGGGAGAAGCAGGCTCCCGTTGAGCAAAGAGCCTGACATGGGGCTTGATCCCAGGACCCTGGAAACATGACCTGAGGCAAAGGCAGATGCCTAACCGACTGAGCCACCCAGGTGACCCAAGAAGAGAGAATCTTAAGCAGACCCAACGTTGAGTGCAGAGCATGAAACAGGGCTTGCTCTCACAGCCCTGAGATCATGACCAAAAGCAAAAACAACAGCTGGATGCTTAACCCACTGCAACATCCAGGTGCCCCAGTTTGGTGGTTTCTTAAAAAGTTCAATGTACACCAACTACTTCATGATTCAGCCATTCTTTTCCTAGGTATCCCAACAGAATGAAGGCATACGTCCACACAAAGACAAATACTCATGCACAGATATTTATAGTAATTTTACCATTAATAGTCAAAAACTGGAAACAACCAAAGTCCATCATGAGAGGAATGGATAGGGGTGCCTGGGTGCCTCAGTGGGTTAAAGCCCCTGCCTTCAGCTCAGGTCGTGATCCCAGGGTCCTGGGATTGAGCCCCACATCGGGCTTTCCGCTCAGCGGGGAGCCTGCTTCCCTTCCTCTCTCTCTGCCTGCCTCTCTGCCTACCTGTGATCTCTGTATGTCAAATAAATAAATCTTAAAAAAAAAGAGGGGGGGGGAAATGGATAAACTGTGGTATATCCATACAATGGAATACTATTCAGCAATATAAATCATAAGTTATTGGCACATGCAACAATCTGGAAAATCTCAAAAGGATTACACTGAATGATGAAAATCCAGACTGAAATCAGTACACACTGTATGATTCCATTTATATAAAACTTTAGGAAATGCAAATTAAGCTACTGGGACAAAAGCAGGTCAGTGGTTACCTGGTGACTAACTGATAGGGTTGGGTTGGTGGGAAGGGACAGGGAAAGCAAACACAAGAAAAGTTTTATAATTAATTATAATTTATAATTAATAATGCCCTAATTGTAGTAATCATTTCACAGGTATATGCACATGCCAAAACTTATCAAATTATACACTTTAAATATGTGGAATTTATTGCATTTGAATGATATCTTTTTTTTTTTTTAAGTATCCTCCATGTCCAACATGGGCCCTGAACTCACAACCCTGAGATCAAGACTTGTATGTTCTACCCAGTGAGCCAATCAGAAGCCCCTAAATTATATCTCAATGAAACTCTTAAAAAACATTTTTCAAAGTATATGTGATGAGATGTTTAGGGACAAAAAGATAAATTAAGCTTATATTTCCTACTAAAGTATGCAGTTTTAATATCTTTGTCTTTAAAATATTTAAATATTGTTCCAAAAGATGGAAGTTATGTTTAAAAAATTGACTAGGCACTTAATGTTTTAGATTGATTGCTCTATGGATAATGAATTGGTCAGAATAGGCTAGATTAAGCCACAGTGACAAACAGACTAAATCTGAGTAATTTAATGCCATCGGGGTTTCTACATAACCGTAACAGTTGATAGGAGATTACATTCATGGTAATCTCTGTGAGACCCAGGCCAAAAGTTCCAATATTCTGAAGTGTAGCCTCAATGCAGCTGGAGGAGAGAGAACTAATGGGTGGAGGGCCAGCGACTGAACGCTCCAGGCCACAGAGTACTGCTTTACTCCAAGAGGCCAAGGGAGCGTATGTCTCCATATACCCAAAAGTAGAGGAGAAATGGATACTGGGGAACATTAATAATCTACCACAATTTCCCATGACACTAAAAATTATTTCCACACCAACATAGGACAAAGGAATTGAAACAATGTACTCCCGTGAGCCAGACATTCCACCCAGAAAAGGCAGAACTCCCAACTCCGGCCACACTTACAAGTCCTCTATTCTCGCAATATGTTGAACAAAAGACAAAATTCCAGGTAACCCAGGGACCACTAAGTAGCAGCTCAATTTGACTTTTAAAGTCTCCTAACTGCTAGAAAATCAGCTCTTTTACACTTTCTTTGCATGCCATCAAATACCTCTACCACTCATTCAGTAGCGGGGGGGGGGGGGGGGGGGGGGGGGGGGGCCCTATTATGCCCTTGCATTGAAAACCCATCAGGTGTCATCTGCACTCAAAAGGTCTAAATAAGGTAGCATGGGAACACAGAAGAGAACAATGAGTTTTCTTTTTTTTTTTTTTAAGATGTTTTAAACTCTAATCTAGCCATTTTTTTCTGCTTTTGTGATACAAATCTGGGTCCCCATCTTGCCAACTGGGCAGCTTACCTGCTCCATGGCCATAGGCAAATCCCTTCACCTTTCTGAAGCTCAGTTTCCTCACCTGTAAAACGGGAATAATAAAGCTTACCTCCCAAGATTGTTGTGAGAACAAGAATGAGATCATGTCTATGGAAATGCTTTGTAAACTGTAAAGTTTTGTGTCAATCCAAGTTAGCATCACCATCACCATCATCATGGCTGTCTTGCACTGCCTAGAAGGGAAGCCCCCGGGGTTGGGGAAGGCCCAGAGGAGAGAGGGGCTCCCAGCCTGACCCTAGACTCTGCTGGAATCAGGGCCTCTCTCTAATTAACTCTTCCTGGCAAAAGTTCCTTGCTGGACATGTTTGCCTACCAGTGAAAAGCTAGGTGAAGTTTCCAGGGGCCGCCCACTGGCCCTGACACACAGGGGAGGAATGGTGACTCACCAGCCCTGTAACAGCCTCACTGACAGGTCTCTTGGCCTGATGCCTGGCACGGAGTATAGAATGCTGGCAAGGACCATCAGGTTTTCAAGAAAAAAAAGAAAGAGAGGAAGATGGAAAGAGGGAAATAAAGGAAAAGAAAGGCACAAAAAGGTAAAAAGGAAGAAATGAAGGAAAAGAAAGCAGAATGTTGTTACTAGGGACTGGGAAGGGGGAGGAGGAAAGAAGTTGTTATTTGATGGCTACAGTGTCAATTTTGCAAGATGAAAAAGTCCTAGAGATGGGCTGCACAGCAATGCGAATGTGCTTAACACCCCTGTACACGTAAAATGATAAATTTTATGTTATTTGTTTTTGCCACAATTAAAAACAGATCTTATTTTTTTTTTTAAGTGAAGAAAGGATAAAGGAGAGGTAGGAAGGAGAGAGGGGAGGAAGGTGAGGAGGAAGGAAGCGCTGGAGGGAGAAGGGTGAAGGGAGGGAAGAAAACGAAGGAAGGAGGGAAGGAGAAAGGGATGAAAGGGAAACGAGATGAAGAAGAGAGGAAGGGGAGGAAGCGGAGAAGAAAGAAGGAGGAGGAAGGAAGAACAGGACGCCTCGCCCTCGGCTACCTGGCAGGACGCCGGCTTTCCCCTGCCAGCCCCCTGGCTTAGGGGCTGGGGATTCGGGCGCCGGGCTGCGCGTGACGTCATCGCGCCGCGCCGCTTCCCCGCCCGCCTCTTCCCGCGTCCCGGCGTTGTGCAACCGCGTGGCGCTGGTGCCTGGCCCCACCGGCGGGTCCCGCTCTCCTTGGGTGGCTGAGAGTCCCTTGGCCTTTGGCTTTCTGCCCGGCCAGCCCCGGTGGCGGCAGGAAGGCGATAATTGCCCAGAGACGCAGCACTTAATCTGGACCGGTTGTGCAAGGCGCGCGGGAGGGAGGGCCCCGGGCAGCGGCTCTCACGGCTCAGCAGCCAGGCATGCACGCGCGGGGGCGAGGGGCGAATGGGGGTCGGGGTGGGGGCGCCTTCGGGTGTTCCCGCTGGAGTAGCCGCCTGCATCTTCGGGAAAGCGGAGTCGCATGATCGTGTGATCATCGTTGGAGAAGGGGAGGGCCTGGTTCCCAACCTGGCCCTACCACCTGCCAAGAGATGTGATGTTGGACAAGTCACTTCACTCTGGGCCCCAGGTTCCTGTGTGCCCTAGGAGTAAAATTACTACCCCTCTTGGTGGTTGTTAGGATTAGAAATATGTAGGTGAGTCCTAGAGCAGTGTCCGCTCTAGGTACACTGCTACACATTAGGTACACATGGAGTGGTTGCCATTACTTCTTCTATCACCCACCCAAGGGGCTCGTGCTAAAAGTGTATGTGCTGGAATGTCCACAATAGCCAAAGTACGGAAAGAACCTAGATGTCCATCAACAGATGAATGGATAATGAAGAGGTGGTATGTATATATATATATATATATATATATATATATATAAATATATATATAAATATATAAATTATTATATAATTATATTATATATAATATAATTATATATATAATAATAAATATTATATATTTATATATAATATATTATTATATATAATACATTATAATATATAATATAAAATAATATAATAATAAATAATAAATATAATTATATATAATAATATATATAAAATATATATGTATATACATATATATAAAATGGAATACTATGCGGCCATCAAAAGAAATGAAATCTTGCCATTTGTGACGACATGGATGGAACTAGAGGGTATTATGCTTAGCAAAATAAGTCAATCGGAGAAAGACAACTATCATGTCTCCCTGATATGAGGAAGTGGAGATGCAACGTTGGGGTTTGGGGGGTAGGAAAAGAATAGATGAAGCAAGTTGGAATCAGGAGGGAGACAAACCATAAGAGACTCTTAATGTCACAAAACAAACTGAGGGTGGCCAGGGCAGGGGGATAGTGAGAGGGTGGTGGGTTTATGGACATTGGGGAGGGTATGTGCTATGGTGAGTTCTGTGAAGTGTGTAAACCTGGTGATTCACAGACCTGTACCCCTGGGGCAAATAATACATTATATGTTTATTAAAAAATAAAAGAAATTTTTTTTAAATTTTTAAAAAGTGTATGTGCTGGGCTCTCCCTCCTGGCCCACACACTGAATCAAGACCTGGGTTCAAGCTTTGTCTGCCAGTGACTTGCTGGACCTTGGGAAATTTGCCTTCCTTCTCTGGTCTTAAGTTTCCTCTTTCAAAAATGTATGAGGAAGGTCCCCACCGACCCCCACCCCCAGTTATTTTTGGGGAGATTTAAATGAAGTAATCCTTGAGGAAATGCGAGGTACAGATCTGTATCAGGCTCTGCCAACTACTGTCCTTGAAAAATTCCTTTCCCTTGGCTTCCATGACAACAGGCACTCAAAGTTTTCTTCCTACCCCTGGATGTCTCTTTCAGTCTCTTTGCAGGCTCTTCCTCCCTTACATGTCCCTTAGACGTTGGTGTGCCTTGAGGTTCTCTTAGACATGTCTGTCTCTTGGTGAGGGATGAATTGACTGCATCTTCTCAAAGACTTAATGAGCCAGCAGCCACTGCAGCCCAGATCTTTCTTCTAGAGATCCAGATGTTTACCTCCACTCAAATGGATTCACGGGGGCCTCACATTTGGCATGTTCATCCTGAATATACCATCTTCCTATCACGGAACCATAGGGCAGTGCCCAGGTTCTCCATCCTCCCCAGGTGGAAAAGAAACCTGAGAACCACTTTTAAGGCTTCCCTTTTCCCCTCCTCCTACAATCCAAACAATCACTAAGTCTGTCCTATCCTTTTACCTCTATCCCAGTCGTGGCCATGGCCATATTTCTCATTTGGGGGATTGCAACAGCCTCCTAACTTGTCACTCTGTCTTCAGTATTGTCCCCTCCAATCCACTCCACAATGAAGCTACAGCAACCTTCCTAAAATACAAAGGTATGTCACCCTACATTGGGTTCTTGTTTCTCTCCAATTAGTTTCCTGTTACTTGCTTGCCCTCCAAACTCTAGCCACATGGAATTTATTTCTGTCCTGAGATTGCAATGTCTCTGGGCCTTCTCACATGTTGTCTCTCTTTGTTTGACTCATTCCTACTTATCCTGCAGATCTCCACCTAGGCATTTTCTCTGCATAGCTTTCCCTGACCCCCCAACACTTGATTAACAGAAGCACTCCTCCTATTTGCTCTGAACATGGTAACACATAAACTCATCTCATGGTGAATTTGTTTTGATACAAACATTTTAGAAAGCAAAAAGAAATGCGTGTCAAAGTCTTTTAATATGTTCAAATCTGTCAACCCAGCAATTCCTCTTCTGAGAAATTTAAGAAAGCCTGAAAGATTGTACCCAAATATTTAAGGATACTGACATTCATCAGACTGAAAAATGGAAACAACTGAGGTCCAGCAAGGGAGTGGTTAAATGTCACACCCATACAATGGAATACTTTGCAGCCATTACAAATGTAGAATATGCAATATATGGGAAAATCATTCATGATATAATGTTAGGTGAGGAAAGCAGGCTGCAAAATGCTAAGTATATACTGCACGAGACTAATTTTTTCATTTAAATTCACATAGAAAAAAAGCATCTGGAGGAATATGCCAAAACGTTAACAATGATCATCTCTAGGTGACGGGATTTTAAGAGATTTTAATTTTGTTCACTTTGCTTATTTATGTATTCTCCCATAATCCTTTATTTTTTAATTATGCGATTTTTGAAAAAAATAAAGTGAATGTTTGTTGACTAATTGGGTATTCTTGTCGAGAGCCCTGAGCCAACCTGGCTAGGACACGTGGGCCTCTTGGAGCTCCTTGCCAACTTGAGAGGGGAGGGGACTGAATGCCAGAACAAAAAGCTTCTCGCCTGTGCCTGGTTCAAATACATAGCAACTGCCAGCAGGAAGGAAAAAAACAGTTGCTCTTTTCGTAGACATGGATACTAGAGGAGTTTTCATTCATTGAAGAATTTGGCTTGGAAACTTCCAGGCTGGTCATAGAGATTTTCAGATTCTACCCTCTCACCTTGGAATTAGGGAATCAAAAACCCAAAGACGTCGGTGACTTGCCAAACCTGCCAGATCACACAGGAAGATAATGGCAGAGCTAGAATTTGAACATATTTCCTTATTCTCTAGTTCCTGCTTGTTTCGCTCTATGTTTCCACCTCCATTCCCAGCAACTGACACCAAGACTACCCCACCACACACACATACGCGCACGCACACACACACACACACACACACACACACACACACAGAGCCAAGCTGCCACATTTCCATCCAAAGTCCATACAGGAAGCAGACCACCCTTGGACTCACTTAACTTTTTACCATGGGGATCTCACACTAATCCTTGAGAAGCTGATCCACCCAAATGGCCCACCAAGTTCTGTTGTAAAGAATATCCAACTTAGTAACAATTACAACCCAAACTCCACAGTCTCCTGTAGATCTTCCTCTGCACGAAGCACTTCTCCATAAGGCATTCTCTTTTATTTTTATATTTTTATTTTATTCTCCTGGTAGCTCTACAATGCAGGTCTAAGTGTCTTTTTGCCCTGTGAGGAAACTAGGAATCGAGGAGGTTAAATACTTTGTCAAGGTCACATCCATAATTGCCACAGTCGGGATTCAAACTCCCACTCGCAGTTGACCCTGCTTGTACTAATGTGGACCTGTTTCCCTGGTCCACACTGTTATGCCAGAGCAAATGTCCCTTTTTATAGTCTGCTGAGACCGTTACATTTTTGAAACTCACAGGAAATCATAGCTAAAGAGAACTTGGAGATCCTCATTTCACATCTCCACATTTTACCCCATTCTTTAAGCAAACCATATTGCAGAGTATTTTATGGGCAGAGGATCTGAACTTAAACCCTGGTTCTGCCACTTACTACTTGTGTGACTTTGCAGAAGTTACTTAACCTCTCTGTGCCTCAGATTCCTCATCTGCAGAGGGTGGATAATTATACTATTTAATTCATAGAACTGTTACAAGGATTAAATGAGTTACAATGTGAAAGTACACGAAACAGTGCTTGGCACATGGTAAACTCGCCATAAATAGCTTTTGTCATCATCACTACTATACCATTATATTATTTCTAAGAGCTTATGATGTACCAGGTGAGTGGGAAAACAAAGATGACATAGACACTGTCCTCTCCTCAGGGAACTCGTGGTATGGAAGGAGAGTGCAGAAACCATACGTTATTACATTTTAATTATGTGGTAAATGCAATCACATAGATTTATGTGGACACTCCAGGATGGGTGCGGCTTGCCCAAGGCAGCAGCAAATTTAGGACTTAAGCCAGAATATCCTGAGCCTCCTTCCATCTCACCTCTTTGATTGGGAATTTGCCTATGCATATAACAGGGGTATGACCCAAAGCCTTTCCACAAGGCACCAAAAAGACTCCTAAGGCCATGTTACTTATGTGTAGATACAGGCAATAAATATTTGCTGCGTGAGTCAATGAGTCAAAGACGCTGGTGAGAAGACGGCCAGCTTTTCCCTTAGCTCTCACCTCAACATATGGGCGTGAGGCAGCAGCATAGGATAAAGCAGCAGTGAGCCCTGGGGGACAAGTTACCCCCTCTTCCTCCTCAGAAAGGTGGTATATTGGGACACCATCATTCCCTGGCTTCTCTTTCACCATAGCTGCTTTCTGATGACCTCAAGGGAAATGTTTAGCTCATTCAATTCAATCACTTCCACAATTATACTTCATTTATATGTTCTGGACTCCAGTAGAGAGAAAGGTGAATCTCTCCAGTTCCTGCCCTCAGGGGACTTGAATTGTAAAAGAAGAAATAAACCATGACAAATCGCTATCTTGCAAGGTCTAACGTGCTTGGGGCCCCAAGAAAAGGACAGACCAAAGACAACCAGAATCTAAATAATAAGATAGTGTAACGGGCTGAATAATGGCCCCCAAAGAGGTCCACATGCTGATCCCTGGGACCTGTGAACATTATTTTATATGGCAAAGGGTCTTTGCAGGTGTGATCAAATTAATAGTCTTGAGATGAGGAGGTTATCCCGTATTATCTGGGTGGGCCCTGAGTGGAATCACAAATATCCTTACAAGAGGGAGGCAGCAGGAGACTTGACTGCAGAGAAGTGAGAATGAGAGAAAGAGATGAGAATGATTCCAGGAAGGGGTCAAGAGCTAGGGAACGCAGACTGCCTCCAGAAGCTAGAAGAGAAAAGGAGATGGATTCTCCCCTAGAGCGCCCAAAAGGAAACAGCCCTGCCTACACCTTCAAAGTAGTCCAGTGAAACTATTTCCGACTTCTGGCCTCTGGAACTTAAGGCAATAATTTCCTGTTGTTTTAAACCACAGAGTCAATGGTGATTTGTTTTGGCAGCCATGGGAAACCAATACAGATAGATTAATGATGAGATGGCAGGCACTCTGGGTTTGACATGTGAACTCTACAGTCAGACTGCCTGGGTTCGAATCCATGTCCCATCTGTGTAGCTTTGGTCCACTTGCCTCTCTGGGCTTCAGTTCCCTCACTGATAGAAGAGAAATAATATTTAGTACCCCTCCCATGGTGTGAGAAATAAAATGTAGGAGATATTACTAACACTCACTATTATTTGGTTCTTCTTTCCTTCCATAGGAGTCTGCACTTTCCAGCTCCCTTGCAGAAAGGTGGCACCACGTGACCATAAATAGTAAGAAAGAGAGACAGAGAGAGAGAAATCATGAGTGGGTGGGGGCAGAGGGAGAAGCAGACTCCCCGCTGATCATGGAGCCTGATATGGGGCTTGATCCCAGGACCCCAGGATCATGACCTGAGTCGAAGGCAGATGCTTAAGGACTGAACCACCCAAACGCCCTTAAATAAATACATCTTTTAAAAAATTTTTTTAAATAATAAAAGGGATCATAGGAACAATGTGAAACACATGGGTACATGTGACATGGGTTCCCCAGAGTATATGTGCAGCCTACCCAAAAGCCACTGGAATGAGTCATCTATATGCTGCCTACAGGAGACTCACTTTAGACATTAAGACACCTGCAGATTGAAAGTGAGGTTATGGGGGCACCTGGGTGGCTCAGTTGGTTAAGAATCTGCCTTCAGCTAAGGTCATGATCCTAGGGTTCTGGGATCAAGCCTTGTAGGGAGCCTGCTTCTCCCTTTCCCTCTGCCTGCCACTCTGCCTACTTGTGCTCTATCTCTCAGTCAAGTAAATTAGGAAGGAAGGAAGGAAGGGAGGGAGGGAGGGAAGGAGGGAGGAAGAAAGGAAGGAAAGAAGGAAGGAAGGAATGAGATGAAAACATTTACCATGCAGATGCAAGTGAAAAGAAAGCTGGGGTAACAAGAGACAAGGAAGGATACTACATAATGATTAAGGGGACAATCCAACAAGAAGATATAATAATTGTAAATATTTATGCACCAACTTGGGAGCACCTAAATACAGAAAGCAACTACTAGCAGACATAAAGGAAGAAATTGACAGTAACACAATAATAGTTTTAAGACCCACTTACATCCATGGACAGATCAGCCAGACAAAATCCACAAGGAAACAGTGGCTTTGAATGACACACTGGACTGGATGGACTTAACGGAATATTCAGAACATTCCATCAAAAACAGCAGCATACACATTCTTTTCAAGTGCACATGGAACATTCTCCAGAACAGATCACATATTAGGCCACAAAACAAGCCCCAACAAATTATCGAAGTCATACCATGCATCTTTTCTGACCACAATGGTATGAAACTAGAAATCAACCACAAGAAAAGATCTGTAAAGGACATAAATACATGGAGGCTAAATAACGTGCTCTAAACAATGAATGGGTCAACCAAGAAATCAAAGAGAACATTTTTTTTAAAGGCACTGGGATGAACTTGGTTATTATAATGACTAATTAATTAATTAATTTGGCAAATGATACTAGATTTCCATCTGAAGTTTCTCATCAGAATTAATTTATGTTTTAAAAAAGTAAGTTGAGGGGCCCCTGGGTGGCTGTGTTGGTTAAGCATCTGACTCTTGATGTCAGCTCAAGTCTCCATCTCAGGGTTGTGAGTTCAAGCCCACAGCTGGCCTCCACCTTGGTGGTGAAGCCTACTTTAAAAAAAAAAAAAAAAAGTAAGTTGATTTTAAGACAAAATGTTGATCAAACAATTTCATGGGTAGCTTGTGAGTAGGGCAAAAATTGTAAAGGAGGAATCAAAGACTAAAATCTAGGCAACTTCCTCGGAACAGTGAAAAGAACATGGGCTTTTGAATCATACAGGCCATGGATTGAATCCAGTTCCTCCACAGGCTGGCAGTGTAACCTCAATCAAATTGCTCAAGCTTCAGAGATAGTTTCCTTATTGTTTTTTAATGGAGATCATTATCCCTTCTTCCCAGGGATTGGGTTGTTGCAGGGATTATGAATTACTTTCACCATTGCTGACCTGTATTTTTCCTTCTTATTGTTACCTGTGGGTCTTGATCCAATTTGTAGATTGGGAGCCAATCTGAACTACATTCCCAGATGGCCTGGCCAGGCTCTGGAGAGATAGAGCCCATCAGGGCCCACTTCCTGCCCTCCAAGAGCTCCTAGCCTAGTGGGGCAACTGACCTAGACTCAAAGATCCACAGCCCACAACCAAAATGCTGTAGGGAGACAGAGAGACACAGTGGCAGGAGACACTGAGATGACCCCAAGGAGAGCCACCGTACCAGAGATGAGTCTTGAGATCTGTTTAAGATTTCAACAGGCAGATGAGGGTAGGGAATGTATACTAGCTTACCTTGCCTCTCTGAGCCTCAGTTTCCTCTTTTGTAAAATACAAATAATACCACCTACTTTTTGCCATTTCACTGTGAGGATTAAGTGGGATAAAACATGAGAAGCACCTACCACAGAGCTAGGTTCATAGGAGGCACTGGATAATGGAGGCAATTACTTTACTATTATGCTGGATAATAAGGCCCCAGTGGGTGGCCCCCTTCCATAATGGAATTATCTTCTCCTTCCCTGTGACTCACCTCCAGGGGCTGGCCCGGGGGAGGGGATGTCCCAGACTCCTGGGCAGGTTGGAACTATCCAGCTCTTTAGAGTAAGACCTTTATTCACAAGAGATCAGGGCTCATGGCACGTCATCCCACAGCCCCCATTTTGCAAACATAGATGCTGGGTCCCCAAGAGAGGGAAAATTTTTCCCCAGTGTCACATCTGGTCCTTAAGGCCAGATTTCTACCATCTAAGAAGAAAAAGACCATTCCTCTAAGTCAAACCCAGGTCCTCAAGAGCCTGCTCTGCAGGAACTCAAAGAGAACTGCTGAGAAGAAGCAGGAGTCTGAGGTGCTGGGGACATGGGTTCAAATCCACCCAACCACTGTTTGAACCAGGATCACAGCCCCTCCCCACTCTGGGCCTCAGTGTCCTAAAACTGGACGGATGGGCTTATTCTCCCACCCATGGCTGAATATCACAAAAAACATCAGCAAAGCATAAACCAATCAGAGCAGACATGGGCAGTGTCCTGTGGTCCTTTCCTGGGCTAGGCATGAACACTGCTTGTGGGGAGGTATAGAACATACAGTATGTACAGTACGGGTTCCGGAAGCGATATGGGTCAACTGCACATCTCCCTCTCCATCCCTCCACCTCCCCTCAAGTGCCTAGCCCTCTGCCTGATACATGCTGGCTCCATCTCAAGGTCAAATATGTGTCCTGCATGTCCCTCTTCTGGAAGAACGTCCACCTTCCCAAAAAAGAGGCAGAGACCTCATGGTTTTTTTAAAGCCCATTGAAGTATAATTTGTATACTATAAAATTCATTTATTTTAAACATACAGTTCAGTGATTTATAACATAAATTTACAGAGCTGTGCAACCATCACCACAGACCAGTTTTGGAACGTTTCCATCATCCCACTAAAATCCCTCATGCCCATCACTTCTCATTCCTATCCAGTCACAGGCAACCACTAGTCGGCCTTCCATTTCTACCAATGGACATTTCTGGACATTTCATATAAATGGAATCATATCACATGTGGTGCTTTGTGTCTGGCTTCTTTCATTTAGCATCATTTAGCATCATCTCATTTCAGTGCCTGGCACATAGTAGGTGCTCACTAAAAAGCTGAGGAATCTCACATGAAGACCAGAGGCCATTCCAAAAGGAGGACAGCAACCAGCCAAAGAAAATCCAGTTGGCCTCCAAGGTGCTGTAGATGATGTGTCGATGCCCATGCCCACTGCCAATGATGCGAATATAGCAATTTGTTTTTAAACCTGTAATTGTCCACCAGTTAAACTGTCATGCCCTCCTCTTCAGAGGTGTGCTGCAGCATCTCATCTACTTATTTTGAATTTGCCCTTATTCCCCCCTCACCTTGGCTCTGAAAGCCATGGTGACTCATTGCTCTGCAATTAATTTTTCTTCTTCAAGTCTGAATTGCCTGAACTAGTTGGAGAAGAACAATACTCCAAATCCAACCTTGTCTCTAACTGTTACTGTAGAACTGACTATCTCTCCCTTCAAGTCTGTAGATTTTTGCTTTATATATATTTTGGTACTCTATTTTCAGGTGTGTATATGTTTATAATTATTAAAAATTTAATATTTTCTGATGGATTGAATTTTTTTATCAGGTTATATTGTCCTTCTCTATCTCTTGTAATCTTTTTGACTTAAAATCTATGTTTCCAAAAGCACAGGCAATAAAAACAAAAATAAATAAGCGGGACTAGGGGCACTTGGGTGGCTCAGTGGGTTAAAGCCTCTGCCTTCAGCTTAGGTCATGATCTTGGGGTCCTGGGTCGAGCCCCACATCAGGCGCTCTGCTCAGCGGGGAGCCTGCTTCCTCCTCTCTCTCTCTCTGCCTGACTCTCTGCCTACTTGTGATCTCTGTCTGTCAAATAAATAAATATTTAAAAAAAATAAGCGGGACTATGTCAAACACTAAGTTTCTGCACAGCAGAGGAAACAGTTAACAACATGAAAAGACAAACTATGGAATGGAAGAAAATATTTGCAAACCATAGGTCTGATAAGGAGTTAATCTCTAAAATTTATAAGGGATTCCTACAACTCAACAGCAAAAAAACCCAAATAATCTGATATTTTAAAGGGGCGAATGACCTGAATAGATATTTTTCCAAAGAAGACATACAAATGGCCAACAGAGACATGAAAAATGCTCAACATCATTAATCATCAGGGAAATGCAAATGAAAACCACAATGACATACTACCTCACCACCTGCGAGGACGGCTATTTTCAAAAAGTCAAAAGATTGTAAGAGTTGGGGGCGCCTGGGTGGCTCAGTGGATTAAAGCCTCTGCCTTCGGCTTGGGCCATGGTCCCAGGGTCCTGGGATAGAGCCCCGAATTGGGCTTTCTGCTCAGCAGGGAGCCTGCTTCCCCCCTCTCTCTACCTGCCTCTCTGCCTATTTGTGATCTCTGTCTGTCAAATAAATGAATAAAATAATAATAATAATAAAGAGTATAAGAGTTGCTGAGGATGTGGAGAAAAGAGAACCCATATGAACTGTTGGTGGGAATGTAAATTGGTACAGCCATTATGGAAAACAGTATGGTGTTCCCCCCAAAAATTAAAAACAGAACTACCATATAATCCAGCAATTCCACTTCTGGGTATTTATCCAAGGGAAGTAAAATCTCTGTCTTGAAGAGATAGCTGCACTCCCATGTTCACTGCAGCACTATTTACAGTAACCAGGATATGGAAACAACCTAAGTATCCCCTGACAGGTGAATGAATAAAGAAAATGTGGCATATCAACATAATGGAATATGATTCAGCCTTAAAAAAAAAAAAAGGGAAGGAAATCCTGCCGTTTATAACAACATAGGTAAACCTGAAGGATATTATGCTAAGTGAAATAATCCAGACACAGAAAGACAAATATCACGTATTTCACTTATATGTGGAATCTAAAAAACAAAAACGAAAAAGTAGAACTCATGGTAATGAAGAGCAGGACAGTAGTTACCAGGGTATGGGAGGGGGCATGGTGGGGTGGGAGGAAAAGAGAGATATTGATCAAAGGGTACACACTTTCAGTTATAAGATAAATTCTACTGTAGTGAACAATGTACATTGTGGTGACTGTGGTTAATAATATCATATTATAGGGGCACCTGGGTGGCTCAGTGGCTTAAAGCCTCTGCCTTCAGCTCAGGTCATGATCTCAGAGTCCTGGGATCAAGCCCCACATTCAGGCTCTCTGCTCAGCAGGGAGCCTGCTTCCTCCTCTCTCTCTGCCTGCCTCTCTGCCTACTTGTGATCTCTGTCAAATAAATAAATAAAATCTTTAAAAATAATAATAATAATATCATATTATATACCATACTTGAAATTTGTAAGAGTAGATCCCAAGTATTTTCACACACACACAAATGGGTGACAAGTGATGGATATATTAATTAATTTGATGATGGCCCCCAAAAATCACATTGTATAATTAAAAATATAAAATTTTGTCAAAAATTTAAGTTCTTTTAAAAATATATTTTGTCTGATAATAGTACAGCCACCCCCATTCTCTTTTGCTCACTCTCTGTATACAGTATCTTGATTACTAGCCTCGGGGCCTGCTTCCGCAGGACAACACTTAAACCTGGTGCACCCAAAATGCTGTTCCAGGTCTCCCTGAGTCTTGATTCTGTGGACCATTCAGAAGTTTTCTGTTTCTCTTTCCTATGAGTCCCTACAATTATCCATTAGCAAAGCAGTCACCTAAACTCATTTCTTACCACCTGAAGTGGTTAAATTACCGGAGCTTAGTAATGGGGATAAGAACAGCTACAAGAAATCTGTAAGATAGGAGTGAGCCCCTCTCCTAGAGACATATGTGGCACATCTAAGATGCTGTGAGGGACCTTCAAGTCAGTTATTCATTCATTCCTTCATTTTCCAGCCCCCGGGTACCCATTCCATGCTAAGTGCTAAGCTGGACCTAGCACTGAGTCATTAGTAGCCTCTGCCATCTAAGATTTAGAGGCTACACCTCTGTCTCCTCATCTCTGAAATGGGGATAACAGCACAACACCACGGGGCTACCATAAAGATTAAATTAATTTAAAATGTGTAAAATGCTTAGAATAGTGATTAGTACACATAAACCCTAAATAAATATTACCTATCATCAATCATCATCATCATCATCACCAGCCTCAATCACTCTTTCTTTGGAAACTGCATCTCATCAGTTAAAATTTAAATGTTTTACTATAAAAACAGATTTCAGTAGAACATTTTTACTATAAAGTAGGAAATTTTAGTAATTTTTCTTTAAAACTTATTATTCATTTCAGGTATGCTCATTTTTTTTTTTTTTTTTTTTTAGATTTGGGAGCCCATTTATCTTGGGAAAGCCCTTGGAAGGTCATAGGTCCCATACCTCGGGACCTTAGAAGATAAAGTGGCCCCGCCCAGAGTGACCACGTAGGGCTACACAGGTTGTTTTAACTGCACAACCTGAAGGGAAACCAGTCTCATAGACTATGAAGGGACTGTCCCTACTCCCCAAAGCCCAGAGATGTGTACTGCTGCAGCCCTGGTCCCGCAGGTGAGGGAATCAAGGACTGCCATGCAGTGCAATAAAGACCACTTCTAATTGGGAGAAAAGAGAAGGCTTTATTCAGGGATGACATCTGAGCCAAGTCACAAAGAATATAAAGACTTCAGCCCACAAGATGCTGTGAGAAGGGCATTCTAAGAAGAAGAAATAATAAGAGCAAAGGCAAGGGAGTGCATCTGGGGAAGAGTGAGTCATTCTGTTTGGTTAGAATAAAGGATAGGGGTGGAGTGGAGACTGAAGTGAGTCTGGAGGGAGATGAAGGATCCAGATCAAGGAGGGCTTTGAATACCAGCCTTACAGTTGAATCTGCTAGATATGCAGTGAGAAGTCATTGCAGGTTTCTGAGGAAGGAAGTATCATAATCAGGGCTGTGCCTTAGCAAAGGCCCTCTGACAACTGGTATGCGAGGTGGACTGAAGGGGGCAGACGCTGGAAGCAGGAGACCAGGAAGACAATGGTCCAGTGGCTGAAGGGAGGGATGGAGAAGAGGGGCAGGATCAGAGTGATGTTGGGGAGGTAGAGAGGACGCTGCCCATTTCAGATGGCCACCAGGGCAGGTGTAGTGGACCTAACTAAAACCCTTAACTCCACATGGCTTCTCACCCTCGGGCAGGGTCAGGTCCACAGGCTGCAGCCCCACTCTCACCAGAGCTTCTGATGGCCAGGATTGATTGATTGATCTGCAGAGGTGTTTCAGGACAACAGCTAGCAATCTGGGCTTCGTTGGCTCAAACCACGATGTCATGTTGGCACCTCAGCTTGCTGGCTGCAGACTTGGGGCCAAGACCCAGAACTAACAGCACCACGAGGGTGGAGGCAAAAGTTGGGGACAAAAAATGGGACAAAGATTCTGGGACCACAGGCACTAAGGACATACAGGCGACAGCATTTTGCAGCCCACATTTATCAGGCCACTTCCAGAGTCCTGTGTCTCTGTCTATCCCCATACTCTGCAAGGGGCTGCAAGGTTGGGGTGTGCCCCTATGGGAATGGCTACAGTATGGCTATAATCAAAAAGACAGATAATAACAAGCATCAGCTTCCTATGGCCGCCATAACAAAAGACCACAAACCAAATGGTTTAAAACAATGGAATTTTATTATCTCACAGTTTGGGAAGCCAGAAGTCCAAAACCAAGGTCTGGTAGCATCACCCTCCCTCCTGAGGATTTAGGAGAGTTTGAATCCATTCCTTATTGATTCTGATGGCTGTCAGCATTCCCTGGCTTGTGGCTGCTCAGTCCAATCTTTGCCCAATCTTCCCATGGCCTTCTCCTCTTCTCTTTGTGTCTCTCCTCTGTTTTTTAAAAGGATGTTTATCATCAGATTTAAGGTGCTCCTGGATAATCCAGGATGATGTCATCTTGAGATCCTTAAATCAATTACATCTACAAAGACCCTTTTTCCAAATAAGGTCACATTCACTGTTTCCAAGGATTAAGAGATTAAGACATGAAGACATCTTTGGGGTGGGGAGCCCCTTTCAACCCACTGTGCACATTACACAGCTGGCAAGAATGTGGAAAAACTGGAAGAGCCTTAAACACTGCTGGTGGGGATGTAAAATGCTGCGGCCACCTGGGTAGTCTGGCGTTTTCTCAAATGGTCATTTCTCAAATGGCAATTCCGCTCCTAGGTATATAACCAAGAGAAGTAAAAACGCATGCAGAAAAACCTGTACATGGATGATCATGGCAGCATTATTTGTATTAGCCAAAAAGTGGAAACAACCCAAATGTCCATCAACTGGTGAATGGATCAAGAAAATGTGGTATTTTACACCTATAATGGGATATTATTCAGCAATAAAAGGAGTTAAATACTGATTCATGCTAAAACATGGATAAACCTTGGACACATTACATTATGGTAAGTGAAAGTAGCCACTCACAAAAGGTTGTTTATTGTACAATTCCATTTACAATGCCATTTATAATGAAGTATCCAGAATAGGCCAATCTATGAGACAGAAGTAGATTAATGGCTGTCTGGGGAGGCAGGGGGGATTCTGACATGTTACAACAAGGATGAAACTGATGGTATTATGTTAAGTGAAGTAAGCCAGTCACAAAAAGACAAATACGGTATGATTCCATGTATACCGGATACCTTGAGAAGTAAAATTCACAGAAACAGAAAGTATAATGCCAGGGGCGGGGAGGAGGGAGAAATGATGAGTTACTGTTCAACAGATACAGAGCTTCAGTGCTACAAGAGAAAACCCTGGAGACTGGTCATACAACAATGTGAACGTACTTAACACTACTGAACTATACACTTAATGATTAAGGTGAGGGGCACCTGGCTGGCTCACTTGAAAAATCGTGAGACTCTTTTTTCTTTTTTAAGATTTTATTTATTTATTTGAGAGAGATAGGGAGTGAGCACAAGCAGGAGGGAGAAGGAGAAGCAGGCTCCCTGCTGAGCAGGAAGCCCAACATGCGGCTGGATCCTGGGACCCTGGGATCACGGCCTGAGCCCAAGGCAGACGCTTAACTGACTGAGCCCTTCAAGGTACCCCAGGTCGTGGGACTCTTGATCTTGGGGTTGTGAGTATGACCCCCACATTGGGTATAGAGATTACTTTTTAAAATGCTTAAGGTGGTAAATTTTATGTAATATGGTTTTCTTTTGTTTTTTTTAACCAAAATAAATTAATTTTTTAGAAATGTATTCCCGGCATCCAGGGAGTGCTGCTGTCTTTTACTATCCAGTTTTGTCATGGTTTGGTGAGTGAAAGTGACCTGGAAATCAGCAGACATTTGTGCTAGGTAGATGTTTCAGGTCCCCTGGAAGAAAAATGCTCTTATAGAGAAATTCCTCCTCCTCTACCAGGACTTGAACCCATCACAATTACAAACCAGCAGCGAAACAATTTGTCCTCACTCTTGCATGCTCCATCTCCATCCCAGAGGACCCCTAGATGAGGTCTCTCTCCATAATTCCCCCCAAGACTCCGTCTCCCTCATCCTTCCGAGTCCAGGTCAAAGCCTCCTCAGACACTTTCCTCCACCTCGCAACGTGTTAATGAGAAAAGCGGTCAGTCTCCCTGTGGCCTCTCCACTCGGATTAGAGTCCTGGTTTTACAGCCCCGACGACAGCGACAGCGGGAAGGTTCCGAGGGCAGGACGCAGTCCGACAGCAGGGGAGCTTAGCGTGCTGGATGCCTGTCTGCGTGGACGAGCTGGGCTTTCATGGAGCCTCCGGGTCCACAAACACTTCCTCCACACTAACCACTTCCCTTCACTTCAGTCACATGTAGCTGATTCCTCTCTGAAAGCATAGGGTGTTTCCTGCCTTATATAATGGGCAGGTAAGTCCAAGGCTTCTCTCTACTAAAGACCCTGAGATCCCCGAAGAAAGGGAGCCAGGCTGAGCCATCTTCGCATCCAGAGTATCGACTGTAGAGAGACACTAAAGGCCCGCAGCGAGCACTGAGCTGAGCAGCAACAGGCAAGTCATACAGGCTCATTAAACGACCCAGTGTTGGGGGGGCCTGGGTGGCTCAGTGGGTTAAGCCTCTGCTTCAGCTCAGGTCATGATCTCAGGGTCCTGGGGTCGAGCCCCACATCAGGCTCTCTGCTCACCAGGGAGCCTGCTTCCCCCTCTCTCTCTCTCTGCCTCTCTGCCTACTTGCGATATCTCTGTCAAATAAATAAATAAATAAAATCTTAAAAAAAAAAAAACCCACAATAAAAACGACCCTCTTTGAAATAATCATGGGCCCTAACTGACCAGTTACAACCAAATACAACTCCTAAGAGTACCAAAAAAGGGGAAATTTCATGCGTCCCAATACTCCTTCACTCTGCGCTATAACTGTGGTCCCTCACCACCATCTCCTCGAAATCTCTCCTTTGCTGTTCTGCCTGCTACTTCTATCTCCTTTGTTCTGCCTTGATGAATCCTTTTACCACCCTTACCACCAGCCCCCACCCAACTGGGACACTCCACATTTGGTGGCCCCCCAATCTGATCAGAGTGCCCCACATTTATGATAATATTTGACACAGAGTTGAGATAAAAATATGTTGGACTCAATTTGTTTTGCTATTAAAAAAATACTTTAGGGGCGCCTGAGTGGCTCAGTGGATTAAAGCCCCGCCTTCGGCTCAGGTCATGATCCCAGGGTCCTGGGATGGAGCCCCACATCGGGCTCTCTGCTCAGGGGGGAGCCTGCTTCCCCTTCTCTCTCTGTCTGCCCTCTGCCTACTTGTGATCTCTGTCTGTCAAATAAATAAATAAAATCTTAAAAAAATACTTTATGTTCTAAAATATTAATCAGAGCATTATTTATACTAGAGAAAACCCAGAAATAACCTAAATACTTAGCAATAAGGAAATGACTAAGTTAATTTTAATGAAGCTTGACAAGACATTCTGTAGCCATTCAAAATAATAAATACGAGCAATGAGTAGCAAGATAGAAAATTTTTCTGAAATGAAGATAAGCAGAGAAAGTAGGTCACGGCAATGTATACACTCTGACTACAGATACAATCATCAGTATGCACTGAATGCTAAGTACATCATAAGCATTATCCCACCTAACTCTTATAACTCTGAGTTGAGCATTATAACCCCACTTTTACAGATAAGACAATGGAGGCTTGTAGAGGGGAAATACCATGCTCAAGGTCTCACAGTTGTTAAGACATACAAGCACGACTCAAACCCAGGTGGTCTATTTCAACGCCAAAGTCCAAGCTCTTAACCACTTTGTTGTACTATCTTCCAGTAAAATCTATTCTGTAAGCTTAGTAGTATTCATGCAGATATAAAAGCTGAAAGTTCAGGCAAGAGGTGATGTGTATAATATCAATAATATTATTAATATTCAACATTTTTTGAATAGTAATTTTAAAATATTTTCAAGGAGAAGAAATGGGATGCCAATGAAGAATTTCCTAAGGGCACTAAAGGGAAGGGAAAATTCTCTACTTCTAAGGTCTTCCAGCTAAACTAACAAATAAATTTACACAATACTGATTAACAAAGAAAAGAACCAAAGTTTTATTACATGTGCATGGAAGCTCAATAAGGAAATTGAAACCTAAAGAATTGTCCAAGACAGGGGTGCCTGGGTGGCTCAGTGGGTTAAAGCCTCTGCCTTTGGCTCAGGTCATGATTCCAGGACCTGTGATCGAGCCCCGCATCAGGCTCTCTGCTCAGCAAGGAGCCTGCTTCCTCCTCTCTCTGCCTGCCTCTTTGCCTACTTGTGATCTCTGTCTGTCAAATAAATAAATAAAATCTTAAAAAAAAAAAAAAAGAAGTGTCCAAGACAGGTGATTTTTATACTTTTTATTTTTATTTTTATACTTTTTAGACAGACAATAAATCTGTGAGGAATTGACATGACAAAGAAAACTTAACGTTAGGAGCTTCAATTAGGAAGGAATTCTAAACAGAATTTTTTTTTAAAGATTTTTATTTATTTATTTAGCAGACAGATCACAGAGGAGGAAGCAGGCTCCCCACTGAGCAGAGAGCCTGATGTGGGGCTCCATCCTAGGACCCTGGGATCATGACCTGAGCCGAAGGCAGAGGCTTAACCTACTGAGCCACCCAGGTGCCCCTAAACAGAATTTTTTTTCAAAGACTTTATTTATTTATTTGACAGAGAGAGAGATCAGAAGTAGGCAGAGAGGCAGGCAGAGAGAGTGGGGGAAGCAGCCTCCCCGCTGAGCAGAGAGCCTGATGCAGGGCTCCATCCCAGGACCCTGAGATCATGACCTTAACCCACTGAACCACCCAGGTGCCCCAAAACACTCTGCGGCCTCCCCATCAGGGAACTGAACCGTGGTATCCCACAGGACAGGCGGGGATACTCACCACTATGCTAACGAAGACTGGCTCTTCTAAATAGAATTTAGGCTGGGGTAGTAAATTAGTTGAAAGTAACAAGGGTTGTTTATACAGTCTTTGGGCTCTAAATTTCCAATCTTGGTGAAAAGGATGTCTCTTTACCTCCTGGTACCTCTTTACCTCCCCTTTCACAGAGGAGATTTGTTTCCTACTTTCAGGGAGAAAGAGAAAGTTCTGAATGTCCTTCTTGCATGGACAGTCAACTTTTATGCAAAATAACCAATGTGCCAAAGTGGTCCGATCTTGGGGCAGCCGGCCCTTAGCTCCTACAGCAGCAAGGTACGAGAACATCTAGAGACAGGTTATGCATCTGAAAAAGCATCACTAACACTGACAGAGAAGCTCTGTTTACTGGGCAGGGAGGCATGATTTATCCAACTCAATGAGGCCAATGCAGGACACCCAAAGCTTGGGTTGGTGAGTGGTTGAATGAATGACCTTGAGAGCTGCTCAGGAGGTGGATGTTAACTGTTAGGAGAAGTGATGGGCTAGTTCGGGGAACAGAGTGCATGAGTCCCAGGAGAGTGTGTGGTGTGTGTGTGTGTGTGTGTGTGTGTGTGTGTGTGTGTGTAGGTGGGACTGGGAAGGCAGGAGGAAAAGACAGCAGGCTTTGATAGGCTGGTAAGGGAAAGGTCTAAAGAAAGGTTCAAGAAGAAGGGGCTGGCCAAGGACTTCTCCCTCACTGAACCCATCCAAGCAGCTTGGACTTGGTCATTCCCTCAGTGATGACCTCCCTCAGCTAACTCTGTAGGTATGAGTGGGTAGTCACCACTAAGTCTGTGGACAGTCCAGCCATCCACCCTGCCTACCGCCCTCCAACCCCTCCCAGGCTGCACCTCATTCCCATCCACTCCAGTTTCAGTGTTCCATCTCCTCTCCCTTTGCTTCCGGTACACAAATCATGTCTACTAGCTGCTTTGCCTCCATTGTTTCATGTCATGCCCCCAGCATGACTTTCACCATGATTATCCCCTGAGGTATAATAATAAATATATACATGTATTGGTCTTGACCTCAGGTTCTTGGCACAGAGCTCCTAAAACCTTTTAAATTTCTTGAGTGATAGGGCTGATGGGAGTATCTTTCGTTATTCAAAAGAAACTCCTTTCAACCTTACCTGAGCATATGCTAATGAGGTCAGTGGTTTGGGGGGCGGTGCAAATAACTTGAGGACAGTGTTGGTCACCAGAAAGACCGAGGTATTGATTAGAAGGGTGAAATTTTCAGCCCTACTTTTCACCTCTGACCTGAGTTCAATCACCAATAGCCAACGATTTAACCAATTATATGTAATGAAACCCCCATTAAAAAAAAAACTTGGGGCGCCTGGGTTGAGGGTCTGCTGTCAGCTCAGGTCATGATCCCAGAGTTCTGGGATCAAGTCCTGCCTCAGGCTCCCTGCTCGGTGGGGAGTCAGCTTTTCCCTCTCCCTCTGTTATTCTGTCTCTGTCTTCCTCTCTGTCAAATAAATAAATAAATAAATCTTAAAGGAAAAAACCCTAGGGAATAGTTTCGGAGAGCTTCTGAGTTGGCAACTACATCAGGATGCTGGGAAGGCACGCTCCACAATCCATGGGGACAGAAGTCCGTCCACTCAGGATTCTCGGATCGCACCCTGCATACCTCCTCCTCTGGCTGTTCACGGACCTCCTTGTGTAAACTGCAGGAGTAAGTAGAGATTCTCTGGAATGAGAGAGTTGTCTGGCTCATTACTGCCTCTGGGAATCCGACTTCGTAGCCATGTCTGGCAGAAACGCAGGTAAGCCAAAGGCCCACTCCTTGGAATGGCCTCCAAAGTCAGGGTGGTTCTATGGGGCTGAGCCCGCGGAGTCTGACGCTAGCTCTGGGTGGTCAGGGTCAGAACCGAGTCACAGGACCCCTAGGTGGTGTCAGGGAGTGGGAGCAGCGGTGTTGGAGGAGACAGTCTATATCCTGTGTCAGTGGAGGACAAAAAGCTCTCATTCCCATTTTGCAGATGAGGATTCAGAGACTGGGAGAGGGAATGAGAATCATCCACAGTCACATCCCCGGCAAGGGCCAAGTGAGGCGTCTGCTCGACTGAGCTGAAGTCCTAAATTAACTCCCTCCATTTCCACACCGGTAAGGAGGAATTAGGGAGCCTTGCCCTCTTCCCTCACTGAGTAGCTTCCAAGAGCCATTGAGATGACTGATGTGAAATCATTCTATAAATAGAGGGGACAAGAATTGCAGCACAAGGGGCTCCTGGGTAGCTCAGTCGGATAGGCGTCTGCCTTGGGCTCAGATCATGATCTCAGGGTCCCAGGGTAGAGGCCTCTCCCACCCCTTGTCAGGCTCCCTGCTCAGGGGGAAGTCTGCTGCTCCCTCTCCCTCCGCCCCTCCACACCTCGTGCTCCCTCTCTCTCAAATAAATAAATAAAATCTTAAAAAAAAAATTGCAGCGTGAAAGAATCCCAATGTAGGTTCAAATCCCAGCTTCTTGGCTCATCTCCTGGGTGACCATGTAGAAGTTCACCTCTTTGGACTTGTTTCCTTACTTACAAAATGAGGGGGATACTACTGACCAGTGAGGATTTTATTTTATTTTTAATATTTTATTTGACAGAGAGAAATCACAAGCAGGCAGACAGGCAGGCAGAGAAAGAGGAGGAAGCAGGCTCCCTGTGGAGCAGAGAGCCTGATGCGGGGCTTGATCCCAGGATCTTGAGATCATGACCCAAGCCAAAGGCAGAGGCTTTAACCCACTGAGCCACCCAGGCGCCCCTGACCAGTGAGGATTTTATTAGCTGTCGGATGTTAGGCTCTCGGTACACTCCCCGACACAGGATGCTCTAGGACCTCTTAAGAAGAGCCAAATGTGAAGTCTAGGAACTCAGTCACCATAGCAATCTTTTTAAAAATTTTTAACCCAAAGACAGGAAGAAAGAGGGTCAAAACCAGATTGATATCAGGGGATGTCATTTATATGGAAATAAGAGAATTCTGAATAAACAAAACTGGCCAAGCCAGGTGTGAAAAATAAGACCCTGAGGCTCCGGTATTTTTAGAAGCCATTTTGCCTGTCATTCTCGTGTCATTTCCCTAACTCTGTGAGGATGGGCTTTAAAATAATTTGACTGCTGATCTTCAAACAAATCCCCATTCAAGATGATCAGCAAACGCCTTCCATTTGCTTTCATTTATTCAATCATCTGCTCACTTTGCAGACATTCACTCAACACCGGCCTTGGGGCAGGCCATGTAGTAAGTGCTGGAGATATACTGGCCTCTCAGACTGGTTCCTAGCATCAAGGAGCTTCTAGTCTAGTCCAGAGAACAGAGGAATCAATCACCAGTTACGGGGAAAGGGACAGCTTTCCTGAATAGGTGTTTCATGAGGAGCCTCCCAGTGAAAGGCGGGGGGAAAGAGGTGAGGATAGGTCAGAGACAAGCCAGAGAGATGTATGAGGAAAAGAGCATGTAAGGAAGCACGGTGGCAGAGGAGTCCAGAGTGATGGGAAAGCCCTGATTGTGAAGGAAGGTGCTGGAACTTTGTAGCAGATTAATCATCTGCTTGAGTTAGAAAACATGGGCAAGGGCAGGGCCAAGTGGGGAAGATTCATCATGGCCACCCAGAGGGGTTTTAAGTCCCACCATCTCAAAGGGACCAGCTTTTGAACCCAGCTCTACATTAACCTCTCTTGTTTGATCTTGGCAAGTCACTGCCTCTCTAGCCTCATTTTCCTCAACTCTAACTGAGGCTAAGAGAGGAAAGGGGATGAATCCAAAATTACAAACCCTGAACCCTAGGTCTGGGCTCAACATGCTTTCCAGTTCTCCAAATACATCTGTTCATATCTGCTTATCAAATTGAGGATCACTGGAAGGACCTCAGATAAACTGCGTAAATAAAACAGCGTGAGCATGAGGAGGACCGTGGCTAAGGTTAGTGTCTGACAGGATGGCACAGAGTGAGACTAATGGTTTAAAAAGGCAAAATAAGGGTGGATACATTTGAATAAGATTAGTATGTGAGGCTGACCTAACAAAAAATCAAACACAGCCAGCATTTACTCCTTTCACTTGAAAAAGCCTACACTGCTCATATGCTTTAAGACTATCAGGAAATGGGCCAGCAGAAAAAATGAAGATTTCATCAACACTCTAGTCTCAGAGGGTTCAGCTATGAACTGCTTGCTGTCCAATTTCTGCCTAAGACTTACCTGAAATTTGACAATACCTATTTGACAGATTTTAAATATTTATGACCTAAAAAATAAAATTAAAAAAGCAAAATAATATATTTATACCCTGTGACCTAGTAATTCCACTTTGGGGAGTCTATTCTAGAAAAAATAGTGAAAGATGCAAACAAAGACCCATGTACAGGGACGCCTGGGTGGTTCAGTTGGTTGAGCCACTGCCTTTGGTTTGGGTCATAATCCTGGGGTCTTGGGATGGAGTCCCGCATCAGGCTCCTTGTCCAGCAGGGAGCCTGCTTCTCTCTCTGCTTCTGCCTGCCACTCTGCCTGCTTGTGCTCTCTCTCTGACTCTCTGACAAATAAATAAATAAAATCTTAAAAAAAAAAAAAGACCCACGTACAAATATATACTCATCACTATATTGTTTATAATAGCAAAAATTGGAAATACTTTCAATGTCTGTTTTAGGGTGTGTTTCTCCAGAAGAAGACATTGTAGCAAGGCTGTGACCTCAAGTAGTTTATACTGGAAGTGATCCCAGGAAGCACCAGTGGATCGAGAAAGGAAAGCAAGCCTATAAAGGCTAAGTTATTGAGCAGGTTTCCACCATGGGAAACTGGAAAATTCTGCTCAACAGCGTAGACCATACCTCAGCGTTTTCCCAACTGGAAGTAAGGAACCTTGGGCACTTACCATCCAATTCCTCATCTGTCATTGTTTGATGTGGCTTCTGAGAATATTCACTTCCTGGAACTTCCATTTTGCTGTACATGGGGACCAAGAATGAAGTCACAGGTGTTCACAGTAAGCAGCCTCCGATGTGCAGAGGTGAGTGCCAAGGTAAATGTCAGGCAGGGCACTGACGATGTCCAATAATAGGAGAATGATGAATTCTCACGGGCAAATAAAAATTGGTTTTAGGGGCACCTGGGTGGCTCAGTGGGTTAAGCCTCTGCCTTCGGCTCGGGTCATGATCCCAGGGTCCTGGGATCAAGCCCCGCATCGGGCTCTCTGCTCAGTGGGGAGCCTGCTTCCCCTCCTTCTCTCTCTGCCTGCCTCTCTGCCTACTTGTGATCTCTCTCTGTCAAATAAATAAAAATTTTAAAAAAATGGTTTTAATGTTGTAGGGAATTGAAACCACTTTCTCAGAAGACTAAACTAGTGAAAGGCAAAATGACAGAGGAAAAACAAGCATAAACCAATATGCACTTAACTGGTGTTCCTTAAAAAATTAGAATAAATAAAACAAAGCTATAATAAAAGCTACAAAAGAGAATTTTCCAGAGATGAAATATGACCAATTTGGGAACTGAAAGGCTTTTTCACTTCCTATGAAAAGTCAGTGAATCTATTTAGAAGTCATTTAAATATATTCAGGAAAACAGAACCATAAGATATAAAAAAGAGAAAATCTCCAAAGACAGAAAAAAAATTAAGACAAAAGAAGAAAATCAGCTCAATCAGCTTCAAATTTCTATCTGCAAAAGTAGTGTGAAAGACAATAAAGTAACAAACTAGAGTTTTGAAGTAAAAAATGTGAATCAGGGGTGCCTGGGTGGCTCAGTGGGTTAAAGCCTGTGCCTCTGGCTCAGGTCATGATCCCAGGGTCCTGGGATCTCTGTCAAATAAATAAATAAAATCTTTTTTAAAATGTGAATCAATTACTTTATATAAGATCCAGGTGACTTTTTTTTTTAAGATTTTATTTATTTATTTGACAGACAGAGATCACAAGTAGACAGAGAGGAAGGCAGAGAGAGAGAGAGGAGGAAGCAGGCTCCCCACCAAGCAGAGAGCCCAATGTGGGACTCGATCCCAGAACCCTGGGATCATGACCTGAGCCGAAGGCAGAGGCTTAACCCACTGAGCCACCCAGGTGCCCCGCCAGGTGACTTTCACATAGGAAAGGAACAGAGAAACTTAGGAGAGTATTTCTACTTCTTAAAAGAAAGAAAGAGGGAGAGGATATAAAATCCGTGGAATTTCCAAAGATTAAGTTCCAATAAAAACTAGTATCTCATAGTCAGAAATGTAACACATACAAAAAGGACATGGTAGATCAGAACTGTAAAAATTACAAACTTAAGCTATTAGAATTATCAGAATAATTATGTATCAAGAAATAAAAGAAACTAGAAAATATGAACATAAGGCTATGGCAATAACTAACCATTTACAGAATACTTCACCTAACAATAGCACAATACATATTCTTCTCAGGCTCATATGGAACAATTACCAAGAAAGACCACATTCTGAGCCATAAAACATCTTTTTTTTTAAAGATTTTATTTATTTATTTGATAGAGAGAGATCACAAGTAGGCAGTGAGGCAGGCAGAGAGAGGGAGAAGCAGGCTCCCCGCTGAGCAGAGTGCCGGATGTGGGGCTTGATCCCAGGACCCTGGGATCATGACCTGAGCCGAAGGCAGAGGCTTAACCCACTGAGCCACCCAGGTGTCCCTGAGCCATAAAACACCTTAACAAATTTAAAAGAATAGAAATGATTCAATGTATACTCTTAGACCACAGTAGACTTAAACTAAAAATCAATAATAAGTAGTCCCGGTACTGCAATAAGAAAAAGAATAAACAGATAAGGAAGGAAGGAAGAGAGGGAGGGAGGGAGAGAGAGCGGGAGGAAGAAAGGAAGAAAGGAAGCTATCTTAATTCACAGATGACATAAATGCCTATGTAGAAAATCCCAAAGAACTGACAAAAAAAAAACCAAAAAACAAGTCCTAGAAATAATGGGCAGTTATAGCAAGCTTGCAGAATACAAGGTTAATATACAAAAGTCAACTTCTGTCCCATATAACAACAAGGGACAATTGGAATTTGAAATTACAGTATCATTTACATTGGCACCAAAAAAAGAAAGAAATATTTACATATAAATCTAAAGAAATTTTTACAAAGCCTATATAAGGAAAATTATAAAACTCTAATAAAATTAATCAAAGAAAAACTAAATAAACTAAGAGATAGTCTATATTCACAGTTAGGAAGACACCATTTTTAAGATATCTGTTTTTCCCAACTTGATCTATAGATTCAACACAATCACAATCAAAATCCCAAAAATGTATTTTGTGGATATCAACCAAATGATTTTAAAGTTTATGTGGAGAGGCAAATGCCCCGAATTGCCAGCATAATGCTAGTGGATAACAAAGTCAGAGGACTGACACTATTCAACTTTAAAACTCACTGTAAAACTACAATAATCAAGGGGCCCCCGGGTAGCTCAGTCGGTTGAACATCTGTCTTCAGCTCAGGTCATGATCTCAGGGTCGGGATCGAGCCCCGCGTTGGGCTTCCTACTCAGAGGGAAGTCGGCTTCTCCCTCGCTCTCTGCCCCGACCCCCTACCCCACTCATGCACTCTCTCTCTCTCAAATGAATAAATAAAATCTTAAAAAAAAAAAGTACAGTAATCAAGACAATGGTATTGGCAAAAACAAAACAAAACAAAACAAAAATCAAATACATCAATGGAGTAAAATAAACAGTCCAGAGATAGAACCACACAAATAGTCAAATGATCTTTGACAAAGGAGCAAAGGCAATTCAATGGAGAAAGAATAGTCTTTTCAACAAATGATGCTGGGACAACTGGACATTCACATGTTAAAAAAGAAAAAATCTAGACAAAGACCTTACATCCCTCACAAAATACGGATAATACTCAAAATGGATCATAGGCCAAAATGTAAAATTCAAAATAATAAAATTCCTAGAGGATAACACAGGAGAAAATCTAGATGTATCTTGAGTTTGGCAATGACTTTTTTATATAGAACATCAAAGGCAGGGCGCCTGGGTGGCACAGTGGGTTAAAGGCTCTGTCTTCAGATCAGGTCATGATCCCAGGGTCCTGGGATGGAGCCCCGTGTCGGGCTCTCTGCCAAGTGGGGAGCCTGCTTCCTCCTCTCTCTCTGCCTACTTGTGATCTCTGTCTGTCAAATAAATAAATAAAATCTTTAAAAAAAAAGAACATCAAAGGCATGATAAATGGAAGAAAAAGTTGATAAAACAGACAACTTCATTAAAATTGAAAACTTCTGTGAAAGACACTGATAAGAGAATGAGAAGACAAGCTACAAATCTGGAGAAAATATTTGCAAAAGACAAATCAGATACTCGATTCTTATCCAAAAGACACAAAGAATTTTAAAAACTCAACACTAGGAAAATAACCCAATTTTTTAAATGGGTAAAAGATTTGAACAGATACTTCACAGACACACACGATATACAGACGGCAAGTGATATCATCCATCATTAGGGAATTGCAAATTAGAACAACACTGAGATACCACTTCATACCTATCAGAATGGTAGAAATCCAAAATACTGACAACACCAAGTACTAGCAAAGGTATAGAGCAAGAGGAGCTCATTCACTGCTCGTGGGAATGTGAAAGGGTACAGTCACTTTGGAAGATAGTTTGGTAGTTTCTTATAAAACTAAGCATACTCTTACCATATGACCCAGCAATCATGATCCTTCGTATTTACCCAGATGGACTGAAACTGATGTCTACATAAAAACCTGAACACAAGTGTTTATAGCAACTTCATCCATAATTGCCAAAACTGGAAGCAACCAAGATGTCCTTTAGTAAGTGAATCGATAAAGAGCCTGTGGTATTTGTATACAATGGGATATTATTATTCTGTGCTAAAAAGAAATGAGCCATTAGGCCATGAACAGACATAAAGGAATCTCATACTATGAAGAGACAGAAACCCATCTAAAAAAGACTCCATACTGTATGATTCCAACCACATAGCATCTTGGAAAAGGCAAAACTATGGGGATGGTAAAAAGATAGGTGCCGCGGTTGAGGGCAGGGAGATGTGAACAGGTGGAACACAGGGGATCTCCACCCCCCCAACAAGGGATCTTAGAGTAGTTAAACTATCTATATACTGTCATGAAGACTACATGTCCTTATACAATTGTCAAAATTCATAGGATGTAAACAAAAAGAGTGAGGCCTAATGTAAACTATGGACTTAATTGATAATGATTTGTCAATGATGGTTCATCAATTGTAACAAATGTACCACTCTGGCTAGAGCTAGAGATAATGGGGATGGCTGGGGAGGGAGTTGGTGGAAAATAGTAGGAGCTATGTTATGACATTGGGGAGGGTATGTGCTATGGTGAGTGCTCTGAAGTGTGTAAACCTGGTGATTCACAGACCTGTACCCCTGGGGCTAATAATACATTATATGTTAATAAAAAATTAAAAATTAAAAAAATAATATTTTAGGGGTGCCTGGGTGGCTCAGTGGGTTAAAGCCTCTGCCTTCAGCTCAGGTCATGATCCCGGTGTCCTGGGATTGAACCAAACATCGGGCTCTCTGCTCAGCGGGGACCCTGCTTCCTCCTCTCTCTCTGCCTGCCTCTCTGCCTGCTTGCGATATCTGTTTGTCAAATAAATAAATAAAATCTTTTAAAAAATAATAATAATTTTTTAAATACAAAATAAAAAATAAAAGAAAAAAAAAGTAGGAGCTGTCTGTACTTTTCACTTAATTTTGTTGTGAACCTAAAACTGCTTCAAAAAATAAGGGCGTCTGGGTGGCTCAGTTGTTAAGCATCTGCCTTTGGCTCAGGTGATGATTCAGTGTCAGGTCATGATCCCAGTGCCCTGGGATCAAGCCCCTCACAAGGATCCCTGCTCAGCGGGAAGCCTGCTTCTCCCTCTCCCTCTCTCCCTGCTTGTGTTCCCTCTCTCACTGTCTCTCTCTGTCAGATAAATAAATAAAATCATTTTTTAAAATCTCTTAATATTTTAAAAACTGACTTAAGAAGAAATATAAAATCCAGTTGTCCTATGATCAAATACATTGAATTAAGTGTTGAAAATATTTCTACAAAGGAAAAAAACTCAGAAGATTTGAATAGCAAATTCTATCAAACTCTTAAGAAAAATAATTCTTTTTTTAAAAAGACTTATTTATTTATTTAAGAGAGAGAGAAAGAGAGCACTAGCAGAGCAAGGGACTGAGGGAGAGAGAGAGAATCTCAAGCAGATTCCCCGCTGAGCAAGGAGCCCTACACGGGCTTGACGTCACAACCATGAGATCATGACCTGAGTCAAAATCAAGAGTCAGATGCTTAACCAACAGAGCCACCCAAGCATCCCAAGAAAAAATAATTCTAATAGCAAATAAGTAACTATTTTCCCAATTATTTTATGATTATACCATAATTTGATATGAAAGCTTGAAAATAACATTAAAAGAAAAGATCATTCAGACCAACCTTATAGATGAGCTCGATGCAGAAATTCCAAACAAAATATTAGCAAAACAAATCCAACAATATATAAAAATACTAACACATTATGTTCCAGTTAAGGTTTATTCACAAAATGCAAGGTGCAATATTTTTAAAAATCAGATTAATATTAACAGATTAAAGAATGTGGTTATCTCAACAGATGGGGAAACAGCATTTGAAAAATTAATGTCCAACTTAAGACAAAATTTCCTAAAATCTGGTTATAGAGACTTAACCCAATAAGTGTATCAAAAACAAACAAATGAAAACCTACAGTAAAATATAACATTTAATTGTGAAACATTAAAAGTTCTTTTAAAATAGAAATCAAACCAAGGATGCCCAGTATCATCCCTTCCATTCATTACTGCATTGAAAGCAATAAGGAAAAAAAGTTATAGATATATATAGAAGAAACAAATATATATGAAACAAAAGTGTTGTTATTCAGATTATATAATTATAAGATTGTATAATTATATGATTATGTGATTATCTTCATTGAAAAATCAAAGAACTTTAAAATAAATTATTAGAGTTTGAAGCGAGTTTAACCAGTTGCTGTTAAAAATCAAAGGCAAAAAAAACCCCAAACAGTTGTATTTGTAGCCATCAGCAACAAACAAGTAGAAAGGACAATTTAAGGAGAGTTAACATTTCTTAAGTCGAAGGAAAACAAATACTGGATAATCTCTCACTTATATGTGGAATCTAAATAAAAAGTCAAACTCCTAGAAACAGAGAGTGGTGGTCGTTGCCAGGGGCTAGAGGCTGGAGGAAATGTTGGTCAAAGGATACAAACTTAAATGGTAATTATGTATGGTGAAGAATGTAAGTAACTCAGCCACGGTAAACATTTTGCAATATACACAACATATTTGTATCAAATCATCACATTGCACACACCTGAGACTTACGCAATGTTATATGTCAGTTATATCAAAATAAGGCTGGGGAAAAAAAGAAAAAGAACAGCTAACGTTTCCAATTTTATCCCCCAAAACCCCAAAACAAATATTAGAAATAATTTTAAGATTTGCAAGACTTTTACGGAGAAAAATAGAAAATGTTATTGATAGACATTAAGGAAAACCTAACTTAAAATGATGAATAAAACATGTTCATGAATTGGAAGGTTAAATATATAAACTTTAGCCCTAGCCGCCAATGAATGGGAAATACGGAAGACAGAGAAACAAGATAAAATACACCATAAAAATGTAGTCCATAATGTGGGAAACTCTATGAGACCAACAATCCAGTTTCTTTGACAAATAAATTCCTAGGAAAAAAATAAAAGATGGTTTGGGAATTTATATAATGAATGAGACTTAAGACCAATCAAAACAATTCTAAGGTTGATGAGCACAATAAGAAAAATTTTGATCCCAAACAAAATGTAAAAATTAAACAAATACATTTATGAGGCATTTGGGTATCTGAACCATCACAAGCCATCAAGCTTCCTTTGAGGATATTAAGGGATTACTGTTAATTTCTTTTATTTGGGCACAGCAATGTTATTGGGGTTTTGTTTTCTTTTAGAGATATGTACTGAAATACTTGCAGATAAATTTATATGATGTCTGGGGTTTGTCTCAAAATTATAGGATTGTAGAATAAGATGGGGCTACTGATGGGGCAGAAGTGAATAGGCGTGACCACTTGTTGGAGCCAGACAATGAGTACCCAGGGTGCTCATCTTTTGTTTTTGTTTTTATCTACAATCAAAATTTCATACGTTTAAGTTAAATGAAATAAATGAAAAGTTAAATTTATCAAATATACATAAAATTTACCTAATTCATTTATTGATTTGATACAATTCTAATCAAAATCCCAATAGGAGACTGATGAAATAAATGTAACACATATGTTAATACAATACTAAGCAGCCTTTAAGATAATGTTCCTAGAAATTATTTCAGTACATAGGAAGTTGTTTTTCTGTTTTTAGTACATAGGAAGTTGTTTATACATACTGTTAAAAGGCAGATTATACACCATTACATGTGGTAAATAGCTATTTATATAAAAACAACAACGACAACAACAAAAAGAGACCAACAGAGGACCAGAACTGAAATAAGAAGTTTCTTGGAGAAGGATAAGTATCATCAGAGAGGTTAATTCTTAACCTTCATTATGCATCAGAATCACCTGGGAGAACTTTTAAAAAATATGCAGATGCCTAGCTAGGTCCCACACCAAACGTTTTTATTTCAACTGGCCTGGGATGGGACCCAAGCAACAGATTTTAAAACCCCTAGGTGATTCTAAGGTACAAGACTGAGAGCCAATGATCTAGGTTTACAAAGAGAGGCAGAGAGATGGATGGAGAGTAGGAAGATAGATGACAGATAGATGGATAGATGACTAGATAGATAGACACAGACATACTTCATAGACAGATTTTTTTCCATAGATTTTTGGGAGAATGATGATAGGTTAGACAGACAATAGATCTGAAGGTCTGAAGGAAGGGAAAAAGAAAGAGCAGAAAGGCAGCGAGAAGAAAAGGAGGGAATTTGCAACGACACAGCCAAATCAGAAATGAGCCATAAGGACCCTGGGTGGCTCAGTCATTAGGTGTCTGCCTTTAGGTCAGGTCATGATCTCAGGGTCCTGGGATCCAGCCCTGCATCAGGCTCCCTGCTCAGCGGGAAGCCTGCTTCTCCCCCTCCCACTCCCCCTGCTTGTGCTCCCTCTCTCACTCTCTGTCAAATAAATAAATAAAGTCTTTAAAAAAAAAAAAAGAAGGAGGAGGGGCGCCTGGGTGGCTCAGTGGTTTAAGCCTCTGCCTTCGGCTCAGGTCATGATCTCAGGGTCCTGGGATCAAGCCCCGCATCGGGCTCTCTGCTCAGTGAGGAGCCTGTTTCTCCCTCTCTCTCTGCCTGCCTCTCTGCCTACTTGTGACCTCTCTCTCTGTCAAATAAATAAAATATATATAAAAAAAAAAAAGAAGGAAAGAAAGAAAAGAAATGAGCCATAACTCAGTCCCTTATTGAACAAAGAAGAGAAGGAAACAAAAGTGAATATGGAAAAATAAAATAAAAAGTGAATGCATTTAGTTAATGCAATGAAATTTACTTCTCTCTTTTTTACTACTTGTGTTTAGAGACCGTACCCCGTATTCACTTCACAAGGATACCTGTGCTGTCTCACAAGTGAAAGAGCAGGGAAGGACTGCTCAATGGGTAAACAGTTTCCTTCCGGGGTGATGAAAAAGTTCCGAAGCCAGAGAATGGCAATGGTTGCAGGCACTGCCGATGTACCAGGTGTCGCTCCCAGTAGCTGTTATGTTACGCGTATTTTACCACCACAAAAAAATACATTAAAGGAAAGTTGATTAAAGATGTTACCAGGCAATTGGGATGAATTCATTATTGCCTCCAGTACTAAGTTTGTTCCAGGCCTCCTAGCAGTTAAGGCAGAAGAAATCTGGCAGGTTATCGGGTGCTCTCTGTGTTTTCCAGGTTCTTTCTAGATCAGGGTCTCCCTCTCGTTTTGCCCACTCCCTTTATCACAGGCGCAGCCAGTGCCAGAGCGAATGTGGGAGTCGTTTGGAAGGTTTGACTCAGCTAGGAAAGGAAGACTGGCGGCGGCTGGGAGAGGCAAGTCAGAGCTCAGCCCCTTCCCTGCTGGGGCAGTCGGCCTCTGCGTAGAGCTTGTCATCAAACTGCCTGGGGAGAATAGCAGCTCCTGCTACGCATGGCCTCTGCTGGTGGGTCTGAGTGGCTGTTTGTTCAGCCTGAGCGGGACAAAATCAGCCTTGACAGTGATGGCCCCAGTGGTATTATGTCAGGAGACCCGGCCTACCTGTCCGCAGACAGACAAAGCGGAGGATTTGACAGGCAAAACAGAGGCAGCCTCTTCCCTCCCAGGCAGCCAAGGGGCTATTCAAAGCTGAGACCTGGAAGATTTTCATAAGGTGCTGACATGCGCAGCCGGAATGCAGCAGGCACAAGGCCAAACTGACACCCCGTGCAGTCAGGCATGGCACTGGCTCTGGGCATCCAAACTGGGCCTAAGGGAGCTTCGAGGAGTCCCCACCCTTGAGAGAGAGACAGAGAGAGCCCAAGAGAGCACTTGGGGGGAGAGAGCCCCAGCTTGCAGGTCTGAGCCTTCAGCAAACCTCACCTTTGCCACCGCCCTTATAGTTCAACATCTTCAAGGCCTCTCCCCTGGAAGCACAGGGCTCAGGAGCAGAGAGCCAGGAGTACTTGGTCCCTCAGTTACCGATAAGCCGCCCACAGGAAGGGCTGTAGGGCAGCAAAGAAACATGTATGAGGTGCCCGCTGCATGCCAGGCCCTAGCTAGGAGCTCCAGTCCAAGGCACTGATTTCACCTTCCCAGGAGCCCTGGGAGGTAAGTACCCTATTCTCTCTCTTTTGCACATGAGAAAAAGTCCTCAAAATAGTAACTGGCCCAAACTCACAGAGCTGGGAAACTGCAGAGCTGGAATTTGAACCCAGGTCTCTTCAGCACCCAAACCCATGTTCTCTCTACCTAAATTGTACCAGTTCACAAGATCCACAAGGCCCTGGAATCACACCCTGTTCTCAAAGGGGCACGGGCACTTTCCAGTTCTGAGACCCTGGTTGTATCCCTTCCCTTCTTGGGGCCTCAACATCCACGTCTGCGATGCGAGTGGCTGGAGATGAAGATGCTTGGTTGTTGACTGGTGTTAGGTCAGCATCACTGAGCTTCCACACCACACTTTCCCTGACTGTTCTCAAAAACGACCCCAGCCCCCTCCCCAAAAGGTTGCCAGACCTATACAGGTAACACTTTATCTGGTCCCCTCTCAGGAGGCTGAAAGAGCATTCTCTGTCCAGTGTCTCATGCAACCAGACAGCAGAATTGCACCCAGCCTGTCTATCCCCAAAATAGTCAGCACAGAGCCCGCCATTTAGTAGGGACACAATAATGCTGTTGAATGAATGAAAATAAGAATGAGTGGTTTGCCACGAGACACATTGTATGTCGTGATGTAAAGAGCTGAGCATCAGACCCAGTTCTAGCTTCACCACTAACTCACTGTGTGGTCTGGGCCCACTCATTGGCCCTCTCTGGACCTCAGCGACCCCATTTATAAAAGGAAGGGGATGAATTCGGTAGTCTCTAGCAGTCCATGTTAGCTCTAATTTTGCAGAGTTAAGGGGGAAGAAAGATCACACTTTGTGCAACCCACCCTTCCCCTCCCCATAAAAAGCTGAAGCTATATTATGATCACATCTGAGAATAGTCAGAGAACATTCAGGTCCATAACCCCTGATTCGATCAGAAGCATCCAAGCAGCATTCTCAACAGTCAGATCTCCAGCCTATGGAACAGAGACCCGCTCATGTGCGCACAGTCTTTACAGTTTGCAAAGCACTTCTCCTCCTTCCTGTCATTTAAACCTCAACACAGCCCTGTGAGGGAGACAGGACAGATGTCACCATCCCATTAACTGTCTACAAAACTGAGGTCAGTGCCCTAGAAAGCATATGGAAAAAAGCAGAAGGGCTGCTATGTGAACCCAGAACCGACTTCTGCCTCCTTTCATTTACACAGCTTGCTTGTATGCAGGTAGTGAAGAAGAGATGAGCTCATTCGACCATAACCAGCTTTGGAGGGTCACAAGTTTACCACCTGGGTGGAAAACTACCCAGCATTTAAAAGTCAAATTTGGGGCAGATGGGTACTGTGCACCTCGGGAAGTCAGCTGTAGAGGGATGCAGGAGTCAAAGCCGGTGCCCAGTCATGGTATGCCATCTCCGTGCAGCAAATGGAAGGTTGACCTCCATTCAATCTCTGAATACTCAGGTACCGAAATACTGAGATGCTGTATAGGTAAACAGCAACTGTCCAAACTCCCACCCCCACCCATATCCATGCTCCCAGCTGTCCAGGTTGTCTCAACACCTCGTCTGGGATTCCCTGGGATTCCCAAGGTGCTATGACTGAAGGGTTAAAGCCTGAAACCCTGGAGGGAAGGGATGCTGTAGTGCAGTCCTTCATTCCGATTTGCCTCTGTCCCAGTGCCTACATTCTGGTTGATCAATACCCCTAACTTGTTGGTTTGGGTTTTTTTCAACAGCTTTATTGACATATAATAGGTACACAAAATACAGCACATATTTAATGCACACATTTTGGTGAGTTTGGTTACATGGATACACTGGTGATACCATCATTCCAAAGTAACATACATATCCATCTCCTCCAAAAGAATTACTATAATCCTGTGTGTGTGTTAAGAACATGTAACACGATGTCCACAAGAGCCAAACTATGGAAAGAGCCCAGATGTCCATCAACAGATGATGGATAAAGAAGATGTGGTGTATATATACAACGGGATATTACACAGCCATCAAAAACCATAAAATCTTGCTAGTTGCAACAACGTGGTTGGAACTGAAGGGTAGTATGCTAAGCGAAATAGGTCAATCAGAGAAAGATAATTATCATAGTATCTCACCAATATGAGGAATTTGAGAGACAAGACAGAGGCTCATAGGGGAAGGCAGGGAAAATTGGGACAGGATAAGGCCAGAGAGGGAGACAAACCATCAGAGACTCTTAATCTCAGGAAACAAACTGAGGGTTACTGGAGTGGAGGGGGGTGGGAGGAATGGGGCGGATGGGTTATGGACGTTGGGGAGGGTATGTGCTATGGTGAGCACTGTGAATTGTGTAAGACTGATAAATCACAGACCTATACCCCTGATGCAATTAATACATTATATGTTAATAAAAAAATAAATATTTTCAGTCCTTGAGAAAAAAAAATAATAAAATGGCACTAAGTTCAAGGAAAAAAAAAAGAACATGTAACATGTGGGTGCCTGGGTGGCTCAGTCGTTAAGCATCTGCCTTTGGCTCAGGTCATGATCCCAGAGTCCTGGGACTGAGCCCCACATCGGGCTCCCTGCTCAGTGGGGAACCTGCTCTCCCTCTCCCTCTGCTGCTCCCTGTTTGTGTGCTCATGTGTGCACTCTCTTTCTTTCTGTCAAATAAATAAATAAATAAAAATTCTTTAAAAAAGAAAAAGAACATTTAACATGAGATCTACCCTCTTAACACATTTTTAGTTCACAACACTGTATTGTTAAGTGTCCCACAGCAGGTTTCTATAATTTACTCACCTTGTATAACTGTAACTTTATACTCACTGAAAAACACTGTGGTTGTTAAATATGTTTTAAGCCACTGATTTGGGGGTAATCTGTTACATGACAATAAATACTATATTATTAGTCCTGAGAAAAATGCAAATTAAAGCTACAATGAGATGCTAGTACATACTCACTAAAAAGGGTACTTTTTTTTTTAAGATTTTATTTTTAAGTTATCTCTACATCTACCGTGGGGCTCAAACTCACAACCCTGAGATCAAGAGTTTCATGCTTCACTGACTGAGCCAGACAGGTGCCCCTAAAAAGGGTAAAATTTTGAAAAACTGAACATATCAAATATTGGTGAGGAAGTACAGCAACTAGAATTCTCATATGCCACTAGTAGAAATGAGTGAAATTACAACTACTTTGTGAAAAATTCTGGCAATTTCTTAAAAATCTAAACATACATCTACCATCTGACCTAGATATTCCTCTTAGATATTTACCCAAGAGAAATAAATACATAGGTCCACACAAAGACTTCTACACGACATTCATAGCAGTTTTGTCTGTAATAGCCAAAATTGGAAACAATCCAAATATCCATCAACAAGTGAATAGAGAAACAATTGTGTGTATCCATATAATAGAATACTACTTAGCAAAAAAAAAAAAAATTAAAAAGGGAATTGACTATTGATATCACAACATAGACGAGAATCAAAATACCTATGCTGAGAGAAAGCCACCAGAAAAGAAGAATACAGTTGCTATTCCCTTTAGATAAAATTCTATTAAATGCAAAATATAGTGTCCTAAGTAGATCAGTAATTGCCTACAGAGAGGGAGGGTGGAGCAGATAAACCAAGTGGTCCAAGGAAACTTTCAGGGATAATGGATATGTTAATTATCTTGATTGTAATAAGTTGCAGAATGCATTGGAGATAATTTGGTAGAACTATATTAAGAGCCATAAAAACATTCATGGCCCCATCAATCTCACTCTTAGGAATTTGTTTTAAGGATATGTCAAAAGAAATAAAAAGCTCTTTATACAAACACATTCATGGTATCACCTAAATCAAAGATCTTGAGAATTACCTAATTGCCCAGCGAGCATGATAGGGTTAAGTCAACACTAGACCATTTCACTCACAATTGCAGGTGAAAAATGGAAAGTAAGGGATAACATGCAGTTATGTTTACAAAATAATGCAAATGCATTGTGGGCGACGGCTACAGAATTGTAGTACACTATGATTATACCTATGCAAACAGACATACAAGTGTAAGAACACAAAGAAGAAGAAAAACCAGAACATAGGAAAACCTAGTAGGTGATTGAGAGGTAATTGGCATGTGAGTGGCTTTTTCTTCCTGTTTTGTCTCCTGTAATGTTACAATGTTTTCATAACACTTTTTAAAAATATCTCCTTTGTTGGTTTTGGCTCAGTCTCCCAACCTGGTGATTATTCTGAGTCTCTATCAACTTCCAGCATCAGCACCTCGGTGGGGGGTCAGCCACAAGCTCAATCAGCTTGCCTTCTAGGTCCTCTAAATCGGGGGCAAAATGCTGAACAGAACTAGTGTGATGTGAAGAACACATTCTTTTCTTCTCGGTGAAAGTCTTCCATTGCTTTAGTCCATTTAGGTTATTTCAATACCATAAATGACAGAAACCCAGTTCCCAAGGGGGGAGGACTAGGAGGTGGTCAGCAAAGTGAACCTGGAAAAGGAGACAGAGCTACTTACCTGAGTTTGGGGCACCTTATTCATTGGGTAAAGCCAATGCTGATCATCCCTGGCCAGAAAACTGGCCCCCCCAACAATGGTCACAGGCAGCTCCACAAACTACAAACAGGGAGTACTTGGCATCTTTGAGAAAGTTAGAATGTTGAAAAAGGAAATAATAGAAGCCTGCGAGAGGTTTCACTACTGTGTTATTCCACTGACCCAGAGCCAAGTTCCAGCAGACCATTTGGCCACCCCATCTGGGGCTAGTCTGGCCTGGCCAGAGGTCAGGGAAGACAGACAGCTACATACACCACCCACAGAAGGTGGGATCCTCTAAAAGGACCCCAGCACCAGCCTCTCACCTCTTTCCTACTCCTGGAGTACGTCCAAACACACATCAGGAGGGCAAGCCCAGATCTAACCAGCCCCACAGCCCTTGAACTCCCACCCTATGGGTGGAGCACATGGACAGCTTCAGGACTAAAGACTATGCCTCTGAATATACCCAGCCCAATGCTGAAGCCTTCCCCAATCCTCCTGCCAAAAGGCTGGGCCAGATCTGCCTGGGCAGAAACCAAGTCTGCATGCAAACCCAAGGCCCTAAGTTTCACCTTCCCTCGTGTCCTGCTTAGCACCTGGAGGACCCCTCTTTCTGTAGCCACACTTATGCAGTTGTGCCTTTCAGATCCAGTGCTCTGCCTGCTCTCCTGGATATACCCCAAAGCCCAGTTAGGGACAGGCCTGAGACTTGCCCGTGTCCTGATACATTCGTGTATTCAAAGAACGTAAAGGGTTTATTTATTTATTTATTTATTTTTGACAGAGAGAGATCACAAGTAGGCAGAGAGGCAGGCAGAGAGTGAGAGGGAAGCAGGCTCCCTGCCGAGCAGAGAGCCCGATGCAGGACTCGATCCCAGGACCCTGAGATCATGACCTGAGCCGAAGGCAGCGGCTTAAACCACTGAGCCACCCAGGCGCCCCAAAGTACGTAAAGGGTTTAAAAAAGTGTCCGCACAGAGAAGAGTACTGCAATATTAGTAACCTTCACAACTGGTTTAGGACACCAGTATCATCCCCATTCTATGGGTCAAAAAGTTGAGGCTGAGAGTGCGTAAGTGGTCGAAGGTCACACAGCTAGGAAGAGGCAGAGATAGGAATTGACCCTGGTCTGGGTAACTCTAACTAAATGGCTCTCATAGCAGGGCCACATTGTGCCTTGTGCCAGACCCTGTGCTGGTGACCTGGGTGCCCAGTTGCACGAAGTCCCGGTTCCTGCCACTAAGGAGCTCCCAGAGAAGAACAGAGACAGTCACATAACCAAATCATTACACCACAAAACATGTGACAAGTGCCAAAATCCAAACATGCTGGGGCAGGTTCAACGAGGGTGTGTTTCACTTACTCAGGCAGATAAGGGAGGACTTCCCAGAAGAGGAGACATTTGAGCTGAGGTTGGGAGAAGGGGCAGCTTCCCCAGGCTGAGGGCAGGAACTTACACACAGGAACTAGAGAAGACGTGGTGGGAGTACGCTGAAGCTGGGGGCAGTGAGACCCCGGAAGGGAAGAGGTGGGAAGGGGCTTCATTGTGCAGGGAGGGCCCTGACCTGCATTTGATCTTGCCTTGGATGAAGGGGAGCCACTGAGAGTCTTGAGCAGCCAAATGGCCTGGTTGATGCAGAGACAGAGTGTCCTGCTGAGGACTGCCTGGAGCTTTAGACTTGTCCTGATGGCTGGCACCTGGTAACCCTGTGTCCCCTCTCCTCAGGTCAGGCTCAGCAGAGGGGAGGGAGCAGAGGGCTCTGAGAGGACTTGGCCCCAAAGGCTAAGGATCAGAACTCCCACCAGCTGCAGCACCCTCCTGACGGGACATCCCTCCATCCCTTCTTGCCATTGCCACACCATCCTTTGCAGGGGAAGACATGGGTGTGGGCAGCCTGGCACTGACTGAAGTGTGCAGGTCCCCTCACTTCCCACCAGTGGCTCTCCTTGGGAGCGTCTCTTCAGAGTCGGACAGGTACATGCCTACTCACACGCAGAGGCAGAAAGACAGAAGGGGAGACCAGAGAGACACATACTCCCAGGCCTGGAGATATACAAGAGGCCCCAAAATGCCCTAAGGAAAGAGGCGAGAGGAGAGCCTGGACACCTGCACTTGCTCCCAGGGTACAAGTATCTTCCAGCTCCCCCAGACCACTGCTGCCCTTGCCCCTGGGCTCTGAGCAACCAGGCAGTCAGTGGTGTTGGGTTAGTGAGGGGACGTGTCTGGGGAACCCCGCCAAGCTCTAATCACCCCTAGCCCCACGCTCAGCCGGCCACCAAGGACCTGGAGATATCCTGATGGACTCCCACACCGGGCTGCAGGAGACATCAAAGATCCCAGTCTCTGCTCTGGGCCTACATTCGCCTGGAGAGGGGGAACAGGTCACAGTCTCCTCCTGTGTGCGCCAGGGGGTTAAACTAGAATACAGGCTAGGGCATTTCCCCTTTGCGGGGAAAGGGGAGTAATCATCAGCCCTTTTGAGATTGTCTTGCAAACCAGGAACTCTACCTCGACATAAATATCCCTGATTTTCCGTGCCAAATATGGGCTTCTCCGAGTCCCAAAGCCTTGCAGAGAGCACGGAAAATCTAAGAAATGCGGATGCGGGACGATCCACAGAGGTCTGCGTCTGAGCCAGAATCTAAGCGACGCGCGCCTACCCGCCACATTGAGAAGACCCAGGGTCTGGCTCTCGTCGCCACCTCCGAACCGGGACTCGACTTTCCTAAGAGAGGCCACCACCGCCATCAAGCTCCCATCAGTCCGGTGGCCCGCTGGGTCCGAGCTTTCCAGGATCGCGCTTTCCACTCTTCCGTCCCTAGTTGGGAAAGCTCGCTGAGCGCGGGAGAACAGGTGGCGGAGCTAACCTGGGCGGGTGTGCAAGCTCAGGCTCGGCTTTGTCCCAGACCAGCCGTGCGCGCAGGGCAAAGTCCGCGCCCTTGGCGGGAAGGGGTGGGGGGTGGGGGGTGGGGGGTGGGGGGTGGGGGGTGGGGGGTGGGGGGTGGGGGTGGTGTCCGGGGGGTGCCCTTTTCGCTGCCCTATATATATGCCCTTGGCAGCTCCGGAGCTCTCTGCTCTGGGGCTCGCAGGAAGGATTGGGAGAAGCCTGCGGAGCAGGGATTGGGAGCAGAGAAAGACGAGAGGCGAGGAAGAGGCGCTTCCTCGCCAGGAGCCGGGAAGCTGGTGGAGTGCTAATCCGGGGGAGTGGGGGGGGGGGGTGGGGGTGGGAAGCAGAAGGCGCCTCTCTCAGCCCTAGTTCCTGCAATCTGTCTCGGAGAGTGACCCTAATTCTGCGTTCAGAGCGTTTAAGTGAACCAATGGCAAGAGGGCTCAAAGCTGTGGGGACCCCACCGAGCTCTGGGGGTCCCTGTGTCGTTCTACTCGCAGAAAAAGGCCACACCCGAGGGGCCTCAAAATCTGTAAACTCGGGGCTAAGCTGCAGAAAACATTTTACTTTAATCATCCGCTCCTTCGAGGAGTGTGTCTTATCTGCGCCCCCCCCCCCCATGAGTGAGAATGACTTCACTTTTCCCCAGGAGCTTTTCATTCCCCATGGTCCAAGTTTTTCCCTGAAAGCAATTTAAAGGTGGAGAAAACAATCAGGGCACAGTGATGCAACCTGCTCCATTCTTTTGACTCTCCGGAAGAGGGGGGACAGGTAGGGGATCCCCCACTTTACAGATGGGGAAACTGAGGCCTAAAAGAGAAGCAGATGGCTCAAGGTCGCTGGGCCAATAATGAGCTAGCTGTAGTCAGAGCTCTAACTCAGCAGCACTGAGCTATCCGTGGCTGGGCTGGGCTCACTGTGACACAGGACCCCCTTTGTGGCAGTGTTCTGTCTGATGCTCTCGTCTTCAGAGTGTGTCTTCAATACAGCCTGCTGATCCTGATTGCCCCAGAGTAAACTAAACAGAGCTCGCTGTGTTCCCTGCTGTCCCAAGATTCTTGGGTCTGATTAGCAAGCATTGGGGCCTGGAGTTTCCACTGTCACTTGGTGAGGAGAGTGACCCAGGCCAGGCCAGTAAGCACAACTGAGGCTCTGAGAGCTCCGGGAAAGGTTGAGAGGCTTTGAGCCCAAAAGGTAAGGATCCCAAGACTGAGTTTCCCCTTCAGCCCAGAACCTCCCCTGCAAGACTTCAAGCAAGTCTCTTTGGCAATCTGGGCCTAGTTTCCTTCCAACTTGTATTTCCAAGATTTCCTTAGGGAGAAGAGCTGGTTACCTTTGCATCTGCATGAAGGGCATCTGGTTCAAGGGCTATGAAGGAATTTCCCATAACTCCATGGATCCCCTCTTTTGTATTTACAAACTCTCTAAGGGCACTTCAAAGCTGAGGGCACTTCAAAATTCAGGAAAGTAATTCCTGGAGAAGAGCTGCATGGTTTTCTACAGATCACCAGCATTCTTCCCTCCCCCCTAAAAACAACATAAAATGGGTTTTTCCAAAGGTGTATGCTGGGGATACTCTGAGGGCTGGAAGCAGGCGCAAAGGAGCTGGAAATCACTCAGCACCTGCCCATGTCTACACTAAGCCATCCCTTCTAAACTAGGAGAATAACCTCCAAGGGACTGGAACCCACGCTATGGCTTTCAAACAGTTCTCAGTGGCATGTGCTACCCTCCACAAATGTTAAGGAACACTGTACAAGAGAAGAGGGAGGACTTGACCAGACAAAAGCAAAGAAATGCCCTGGCATCTTGAGGGATCTGTTTGCAGAGTTTTGATCCAAACGGTTAACTGTCCCAGTTCATTCATCAAATCATTTACTTCGAATTTTGCATTATGGATTTACAGACTCTTCAAAGTACAGTATTTTGAAATGTCTTATATGAGAAGAAAACATCTATGGAATAGAATCTTTAGGATCCTTCTTTGTTCATGAAAATCTTGACCTTAGGAAGTAATAATCTCAGGATGCTAATGTTTGATCTGATGCACAGGTATAGCTCTGTAGCAGCAAAGTCTGAGAAAAAGGAATTGGAATTCTAGAAGAATGGGTTCACAGACACAAAACATTGAGGATCAAGAAATCCTGAGACATAAGGCTTCTAGTCATAATCATTGGAGCTTAAAAGTAAAGAATCATAAACCAATCATTAAAGCATACAGTCATGACTATTATAGGAATTATCAGAATTAGAGTCCTCAAGTTACAGAGTAATGGAGCCAGTACTGACATCTTGTAATTCTTTGGATCCAGTACTAACATTCTGGAATTAAGGAAGAAGAGAGGAGTGCATTTATGCAACTCAAATCTTCTAATCAGATATTTCTAGAAAGGAATTCAAATCAAGTAATACATATCTCAGAGCTGTGAAAATATCTAAGAACTAAGGAAGCCACAGTTCCGGTAGTGACATCATATTGTCAGGCATAAAATCTTAGTCCCAAGCATCTCAAAATAGGAGGAATTCGCTTTTACATTTTGAGCAGAAGCTTAAAGTCATAGGAATATAATTACAGTCAAAGAATTTAGACTTCTGGTCATGGACTCTGAAGTTACAGAATCGTATTATTTGATTTATGAAAACTTGTTGGGATAGTGATCCAAAATTAAAAATTTGGAAATCTGAATCTTAGAATTTTGGAAATACACGGAGCCACAAAATCCAGCGCTGAAAGAGTGCTATGACGTAATCTGGCTAAAATAAATTTTTTTTAAACTTTTTTTTTTCCTTTTGCAAAAACGTAACAGGGTGAAATCTGGATTTTTGCTTTTTCGTTAGTTTGGAAGAAGGAAACTGAGAGTTTTGCTGAACCAGTGAAAAAGCCCCTCTCCAGTCATTCAAGCCCCCATCCGCTGAGGAAGGTCTTCATGCGAACCGTGCAACTGCTTCCAAACCCGGGTCGGCGGAGCGAGGATCTGAGTTCTCTGCCTCCTTCTACCGAAGGCAGTTGCCTCAATGCTCTGCCGGGCCGAACCTACAGAGGGCTCGCCGCCACCAACGACGTGATTAAAATCCCTGAAGGCCCTGCCGCCCGCCCGCGCTCTAGAGACTCGCTCCGTCTCACCCTACACCCGCAGCCATGCGGAAAGCTGCACTCAGGCTAGAACCTCTGGGATGGGCGCCAAGACCCGGATTTCTAAAGGCAGAAAGGACTCCGAGGTCCGCATCTGCCCTCCCGCCCCCAATTCACGGAGCAGAAAATTGAGGCCCTGCTTCAGAGAAAGGACCCGCCCAAGGTCTCCCCGCGCAAGACCACCAAGCGAAAGCAGGCTAGCGGGGCGGCCGCCGAAGGGCGTCTCGGGTGAGGACCGAGGTCCCACATTGGGGGATGGCCGGAAACGAACTCAGAAACCGGACACCCGGGAAGCCAATGGATCCCCCCTCTGCCCGCCCCTTCCCCCTGGAGATGCGCGCTCCTGGAGCACCCACACCTCAGGCCCCCTCCTCTCGCAGCCCTTGCGCCCGTCTGCGGGAAGGGGCTGCTCCGCTTCCCCCGGGGTTCTGGGAGCCACTTGGAGCCCTCCCTGGCCTGGGCGAACTGGAGGAGGAGGTTACCACGGCAGCACAGAAGCCTAGCCTTCATCCTCTATAAGCTGTGCGCCACTTTCCTCCAAATAGAGGGGGCCCAGGTCACCCAAAGACAGGTGATGGGGAGGGAGCTTTCCCTAAAAATTGGCAACGGAAGGTCTCTCGAGGTGCAAACACTCCGTGCAGTCCAGGAAACTGGGACCCAAATAGAGAAAGTGGCTGCCTCGGGCACAGATCGGGCGGGCGAAGCGCCTCTTAACACAGCCGAAGGTGTGAGGCTCCGTTAAGCGGCAAAGGTGAGGCTGGGGCAAGTCACCTCCCCGATCGGGCCTAGGAATCCTTGTCGGAAGGATGAGGGACAGGATGAGCAATGGGCAAGGCAGTTTTGGGGTTTGAAAATACCCTTGAAATACCTTAAGCGCCAGCCGACTGGAAGGTCTTCTTCCTTCCCCGTTCTCTGCTCCACAAGAACCAAGCACCCCCTCGGCCATTCCTCACCTCTCCCGACCAAAAAAAAAAGGTGAAACGAGCCGGTCCTTTTCACCTGCGGGTCCCAGCCTGCTGCAGAGGTTAGTAAAGTCTGGGAGCGCCGAGTTCCCGCGCCAAGGTCTCCCGAGACAGTCTCTGGCCTCTCCAGGCCTCAGTCTCCCCGTCGGCGCACAGGGGAGGCCAGCCCCGGCGAGCTCCGAGTGCCCTCCCCGCTCTGACGTTGTGGGGCTCCCGCCGCGCCTCCACAGCTGCTCCCACCTGCAAAGGTGCACCCGGGCCCAGGGGGCGGGCAGACGGGGGGCGGGCGGGCACCGGGCGCCGCCCCGACCTTCCTGGCGCCTTTAAGGAGGAGAAGCCGGCGGAGGGAGGAGCCGGTCCGGGTGTGTGCAGGGGAGCGTCTCGCCTGCAGTTTCGGCGGCCGGAGGCCAACGGTGAAGAGAGGAACAGTCGCCAGCCTACCCGGCTGGCCCGCACCAGTGCTCATCCTGCCTCCTTGCCCTCCGCAGGCTGGGCCACAGAGGCGCCGCCTACGCAGCCCCCACCGGAGTGCCCCACGCCTGTCTCAACTGCCTTCGCTTCAGGCCTTCGGGCCCGGAGCCTCCTCTGGGCGCACGACTTCGAAGGTTAGCCTCAGATCAGCGGGACCCCAGAGCAGCTGTGGGCGTCCCAGCCCCAGGACCGCTTCCGGACCCCTTGACCGTCGGGCACCAGCGCGCAAAGGGTCCTTCAGTCCGCGACCGGGGCTTAGGCCCGGTCGCAACATCGCTGCCGGCGCCTGGCCTCGAGCTCCAGAACACGAGCAGAGCCGTCGGTGGGCGGGACACTCCTGAGCCTCTGTCTGCACCGAGCCAGTCCGGACACCGCGGGCACCGAGCCTCCCGGTCACCCCTGCTGCGGAAGCGGTGCGCAGGGTGCCAGCCCACGAGGCCTCCCAGAGCTCTCCGCAGTGGGGCCCAGCGCCCGCTCCCTTGGTCCTGCAGCCCAGCCTCTCCGCCTCCCAAGCCCGCCCCCGCCCCTCGACAGCAGCGGGCGGCGGGGACACCCCGGGACGCGGGACGGCTGCGCCATGACGGCTGAGAGCCGGCCGCCGCCGCCGCAGACGGAGGCGCTGGCGGCCGTGAAGGAGGAGCGCGGTGAGGCTGGGACCGGGGTCCCGGCGGAGGCTGCAGGTCGCGGCGCGGGCGGGCGTCGGCGGAAGCGCCCCCTGCAGCGCGGAAAGCCGCCCTACAGCTACATCGCGCTCATTGCCATGGCCATCGCGCACGCGCCGGAGCGCCGCCTCACGCTGGGCGGCATCTACAAGTTCATCACCGAGCGTTTCCCCTTCTACCGCGACAACCCCAAAAAGTGGCAGAACAGCATCCGCCACAACCTGACGCTCAACGACTGCTTCCTCAAGATCCCGCGCGAGGCCGGCCGTCCAGGCAAGGGCAACTACTGGGCGCTCGACCCCAACGCCGAGGACATGTTCGAGAGCGGCAGCTTCCTGCGCCGCCGCAAGCGTTTCAAGCGCTCGGACCTCTCCACTTACCCAGCCTACATGCACGACGCGGCCGCTGCCGCCGCCGCTGCCGCTGCCGCCGCTGCCGCCGCCATATTCCCGGGCGCGGTGCCCGCTGCCCGAGCGCCTTACCCGGGCGCCGTCTACGCAGGCTATGCCCCGCCGTCACTCGGCGCGCCGCCCCCAGTCTATTACCCCGCTGCGTCGCCAGGTCCGTGCCGCGTCTTCGGCCTGGTGCCCGAGCGGCCGCTCAGTCCTGAGCTGGGCCCCGCGCCGTCCGGGCCCGCGGGCTCCTGCGCCTTTGCCTCCGCCGGCGCTTCCGCCGCTTCCACGGGCTACCAGCCTGCGGGTTGCGCTGGGGCCCGACCTGCCAATCCCTCCGCCTATGCGGCCGCCTACGCGGGCCCGGATGGCGCGTACCCGCAAGGGGCAGGCAGTGCCCTTTTCGCAGCGGCTGGCCGGTTGGCTGGACCTGCCTCGCCCTCCGCGGGTGGCAGCGGTGGTGGCGTCGAAACCGCGGTGGACTTCTATGGGCGCACATCGCCCGGCCAGTTCGGAGCGCTGGCGCCCTGCTATAATCCTGGTGGGCAGCTCGGAGGGAGCAGTGGAGGCGCCTACCATGCTCGCCATGCGACTGCCTATCCCGGCGGTGTGGATCGATACGTGTCCGCCATGTGAGCCCAGCATACAGTCGAAAATTCCTAGATACCTCGGCTGTCCACACGAACTAAGTATCCCCAAGACCTGAGAACAGAACTGGAGAGAGGATTGAGAGCCGCGTAGAAGGAACCGGTGCACTACACACACACACCTGGTTCGCTTTTGAAATGGGAGGAGGTGGGGAGGGGCTGCAGCGGCCCACGGACTAGGACAAAGGACCCTCGATAAGGCGAAGCTCCAAAGGACATGTCTTTCTGCCATTCTACTGGGGAGAGTCCTTGGCGATAATGGGGGCGCAGCGCAATGCCTACGCCAGAGTCTAGGATCCACATTGTGGGGAATCACCTCTTCACTCTTCCCTATATTGCAAGAAACTCGGGCCTTTTTACACAGTTCTGCCTCTTGTGCCTTTGATTAGGTTACTGTAACAAAAAGGCTCCAATAGCATCTTCCTTAAGGTGCGGAGGATGAATTTGCAAGAGAAGTAGCCTTCTTCTTTAAAACAAAAAACAAAAAACAGGGAAATCTCTCTGCTCCGTTCGACTAGGGGCTGGTTTTCCCTGCCTCTAAGAACTACATACCTGACTCTCAGTCTGGACCGTTCGTGCCTCAGCTCTATAGTGTGACTAAGTCTCACCGCCCACACCCCCAGTTACCCCATCTGCTTGACAAGAGGGCTGCAGGATTGGACCCCCGGTGATCTTTAAGGGCCCCGTTGTTGTCATAGATGCCGCCTTGCATATTTGGCAGCATAGGGGGGACCACCCAGGGCCTAGCCCTATTCCCAAGAACGGGAATAGAGGTCATGGCAACCGCCTAACCTAAAATCTCTGGGTTGGTTCCAGGCAGCAATTATATTATAATTTCTTGAATCTTTTGAGCATGATGTGCTGATCATTTGGTAGTTGTTACTGCTAGGTCATAAATTCGGTTTTCTAATGAGGCAGGTAAAAATAAATTCTTCCATTGCCCACTCTTTCTTTTCATTAAGCAACCCCGGACCAAACTGGCAGACTAAAATTCAGAGAGACCACAGGAGTCAGGGGAGCCCTTTGGTGACAGCTCTCTGTTGGTCGAGCTGGCTCTTCCATCCCTGGCACCCTCTGCCGCACGAAAAGGAAAGAGAAAAAAATAATTGGGGCTGAAGTAAGCTTTGGAAAGAAACTGGATCTTTCACTTTGTTTTGTATCCGTTCGTTTTAAGCGTCAAGCTGACCAAAATCATAGAAAATACAACCACTTTCTCACAAGATCTTGGAAGATCTTGTAAGTTTTTATTCAGGAGTGAATATTTCCAATGTTAAAACACTCCGGAGGCTTGGTGTGCAGCTTTCAGATAAACCTGAGGATTCAGATGAACTGTTTTAATAAAAATCTTTGATCGAGTTCTGGCAAGAGAAACTCAGCCCCTTTCTGTGTAGTTAACTTGCTAGGGAAGAGGTGGGAATTGTGTGAGAAGACTGAAAAGCACTCGTAATTTTTATTTTTAATTTTGGCAATTGCTCTATCTTGTTCACAAAGACATGTGAATGTGATGTGATTCCGTCCAGACGGGTATTTGTCTCAATCGGTACAGTCCAATAGAAGCATAATGCAAACTACATGTGTAATTTAAAATTTTCTAGTAGCCATATTAATAAAATAAAGCTGAGATAAACTAATACATTGTATTTAACCCAATATATCCAAACTATCATTTGAACATACAATCAGTATATAAATTGTGGAGATATTTTATCTTTTTTAGACTAAATCTTCCAAATCTGGGGTGCATTTACACTAGCAGCTCATCTAAATTTGGACTAGCCACATGCCAGGTGCTCAGTAGCAGTACATGGCTGATGGCTATTGTATTGGACACCACATGTCTAGATGCTGGTCCTTCCTGACTTCAGTGGTGGTAAAGACCATCTGGAGGCAGGAGGCAGCTGGAGCACTGACCTTGCTGCAGTGGGTCCAGGTTCCAGATCCAGCCCTGAGACTTTGCAAAACTCTAGGTTTGGGGCCTCTCTCATGTCCCTGTGGACCCTTCCGGGAATGAAATTTGAAGGGTCTTCATGTGCAGCTTGACAATCTGGCTCTCCCAGCCCAGAAGTCAAGATGCTTTGCCTAGTTGGCAGTTATCAGGAAAACTGAGAGCCCTCCACCCAGGGGTTTTGCCCTTGGCTGGCAAGAGCCCAGATGTGGTATTCTGACTGGGGAAGGGTGGTCTATATGCCCAGTTAGTGCGGGAATTGACCCTTTGTTTTTTCAGTTACCAAGACCAGTGCTTTCCATTAACTGTCAGTCCCTTTTTCTCCACTGTCCAATTTGTGAATGGGAATTTGTGGCCACCTCAGAGAGTCCTCTTTAAGTTAAAGGAGATGAGAGTTTCCGGAAAAGGGCTTTGTGAATTATAAAGTGCTGGGCACAGGAGGGAGGAAAGGCTTTAATTTTTAAAGCACCGTCTTATCGAAGTCTCTTGGAGCGAGAAAGATGGGTTGGGAAAGTGAACGCATCTTCCTCTCCCTTCTCCCTTTTGTCAACTAGGACGTCGGGTGTGATTATGCCCTAGAAGAGGGTCTGGTCTGGAGAGGGAGGACACCGGGAGCAGGGAACGGGGTGTGCGCAGCGGGAGCCAGCCGGGAGAGATGGGGAGACGCTGGAGGGTTGGATCAAGGGGTTGAAGACAGAGCGTCAGCGCTGCTCGGCCTCTCGGTGGGCCTCGGACACCCGAAGCTCGAGCGCCACCCGGCCTGCCTGGAATAGAAGCTGCGCAGGCGAGGGAGCGCCGCTCCGGCTTCAACCACAGCCCGAGTCACCGGCAAACCCTGCAGTCCACGGGACTCTAGATCTTGAGAACATTTCACTGCGGGGTCTTGGAATATTCCAACTCCAGGAATCCCCAAACCGTGGAACAGAACCTCCCTGTTCCCCCATCTGGGGGCTCAGAAACGGGAGGTACGTTTCTCTTTTTCTTCTTCCTTTAATGAAACTAGAAAAATCATTTGCCCCTCTCTGGGCCCTGCACCCCCAGCGTCGAGTGCAGGCGCCCCCGGGCTGTGGGTAATTAGATGCGTTCTTCCCTAATTGCCCAAGGCTCGTCAGAATTCGCCCCAGAGCTGTAACATTTATTTTCTTTCAAATTAACTTTGCTTTGCAATTAAGCTTAGGAAACCAGCAACAAAAGCAGACTTGGCCTGGGGTCGTTTACTACGAAAACGGATTAGGGAGCTTCTCCCCCAATTTACAGGGAAAGATTCCTGCGGCCAGCACTTGGGGGAAGTGTCCCGATAGCAGAGGCGAACGGGTAGCAGGAAGCTGCTGGCGGCGGTTGTGGATGGTAACCGGCTTTGGCCTTCTTCCCCATCTCCGTGATTCGTGTGCCCCGAGGAATAAGAGTAACGTCCTTGAAATAAATTAGGGATGGTTAAAGCCGACCTACACACCCATGACATGAAGTTGATGTATATAGTTAGTTTACCCAGCACGGTTCATAAACATAATCTCATTTACTAAGAACTTTGTGAGAATGTTTTATTAAATTGTTTTCTTATTACAAAAATTGGTACATCTTCATTGTAAAAGTAAAAAAACAAAAACAAGTTAGAAAGAAAGAAAGAAATCAAAGGAACCCATAGTTGGCCCAGAGAAAGCACAGCCAACACCTCAATGAGTATCTTCTAGTTCTCCTTTTTGTTTTTCCTATGCAGGAGGCCTAAGTCTCAACCTTTGTCCTGAAAAGCTGTGAGATCTTGAACAATTTCCTTCCTACACTGAGTAGGCCTCATTCTTACCTGCTACAAAACTAGGGGGCAGGTCCCTTTTATTTTCATTCTTGAACTTCTCTGTTCTGAGTCACCTGAATCCTGGACGCAAGGGCCAGGATGCGCTCCGGCTTCCGTTGTCTTACATAAGAGACCGAAGCCTTGCAACTTCAAGTGTGGGCCGTACACCAGCGGCAGGGACATCCCCTGGGAGCTCACTGCAAATGCAGAAGCTCAGGTCCTACCTCAGATCTTTAGACCAGAACCTGCATTTCAGCAAGATGTTCAGGTGATTCATATGCCCTAGGCAAAGAGGCAGAAATTTAGAGAAATGAAAAAAAAATGCATTATGTTGTCGAGATGAAAGATCCCAGAGTAACTTCCAGGAGCCTCCTGTTCCTGACCAAGAACCCCAACCAGTGATACCAGCGCTACTTTGAGGCTCTGGCTGCACAGGGGAGCAGACTGGGCTGCAAGGGAGGAAGGCCGGGTGGAGCACTTCATCTCCTCCCTGGCTTGTACTTTCTGAGTCTTGGAATTTAGCCCCAGTGCATCTAACCTAGTGCATCCAGCCTTACGGGTGAACTGTGACGTGGCATTCAATGAGGTTATACCTGAAAGCATCTTGAAAGCTGGGGTGCCAGTTAGAGCCAGGGCAGGAAGATCTTGGATTCTGGTCTCTATACCCTCCCTAAGCAGAAGCCATTTCCCAAGTATGGAATAAACTTGGTCTCTGTTCCTTCAGCTCCAGCCCCAAATTTGGGAGTAGTTAGGGATTTTGGAGAGAAATAATGCTCTCTTCTTGGGACACAGTAGCCAGCAGGAAGGAACCCCCATCTCTGAGTTTGTCCTGGCCAAGGGATCCTCCAGTAGAGCCTTTAAGTGACCCTCGGACAGCCTAAGATTCTGGACACTCTACTGAATTCTGTCCTGCCTCAAATACACAACTTTCAGGAGAATTTGGTTTCCATGCTCATTTTGTTCCTGAGTGGAACTGACTCCTAGTAACTAAGAAAAAACATCCCTGACGAAAAGCAGTTCAGACAGAGGGCATGTCTCATGAAGAATGGGGCTTGGGGCACCTGGGTGGCTCAGTGGGTTGAGCCTCTGCCTTCAGCTTGGGTCATGATCTCAGGGCCCTGCAGAGTCAGGTTCTCTGCTCAGCGGGGAGCCTGCTTCCCCCTCCCTCTCTGCTAGTCTTGTGATCTCTCTCTCTCTTTCTCTCTCTGTCAAATAAATAAATAAAGTATTTAAAAAAAAAAAAAAGAATGGGGCTAGAGTCCAGGATCATATACCAACTCACTGGGAGGACTAGGACTCTCATCTCAGTGCTCACATGCATTCTCAATAAGAAGAATACTGTGAGTGTGTGTAGAGTTTTTACAGACTTAAAGGAAGAGCAAATGACCTCTCCAAGATCTCAGAGCTGTAAGTGTTCAAGCAAGACTAGAACCTATGGCCCTGCCACAAGGGAGAGAGCGTTTGATGATCATCTTAATAAAAGGCAATGTGGAGATGGAAGTAATCAGATGGGAACGTGGTAAAGGTGGGAGCTGGTGGTTGGGGTGGACTGCGCCTTGGAAGACTTACCTGTTAGGGCCTCCACTGGATGAACTGGTAAACTGGGCTGGGATGGGTTAAGTAAATAGCTTAGAACTACCTAGAGGGAAAGCAGTGTGGCTGGTGCTTCTCAGTCTAAACTGAACAGTGGACTAAATTAAAAACTGAACTGAAGAAAAATGGTGCAGACCGGTGGGGCGAGGGGGGATAGGAGCTCTTTATCTAAAGTTTGGTGTCTGGTCTGTCCCTGCCCTCTCTCCAGCATCTTCTCTCCCCAGCTGAGGCCAAAGCTGGCCTTTGCAGAGCTCCTGGAATGGCTTTTGCTACTCCACTTCAGGAGAGGATGACTGGTCCCTACGCAGCTCCCTGTGCCCCTCTGCCAGGCGCACAACCCCTCTTCTGAGCTCAGTTTCCAGCTCAGCCCAGAGTTAACCAGGTGCAGAAGCACGTAGTCTGGGAGGCCCAGGGATCAACTGTCAGCCCCTCCCAGGGTGAGGAAGAGACTGGGAAGCCAGAATCAGGGTGGATCTCAGCCCTGATGTAGAGCACCAGCTTATCTTGCTATCTGAGAACCTGAAGCCGCTTCTCCCCAGGAGTGGGGGCAGAGGCACTCAGCAATCAAAGATGAAGTGTGAGAACCACAGCCTCACAGGGCCTAACTCCCGCTACCCTCCCCAGCAGCCCCCCAGGAAGTCCGCATGGGTGTTCCTGCCTCCTCCCCTCCACAAGCTTCACTTCCTGAAGCCAAACTTGAGTCCTGTGGGGAAAAGCTCCTGATGTCAACAGCAGAAAGCCCAAACTCCTCCCCGGCACTAAGAACCCTCCATGATACCTATGCCAGCCCCTTTCCCAACCTCTCCTCCCATAGCTACCCTTCCTGCACCTTTGGTCTCCAGCCACCACACCCACTGCTATTCCCCAGACACTCCTAGGTGTTCCTGTCACCATGAACTTGTTCTGACCACTACCTTTTAACCTCATGCTATCTTGGGACTTCTAAGGTCACCAACCCAGCAGGAGCTTCTGTCATCTCTCTCCTGGTTCACAGAACCAGCCTCCCTACAGGTCTCCCTGCTCCCTCCACTGCTTCCCTCAGACACACCCCTACCAGCAGCCAGTGTGTGCCCCAGATCAAACAGCAACAGAACATGTCACTCTCTCACAGAGGTCCAGACCTCTCAGGGACTCAGGGACTGAGAGTAGAAGCATGGTATGTCCATGAGTGGTCCTGTGAAGGGTTTCTTACACTAGGAAAACATTAGGTTTAATATGAGCATTTTCAAGATTTCCCCCTCCCATGTAATACTTTTCTCTTACTCTAGATTTTCATCACAACCTCATACAACTATTCAACCTTGTGTGAAGTGTGATCTGCCCACATTTTCTCTGCTGTGGTGCTCAAAAGAATAGTATCCTACCATGGGGATTGGACACAGCAGTCTTGGTGACAGAGCTGAGAGCAGTCAAGTGGAACATGTTGAGAACAACCACACAGTGGAAACTCTGGAGAGAAATACAACAGTACACCCTCTTTCTGCCATATTCAAAAAAGTATACCAGACACAGCTAGTCATCCACCCAGATGACTTCCTCCTTCTTTGCTCATAAGACTCTGATTTTGTCCAGGTTTCAGCTAGCCATGTGCGTTCGGAGAAGTCTTACCTCTTGGAGTACCCATCGGCTCAATGTGGATTTGTCTATGAGTAACCATGGTGATAATCCCATCACTCTTGCCAGGAATTACCTAGAAATGCCCACAGGATACTTTCCAAGCCAATAAGATACCCAGAAAAGTGTGCTGAGGGTTTCTGAGAAACATTTCTTTGTTCTGAAAAAGAGACAGGGGAAGAGAAGCAGTCCTTTTCTTTCTCTGACTGTTGTTCGAGCATGCCTCCTGGAAGTGCGGCAGCCATGTTGGCCAAACCAACCTGCTGAGGATCCGTAAAGCAGAAAGATGGGAAGAACCTCCGTGCCTGGCGATGTCACTGGGCTGCTGCAAGAGCCCACGCTGGAGTGAGCCGTTACAGCTTTGGGCACCTACTGAGATAACAAATGTCCTCCAAGTTTAAGCTGCTTTTCCTTGGGCTTTCTGTTACTTGCAGCCAAATGCATCCTAACTGATACAGAAGGTGACCCTCATGAGTCAGGGGAAAAATTGATTCTTAGTTTATTCCCTTTGAGATTTCCTTTGCTATTTTTTAAAAACTCGCAGCTGAAACATTGTCTAGTTCCATCCTCATTTCATGGAAAGAGAAACCAAGGACCAGGGAAGGTCACTTTCTGTGGTTGCACTGGTAGCAAACATCTTAGATGCTGTCCAGGGCTCTCTCAGGCCATCACCGTTCCCCAGCTCCAAGTGGCTGGGCAGTGGCCAAGCTGACTGTTTGTAACTCTGACATTATGGAAGAGAGGCTGTGTTCAGGGTGTACCAAGCACTTCCACACGTTATCCTCTGCAGCAGGTTTCAGCTGCATTTTTTCAGATGAGGCAACTGAAGTCCAAGAATAGAGAACAAGCTCAGGGTCATGTGACCCTTTGCATGTGAGGAACTCAACCCAGGTCTACAGCAAAATGAATTAGATGCCTGAGGATTTTTCCTCCCGGGATATGGGAATTGGAAGACTTGCCTGTTGGTTTCGACTGGACATGAAGAGAAGTCCTGTCTCTCTGGGCCTCTGAGGGGGGTAGATCATCCACATGCCCCTGACTTATTTCTACAGGGTGTATGAGGCTTAAAGACACTGTCTGTTAAGTCTGTGGATCTCGTTGCTTTAGATTCTACAAGGTAGGATGGTTAGTGCCAAAGCCAAAGGGGACCGGCTCTTGCTCTTGTTTTGCCATGGCAGACAGACATGGTACTCTCCCAGCTCCAGCCACCAGTGGTCCCACCAAGGCACAGGCTGCAGGATCAGGCCCATAGTTTACAGAACACCTGGGAGAGACTGTGGGCAGCTGGGTAATTTCCAAATTAATTGTAGGAGAAAACTAACAAAACAATCTACAGGCTAAGCGTCCTGGGAGTGCTGCCGTGAGAATGACAGCCTGGAATCCAGCAAGTACAATGCTGCCCGACCACAGACGGCAGGGCCCTTCCTCCTGGGGGGGAGGACGGCTGACTTCCTTCCAACTGGGGCCCGTCTGGGCCTGCAGCCGGGCCCGATAGGAGAGAAAACCCCAGAACTGAAACAGTCTTTCCGCCCAAATCCCAAACTACAATGAACATAAACAGCTTTCTCAAAACATTACAGCAAGGTTGAATGGCCCCGTAAGTTAGATGCCCTGGCAGAAACCTCGCTTCTTAGCAAGGGGATTTCAGGTCTCATTTTGAAAATTTTCTCTTAATTCATCCTCATGCAGGAAATGAACCTGGAGTCTATGGTATATTACTAATAACAGTACAATCTTACCCAGGTTTGGCACTTTCCTGTTTTCTGAGAGGCTGCCTGCTTTTGTCAGGAAAGTTCTGGCTCAAATCCTGGCTCCAATACCTAGGTAAGTCTCAGACTCACCTTCCCTAGTAATTAAATGGACACAACACTGCCTTCCTTCTCTAATACCAACGACAATGGCCCATATTCAGTGAGCTCTGTGGCGGGCACAGTTTGGTGCCTTCTAGTCTCCACAAACTCCCCTGGGAGATAATGACCACAAACCAGGAAATGGGGAGAGCAGAGTCTGAAGCCAGGCAGTCAGGAACCAGAGCTGCTGCTGCTGCTTCTTCTTTTTCTCCTTCTTCTTCTTCTTCTTTTTTAAAGATTTTATTTATTTATTTGACAGACAGAGATGACAAGTAGGCAGAGAGGCAGGCAGAGAGAGGGGAAGGGAAGCAGGCTCCCTGCTGAGCAGAGAGCCCAGTGTGGGGCTTGATCCCAGGACCCTGAGATCATGACCTGAGCCAAAGGCAGAGGCTTTAACCCACTGGGCCATCCAGGTGCCCCTGGGCACCAGAGCTGCTAAGAGATAACACTTCACATCATAAGTCTCCTGGTTCTGAGAGAGGCACTATGCTAGAAGTCAAAAGACTCTTGGCCTCACCCATCCACAGCCATCACTTTGTGTGTGATCATGGGTGAATCCCTTGTCTTGTAGTCTCATCTATACACTGGGTAGATGTGTGTGGCTGGGAGCAATCAGGTGGCCTTCCGTGTCTCTTTAGCATAACATTTGGTGAGTCTGAGTCTCTGTCCCCTGCATATGAAATGAGGATGGAAGTGTATAATGGTGAACGTTTTTTGATAATTGTAGTGTGATGATTTATTTCCAAGGCCCTCCATGCCATTACTTTATAAAGCCTTCTAAACAACCCCAAAGTGAGTGAGATGGGGGAGGTTTTACTGCACTTGTTTTTATAGCATGAAGAACTGAAGCCCAAAGAGAAGTCACGGGCAAGTACGGTGGATCCCACAGATCCCACACTAAACTTGTGACATCAGTCTCTGACCTGGTGCTCCTGCTGTTATACTATGAATTTTTGCAAATGAATGGATACCCCAGCACATTGCTGGCCCAGCTATAATGCTGTGCCTGGCATTGTGCATTGCCTACAGTGGTTGCTCACAGTATGCAGACCTAAGAAAGTGGCTTGGTAGCAAGGAGGAGGAAAGTCAATCCCACCTTGGTACTCGACCTGGGTCTACGGAAGTAGGGCCAGTACCTACCCAGATCTGGGCCCAGTCTTATAGGCTGCTAGACCCAGGGTGCCCATGGATAGCTGAATACCCAAGCCCTTGCCCTCTGTCCAGACTTACTATATTCACCTTCCAGATGGAGTACTGATGGTTGTCTCAGGCACGACATGCCTCATACTTTATCTGTCCCTCCTACCTGCTCCATGTAGGCTTTCAGCATGGCTGCAGCTTCTGACAAGGCTCCTCAAGATCCCCTCTTCTGGTATTCACAGCCTGTGTAGTTTCCACACACCCCATAAGGGTGGGTTGGACCTAGTGGCTTGCTTCTAATGAACAGGATATGGCAAAAATGATAGGCGGTCCCTTCCATGATTAGGTCACAAAAGGCTGTGACTTCTGTCTTGCTAATACTCTGTTTGTTCTAATGAAGCCAACTGCCATACTTTAAATAATGGATGGAGAGGCCCAGATGGTCAGGAACTAAGGAACTTATGAGGAACTGAGACTTTAGTCCAACAGTAAAGAACTAATCCAGCCAGCAAACAAGTGAGAGAGTTAGGAAGTGGATCCTTCTCAGTCAAACCTTGAGACAACTACAGGCTTGTGAATGATCCTGAAGAAGAGGGCCAGAGAAACTGTGAGATGATAAATGTAACTGGGGTTTTTTGAAGATTTTATTTATTTGAGAGAGAGAGCACAAGCTGGGGTGGGGGAATCAGGGGGAGACAGAGAAGCAGACTCCTGGTTGAGCAGAGAGCCCAGTGTAGGGCTCAATCCCAGTACCCTGAGATCATGACCTGAGCCTAAGGTAGATGCTTAACCAACTGAGCCACCCAGTTACCCCAATAAATGCAGTTGTTTTAAGCTACTAAGTTTTGGGGTAATTTGTTATGCAGCACCAGACAATTGATACGTGGGAAGTGATATGGCCATGAACCAAGGGATACCAGCAGGCTTTAGGAGTTAGAAGAGACAAATAATGGATTCTCCCCTGGAGCCTCCAGAAGGAATCAGCCTTGCCAACACCTTGATTTAAGCCCAGTGAAACTGATTTTGGACTTCTGACCTCCAGAACTGTGAGAGAATAAATATGTGGTCACCAAGTTAGTGGTAATTTGGTTTAGCAGCTATAGGAAATTAATATAGCTGTCTGTAAGAAACTTTTTTTTAAATTTAATTTTATTTAAATTCAATTAATTAGAATATAGTACATTATTGGTTTCAGGTGGAGGTGGAGTTCAGTGACTCATTAGTCTTGTATAATACCCAGGGCTAATTACATCACATGCCCCCCTTCATGTCCATCACCCAGTTACCCCATTCTCCCACCCCCTCCCTTCCAGCAACCCTCAGCTTGTTTCCTATGGTTAACAGTCTCTTACGGTTTGTCTCCCTCTCTGATTTCATCTTGTTTTATTTTCCCCTCCCTTCCTCTATGCTCCTCTGAAGAAATTCACTTCTAATACAGCAATACAGCAAGTTGAAAGTAAGGATCAAAAATATATATCATGCAAATATAATTAAAAAAACAAACCAAAAGTGGTGGTTCAGTCACTCAAGCATCTGCCTTCGACTCCGGTTATGATCCCAATGTCCAGGAATGGAGCCCCGCTGGAGAATCAGGGGGAGACAGAGAAGCAGACTCCTGGTTGAGCAGGGAGCCCAGTGTTGGGCTCAGCTACACTGGGCCTGCTTCTCCCTCTCTCACTGCCCCCCCACCACTCGTGTTCTCTCTCATCCACTCTGCACTCTTTCTCAATAAATAAGTAAATAATCTTAAAAAAAAACACATAAGGGCTATGTTAATTTCACATAAAGTAGACTTCAGAACAAAGAAAACTACTAGGGACAGAAAGGGACATTACATAATAACAAAAAGGTAAATCCATCAAGTACACTTAGAAATCCTAAATAGGGGGCATCTGGGTGGCTCAGTCAGTCAAGCCTCTGATTCTTGATTTTGGCACAGATCATGATCTCAGGGTCATGAGATCAAGCCCTGTGTTGGGTTCCACACTCAGCAGGGAGAGGGGGGCGTCTACTTGACATTTTCTCTCTGCCCCTTCCCCAACTCACACTCTCTCTCTAAAATAAATAAATAAATCTAAAAAAGGAAAAAAATCCTAAAAAAAGAAATCCAAACAATAGAGCTAACAAAATATGTGAAGCAAATTGATAGAACTGAAAGGGGAAAGACAAATTCACAAATAGAGTTGGAGACTTCAACATCTCTCTCTCAGTAACTGGTAGAACACCTACACAGAAAATCAGAAGGAAATAGAACAATTCAACAATACCAAAATAGGATCTAATTAACATTTATAGAACACTCCACCCTGCATCAGTAGAATGCACATGCTTTTCAAATGCCTATGGAACATGTACCAGAATAGACCATATCCTGGGCCATAAAAAAACCCTCAAAAAATATAAGAGAATTGAAATCATATATAGTAAGCTCTCCAAAGTGCTCTGAGAAAGATATCAGGTAGATCTCTAAACACTTAGAAACTATACAGCACACTTCTAAAAACTCAATGGGTAAAAGAGGGGTATCTGGCTGGTTCAGTCAGTAGTGCACACAACTCTTGATTTTGGGGTCATGAGTTCAAGCCCCACTTTGGCAGAGATTACAAAAAACAAAAAACCTCAATAGATGAAAGAGAAAGTCTTGGGGAATTTTTTTTTTTAAACATGAAAGTGGAGGGGTCTGTGTAACTTAGTCAGTTAAGCATCTACCTATCACTCAGATCATGATCTCAGGGTCCTGGGATACAGAGCATCACATCGGGCTCTCTGCTCAACCAGGAGTCCGCTTGTCTCTCTCCTTCTTCTCCTCTCACCTGCTCATTCTCTCTCTCTCAAATAAATAAATAAAATCTTTTAGAAAGAAGAAAATGAAATATAACATATAAAAAGTTATGGGACACAGAAAAAACAAGAGAGGGAAATTTATAGCACTAAATGCATACATTGGAAAAGAGGAGAAATCTCAAATCAGTAACTTAAGGTCTTACCTCAAGAAGGTAGAAAGAGAAGAACAAAGTAAACCCCAATGAATAGAAGGAAGGAAATAATAAAGAGCAGAAATTGCTAAAATTGAAAATAAAAACAATAGAGAAAAATCAAGGAAACAGTTGGTTCTTTGAGAAGATGAATAAAATTTAAAAACCACTAGCAAAATTGATCAAGGAAAAAAGAGAGAAGAGACAAATCAACATCAGGAATGAAACAAACACTACAGACCCCACAGTCATCAAAAAGCTAATAAGGGGGCGCCTGGGTGGCTCAGTGGGTTAGGCCGCTGCCTTCGGCTCGGGTCATGATTCCAGGGTCCTGGGATCGAGTCCCGCATTGGGCTCTCTGCTCGGCGGCGAGCCTGCTTCCCTCTCTCTCTCTCTGCCTGCCTCTCTGTCTACTTGTGATCTCTCTCTGTCAAATAAATAAATAAAATCTTTAAAAAAAAAAAAAGCTAATAAGGGAATTATATAAACAATGCAAAACACATAAATTTGGCAACTTAGATAAAATGGACAAATCCCTCAAAAGACAAAAACTACTACAACTCACCCAATATGAAGCAGATAATTTGAACAGCCTTTTAAAGATAAAGGAAATTGAATTTGTAATTTTTAAAAACTTCCAAAAAAGAGGGATGCCTGGGTGGCTCAGTGGGTTAAAGCCTCTGTCTTCAGCTCAGGTCATGATCCCAGGATCCTAGAATGGAGTCCCATGTCGGGCTCTCTGCTCAGCGGGGAGCCTGCTTCCCCACCCCCACCCGCCTGCCTCTCTGCCTACTTGTGATCTCTCTCTCTCTGTCAAATAAATAAATAAAATCGTAAAAAAAAACAACAAAACTTCCAAAAAAGAGATTTCCATGCCCAGATAATTTCACTGGAGAATTCCACCAAATTTTTAAAGAATTAATACAATTACATAATCTCTTCCAAAAGAGAAAGAAATATATCCCAATTCATTTTAGGAAGCTGGTATTACCCTGATACCAAAATTAGATAAAGATTGTATCAAATATACATGTATATAAACTATGTACATACATATATAAATTATAGACCAGTATTCCTCATAAATAGACAAATAACTCCTTCTTCTTCTTCCTTTTTTAAAGATTTTATTTATTCGACAGACAGAGATCACAAGTAGGCAGAGAGGCAGATGGAAGTCGGCTCCCCACTGAGCAGAGAGCCCGATGCGGGGCTCGATCCTAGGACTCTGAGATCATGACCAGAGCCAAAGGCAGAGGCCCAACCCACTGAGCCACCCAGGCACCCCAGAAAACTCCTTTATAAAATATTGGCAAATAGAATTCAGCAATATGAAAATAATTACACACATGACCAGAGTTTATTTCAGAGATGCAAAGCTAGTTCAACAGTCAAAATCAATCATTGTAGTCCACCATACTGACAGGCTAAAGAAGAAAAAAAAATCACATAATCATATCATTCAATGCAGAAAAGGCATTTGATATAATTAACATTTATGATAAAAACTCTCAGAAAAATAGGAAGAAAGGGAACCTCCTCGACTTAAAATAAAGAATGTCTACCAAAAACCTACAGCTAACATTATACTTAATGGTGAAAGACCTGGAGATCAAGATCACAGTAAAGATGCCCAGTCTCATCGCTCTTGTTCAACATAGTAATAGAAGTTCTAGCCAATGTAAAAAGAAAATGAAATAAGAGGCATGAAGATTGGAAAAGAAAAAACAAAAAAATCTAGTTCCTATATTCAGATGACAAGATCATCTACTTTGAACAACCCAAAGACTCCACAAAAAGGAAAATGAAAAGAAAACGAAAACAAAAACAAGAAGGAAGGAAGGAAGCAAGCAAGAAAAGATCTTAGAACTAGTAAGTGAGTCCAGCGAGGTCACAGGCTACAATGTAAACATACCTCCCAAAAATAGATTTCTATGTACTAACAATGAAAAGGTGAACATTATAATTAAAAATACAATTGCACAAAAAATTGTATGTAAATCTAACAAAAGTTGTACAGAACTTGTATGCTGAAAACTCCAAAACTCAGATGAAAATCTAAATAAATGGAGAGACATATCATGTTCATGGGTGGAAAACTCACTATAGGAAGCTATAAATTCTCCCCAAATTCATTTACAGATTTACTGTAATTCCTATCAAAATCCCAGTAAGAAGGATGCCTAGGTGGCTCAGTCGGTTAAGTGACTGCCTTGGGCTCAGGTCATGATCTCAGGATCCTGGGATTGAGACCCGCATCAGGCTCTCTGCTCAGTGGGGAGTCTGCTTCTCACTCTTCCCTCTGCCCTCCTCATCCCCACTTGTGCTCTCTCTCTCTCAAATAAATAAATAAAATCTTTTTTAAAAATCCCAGCCAGAGCTTTTATTGATACAGACAAAATTCTTCTAAAATGTATGTAAAGGCACTAGAATAATTCAAATGATTTTTTAAAAATTAAGTATATTCTACCAGTTTGGGCAACTATAACAAAATGCTATAGAATGGGTGGCTTATGAACAATAAGAATTTATTTCCAACAGTTCTGGAAGCTGGACGTCTGAGATCAGGGCATCAGCATGGTTGGGTTCTGGTGAGAGCCCTCTTCCAGACTGCAGAATGCCGACGTCCCACTGTATCCTCATGTGGTGTAAAAAGAATAAGAGGGCTCTTTGCAGTCCTTTTATAAGAGCACTAATTTCATTGATGAGGGCTTCACCCTCATGCCCTAATTACCTTCCAAAGCCCCTGCCTCCTAATACCCTCATATTCAGGGACAGAACCTCAACAAAAGAATTTTAAGAAGACTAAACATTTAGTCCATTGCAAAGTGAGAGGAATTATTTACCCAATTTCAAGACTTCTTCTTTACTATAGTAATCAAGAGTGTGTGGTATTAACAGAGGGAAAAACACATATCAATAAAAAAAGAGAGAACCCCCAAATATACTCACACAAATATCACCAAGTTATTTTTGACAGTGGAGGAAAGATGGCCTTTACAGCAAATGGTGTTGGGGCAACTGGACACCCACAGGCAAGAAACCCCAAAGCAACAACAACAACACCTCACTCTAACTCTCATACATTATACCAAAATTAACTTGAAATGGATAACAGACTTAAACAGAAAATGCAAAACTCTAAAACTTTTTGAAAAAAGGTGGCAGAAAATCTTTGGGATGTAGGACTAGGCAGACAAACGATTCTTAAACTTGGCAGCAAAAGCACAATACGTAACAAAAAAATTGCTAAATAGGACTTTATTAAAACAAAAAACAGGGGCACCTGGGTGGCTCAGTGGGTTAAGCTTCTGCTTTCGGCTCGGGTCACGATCTCAGGGTCCTGGGATCGAGCCCCGCATGGGGCTCTCTGCTCAACAGGAAGCCTGCTTCCCCCACCTCTCTCTCTCTGCTTGTGATCTCTCTCTCTCTCTGTCAAATAAATAAATAATAATTTAATAATTATTTTATTATTATTTATAATATAATATATTATAATAATTATATTAAATAATTATATAATAAATTATAATAATAAATAATAAATTATTTATTTATTTGACAGAGAGAGAGAGATCACAAGCAGGCAGAGAGAGGGGGGAAGCAGGCTCCCTGTTGAGCAGAGAGCCCGATGCGGGGCTCGATCCCAGGACCCTGAGATTGTGACCCGAGCTGAAAGCAGAAGCTTAACAACTGAGCCACCCAGGTGCCCCAATAAATAAAATCTTAAAAAAAAAAAGAAAAACATTTGTCTGTGAAATATGCTGTTAAAAGGAAGAAAAGACAAACTACAAACTGAAAGAAAATATTTCAAACCACATATTTGACATATGACTTAGATCTAGAATATATAGACAACTCTCAAAACTCAACAGTAAGAAAAAAAAAATCCAGCTAGAAAATGGGTAAAAGAAATATTGCACCAAAGACGGTATACAGATGGCAAACATGCACATGAAAAGATGTTCAACATCATTAGCCATTAGGGAAATGCAAATTAAAACCACAATGACATATCACTCCATACTTACCACAATGACTAAAATAAAACAAACAGTGACAACACCAAATCCTGGCCAGGAGTCAGAGAAGCTGGATCACTAATGGTAATGCTGCTCTGGAAAAACAATTTGGCAGCTTAGTATATAAAGCTAAACATGAAACCACCATACACTCAGCAGTTGCACTCTTGGGCATTTATCCCACAGAAATAAAGACTCACGTTCACACTAAAATCTGTCCAGGAATGTTTATAGCAGTTTATTCATAATAGCAAAAAAAAACCCAAAAACCTAGAAAAAAACCCAGATGTCTTTCAATGGGTAAATAGTTCCATGGTACATCCATACCATGGAATACCACTTAGCAATAAAGGAATAAAAAGGAATGAATTGTCAATATACACAATAACTTGGATGAGCCGCTAGAGAATTATGCCGAGTGAAAGAAAAACCAATCCCAATAGGTTACATGCTGTATAATTCCTTTTATAATATCATTTTTGAAATGAAAAAATTACAGTAGTGGAGAACAGCTTAGTGATGCCAAGCTGTTCAGGATCTCTCTATATTATTTCTTACAACTGCATACAAAGCCATAATTATCTAAAGGTATTAAGTTTTAATGTAAAAATATGTCACATTAATAAAATTAACCTAATAATATTGGTGATAATATCAGACAAAATATATTTCATGGCAAAAAAAGAAAAAAACCCTCACAAGAAATAAGGTGGGTCACCTTGTAATAATAACACTTTCAAATCTCCAGGAAGATAATAATTCTAAACTTGTATGCATTTAACAATACAACTTTAAAATACAGAGCAAAAGTTGGCAGAACTAAAGGAGATTTTAACAAAGACACCATCACAGAGAATACATCTCTCTCAGTAATAAAAGAGAAAGAGATTGAGAGAGAGGAGAGAAGGCTCAAATAAATACAATTAGTTAAGGAAAAGAGGACATAAACACAGATGTAGCACAACTTGCAAATGTACGCCAAAAGACATGTACAAGAATATCCAGAGCAATCTATTCATGGTGCTAAATAACTGAGAAAAATCCACAAGTGTCTATCAAATCAGAGTGCATAATAAATTGTGGTATATTCATACAATGCAGTACAACTTGGAAATGAACATGAGTGAACTACACCTACAAACATCAAAATGGATGAATCTTAAAAACAAAATGTTGAGGGGGCACCTGGGTGGCTCAGTGGGTTAAAGCTTCTGCCTTCGGCCCAGGTCATGTCCCCAGGGTCCTGGGATGGAGCCCCACGTTGGGCTCTCCGCTCAGCATGGAGCCTGCTTCCCTTCCTCTCTCTCTGCCTATTTGTGGTCTCTGTCTGTCAAATAAATAAATAAAATTATAAAAACAAAAACAAACAAACAAACAAACAAAAACAAAATGTTGAGCATGATAAAGAAAAGGCACAGATGAATACATGTTTTATGATTCCATTCAAAAAAATGCTAAATGGATGAAACAAAAGAATACCTTTCTTGCCTAGGGGTTCACACATATAGGAGCGGTACTAGAAATTTGCTGACTATTCAGCACAGGCACCAACCAATCAGAGTGGACACCCAGCCAACTGAAACATACACCAGCCGTAAACAAAGGGAAATGCTGTACCTGAGCAACGGGCTGAATGTCAGTCCTCTGTACCATCATGGTACAACTACAAAGAAATACATGAGAGTAATTAGCACAAAAATCTTGTTAGTGTTACCTTGGCCTGGGACGAATTAGGAAGAAATAGGGGAGAGGAATCACAGGGGATCTGTGATAATTGTTCTGATGTCTTATGTTGGGTGATTGGCTCAGGGATGCTCCTTTGATATGATGATAAATGATGATGATGATGGGATGATGATGATGATGATGGAGGGGAGGAGAAAAAGGAGGAGGAAGAGGAGGAGAAGACTGTACCAACTTCCTCTTCTATATGGATGATTTATTTCACCAAAAAAATTTTTTTTAAGAACAATGGATTTAGATTCAAAAATCTTGGGTTCCACAGTCTATATAAAATTCTTACTAACTAAAGCTCAAAAGGTGTGACCTAACCAGTTATGATAATGGCCTCAAAACTGGCCTCCTGGGTCCAGAGCTCACTCTTCTACATGTGACTCCACTGCAGAGCTTTCCTTAAGTTCCAGTCTCATGAACATGAAGGGTTTGTCAAATGTGAAAGTTTTTGAACCCAGGGCTGCCAAGGTGTGTGACTCCAGGGTCACCATGCACACAACGGTCTATGGAATTGGTCTTCCGAGAATGCAAGTAGTGCTCCTTCGGTTTGTGTAAACTGGTGCTACTAGCTCACTGGCAGAGAACTTCTGGAAAAAGAAATTAGCCACTGGGTTCAGGACAAAAAAGACTGTCTATGGCAACAAAATCATTACACAGGAGTTTAAAAGGTTAAAACTTCTAAATCCAAACCAACCTCCAACATCTATAGTCCATTTCTTTATAATGACTATTGTCATGACCCAAATTTTGCCCTTTACAAAGCATCTTCATCACACTCATTATCCCAGTCTCAAGCAATCAGTGTTTCCCCTGACATAATTCACAATTGGAATTGGGGCTCATCACTTTCAGTTATGACGAGCTGCTCAGTGCAATTCCCTGGGGTGCCCCCCACTTCTGTATATCCCTTGGGATAGTCCAATCTGCAGCCCACTCACATTCAACATCCTTCAAAGCCCTTACAGAATCTCACCTGTAGAAATGGATCTTTGTTACACCATAAAAGCACTACATTGGGTGTTTGTCTCTCTACATTTGAACCATCTAATAGATTTATCTCTTTACTCTCTGTTCTTCGGACCCTACTAACGAGTATTTCAACCTCAGCACTATTGAGACTTGAGTCCAGATAATGTTTTGTTATAGGGGACTGTCTTAGGCATTGTAGGACATTTGGCAGGATCTCTGACCTCTACCTACTAAATGCCAATACCTCCCCTCTTCTTCCCTACCCGCATCCCACTGTGACAGCCAGAAGTATCTCCAGACATTACGGAATGTCCACAAAGGGTTAAAATCATCCCTTCTTGAGAACCAGGCCCTAGGCATGAGTACCTCGATGACAGAGCAGTGACTTATTTACGCTGTATCCTGACTGTCTAAAATTGTCCTGGCACAGAAGAGTTTACCAGTATAGAAAAATCACCTACTATGTGCCAGATATAGTCTGACATAGGTCAGTGTTGACCCTCCAGTCATTCAAGACCACCTTCTTGTTTTCTGCCATATCTGCATGCCACCAAAACTAGTATTAACTTGATATTTTCCTTTACGTTGACTCAAATATTTGATCCCAAATCAGTCACTCAACATGGTACCTACACACAGTAGATACAGTATCTGACACAGAGGATTCTTAGTAAATATTTGTGGACTCTAAGTGAATTTCCCTTGCCAGCTCTCAGTATCAGCTTCATGGGAAAAAACCTGATTCCCTGGTTACCTACCAAGTCAGTTAGGGACCTCTCACTTTATGTAACAAATAAATCCCCAGAATTTTGAAATTTTGACACAATGGGATTTTATTTTCCACTTGTGAACAGTCCATCTAGGCTGTTCCTGATCACCAGGTGACTCTCCATGTGGCAACTGAGCACCCTCTTCTCCACAGCTAGGCCCTGAAGCGACACGCTTCACTTACATTCACCTTCCACTAGTGAGAACCACTCCCAAGTCCCCAGCTCAGTGCAAAGGGCCTGGAAAAGAGAGTCCCTAGCTACCCAGCTTCATGCCAGTGATGCTTCAATACTGTGGAACTAGGTGCACTGTCTTGCTGCACAGCTAGCTGGCCCTGCCTCAGCCCATGTAAGGTACTGTCAGCTTACATCTCAGACACTTCTTTCTCACCCAGAATGTCCCCTCCAAAGCATCCTAGCATCCAGGTCAGCTAACTATGCCTCTGATATAACCTAGAAGGAACAGAAAAGGGGAATTCTTGTCTACAGTGGGTTCCCAAAGCAACATGCCCATCCCATCCTTTCCACCTATTGCCATTAGATAAATGGTAAAACCAAGAGAGGAGAAAAAAAAAAAATTCTACTCAGGATTACCCACCAAGTCAGGGGCAGTACGGGACTCTGAGCTGTCTGGGATGGCAACAATGAGGCCCATCCACCCACCTTCCGTGAAAGCAGCCTGGGAATTAGTGTGCATGCCTACGCCCTGCTCTGGAGTTCCTGACACCTCTTCTTGGATCTAGGTCCTTTCAAAAGGAGCATTTCGAATAGGAGCCATCAACACGTACAGAGGGTGGAACTTAATCCACAGAGGATCATTAGCTTCACCCAAGTGATGGGACATCCATCAGCACCTCCCATTCTTCCACCAATTATCTATCTGCTAATTATCTGGGATTAAGAATTGACACGGAGCGACATGGTCATTAACCACATATTTGCACAGCTTATTCATGTTAGTGGGGCTGCTCGGTCTCACTGGGTCTAATTGGACACGCCCACAATGCTGCACAACATATTTACATCTACTTGGCTGTCAGCAGCCAATAAAGGACAGCAGGATGTGTTTACTTCCAAAGCGACTTGGCTCTTGGCAAGACCTTTTTTGCAGGCATGCTGGGTGTCCTGGCTTTCTGGCAGTATGGACTTCGGCTTAACTCAGAGCACGTAATTATTTGTCAAACATTTGTTAGCTCAAGCACTGTAGCACAGCACTGGCCCTAGGAGTTTTCGCAAAGATGAATGAGACATTGTTCTTACCGCCTTCAAGGTTGATCTTCAGTCAAGGAAACACATGCAAGCAGAGGTTTCTAAGAGCTGTGAGAGAAGGAAAGCAGAACGCCATGGGAATGCAACACTGGGGAAGATCTGTTTGATCTGAGAAATCAGGGGAGGCCTCCCAGAAGAGGTGCCATTTTCAGCAAAAAGTCACACAGAGAAAGGAATTCTGGGCAGAAGGAACTGCGGAAGCATGGGCACAGAGATGTGTGAGAAGATCAAGGAGTGACCTAGTGTGGAAGACACACATCACAGGTGGGAAGGAGGTGCCTGGGAGACTGGGTCATACCACTGAGAACACTGAATGTTCTGCTAGGGTTTGGAAATGTTTCATCTGGGTATCAGGAACATGGAAGCAACACTGTTTTGGTGTGTATGTGTGGGTGGGCATGTTTTAGTAAACTTTTTTTGAAAGACAGCATACATACAGAAAATTGTAAACATTTTCACAACCTGGCCACACCTATGTAAATATCACCTGGCTAAAGAAATAAATCATTACTAAAACCCTGAAATCCCTGTTGGTCCCCTTTCAGGAACTACCCAATCACAAAACAAACCACTATCCTGACTTTAACACCATACATTAGTTTTCCCTATTTTCTTGCATGTGGCTTCTTTCAAGCAACATGTTTTCAAGACCCATCATGTGGCTCTACATAAATGTGGTTTGTTCTTTATCATTGTTAATATTCCATTGTACAACTGTACCATATTTATTAACAAACATTGGGTAGTTTCCAGATAGGGGCTGTAAATCTTGTTGCACGCGTCTTTCAGTGCTGCTGTGGATGTGCATCTGTTGGGTACCTACCAAGCAGTAGAGCTATAGGGCACAGGGTATGCAGATATCTATGTGAACAGACACAGGGGTTAGTTTTCCAAAGGCGTTCTGTCCATTTACACTCTTACCGGCAATGCATGGGAGTTCTGGGAGTTCTATACCCTTGCCAACACTTGATGTTGTCAGTCTTTTTATGTTTTATCTTTGTTTGGAGGGGAGTGACATGATCCCACCCAAGCTGAAGGGTATTCCCTCTGGCAGCAGCACATAGTGCGGTGGTTAGAAAAGTGGGAGCTGGCACAAAAGGACCCGTCGTGACGTCGACAGTAAGGCCCAGGAGAGGGGTAATGAAATCAGTGGCGATAGAACTAGAATAAAACAGGCTGATAAAAAGAGGCACTGAAGGGGGAAATACACGGAACATGAATGCAACGTAGAAGTGGACTTAAAAGGGAGATGGAGGAAGTTTTCTGTGTGGGGTGGCTGACTGGGTGAAGGGTGTCAGGTCAGAATGCAGGAGAAAACAGCCTAATTTGGGACACACTGTGTTTGCGATATAGGATGACAAGATGGAGATGTTCAATAAACTTTTGGTTAGATAGGTCTGTTGCTAAAGGATGAGGTCAAGGCTGGAGACACAGCGTGAGGATTTGTCATCACAGAGACAGGAGTTGAAGTCAGGGGTGTGGATGAGATTTCCCAGGGGGCTTGTGGCGGGATGAAGAGAGGAAGGCTGAAGACCAGTCACCCAACTTCAGGGAATGAGCTCGGAAAGAACAAGAGACAACATCGCTTCCCTGTGAAATGCTGGCAGGGGCTGTGAAGCGTGAGTCAGGCCCTTTGAGCCCCAAGCAGCAGCCTGGGGTCGGTCTCACCAGCCACAATTTTCTCCTGAATGAACTTGCATCACTAACCTCAAAACTGCATTGTGAAATCTGCATCAGATTGCGTACCTCTGGCAGCCTCCTGGGGACAATGGGACTCATAGCATCCTGGGGCTGGGAGTCCTCTCCACCTCCACCAGGTCTCTGCCAATTAGTTAGTTATCCAGCACCCCAGGCAGGGAACTCATAACTTCCCATGGCAGCCATTCCCCCCTTGAGCAAGTGAGGCTATCAGAAAACCTTTTCTTACTAACGAGATCCACCAGGTTCAAGTCAATGGAAAACAATAAAGCTACACTTCAGTGGTAATGACCCTGGATAGAGTAAGATTCAGGAACTCTGCATTCTGGAAAAAATGTTTCTGTTCATGTATCCACCACCATCTTCCTGCTGGTGTTGGGGTCATGGCGTTTGACTCCCCCCAGGAAGCTACAGTGATTTCACTACCATTTGCACACTGGATGGGAATGTGCTCATCCGCTTCAGGCATTCTTCTGGCTTCATCAAGCAGTGAGTACTGCCCTGGAATCTGGCCAGTCTCTCAGGACTCAAACAGTGCATGCCAGAGCACAGATCCACCAGGCTGGACACGCGAGAAGAATGAGCGGCTGCTAGCTGAGAGTGAGCCCACTGCAAGCAAGGTGGGCACAATGCCATATTGTTCAACATTTTTTTTTCTAAATATTTATCTGCACCCGGCCCTGTGTGGGTCTCTGGAGAAGATGAAGACAGATAAGAAATGGCTCTCATCCTTGGGGAAGCTGGTGGGAGAAACAGACAATGCAAGAGGGAAAGGTGGGTGAAACTTTTTTTCTTTTGCTTTATTTTTATAGACTGCCAAACACCCACCTAAGCAGCCTCTGTATGATCTGAAATATGGAGATTTATATTCTGGAAAAGACATCGAGGAAAACTGCCCTTGAGCCTCAATGGAAAGGGTGTTTTAAAACAACTGACATAGCATAAAACTCCAATATAGGCCAGCCAACTGAAAAAACACACACCATTTTCTTCTGACTACAAGACATCCATTCCACTAGAAGACCTCAGAATGAGGATTCTTAGGAATTTTCTAGAACGTACAGACTTTGGAAGTGGATAGCTTCTACCCAAGACGACAGGGTAAGATTAACTTTCTGATTCTACAAAATCCTTTTTCTTTCCCTTTGCCTATTATCATACATTGATGCTCTCTCTTTTCTCTCTCTGATTTCCATTATCTTCATCCTGTTACTTTTGTAACAGTCAGGACTGCCTGACTTATAGGCATGGAGTCCCACTGAGCATAGCATATGACCAGGGGATTCACTTCATAGTAAACAGCTTCGGGAATGAGCCCATGGTCATGGGATGCACTGCTTGGTATCACGTATCACACCCAGGGAAACTAGCCTCATAGAACGCTGAAATGCCCTTCTAAAGGCACAAGATACCATCTCTAAGGCAACACCCTGAAAGGAAGAGTGTCATCCTTCAGGACATAGTGTATTCATTAAATAAGAGACCCCTATATGGTGGTGTGCCCCCAGTAAGAAGGATAGATGGCCTGGGAACCAAGGGGCGGAAGCAGAAGTGGCCCCATTAACCATCAGTTTCAATGACCTACTGGAAGATTCTGTGCATCCCATCCCCACAACTTTGGGGTCTGCAGGGTCATACTTCCTCAATCTCATATGAATCTGGTCAGCTTATTATGAGTCTTCAGTTGGACTTTTTTTTTTTTCCAGTTGGACTTGACTGGAACTTACTGTTTTATTAGTAAATTAGTTGAGGGGCACCTGGCTGGCTCAGTCAGAAGAGAATGTGGCTCTTGGTCTTGGGTGTGTGAGTTGGAGCCCCATATGGGGTGTAGAGATTAGTTCAAAATAAAATCTAAGGGACACCTGGGTTGCTCAGTCAGTTAAAAGTCTGTCATAGGCTCAGGTCATGATCCCAGAGCCCTGGGATCGAGCCCCGCATCAGGCTCCCTGCTGGTTGTTTCTGCCGCGGCCTGCTGCTCCCCCTGCTTGTGCTCTCTCTTTTTCTCTCAATCTGACAAATAAACAAATAAAATCATTTTTAAAAATAAAGTAAAATCTTAAAAAACATAAAACAGGGGTCCCTGGGTGGCTCAGTCAGTTAAGCCTCTAATTTTGGCTCTGGTCACGATCTCAGGGTCCTGGGATCAAGCCCTGTGTCAGGCTCCCCACTCAGCAGGGAGTCTGCTTGTCCCTCTGCCCCTCTTCCTGCTCATGATTTCTCTCAAAGAAATAAATAAAATCTATAAAAATAACAAAAAAATAAAATATCATTTAAAAAAAGAAAAGAAATTTTGTTGGATTTGCTCATCTTGACTGTGGTGATGGTTTCACTGGTATACGTATGTGTCATAACTCATCAAGTCATACATTTTAAATAGTGTACCTCAAAAGATCTGCAAAAAGAAAAAAAATGGGACAGTGATGTGAAATACATGACCTCAAAAATAAGACTTCAGTAGGGATTTTGGTAAAAATATAGAAACTAAATAAGAAAAATCAAGAAACCCTTCAAAGAAGTAAGTATAGGCACGATTCAAAATTAACCAAATATATTTTCATAATAACTCTGACAGCTCTCTTTAAAGGCTGGAGTATCTTAAAGATAAGTCCTCACCTACTCAAGTCAGGATGGGCTTGGGTGTGCAAGGCTGGGGCAGGGCCTAGGAAGAGGGATTGCTCTATAAAACCAGAGAGAAGAATGACCATGCTGGGCAAAGTGGCGGGGGGCGAGGGGCGGGGGGCTGGGAGAGAGGGAAAAAGGACAGCAGGGCAGGATGCTGCGTGGGTAGAGGAGGAAGAGTCAAGAGCCCTTGGGAGCAGAGCAACACAAAAGGGACTTTGGGAAGAAAAGAATTAATCAGAGAGGATTCTGAAGGTGATTTCCATGGTGCGTGCCATGGGCCTCTTTCTCTTGCGTCTCTCCTGCACTATCTTAAGCAAAAGCTGCATTGCTCACTAGGTTTTTTTTGTTTTGTTTTGTTTGTTTGTTTTTTTATGAAAGCGGATTCTTCTGGAATACTGAAGGGGGTGTGATAAGGTGTACGCCTGTGTTGATGCAAGACAAAAACAGATTATGCAGAGAATGAGAGATTTTGTGCCCTTCCTCAGAAGAGACCTCCTAATTGAAGAAAATGAACTGAGGACTATACACAGAAAACCCTTCTCTGAGATTTTCTAAAAAACAAAAAAGAAAGAAAGAAAACAGAAAGTAGAAAATACTTTTATCCACTTTACAAATGAATAAAAGGGAAGGAACGTAAAACTCCATTAATGCATTACAGAAAAATTACCCATGAATTATGATCTATCCGTGAATAATATCTAGCAAGAAAAGAGTAAGAATTGAGCCCAAGCTCCTTGTTCATTGTCTTTCAGCATCAATGCAGAAGGAAGAAGAGGAGCAAAGAGGGGGCATTTGCCTGTTCAGTCCAGAGCTCTCAAGAATTAAGCTTATCATAGGGGAAGAGAGGAAAAAATAAAACAAGACGAAATCAGAGAGGGAGACGAACCATAAGAGACTCCTAATCATTAAAACAACAACGACAACAAAACAAAAAAAACTGAGGGTTGCTGGAGAGGAGTGGGGGAATGGGGTATCCGGGTGATGGACACTATGATGTGATGGACATGATGTAATAAGGACTGGGTATTATACAAGACTGATAAATCACTGACCTCTACCTCTGAAACCACTAATACATTGTGTTAATTAATTGAATTTAAATAATTTTTTAAAACTTTTTAGAGTTAAGCTTAGTCTCTCCTTTCCAAGAGACCCAGGTCTACAGTCTCCTGCTAGAGTCCACCCCTCTCTGAAAACAAAGTTCTCAGCAAGGAGACTCATAGGAAGGAATCAGACCTAGAATGTTTTTGAGTTCCCTGCCAGGTCCATCCGTGGAAATGAAAAATGATGGAGCTGGGCAGTGGATCTTACCCACTAGATGGCGGTGTGAGGCACAATGGTAGGACTCTAGGTCCTGATTGGGGACAAATTGTCTAACTTTCCTAAGGCTCATATTCCTTTTTGAGATATCCTTGGCCTGCGTCCCTCACAGCATGGTTATGAGGATCTGATGGGATAAAGTAAAAAGGCGCTATTCCATACCTAAGCCTGTCAGTTGCTGTCACTGACTGATCTTGTAGACGAATACTTGGGGATGTCAGAGTCTTGTATCCCAAAGGACCACTTTACTCAGCCTCCTAGATCCTTTTGCTGTTCCCTTCATACACATGACCGAGTCTCCTGGTGTCCCAGGTTGGAGAGCTTGCCAGAAAGGAGCTCATGCGACATGGGACCTGCTTGCTCTTTGGAAAAGCAGGCATTGATCAGTCTCTTTCTTCTTGTACCTCTATTCCTAGCGTGACCTATGAGATTCCAGAGCCCCGCTGCAGCCAAACTTGAAATGGGAAGGTAAACTTAAAGGGAAGGAATGTGAAAGAAAGCCCCTGCATGAGAAATTATAGAAGTGTCATGAGGTCATTGATGTAGGGGAACGCGACTCCTGTCAGGCCTGCTGGGTCCCCCATCCCCACCCTGCTCCTGGCTGCAGCTTGTACCTTTTGTCTTGTGTGGCCACCTGGGCTAACTTCTTCTTGAGGACAGCAAGATCCCTGCTGGGAAAGCTTTGATAGAGTGACTGTAGTAGAGGCTGATCTTTTGATGTTTGGGGAGGCTGGGGAAGATGCTGCTCCCTGTGTCCCCTTGTCTTCCACATCCCCTCTGACTGAGCTTCCCCTTTCTCTGAGGCCTGTCTCTGGGGGACTTGCAAGCAGGTGCATTGAGATGGTAGCCTCTCTCCCTCAGTCCTGATATTTGAAAGCTTCTGAATATGTAAGTGAGGAAAGGAGTGCATTTCTGGATTATGGAGGAGAAAGAATAGGAGGAGGGGTACTTCCCAAACAATTGAAGCACATCAGTTAAATCTTCTGGGACTACTTTAGTCTCTTGCTGAGACATGGGACACCAAAGGTTCTCAACCCTTGTGGAGTAACATAGATAAACCAGAGCAACTGCACTGTCCTCAGTTCCCAAGCCCTGAACACTGGAGGGAGGTGGGAGGCTCTTTGCACAGAAATGGAACCGGCTCTCCCAGAGTCTCCCCTCTCTGTAGTCCTTGGGGCTACTGCCCTGGTCTCTGGACAGGGTTGATCCCCACTAGTGTCTTCCCTTATCTTTTTTAGTGGATTCCCTAATGGGTCCAGTTCATACCCAGGCTAAAGAATCCCCACTGGCCTCAGTCCCTACCCCAGGACCCACCTCCAATTTCTCTCCCACTATGTCAGCCCCAGTTAGGGCCTGTGGAATGTCCTTTGCTAGACCCCAGGATGAAGTATAGTCTCTCACCTAAGGGAAATTCAATCCCTGGATTGGCACCTGTAGAAGAAGCTGGAACATTTGTGATGTTTGTCCTCTTTTATTTCAAAGATCTCAGGAAATCTTTAATCCTTTGGCTCCCAACAGTCTTGAGTGTAACAGTACAGGAGACTCTGTCTCAAGTACCAGGCTCCATCCTTGGTGAAGAATTTCCTAGCAAGGAGATCCGGGGGCAGCTGGAGCATCACCTTTGAAAGCCTCATCCAGCACTCAGCCCATCTGGCACAGATACAGCCTCAGGGCAAACTAGCAGGGACTTCTCAGCCAAAGGGCAAATGTGGACCTTCACAATCCTCTGCCTTAGGTGCCAAAGCAGCAGGGAAGGATCTACGCCAGATGACACAGAGGCATTCAGGAAGTTTCCATGTGAGGGGCTTGGCAAAGTGCCAGGTAGGGAATGCCCTCCAAGGAGTATGGAGCATAGCCCACTCCTCGACGATAATCTAGTATTTAGAAAGCTACCCCAGGAGGAGCTTAGGGTCTGATTCTGAGGAGAGAGAGTGACTTGGTATGCCACTAGGGAATAACTCATTAAAGGGTTCAAAGGAGAACCAAGCCGAGAAGCAACTGGAAAACACCCTAAAGATTCACTTGGACAAAAGTTTGGGTAGATATCTCCAGCAGGAGCCCTTGTAGGTGTGTGTAGTTCATGGCTTGTTGCTAACTGTTCCCTCATTGACGTACTATAGTTCATAGGAAACTGGAAATTTGGCACCTTCATGAATCAGGAGCACTGCCTGAATACCTCTTGGAAGCTTTCCTTCCTTAATCCAGGCATTAGATAAGCACTAAAAGCCCAGGTTTTATGGTTTGGGGTATAGACGAGGTAGAACTTACCTCTCAAGGTCAGTTGTTACATTGATAAAGACCCAATCATGATTTCTTCCTGGTCCACATTTCTCTCCCAGCCACTCATGTTTCAGGAATGGCTAAGTCAAGGTTCCTTATTAGCTCTTCGAAAGAAACCATTCATTGCACAGGTCTGGAGACAAGCTGATCACAAAAAATGCAGTTCCTACCCTAGACAGTCCTCTCCTTGCCTTTCCAGTCTGAGCAAGGAAACCAGAGGGCCCTGAGATGTTGGTCATGGTTCACACAGGACCGTCAGTCCAAGGAGAGGAGGAGATAAACTTTTGCCCATTTCATGGACAAATCGTGGCACAATGTCACTGTATGGGGGACAAGAGAGGCAGTCCAGAGTCACTCCAGACAAATGATGGCAAGACATATCCCAAGGGATAAGAGTAGTGTTGTGTACCCAGACTCCAGCCATGAAGGGGTAGTGCCCCACAGACAGAGAACAGAGAGAAGAGTGTCTGGACGGGATCCCCACAGAGAGGAGATCTTCTTGGAGTTTCCACTTTAGAAAAATATTGGAGGTAAGTTCACAGATTCTCTCAAGGATCGAATGATCCAGGGAGACAGTAAAGTCCAAGAAGACTTCAGCTGCTAAGTTATAGTTGGAAGATGTTCTGAGAATCAGTGAGCTAAGAGATCCTCAGAAACTAAATGTCTGAGTGGCCAAGTATTGTCCCCATCCCAAGTGTCAGCTACCCAAGCCTTAAAGAACAGCTTACTGATGGATTGGAAGTAGAGATGCAGAGCCAACATCAGGGTTTTCCCACCTAAGTGCCCCTTGCCTCAGAGAGCCTGCCTACTTAATTTCCTTGAAACTATCAATCAGTTTGAGAGTTGGTATCTTGATACTGTGTCCTCTGATTCACATTGTAGGTATTTCTATTTCTGCAATTTCTCTCAGCAATGTCCAGTAATTTTGTGTACAGACACCACACATACTTGATCAATTTTTCCCTATGTATTTCATAATTTTATGTAAATGGCATTTTCATTTAAATTTCCAATTGCTCATTACTAATATATAGACAAATTTTATTGTTATTTGACTTTATATTCCATACTTTGTTAAACTCATTTATTAGTTCTAGTGGCTTTTGTTGATTTAGGATTTTCTTTATAGATATGTGATCTGTAAATAGGAAAATTGTATTTCTTTCATTCTAATCTATATGTCTTTTCTTTCTTTTTCTTGCCTTACTGCTAGTACCTCCAGTACAATATTGAATTGAAGTAGTGTGTGCAGACATCCCTGTCCTGTTCTTGATCTCAGGGTGGATAGCATTCAATCTTTCACCACTAAATGTGTTGACTGTAGGTGTTTTGCAAATTGCCCTTTATCAGACTGAGGAAGTTCCCTTCCATTCCTTGTTTTGATGGTTCTTTTTTTTTTTTAATTTTATTTATTTATTTGACAGAGATCACAAATAGGCAGAGAGGCAGGCAGAGGAGGGGGAAGCAGGCTCCCTGCTGAGCAGAGAGTCCGATGCGGGGCTTGATCCCAGGATCCTGGGCTTTAACCCACTGAGCCACCCAGGCACCCCTTGAGGGTTCTTTTAAACCAGGAATGGATATTAGATTTGGTCAAGCACCTCTTCTGCATCTACTGAAATAATGTGTGTTCTTTAAGATTTTATTTATTTGTGAGAAAGAGAGTGTGTACACAAGTGAGGGGGAGGGATAAAGGAAGAGAGAGAAGGAGAAGCCGACTCCCCACTAAGCAGGGTAGCCGAAGAGGGGCTGGATCCCAGGACTCTGAGATCATGACCTGAGCCGAAGGTCAGATGCTTACCCTGACTAAGTCACCCAGGCGCCCCAGTTTTTTCTTTCTTAGTTTGTAAATATGACTTACATTGATTGATTTTTTTTTTAAATGTTAAACCACCACACATTCCTTGGATAAATCTTATTCAGTCATGATGTATTATCCCTTAATATATTGTTGGATTACATTTCCTAAAATTCTGTTTTAAAACTTTTGCAACTATATTCACAAGAGATAGCAGTATGTAGTTTTCTTTCTTGTAATATTTTTGTTTGGTTTAGGTATCAAGGTAATTTTGGGATCACAAAATGAGTTGAGAAGTATTCCTTTTCATATTTTGAAGGTTTTTTTTAGAATTTTTTTTTCTTCCTATAAGAAACAATTCTTGATAGACTTCCCCAGGGAAGCCATCTGCATCTGAAGCTTTCTGTGTGAGAAGGTTCTTAAACACAATCCAAATTTGATAGACGGGCTATTCGGGTTATTCATTTTTTAAGTAGATTTTGATAACTGGTATCGTTAATATTTTTTATTCATCTAAGTTTTAAAATTTATTGGCATAAAGTTGTTCATCGTAATTCCCTTAAACTATCTGTAGAGTCTAGAGAGGTGTTACATTTCATTCCTGACATTAATTGGTGTCTTCTCTTTTTCTAATCAGTCTGGCCAGAAGTCTATCAGTTTTATTGATATGAAAGAACCAGCTTTTGGTTTTAGTGATTTCCTCTCTTTTTTGTTTTCTATTTCATTGATTTCTGCTTTGATCTTTACTATTTTCCTCCTCCTGCTTACTTTGGGTTTCATTTGCTCTTTTTTGCTGTCATTTATTGGGATTTTAGCAGGCAGCAGAAACAAATGCGTGGATTCACGCTATGTTTATCCAGAAATCAGAGATGTGATTTGAGAGAAAGAGACGATGAACTCGGTTTTAGTTTTCTTTTCTTCTTTCTTTTTCTCTTTCTCTTTCTTCTTCTTCTTCTTTTTAATGGAACTGCCATTTGTAGATTCTCCTGGCTGGAAACTTTGAAGTTAGTATTTAAGAATGCTGATTCTGGGCCAAAATTAGCGAGACAGGAAAAAACATGTGTTGGAAAGGATATGGAGAAAGGGGAACCCTCTTCCACTGTTGGTGGGAATGCAAGTTGGTGCAACCACTTTGGAGAACAGTGTGGAGAGTCCTCAAGAAATTAAAAATAGAGCTTCCCTAGGACCCTGCAATTGCACTACTGGGTTTTTACCCCAAAGATACAGATGTAGTGAAAAGAAGGGCCATTTGTACCCCAATGTTTATAGCAGCAATGGCCACAGTTACCAAACTGTAGAAGGAACCAAGATGCCCTTCAACGGATGAATGGATAAGGAAGATGTGGTACATATACACAATGGAGTATTATGCCTCCATCAGAAAGGATGAATACCCAACTTTTGTAGCAACATGGACGGGACTGGAAGAGATTATGCTGAGTGAAATAAGTCAAGCAGAGAGAGTCAAGTATCATATGGTTTCACTTATTTGTGGAGCATAACAAGGGGAGAGAGATAGGAGAAGGGAGTTGAGGGAAATTGGAAGGGGAGGTGAACCATGAGAGACTATGGACTCTGAAAAACAACCTGAGGGTCTTGAAGGGGTGGGGGACAGGAGGTTGGGGGAACAAGGTGGAGGGTATTAGGGAGGGGACGTGTTGCATGGAGCACTGGGTGTGGTGCAAAAACAATGAATACTGTTATGCTGAAAAGAAATTAAATAAATAAATAAATAAATAAAAAGAATGCTGATTCTGCAGTTTGAAAGACTCTGGATTTATATCCTAAGGAACTTATTATGTCCCTTCCTAGCTATAAAGTAATTAAATGTCCCTTAGCCTCAGTTTTCTCATATGTACAATGGAAACATCATCATCTTTCCTTATAATGAGTTAACGATGTAAAGCTCCATACCTGACCCATAGAGCTTGAAAACCATTAGCTATTATTAACTCTTTTATTACCTCTATCACAAAAATCTATCCTACCTGAAAGACCCCTTCCTATTTAAGGACTTTTTTTCATGTTAACCCCTGTTAGATAAACCAGATTTCTACTGCTCCCTTCAAGAGAATGGTAGCTAGGAGCACCTAGGCAGCTCAGTGGGTTAAAGCCTCTGTCTTCGGCTCAGGTCATAACCCCAGGGTCCTGGGATCAAGCCCCACATCGGACTCTCTACTCAGCAGGGAGCCTGCTTCCCCCCCTCTCTCTACCTGCCTCTCTGCCTACTTGTGATCTGTCAAATAAATAAAATCTTTTAAAAAAAAAGTGTGGTAGCTAAATATTAAAAGTTATCTTTTGTAACAAATCACCCTAAAATTAGTGCTTGAAATAACATTATTTTCCTCTTGTTTCTTTGTATTGGCTGGGCCGTTTTTCAGGTCTAGAACAACTCAGATCTAGGTGATGTAGGATATCTTTATTTACATGCATGGTGACTGGTTCAGTGTCAGCTGAGACTCAGCCATTTATCTCTAATTATCCAGTAGCCCAACCTAGGCTTGTTCATGTGGTAGTAGAAGCATTCCCAAGAGGAGGAAGGGGCAAGCTCTGATGACCAAATTTCTCCCACCTTATGAACCAGTGGACATTTTGTGCTTGGCTTCCCTAATTTTATGTCAATTGTTTTCCCCTTATAGTCATTTGCTAACACTCTATACCATGTCTGATTATCCATTAAAGGTATCTTTGAACGTGACCTTTTATCTTGGCAAAGATAGGATATTAGGCAAAGAACTAAAAAAGAAAAATCTCCATTTCTAATATGAGGGGGTACCTGGATAAGCTGCCAACCCCTCTGGGATTCGGTCCTGCCTTGGCTCTGCCAGTTCTCTTAGACCTCAACTCCTCTCCCAATCTAGGCAAGAACCTGAGCCTCTAAATCAGTTGAATAGCCCCACTCCATCCACAACTCATAGGCTCTGCTCTGCCACCTGCCAACATGCCAGCCTGTCCTTCCTCCAAGTCTGCCCCACCTCCACCTCAGCACAGCCCCCTTACCCAGGGACCCAGTTGATCTCCAGCTCCAAGCTTCTCCTTTCTTGCTGACCGAGTTTCCATTCCAACAGTGGGTAAAGGCCAGCTCTGGGGATGCAGGAACAGTAATCCCCACCAGTCACATAGTCTGTGGGCTTATTAAATAATGCTCCAGTGGGTGGAACTGACGAGTGAATGGATCCTACAAGCAGAGACCCATCCCTTAGTCCAGATTGGATGGACTGCACAGGCTTGGTGAATACAGGGCTAAGGTGCTCTCCATGGCTCAGCCCCATGCCAGCAACACCATTCGCATAGTGCCTGTTTTTTGCCTGGAGGCACTATGTCTTATCCAAAACCCTCTATCTGGAAGAACAGAAAAAGTCAGTGTACCCTCGTCTAGGCTCAGCCAGTTTACCTGCCTCAAACTGGCTCAGCTCCACAGCTGATATGTGAAACCTGTTCAGTTTCTGGTTTTATGATCCACATGTGATGCTCCAGAAAAAAACCAACAATGTCTCTAACTCTATTTACCAGTCTGGGGGTGGTGGGGTACATATAGTTACGTATTTCGATATATAAATCTAACTTACTTATGATAGGACCTTTTGCTCTCCTTATGCTCCACATACAAAAATGTGTGTTCATCGTTTTAAAAATCCACAGCATACTGAAGAGAATAAAGTTCCCTTCTTCAATGAGCCCCCCGAGATCAACTGTTGTTAACAATATTTTTATTTTTATCATTCCAGAAATTTTTGACATGTGTGTAAGTATGAATTTCTGTAACTTCATTTTACACAAATGAATAGGATGTTTTAATACATACTTAGTATTTAGGTCATTTCTAAGTTTTTTCACATGGTCCTATGACTAGATACTTTCAAAAACACAGATAGTCCTTGATTTAGAAGCATGTGATAACCTAAAAACTCAATTTGTAAATAACCTTTCTGAAACTCAAAACACCTTTTCAGAGGAATAATATTTTAAATCAGGATCAACAGACTTTTTCTACAAAGGGCCAGATAATAAGTATTTTCAGCTTCACAGGCCACAGTTTCTGCCACATGGTCTTCTCATTTTTTTTTTTTTAGAATGTAAAAACCAAACTCAACTCTTAGGCTATACAAAAACAGGGTGTGGGCCAAACTTGGCCTTCAGATTGTAGCTTGCTGACCCCTGTTCTAAATAGCAGTTAGGTGCCAAGCTTAGCTCTCAGAAGCAATGGGTTGCTAAGATATGAAAAGAGATACTGTCTTTTATTTTATTATTATTTTTTAAAAGATTTTATCCATTAACTTGTCAGAGAGAGAGCACACAGGGGCATGCAGCAAGGCAGAGGTTGAAGCAGACTCCCTGCTGAGCAAGGAGCTCCATGCGGGACTCCATCCCCAGACCCTGGGATTGTGACCTGAGCCAAAGGCGAATACTTAACAGAATGAACCACCCAGGCTTCCCAAGATAATATACTTTAAATTGCTCTGTAAGCCATAACATCTCTACCAATGTGAAGAACTATTAAGACAGTGCTTCAGTACTTAGCATGTGGATAACTTTAAAACTGTTAATACTGAATAAAAAAGTTTTATGTATCTCAAATTGCATGAATTAGTGAAGAATCTGAATAGAATTCTCAAGTGAGAATCTACAAAGCAGCAGAGGTAGATAACATCATGTTACATCCAATCCTACCTTTTTTGTCAATACAACATAAACGCACCTTGATTCAAATTTGATTGGTTAGTGTGGTGTGAGTTCACTGGATAAGTAAGTGGCTCCTTCCATCAAAAAAAGAGTGGACCACTGAATTTCTACCTCCTGTGGACACTGAAAAGGCTTTTCTTATGCCTTTTCACAGACACATGCACTGACCTAGCCTTGAATCCTCTGTCAGCTGTACCTGCTGTAACCTACAAAGGTGGAGAAGAGGCAGAGAGTAGAATAGAGAGGATGCTGGAGAGTCATTTGGTGACTACCTGTATTAGGAGCCTTATTTTAACAATAACAGAAAATCCCGGTCTCATTTCATTGAGCTTTAACCCTTATGACTTGCCTCTTCTCTGTCACAGAGAATAACTTCATAACATGACTATACTTTTAGCTTCTTATAAAAGAAATGCAGAGTTATTTCTGAAGCATCTGGGCTGAAACAGGAAAGAAGGTCAAAAAGAAAGGCACTAAAGAGGATCACGTGTGAGAAAGGGGTTGACGGGCTGATTTCATACACAGGCAAAGAAGGCAGTTCGTGATATACATGCAATCTGAGAAGGGAAAGCCGGGTGGAGGGAAGATGCTGCCCTGGGCATGTGGCTTCATGTCAACAGGGTCCTTAATGCAGTGGCATTCTGCGATATTTCCTTTAGCAAAGCATCCTATAACTTGCTAAAAGGAGTCCTTTCAAAAAAAAATTCTGTAATAAAAAAAGAAAAGAGAGGCTATCCATACCTTGTATTTTAAGGACCCGTTGGTTCCTCTGAGTCTTCTTGTCCAGGCAGGTGAGCCAGAACACAGTGGCAAAAAAAGGGTGTCAATGATGACAAGCACAGTAAAAATAATACCTACATTTGTACACCACTTAAGAGTTTAGAAAATGCTTTCCCAAGTATTATCCTCGTAACAACTCTGTAAGGTCAGGGATTTGGAGATGGGTGAGGTAACTTGCCCAGGGTCACACAGGTAGCACAGGGCAGAGCAGAAAACAGCACTTGAAGTTTCTGAGGCCAAATTCAGTACTCTCCACATCTCCCACACTGCTTCGCAGGAGGTTCCACAGAGACCTGGTAGGAATAGGCATTTCTACTTGTATTCCTCCCCCTGTTCTATATTTAGTGCTTGGACTCCCATGAACATCACTCTTAAGTGTCCTGCATTTATTAAACACATGACACTGCTGACCCTCAAATAAACCAGCATGGTTTGCTGAGCATCTACATCTGCATGGGGGAGACCACAGAGCCACGATGGGATGGGAGCCAACTCTGGGACCGGACTCAGTGGGCTGAAATCCTCAGTGCACGGCTGACCAGCCGTGTGAGCTTCAGCATGTTACTTAACCTCTGATCAGTGTACGAAAAGCATACAGCCCGGTGCCAAGGACATAACAAAAGTTCAGTAACTGATACAGATTTCACTCTTACTGAGTCTTCACCTACCTTCTTTGAGACCAAATGAAAAACTACCAACAAGAGGCTGATTGGTATCTTCAACTCCACTCTCTTCTTTGCAAAGAAAAAAGTCGCAAATACATGAACAGAGGGAATGCCTTGTATATACATGCTCACGGGTTTGGCTAATGAGTCTATCTGGTTGTGCACAGCCTCCACATGCTAAAATAATCCATCCTAGCCCTTAAGCCAAGCTACAATTTAAAAATTTAATAAATGGTACTCATCCTCTAATCTCTCCCTATACATGATTGACAAGCATCAGTGGAAGCATCTTGTGGAAGTTACCATTCTGGAAAGCTGGGGTAAGTGGGCTGAAAGCCAAATTTACCCAAATAGCTTGAACTCCTGGAATTTATTTCCCAGCTAGTGAAAATAATCAGTTATCAAGGGCTCCCCCTACTGGCACCAAAAAGCAAAGGCTAAAATTCAGATAACATTTATGCAGGGTAGAGTACTGTGTCTCTTTCTTCTTCTGGACAAGTTCCCACAACAAAAAGGAATATCTAAGACTTACTTCAAACTATTTCTCTTTCTGAGGGATGGAAGTTCATGACTTAAAGATCCAAATTTCCTCATAACTAAAAATACATGCATAGAGAGAAAAGCTCACACAGGGGATTCAAAAACTGGGGATGGGAGAGACTTAACATCATGCTGAATGGGAAAGAGCTGAAGGAAATTGGGGTGGCTCAGCGGAGAGACAGGACCAAAGGGTACGGAGCAGGAAAGATATCTGACAGGCTAGCATGGAAGCAAGATCCTTATGCTATGCAGCCCCACTAGAGGGTGGAGTCATCAGAGAACAGATTTTACCTTATAGAAAGGAAGAACAATTAATAATGAGCATTATCATACATGAGGAACTACAAAGGGTAGGCCTGAAGGATCATTACTGAGTGGTGAGTGGGCAGAGAACTAAACTGGACTATACTTAGGATTTTAGTTCTAAAATCCTGAGAACGTATGTTAAAATTCCAAACAACTGAACAGTCCTGTTAAGGCTGGTTGGTGTCATCCTCAGACTTTTTTTCAATATTAAGTTGAAATTGGAATTTTTCAATATTAAATTGAAATATGCTGTGCTTTAAGCCCTGATTTAGTCTCAAAATAATTTTAAGAGAAAAGACGTCAAAATCAAAAAAAGATATTTCCCCAAGAGGTTGTAAGTAACCTCAAAGACAATCCAGTTCAGTTCAAGAGTGCAGTGTCATCAGCCACAAATGACTCTGTGCAAGTATCTACAGGCAGCAGGGCTCATTTCAAAACCATGATCAATCAGCTATTAAGATTTACAGTTGTGATTAGGAAAGCCTGTCATGCTGACAGGTGTCTAATTTGGTTACGCTGATCATAAATCTTCAGTTATCTCAGATCACATCATCAAAATCACCTATAGGCAATACATTCTTACAACTGCTGCCTATATTGTACTACAAAGGAACCACATACAGACTTAATTACTATATTTATCTAACTATAACACAATAACATGCTCATATCTTCCTCCTCCCCTAACTATCTATGACTTACAACAAGAACTACAACCTGTTTTTATCTCACTTTATCACCAAAACCTAACCCACTAATAGTTTTTTAGTAAATACTCATAAAACAAGTAAGAAATAAACCAGTAATTAAGTATTTTCTTCAACTTCTGGGACTTTCTTTGACTTTCTTGGGCGCCTGGGTGGCTCAGTGGGTTAAGCCGCTGCCTTCGGCTCAGGTCATGATCTCAGGGTCCTGGGATCGAGTCCCGCATCAGGCTCTCTGCTCAGCAGGGAGCCTGCTTCCCTCTCTCTCTCTCTCTCTCTGCCTGCCTATCTACTTGTGATCTCTCTCTGTCAAATAAATAAATAAAATCTTAAAAAAAAAAAAAAAAAAAAAAGAAACTCTTTGACTTTCTTTTCTGATACAAAGACATCCAAAGAAACATCAGAGTCCCTACTTTGGAATCAGGATTAAGTATATGTATACATATACATACAAATGTGTTTATGACAAAGTCTACAAAACACAGGTGTTTAATTTCTAAAGATCTTTATAACCACTTGTTTTTGATCTGCTAGTTTCCTAAGACAATGTTAACTCAGGTGATTTTTTTTTTAAGATTTTATTTATTTGACAGAGAGAAAGAGAGCACAAGCAGGGGGACCGGCAGGCAGAGGAAGAGAGACAGCAGGTTCCCTGCTGAGCAGGGAGCCCGAAATGGGGCTCAATCCCAGGACCTTGGGATCATGACCTGAGCTGAAAGCAGATGCTTAACCTACTGAGCCACCCAGGTGCCCCAATTCAGTATGATTTATAATGAGAGAGAGGTCAAGCTTTTCCAGACAAACTGTCCAGATGAACTTTTCCAATACGAACTGTTGAACAGATCCCCTGAGCTTTTTAAGTTCCTGCTAGAATAATCTCTGCCCAGTTTTACCAAGTGCCAAAAACATTCACCTTTGGATTCTTCAATATTAACCAAATGAAAAGCATATGGAAATTTCTCTAACTTGTATCCGTTTATTAAAAATGTTTTTCAAATAAATACTTTGAACAACCATTAACAATCAAAGCAGTGAGATCACTAAGTGTTGCTTCTTTCTGCAAAGAAGGCACACCATTAGCTTGTATAGTTAATGCAACAGCCACATCCAAAGTCAATTAGGCTGTTTTAAACACATGACGGAGGCTACTTACGATCCCAGAGATACCAAGGACTCCTCAGGGTCAGTCATCTGAATAGGCTCTGAAGCCGGCTTGATCCTTAGAACCTCTGCAAAGCCATCACCAAACCAGCAAGTGATATGTGCTATGTCTACAGTAAAGTAGAAAAGGCGGTCCTGGCAGAGCTTCCGTCGATACACAGACCGAGGGTCGGCTGACAGCACAGCCTCAATGGCATGCCTTGCTTCCTCTGCTGACTGAAAATACTTAAATGAAGGCTGACTGCCATCTGCAATGAGAAGAATACAACTTAATGCTGGTCAAATTTCAGTACAGTGAACTTCAATGTGGAGTATCACACTGAATACACTATCACTTGAAATGAAGTGGGTTTGGCAATCTACTCAGTTGTTACAGAGAATGTTGCTTTCAAATGGTTTCATTAGATTAAACTTAACACGTGCCCCAAATTTTCATTCACTGAACAAAACCTTCTATGTTCAATGTTGACTATGATTTGATTCCTTGTTATTCCATTTCTTCTCAGAATGGAGGCATGGTCAGGGAAATGCATGACAGTCCCAGCACTCTCAGAAAGCCACAAGAAAGAAGACTAAACCCACCTATACCCAGAGCACCAGCCGCAAGCAAGGGATGGTATCTCGGAGAGCTGGTGTCACAGCCCTAGTTAAAAGTAACATCACATTCCCTAAGGAACGAGGACATGGGAGAGTCCTGAAAAAAGTAGTATAGATACTCTGAGAAAGTTGAATACCATCACTAGGGAACAAGCCACCCCAAACCACCAAGGTGAGGATGTACAGGTAAACAGATGTACACCCTATTAAGTGGCAAAACTTCCTACATCTGTGTCATCATGGATGTATTTTAAGTTTTAATAATACAGTATGAACAAAACTTAAATAAAAAAATAACTGTGACTTAATTTTTAATAGCTACAACATAACATACATCCAAATAAAGGCCAGGCCCTTCCAGGAAGGCATGTGCTTTAAACAATGTTGTTCCTGTTCAAAATACCATCTGGAGTGGTGGTGGATCTTTATTCTTCTGAAAATAAATTCGGTTTTTAGAAAACAGCCAAAATCGCTTGGGTAGTAAGTTCGTAAATAAAGTCATGAAGTTTGATCTTCGGTCAAAAACCAAGGACCAATTCAACTGCTGATCATGTGGAATCCTTAAAAAAAAAAAAAAATCCCACCAAGGACCAATTATGCAGTGCTAAGATTCCTTTACTGCTTGGCTCATGAAATGACTCAAGGCCACTCAAAAAAGAGGAATTCCAGAAACATCAGACTCTTCAGTAACAGTGTACCTGGCAAAAGCTCCAGGACTTTGCACAGTTGTTCATTTGGCACAGGTGCCCTTCCATCACTTCTCTGCCTACTTATTCTTACAGGCTCAGCTCAAATACTTTTTCTTCCAGGAAGTACTCCCAAATTTTCTCCCTACTCCCCAAGTCATAATCCTTCTCCCCATCATATGCCCATAAGCACTCCATTCCAGCGCCAATCCCCCCACTCCTACCACCAACACATGGGCACCATTTCAGTATCTTTTATCTTTTCTAGACTCTAAGGCTTCTAACAGGGTCATTTCTTATTTCTGTATTAACTCCAAAATCTGCTGGTCCAAATCAGTCCCTGTTTTATAGTTACATTTCATAATTTCTCTTTTTAGCACTTTTTCAAATCAACAAGGCACATTATAACCTCTCGGACGCAGCATTATAGTTTGAAAAAGATAAAACTTTCCAAAGTAAGAAGCAATCACTGATAACTGCCGGAGAAAGGGTAAGTATAAATATAAAGTATCTTCTGGGCAACACAGCTTTCTTTGTTCTTTCACAAAATCCCTTTAAAACTCATCTTCCTCAACTGTATACAATGAGGAAACAATTTTCATAAAACTTTTTAAATAAAGAGCTCAATTTAAAAATCAGACACTTTTGTTTAAACATAAAGCCTTTGGAAAGAATAAGAAACACACCGTGGAGTGGCACATGAAATCAGACATGTCCTTGGCAACTAACTGGCTGTTCTCACTGGGCTCGCTGCAGCCACCTTCGTTCATTCTAGACGGCTGCCTCACATCTGCTACATCCGGGCTGGGGAACCAGGGGACGGTATCTGTTACAAACTGTGTGTTAAAGTAAACAAATCCAAGTAAAAGCACTGTGGCCTCTCTTCTACAGTGAAGGGCACGTCTCCAGGGCTGGGACTTTTTACAGGGACAATTACTGTGCTAAGAGACATCCCTTCTACCCCTAGGCTCCATGCCACAGGGAGAGCTATCAGCCACCTGACAGAATAAGGTGGGATATTTCTCTAGTCAGATAGTAAAACATGAAAAAACTTAATCCAAGTATAGAACGAGCACAATTTAGCTTCTGAACACTGTTTGAAAACTCCAGGAACTACTGTAACAGACTCACAAGAGGCCCTAAATCATGCGCCACCTCATGAGGCAGGAGCCATTCCCAGCAAACACTTCACTGAGTGTCTGGGACTCACTGTGCTGAACAAGGCTCGTCATCAGATGGTGCTGTTGCCCAAACAGAATTTTATACTCCTACAGTTCATATAACCAGTCATACTGACAAATCCTCTACATAACTGCCCTCAGAAATACCAAATTTGGCTAAAACTCTCATTCCAAACTAAGAGACAGAGGGTACCTGGTTCACCTTCTGAACTGAGGCGCTCGAGGTCCATCTCTGCGTGAGGAGTGAAGCGGACTTCCAAGGGGGCCACAGGGGCCTCTCTAACCCAATCAGGGACCGCGCTGCAGCGGGCTGCACCAGCCATCCTGGAAGGACAGTAAAGGGCCACCAGCTGCATCTCCGCACCGTTTCCTTGTGCGACCACTGCTTCCTTCCCTCTCTTTAGTCTCTTTTCTGTACCTTCCTCTGAAAAGCTCTTCCCCAGGCAATTTGAGCCAATTTGTTCTTCTGCCACACTCAGACTCTGATCACTTCTTGATTCTACACCCAAATCTGCTGCTTTCTCCCTGGGCTGAGGGGAGTTTTGCTGGACTTTTGTTGAGTTATCACGTTTCGTGTAGTTTGCTCCTGAAGTTCTGTCTTCATGACATTTCGGTTTTTCCTTAGTGTGACTACAGGCTTGTGGTTTATCACACCTTGAGAGCTGTCGCTGGTCACAGTGGTCAGTCTTGCTATTAGACTGGGATGTGTTTTGGGATTTATATTGGTTATTCTGTAAATTAAAGTCCTGTAGAGGCTCAATCAAATTTTGTGGCGAGTCATACTCAGCTATGTAGGGCTTTATGTCTAGGACAGGTGTGCCATGAATCATGTCAATTCCAGAAAGATATATAGCTCCACCTACAATGTGAAAAACACATCCTCTTAGAAATCGTAACAATGAAGAACAGTGCAAACAATTAAGAACACCACCATCTGCTTATGCCTCACCAAGCTTACTCACAATTCTCTTACACACCAGGTTTTCTTATACCTGGTGCCAACACACCCTTTTCATTCTGCCTGGAAACCCATCCTCTTCTTCACCTGTCAAACTCCTACATGCTCTTTAGGGCTCCTCTATGAAACCTCGCCTACAGAGCCTTTCTGGCTCTTCTACACATAAGCACTCTTTCCTCTGTGTTCCACAGAGAAACCTATGTAAAAACCTCTACTACAGCCCTTTCCATATGGTCTGGCAATGACCTAGTCAGTCTCTCTCCCTAGACAGTGTGGGTAGGCCCTTGAGCACTGACTCATTCTTGCATCACTGGGGCTTCTAACTCCGTTCCAGGCATAGCAGAGTCTTCAATATTATCTCTGTGGGATCAATGAGGATTTCCACTGCGGCAAACAGACACGAAAGTGGCCCCCAGAATGCCCACCTCCTGGTGTTCACACCCTTGGATAATCCCCATCTTTTGAGTGTGACTTGATATCACTCCAATGACTGTGTTACATTATCTAAGACTCCTGTGCCTGCAGGCAGATTCACTCATTCTCCTGGTGGGCTTAATGAAGTAAGCAACCTGAGAAAGCCCATGTGGCAAGGCACTGCAGAAGCCTTTTAGGAGCTGAGGGCAGCCACCAGCCAACAACAAGCAAGCAACTGTGGCTCTCAGTCCCACAACTATAAGGAAGTGAATTCTGCCAACAACATGAGTGAGCCTGGAAGCAAATGCTTCCCCAGTTGAGCCTCCACATAAGAACTCACCTAGATCACACCTTATTTGCAGCCTGGTAAGATCCTAAGCAGAGGACTGGCTTAGCTGTTCCCATATTTCTAAACTAATTATTATGAAACATAGTAATATTTCAAAGAGATAATAAATGTGTGTTGTTTAAACTGACTGAGTAAGGACGTCTGGGTGGCTCAGTCGGGTAAGTGTCTGCCTTTGGGCTCAGCTTCCTCATCCATAGGAGGAGGATTGCTACCCTATCAAACCCAAACAGCCACAGAGAGAGAACTCACACAAACACGCTTTATAAACTGTAAGGCACCATGCAAACACTAGTAGTCACCATAACACTTACTTGTAAGAATGTCTACAGTGTTACTGCATTTGCCTTTCACATTTCTAATTTGATCTCCCCCATTAGAATTTTAAGTTCTTCTTCAATGCAGGAATTGTGCGTGTGTGTGTGTGTGTGTGTGTGTGTAAATTTTTATTTTTATCTTTTTTTTTGGTGACACACAATATTTTAATAATGAGAACTTCAAGTGATGACATCATAACAGGATATATTAAAACCTGAAAAATTGCAGAGCGCTTCATGAATTTGTGTGTCATCCTTGTGCAGAGGCCACGCTAATCGTCCTGTATGGTTTCAATTTTGGCATATGTGCTGCTGAAGTGAGCACAATGCACAGATTTTTATCTAATTTGTTTACCACTATACCCTCAGCACCTAGAACAACGTCTGGCATATATACAGTGCTCAGAAAACATGCGTGGGATGCACAAATGATAATAAAATGTTTAGTACTATTACTCAAGCTGGTTGGCTATCACAAATTGACAAAGCTCAAGATGGACTGGCTTCAGAATTTTCTTGGAAAACCTATCCAAGGCTGGGCTGAATACAACCCAGGGGACGGAGTTCAAGTTCTGGCAAAAAACAAATAAAATAACTGATCTTACCTATTTAGCACTAAGTAGCCTGAAAACTACTTAGGGCTTTTGTCTCATAAGATCCTAAAAAAAAAAACAAAAACTATGTAGTCCCAGAGAGGGCAGGTCCTACTCCTTCGCCCACTTTACAAACCAGGAAGCTAAAGCCTAAAATGGTCTCCTGACCTCCAGTCTTCTGCCTCTCTAACAAATGTGCTTATTGTTAGTCAGAGTGATTCAAGAACAGGATGCTTTACTAACAAACAAAACAAACAAACCAAAACTCAAAGATACAGAGAACAGATCAGTGGTGGCCAGAGGGAACAGAGTAGGGAGATAAATGAAATGGGTCAAAGGGATCAAGAGATACAAACTCCCAATGATACAGTAAGTAAGTCTTGGGGATGTCATGTACAGCACAGTCATAATATTATATTGTATATCTGAAAGTTGTTGAGAGTAGATCTTCAAAGTTCACACCGTAAGAAAAAATATTTTTAACTATATGGTGACAAATAATATCTAGACTTATTGCAGTGATGATTTCACAATGTATACAAATATTGAACCATATTGTACACTGGAAACTAATACGTCAATTATACTTCAAAAAAACCATGGGATGCTTCCAAAAAATGTATGGCTCAGTAACTAGGCCACATCTGAATACATAGTTATTTTTTTTTAAAGATTTTATTTATTCATTCGACAGACAGAGATCACAAGTAGGCAGAGAGGCAGGCAGAGAGAGGGGAAGGGAAGCAGGCTCCCTGCTGAGCAGAGAGCCAGACGCGGGGCTCGATCCCAGGACTCTGGGATCATGACCCGAGCCGAAGGCAGAGGCTTCAACCCACTGAGCCACCCAGGCGCCCCCTGAATACATAGTTAAAACGAACCTGGTATTCTACACAGGTACTTCCACAATCTGACAGGTGTTTAAATGTTATTATACTGCAATTCATAGCAGACCCTCTGCCACATGTCAAGAGTTAACAGGTGTACTACAACCACAGCGCATGTTCATCTCCTCAAAGTACAAGGAAGAAATAATACACCACCACCCTACGTGTTTACCATATCTACACATACAAGCAGTTATTCTCTATTAATTCTGAAAGTGTCCAATTATTGTTGAATAATTTTGTATTTACTGTATTCCAAGTCAGAGAAAATTAGTTACTAATTATTTTTTAATAATGTAATAGTTTCTAATATATGGGATGATATAATTAAATTCTGAGCATCCTATGAGAGCTGATTTCAAAGGGTGACATTCTTTTTTAGTCATTTCTTCTTCATGCCCAGTAATCCTCAAGGGTTAACACCACTGGTACTCCTCTGAATAACAGCCAGTTAATACTATGTTTGTTTTATAAGACTTCTTTTAGATAAGGAAAAAAGATAAAAGTAGAAATGAAATTTGTTACCTTCTACCTTTTCCAGCTTGGCCAGGGTCAGTCCTATTGCATTGGGACGATGTGGGCTCCTTGTGGAGAAAACTCCAGTCTTTATGCCATTCAGCCTAGGAGGCTGCACTTTTGCCTTACAGCTCAAATGACCATTTTTGTGAAAAACAAACAAAATCCTATTGAAAATAAACCAAACCACCAAGTAAGAAAAGAATACTAATTAATTAATCCTAATAATATGATGGGGGAAAAAACTTTAATCTTTAATCCCACAAGTTAAAGCTGAAAGAATGCTTTTTAACAGTACTAAAATGTAATCAATGGGGAAAAATAAATACCATTCTCATTCCTTGAAGGAAGGCAGCGTCTTATCTCTATATCCTAACACAATTACTGGTATATTGTAGGAACATTTACAAATATTTGTCAAGTGCCTGAATAAGCAATATTTACGAAGTAAGAGCCTGCTATTCCCCAGGCAGTCTGCTACACATTTTTACACTTATTTAAATCTCTTAACAAGCCCCGGACTTGTAATTTATCCTCCATTTTAAGAATGAGGCAATCCAAAAAAAAAAAAAAAGAACGAGGCAATCCAGGCTCAGAAATGTTAAATAACTTCACTGGGTCTTCCTAAGTAAGACAGAAAAGCAGGAAGCCATAAAGAGAAACAATAATAGATTCAAATTCATTAAATTTATGACTATAAAATGTAATCCCAGGAGAAAATGTTTGCTACATGTACAATAGATAATGGGTTAATATCTGTGGTATATAAACTGTTCCTACAAATCACAAAGGGGAACTCATTATAAGAAATTAAGCAAAGACGGGGCACCTGGGTGGCTCAGTTGTTGGGCGTCTACCTTCGGTTCAGCTTATGATCCCAGAATCCTGGGATTGAGCCCCACATTGGGCTCCCTGCTCGGTGGAGAGCCTGCTTCTCCTTCTCCCACTCCCCCTGCTTGTTGTGTTCCTTCTCTGGCTATGTCACTCTCTGTCAAATAAATAAATAAAATCTTTAAAAAAAAAAAAAAAAAGAAAGAAAGAAAGAAAGAGGGGTGCCTGGGTGGCTCAGTGGGTTAAGCCTCTGTCTTCGGCTTACGTCATGATCTCAGGGTCCTGGGATTGAGCCCCACATCGGGCTCTCTGCTCAGCAGGGAGCCTGCTTCCCCCCACCTCTCTCTGCCTGCCTCTCTGCCTACTTGTGATCTCTGTCAAATAAATAAATAAAATCTTTAAAAAAGAAAAAAAAGAAAGAAATTAAGCAAAGAACATGAATTGACAAAAGGGTAAGAAATAACAACAGTCAAATGAAAAGATGTTGAACCTCACTAATAATTAAGAAATTTAACTGAAAAATAAAATAGTTTTTCTCAGGTCACCTGGATGGCTCAGTCAGTTGAGCACTCTTGATTTCAGCTCAGGTCATGATCTCAGGGTGGTGAGATCAATCCCTGCTTAGGATTCTCTCCCTCTGCCCCTCTACCCATGCGTGTGCATGCTCACTCTCTCTCTCAAATAATAAACAAAGTATTTAAAAAATATCTTGCTTTTCCCTGTCTGACAAAATGTAGAAAAACTGAAACATACACTGTTAGCAAGAATGTAAGGAAAAGGTCATTTTCAAACACTTATGATACAAAAATTAAGCTTTTTAGAGCAGTTTGGCAGTAGCCCTCCAGAATTATAAATATGCACACCCTCTAGCTCAATATAACAATTTCTGATACTTATGTGTGAAAATGTACATGTGCCAAGAACTGTCTAAGAAGGTTTGCTACAGCATTACTATAATAGCAAAATAGCTATCCATTAACAAAAGCGTGGTCAAATCATGTCATATCCGTATTTTGCAATAAGAGACAGCCATTAAAGCAAAAAGAAGAAATCTGTATGCATTGTTATGATATACACTGTTAAATGAAGAAAACATATTCCATTGTTTAAAACAAACACCTACCCTGCTGTGTATGTTTATGCTTCTATATCTATTAAAAAAGAAAAAGAAAAGGACTGGTAGCATGTAACCAAGCTATTAACAATAAAAATCTCTGAAGAGTGCTGGGGGCTAAGGATGAGAGAGAAGACAAATAGGAGGGATACAAAAAATCTCTTTATATAGATCTGGACCCATTTTTTTTTAATATCAGCAATGTTCTTAATTTAATTAATTTAACCAAGATCAGACAAACTAGGTCAGACACATGTTGCTTTTATTCTACCCACATCTCCAAATTAACAAAAACATAAGCTACCTCAGAATAAATACTGCATTTTAGGTCTTCACCAGTAAAATTAGACCAAGTCATACTGGTGATGTTGGAGTGGGTAAGAATGGATACAGACAGAATTCCAATTGACAGTAACACTAGTGTAACACAGGTGCTAATATAAATAACGCTTTATTTAGAGTATCGAGATTTCTAAAGTCTCTTTTGCCTCTTAGTAAGAACACACGTAATTGTTAATGGTCTAGGGCAGAGTCTGCAAACTTTTTCTGTAAAGGGTCATATGCTAAGTATTTGAGTTTGCATACCAACAAGTCTTTGTTAACCATTCAACTCTGCCACTGTACCACAAAAGCCACACACAATACATAAATGAATGGGAGTGGCTGTGTACCCATAAACTTATTTAAAAAGATGGGGAAAGGGGCACCTGGGTGGCTCAGTGGGTTAAAGCCTCTGCCTTAGGCTCGGGTCATGTCCTGGGATCGAGCCCCGCATCCGGCTCTCTGTTCAAGCGGGGAGCCTGCTTCCCCTTCTCTCTCTGCCTGCCTCTCTGCCTACTTGTGATCTCTGTCAAATAAAAATAAAATCTTTAAAAAAAAAATAAAATAAATTAATAAATAAATTAATAAATAAATAAATAAAAAAGATGGGGAAAAAACAAAGATGGGGGGGTAGATGGATTTGGTCCACGGCCTATAGCTTGCTGACCCCTGGTCCAGAGGATAGAATAATGACTCACAGGCAGAATCACGAAGGTCTATAGAGTACAACTCAACAGAAGGCATTCATCACAATCAGGACCAACTGCAAATGGAACAAGTCCCCTCAGTGGATCCCAAGCTTCCATGAGAGTGCCCAAGTTATGCCTACAGTCACATGTGTGAATATGCAACAGGAATTCCCTGCAACAGCTAAGTGTAGTCTGGAGGGCAGACTCCAAGGTTGCCTTTGACGGGAGTACTTCACTCAAGAGCAGGTTCTGACCCAAAGACCCACTTCTAACCATAAAACAACTTACCAAACATGAGAAAACTGTTCTAAGCCCATCAAGGAATGTTCAGGATTATTAAAGATGCTCTTTCTAATTCTCAAACAAGCCCGTGAATGGCTACAAATAGACGGCTGCCTTGGAGTACCATTCTTGGCTGAGAAACAGGATTCCAAGTAGCCAATTGGCTCAGTTAAAAGATTCCCTACAGAAGAAAAGGAGGTAAGAAATCATTAGTCAAAATGTCAAATAAAGATGTAGGAAAACATGCTTTCTTTAATGCACTGATTTAATAATTTTAGCATCTACCAAGTGTTATGCAACTATTAAAAATGATTCATATGTCATGAATACATATAAATAAATATATCATCACCACACACATATTATTATATCTCTTTTGATAGCCAGAGAGAAAAGAGGTCCAAGACAGACAGGGAGCTTGAGGCACCTGGGTGGCTCAGTGAATTAAGTCTCTGCCTTCGGCTCAGGTCATGATCTCAGGGTCCTGGGACGGAGCCCTACATCAGGCTCTCTAAGCTGGGAGCCTGCTTCCCTCTCTCTCTCTGCCTACTTGTGATCTCTGTCTGTCAAATAAACAAAATCTTGAAAAAAAAAAAAAGAAAGACAAGAGGCATTCTCAGAAGTTCTACTATGACCATAATTCAAATTCAATGTTACCATTACTAAGGTATGTGACTTTGGTCAGAACTAAAAGAGTATTTAGGGGTGCCTGGGTGGCTCAGAGGGTTGGCCTCTGCCTTTAGCTCAGGTCATGGTCTCAGGGTCCTGGGATCGAGCCCTGCATTGGGCTCTCTGCTTGGCGGGCAGCCTGCCTCCCCCTCTCTCTCTGCCTCCTCTCTGCCTACTTGTGACCTCTGTGTGTCAAATAAATAAATAAAAAATAAAAGAGCATTTAAAATAGAGGGAACTGGGGCACCTGGGTGACTCAGTCAGTTAAGTGTCTCAACTCTTGCTTTCTGCTCAGGTCATGATCTCAGTGTTGTGAGATCAAGCTGCAAGTTGGGCTCTGTGCCAAGCATGGAGTCCTCTCCAGATTCTCTCCCTCTCTCTCCCTCTCCCTCCCCCTCCCCCGCCCCATCCTCTGCTCACCCTTGTGTTCATGCTCTCTCTCTAAAGAATAAATGAATTCTTTTTTTGTTTTTAAAGGTTGTATTTATTTGACAGAGAGAAACACAGCAAGAAAGGGATCACCAGCAGGGTGAGTTGGAGAGGGAGAAGCAGGCTTCCCACTGAGCAGACAGCCGGATGTGGGCCTTGATCCCAGCACCCTGAGATCACAACCTGAGCCTAAGCAGGCCCTTAAAAACTGAGCCACTCACACACCCCAAGAATAAATGAATTCTTTAAAAAAACTTTTTAAAATAAAATAGAGGGAATAACATGCACAAAGTTAAATGACAAGTGTCACAGCACATGCAGAGAACAAGTTACTTTGATTGGCTGGAGTGTGAAAGATAAGGAAACAGAGATTGTATAGAGACATCCTCATGCTCTTCACAAGCTTGCGTGTAAGCCACTGTGTGTTTGTGAAAGACCTACCTCAGTACCTGTTTTTGCTAATCAAAAGAAATCCAAAGAGAATGTCTGATTTTACCCAAAAAAAAAAGGCTAAAGGGGAAAGTGCTCAGCATTTGTTTTGCAGCAAGCTGTTACAGACGCAGGATGCACCCCAAGCAGTGAGATCAGCCGCACCCAGGTCCTTCCCCAGGAACTACACTCAGCATCTGACCATCAAGCCACCAGAGCTTTGAACTGTGTCTGTGAGCATTTGTGCTTTATCTTGATTTATTTTGTGCATCAACTAACAATATGCGTCCTGAAGTAACAGAAAAGCCTAAGAGAGATAATTTTTTGGGCCTGGGAACATTCAACAATTTTCCACATAAATTAATGGTAATTGCTTTTTCCCATTACACCATTTCAGGTTACGAAAAATTTCATAGGAAGGATCTACTTTCAGATAGTGGGGGAAACATGTCCAAATAAGCATACATTCAGCTAAAAAGAACAGAACAGGGGTGCCTGGATGGCTCAGTCAGTTAAGCATTTGCCTTCAGCTTAGGTCAGGATCCCTGGGATCGAGCCCCGCTTCGGGCTCCCTGCTTAACAGGAAGCTTGCTTCATTTCCCTCTCTCTGCCTGCTGCTCCCCCTGCTTATACTCTCTCTCTGTTAAGTAAATAAATAAAAATCTTAAAAAAAAAAAAAAAGGAACAGAATATACGAAACAAAGTAATTTAAGCAACAAAGGGCGTGCATGGGATCATAATCATACTACTAAAATATCTAGAGACAGAACAGATTTCAAGTTAGGCTTGGTCTAGTAGCTCTCTGCTCCTAGAATGTAGACTCCATGTGGGCAGAAGTTTTTCTATCTTGTTCACTGCTATGTTCACGGCCTAGTACATTGCATGCAAGGGGGTAGATATTCAAAAAATTCATGTTACATGGGAAAAGAAAGGATTGTTTAAGTCCAAACTGGTTAAAATGGAAAGTGAGGGGCACCTGGGTGGCTCAGTGGGTTGGGCCTCTGCCTTCAGCTCAGGGTTCTCTGCTTGGCAGGAAGCCTGCTTCCCTCCCTCTCTCTGTCTGCGTCTCTGCCTACTTATGATCTCTCTGTCAAATAAATAAATAAAATCTTAAAAAAAATAAAAAGTGGGCACCTGGGTGGCTCAGTTGGTTAAGCGACTGCCTTCAGCTCAGGTCATGGTCCTGGAGTCCCAGATGGAGACCCACATCAGGCTCCCTGTTCAGCAGGAAGTCTGCTTCTCCCTCTGACCCTCTCGATCTCATGCTCTCTTTCTCAAGTAAATAAATAAAATCTTAAAAAGAAAAAAAAAGGAAAGTGAAAAATTCAAAGAATATAATCTCATTTAAGAACGTTTGTTTATACATTTACCTATTTAAATATGTACTTGTATATGTTTAAAAAGCTATCTGAAAGGATATTTCATCAAAATGTTAATATTTTGGTAAAATGGATGTGGTAATACAGTAAAAATGAACAGAGAGATTTTTGGATTATTTTTATACTGAACTTTGTAATTTGTATAATATTCAAAATTATTGAAATCATCAGAAATCCTCTTCTTTTTTCTTCCTAAGTAGTAACTCCTTTCAAAGGACAAAAACTTGGCCAAGCAGCACCAATATAGGTTTAAAGTCCAAGGTATCCACAACTAGCATTTTGAATTTACAAATAACTTTTTTTTCCACATTTCATGAAAAATTTACTAACTTCTTTTAAGAGATGACATACAGACACTCTAGACCATCATCTTATTTTCAGCTTCCATTAATTCAATCCATCTACCAGCACAAGGTAAGATTATAGGCGTGGTGTTGTCCCTCACAGCACCTTTCATTACTTTTCACTTATAAAAACTGTATTATTGGCTACATATAAAATATTACATGTAATAAGTGTGTAACAGAGCATAATACTATGAAATCCTGTGAACCCACTACCCATTCCAAGAACTAGAGCTTTACCAACAAAATGAACTTTTTATGTTGCTTCTCTCCTATGGCAACCCATCCTTTCTCCCTGAGATAAACAGGTGCCTGAATGGGATCTTTATCACTCACTACCTTTAATATAATTTTATCACATGCATATGCATGCCTAGATAATATTTATTTTGTTTTGAATTCCATAAAAACTGGCATTGAACTGCATGTTATCTTCTCAGACTTGCTTTTTCTCTCAGTATTACAATTCTAAGACCCTTCCATATTGTGTATGCTTTTGTAAAATATTTTCCCAAATACGTTTACAGGCATTCTTTTGTTTATCCTCATCCATGTTTCTGTGGATTAAGACAGTAAACATCTCAGAGATGAAGAAACTGAGGCCAAACAATTCTCTGGTCTTCATTAAAATGCCATAAAGAAAAATGGCCAAAAAAGGACCCCTCACCTAGTAAGATGGGATCCTTGTGTCTTGTTTTCATTTGTTTAGCAAACATTCCAATGTTCTACACCTGCCAGATATTGAGCTAAGCTTGGGTAAAAGAAACAAGAATTCTTACCACAGCCGAATTAACAGTTGGTTGGGGAGAACCTCACAATATGTTTCAACATCATGGGGAAAATATGGAAAGCACCTAGTGCCATGCAAAATGCTCAGCAAAATGTGGTTTTCCAAGCTCTTACTTAGGCATTTCTCTCATCTTAACAATACTGCAATTGTACTAACTGTGTAATATGAGAAAAACCAACGTTATTAATGCAGAGTTTTTGTACACAAAATTTATCTGTATGTTTTAGTGCTGACAGAAAGTGCAGGTCCTTATGACCCTCCTGCCCAGACCATAAAATTACCCTTGTTATAATTCATGTCCCCAGCACAGGTCCCTCCCCTTCTTAAAATACACTACACCAGTACTCCAGACTCTGAGTTCCTTAATTTTATGCTACCTCTAACTAAATTTTCCACTTTTCTGTTACCAGACATTGTATTTCTTAACCTGGTATGCAAGGTTCTCTACAATCCGAATCCAACCAACCTCCTTGTTCCATCCAGTATTTCAAATTTATAGCTCCCCAGTCTGGTGTTAGGTAGACCTCTAAGCCCTGCTCCTTTCTGCCTATGAAAATATTAGGCCTGTAACCTGGCACTGTGCAACAGTTTTTTTTAAATGAGCACAACCTTCTACAAGCAACAGTCCTTCTAGTAAATTCAATCTAAGTTAAACTTTTATAACATGCACAAACATTTCAGTCTTAAGAATTTTCTTCACAATGAAAACTGGCAGTAACCTAAAAGCCCAACAATAAGGAATTGGTTAATTAGAACACATCTCTAAAGCAAAGTACTATGCAATTCCTTAAAAAACTATTAATGGCCAATCATTTATATGAAATTTAAGGTTTTTTAAAAAAAGATTTTATTTATTTATTTGATAGAGATTACAAGTAGGCAGAGAGGCAGGCAAAGAGAGAGGGGAAGCAGGCTCCCCGCTGAGCAGAGAGCCCGGATGCGGGACTCGATCCTAGGACCTTGAGAGTATGACCTGAGCCGAAGGCAGAGGCTTTAACCCACTGAGTCACCCAGGCGCCCCAAATTTAAGTTTTAGAAAGAAGTTATAAGACAGTGGGGTCACATAATTCATTTTCTAGTGTGCATGCGCAGAAACAAGTATGTAAGGTAGGCACCAGGATATTAACAGCGTTTTTCTCTGGCTGATGGTAGACTTTTTCTTCCATTTGTGTCTTCTAATTTCTAATATTAATATTCGGCTCTATATAATGAGGTGAAGATAAACTCACGCCCAACTTTCCGGGCCCAGTTTAAAAAGATTTCCTGTCTCTCCTCTCCGCCCCAGAACTTTTCCACGTCTCCCGTCTCACTTTCTACAGCACAGGATGCCTCTCTCGGGTATATTTATTAATTACTAACCCGCGTGACACCAGCGTTCACATCCTATCTCTCCTACGTGAGCAAAAACTCTGCGAGAAAGGCCGTTACCCTGCACGTGTCTGTTCCAGCCACGGTGCCAAGCCCAACCCAACCGCAGCTACCAGGAACGGAACAGATGACATCATGCCTCTCGCCTCAGCAAAATCACGTGGTCCCTAGTGCACGTGATCCGACCCACTTGGGTTCAAGTTGTCGCATTTTACATCCTGTTCCGAAGTCAGGTCAGGGGGCTGCGCCAGGCCTCTTTTGGGTACGGAACCAATGTTCTCTCATAAGTTACCTGTTTCCAGAGCCGGCTTCACGCACCCACACCCGGTCGCTGTGGGCTGAGGCCCCGGCTCTTCCAACACGCGCATGGCGACCACTCACTGAGGTGTCGACTGACGGCGACAGGCCTTCCGCTTCCGGTCTCCCAGCTGGGTACCTGCGCAGTAGCCGCCCTGGCGGGGCGGCGCGAGCCCCGCTCCTGGCGCATGCGTGGGTTGTGGGACGCGCTCTAGGCGGACGCTGCCTGCGGCACTGGTGGGGTTTCGATTTCCATTTCCCGGCTTTGGTTTCTCTGCTTGTGATGCTTGGCGCTGACCTGCTGCGTTTCCCTGCCAGTCAGCAACTCCGAATTCCCGCGCTTGTGAAGGGGGACACTACGATGAAGATTTATGCACTAAGATGTCTCCCTCAAACATTGATGTAAACAATCTACGTGACCAATGAATGACACTGATTTTTAAAGACAAAGGATGTGTGTATGCAGTTAACCACTCAGCATAACGATGGGATGTTAGGAAATTAGAAATTCTTTTTTTTTTTTTAAGAAGATCCTTGTAGCTCATGGGTGCCCACAAGGCATTTTGTTAAAAAGATTTTATTTATTTGAGAGAGAGAGATCACAAGTAGGCAGAGAGGCAGGCAGAGGGCAGCTCCGCTGAGCGGAGAGCACGACTGGGGGCTCAATTCCAGGACCCTGGGATCATGACCTGAGCCAAAGGCAGAGGCTTAACCCACTGAGCCATGCAGGCACCCCAGGAAATTAGAAATTCTTGAGTGGTGGGAATACACATGATTATACTTCTGTATACTCCCAACTTTTCCGCAATAAAAACGATGTTTTGTCAGCAAGGAGGCCTAACTAAACCTTATTTCACGTCTAATGGATAGGGAGCGTCACACTGGAGTAGGAGTTAGGGAGAGCGGACTTTTTTGTGCTCCATACCCTATGGGAACTGAAGCAAGAATGAAATTCAGAGTCAATATGCTATGTACATGGGAGAGATTGTGATCGTTGTTTCTGGGCAGCTGTGAAAGGTTGAGAGCCAACAAGAATCCTGATTTCATCCCATGAGATGACCAGTTATCCTTACAGCGATACTATCCTTTCACCTACTAAGATCACTAGTAGAAAATAACTGGCAACACCCAAAGATTTAAGGAGAAGGTTGTGGTGTAAAACATACACTTTGGGGCACCTAGGTGTCTCAATCAGTTAAGCATCTGCCTTCGGGTCATGATCCCAGGGTTTTGGGATCTAGTCCGATGTAAGGGTTCTGCACTCAGCGGGAAGCCTGCTTCTCCCTCTCCTCCCTGCTCCTGCTCTATCTCTGCCCCTCTCCAATAAATAAAATCTTAAGAAAATAATAAAAATAAAACACACACTTTAAAATTGATCAAATTCATATATGAGTCCTATGTCCATGAAAATTTGGAAAAGAATACTGTTAATCTGTTTCCAGGAGTCATGCCATTAATCTGTGCCCTTGCAGAAGCAAGTTTGAGAACAATTGAGCCATACACACTATAAAACTGGGGCTGTAATAGCTGTGTTTGCCACTAGGTGGTGGTATTAAAAGTGATGTCTCGCTTAATTTGTTGACAGATGGGTGTGGGAAAAGAGAGGTTATTTGCCCTCTTGACACTAGATATCATTATCTAAAGATAATCACGAAAAATAATGCATTACCGAGTGTGACAAGTACTGCAATGCAAAGCAGATTTGGAGACACTGATGAAGTAGCTTGCTACATCCAAATTTAACTTTCTTTTTATGGAAAACAGGAACTTAAATATATAGCAACTTTATTATGCAATCTGAGGCTTTTTATTACCCTTTCTAGAGTTATATCTGATTATTTATAGTTTATAAGGCAACTGTTTCTTTGGAGGTGAGACCTAGGAATCTGCCTTTAAAAAAGCCTAAATGATTCTAATTCAGGTGATCATCAGTCTACACTTGGAGAGACACCACATCTTATAATGGTTCTTAACCTTCCATTTGGATGAAGGATCCCTTTGAAAAGCAATTAAAGCTTTGGAACTTGGGGAGCCTGGGTGGCTCAGTGGGTTAAAGCCTCTGCCTTCGGCTCAGGTCATGATCCCAGGGTCCTGGGATTGAGCCCTGCATTGGGCTCTCTGCTCAACAGGGAGCCTGCTTCCTCCTCTCTGTCTGCCTGCCTCTTCATCTACTTGTGATCTCTCTCTGTCAAATAAATATAATCCTAAAAAAAAATTTTTAAAAAGACTTGGGACTTCTCATGCATCATTTTAGATTTAAAAGCATAGGATTCATGGATTTTTAAGAACCACTATTGTACCTACCATGAGAGGAAAGTAGCACAAAGTAGGGGTAGATGTTTACAAAACCTTTGATTCTGTGACCTCAAGGTTCAAAGTCAAGGAAGAAAACTGGAAAATGTTTAGATGCACACTGGTGTTTGAATGAGAATAGTGAGAAAGCAGAGTTTGTGTGTATACAGGGAGCAAGGTAAGAGAACGAGCAGAAAGGATCCTAAGAGGTAAAAAGAGAAGATCCCTCTCCTTCTAATGTACTGTAGTCCTCATTCCATCTACTTCCCCATCTCTTTCACCATTATGCCCCTGTGCATTGTACCTATGCAAGTATCTTATGGTTCATTTTAATGCAACTCTCTTAGAACATGAAATTTCCATTTAGTCTTTTTCCTCTAATGTTGACCCACTCTGGCAGGTGGATTGAGACAAAATTTCTTAAGATTAGACCTAGTGTGAAAAGCACTGAAGAAGTTAAATGTGACTTTAGGTGAGTACCCAGCCTCTCTGAGGCTATTCCCTCATCTATAAAACTGGAACTATAATCATTGCCCCGCCCATTTCACATTCATATGCAAATTTAAAAGTGTTTATGAAAACATAAATTCTGAAATGTCATCCAGATGTAAATGACTATTATACGGTTATGCTGCCCTCAATATGTCACTGGAGTAACATGATGGGGTGTGAGTAAATCCCTATACAATTAACATATCTTGAAAGGAAAAAAAATGTAATGTTCGTGGGGCAGTGTGTGCAAACAGAAGGGAAACAGCATTGTGACTGTCCACTCTATCAGTGGCCATAAACTGTAGCTGCACTTTAGGATCAGCGGGGGAGCTTTTCAAATATCCTAAATGCAATGTTGTGTCCCATTTTGGATCCTGAAGCAGAAAAAGGGCATTAGTAGAAAAACTAAAGAAATCCAGATAATGGTAACATCACTGTCTTAATTTCTTAAGGTTTGATGAATGCACCATGGTTACAGAGCATGTTAACATTAGGATAAACTGGTGAGAGGTATACAGGAACTTCTGTACTATCATGTTTTCTATAATTTTTCTTTTGAAGATTTTCATTTATTTGACAGAGATCACAAGCAGGCAGAGAGCCAGACAGAGAGAGAGGGTGGGGGAAACAGGCTCCCTGCTGAGCAGAGAACCCAATGCAGGACTCGATCCCAGGACCCTGAAATCATGACCTGAGCGGAAGGCAGAGGCTTAACCCACTGAGCAACACAGGCACCCCGAGTTTTCTGTAATTTCTAAAATGATTTCTCAGACAATATTTAAAACAAAAAATCTATTTAAAAAATTAATGTATCTATGCCTGGATACCATCCTAGACAGGTAAATCAGAATTCCTGGGGAGGTGTCTGGACAGCTGTAATTTTGAAATCTTCTCCAGTGGTTCTAATGGACCCTGAGGGTTGAGAAGCTCTTTCTACACTGTGATGCTTATGAGACTGGGATTCTGTCTTGTTCTTAGCTGTCTAACGTAGTACTTAGCCCAGCGCCTCTGTACCTAAATGGGGAGCTTATACGATCGCGTCCTTGAACTAAACCCTTACCTGCAAAAATCCCCTTCCTTTGAGTCTTCTATAATAACAGATGGAAAACTGCAAAGAGCGCCCCGCCAAAATACTGGGTGGGGGGGAGATTTTCAGATATCTTCCCACACAAAATAATTCCTATTCATGCCCCCAGTCTCTTGTAATTTTCAGCTAACCCGGACCATTATAAGATAGAAAATCTTAAAATACTAAAACTGCATTGTTCAAAAGTCTTACTTCGTTCCACATTACCTAACACATACTTCTTAGGTGTGCAAAATTCTGTCCATTCTGATATGAGACTTTCAGCCTATTAGCCTGCTGTTCCACACGGACCGTGCATTAACTGTAGTTTGTATACAGTTCCCTTGCATATGTGCTGAATTCATCCTTCCCTGTGTCACATACAGTGAGGCCACAATCCTCACCTACAGTACAAATCTTTTCCATCTTTCAAGACTCCTCGAAGATGTGACTTTTTTTCAGGTCGCTCCAGCAAAAAAAAAAAAAAAAAAAAAAAAGTGTTTCCTCTATTGTGTCTTCTCTTCAAATGACACTAGCATTACTATTATTTGTGTTCTGTTTTATTCCCCCCATGAGACGAGATTAAACCCCTGGAGGGTACGGACTATGTGTTATAGGTGTTCTAATCCTTGCCGTGCTTACCAGGATGCTGTCCAAACGGTGAAACATGTAATAAAGATTTAATGTACATTTCGCCCAAATACAATATTTAAAAAGGAAAAAGAAAATCAAAATTCAAACACTCCAGGAAAGTGTGTTGATCACTCAAAATACCTTGGAAGGAGTCCCAGAATAATTGTTAAAATTAACTTAAAAAAGACTACCAAAGTCTGAATAAAATGTGGATGCTATTGTTACATGGATAAGTGAACAAAGTTTATAAGAAAACTATTACTCCCACAGATTTTAAATGTTCAAACAATACTTTCTCTACTTTTAAGAATTAACCAAGGAAAAAATAAATAAAATATAGAAGAATTAAAAGTTCTTGATGGGTGATCAATTATTCAGCCATTCCTTTCCCGTTTCTGTCTCTCCCCCACCACTATCCTCACCCCAATATGCATATATGTATATATACCCACATGCACGCGCACACGCACAGGCACACATTACCAGGATATCATCTATGTAACAGAGCCTGAAAAAAAACCTTCATTCTCTCAGAGTCTATACATGAAAAAAAGAAAACAACGTTAAAATATTAATGAGTATTGTAGAAATCTACAGTGTTTTGAGAAAATCACACACGTAATATATTAAGATGTGTATTTTGTTGGACAACTATTGATGGTTGAGCATTGTTAAAACAAAACATAACTAAAGACATCATTTTCTGGATGAATTTCTTGAGGAACATTTGCAATTGCTGGTATCTCTGGTTCTTCTGCTTTGGGTTTTTCTCTCATTTCTGTAAAATAAAATATGAAAATAGGTTCAATAAATATTATTGAAACAATTGAGTATCTCGAGGAAAAAAACTCTGCCTCACACCTTGCACAACAGCAAATTTCAAATGAATAAAAGTTTTAAATATTAAAATACCATAAGTTTTGTAGAAACAATAAAATGTTTTTATACTCTTAGTGTTAGAAATGCCTTTCTAAGCAGAATAGAGACCAGAAAACATAAAGGGAAAGAATGACTGGTTTGAAAAACTAAATATTAAAATCATGACAGTTTTGAATAACTAAAAATTAAAAATTAAAATCTTATCATGTAGATGACAAAGACCACTATAAATAAAGTTAAACCAAAAACAACAGGGAAAATATTTATAACTTATATGTAGGTGAAAGCTTAATAACTATGACATAAGGATCTTTAAAATCAATCCAAAAGATCAAATTTAAAATAGAACAGGAATTCAAACAGGCAATTCTCAAAAGAAAAAAATTCAAATTTATAATAGTCATGAAATTCAAATTCATGATAATATTAATGCCTAGTAGCAGTAGTCATCATTAAAAAAGTAGAAATTACAACAAGTAGGTTTTTTAGTTTTATTTTTTTAAGCCTAACACATGGGGAAAGGTTTATTTTTAAAGATTTATTTATTTATTTTAGAGAAGTGGGGGCAAAAGCAGGGGAAGCGGCAGAGGGAAAGGGAGAGAGAGAATCCTCAAGCAGGCTTCCTGCTGAGTGCAGAACCTGACACAGGGCTCAATCCCAGGACCCTGACATCATGACCTGAGCCAAAATCAAAAGTCAGACATTCAACAAACCAAGGCACCCAGTGCCCCAGAAAAGTTTTTTAAAGGTAATAATATGCAGTATAGGCAAGGGCCTAGTGGAAAGGCATTTATATGATCTTGGTTTGTGTGGACTGCTACAAAATTCTGGGATGCTGGTCTGACAGAATGTATCCAAACATTAAATGTGGGTATCTTTTGGCCCAACATTTCAATTTCCAGAGATTTATCCAAAGAATATAATTGGACAGACAAGCTTCCTGTGCCTCAGTTTCCTAATCTATGAAATGGGGATAATATTGTTTTTCTGTTAGGGCTTTAACATTGAATAAAATAATTCACCCAAAAGATTTAATAGTTTCTGGCACATAGAAAGTGCCCCATAAATGTTACTTCCTATGATGTCCATTGAACGCTGTTTTAATAGTAAAACTTGGCAGTAATGTAAGTGTTCGTCATTTCAGAGATTGGCTGAATAAATTATTGCACATGTGATACCATATAACTGCTACAAAAGATTTCATCAAGATGGCCATGATATATATTATATGTGAAAAAACGCAGGTTACAGAATGTATTCTACTATCTCATTTGTTTTTTTTTAAAGATTTTTTTTATTTATGGGGTGCCTGGGTGGCTTAGTGGGTTAAAGCCTCTGCCTTCAGCTCAGGTCCTGATCCTGGGGTCCTGGGATCGAGCCCCGCATCAGGCTCTTTGCTCAGCAGGGAGCTTGCTTCCCTTCCTCTCTCTCTGCCTGCTTCTCTGCCTACTTGTGATCTCTGTCTGTCAAATAAATAAATAAAAAATCTTTAAAAAAAAAAAAGAAAGATTTATTTATTTATTTATTTGATAGAGAGAGATCACAAGTGGCAGAGAGGCAGGCGGGTGGGGTGGGGGAGGAGGAGCAGGCTCCCTTCTAAGCAGAGAGCCCAATGCAGGACTCGATCCCAGGACCCTAGGGATCATGACCTGAGCCGAAGGCAGAGGCCTTAACCCACTGAGCCACCCAAGGCCCCCTACTATCTCATTTGTTAAAAATGAAGGAAAACCACCTTCAGGATGAGGATCAAAGATAGGAGATGGTGTTAGAGTGGACTTACTCTACATTCACTTACATATTGCTCTCCTTTACCATGATGAACATTCATAATTCATTATCATGAACATTTTCTACTCAGTAAAAAAGGTAGATACTTCCACTCGTTTGGCCAGACAAAACCCCCAAAAAAGAAATCGCGAATTAATTGCCCACATTAACCTTGGCAAGAATGAACCTTTTAGAACAGAGCCCTGTGTGGATGAGAGCTGCTTCTCCAGCAGGGGCTCCTGTCAGCACAGGCCTATGCTTCACCCATCTGCTTTTTACTCTAATTTTTTCTTTTCCTTACTCCAATTTTTTCAAGATATTTCTTTAAAACCTGTGGGAACCCAACTAACCCCATGCTTTTGTTGCACTCAGCTTTTAGGAAAGTGAATAAATAAGCTACCAGAGGGATTTCTTTAGGAAACAATTGCCTGGGGAGACCTCTAGTCTGGTAGACTCAGCCCATTGCTAACACTGTCTACGGTATTGTGCGAAGAGTAAGCCAAACAGAAGAAAGGTCACGTTATTTAAAAGGTGTTATGCTTAGGAGAAAGGTTTTCAGGAATAGGCATTGAAATAGAAAGGGGTTTTTGACAAACTTGATAAATCCTACAAAAATGAACTCCCCAGTAACAGGATCCTATTTTGTATCTTTATAATTCCCTCATACCTCTTACCCTGAGAATTTACTTGCTTTTAGTTTGCTGGGAAATTTTTATTCTCAAGAAAAATTGTATTCCTGAAGTTTTCCTATTAATTTAAACTTGATTATTCTTTAAAATATTTTGTACATAATTCATCTTATATTGGGTTCATTTCACTTTACTGGCTAAAGCTTCCCAGGTATATCAAACACCTCCTATACACTATTATTTTTTTATTATTAAAAGATTTTATTTATTTATTTGAGAGAGAGGGAGTGAGAAATCATGGAGGGGAGAAGGTCAGAGGGAGAAGCAGACTCCCCACAGAGGTGGGAGCCCCATGTGGGACTTGATCCTGGCACTCCAGGATCATGACCTGAGCCGAAGGCAGTCGCTTAACCAACTGAGCCATCCAGGCGCCCCACATTCATATTTTCAATGATTTTCTTTTAATTCTTTGTAAATGTGCCAAACAGACATTGGTTGCATGAAAAACATTTTTTACTCGAAAATAGCTAATGGCATTAATGGTATCCCTTGCAATAACAGGAGATACCCTACGATTGTTAAGGCAAGCTATAAAATCACCACTCCGAGGGAGACGTACCTATGTTGGTGCTCTAATTATAAATGGGGAACCCCATTAAGTGGCAGTGTCACTGACTTATCCCAATAAAACACCCTACCTGGAGGAAAAGTATAAACATCCTTAGCGTCCTCCTGGTGTGCTTTAGGATCCTGGCCTTGGGGCCCACCTGTTTCTTGATATGGTTCTGGAAAGCATTCTTTGGGCAGATCCTTATTTTTACGTGCCTTAGTAGAAAGATCTTCAGGCCCAGGTGTTTCTTGGTATATTTCAGGTGAGCCTTCCTCAGGCCCAGGTGTTTCTTGGTATATTTCAGGTGAGCCTTCCTCAGGCCCAGGTGTTTCTTGGTATATTTCAGGTGAGCCTTCCTCAGGTCCAGGTGTTTCTTGGTATATTTCAGGTGAGCCTTCCTCAGGCCCAGGTGTTTCTTGGTGTATTTCAGGTGGATATTCCTCAAGAGCAGGCACTTCTTGGGTTGTGTTAGGAGAGAATGCTTTAGGCACAGCAATTTCTTTATATGTTTCATGAGAGAAGTGTTCAGGTTCAACAGTTTCTTGGTGTGTCTTTGTAGAAAGGTCTTTAGGCACAGCTATTTCTTGTGTTTTAGGAAAGAAGCTTTCAATCCCAGCCATTCCTTGTTCTGGTTCAGAATTGTATTTCTCAGGTTCAGCTCTCTTTTGGTATGTCTGAAGAGCATACCCTTTAGGCATATCTGGTTTGGGGAATGCTTCAAGAGAGCATGCTTCCAGGTCAGCTATGTTTTCAGATGTTTTAGAAGGAAGGACTTTGACTACAGCTGTTTCTTGGCACATTGTAGAGGAGAGGGCTTTAGGTTCAGCCGTATCAGGGCACATTCTGGAGGGATGGCTTTGAAGTACGGCTGTTTCCTGGCACATTGTAGAAGTGAAATCTTCAGGTTCAGCTGTATCAGGGCACATTATGGAAGAATGGCCTTGAATCATGGCCATTTCTTGGCATGTTGTAGGAGAAAGGTCTTCAGGTTCAGCTGTATCAGGGCACATTATGGAAGAATGGCCTTGAATCACGGCCGTTTCTTGGTACATTGTAGGAGAGAGGGCTTCAGGTTCAGCCACATCTTGGCATGTTTCAGAAGGGTGGTTTTGTACAACTGTTTCTTCTAACTCAGAAGAATGATCCTGATGTATGTTTTCTTGATCCACTGCAGAAAATTGTGTCTCAGGCATAACTTTTTTGGGAGAGGCTAGCAGAGACAGCACTTCAGTTATACTCTTAGGTGGTTCAGTTTCTTTCTCCATAGGTGCCAGTGCTTTCTCCATCGTATCTTTTTTAAATTGTGACTGAGGTTCCTCCTTCAGTTCCGTACTTTGTCGTCTCTTTCTGCCTCTTTTGTTTCCTTTTCCTGTCCGTGGCCGCTTGCATTTTTTCTCTCTGTGGAAGATCAGAATTAGTGTCAGCAATGGGATTACAAGATTGGAAAAAATCCTTAGTGATAACAGTCCCAGGCCTCCGCGGCCTACTGTGTTGCATGACCATGAACAAATACTTAATCTCTCTAGACCTCAACCTTCTTGTTTGTAAAATGAAGGAGAAGTGCTAGATGTTCTCAGTTGGCAAGAGAAGAAATGTCCCTCGGGGAATTTTTGTCTCTGACACCTGGCTCACACAGAATCTTCCTGGTGAGTGTAGAGTGCGTGTGTGTGTCTGAAACCATATACTTAAAGATTGGTCATGGGAAAGTGTATTACTCATGTTGTACAGGAATAGACTGGCATGCTGGTTAACACAGTAGTCTCTTTGGGTCGAGTCTACGTGAGTTAGTCCCACTATGCCCTGCGCAAACGGATACAACTGTGTTTCTAGATCTGCAATCTAGGCACAGCTCCTTGCCTGTGCAGCCCGCAGACAGAAGATATATGTATAATTGCTTATCTAATTCAGCGTCTTGTGTACAGAATGTTAATCGCTGTGATACATGTCAAATGAGATGTACTGTAAGCTGGGCCAAAAGCTGCAAAAACATTTCTGGAAGTAAAGAAGCCTAGTAGAAAGGCATGAGTGGCCATATTATACCTACTCCAAATTAATAGCTAGAGGAGGGAGCCAAAAGATAAAAGGATATGCATGGAAATTGCAGTTAATGACAAATTGTTAGGTATTGCCACTACAAGCAAATACAGATGGCTAATGCAGATGGACTGGGGGGTTGGGGGAGGAAAAGGTGCTATAAATAAACATTTCATCATTTTTCTAAACCTATTGAAATTCTGTTCTATGCTACCTGCTCTGCGGAGCCTTCTTTTAGAGATCACAGGCTGAAATGTTCTCCTTGCTCAGGATTTATGACAAGGGTCATGCTTTTAGGGGAGGGACATGGGCTGCCTCATACTCTCATTATTCCTGGGGAAATATTCTTGGAGTAAATATTCTTATTTCTTTTAGCAAACAAGATAAAACCAGTGCTTTTATATATCTGCAGTGTTCATAATTCCTTGCATATTTAAATGGGTACCCTATTCTACCTTTATTTATGTTTGGTGATTTCCATAGTTAAAAATTTTTTAAAGGTGGCCTCACGAAAATTAGTTTGAAATCAATGTTTCAAAAGTTATATATGTGGGACACCTGGGTGGCTCAGTGGGTTAAGCCTCTGCCTTCAGCTCAGGTCATGATCTCCAGGTCCTGGGATTGAGCCCCGCATAGGATCTCTGCTTGGTGGGGAGCCTGCTTCCCCCTCTCTCTTTGCCTCCTCTCTGCCTACTTGTGATCTCTCTCTCTCTGTCAAATAAATAAATAAAATCTTTTAAAAAAATAAAAGATATATGTAATAAGACAGTCAAAAATAAGTATTAAAAGTAATATACAAGAGGAGTGCCTGGGTGGCTCAGTGGGTTAAGCCTCTGCCTTCGGCTCAGGTCATGATCTTAGGGTCCTGGGATCGAGCCCCGCATCGGGCTCTCTGCTCACCAGGGAGCCTGCTTCCCCTCTCTCTGCCTGCCTCTCTGCCTACTTGTGATCTCTCTGTCTGCCAAATAAATAAATAAAATCTTTTTTTAAAAAAAGTAATATAGAAGAAAATGTTGTACAAAAACGATGGGATGAGACCTCAGCATTATAGAGTTTAATTCCAAGTAACAGAGGACACAAGATAATTTATAAAGTCCTCATTGTCAGATTTTTAAAAGATGGTATATGTGATTTTTTCAGGAAACACATTTCATCCTAGATATTAAATCCTAAATAATTTTCTAGGTAGAACTCTGAGGGAATCTGAGTTATGTTCCATATTCTTCCTGGTAGTTTTTCAAAGGAGACAGATACATTTATGTTGCCTAAAATTTAATCCAGACTTTGTCACTGGTCAGCTATGTGATCATGGACAAGTCACTTAAGCTCTCTATGCCTTGGTTTCTTCATAGGTAAATGGAGTAAATGGTATCCGTCCAACTTCATGTGGTAGTTGTAAGAATTAGATATAATAGGAGTGCCTGGGTTGGCTAAGCATCCAATGCTTGGTTTTTGGCTCAGGTCATGATCTCAGGGTCCTGAGAGTGAGCCCCATGTTGAGTTCCCTGCTCAGTAGGGAATCTGCTTCCCCTCACCCCCTCCCCCCCGCTCATGCACACCCTCTGTCTCTAAAAATAAACAAATAAATCCTTTTAAAAAAGAACTGCATATAAGAACTTGGATGAGTGAATTATTCAGACATAAATTAGTGCTCATATTAATACAGGAAGCCCAGTCCTTCTTATGTGCCAGGCACTGTTTTGAGTAATTTACTTATTCTATTATCTCATAATCTTCACATCATCCACTTATGAGACAGATACTATTATTACCTCCATTTTGCAGATGACAAAACCGAGGCACTTTGTCCAAGGCCAAATGGCTAGAAGTGGGGGAGCCACGCTTCAGAGCTAGCCATTCTGGCTTTAACAGCCAGGGCTCTTAACCATGACCCTCCGCTGCTTCTTTCTGGAACCACCAAGGTTTCACTGTGTGGTGTTGCTACGGTAAGAACAGCCCTCAGCAGTTAAGAGATGTGTCACAAGAGCATGGCCAGCCAGCTGCCAAGAGGCTTACCAAGGTGTCATTTACTTCAGTGGCTTTTTCAGCTTTACCCCACTCCCACCCCAGCCCAGCAAGCCCAGAAACCCAATTCTATCAGCACATGGAGAAGGGCTCCCTTTATCTGGGATAGAACTCATCAACCAGCTCAGAGAGACTGAGAGATAAGCCTAAAGACCAGTTCTTAAGGAAACAGTGAGAAAAGCAAAGTCGCCTAGCAGAGGATGCTTGGACTAACAGACGAATGTACTCTTTCTCTGTACCAAGTATGTGAGAAGCCAAGAAACGATCAGAAGTTTGCTTGGCAAGTATGGAATTAGGGGGGATAATAGGATATTCTTCAACTGAGTCACCAGCCACAGGACTTGAGTACAAAATTTTCTGCTGCAAGTCCTGGAAAACCATAACTCCTGGAAAACCTTTCTGCAAATCATACACTAAAAGTGCAGTGCTTGGCGGGGGAGGGGAAGAGTTAAGGCAAATAACTCAAATCCTGTGCAACTTTTTTGTTTGTTTGTTTTTACTAAGTAGGTCCAATACGGGACTTGAACACTCAACCCTGAGATCAAGACCTGAGCCAGATCAAGAGTTGGGGGTGCTTAACTGACTGAGCCACAGAGGCGCCCCTTGTGCAACACCGATGAAAATAACAGGTACCCAGGAGATGACTTGAGTATTCCAGACAGGCCGCTTACCCTGGTTGGAGGCTGCCTGAGACAGGGTGAAAATACTCAAAAGCAACAGTGTAAATGCAGGCTTTCAGCTGCTGAGATCATGCAAATGGTGGGGGTACTCTGAGTCAGTAGGCTGGGCATCGGAAGTAGCGCAAGCTACATGTGGGGAGCAGTGCAGGGCTAATCCTGTCCTCTGGGGAAGGACACCTGGATGCATCCTGAAAAGGCCCCTGCTTTTGCAGCAGCCAAGCTGAAGGTTTTTCCCTTTCCGACGGAAGGTTTTAATTGTATTCCCTTTTGACCAGGCAAAAATCTCAAACCAATACAACTTCTACATTATACTGACATCATTCTCCTATTTACCAATCACATGTGAGCTGACTGGTGCTGTAGAAACTCGCCTTGTAGCAAACTAGCTGGTAACTCAGTCCACAGGGGGATGGGTGCTTTTTCTCCAGAAAAGTGCTAAAACATCTACACTGTACTTTTTTTTAAATGATGCCTACAAATATGTGACTTATTTTATCTTTGCCAACAAAAGAAACATTTTTGCAGCAATGAAGAAATGAAAATCTAACCACTAATCTAATAATAATAAGAATGATGATAATAATAAGTGTTTAGATCAGTGGTTTTCAATTGGGGGCAAATTTGCCCTTCGTTTCCCCCCCACACCCCACCCTTGTCCCATGTCAGGAGACATTTGACAATGTCTGGAAACCCTTTTGGTTGTCACAACATGGGTGAGGGAGTGATACTACTTTCTAGATAGCAGAGAAGCTACAAACCATCTACACTGCACAGAACAGCCTCCCAAACAAAGATTTACCCTGTCCACAGCCTCAATAGTGCCCAGATTGAGATACTCTGGCTTAGATGGGCTAAGCTCATACTCTGGCTCCTTGGGCTCCCCGTTTCTATCTCTAAGCATGTCTAAGTACCTCTGTTTTCAGAGTCCTATTTTAAATGGGTGCAGTTAGAAGCTGCCTCGTTTATAATCATGGTCGCAGACTCCCTCCCTAAGGGAGGCAGGTAACTTTGCTTGGAGATTTAAGAACTCCTACACTCTTCCATCACTTGTCTCCATGGTTCACTCCATGGAGAGTTGGCACACTCATTCAATTAGGATTTTACTAATTGAAAGCTTGGAAAAACTAGCTTGACGTTCTCCTCCAAGATATCTACTGCTCCCAGCAAGATGCTTCTATGTTTGTATTACCATAGTAGTAGAACACCAGGCCCCTCTACAATATGATTCAACTGTCTGGGGCTTTAATTTAAGAAGAACAGGAATAAAATTCTTTTCCCAACCCTTCACTAGCTATGTGATTTTAGTCAAGAGATTTAACCTTTGAAGACTTGGGGTTTTCTGTTTTTTGGGTTTTTTTGTTTTGTTTTGTTTTGTTTTGTTTTTTGTAAAATAGGGATAACCTCCCCACCCCCTCCAATTTCTGGGGTTGTTGGAAAGATACAGTGTGTAAAAGCACATCAGCACTACTTGACCCAAAGCATATACTGGACAAATATAAGTTCTTTTCCCTCACAATGATACTATACCCAAAATGCCACTGCAAATTTTGCTTCTCTTGTGCTTCAGCTTTCCTTTTTCTGAGTTGCTCTCTGTTTCGCAAATTCCAAGTTCCAGTGACTTCTGTAGGATCAAAATGGAAGTTAGAGGATGTAGTGATAAATTGTGGCATTTATCAGCAAGAGTCCTAGGGCAAAGTGGTAGAACCTCTACACAAGGTGTCTGTTTTTCTCCCAGCTTTGGGGGGACGAAGACCATATCTTATTTATCCTTGGACTGACCTCCAAAGAAAGCCTAGGAGCAAACATGCAGTAAACACTTTCTAAACGAAAGAGTCAGTACATAAGTGTGCTATTAACCCATTAATTTCTTCAAAATAATTTTACATATTGTAGAGACATTAAAAAAATCAATCATGTTCTGCCATCCTTAATGTTATAACCTGTTTTCATTTTATTTCTCATACCCATCTAGTCCTTATATTACATAAATCTGTAATGATTGCATACTATAATTTTATCATTATTAACCCAACATTATGTCAGATATATTTTCTATGAGATAGTTCTCATAATTGTAACTTTAATCAAGTTGACGTATTCCTGTTTGCCCAGCCATTCCACTAGGATTGGTTGTTGCCAATTTTATGGGAATTTTATGGCAAATTTTTTTGCCATTGTAGATCAAATTATAATAAGAACATTCATGCATACAGCTTCTTTCCATTTGAATTTTTTCTTTAGGATGATGTTTCTGCAAGTTCTTTGGAAAGTTATCAAAAAAGGGTTTTGCAATCTAAGTTTGTGAAAAGTTAGTGGGTCTTCTTAGAACTATAACGTGGTTACAAACTTCCACTGAGAATCCAAAGAGACAGAGCATGCCACTTGGACCACAGCACCTTTTGTTCTTCGGATAGAAGCTCTTAGTGAACTTTGATGGCGGAATAATATACCTTTACTTTTACAAATGTTTAAGTAAATTTCCTTCAATTATGAATGTAGGTGAAAAACCACAGCAATTTTTGTACAGCAACTGACTTTGTCACCAAAAGAAATCACAGTTTTTTCCATATCACAATACAGTTGTTGCAGATACCTTAAAATACAATTTATTTGAGATGATATATTCAATCTGATACAATGGTTTTAGACTCACCTTAACATGATCTTGTTATTTATGCATTTACAAATAAGCATATATATTACTATATCACAATTTTTCATTTTGATAATTGTATCTTTTAATTGTTCTCTCTAGAATCCTATCAATTTTACATATTTAAAATATTTATTTTATAAAGGAGTCTATAGGTTTATCACAATGCCAAAGAGATCCATGGCACAAAAAAAAAAAAATTTAAAAACTATTCAAGGACTAGGGTTCTGCAAAATGTTTTGAGACATGTCACTTTAGAACAGACTCAAGACTAAGATTAGTGAGTCAAAAGAATTAGCTCTATTACAGATCGGGCAATAGGTAGACCAGATCTCTTTCCAAAAGTCAGAACAAATTTATACTACCATAGAAGTAAAAGCATGTACTTGTCTTACCACAGCCATCCAGTACTGGGTATTTTCATTATCTTTCACTTGACTATATTATTAATAACTTACTTGTTATCTCCTTGTGTTTCTCTGGCTTATTAGAATCAATGCACTATAAGTCACCTCAGAAGGTATATAACCCCAGTACTTCCCATCTAAGGTTATATGAACATACTCATGTCCTTTTTGGGGGCCAGATCCATAAAATTTAGGAAAATAATCACAGCCCCAGTTCTTCCCAACAGTCACCAAGTCATCTGAGTGGCCACTAGAGACCTCTGAAGATCTCTTTCATTACCTGGAACATGGTTTTCTTCTTGACGAGGATTAGGTGTCTGATGGCGTTTCAAGCGAGATTGGTCCTTTCCCAAATCCATCTTGCTGTAATACCTTCCTGCTATTTGGTCTAACTTCCACAAGCAGCCTTTTTAAAAATATCAAAAGCACCTAACAGTTAGACACACACAGGCACACAAGTTTACTTGTCACTTAACTTCCCGCCTAAAAGTTTTATCTGGTTGGACCACAGCTGTTGGGCACTTCTACTTTCTTTATCACACTGCACAGGTATGAGTGAGTAGGGGGCATGGTTGGTCCTACTATCCTCATCCTGTAGCATAGTTACTGGTTAGAGAGGGAACCCCATGGCCACAGTCTGGCATGGCGCAACATGGTACAGCAGTCATTTATTTCTGTTGGCTGAAAAGTGCCTGAGTCTGATGGTCCTTTATGGAAGGACCTTTCTACTCTATGGAAGTAACATAGTGTAGAAAGAACCCTAGGTCTAGGACCTAACCAGTCCATGTCTTAGAATAAGTCACCTTGCCTTTCTGTGACTCTATGCAAGTTGGGTAAATAATTCCTGACTTGCCCACCCCACACAGTTCTTGTGAAAAAGTGAAAATAATGAATGTGAATGTTATGAAGGGGTGAAATTAGACTTACATGCTTTTCCTGCAAATGGCATTCTTTTTACCTTAATCCTTTGCAAAAATAATGTAAAGTCTTGCTGTAGATGCTGTGAAATTTAGATGATGGCTCAAAAGAATGAAATTAGGAAACTGAAGCAAATCTGAACTCTTCTCTGTTCACCTGATCATTCTCCAGTGACTCAAGGTAACTAGTGAAATCCACTGTTACTTGTCCAGGAAATGTCAAAAAGAATCTCTTAATGAAAATATGACCGTGTTATGCCACAGAAATTAAGTTGGAACCAAAGGAATTACTCCATGCTCCGTCAGTTACCCCATTTGAGAAGGCAAGGAAGCTGTTCAAGTAGGAAGGACGACTGAACACACCCGGATGTGAGCAGCCCGACTGAGAATTGCGGGATTAACAGTATTCTAGAGTCACAGATTGCACTGAAGCGAGTTTGAACTACAGTGTTGCTCAGGCCAGTTAAATAACCTGGGAGCCAACTGACCTAGCTACACACGGGGACAATATCGGTATCTATCTCATGGTGTTATTGGGAAGATTAAATCAAATACTCTGTATAAAACATTTTCTATGTGCCCAGCATATTGAACTTGCTACCAAGTATTAGCTGCTTTTATTAATATTAAAAATATATTAACCAGATTTTGGTAAACCAAGTCATTGTTGTTGTTGTTTTTCAAAGACTTTATTATTTATTTATTTATTTGAGAGAGTGAGAGAGAGTACAAGTGAAGTAAGAGTCAGAGGGAGAAGCAGACTCCCTGCTGAGCAGGGAGCCAAATACAGGACTCAATCCCAGGGCCCGGAGATCATGACCTGAGCCGAAGTCGGACACTTACTGGCTGAGCCACCCAGGTACCTCCCAAGACATAGTTTTAAATGCACTAAAGAAATGCAGGAAATCTGGAAAGAATCCTTTATAAAGAGAAAACTTTTAAAATGTGAATAGGTGCCCCCTGCTTTTCTAAATTCTTATGGCATTGGAAGTAGAAGGGCCCCCAAAACCATCTAGTTCCCTCCCCCATTTGATATATGGATAAACTAAGAGCCAAGGAGGGAATGATTTACCTGCCCCAAATGTTCTTACTTATTGCCAACAGCACCTCTTACTGATTATAAGACAGCTTATCTTTTTCAGGCTTGATCTTGTCTGGGTATGAAAATGTATGAGCAGATGAGAGAAGCAAGTTTTGTTTTTTTTTTCCAAACACACTGGAAAATATTGAGAATCATATAACAAACACCCATATATACCCAGCACCCAGAATTAATGTGGTTTTCAGTCACCAGATCCTAATGCTTTAGCTTTACATTCCTAAATTTTCCAGTCTTTCTCATCAGAAAATATCTAAAAACTCATAACCTCAAAGACTGTCTCTACAAAGGAGTCCTGGAAGGAATGGAAGGTGTAATTTGCAATTTGCATCTTGATCATTTTTGGATTTTCAGATATAGGGCTTAAAGAAATCAAATACAAATTGAAGTAACTTTAAAAATTTTAGAGTAATATGTTGGTTAACTGAACATAATTTAAAAAATAAAAAATTTTGAAGTAGTATAAAGTAAATGATAAAGTTTATCATTTAAAACTGGCATCTTAAATATTGGTCCCTTTATTTGAGATGCTTTAATTCTTACTAGTTGTTTGTTATGAGAGCTCAGTAAAATAACCTTATCATATGTCTCTGCGGTACCTTACAGAAGAGGCAGAAGGACTTCTTAATGAGAATGATCTTGACTCAGGGCTTATTACGTTCAGTTCAGTGATTTGGTAAACCTTAGGGAATGCCGTATACTGTGCCAAATGTTGACCAAGACTGTCAGGACGCAAAGACCGATGGATGTAGTCCCTGAATTCTGGGCACCGTACGCTCCAGAAAGTCATACACATCCTTATTGTAAGGAAATAATAGATTCTTTGGTCTGCTGCAGCTTTCCTAAGTTAGTTCCACTCCTGCCTCATGTTCCCTGTATCTAGAAGCAGACAGCAGAGGGACTATGAGAGGGCGAGGTCTCAAGTTAACAGTAGTAGGGCCAATACTGGGTGGAGGGGGCCAGTGGAGGGACCTTGGAGTAAACTAGATTGGAAGTCAGGCAAGGTGTCTTTGATGTGATAAGCAGGCCAGAGCAGGAACTTGTCTGGGACAGAAGTAGCCACACAGGAAGTTCCGAAGCCATAGTTCATTGTCCCTTCTCTCTGTAGAAAACTCGGGGGTCATTATCAGAATGTGAGATGTTAGCCATTAAAGGCTGGCTATTTTTTAAACAAATGCTGCCTGGTTCTAGAGTTATTTGCATATAAACACACATGAAACCTCTCTCCAAGGGTCAGACTCTTGGGGGTGGGGTGGGTAGTTACCTCTCCTGACTCCCCTTTCCATCCCCACGGTATAATCTAGTGAGAGCACCCCCATAAATGCCCACGCTCCTGTATGCAGGGCTTGCAGCCTGTGAAGGCACTTTATATACTCAGAGGACCTGTAGTGGCTGTGACTTAATAATAGTAATCTCATCGTCTGTTCCAGAACTCTGCCTGGTGTCACTCACTGGCACCGTCCTATGTTCTGGAGATATGGCAGCTAAAAGACAAAAACCCCTGTCTGAATAGAGCCTATAGTCTAATGGGGAGAGATAAATACTAAGCAAATTTTTTAAAAATGTAAAATATCAGATGGTGATGAGTGTTTTGGAGAAAACTGAGCATGGAACAATAGGCTAAAGAATGAGGGGGGAGGTTGATGCCCGCTGCTATGTAAATAGGATGGTCAGGGAAGGCTATGGGTAGTGACAGTTTTTATTGTTTCGTTTTTAAGATTTTATTTATTTATTTGACAGAGAGAGAGATCACAAGTAGGCAGAGAGGCAGACAGAGAAAGAAGGGGAAGCAGGCTCCCCACTGAGCAGAGAACCCGATGTGGGTCTCCATCCCAGGACCCTGGGATCATGACCTGAGCTGAAGGCAGAGCCTTCCACTGAGCCACCCCAGGCGCCCCTGTTTTTTGTTTTTTTTTTTAATCTTTTAAAAAATTTTATTTATTTGTTAGAGACAGTGAGAGAGGAAACACAAGCAGAGGGAGAGGGAGAGGGAGAAGCAGGCTTCCAGGCCAAGTAGGGAGTCCAGTGTGGGGCTTGATCTCAGGATGACCTGAGCCAAAGGCAGGTGCTTAACGACTAAGCCACCCAGACACCCTGATAGCATGACAGTTGAGCAGAACTGAAAAGGTGAGGGGCCAGCCAGGCTGATAGCTGGGAGGGTATTCCAGGCAAAGGGACACGGGCAAATGGTCTGCAGTGGCAGGAAGTAGGTTCGGAGGAGTAAGTTTGTTGCTCCTTGTAGGGATTTCTACTCCGATTGAGATGGAGAGTCATTGGATGGCTTTGAAGAGAAGACTGATATGATCTGACATATATTTAAAGGATTCTTCTGACTACTGTGTGGAGAACAGACTCTTATCGACAGGGGAAGAGGCAGAAGCAGGGAGACCAGTTAGAAGGGTCTTGTAATAATCCAAGTGAGCTATGATTAAGCTTTGATCTGTGATGGGAGTGGTGAAGAGACCAGATTCTGGAGCAGCTTCCAAACTGGATATGGAGTGAGAGAGAGTCAAAGATAAAGACAAGGGTTTTGGTCTGAGCACCTGGAATGATGGAGTTACCGTTAATACGCGAGGAAGGCTGGGAGGAGCAGGATTACTAGAGATGATGAGTTTAGTTTGGTAACGTGTGAACAGATCAGGGAGAAAACAGCAAAGGAACAGCCAGCAAAACAGAGGAAAACCAGAAAAGTGTACTGTCCCAGAGGTCACTTGGAAAAGATGTTTCAAGGAGGAGGGAGTGGGGGCACCTGGGCGGCTCAGTGGGTTAAGCTGCTGCCTTTGGTTCAGGTCATGATCTCAGGGTCCTAGGATCAAGCCCCACATCAGGTTCTCTGCTCAGCGGGGAGCCTGCTTCCCCCTCTCTCTCTGCCTGCCTCTCTGCCTCCTTGTGCTCTCTATCTCTGTCAAATAAATTTTTTAAAAAGTCTTAAAAAATTTTTTTAAAAGAAAGAGGAGGAGGGAGTGATCAGTTTTGTCAAATTTAGCTAATAGGTAGAGTAGAAGAAGGATTGAGGGTTGTCTATTTCCTAACAATTCAATTCATTACAGACTGGAGCCCAGAGAGGTGGTATAGGCAGGACAAAGCTACATGATGTGCATTTCCCAGTGCACAACGAAGAGGAATTGCTCCTCCTACAAAAATTAAGAATTTCCAATCGAGGGGTTCTAGGGTGGATCAGTCAGGATCTGAGGGTCCTGGGATCAAGCCCCATGTCAGGCTCCAGGCTCAGCGGAGAGTCTGCTTGTCCCTTTGCCCCTCTTCCTGCTCATGTGCACACGCACACACACACACACACACTCTCTCTCTCTCTCTCTCAAAAAATAAAAATAAAATCTTAAAAAAAAAAAAAGAAAAAGAATTTCAAGCCAACCACAGCAGAACATTAAACCCAGCACAGGGCCTTCCCTACTTTCACAAGTGTTTCACAGGATCCATGCAGTAGACATAAAATAATTATGGTCATTTTTCAGATCAAAACACTAGTGCTAAGTATCGAGTGATTTCGGGTCACAGAGCTAGAGTAAATCTGGAACCTGGGCCTTCAGCCTCTGAGTCCGGTCTTCCTCCTACAAGACCAAACCAGTTATTGAGGGAGAGGATGGCTTTTCCACCTCCTGACCCATCTGGAGCAAGTTTAAATATTGAGGCCCTGTTCATGCTTTTCAGAAGGCTGATTGAACCGTGTGGGTGTGGGGAGGAAGGAAACATGGCTAAGAACTTCTGCCCTAGGGCTCTTATGATGGGGGTGAGAAGGGCACATGAGGTACTATCTTGTCAAAAACATGGTCTGAGCTTTTCTGTTCACGGATGCCACCGAGTACACATCGTTAAAATTCCATTCCCACCGCCATCATGTCTAAGTCAGCGTCTCCCAAGGAGCCTGAAGAGCTGTGGAAGCTCTTCTTTGGAGTTCTGAGCTTTGAAACAACCAATGAGACTCTGAGGAGCCATTTTGAGCAATGGGGAGCACTTACGGACTGTGTAGTAATGAGAAATCCAAACACCAAGTGCTCCAGAGGCTTTGGGTTTGTCATGTAGGCACCTGTGGAGGAGGTGGGGGCCGCCATGAATGCAAGGCCACACAAAGGAGATGGAAGAGTTGTGGAAGCAAAGAGGGCTGTCTCCAAAGAAGATTCTCAAAGACCTGGTGCTCACTTAACTGTGAAAAAGACTTCTGTTGGTGACATTAAAGAAGACACTGAAGCACATCATCTAAGAGATTATTTTGAAAGGTATGGAAAAATCAAAGTGATTGAGATCATGACTGACCGAGGCAGTGGCAAAAAGAGGGGTTTTGCTTTTGTAACATTTGATGACCATAACTGTGTAGATAAGACTGTCATTCAAAAATCCCATACTGTAAATGGCCCCAACTGTCAAGTAAGGAAAGCCCTATCTCAGCAAGAAATGGCTAGTGCTTCATCCAGCCAAAGAGGTCGAAGTGGTTCTGGAAACTTCGGTGGTGGTCGTGGAGGTGGTTTTGGTGGGAATGACAACTTTGGTCATGGAGGGAACTTCAGTGGTCAAGGTGGCTCTGGTGGCAGGCGAGGTAGTGGTGGATATGGTGCCAGTGGGGATGGCTATAACGGATGCAAGTTTGGAGGTGATGGAAGCTATAATGATTGGCAATTAGAACAATCAATCCTCAAATTTTGGACCCATGAAAGGAGGAAATTTTGGAGGCAGAAGACTCCAGAATTGGTGGTACAGGCCAATCCTTTGCCAAACCATGAAACCAAGGTGGCTATGGTGGTTCCAGCAGGAGCAGTAGCTACGGCAGTGGAAGAAGGTTTTAATTACTGCCAGGAAACAATGCTTAGCAGGACAGGAGAGCCAGAGAAGTGACAGGGAAGCTACAGGTTACAACAGATTTGTGAACTCAGCCAAGCAGTTCACCAGATAGGTGGCAAGGCCTATCTGCTACAAAGAAGACATGTTTTAGACAATACCCATGTGTATGGGCAAAAAACTCTAGGACTGCATTCAAGACTATTTGTATAACAGGTTATTTTAGTTTCTGTTCTGTGTAAAGTGTAAAGCATTCCAACAAAGTGTTTTAATGTAGTTTTTTTTTTTGCACCCATGCTGTTGGTTGCTAAATGTAATAGTCTGATCCTGACGCTGAATAAATGTGTCTTTAAAAAAAAAAACAAAAAAACAAAACATGATCTGGTACAAGTGCTCCAAAGCTAATGTTGTTTCAGGCTATACTGATAATTATAGAGCCTCCACACCAGGGAGATCAGAGTCCTGCTACACTGTGGTTTGTCATGCCATATCCAGAGCATCATACTGTGAGGACCAGGAGAGTGGTATTTGAGAATGTGCAGGAAAAAGAGCAAAGGGTATGTAGTAGTACCACTCCCCAGCAGTGTAATTTGGGGGGAAATTGCTGCGTTCTTGCTAATCCTCAGCTTTTTCGCTTGTAAAACAGGAAAAGTAAAACTTCACTTGGATTCTGTGGTGGACAAAACCAATCTTGAGAGCTTTTTGTAGAATGAAAAGCACTGTGCGGATAGGAGTGTCCTAAACATGGTAGGTGTTCATGGTATTGTTGGAGTGGTCTAGTGATGCACCTAGGCATTTTCCTAGAGTGCATTTGGGCACACAAGTCACAAAAGGGAAGATATCATGCCCTTACTTTTCCTAGTGTTCCTTCCTTGCTAAGATACCTTTCCAAAGCTTTCGAATTCTTTTCAAAGAGTGGATCAAACTTTGTTTTCCTAAGTGGAGATGGAGAGTTTCTGGTTTCCCTCTCTCATGGTCTGTGGATACATGATAAATGAGTTCTGTCTCTGCTTAACCAGATGCTGCAGGACTCCTAAGTGATAACATGGTTTACGGTTCTAGAACGGCGGCAACCTGCCTTTCAATCTAGTTTGTGGTAAAGGTCCTCCTCTGGCCTCCTCCACCAATGTTTCTTTCTTCTTCTTACTGTATAGACGAATAAGTACCTCCCAATGAACCATGAGTGGTCATTTGTCTGGGGAAGAACAATTCTGCTCCCACCCTAGCCGCCATCTTTCTTTCTTTCCCCAACTTCTTGAACTCCTACCATACTCAGTTGACCTTCTTTTCCCCACACCCCTTCTTCCTTCCTTCACACCTGCCGTCTAGTTTTTCTTTCCACATTTCGTTCTCTCATCAGTGATGCCTGGCGGCCAAGTCCAGTGGCCCCTCTGCAGTTCTACCTCTGAGAGAGAGAGACTTGCTCACAACCCCTCCCAGAACTTCCACCCTCCTTGAAACCTGCTCTGGCTCTTGGCATCTGTGAGGATATATTTTTCACCTCTCTCCCTCTTCCTCATCCTTCCTCACAGGCTTCTCTTTCACTCCCCGCAATGTGGGAGGTATTTCCCAAGGATGACTCCCTGATCTTTTCTCTGTATACTTCCACCCTTCTTAGGTGGTTGAGGCAACTGTAGACCTTCTGCTATTGCCTCTGTGCATATATTTTCTAAATAAATATCAGTCTGAGTTCTAAGCTCAAGTTTTCAAGTGTCTCTTGTATGTCATTCATTACAGATATCCCACTGCACGTCCAACTTAGCATAACAAAACCCAAATCTATCTGCCCTCTCAGGCCACTTTCCTCTTTGTTTTCTTTCTGTCAGAACAATAGCGCCATGCTCCTAGTCATCTAGTTGTAAATCTTCACAACTGTCTTCCCCTCTGCCTCCTCACTCCTTCTCACATCCAGGGGGACACATTTCCATGAGTTTCTTCTTCCCAGTGTCCCACATGTTTATTCCCACTTATCCTTCCCCATGCCACCATCCCAGAGAGGGACCTCACCTTCTCACTCAAGTACTGGAAAAGCTTCCTAGTGGATTATCTGTTTCCATTTTCCCTCACTATCCCCAGACTGTCCTGCAGAAATAGCCAGAACATTCCCCTTATGGCTCACTCTGAACTGGTCACTACCTTGTGTACAGTACTGTCAAGTCTCAGTAATAATTTCAGGATAAAGACTTAATTTCTCAGCCTGGCCCTTAAAGCAAACTTCCGGATCTTCCTTCCCATTCCTTTCCCGAAAATACCCAATATTCTAATTAAGCAGTGCCATTGGTCCTCTCTGTTTGGCCTTGGCTCTTTCTAACACCCACAGTACCTTTATTCACACCTCCTGGCTGTTCAGTGTTCTTTCCTTGTGTCTGCCCATCCAGGTAGTGAGCGCCTCCATCACAAAGCCTTTGATGACAGTGATGATGATGGTGATGATGATGATGAGGAGGAGGAGATGTTAGTCACTCTACAGACACATAATAGTACCTAATATTTCATATACATTATCTCATTCAGTCTGTCCAGCTAATATTATCTGTTTCACTGATAAGGACATTACTGGTTTGTTTGTTTAAAGATTTTATTTATTTGACAGACAGAAATCACAAGTAGGCAGAGAGGCAGGCACAGAGAGAGAGGGGGAAGCAGGCTCCCTGCCGAGCAGGGATGTGGGGCTCGATCCCAGCACCCTGGGATCATGACCTGAGCCAAAGGCAGAGGCTTTAACCCACTGAGCCACCCAGGCGCCCCAGGACATTACTGGTTTAAAGAGATTAGGTTATATCCCAAGATCATCTAAGCGCATTAGTGCTAGACTTAGGGCTTAAAACCAAGGCAGTCTGTCTTTAAAGTTCAGATTGACCATTCTGTTCTACTACCTCTTTGTACCTAGAAGTGATCTCTCTTTCCAAACTGTAATCACACTTAAGGTGAGCTTCTTGTATTGTAAATACCACGTAATAGTTTTAATTTTATTGTTCACATGTATACATCTTTTTTACAATATTCATTTGGCAAACACATAACGAACATTTACTGCCAGGCTCTTCACGGAGAATTGGTGACACGGAGAAGAATCAAACAAGAGTCCTTTTCCCCGGGTGCCTGGGTGGCTCAGTGGGTTAAAGCCTCTGCCTTCGGCTCAGGTCATGATCTCAGGGTCCTGGGATTGAGCCCCGCATCCTGCTCTCTGCTCCGCCGGAAGCCTGCTTCCTCCTCTCTCTCTGCCTGCCTCTCTGCCTACTTGTGATTTCTCTCTGTCAAATAAATAAAATAATAAAAAAAAAAAACTTAAAAAAAAGAGTCCTTTTCCCCAAGAATCTCAGTCTGATTGAGAGTGAGAGATAACAAGCAAATCTGAATTAGAATATGACACAGTGTGGTCATTTTAATATTGATATTTCCAAATGCTCTGAGAGTAGATATGGAGTACTAATTCTATTGCCATAGAAGTGGAAAGATAAGGATATTACACTGTGCACCACGACTATAATTCTTATTTGAACTGCCATGGAATGAATCTGCATTGGTCAACAAGCTGATTTGGGAAAATGAAGAGGTTTTATATGTATGTAATAGTGTCATGGGTTTTTTTTTCACTTTATACTAGTGGGTTTTTTCCACTTTTAGTCATTTCACAATAATAATAATAATAATAACAATAACAAATATTTATTGAGCACCTGCTTATCATATACCAGGCATTATTCTAAACACTTTATATAGAATTCATTTGGTCTCTGCAACTTCCTTTAAGGTAAGTAAGTATTGATATCCTTGTTTTACAGATGAAGAAACTGAAGAAGAGGCATGAATGACCCTGTGCCATAAATCAACCACCTAGTAAGTGGCCCAGCTGGGTGGTTTGGATCTAGAGATTTTTTAAAAATTTTATTTATTTATTTGTAAGAGAGAGGGAGTGAGTGCACAAGCAGGGGGAGCGGCAGAGGGAGAGGGAGAAGCAGACTCCTCGCTGAGCAGGGAGCCCAATGTGGGACTCGATCCCAGGACCCTGAGACAATGACCAGAGCTGAAAGCAGACGCTAAACCAACTGAGCCACCCAGGTGTCCCAGCTGGATCTAGAAGACCATATGGTTAATTACCTTGTTCTCTTACCTCTCAAGTCGACTTCTTTCATATTGAATAAAATAAGATAGTAATACATTTTCTTTTCCAATCCCCTCCCTCTCCTGGCTTCTCCTTTTCCCTCTCCCTTATACTTCTCCTCTTTTCAACATTTGTTGACTCTTTATTCTGCCCAAAACAATGCAGGGTGTTGGGGATACAAAGGCAAATTAACAAAACACAGCATACATAGAACAGTAAGAGAACATGGACGAGGGACACTAGCCAAAGTGAAAAGAGAAGGACTTCTTTGAATAGATGATCTTGAGCTTAGTTTTGAAGGTTGAATAGGAACTAACTATTGCAGCACAGCAAGGCTAAGAGCAAAAAACACAGGCTCGGGAGTCTGATCTAAGGTTATTCCCATCGGTGTACAACCTAGGGAAAGTTACTTAAAACCTCCCACCCTTGATCCCCTTGTACATGGAATGGGTATCATGACACCTACCTCTCATGATTACGGAAATTTAAAATGAAAAATTATGGAAAACATTCAGCTCACAGATGACCTTAATACGCTGGTTGTTATTCTGATTGCTCATAATCTAATAGAACCACTAAATAGTAAAGCTGAGCAAGGCGTTAGAGTTATTTTCAAGGTTAGGGAGTGGAGATCCAGAGAGAGGCCAGTGTCACACAGGCTTAGTGGCGGTTAGAACTGGAACCTGGATCCTTTAAGAGTTCTACCGTTTTCCCTTTACTGGTCTGGTGTTCTGAATTCTCCTATCTACAAGTCAATCCATTTCATTCCCTTGTTTAAAGTGTATTTCCCAAACTTTCCAATTGTTTACATTCCCTACTTGTTACTTTTGCCAGGTTCTTGTAATAACATCTTCTATATTATTATTTGCTTAATATTTTTTCTTCAGATAAACTTATTTTTAATGAAAGCATTTCAAACATTTTTTTTAAAAGTAGGCTCCAGGCCCCATGTGGAGACCAAGGTGGGGCTTAAACTCACCACCCTGAGATCAAGACCTGAGTTGAGATCAAGAGTCAGATCTTTACTAAAAGTGTTTCAAACGGAAATTTTATATCACCATTGTGATAAACATATATCACCATTGTGATATAAAACCAGTCACAGGTTTGTGCTGTAATAAATTCTATTTCATCCAAGGCACATTAAAGTAAATACCAAGCTATTAAAATAAAAAAACATTTCATCTAATTATCTGCACTTCCCCAAGTGGAATGCACACCACATCTGGGAAATGCTGGCCTATGTAATTAATCAATGAAACTTCTCATTTTACAAAAGTTCTAGATCATGTCCAAATCCATCTGAAAACCAAACTGCCCTTTGCGGTGGCTGGTTTATAACTCAGAAGGGACAGAGCAAAAGACTCACTTCACTCCCTGGTCTGCTACCGACTCACTATTACTCATATCAGCAACTCTCATTAACATCTCTAGTTGAGGGGCGCCTGGGTGGCTCAGGGGGTTAAAGCCTCTGCCTTCAGCTCAGGTCATGATCCCAGGGTCCTGGGATCGAGCCCCGCATCGGGCTCTCTGCTTGGCTGGGAGCCTGCTTCCTCCTCTCTCTCTCTCTGCCTACTTGTAATCTCTATCTGTCAAATAAAATAAATCTTAAAAAAAAAAAAAAAGCAGCTCTAAAAAAAAACATCTCTAGTTGAACACTAGCCTCTCCTATTTTTGCTATTTCTTCATCCCCTGGAGTTTTAGCAATTCTGGCAATGAACATACTCTAGAAACTAACATATTGGGGCGCATGGGTGGCTCAGTGGGTTAAGCCTCTGCCTTCGGTTCTGGTCATGATCTCAGGCTCCTACGAGCCCCACGTTGGCTCTCTGTTCAGCGGGGAGCCTGCTTCCCCCTCTCTCTCTGCCTGCCTCTCTGCCTACTTGTGATCTCTCTCTCTGCCAAATAAATAAAATCTTTTTTTTTAAAGATTTTATTTATTTATTTGACAGACAGAGATTTCAAGCAGGCAGAGAGGCAGGCAGAGAGAGAGGAGGAAGCAGGCTCCCTGCGGAGCAGAGAGCCCGATGCGGGGCTCGATCCCACGACCCTGAGATCATGACCTGAGCCGAAGGCAGCGGCTCAATCCACTGAGCCACCCAGGCGCCCCCAAATAAATAAAATCTTTAAAAAAAAACCTAACATGATGCTTTAGTTCCGTTTATTTGGAAGTTTCAAATCCCTGCTTCCAGCAGATTCTATCCCCCCGACTTGGAATTTATAGTTAAAGTAACCTAGATCATTCCCTGCCCAAAAGGGACCTCTGCTGACGAACTGCAACCTTCTGAATGGTTCCGCAGGCCACGACGCTGCTGCCCACCCCCACTCAGAGGGCCCCGCTCAGGTGTGCTTTCAGTAAATAGTCATCACCTGAACCAGTTGGGGTAGAGGGGCTCTGGCTAGAACTGCTGCCACTAAGTGGATATCTATGGCAATTGCACCATTCTCACCTGCCAATGAAGTCAGAGCTTTGGCTCCAGCACTTTCTTTCGAGGCAGCCAGCCTTCCTCCCTCATTTACCGACACTCTCTGTTCCTCCTCCCCGCAAGCCCTCCTATGGTGAGTTAGCACTGGGGATGTTTGCATACCAAACACTTAGCTAATTGATATTCTGTCACAATCTGCTCAACAAATGGTAGGCTTGTGTGTGTGTGTGTGTGTGTGTGTGCGCGCGCGCGTTTAGGGACATGTTGGTTGTGTTTTTAGCCAGGTTGGGAAAGGAAGAGAAGGAGTTACTCTGGCAGGCAGAAAATGTCTTGCCAGGGTCTTTTCTTGCCTGGCGTTCTCTTAGGTGGCTGTGAGCGCCTTTAACAGATGGAGTTCCGTTATATGCACCGATCTGATTTTATCAGCCATAGCCTGGGCAAGTTCAACTCGGGGATGAAGACTTCCTTTGTGCTTCTTTATGTGTTGTCTTGTCACCCTTTCTTGTTAGTACTCTTTCCTCGTTTTAAGGAAACCAGCCTTGGTCAGCCATGAGAGACACCGGTGTGGGAGTCACATAACAATGTCTGACACTCCACGGGGATAGAAGACGGTGGCTGGCCTGGCCCAGCCTTTGTAGAGAACCCTCCAATCTCTCCCATCAGCAAGAAGCACATTTTATTCTTTTTTTTTTAAAGATTTTATTTATTTATTTGACAGAGAGAGATCACAAGTAGGCAGAGAGGCAGGCAGAGAGAGAGGGAAGCAGGCTCCCTGCGGAGCAGAGAGCCGGATGCGGGGCTCGAGCAGAGAGCCGGATGCGGGGCTCGAGCAGAGAGCCCGATGCGGGGCTCGAGCAGAGAGCCGGATGCGGGGCTCGAGCAGAGAGCCGGATGCGGGGCTCGAGCAGAGAGCCGGATGCGGGGCTCGATCCCAGGACCCTGAGATCATGACCTGAGCGGAAGGCAGCGGCTTAATCCACTGAGCCACCCAGGCGCCCCAGCACATTTTATTCTTAAAGTAAGTGGCAGAATGTTCTTGGTAATCAAGAGAGACACTAAAACCAACCCAGACAGAAGAGCCATCCTCTAAGACTGCCAGCAACACCCAGAATGGCCCATAATTCTTCTATCTGAAATAGGAGGTCATGTGTTACTATTGATATAGCCTTTATCATTAAAGTTGGACATTGCACTTCACCTCTCAGGAAACATTAACTCAAAGGAATGACTACCACCCCGAACAGCGTGTGGTACAGCGGGTAGAGCCTGGACTCTTGGATCAGAAGATAAATAGGGTATCTATTTGCACAGAACTGCTATTAGCTGCTGTTTTTACCCAGTCCAGATGGGTGTATAATACTTCTTTCTCATACAGGGAGACTGGGGAGAAGCTTGTCAGACAGAACATAAATAACTTCATTGGTCCATCCCCTGAAGGCAGACTTTACTTTCTAGAAAACCACACACCTACTCTGACTTCTGGAAACCTCCATTCCCATATCCCACTACCAAATATGACACTGAAATGGATTTAGTCATCTCTCTGAGAGGAAAGAATAGAGTGGAACTGCACTAATCCAGTCAGTTTAATTCCCCTTTAATGGGAATTAAATTAAGATCTCAATAATACATGATGACAGTTCTGCTTTCTAGTCTTATATAGAAGCTACGCCTCTAGCTCTAAATCCTGGTTATCTCTGACGGAGGAAGTGAAGCATTGATCAAGTAATAGAGTTGTTATGTTGTGGGGAGTAGAAGGAGTGGAAAGAAGAGATTGATGGCCAGGGGGTGGAATAAATAAGTACCAGCATGAGACTTCTGGATAAGTCAGACAGGGATGCCAGACAGGGAGGGTGAGCTATTTATTTTGGGATTTACGAGGGAGCTCAGAATTGTGCTTAATGAAGTTACATGAACCTGGGGCACAGTATACACTAAATTTCACAGAATCTCATAGCTGGAAGAAATCTTTAATATCATCTGGTCCCATTTCCAAAGAAATGTCTGGAAACCCTCTATAGACTCAGTTTACTAGAAAACGTTCCTGTTTTTAAGCACTTGGTTAAAGAAACCAGAGATGATTTTTAAGTAACCCCCATTTGTTATAGTTCTGATTGTTACTTCATGACCCTGGGAAAGTCGTTTCCTTTTTAGGGGCCTCTGCTCAAAAGTGTGACCTCTCTGGCTATTAGTTACCGTGTCGATAAATAACCACCCCAGATCTCTTCTGCCTGCCCTCCGCGTGGAGAACAGGCGAAAGAAGACAGGAGAAGTGGGAGTGTCTTGGTAACCCTGAGGTGCGGCGCACTTTTAAAAACATGACAGTGTTACTTTCCCTCCTGTATTCCCTCACCAGTGACATCCCCCCATGCTGTGCAAGAGGGGAAGTGTTCCATCCCTCTCTGTTCCCCCAAGAAGCTTCTCACCCTTGCTCCTCATTCTTTTCATAGAGTGACCCACAGACCCTGTAAGAGCATTCACCCAGGGATCCTGGGCTTTTGCATAAAAAACAAGGAACGGGCTTGTGCTGGTCCCAGCGCTGGCTGCCTGGGGTGGGGATGGGGGAGGGCTAGTGTGCGGGGAGGCTGGCAGTGGTCTTCTTGCTCCTCCCCACAACCTCGACTACCAGGGCCACCTGTCCACAGGCCTCTATGGACCCCTGAGGAGCCCAGCAGTAGCAGCCCACACAGAGTAGTCCTGGGTTTTCAGTCACAGTGGAGCCTCCTAATGGCCCAGACTGTTGTTCCCTTTAAGAGGCATTTAGTAAATGTTTGTGATGCATCAGGCCCTGCGCTTGCCACTGGGGATAAGAGATGAGTCAGATGCACTGCCTTCCCCAGAGACCTCACAGATTAGTGGGAGAAACAAACTCATGAGTGTCATACACAAGGCGTGTTATGCCCAAAGCCTGAGCGGTGTTTGGGCTTAGCCGATGGATCACTTCAGTCTGTCTGAGGCTCTGGTTCGACTTCTCAGAGGAGATGAGGTTCAAACAGAACCTTAACAGGGGGTGTAGAAATTCCCCAGGGGAAAAGAAGAGGCATTGCAGATAGGGGAAGCTCCCTATACAAAGTCACAGAGCTGTGGAAGGACACTTGGGTTCTGGGTAATGGGAAGGCCAGAGTATGTGCTCCTGTCAGGGAGTGGAAAGACCTGAAACCAGAAGGCTTGTGAGGGCCCAAGGAGCAGGCCTTTATGATGTCATGGCAGCCACTGAAGGATTTTAGGGAGGACAATGTCATGGTCAGGTAAGGTTCTTAGAGCATTTAGGTGACAGTGTGGGGGCTGGGTAGGAAAGGAGAGAGAAGATAAATTAACTGAGGGTTCTGAAGGAAGGGACAGATCCTAGAGAGATTGAGGAGGTAGGATTGATAGACCTTATTATGAAGAAGTCTAAGAGCTTCTGGCACAGGAAATTAAAAAAGAAAGAAGGCACACTGAAAATTTAGTGAGGGCCCGCAGGTAAGATGACAAGATATCTTGCATCAACTTGACTTCAACTTCTTGACTGCCTGGCCAAGATGGCCTAGGTAATATTTGGGGACGGGAGGTCAAAAGCTTTTTTACAAATGATTTTTCATAGCTGCAGAGATGGATTCGGCAGATCTGGCTGACTGAGCCAGTATTCCCTTCCTTCTTCTCTCCTGCTCCACATATCTCAGTCCCGAAACCGATTGCTTTGTCAAGGAGGTTGCCTTCCCCAAATAGAAAAAGAGCCACATTTGAGTTAAGGATTGGCAAATAACTGTGTAGGATCTCCATGCTAAGTCCCATCTAGATCTATGCATTTTCACCAAGAACCGATAGCTCAAAATGCTCTACTGTCTCTAGCATACAGTTACAGACCAAGCGGGGAGGAAATTTCCAGAAGAATCGCTATTTGGGCTGGGTCTTGAAGGAAAGCAAAGGAAAAACAAATGCGCTAAAATCCTATCTTTCTTGGTTTGGCACCTAGAGTACTCTAGGGATGAACTGTCCAATATGGTAGCATGTGGCTATTGAACCCTTGAAATGTGACTAATGTGACTGAGGAACTGAATTTTTTATTTAATTTGTATTACTTTAAATGTAAACCGTTCCCTGTAGCTAATGGCTACCCTCCTGGATAGCACAGCACTAGAGTGCATTTAACAGGCCCGGATTCTGTTTCAGATGTTCATTCTTTGCTTCATTTTCCTTGTGACCCTCCTCTGTCCCTATTCTCTTCTGCCTAGTCCTTCCATTTTTTTTTTAATTTTATTATTTATTTGACAGACAGAGATCACAAATAGGCAAAGAGGCAGGCAGAGAGCTGCTGAGCAGAGAGCCCGATGTGGGGCTCGATCCCAGGGCCTTGGGGTCATGACCTGAACCGAAGGCAGAGGTTTAACCCACTGAGCCACCCAGGTGCCCCTAGTCCTTCCATTTTGATTACCAATTGGCTATCTTCCAAATTTCAACACTGGTTCTGTTTCCTGGTTATTGATTTCCTCTCTCTCTCATCATAACAGAACCCTAGACTATCTTCCATTTGACTCATGCCTTAATACCTCCCCAGTTTGTCCCATCACGTGTGTGGACCTAGCTAAAGTAGGATTCAGAGAATCCTCTCCTGCCACATTGGGCCCTTCAATAGGTCTCATTTCCTCCTTTTCCTTGGTTTCTTTTCCAGGTCCCCTGAACCATCCAGTTAGTGATGTGGAATATTCTTTGATGTTCTCCCTCCCTGACAAGCTGAGTTAGAGGATGGGACAGTTGAAAGAAAAGGAAGGTGGGAGGGAGGGTAATAATAGGTTGAATGACTACTTTGATCTGAGGTCTCTGGTAATAGGTCAAGAGCTCCATCCGGAGGCCTTCTCTGTCGTTTTTAACTTTGATTTGGGTAAAGATAGCAATATTGATAGATTGTTTACCTTTGTGGATAGATTAAAAAAAAATGGCTAGGGGCGCATGGGTGGCTCTGTTAGTTAAAGCCTGTACCTTTGGCTCAAGTCATGATCCCAGAGTTCTGGGATCAAGTCCCTCATTGGGCTCATTGCAAGGTGGAGAGTCTGCTTCTCCCTCTCCCTCTGCCAGCTGCTCCCCCTGCTTGTGCTCTCTCTGTCTTGCTATCTCACTCTCTCTCTGTCAAATAAATAAATAAAGTCTTTTAAATTTTTCCCAAAAAAGCTCTTGATAGGCCAAAACATGGGCCAAATTTAACATGACCAAATGGAATGAGGACAAGACTCAGATCCTGTATTTGGATCTAAATGGCTAATAGCCTATATGCCAATACATGGCTCAGAAGGCTTGGTGGGTTTTGCTGATTATGAATCAGTGGTGGATAATAAGAAAGGTAATATACTCCGGGAAAGCACTACAGAATCGTATCTAAGGGAGATCTGTGCATTTCCACAGCAATCAGACCATACCTGGATCATTATTTCAGGTTCTGAGCATCTCACTTAAAAAAAAAAATGGTAGGGGGGACATTGATTAACCAGCCACAGGGGTAAAGGAACTGGTAACCCATCATATGAGAACTGGGCCACCTGAGGCTTGGAAGAACAGACCATGGGAACGGGGTCACCATCCTCAGTCTCTGCAGGGCGTTCACAGGACAGAGAGCAGACACATTCTCAGAGGCTCCCGAGGGCAGAGCAAAAAACAGTGAAAATTCAAGCCGACTTCAGCTCAGTGTGATGAAAATGTTCCCAACTGAACTGTGATTTTTGGCATTGTAACCTGCGGAGGCAGAATTTGGTAGAGCCCCTGGAGAAACGATGTTAAACATGCCCCAGAGCTAGTCTGCTCAAATATTGATTGTCTCTCCAGTGATGGATGGCTCATTCAAATGTGTAAGCCCCACACTTGCTGACCCCGTTTAGCTGGCAGGTTCTATATTAAGTGTCAGACTCTTCTCATTCTAGCTCAGCATTCTAATTAAATAACCGTGGCTCTTTGCATGTGGCAAACAGGTTTCAGGCACAGAACCTCTAGCACCAAGCAGAATGGCAACATAATTTTAGCTCGGAAGCAAAATGGGTCTCACAATAGCATCAGTACAGCATGCGTATTAACATTTGAATATGCTGTATAATAAGCGTGTTAATTACTCTGAGAAGAATACTTGAAGAATAAAATAAGCTGTGATCATTGGAGGAGAAAGGGGCTAGCCGTTGATAGGATGGCTGCTGCTTGATATTCAAAAATACACGACAGCTCTCATCACAGGTAAAAGGTAAAATTACCGGGATTATAAACTGTGATGAGAGCAGCAGGAAGTGACCGGAATTTTTTTGGAAGGAAGTATGTGGTATAGTTGTTGTTGTCATTGTCGTTTACCACTCTCAGATTTATTACTAATAAAAATGTGTTTCTGTTTAGTTGTTTCGTTCCTTTGAGCAGTTTAGGTGTGAACCTGTTACTGTATTGCTCATCTCAACTGTGCAGAAAATGGCTGGCAGTTTACAAGGGAGATGAGGAGCTGGAAGGGGGTCTCCGGTGGGACATGGGGCCATGATAACTACCTTGTGCTAGAAGAGAAGCTGTAGGGGCACCAGGGTGGCTCAGTCAGTTAAGCGGCTGCCTTCAGCTCATGTCATGGTCCCAGGGTTCTGGGATTGAGTCCTGCATGGAGCTCCTTGCTCAGCAGGGAGCTGGTTCTCTCTCTGCCTGCCACTCCCTCTGCCTGGGCTCGCACTCGCTCGCTCTCTCTCTGACAAATAAATAAATAAAATCTTAAAAAAAAAAATACAATAGAAGTGGTAATGATGACCCAGTACCCCATTCCTTGGACAACCTAAAAGGGCAGTTCTCAAAGTCTGGTCTGTAGACCTCACCGCGATCCTGCTACTCTTTCAAGGGGTCCGTAAGACCAAATTATTTGTATAATAATAATAAGATATTATTTGTCTTTTCCACAGTATGGAACTATATACTATATGATTCAATTTCTATGAAATGTCCCAAACAGGAAAACCTGTGGAGACAGAACACAGATAAGCAGTTGCCAGGGACCAGGAGAGGTCAAAAGGGAGAGCCTACTGGGTACAGGGTTTCCTTTGGGGGTGAGGAAAATGTTCTGGAACTAAGTAGCAGTAGTGGCGGTGAATGTCCTAAATGTCACTGAAAATGGTTAAAATAGCGAACTTTATGTTATGTGAATATTACCACAATTTTTTTAAAAGACCAAAAAGAGAGAAATAGAGAAAGAGAGAGTAAAGTTTGGACATTGTACCACATGAGAAATTCTTCCTCTCCAGAATTTTGAAACTTGAGGGTTTTCTAGTCCTGAAAGTTTTCCTCTTTGCAAGGCCTCAATAGCTACAATTCTTTTTTTTATTTATTTATTTACTTATTTAACAGAGAGAAATCACAACTAGGCAGAGAGGCAGGCAGAGAGAGAGGAGGAAGCAGGCTCCCCGCGGAGCAGAGAGCCCGACGTGGGGCTCGATCCCAGGACCCTGAGATCATGACCCGAGCCGAAGGCAGTGGCCTAATCCACTGAGCCACCCAGGCGCCCCCCTTTTTTTTTTTTTTAAGATTTATTTATGTATTTATTCTCACGACCTGTGAGATGGTGATCCATAAAATCATGACCTGGGCCGAAATCAAGAGTCAGATTCTTAATTGAGCCAACCAGATGCCCCAATAGCTATAATTCTTAAAGAAACATTTTTCTTATTCCCTGAACATGCTAGGCTCTTTTAAACCATCTCTTTGGACTTTACCCAATACTTTATCCTTTTGCCTTATCCTTTCTGTTGACCTGGAAAGCTAGTACTTGTTCTTTAAAGTCCATCTAAAATGAGGGGCACCTAGGTGGCTCAGTGAGTTAAAGTCTCTGCCTTCGGCTCAGGTCATGATCTCAGGGTCCTGGGATCGAGCCCCGCATCGGGCTCTCTGCTTGGCGGGGAGCCTGCTTCCCGCTTTCTCTCTGCCCGCCTTTCTGCCTACTTGTGATCTCTGTCTGTCAAATAAATAAAGTCTTCTAAAATTTTTTTTAAATTATTTAAAATGACATTCCCTTGGTGAAATCTTCCTGGACCTGCACCCCAACCCCAGAAAGAATTGGCCAGTCTGGGTTCTTACAGTACTTTGGTCATATTCCTGATATAAAGAATTGTATCACAGTTACTCACAATACATCACTTTTTATTAATATGTCTCTCTTAAAAGGTGACTTTTAGGGGCACCTGGGTGACTCAGTGGGTTAAAGCCTCTGCCTTCGGCTCAGGTCATGATCCCAGGGTCCTGGGATCGAGCCCCACATCAGGCTCTCTGCTCAGCAGGGAGCCTGTTTCCTCCTTTCTCTGTCTCTGCCTGCCTCTCTGCCTACTTGTCTGTCAAATAAATAAATAAATAAAATCTTTTTTTTTTAAAAAAAAGGTGACTTTTAATAGTGGGAGTATTTCTCATTACCCGAAAAGCCCAGGACATACACATACCCCTCACCCCACATCCCCGTAGCTCTCCAAATGCTGTGCCGATTAATAACTTTATAGTAAGTACTTTTTAAAAGGCTTTACAAACATAGACTCATTTAATCCTTCTAGCCTTATATACATTTTATAGATGGTTCACCTGAGGTAACAAAAACTTTAGGGCATGAAGAGATGTTAAAACAGCAAAGTCATGGGCACCTGGCTGGTTCAGTCGGTTAAGCATCTGCCTTTGTCTCAGGTCATGATCCCAGAGTCCTGGGATCGAGCCCCATATCAGGCTCCCTGTTGACCAGGGAGCCTGCTTCTCCTTCTCCTTTTCCTTCCCCCTCTCCCTCTGCCTGCTGCTTCCCTTGTTTGTGCTCTCTCTCTCTGTCAAACAAATAAATAAAATCTTAAAAACACACACACACACACACACACACACACACACACCAAAGCCATGTGACAGTAAAACCGCAGGACAGCATCTGCTCTCAAACTTGGCACATGGTTGGTGCTCAGTAAATGCCTGTTCTGACAAGAGAAGGAAAAGCTAATAATATTGGGTAAGTAAAAGGTTCCCATATCTCTTTTAGACTTCACAGTGTTAGAGCTGGGAGGGGACCTTGGCTATCTCCCCGTGCAAGTTAGAGATAGAACAGGGGAGCTGCCAGGCAGTCCTGTGGAAGAGACATGGCCCTGGAGCCAAAAGGGAGAGATCAGGAGCAGGGAAAGAGGTCTCCCAGAAGGGGAGAGAGTGAATAAGCTGAGAAAGGGTGGGGGTGGAGCTCAAGATGATTATTCAACCAGCACTAAGGAAACCCCCATGCCCAGGACAAAGGCGGCAGAAGGCAGGAGAACTAAGACACGGGAGAGCCGCGGAGCAATGCAAGATGGCCCAGAGCACGCATGCCCCCCACGGGATAAAGTCTCAAAGAGCAAGTCAAGGCTTCCTCCAAAAACCAGCTGTAGCTCTTGTCCCACACACTGCCCTGATAGATCCGCCCAGAGGCAGCTACTGCCATCTTCCAGCTTCTGAGGTGTACCCCGTATTTATAAACAGTTTCCCTTGCTGTTTCTTGATCTCTCCACTTTAGCTGTTACATATTGACCTCCTACAATTCGAAGATGAGGATTTAGCTCTCCCGTACCTCCCTGAAAAACTGGGTGTGTACAAGCCAACTGGAAACCAAGTGACCCATCTGAGGGGGAGACAGTTGCTACTTAGCAGGTTACTGGCAGGAACTCAGCTCCAGGTTGGCGGGATGTGTTTTTGTTTCTATAGGCCAGAAAAAAACCAGAGTATGTTTATTTGCAAGTCACCCAAACACAGCTGAAAAACGGGGACTTAACCATGCAGCTCACACTAAGGGTCCCAGGTCATTCAAGCTTCAAGGTTGGTTTGATTTACCAGAACACCTGTGTCATCAATGCTGATTTCCATGTGAGATGGCAGTCGACAGTCCCCGGGGTCCTCACCGACATCCAGACAGAGAAAGGTCATTTCTGGAAGCCTCTTTCTCAAAGACCTCAGCAAACCTCCGTTAGTCATGAGCCTGTAGTGGGTACTGTAAAGCTCTGCTCAGTTTCCCTCGTCAGGCTGGACATAGCCATCTCTCAGATACTGAAAATACTCTTGCAGTCAGTCTCAGGTCTCAGGAAACCACTTCCCCCAAGGTTTTACACTTCCCTCCCCCCACCCCAGGGTGCTATCTGAGGCTAGCCACTGGCTGGTGAGCTTGGGCCCTACGCTTCAATTTGGAACGATTCTGAAGGGGCTTCCCCATTCTCAAGTCCCTGGTGGGATCATCTGAGGCCAGTTACAACTGCAAGGTTGTAACTACCTTGCAGTCAGCTGATCAGCTCTGTCCACGTCTGCCCTGATGTCTTTATGTCCTCACAGGTGTATGTCCTAAGAACACTCCTTAATAAACCTTGTGCATGTTACTCTCCATCTCAGATCCATTTCCAGGGAACCCAATCTAAGACAGTCCTCACTTCTGGATTAACAAAGGTAACAAGAGGTGCGACTCTGCTGATGAATTAGGACTAATTTGTATGCCCTGTTATAGAACCAGGGTGGGATCAGCTTCTCCCAAAGCATATAGGCTGAGGCAGGGAAGATGGGGACTGGAACAAAACTTTGAATTGTTGATTAAAAAGGGAAGAATCATCCTGGGGAGGAAATGCTACAGATATTTTGATCCTTCAAGAGAGCCAGAAGCAGTTTATGTAAAAAAAAAAAAAAAAAAAATTCATGATGTTTTCACATCGGAAACTAATTGAGATATTTTTAAATGCCATGAAGAGCCGACAAGACATGGTCCAATACTGACCCACATTTCAGCAGTTGGCAACCTTAGCCAGAAAAAAGCAGGTGTAGTTTGTAGCTCCAGAGAGCAGAGCTAGGAATGATAGCTACGTGAAATCAAGATTTCAGCTCAACCTAATGAATAGTTTCCTAATGATCTGAGCGATATAAAAATGGAATGAAGCATCAAAGGAGGAGGTGAGTTCCTTAGCACCAAGCTTCATGTTTGAGTCACCCTAGAACTTGAAGTCTATGATCTTTGAGATCCTGTTCATTGATACCCATATAAAGTGCCCTACCTTTACAAAATATCATTGATACACCCTTATCCTGATCTTAACAGCAAACAGCATTGGGATTACACCAGTAGTACTACTGAAACACGACTCTGTTTCCTTTTCCTGGAATACACCCCACTTGACTCATCACTTCTGGATATCTACTTAAGTTTATCAAAGGGAAAAAGGTATCTTGTCTTAGATATAAAGATGCCCCTAGCAAACCCTTTATAAATATCATATCATGATAACCTCTGTTGCTTAGAAATTAGCATTATATTCTAGCATGTCAGAGCTGGAAGCATCTCAAAGATCACGCAGTCCTGTTTCTTCATTCAATGAAGACACAGAGAGGGCAAAAAAACTCAACTTACACAGTAAAGACAAGACCGGGGTCCAGATTTCTTTACTCTTGGAGCAGAGTTCTTTCCACTGCAACCCAAGTGATCTTTTTTTGGTCATTAGGCTGAAGTAGTTTCCTATCATCCAGCTATCCCAGAGTGACAGGACTAATGGGTGAATGGACTTCAATGTTCTAGGAGGAAGCTAGTCTCGGCACCCATTCCCTTTCAGGAGTCTAGAGTACAAAACCATTTATAGAGATAGTTTCTTTGATTACATTTAGAGATTACTTGTTTTAAAAGTATTATGTTCACATGGTTCCAAATTCAGTGTTCTTTTCTCAATCTCACTATGCCTTGAAAAAAACGCCACGGTACGTGGTAAGAACTCAGCCGCGAGAAGCAGGATGAAAGGTACAGTGGGTCTGGTGGGTCTGGAGGGCGGAGAGTCACTGAAGCAGGGCTCCTTAAATTCCCTAATAGGACAGAGGCTGCAGAGGGACCAATCGGCCCAACCTGTAAAGAGAAGAGGGACGCAACGGGTAGATGATCACCTTGAAATAGGACTTGTCTCATCCAGCTCCTTAATCCCATACATCTAACCTGACACAAAGCCTGTCAAATCTTCCTGTGAAATATGTAGCTTGCCTGTCCCTCCTTCTCTCCCCTCACAGCAAAAAAAACTTGATCTGGACTTGAGTTACCTCACACGGAGGTTATTGTCACAGGCTTTTAACTGACTTCCTCCAGGTACAGAAATAGCCTTAACCTAAATGAACATGTCTTTCACCTGGTTTCATTTATAGCATGTGGGTAAATTATGCCGGTCTTTTAAAAAGCCTAGCTGTTTACCCTTCAACTCCATGTAGTGGAAAAAACACTGTAAGTGCCATGCAAAGACGTGCTCCAAGTCAGGAACAAGGCTGGTCACCAGAGAGAAGAAAGTTCTCAGAAAATGGGTAAACAAGTTGCATTATTATTTTTATACATTAGTATAGGACTCATTAATAAGAAGTGAACACCCAGCAACCCAGATAAATCTCAAAAATACCATGTTGAGTGAAAGAAGTCAGTTTATACGAAGTTCAAGAACAGGCAAAACCATCTCTTGGGAATGTAATTTGGGATGAGAGTTGCCTCTGATAGGGCACTGGAAGGGTTACAGGGGAATGGGATAGCCGTACTTTCTAACTTGTTTGGGGTATCGGTTTTACACATATAAACCTTTGTCAAAACTCACCAACTGTACGCTTAACATCTGCCCATTTTACCCTATGGAACTATTCCTCAATGTAAGTGAGCAAGCGAGAGAAACCTACCTGCTCAGGCTGTTGTGGCAAGAAGAACCCGGATGTTGGTGAAAAAACAATGGCTTCCTAGGAGGCTGCAGCCCTCTCTCAGCTTCTCACTAAAGAACATCTGAAGAATTGGAGAAATTAGGAATCTCTCAACACCATGCAAAACCGGACAGAAAAGCAATGCTAGGGGCTTGGCATCTCCTCTTCTCTTAAAGTCCATGTTGCAGGCTCCTGGGTGGCTTAGTTATTGGGCATCTGTCTTTGGCATCTTGGTGTCCTGGGATCAAGCCCCACATTGGGCTCCCTGCTCAGCAGGGAGCCTGCTTCTCCCTCTCCTACCTCCACCCCCCACTTCTGTTCTCTGTCTCACTGTCTCTCTGTAAAATAAATAAAATCTTAAAAAAAAAATAAAGTGTTGGGGCACCTGGGTGGCTCAGTGGGTTAAAGCCTCTGCCCTCGACTCAGGCCATGATCCCAGGGTCCTGGGATAGAGCCCTGCGTCGGGCTCTCTGCTCAGCAGGGAGCCTGCTTCCTCCTCTCTCTCTCTCTCTGCCTGTCTCTCTGCCTACTTGTGATCTCTGTCAAATAAATAAATAAATAAAATCTTTTTTAAAAAGTTTTAAAAAAATAAAGTGCATGTTGCCACTGGATTAAGAAAATCTGACCCAATTTGAGCTCATATCCTACCATTTTCATTCCCTGAGCAGATGCTTGGGAAAAGGTATGAAGCCCCTTCGCCCCTCAGCACCTCCCACACCGTCTGTCCTCTTGGCCACTCTGGGGACATCCAGCCCTTTGGGAACAGATCAGAGGCAGCCAGAACACCTTTTCTCAGCATCCACAGCTACTGCCAGGAGCTATCTCTGCCAGCTTGCTTGCTGTTTAAATTTCATTTGTTTCAGAGTTAAAGCATGGACAGAGATTTTTAACTCCAAATAGGACTACAGAGCTCTTACCCAAACAGGGGCTCCTGTCCCACACTTCCTACCTTACTTCCCATTCTTCCCAGAGAGTCATTCCAGTTCTTTTAGCTGTTGCCCCTGGCGTTAGCCTCCTTTTACATAAATAATATGGTTATAGTACTTTTTAGGTTTTTTTTTCTAATTGGAGACATTAACTGTTACCATTAACTATTTTTGTAAACTTTTTTTTTTTTTTAAGGATCTTTATTTATTTGAGAGAGGGAGAGAAAGCACCAGCAGTGGGGAGAGACAGAGCGAGAGGCAGAGGGAGAGGCAGAGGGAGAAGTGGGTTCCCCCCTGAGCAGGGAGCCTGACTGGGAGGTGGGGGCTGGGGAGCTGGCTCCCAAGCCGCTGGGCTCATGACCTGAGTTGAAGACAGATCCTTAATCAGCTGACCCACCCAGGCGCCCTGACCATTAACTATTGACTTCCTACCATGAGAAAGAATAATTTCCTTCTCTTCCACCGTCACTCTCACCCAGTTTTGACTACCCCTCCTTTCAGTCCTGGTTATTTATATTGGCGTGGCTTCAGACAAGCCATGTACCTGTATTTGTTGTACAACTTTTTCTTTTTCCTGGGGTTAAGAATGACCCCTTTTTGTTGTTTCCATTTCTCAATCAAAGCTGTAAAATGACCTCTCAGTGTGGTTACATGGGAGGTAATCCTCATTTTTATTTTCCAGCATCCCTTCTGGAACCCTCTGACCTCTTGCTCCATCCATCCTGGGTTGCTCTCCAGACCTGCTGTCCAGCTACCCCGGTGGGGGGGTTCTCCAGTAGCTTCCTAAGAAAGGGTGCCTGAAGAGTTATTATTTTGAGATCTTGAATGTCTGAAAACATTTGTAGTCTTCTCTCATCCTGAGGGATCGTTTGGCTGTGTGTTCCCTTCTCAGCAGAGGATCCTTTTCCTCAGAAAGGATCAAGTGCTCCACTGTCTTCCGGTTTCCCATGTTCTCTTGAGAAGTCTCGTGCCGTTTGACTTTTGATCCTTTCATTATGACTTTATTTTTTTTCCTCCTAGGACATGTTTAGCATTTCTGGTTTTCTGAAATCTCCTTACAGTGTGACTTCACGGACCATTTCAGTCTGGAAATCCAAAGGAACTGTGTTGTATTATTGCTCAATAAGTTCATCCTTTCTAGCTGTAGGTAATGAAAATACTGACATTTGAGGGTCTTGCAGTGGAAGTGCCAGCTCACTTCCTGAGTACCGTGGCGTGATGCCCATTAGTCTTTAAGACCTACTGGTACACACAGTTTCCACTCACCTTTTTGTTTATTATTATTTTTTAGATTTTATTTATTTATTTGATACAGAGAGGGATAAAGAGAGAGAGAGCACAAGCAGGGGGAGAGGCAGGCAGGCAGAGGGAGAGAGAGAAGCAGGCTCCCCACCGAGCAAGGAGCCCAATGTGGGGCTCAATCCCAGGACCCTGGGATTACTACACAAGCTGAAGTCAGCCGCCCAAACGACTGAGCCACGCAGGAGTCCCTCCACTCAACTTTTTAGTGCGTCTCATAAATATGAATGAATCGTCAAGAATGATCAGGTACTCAGGAAAGACTCTAACACAGGAGCCAAAAATCTGAGTTAGTGAAAAGGAACTTGGAGAAAATGAACCCATTTCAGATATGAGAATGCAACTTTATCTCTTCAAAGATAGAAAGATGTTACAACAGAGCGCCTGGCTGGCTCAGTGATGGAACATGTGACTCTTGATCTTGGGGTTGTGAGCTCCAGTCCTGTTGGGTGTAGAGATTATTTAAAAATAAAAATCTTCAGGGCACCTGGGTGTCTTGGTTGGTTGAGCATTGGACTCTTGATTTTGGCTCAGGTCATAGTCTCAGGGTTATGGTATTGAACCCCAGGAGGGCTCTGCGCTCAGCAGGGAGTCTGTCTGAGATTTTTCTCCCTCTCCCTCTGCTGCACCCTCCAGCACTCCCCACTCTCTCTCAAATGAAATAATCTTTAAATTTAAAAAAAATCTTAGGGACGCCTGGGTGGCTCAGTGGGTTAAGCCGCTGCCTTCGGCTCAGGTCATGATCTCGGGGTCCTGGGATCGAGTCCCACATCGCGCTCTCTGCTCAGCAGGGAGCCTGCTTCCCTCTCTCTCTCTCTGCCTGCCTCTGTCTACTTGTGATCTCTCTCTGTCAAATAAATAAATAAAATCTTAAAAAAAAAAAAATCTTAAAAGAAGGAAAATATGTTACATCAATGAAATAAAAACAGGGTGCTATGAAAATGAACAAGAAAAAGTCCTTGAACATTAGAAATATATCCAAGGAAAAACAAATCTGCTTATTTTAGATATTTTCTCGTAAATCAGTCACTTCATCTGAAAAGAATTCTCCAATCTCCTGCCTTTGAAGATTAGCTAGTAGCCTTCTGGAAGGGGAACTGGAACAGTATCTCACCATTTGGGATGTAGACGTCCACTAATTCCCTTCATTTTAGTCTTCTCTCTTTCTTGAATTTTGATTAATTTAATATGGGACCACCTGGGTTGTCCTTTAATTTTAGTTTTCCTTTATTTATCTTTTTGTTCTGCTTTCTGGTAAAATTTCCTCAACTTTATCTTTTTAAAGATTTTATTTATTTATTTCAGAGCGAGCAAGAGCACAAGTTGGGGGAGAGGCAGACTCCCCACCAAGCAGGGAGCCCAATGTGTGGCTAGATCCCACGACCCTGGGACCTTGACTTAAGCCTAAGCCAGATGCTTAACTGGCTGAACCACCCAGGTGCCCCTCCCCACCCTTAGTTTTAAATCCTTTTAAGGATTTGGGAGGGGATGGCAAGGAGCATATGAATTAAATCCATCACCATTATCAAATTACAGAGCATTTCTGTTACTTCAAAAGAAACCTCATACTCATTAGCCCTCACTCCCCATTACTCCCAGCCCTTGGCGACCACTAATCTACTTTCGGCCTCTGTGGAGTTGTCTGATTTGTAAACAGAATCACACATGGCCTTGGCATTTGGCTTTTTTCATTTAGCATAATTTTTTTAAGGTTCATCCATGTTGTAGCATCTAGCCGTACCACATTCCGTCCTATGGCTGAAAAAAAGTTCATTGTATGGCTATGCCATGTTTCGTTTACCCAGTTATCAGTTTATGGACATCTGCATTGTTTACAATTTATAGCTATTATGAATAACGCTACCATAAACATTCACGTGCACATTTTGTGTACACATATATTTTCATTATCCTGGGTATATTCTAGGAATGAAATTGTTGGCTTTGTTTAGCTTTTTGAGGAACTGCCGAGCTGTTTTCCAGAGCTGCCCTACCATTTTACATTCCCACCAGCAATGCACAAGGTTCCAGCTCCCCTATGTCCTCCTCACCGACACTTGTCCATCATTTTTATCATGGCCATCCTAGTGGGGGTGAAGTGGTATCTCACTGCAGTCTAGCTTTGCATTTCCCAATGCCTAATGATACTGAGCTCCTTTCATGTGCTTGTTGGCCATTTGTATACCTTCTTTGGAGAAATGTCATTCAAATTTTTTGTTCATTTGTAATTAGTTATTTGTCCTTTTGTTGTTGAGTTCAAGTTCTGTATATATTCTGAACACAGTAGATATACAACTGCCCGATATTTCTTCCCCTCCCATGCATTGTCTTTGGACCTTCTGCACAGCGTCATTTGAAACACAAAGTTTTAAATTTTGATTAGCGAAATGTATCTTCCATTTTCCTTTGGTGTGTTGCGCTTTTGGTGTCACACCTAAGAAAGCTTTACCTAATCCAAGGTCATGCAGGTTAACTCCTTTCTTCAGCGTCTTCCGGTTTTAGCTCTAATATTGATGTCTGTGATCCACTGTGAGTTAATTTTTGCATATCCTTTGAGGTTCAGCTTCATTCTTTTGCCTGTGGATATGTAATATTCCTTGCACCCTTTGTGTAAAACACTCCTCTTTTCACATTGAATTGTCTTGACACCACTAGGTTTTCAACCTTGTCATTACTTGAAAACTGACTGACTGAAGATTTTCTGAAAGATGGTACCTCATTTAGGAAAGGGGGAGGGGAAATCTTCCGCGGTGCTAATGGGAATGTAAAAGAAGTCCAGCCTCTGAAGGGTAATTTGCCGTGCACATCCAAATTCGAAACGTATATACTTTGCTTCAGGAATTGTACTTCTAGGAATTTATTTTCAGGACCTAATTGTATAAAGCTGTTATAAGCAGTGGGGAACAATTGGAAGTAAATGTCTATGAGTAGGAGACCAGGTGAATAAATTATGCTACGTCCATACAACGAAATATGATGCAGACTTTAAAAATGAAAGAGGCCAATAAACAGATAGATAGATAAAATAATGGAGATGTATATTTATTGACATGGAGCAATCTCTTGCTAAGGGAAAAAGGAAGGCATGTCACAAAGCACCATTTATAGTAGGATTGCATTTCTATATTTTACATATGCAATTACATTCATAGATATAACTCAGAAAATATTCACAAAAATGTTAACAGTGGTTGGCGCTAGGTGATGGGATTTTGGCTGGCTTTTATTTTCTTCTTTATACTTTTTTGCATTGCATGAATTTGCTACATGCATATGTATTGTCTTTATATTCAGAAGAAGAAAAGCTATTTTCATTTCGCAGAAGAATGTCCTCAAAGTATATTGTAAATGACTATTCAATGACAGGGAATGATGTTCATAATATATTGTTAACCCAAAAAAGCAGGTTACAGTATCATCCCACTTATGAAAAAAAAAACCTGAATGTAATATACACAGTATTTCCTAGGTACTACAATACTTTTTTTTCAATACTTGCTATTTCTGAAATAAGGATGTCTCTTATAATTTATATGAATATTTAATGTAGTGGGCTCTTCCCTCCCTGCCCCCCTGAAAAGCTGTTATTAATGAGACGATGCTTCTGGCAACCTGAGACTGAGAAAGTGCCATATGTGGGTAGAGAAAAGACTGGAGGAACAGATACCAAAACATGAGCAGTGCTTTGTCCTGAATTGAAATTTTTATTTTCCTCTTTTTGTTGAGTACATTTTCCAAGTTTTCTATAGTGCATGCATAGATAAACATTAAAAACAAAACAAAACAAAACAAAACCACCCAGAAACCTGCTTTTCAAGGAAGAAGTAGAATATGAGGGTACCTGGGGCTTATGGCCTTTACCAAAATAAAAACCTAACAAATTAGGGAGCACAACAATTCCAAGTAATGTCAGAGTGTAGAGTGAGGGAGGAGTACCTTGCATGCCCACTGAGGGGCCCATGGCCAGGCAGGAACTGGCAAAGCAAGCTTGAGAACAGATGGAAAGTTCAGTCATCAGGAGCAGGACTCTGAGATCAGTCTTCGTCCTGTGTGGACAAGGAAATCCTTGTGATGTAGGAGAGGGTCCAGATGGTGGGAATGCTGGCTAATTATGGAGGAGAGGGATGCTCAACACTGTGGGGCCACTCAGACTAGCTCAGGAACACATTCCCAGTTCCTCAAAGAGACCAAGAACTGAATGAAACTGAAAAGGGGCCTGCCCCTTTTAAGAGTGAAAATGAATATTGGTTTGGGTGAGCCCTTCTCTCAGCCAGAGGGGCAGGGTCCCTACAAGAGGTGAAGGACATGGACTGGAGGTAAAGGACTGAAGGCCACAGCAGAACTTCAACGGCCTCTGCTTAGGGAAAGGGAGAGGCTTGGGCTTTTGGTGACTGTGCCTGGGGCACAGAGGAGAATGCCAGGTACTGTGCCAGGTAGGAGGTTCACCCACATGACCATGTCTAATCTTTGCAACAGTCCCCGGATGAGCAGCCTGAGCCTCAGAGAGGTTATGTGGTTTGTCCAAAAGCACGCCAATAAGTAATGGAATAGAATTCCTAACTCAAGAGTCCCTCTCTGAAAAGCAAAAAAACATTGAGCAGAATTAATACTCATGATAAATATTAATACTGTTTTTTTTTTACAAAAAAATATGAAAAAAAAAATTTTTTAACAAATACACAGGTGGACAAAAGCTGCAAGGATATACGCCTTAATGGTGGATAGGTCTCATTGGTAGGAATTTAATTTCTAAATTTTATTTTATTTTCTCAGTTTTGGTGTTTTGCTTTGGCTTTTTTTTTTTTTTTTTTTTTTTTACTTTCTACATCCTCCATGATGAGCATGTAAATCTTCTTAAAGCAGAGAAAACAAAAAAAATTTTCAGAAGCAGTTGTGAGGACTAGTGGATCAAAGTAATGGGAATGAATTACAGTGAGACCTTAATGACAGAGAAACCCAGGTTCTTTACTGGTTATGTGAGTTCCACTTGGCTTCACTGAACCTGTTTCCTAAACAATAAAAGGGGATTATAATCTTGTCCCAGTGAGCTGTTGCCAGGATTAACTGAGATACAGTGTACATGAAAGTCCCAAGCACAGTACTTGGCATAAGGATGATGTTTAATAAATATTAAACTTGACTAGTCATAGCTCCTCACGCTGCACCAGGAAGGCCGGGCACCTACAGCTGTTTCAGAGAGCAGAAAGGAATCTGGTTTCCTTGGCAGGGGCTCCTGACCAAACCTGTAGCTGCCTATACACCAGATACTCTCTCCTCCCCCGTTTTTACCATCTGGAGACTAATAGCATCTCATTCCTTACCCCATTTTCACCTATTTGCTCTTCTTTCTCCCTTTGTCTCAACAATCTCAGCTGCTTAGATAGTATTTTTGAATACATGTGACATTATTTTCAACATAACACACATTTGCAAAGCACCTACGTCCTAAAGATGGCCCCAAGTTTCTACTCTCCATTCATATCCTCAGGAATATTTGTACGAGCTTGCAGTCTAGTTGAGAATTTTAGATCCTTCAACTCCCATTTGTTGTCTAACTGCTGTCACTGGTACACACACCCTGTTGTGGAAACCCAAAAGGCAGATCTTACCAGTGTATGCACACAGACTTGGGAGAGGAGGGGAAGAACGGAAGTATTTAGTATTTAAAGAATAATGATCAGGGCGCCTGGGTGGCTCAGTGGGTTAAAGCCTCTGCTTTTGGCTCAGGTCATGGTCTCAGGGTCCTGGGATCCAGCCCCACATCGGGCTCTCTGCTCAGCGGGGAGCCTGCTTCCTCCTCTCTTTCTGCCTGCCTCTCTGTCTACTTGTGATCTCTGTCTGTCAAATAAATAAATAAAATCCTTAAAAAAAAAAAAAAAGAACAATGATCTTCTCACCCTAGATTATGTACCAGCTTCATATACTGCCTTTACTAGACAGAAAATGTGCCCATTCTGCTAAACTGGTTTCAAAGTCAGTTAAACCAATGCCTGAGTGGTGCTGTTTCCTCTCACCTTCAAATTTATTAAATTCTGTTCACAGCCACAGAGTTTGTGGAAGGCTCAGGTCATCTGATGCTGCTGCTGAGGCAGTGAAGTGGAGAGCAGGCCCAAGGAGTTATAAACTAGCGCAGAGTGTTCTCAGACATATTCTGCAGTAAGATATATATACATATACATACACATATATGTATACACACATATATTTGTGTATATATACATACATATATGTGTATATATACATATACATATATACATACATACATATACATGTATATATACATATATATGTTTATAGATACACAAACATTAACATTAATGGGAGTAAAAAGAGATTCACCCATAGTTCAGACTCCCTAAGAAACAAAGTGGTTTTCACTTTTCCTTAATCTCTTCCAGCCCTTGTTCAAATCCATAAATCTCTGGACATGAAAATAATTGTGGATTAGATACAATTATATATTCTAATTCTTTTTCGCACCCAGATGCATACTCAGAATGATCTTAAGTACAGCAACATTCAAAACCAGGGCACTGTGACAACAGCCCCTTCAGGCCTGCGGACTGACAGTTCAGTGGAAGACTTGGCAGGGCACTGAGACACACCCTGTTCCGCCTGTGTTATTTATGCCTCTGGCAGTGAAGCCCCTGACAAAGAAGCATGTCACTGGAACACATGCTCTTTGTTCACAGAGGTGCATGCCAGCACCGGCTGTGTCAGAAGGGACAGTACCGGGTTTGTAGTCTCTCCTCCTTTGGCTCTTTTGCTTTCTTTTTATTTGTGTGCACATTGTGGCTATGTTTATTAATTACTTGGTAGCTTAATCTTATAAAACAGACATTTATCCTGTGAGCTATGTATCATGGGGCAAGAGTCCTTCATACCCTTGGGTTGGTTCTAAAAGGATCCCAAGATTTGCCTCTTTTCTTCCTAAGGATCAATACCACCTTCCCCACCAGCCACCAGGCTACCATTCTCTTTAGCACAGAGCTACCCTGTTCCAGGCTCCTTTAGCATCTCTCCTTTACCTGCAAGATGGCTTTGCCCACGCGCTCTGTTTGGTACTGAAGGCCTTCTACAACTGCTCTCAATCTACTGTGCCAAAGCAGGCGTCATGCTATGACTTCATTCCTGTTAGACTGATGGTGTAGCTGAAAAGATGCAGGCAGGCTTTGGAGTCAGACCCACTTGAGTTTAAACTTTAGCTCCACCTCTTGTTGCTGGTACAGCTTAGGGACCCCGCGCTTCAGTTCCTCATCTGTAAAATGAGTAAAATACAATCTACTTCACAGGTTGTCTGAAGATTAAATGAGAAAACATATTCAAACCCTAAAAGAGGATGTTTCCTAATTGCTCCTTAGCTCATGTAACCGATTTGCTACTTTCTCATAAAAGCCCTTATCTCATGGCCTTGTGGATCTTATAACCTTATAGTTACAGACCTCCTGAAGACCACTTTACCCATCATTTTCCCATTAGAGATGTCTGCTAGAACTGACATTTTAAATACAAGACTCAAGAAGCAACGTACTATAAAGTGTTTGTCTTTTCCCAAAATGCTTCTAAAACTTTCTTTTGCTTTGAATTTTTAATTGGATGTTTTAAAAATTGATATAGAGTTATGGCACTAAAGGAACTCAGGTAAAACGGGAGGAGTCTTCACTTCAAAAAAAAAAAACACCTTAAGTTATTGCATAGAATTGTGCACTTTTCTCGATTCATAAGTTGTTCTCAATCTTTGGAGCCTCTATGAAGATGGCATCTGATCTGACACATGACATATTTAGTTATTTTAAGCTTAATATACCCTTACGTGACTCCCCGGAGGTCTGCAAAGCAAACTTAGGGCTCTAACCCTGGCTCTCAGAGTGGTTGCTCCCTGAGCCAGACCATTCATTACAAAGGCTACCTGCCAAGCTTCACCGACACAGAGCCCACCGAGTATTTACAGATCTCACTGGGGTGCCCCGAGGAATAAATGAGATAAAAGTCTGGGGGAAAACTCTGTAAAACTCCGAGACCCCATTGGAAATGCTAATTGCTGCCTTGCTAGCCTATATTTAACTGTTGGGGGACCCCCAAACCAAAAACCAAAACAAACCTAGGGAGATTCTCTTAAACTCGGGGACACTTGGCCCCTCTGTGGCTCCGGCGGACGCCGGGGGGAGGGGGTGTCCACTGCCCGCAGGCCGCGAAGGCCGACTCCGCCCGGTGCCACGCGGTACGACGCGCGCCGGCAGCGATTCCTCCCCCGACTGGGGGTCCTCACAGCACTGCCCTCCCCGGCCCGGCCAAGGAGAGCGGGAGTTCGGGTTGTTGGCCTCGTACAGCCTGAGGGAGCGGAAGGCGAACGCGGGTCCAGTGCTCTCTCCTCTGCCCACTTAGCGGGTGTCGGGCTGGCTTGGTCGAGCCTCCAAGGACGGAGTTGGCCTCCCGGCTCCCCGCAGCCCTCCCGGCAAACATCCAAGCACGGGCCTCAGACCCGCCTCCAAGATCGGCGAGGTGGGGCCGGGGGGTCTCGGCTCCGAGGCGGGCGGGGAAGCCCCCCGAGCAAGGTCTTACATCAGCCACCCCACGTGCGGTCGGAGGGAGGAAGTCGCTCCAGTTCCCGGGGCTGCGCCTCCCCCCCCCGCCCCTCCCGCCGCGCGTCTTCCCGCCCCGTCCTTGGTGCAGCCGCGGCCGCCAAGCCGAGCAGCGCCGCGCGGGGCCGAGTGGAGCCGAGCAGCCGCCCGCGCCGCGTCGCCGGTTTAAGCGCAGTGCGGGGCCGCGGCCGGGGGCGGCAGTAGTGAGACCTGCGCTGCGCTCCAGCCCCCTTTTCCCTCCATGGTTTCTCTCCGCTCCCGTGAGTAACTTGGCTCCGGGGGCTCCGTTCGCCAGCCCGCACGCCGCCCACCGCCTGGGACCGCGCCGCCGGGCTCTACCGCCAGCAGACCCCTTCCGACGGCCCTCGCTGCGCAGGCCGGGACGCCTCTCCCCCCTCCGCCCCCGCCGCGGAAAGTTAAGTTTGAAGAGGGGGGAAGAGGGAAACATGGACATGAAGAGGAGGATCCACCTGGAGCTGAGGAACCGGACCCCGGCAGCTGTAAGCAGAACCTCCGTCGGGCGCCCTCTCCCCCCCGATGACTTGCATGTAATGGTGGCCACCTGCGGGGCCCGGGCCGCGGGTTCGCCGGCTCCGGCTCGGAGAAGGGCGCAGCTCGCGGGCTCGGACGGGGAAGGCGGGCAGGCGGGCGGCGTGGAGGGGGGGAGCGAGCGCGCGGGGATTAACTCTTTGGCGCCCGCGGGCCCCCGCGGCCGTCTGGGGAAGGCGGTGGGGTGGGGGAAAGGAAACTTTGAGCTCCTCGCCCGCCGGGGTCCTTTCCCAGAGAAGCGCGTGTGCGTGTGGCCGGCGGCGAGGGAGGGAGGAGGGGGTTGTGTAACGCTGGGAGCCATGTTTGCAGCCTCCCGGGATGCGCGGCCAGGCGGAGGCCGGGCCTGCCGAGGAGCCGCGCGGCCAGCGGGGGCTGGGCCCGCCGGGGCTCCGCGCGCCCCCGGGCCGGCCGCGGAAGGGGCTCGGGCAGGGCGGGGACTCCTCCGCTCGGGCCTCGCGGTTGCCACCGGCCGGGCTGAGGGTAGGGGGCCGTGGGGTGAGGAGGGGGCTGTCGGCCTCTGAGGGGGGCGAGGAGCCCCCTCGCGGGCCCGGGGGCTTGGGCGGGCGCGGCCTGGTGCGCGCGGAGCGGGGGAGGGGCGAGCCGGGCGGCGGAGGTGGCGCAACCGCCGCCCCTCCCGAGGCCAAGTTTGAAAAAAGGACGCGGTTCCCGCCATTTTTCAAGCCTAAAAATAAAACTTTCTCCCTTATTTCTCTCCCTCCCCTTTCGTCCTCTGGGCCTTCCCTATTCCCGGTCTCCTAGGGCGCGCCGCGGTCGGCCCAAGCCAGCCGTTGTGGCGGCGGCGGCGGCTTCGCCTTTTCTCCGCGCCGTGGCGGTGGAGCCCGGGGCCCCTGCCCGGAGTCTGGCCCCTCGGTGTGGGCGGGCTGTGGCTCCTCGCGCCAGCCGGGGCGCGCCGCGGTCCAACAGAGCGCCATGTTGGCGGGCGCCTGTCTCCCTCCGCCGCGTAAGCCGGCCTGTGGGTTCGGGCCCCCGCTGCCGGGCTGAGCCGGTGGCTTCTTTTCCGTCCGCCTCGCCGGGGCTCTGCTCGCACTGGCGGGAGCCGCGCGCTGCGGCCGCCACCGTCTCCTCCGGCCCGACTCCTGCGGGGTGCGCTGCCGTCCCCCTCCCCCCTTCTTAAAAGGGCAACGCCAGGCGGCCGCCTCCGCCCAGGCCAGGCGCCCGGGGTACGGGCGGGCCTCGGCTGGGCTCGCCGGCCGCGCGGTCTCCGCGGCCTCTGCCCCCGCACGTGCTCCAGGGAGGCCGGCACTCGCCGCGGCGGCAGCGTGAGCGGCGGGCGGGCCTTTGAGAATCGCCTCTTTATTCTCCACCCCTGCCCTCCCGGCGGCCGGGCACGGGGCCATGTTCCTCGGTGCCCGCGCGGGGCGGCCGCGCCTCCGCCAGACCCGGGGCTAGGGTGAGTGGCGTTCCGTGGCCGTGGGGAAGCCTAGGGGAAGTCCTCCCACCCTGTCCCAGTCGAGCGATGGGCGCGCTTCGTGCAGTCAGGCAGCTGTGGTAACAAGTTGCCAACTTGTGGAAACGCATCAACCAGCGTTCGCTTGGTGTTCCCCACAAATGGGGTACGCGGCGAGCCTCCCCGCGCGTCCTTGGAGGACCTGAGGGGTGGGCGTCGCTAGTTGGACCCCTGGGTTTTCTGGTTGGGGTTCGACCACGGCCGTCCCCTCCGTCCACAGTCAGACATTTTGTGTCGGCCACGTGCTAGTGTATTAAACGGTTAAGCCTTTTCGCACCCTAAAACTTAGAAGAGTTCTGTTGTCATTTTGAGTTGTTAATTTCAGACCCTTGCATTATTGCTGCGAGCTGCAAGTTAGTAGAATGTGGAGTAAATTTAGCCAAAATTTCCAGAAGTATGCACGTGGATCTTCAAAGGGCTTTAAAACTAGAATTTCAACTCTTTGTGCGAGAACTAAAGTTAAAGTTCGATAAGAGAATTTTTACGCTTTCTGGGAGACACAGCTGGGCTGATGTTCCCACTATATGGAGTTTTTTCACATATGCAGTAACCAGTATATTACTTTTTAAAGTACTTAAGTAGGAGCAGGTGTTAACTTTTCAAGTAATCAACTTAGGCCTTATACTCTTGCCAAAGACAGGTTAGTCATGTGATTGTTTCATTAACGTTAAATTAAAAATCAGTTTGTCAGTTGCACTATTCACATTTCAGGTGCTCAAAAGCTGCAGGTGACTAGTGGCTACTGTTATTGGATAGCACTAGGCTACGGCAGTCCACTGCTGGTTTATTAAATATTTGAATACTGGCAGTATGGCAGGGCCTGGAAAAGCAGAGTGAACTAGACAGCAGTGCCTTACCATCCTGGAGCCTCAGAACCCGGTGGTATCTAAGTTGCACTGGTGCAGTTTAGGGGCTTTGGGAGCCCTTCTGGAAGCCTGCTAAGGTTGGGGGACACATAAAGTCTCCCCTGGCAACCCTGAGGAGGAGACTCAGCAAGAGTTCGGTTCTTAAGACAGAAAAGCTTTGATCTTAAATTGAAGGCTTTTCAGGGGAAGGAATGCTGTAGATTTTGAAGGAAATTCTAAAAGAGTTAAATAGGGCTTTGCCCAAAAGAATCATCATTGAGGCAAATGAAAAGTTGGAAGAGGACTCCTTTAAAATCAAACTCAGTCACATGGCTCCTTATGTTTGTTGTGGGGCCAGCTGTTACCCAGTAGGCTTGGCCTCTGGGATCCTGCAGACTCTTGTCATTTGGGGGGGAAAAAAAGAACCATCATTGGTTGTACAGTTAAAATATGGACAGGAGGCTCTTAAACGCATACATGCATTCTGTGGTTGAACTTAATGCCGTGAAGTGAGAACTAAGTGTTTGAGGAAGGTAGAGGTTTGATCACACATGATTTTTGTAAATTTTTTTTTTCTTAAGGCCAGATAGGCTTTTCTTGTGCATGTGGCTTTTTGATTTTTATTTTGAGGTTTGAAGATGACCCTGGTAACCCTTACCTTCTTGTGTTGGCCACGGTGTGTGAGACCAAGATAGTAGGTTCAGTTCACCAATTACTATAGTCTTACTCCTTATAAATACAAGTACTTACATTTAAGAGGGGACTTGTGAAGAAATGTGTAATTCAGGTGTTTTCCAAAGACCAAAACAGCTCTTCTTATCAGGTGTGTTCTCATAGTGGAAAAATGCCCCAGATGGCATTTAAAAATCTACATAAAGAATGAAGATCGTCATTTTAAAATATAGTCAAGGATAAGAAATATTTTATACAAAATATTTGTATCATCAGTTACTTCACTAAGAAGAGATTGTGCAGTGCTAGTAATACGATATACACCACAGAAATTGATGGTATTTTCAGGTGTGAAATAAAACACCGATGGGGCTAGTGAAACACAATTTAGTTATATTCCAGAATGGAAAAAAAACACCTGTTCTTTATGTGAGGGTCTCATCCTTCCCTTGCACAAAACGTGGCCCTCTGTTATGAGCACCTTTATTAACTCTGCATCCAGGGACAGCCAGCCTTGATGTTAGCTGTTGGAGTTTTCCATTCAAAGTTAGAAAGGCAGGCAATTCCTGTGGTTCACTGGATGCCTCCGTGGGACTCCGGTGGGCTGTGTACAAAGATGAGGCACTCCTCCTATAAATAAGAGTAACCTTAGGAGACACTTCTGTTTCTCCTACTTTACACCTTTACATTTTTTCCCCAACTTTTTCCGTCTTGTGTCTCTTAATTTTCAGCACAGTGGGATATTCTAATTGGTTGCATAGCAACTTGCTTGCCTTTCCCCCCCATTTTTAAAGTATTATATCTAAATTGAAGAAAAAAATAGTAGATGTAGATAAAAATAAAATGGGGGGGTGTGAGATTTCTGCCATCTAGACATTTGGGTATATAGTCTACCAAATATTTTCCAAATTCAAATTCTTTTAATGTATATATAAAAATAACCTCTATCTCTGTGTGTTACTATTATTTTGCAGTTTTATTGTTAAAGTCTGCATAGACCATAATTGATAGGGGTGGTTAGAAGTTTTTTTGCCATGTTAAGTAGTACTGAAAGGAACCTCTTGCAATGTGAATCTGTATTCTGTCAAATTGTTGTTCAGAATGGTTCCTTTCTTTACCTACACAACCAATAGGATATGGGTGTTTCCTTTTTTCATGCTGACAGTCCTGTCACCTAAATACAATTGAGAACCATTAATATATATTCTGTCATTTTGAAAACATTTAAAAAAAATTTTTTTATTAACATATAATGTATTATTTGTTTCAGGGGTACAGGTCTGTGACTCATCAGTCTTAATTCACAGCACTCATCTGTAGCACATACCCTCCCCAGTGCCCATCACCCAGCTGCCCCATCCCTCTCACCCTCTCCCCTCCAGCAACTTCAGTTTGTTTCCTGAGATTAAGAGTCTCTTATGGTTTGTCTCCCTCTCTGGTTTCATCTTGTTTCATTTTTCCCTCCCTTCCCCTATGATTCTCTGTCTTGTTTCCCAAATTCCTTATATCAGGGAAATCATGTAAGTGTCTGAAAACATCCTTTTAAAATAATGGTAAAGTAGAAGGTTTGGAACATTGATTAACTCGGAAGAATGAAAGTTGGCAAGGATGCCAGGAGTTACTTTTTCTACATTTTTAGATTGTTTCACTTACTGCAATGACCATGTATTACTTTCTAATGAAAGGAATTGATAACTCAAAATGATCTATAAGTCCTCCATATCTTTACCGCCCCCCTCCTTGTAACAGTTATAACTGTTCTAATTGGGGAAGATCACCCTACCAGTTCCAAACCAGTTAGGTAAAATTTGTATCAGTAGCCATGGTAGTGGAAAGAGAGAGCAGGTTGGAGAGGATAAAAGGAAAATTGCTTGATTTTTTTTTTTTTCTCTGCTAGCACCAATCCCCATAACTTGACTATAGTATATTTCAGATTTTTTGGTTAAAAGGTAGTAGAAAATAGTGGTTTTTCTGATAGTCGCAGAAAACAAAAACAAGAATTAAATAGGAAATAATATGGATTATTTATAGTTTTTAAGTATTGATCTTGAATTTATATTTTTAGAAAGATCTACTTTAATTGGAAAATGAAGGATGAAGAGTAAATTTGGTCTCTAAAGTTTGTCGGTCTTCAAACAGAAAGCCAGCTAACTTTATCTTGGACCAAATAGCTCCCTGAGTTGTACACCCAAATGTACAAATGCCTGCCCAGCCTTACCTCCTTAGATAGTAGCTTGGTGAGGATTTGGAACAGGAGGAGAAACTGGGGCCATTTTTTCTTGATTAGAATCCCTCATTTAGGGCGCCTGGGTGGCTCAGTGAGTTAAGCCGCTGCCTTCGGCTCAGGTCATGATCTCAGGGTCCTGGGATCGAGTCCCGCATCGGGCTCTCTGCTCAGCAGCAAGCCTGCTTCCCTCTCTCTCTGCCTGCCTCTCTGTCTACTTGTGATCTCTCTCTGTCAAATAAATAAATAAAATCTTAAAAAAAAAAAAAGAATCCCTCATATATTCTGGATCTATATTGGGAGGCCATGAGGTTATCTATCCATAAGTCCCTGCCCACTGTCCCCTCTCCCACAGTTCTGTCGCTTACAAGCAATCAGGGTCCCTCCATAGCAAGGAACAGGGCAGGGGGAAGACTCAACTTCCTCAAATGCTGCTGATGCAGTGCCTGAGAGCAGACACCTTTAACCATGCTCCTCTATAGAACTTCAGATGAGCTAGAAGGCAGCTGCTGACCGTTGGCTTTCCAGACTTCTTGTCCTCGGGCACAGCCCCAAGTGGAATGGAACCCTGTGGTCTCTGCTTTCTTCAGTAATTCCCACTCTGCATTTTTTCCAGGGGCTTGTCCTCTTACTGTCCCTCTGGTATTCCGGTCCAGGGGTGCCAGGTTTCTTTACTACTACTTCAGCCTTCCTGGAAAAGTCAAGGGGTATGCCTTCTCTGCTGAGCCATACAATCATCTGCCTGACTCAGCCCAGTAAATTCTGTTACCTTTTACTTGTGGAGAAAATTTAACAACTGAGCCACTCAGGTGCCCTACTTGAGAAAATTTAAAAGTCTCAGGTGTGCATTCCCTGCTCTTCTTGCTCTCCCACTTATAAACTCACCTACCTACACCTGTATCCATCCTGGCTTTTTCCATAGGAGGAGCTCCCTACCTCCTAACAAGAGTAGAATGATCTATCTCATTTTTAATATGCAGTTTTTATTCTTGTAGTTGAACATCAACTTTTTAAATGTGACGTTCTGTATTTTTTTTGGCTTGTCTGTTTTTTGTCCATGTTTCTTTGGGGTTGTTTTTTTCTTTCTCAAGGTAAGAACGATATCCTTGAGAAAAAGACAAATTAATGCAAATATCTAAAATTTCCATATATCAAGGATGGTCACAAAAAAATAACAGGGGTTGGTTGCCATTTTAAATAAAGAACTTGGAACTCAATAACAGACTCAGATGTCTCTGTTCTTTCACCTAGCAATAGATTGTGAGGAAAGAATCCTGATTACAGAAGAAGTTTTATGTAAAAAGGTATCATGCCATTATTTATAAACGGGAAAATTAGAAATATACAAGAGGATTGTAATTTGTGGTATATCCTATATACTCTAATTTCTTTAGCCATTAAAATATTCAGTGTTAAAAGTATGCTTAGTAACAGTATTATCTCACCTGTATTTGAAATACACAAAGACTAAGTTAATACTAAAATATTAACAGTGACAAGTATTTCTTGCATTGATACGATAATGCTCGTGATCAGGAAGAGGTTCTCTTTCATATCCAGGTTTTCTATTGCTGCATCTGCTCAATCCCCTACAGTCCTGACACAAACCTGTAGGCAGTACTCTTGATAAGCCTGTGACCAGTTTTCATCATTTAACAGTTGTGAAAGCTCTTTCTCATACCTGGGGTATAGTGGCGACTGAAACAGACAAGACCCTGCCCATAATGAAGCTTGAAATCTAGTGGTGACTTTTAAAATCTTTATTCTCCTAATAGATTCATATTATCATCATTGAAATGCTAAATAAGATTTTTTAAAAAAGATTTTATTTATTTGAGAGAGAGCTCATGAGTGGGGGGGACAGAGGGAGAAGCAGACTCCCTGCTGAGCAGGAAGACTGACCCAGGGCTTGATCCCAGGACACTGAGATCACAGTCTGAGCCAAAGGCAGCCGCTTAACGGACTGAGCCACCCGGGTGCCTGCTAAATAAGGTTATAAAGGAAGGTCTCCCTTTTTCTTCTTGAGAGATTTTCTGTATATAAAAGTGAATCCATTCTTAACATTTCATCCCACAGTGTATCCTGGAAAGGAGTCCCTTGTTGATGGGCATTGAAGTTTTCTGATTTTTTCAGTCCTTTCCTCGGTATCTTCTTGTGCCTTGTTTTAGAAGCCTTTACAGGTGTTTAAAACCAATACTCCACCATTGGTACCATTCCTGATTCTTCTCGTCTTTTTTGCACATCTGTCCTTTGTCCTCTTCCTAGGGATTCCATCCTTTCACTCTTGTTTCTACCCTGATGACTCCAAAAACAGAACTGACAACCCTTCTCTGCACCCCAAACCACATGTCCTGTTGTCTGGGGAAACTTGTACCCACACATCCCAAGGGAACCTTAAACTCAGTATCCCTCATGGTATTCATTATATCTGCCCCTCCAAATCTGTTCCCTACTCATTTCCATCTAACTACATGGCTCCCATTTCTCTAAGCCAGACTTCAACTTCCCCTCCATCATCTTCCACACCCAGCAACTGAACCTGCAGATTTGAATCATTTAACATCTTTTTCCCCCTCCCAGTTCCCTCCTCTTGATTCCTATTCTGTTGGTTCAGCAAACGTGTTTTAGCTTACATTTGAATCTTTATGGTAGTTTTTTTTTTTTTTTTAAGATTTTATTTATTTATTTGACAGAGAGAGATCACAGGTAGATAGAGAGGCAGGCAGAGAGAGAGAGGGAAGCAGGCTCCCCGCCGAGCAGAGAGCCCGATGCGGGACTCGATCCCAGGACCTGAGATCATGACCTGAGCCGAAGGCAGCGGCTTAACCCACTGAGCCACCCAGGCGCCCCCCTTATGGTAGTTTTTGATGGCCCTAGTTACAGTGGAATTTTATCAGTTGAAAGAAATAGCCAAGAGGTGATTTCACCCAGTAAGCTGGGAGGCAATATGGCTAACTCTAGTCCCTCTTCACTTGGCTTTTGGCATATTAGTGTCATTCTGTATAATATTTTGGATTCTCTGTGAGATACAGTCATAGAAAATCCCCCAAACCAAATGAGGACTTTTAGTAGTATTGCTGTTTTAGATGTGTGAGCAATTCCAGTTGACTTTATTTTTATGGTTTGTTGGTTTTACTTTTTTTTTAAATACAAAAGAAATACATGCTTATAAAAAGCTCAGTACAGATATGAATAAAAGCAGAGGTCCCTGTCGTTCCCTTTATCCCTTTCCCCACAGGTTACTTTTTTAGCATTTAGTGTGTTCCAGGTGCTGCTACTCTGCAGTTCCATGCCATGAATACTATTATCTTCCTTCACAGATGAGGAACTGAGGCACAGAGAGGCTGAGTGACTTTTCTGAGGTCACACAGGTCCTAAATGGAAGAGCCAGGATATGACCTCGGGCATCTCTTCCTATAGCCCATCCCACCTCACTTGATACCTTAAGTTTTGAGATGTGATTTTTTCCCCAGAAAAGGGGAAAATGGCAGAGGTGTGTAAAGAAATGTGGAATGAAGGAAAGAAAGAAATAAAAGGTGTAACTGGCCTGCATGTATCCTCACTGTAACCAGGGCTTAGGAGGAGGAAGTAGACAGGGTAGTGAGAAGTAGTAAAGAAGCAAGTGAGAAGTTGTGGTGTTGTGGGTATCACAGACTCTAAATCTGTGTCCTTCTCTGTAAATGGGGGGAGGCAGGAAGGTGTGGTGGTGCAAAGAATAATGAGTAAGTTCTTTGTAAATGATAGCAATTACTAGAATAGTATCCTTGGATTTTGTATGGGAGGATGAAGACATTATTAGCTCATATTCTCATTGTAGAACTGTGAGCATCTCCCTTCCACATGCATGCTTGATTAATGCTATTTAACACGGTAGATTCACGCAAGAGTGCCTTTGGCCGTTAAGTCTAATTTGCATCCGTGGAAATTGACTAAAATGTGTTAAAAAGTTGCAAGTTTCAGCGTCCACCACAGAGCAAGAATGGAAGTAGGGATTAGCATGATAGATACACAGTAGACTGTTCATTAATTGATCAGTATTTAGAATTGTGGGGCACCTGGCTGGCTCAGTCAGTAGAGCACTCAACTCTTGATCTTGGGGTCAGGAGTTCAAGCCCCATCCTGTGTGTAGAGCTCACTTTAAAGTAATAAATATAAATAACGGGGCACCTGGCTGGCTCAGTTGGTTAAGTGGCTGCCTTCGGCTCGGGTCATGATCCCAGGGTTCTGGGATCGAAGCCTGCCTCAGGCTCCCTGCTCAGAGAAGAGCCTGTTTCTCCCTCTCCCTCTGCCTGTCTCTCTGCCTACTTGTGTTCTGTCTGTCAAATAAATAAAAATAATAATAAATACAAATAAGTAAAGTCTTCAGATATGGTACACTTGGATGGATTGGAATTCTGAATTACAGAACCCACAAAGAAGGAGATTTTGTGGCCTGAAAAAGGAACCTAATTTAATGTCTTAACAGTTTTCTTCTGTAGAAATAGCTTTCTCACATGTAACCCAAACTGATCTTTGTTTTGAATTAAGTCCTCTTGCATCTTGACCCCTTCTAATTATCAAGATAATCTTAGTAAAGATTAATAAGACCAAAAGTGGAAACGTGTAGTGCAGAAACCTGTTGCCAAAATCAGTTAGGGATTTGATAGGAAAAATAAAGTTTTCCTCTTTTCCTTGTGTCAGTCCCCTGGGCCTTGAGGAAGCCTCAGCCAGTGGGGTTAGGGCAGGGGTGGGGGCGGTGTCTTCTCTGCTTTCATAGTTAAAGCCCCCTCTTGGGGAGCAGACCTGGGAAAAGGAGTAAGGAAGATATATAGTTTCTTCACTTATATTTTAAGAACTGCTGTTCTGTCTGTGGAAAGTAAAGAGTTTAAATCTTTATTTATACCGTGGTGTAACATTCCATCCTTGCTATCAGTATCAGTATATTGTTACTAAATGCTTAATCATTTTTCATTTATTTATAACTGTGATCTAGGTCTAAGTAGAGGCCGCCCCTGTATGTGGATGTTTTTGCTGGGTGTTTATGGTTGTAGGTTTTGCTTCGTTCTTTGTTTTATGTATGTTTCTGAAAGCTTGTTTTGTTTTTTTTTTCCCCTTCTTTCCCCTTTGTCATCCACAGGTTCGGGAACTTGTTCTGGATAATTGCAAATCAAATGATGGGAAAATTGAGGGCTTAACAGCTGAATTTGTGAACTTAGAGTTCCTCAGTTTAATAAATGTAGGCTTGATTTCAGTTTCAAATCTCCCCAAACTACCTAAATTGAAAAAGGTAAGTACTTTGTCTTTAGCAGTAAAAGAGAGAACATCCTGAGAAAGGGAAACATGTATGATTTTACCTGTAAGGAAGCAGCAGTTAGTGTAGCAGAAAGCAAGTGGCCTTTGGACCTGGGCATATCTGGGATTGAATTCCAGCTCCACCAGTTCCCTGATGATCTTCTGCGGGGTACTTAATCTCTCCAAGGCTCAGTTTCCCTCACCTGTAAACTGGTAATACCACCCAGCCTCACAGAACTGCTGTGATGTTTAGGAATAAGACGTGTTGAATGCTCAGTAAGCAGTAGTTATGAAAAAATAATTTTGTGAATAAGCTGTTACTGGTTAAATGCTGTATGTTACAATGTTAGCTGTGTTTTTTTCTTAGTATGCTCTGGCTTAAGAACCAAAAGTGCCTCTTACTCTTCATGTTTTATGTTTGTTGATTAAGGGTGAGTTTCAGTAAAGACTTTTTCAGATGTGTAGTCTGATCATTCAAGCCTATTGTGTAATTCTTAATGACCAGAAAGTTTAAAATGTGTTGTGACTGCAAGAATTCATTGTAATAAAGCTACTGTATTTCCCATCCTAGCCAATGGCTCGTTGTTAGCACTTTATTGGTCTAATTGTAAATCAGTCACGCCACATTTTTTTAAAAAAGCCCTATAGAAAAATGTTTTCTCATGTCCTTGCACATGTAACTGTCTCGGGGCTCCAGAAAGTCAAACTAGAAGAAACTTTGCTTGATTCTAGCCTAGTCCCTCGCTTTATAGGCATTAGCAATAGACCCAGAAAGGTACAGTGATTTGCCCAAGCCACATACAAAAGAGGTTAGCACTACAGCCAAAACAACCCATATCTCCTATTTCCTAAACCAGTACTTTCTCTATTACATAATGAAAAGTATGTCTAAGTATTGCAGGCTTTTCTACTGTTTGGTATTCACTTTATTAAGGAATTTAAGCAGAACTTTTATCCAAAGGTACACAGAGAAATCTGTAATAAGATGTAGGCAAAATGCAGGTAGGCTGTTCAGTAGCTTGCTTTGAGTCCTGAGAAGAGATAGTTATGGGTAAAGTACATTAATTAAAAACCCAAAACTTGGGGCGCCTGGATGGCTCAGTTGCTAAGCGTCTGCCTCTGGCTCAGGTCATGATCCCAGGGTCCTGGGATCGAGCCCCACATCAGGCTCTCTGCTTGGCGGGAGGCCTGCTTCTCCCTCTCCCACTACCCCTGCTTGTGCTCTCTCTATGTCTCTCTCTCTCTCTCTGTCAAATAAAATCTTAAAAAATTGAAAAAAAAAAAACAAAACCCAAAACCCCGGGACACCTGGGTGGCTCAGTCGGTTACCAGTCTGCTTTTGGCTCAGGTCATGATCCCAGGGTCTTGGGATCGAGTCCTACATTGGGCTTCCTGCTCAGCAGAAAGTATGCTTCTTTGTCTGCTTGCTGTTCCCCCTGCTTGTGCTCACTCCCTCTCTGTCTCTCTCAATCTAATAAATATTTAAATAAGAAAACCAAACCAGAAACTTTTAAAATGTATTGCCTTAGGTAATAAATGCTTAGACAGTCCTCAGGAGTTTCAGGTAACTTAGCTTCCTATCAAAGAATAATCCTGTTATATTTAAATTTGTATATTGTTCCTTTCATCTAAGCATCTATTTTAGAGGTTCAGGTGTAATCCTTTTGTATTTACATGGGTTATTGGTGACACTGGGAGCTCTGATTAGCCCATTAAAAAAATGATGGCTTTCTAGCATGTATCTGCATAAACTTGTTGCTAGTGTGATCCTAGTGTGTATTTCGAGTTCTGTTTTCCTAGCATCCGGATAGATTTTCCTGCTTTACTGTGTGGTGTGTGTACTCTGTCAGACTCAGAAGAGAAGTGAACCAGTGACTATCTATATAGAGGTTTTATCAAATCCTTCTGAAGCCTTGTTAATCACTTACTTGCAGGGTTGGGGAGGAGTGGAGAGATCTACATATCAAACTTAAAGGCAGATAAGACGTTCTCACAACTGATAACAAACTTTTCTTCCTACCCTGGAGTACCGATTGTTTTTTAAAAAGAAACAGGTTCTGAAAGAGATTTTAGTGTATAAATATCCCAGGTTTTCTAAATTTACACGTTGATTTCATTTCAAAATAAACATGCCACTAAATGCATTGGCAGATTGCCTTGCTGTCTCTATTCCTTAAGGTAATTGATGTTGAAAGGATAGGAGTATTACATATGTGTGACATTCTAACCAACCAAGGGAAGTAGTCTCTGTTTTTGTTTTGATTTACTGAAATTTCAGTAAAGCTAACACTTGAGTCTTTGTTGATAAGACTTATATATATATATATTTTTTAAAGATTTTATTTTTTTATTTGACAGAGATCACAAGTAGGCAGAGAGGCAGACCGAGAGAGAGGAGGAAGCAGGCTCCCTGCGCAGCACAGAGCCCAACACGGGGCTCTATCCCAGGACCCTGGGATCGGGACCTGAGCTGAAGGCAGAGGCTTTAACCCACTGAGCCACCCAGGCACCCCTATTTTTTTTTTTTTAAGCATTTTTTATTTTAGAGAAGAGTGAGAGAGCCAGGGGGAAGGGGCAGAGGAAGAGAGAGAAGCAGACTCCCTCCTTGAGCAGGGGCCCCACTAGGGGCTCCATCCTAGGACCCTGGGATCATCACCTGAGCAAAAGGCAGACGCTAAAACCAACTGAACCACCCAGATGCCCATTGATTTGTATTTACAAATCTAGAGCATGACTAGATAACTTGGAATATCCCGTGGGAAGGAAAAAAATGTTTTGAAATGTTGCGTTTCCTCTTTGAAATATTTAGTAACACCTAAGTCGAGGACTTGAGTTTTTTAAATTCATTCTTTCAACAAGTATTTAGGTTTTTAAAAGTTCCTCTCTTCTGCATCATGTAGTTTATTTCATTGCATGCCAAAGATTAAATTACATGAAGTTTTCATGCTATTCTGAGTACATAGCATAGTGGGAAGGGCGAATTCTTCGGAAGCTAGCCTGCCTGGCTTTAGGTCTTTGGTCACCCCTGGAACTGTTGTGTGATCTAGGGCAAGTCACAGAGTTATAGTTCATTTTCCTCATCTTTAAATGCAGATAATAATTCTACCAACCCTATAGAGTTATTGTAAGAGCAGATAAGCTTGGGGCACCTGGGTGGCTCAGTGGGTTAAAGCCTCTGCCTTCGGCTCAGGTCATGATCCCAGGGTCCTGGGATCGAGCCCCAAATCAGGCTCTCTACTCAGCAGGGAGCCTGCCTCTCCCCATCTCTCTGCCTGCCTCTCTGCCTACTTGTGATCTCTGTCTGTCAAATAAAATCCTAAAAAAAAAGAGAGAGAGATAAGCTCATATTTCTAGTGTTTCAAATAGTGCCCGGCTCTGTACCTAAGTACACATAGGTACTGTGTAAGAGTTAGATGTGGTTGGCTGTTGTTGTTGGCACCTAAACTAGAGAATTGAAACCAGTTCTGTGGCCCGAGTTTTCTCATCTGCAAAATGAAGAGTTTGAATTATATGCCCTCAACTGTCTTAATTTTTCTGGCTCTAATTTCTTTCACTTTGGGTTCTGATTCCTCAGTGAAGGCTCATTCCTTCATTGGCACATCACTTGCTGTGCTACTTGACCTGCCACTAAGAAATTAGGGTAGGTTCTCATAAAGGCTAGTGCTGGGTTTATGCAAGAAGTGGCCTCTGGGGAGTTGGTTTCAGCAGCCCTGAAGCTGTTGGCCCACTCACTTTCCTGAGGTCATGGAGCTTCTTTAAGGGCTTGCCCTGGGACCTGTTCCACTCCTGTAGCCTTCGGAACAACACTCCCTGGTGGCTTCCAGGTAGAGAACCTTCAGAACTATATAGGACCAGATCAGCTTTCAGGCGGGCATAGTGAGCTTTGTTTGGCACATGGAATAAGCTGCTTAGAATGCACAGACCATTTACCCTTCCTGGCAGGTATAGACTGTTGCAACTTCTCAAAGAATTCTAATTTGTCTTGACCCACTTTTTAGGTTAGAAAATGGATTCATCGATGTCAGGGCCAGATCTTGAGCAAACTAATTAGCAGCTGGTTAAGGAAATGCAGCTCTTACCCATCCTGTTTCTCCTCCTTCCCTAAAATGTTCTTGGGATCTGTAAACTACATAATCTGGTTTTAATCAAACAAAATGAACAAACATGCCCTAACAGGAACAGAGATTATTTGATCTTGATAAGTATTTAAGAATTGTATTAGCTACTTATGACACCTTAATGATAGGTGTTTCTCTGTGTGTGTATGTGGTATATTCTCTTGCAGCTTGAACTCAGTGACAATAGAATCTTCGGAGGTCTCGACATGTTAGCAGAAAAACTTCCAAATCTTACACATCTAAACTTAAGTGGAAATAAACTGAAAGATATCAGCACCTTGGAACCTTTGGTAAGTAAGTGAGGACTTGGAAACCAGGACTTACTGGTCATTTTCATTTTCATATTTATTTATAGTGAGGGAAATGCTTGGAAATGATAATAATTGATCAAGAAGGTGGTGGTTTTTATTATAACACTTTCTGTAGAAATTTTTAAAGATCAGGGCCTCTCTGGTTATGTGTTCCTGTGGCTTTGCTCTCCCTGCCTGATACTATGGTGGTTTCCTTCCAAGGGGATTTTTTTTTTGTCCTTTTTAACTTACGTATATTGACCATAGACTTAAACATTTATCTTAAAATCTTTTTCCTCAAATTGGCCAGGCTACTCTATACTTTTATCCTTTTACAGAAAAAGCTGTTCATACTGGACGGCATATCTGAATTGTAGATGGAACAGTCCAAGGACAGCTCCATTTAGTTTTAGGTCTTCTAATTGATCTTGTGCCCTGCTGGATCATTGTCGCCTTAAGTTTTGCCTGGGAACCCCCGAATCCTCAGTCTTCATACTGGGATAAGCTGTAAAATATTAAGTGCTAGTTGAGTTACAGGCTTACTGTGTGACCTTGGGCAAATTGCTTCTTCTCTCTGGGCCTCAGTTTCCTCACTTAGGAAGCAGGGAGGATAATAAGCTCTGCCTTACTTTACTTAGGAGTTCTGAGAATAAAAATACAGTAATGCACTTAACTTTGCTTTGTAAGTTGGGAAGCTGTGCTAATGGGGGTCCAGTCCACATGGAAGTTGTAGGGCAGAAAAGAGAAAAGGGCAGGGATAGGTTAATGTAAGGTGTGGGGCAGTCTCCCAGGCTGTTCTGTGTGGCTGCCACTGGGAAAGTGCTATGAATTCAAGATTGTTAAGTGACTGATTTGTCTAAATAGGGCATTCTGTAAATTTGTCATTAAGAGCGAATTCCATTTTAATAAGGCTAGTGGAACTCCCGACTTGTTTCACATGTGTTTTTATGTATACATTAAGTCAGTCTTCCCATTTGACTTATCTAGCAAACATTAATTAGGACAGGGTTTTGCAAGCAGGTCGGAGCTGTCTCAGGATCCAGAAGAGCAAAACCCAAGAGGATATCTTTCTCTATTATCGCTATCAATTCTGATGTCACAGCACATTAAAATATTTATTTGCGTTTCACCTAACTTGTACAGAATGCTCTGTCGATTTTTCAAGGGAAGATAGAGTTAAATTGTGACTTCTTTTAACAGAGAGGATTTCCTGCCAGAATTATAGCATCTTTTTCCTCCTAATCAATAATTAAGGCTCTGCTCCAATGTAGGTTAAATCGCCTTTTATTGAGTCCCTTTATTTTTGTGTTTCATTCAGTGGACCACGGTTAGCTCCTCTTTCTCAGATGCTAGGAGCCTGTTTCTCACCTTTGCTTCGTGAATTTGCCCCTTTGTTCCGTTGTAGGTACACCCAGATACTTGGGCTCCTTCCTTTTTACTAGTCTGTTCTTTTCCTCTAACCCAATCCCCATTTCCAGTGTTTTAGCAAACATTAGTGAGTTTTGCTGTATTCAAGGACATTAACATTGGCCCATTGTATCCTCCTGTGACCCAGAGAAAAGAGAATGACTGTCCCCCTTTTAGAGATGAGGGAACAAGTTCAGAGAGCTTAAATAATTACTCAGTGGCCACAGGATAAGTGGCAAAGTAGAGGTTTAAATCCAACTCTAGCATTCTTTGCACTGCCCTTGGGACCTGTTCTTTTTGCCTTCATATTTATTCCATACCCAAATTAACATTAAACTGGGAATTTCAAGAGGAGCACTGAATTAAGTGCTGGGGTCTCTCAGATAGACAGGCTCCCCTGAACCTTTCTTTATTTTGTATGTGTCTATGATAGGCCTATCGATTCAGGGTCACTGTGAGCCCAAGAGCCCCTTTTTTCTAGAACAGAGTGCCACGCAGTACCTCCCATGGTGGGTCACTGGCTGTTGCCCAATTCTTGTGCCAACTTGAGTCCTCTTTGATGTTTCACCAGAAGTTTTTGTCCATGGCCTAGCACACAGAGGCAGAGCAGAAGCAAATGTTTTATGGGAGTTGTTTTCTTGGGCGTTCCTGACCTGGTCAGTGATGTATGAGCGCCCTATTGTGGCTGTGAACATCTGGGCCCCCCAGGACAATGAAGAGTGGTAAATAATTGTATTTACCGTTTTTAGAGGATCTGCTATGTACCGTGCACTGCGGTAGATGGTTCATGTTTACGATTTTGTTAGTAATCCTCAAGTTTCTGCAAAGAGAATAAGAAATAACACGGCCCTCTTTTATGCATGAGGAAGCTGAGGCTTAGGAGAGTCCGAATCCCTTGTCCAGAGTCACACACCAGGCTAGCCAGTGACAGAGCCACAGCGCTGCACAGCCAGGGCCGTCCGGAAAAGCTTGACCTCCCACCGTTCTCCTAAACTTACTCTTCAGATGCCTGGGGGTGCTAGGTAGGTCTCCTAAAGTTATATCTTGGAATAAAATAAAACTGTAGGAGAAGGTGAAGGGGGGGAATGTTGGGTCCGTTTTGTCTTCTGAAAGTATTCTTCAGTGGGAACAACACCATCCTCATCCTCATTAACCACGTACATTTTGAACACCGTCTACTTTGAGCCCAGTTCTTACAGTCATTGCAATGATTGTGAATGCCTCTACTTGCTACAGGGACATTAATCGAGAGACAAAGAAGGCATCAATTCAAACTTCCTTGGACACCTTTTTTAAGAGACCTGGGCCATCCAAACCATCCCCCAAAGCCCTTCTAAATTCTAAGAAGGCAAGCAAAATTATTGTTAATAAAATGTTTAATGTTTATTATGGCTAGCCTGTTAGTTTTAGGCCACATTTCTGGTGTGGTAGCATTCTGATTTTTGAGCGTTTTTTTGTTTCTTGTTTTTTTAGGGTTTTTTTGTTGTTGTTTGTTTTTTTTTTTTTTTTAGCAGTATTTACACATTACATTGGGTTCCTGACTAAATCTGTGGGTAGTATATTTTGGGTCTTAAAGCACAATTGTATTACTTTAAACAGTTCTAGAGTACTACAGTTACTTGGAATTTTGTTATTTATTTGCTTTCACTTTGTTTTCTAGCATACTGTTTGGCATGTTTGAGTTATTCATAATGGGTTCTTAAGAAGTAGCCAAAAATTTCACAGATTCATGGAGTTTCAGAAATAGGTGGAGGCCCTGTGTACTCTGACAGGAGGTGGAACTAGAGAAGGGACTTGAGGCACCATAGAGCGTGAAAGATCAGGGGTTGTATGCATTTTCGTGCAACCATTCCTAGAGAATAATTTTGAAAAGCAAATGGCTCATTGCCTTGAGTGAAGAATTTTTAGACTTTGGGAAAGTTGCCTAAATTTACTTGTGGTCGTATCTTAGCTGGTACAGAGACAACCTTTTTGTGAAGAGAAAAGAGTTCTCAGTGTGTCAGCTAGTTGTCTGGGGCGGTGTTTCAACATTTTCCCCCCTCTTTGGCAGGAAGTCCTACCTGGGCTTCTGGAGGTCAGGACCTGCCCGGTAGGGAACCTAATCTGAAAGCCACACAACATAAAAGCAGCTCTCCCTGTGATTAGAAGGGCTGGGGACTGCTTTCTTAAGATCTCAGGGGACTGACTTACATAAGCACATTATTTGATCCACAAACTCTTGGATCACTGTACATTGGTGTTTGGAGGAGTGCATTTGCCTGTTGCCATAACCCTGCTCTGTGTTCCCTGCCTGGCTCTCTGTTCCCAAGGGCTGCTCAGTGAAAATAAAACAAGTGTGGGAACCTCTTCTTTGACCAGGAAGATGAAGATCCTGTAAGTGCAGGGGTCAGCAGCCCTTCCTCTGCAGGGCCAGGTAGATGTTTCAGGCTTTGTAGGCCATAGGGTCTGTCGCAGCTACTCAGCTTTGCTGTTATTCTAGTACGAAAGAAGCTGTACATAGTACATAAACAAATGAAGTGGCTGTGTTAGAATAAAACTTACTTTACAGAAACAGGCAGTGGGCCAGGGTGGGCCAGTCATCTTTTGTCAAGCCCTGCTTTAGGGTAAAGATTGTAAATTATTTTGTAACTCTCCCAGATCACTAAGATACCTCAAGTCCTGAAGACAAGGCTTTTTTCATCTGCATTTCTTCCTGGGGCTTGTGAATGTTGAAATAGTTTTCCCAATAAAGCATCAAAGCCTTTGAACAGTGTTTATTTTTTGCAGCTTACTTCATGCAGAGATCCTCTTACTTTTGTTTTCGTTTTGTTATAGTACTACTTTCTCAGAGAATACCAAGCTTTTTCTCCTGATTCAGAACACTTAAAAGTGACATTTGTGAAGCTACATGTCCTGTGCCCTCTGGGCTTATTGGCCCTATTCTAGAGGGCACCAGGCTACAGACTACTTGATGTTTTGTGTTTGCTTTTTAAACAATTCGCCCTCTTCTCCTTCCTAAGAGGGTCTGCTGTTACTTCCTGCTGTTCTCTTCTATTTGCCTGTAATATACTCCCTCTACCCTCCCAGAGTCTCCCTTCACCCTTAGTCACAATTTACAAAAGCTGGGACTGAAATACTGTTACACAGTTGTAATAGCAAATGAGTCCCTGAGTAAAATGCATGGACATTTTCTTATCCACTTTGGCTACTCAGAAAACTTTCCTCAACCCAGGCTTTCAGATACCAACTATTTTGTGTTTTGTACTTTAGATAGATTAAACCAACGTTCTAAACAAATGAGGTATTGCAACAAAATTTCAGGGTATGGTAAAATCAGAAGAAATTTGTATCAGGTCTGGTAATGGTGTTGATCCTTTTCCCCCAAATTAAAAAAGAGCATTGTTTCTCTCCTTCAGAAGTTTCAACTCTTGAGTGCCCCTTCCCTTTCCCCAGCCTGTACTGACACCTCTCTTTCTGGAGAATAATTGTTATCAATAATCATTATCAGCTTGCTTTATTATATGCCATTCTCTTGTGTTTCACATCTGTGTCTCTAAATAGAAATCTCAAGTACTTCAAAATTGATGCATTGATTAATTGAATGAATTTTTTTTTCCCCATCCTACCACCCCAGAGCATTGAAGACTAGACTTGATATCCAACAAGTTCTTGTTGGCCATCTGATTACTTGAATGTTAAAACTTAGTTTTGAACCAAATTTATTAAAACTCTGATTTGTTTCATACTGTGAAAAGATCCAGTTTTAATGAATAGTTTTTCAAATTCATTTTTCTTAAATATACTAATGCTGCCAGAAAAAGACAGTTCTCTGAGAAGGTAGAGAAGGTAGATTGTAGAATCTAAAAATCTAGTGGCCCATTATAAAGGTTATGAAGGACTTGAAATGTTTTCCTATGTATAAAGCTGAGTCAGTAGCAGCTAAATGAATACAGAGCCTAGAATCTTAGCTCTTCGGGAGATGGGTTTTGTTGCTTATGTTCCTTTGGTTTAGAAATTTTGTTTCTTAAACCTTTTCTTCAGAAAAAGTTGGAATATCTGAAAAGCCTGGATCTGTTTAACTGTGAGGTTACTAACCTGAATGACTACCGAGAGAGTGTCTTCAAGCTCCTGCCCCAGCTGACCTACCTGGATGGCTATGATCGAGAGGATCGGGAAGCCCCTGACTCAGATGCTGAGGTGGATGGTGTGGATGAAGAAGAGGAGGATGAAGGTAAGTGGGAGTAACATCCAGTGAACCTAATTTCTGCCTGTCAGAGGTCGTGATAAGCTGTTGAATATTCTTGGTATTGCAAAACAGTAATTACTTTCCATGTGTATACGGAATTTATTTCCATTAAATTTGGAACTAGGACCTCTAATTTTAGTAAGTTCTTGGGACATTGAAGCCTTCAAATGATTCAAAATAAGAATGATTTGTTAGCCTTGAATTTGGAGCCCTAACACATGGAAGTATTTGTGGTTTACAGTTTACTGAAAGGACCATCATCCCGTGTCTTCCCTGCCTTGTTCGTTTCTTTTCTTGGTTACTGTCTGACTTATCCTTACAAACTCAGCTTTGTCAGCACTTCCAGATTGCATTTCCTGATGCTCGTGAGCTAGGTTAGGTTCCTTGTGCATGCTAAAGCTCTTCCTTGCTTACCTTTTTCATAACCTGTCACTCTCTGCTACACTTGTCCCTTTCAACTTTGCTATGATGATCTTGGGTAGGAACGGTTTTTGTCATCTTTATTCACAAGGCCTAGCACTTCACAGATACTAGGTACGTGTCCATTGTATCCAAATGTAAATAAAATCGCTTTCCTGATGGCCTTGTGCTCTCCTTACACCATGCCTCACTGACTCTGAGCCACTCAGGGTAAATAGTTTCTCACCTCCAATGGCTTAGAGGAAGCAGAATGATCAGTTTTCACATAAGTCAGCATGAAGAAAAGTTACTGTCCTAGAATTCCTGATGTTGCTGGAATTTGTGGTATTACTGTATTTGAAGCATTATTTTAAATATCTTTAAAGAGAAAAATACATAAAACAAATAGGAAAAATAGAGGAGAAAAACATCAGGCAACTTGGGTGCCGTTAATGGTGTAATATTCTGGTAGCATCTTTGCAGATTGACCTCAGATTTGAGACAAGGCAAAAAAGGAGGGGATGTAGGATGGTAAAACCGACACAGGATAGGACTTCTCACTTTGTTCTATATGTTCACATCACTTACTCCCTTCACTGAAGGTTCTCAGGTAGTCATGAAAACCCTTGTCGTGCCTCTTGCCGTCTAAGTTCACCTTAAACAGGTCGAGTGGCCACATGCGCAAGAGCCTGTAAGGAAATTCCTTGGACGGTGGAGAGCAGCTCCTGAGAGGGAGTATCTGTCAAGCAATAAGCTTGAGCTTTTATGTGCCAGGGACTGTGGAATATAGTTTTGAAAGTAGAAAGTGGACATGGTTCCTGTCCTTGGTCTTTATAGTCTGCTGAGAAATGTTAAGTAATCCCAAGTGAGTAAAAAGTGTGTGATAATGGAGGAGTATCAGGTGCTCATGTGAGCGCGTATGAGCCGGGATTAGGAGGTCTAACGAGTTTGTGTGAGGCAGTGATGTTTAACTGAGACCCAAAGGTTTGAATCCGTGTTAGCCAAGCAGAGAAGAGAGGGAAGAGCCTGCAGAGACTAGGAAGCCAGACAGCGCAGCAGGCTCTAGGACCAGGAGCGGTAAGAACTGCTAGCCTCCAGGCCTGCACCAGCTGGAGTGGAGACACAGGTTGCAGGTGCCTCTCAGCCTGCCTCTTTTCCCCGCCCATGCTGATCCTCCCATTATAGGCTTATGAGTTGATTCTCTGGTTCCTCATCTGGCCTCGTGTTTTGTGGAGAAGGAGCTCAGAATTAGTTATTTGGGGGAGGTGTGTGGTAACTTTTTGCTATGGAAAATACCAGACATAGACAAAGATAGAAATAACAGTAAAACTAACTTTCATGTTCCCATCACTGAGCTTCAACAATTACTGGTTCATGGCTGATCTTATGTTATACGTACACACCCCTACCTACTTCCCCCTCCCTTATTTTGAAGCAGATCCTAGGAATTCTGTCCTTTCATCAGTAGCTGTTGTAGTGTACAGCTAGTCCATCAGGACTCCTGGCCTCCAGATATGAGGGGACTCTGATGGATAAAGGAACTCTGACGGATAAAGGTTGCAGCTGCCTGGGAGAAAGGGGGCAAGTGTGGTGCGTGGGTTTCCTGGGCACTGGTGTAGCCCAGTGTTTGTTTCATAGACCGACCTAAAGTGCCCCGGCACCTTAGTACGTGTGCCTGGTGGGCCATCGAGGGGATTTAATAAACTCCTTTGGACTGTTTCAGAAGGAGAAGATGAAGAAGATGAGGAGGATGAGGATGGTGAGGAGGAAGAGTTTGATGATGAAGAGGATGAAGATGAAGACGAAGATGTAGAAGGAGAAGAAGATGAAGATGAAGTCAGTGGGGAGGTTGGTATAACTGTTTGCTGCTGTGTTTCCTATTTGTAGCTAAAAATGTGGAGGTCTTTTTTGCTGTTGTTGTTAAGAAAGAAAATGGGCTTCTAATGAAAGTAGTAAACTTGTAAATAGACCAATAACGATTTGATTGATAAAATCCTTTTCCTCCCCTTTTTAGTAAATACTAAGCAGAATGCTAATTAGACACAGTGCTTGGCTGTGTGGGATAAGTTTTGACCCTTTAACTTAGGAAGTAATGAGTGTCCTTTCCATAGGGTGAGAAAACGAAGTGTTGAGAGCTGATGGTATGTCCATCCCTTGGTTGTGTTGAAGGGAAGGATATGTTTACCAAGTCTGAACTTGTTCTTGTATGTTCAGCTTAATTAAGTAAATACATCTAATGCCTGTTGTTTTAAAGAGGTGGGGATGCAGAGTGAAGCAAGAATGTGGTCCTATCTTTAAAGAGCAAGTCGTTTAGTTTACGGGACACCCAGTGATAGAACACCTCTGAGGAGCTGAATGCCACAGAAGGACAGGAGAAAGGAGGGACTTGACTTTGACAGACCTCAAGGAAGTTATGACAACAGGCAGAGAAAATGAGATGTCATCAGAATGCACGTTGCTTTGCAGTACAAAAAAAGAAAGGCTGAGCAATTTGTGTAATCTCATAGGTATTTAATGAAATTAAATTCCTAAAAGAAACTTTTTATGATGAGCATATAAAAATTCTCTGAAATTCAGTGTTCTAAAATCATTTTTTGAATTACTCATTATAAATTGTATACTAATTAAACACATCTGGCAAATTAAATGCTTCTGAAAAGCAGCTTTTTTTATTTTTATTTTTATTTTTTAAAGGTTTTATTTATTTATTTGACAGGGAGAGACACAGTGAGAGTGAACACAGCAGGGGTAGTGGAAGAGGGAGAGGCAGGCTTCCCGCCCAGCAGGGAACCCGATATGGGGCTTGATCCTAGTACCCTGGGATCATGACCAGAGACAAAGGCAGATGCTTAATGACGGAACACCCAGGCGCCCCTAAAAAGCAGTTTTTGAAGAAAATTTTAGTTTAAGCTTATTCAGAAAAATGAACAGATTTCAGGACATTAAAGTAGATAAAGATAATATTAAAAGGTTTTCTCCTTGATGAATTATTACATTTATTGGCAAATTATCTTTTTCTCTGTACTTCCTAAGTTTGCAGATTAATCCAGTAGCATTTGCTATTTACTCGTCTTTAGGAAGAAGAATTTGGACATGATGGAGAAGTTGATGAAGATGAAGACGACGAGGATGAAGATGAAGATGAAGGTGGGTGTTATGCATGCACTTAGGTCCTTCTCAGTTAAAAATTCACGGGAAATGCCCATTAATTTAGAATTTGAAACTAGAGAGAACAAAATAAGACTCCCCCGGCCCGGGTGGCCTTCACAGGTGCTTGTACAGCGCTGTTGGGTCGCCTGAGCTGCTGAGACCGCCTGTGCGCAGACAGGAGGCTGCCCTTGGCCCGCGCCTGGAGTGTGTCCCACCCACCCCAGCGCTGGGATTACTGCCACACCTGACACTGCTGGTTTGGGAAGTCTTTCACTAAAGTCTTAATAACTGAATCATAACTTCTGCAAGATATAAATATAGCATCTTTCCAACTTTATTACTGTTAATTTCTTTTCCCTACCACAACCAAAACCAATGAAACAGCTATTTATTTGTTAATTGTTGGAAATACAGATTCTCACACCTGTGTGGGTTTCAGAGTACCAGATTGTTTGCTCTGCTTTCCATTGGTTCGTGCTTTCTCAGCATCTGCTGTCTGTGCCAGGCACTGGACTAAACTTAACACTGAGTGCAACGGTAGGTAGGGCTCAGTACCACCCTTAGGGAGCTTTTCGGAACTGCATGCGTGTTTAGGTAATTTCATTGATACAGCCTCGAATTTTTACTGGTTGGAAAAAACCAGGATGATGTGTAGGTATTCTTGGCTCAGATACCTGAGGATTCTAAGAAATACCTTTTGAGTTAAACACTCAGTTGCTACAATGTGAGTCAACTTAAAGACAGCACATTAAAATGGAGGAAACTGGGTTAACTTCGCTGTCATTTGAGATGTTGCTGGGCATGCTGCCCTTCTTCATTCAGTGGTTGCTAGTTACGCTTTTTAGTTAATACCTCTCAAAATCAGCAACCTACCAGTCTGTTCAAGCTTACAGGTTTTAATTCTCCCAACTATCAAAAGTTCATTGTTGTTACCTCCATTAGCAATAACATAGGCAAATACTTTTCTGATTGTCTCAAAGTGAATTTTTGTTATTGTGCAGAAGAGGAAGAAAGTGGGAAAGGTGAAAAGAGGAAGAGAGAAACAGACGATGAAGGAGAAGATGATTAAGACCGCAAAAAACTTGCAAAGAAAGAACTGTTCAGTATTGGTTGGACTGCTCATATGGATTTGGTAGCTGTTTAAAAAAAAAAAAAAAAAAAAAGGTAGCTGTGATTCAAACCCCAGGACACCCACCCACCCAAAGAGCCAAAGAATAGTTCCTGTGACATTCCACCTTCCTCCATTTAGCCCCTCTTGGAAATTCACCTCCAAGCTTGGGGACTTCACCCCAACAAAATTGTAAGCATTGTTAGGTTTTCGTGTCAGACTTGCTGTAGCGCGGGGGAGCTGTGATTGGTGAGCCGGCCATCTGTGGCTACCAGTTGCACCGAGACTGTAACAGCATTTTTACTTTCTGTACAACAAAGAAGCTTTGTAAATAAAATCTTAACATTTTGGGTCTGTTTTTTCATGCTTTTCTTTTCAATGAAATTTTTTTACATTAGGGCATTTTATGTGTCAACTGCCAAAAAAGTATTTTTAAGAATTTAAGTGAAATAAACACGTTCCTCTTTGGTAAAGTCTAGTTGTATGCTTACATTTTTAAATCAGACTTTAATTGTAAGCTCATGTTAAAACACTAAAGAACTGGTGTCTCTGGGATTTTTATGTTAATGGTTGTTGAGAGGAAATGCACAAGTGTATAGGGGTCTTTGAACACTTAAATCTGATTCTCCTCATTCCTCTACTGTGGGAGTAGGCCTCCCCCCCCCCCCCCCAACAACATTTGAAATTCAGTGCTCTGGAGCCCTTGAAAGCCAATAAAAACTGTTAGATTCAAGTAATAGATGAATTAAGAAGAAAAGGATAATATAAAGGAAAAGCCTTACCCTGGGTTATGGGAGATGCTAATTCTAATTCTGCCTCTGCCACTGATTTCCTGTGTGACCTTGCGTTGACCTCTAGATCACCTCCTGGTCTGTAAAATTGAGGGGGTGTCACCAAACGGCTTCTGAAGTCTTTTGTAGCACTGATGGTCTGTGACCCTCACTGACAGGAAGGTCTGAAAAAAAAAATGGGCTTTGCATCAAGGCTGAAACATATAGGGTTTGACTGACAAGTGAACAGAGTATGGTTTGTTATTAAGACAGGCGTGTTAAGGAGGAATGACATGTGAAAAGCCTTGCCAAGGAAGAGGGTGGGCACTGCCCAAGGTCAGTTTGGCTTTTTGAGAAGATGGAAATTTTCTCTATTAAAGGGATTTGGGGGGAGGGGTAAGATTTCTGCAGTCTGTGTGTTCAGTGGCTCAACGGCTTAAAAGATGCATGACTTCGTTGTCAATATTTTTTGTGGTAGGAGATTGAGGATTGTTTTCAGTAAATCTTAAGCTATAAGCCACCGGAATGAGAAGGGTTTTTATGCATAAAATTAGTGCTAAAGATTGGGATCTAATTTGAATTCATATCTAGAAAAGGTTATGTAGTGTTAATGGCACCCCCAAATCATGTACTTTAAAATTGAAGTCTTGAGGCTTTAAAGTGGAATTTGCATTTTGCAAAGGAAATTCCAAAAAAGGAGGTTTCTGGTTTAATGCGTATTGTGTTTTCCTCGGGCACAATGCCTTTGCCATTGCAAATCTTCAATACGTTACGAAGCAGTTTCTTCTGTAACTGGCTTTTGCATATATTTCCAAATACCAAACAGTGACTTTGGATGATTGCTTTCCTGCTTTTCCATGTTTACAGAACTTTGCAGTATCGACCATGCACGTCAGGCTCCTTGGCTGGACAAGAGGGAGAGAGCTGGGATGGAGATAAGCCAGCTGCTGGGTACTCACAGTTAACTAGTAGGAAAGAGAAGACAGGCGGGAATGCTAACTTACTAGGACCTGGAACTAGAGGTCCAGTAAGTGTTAGGGGAATTCAGAGTTTGCGGATTGGGGATGACTCCTAGAAAGGAAAACAGATGCTGCCAATGCAGGTTTAGAAATGAAATAGGGTTTAGAATAGGAATAGGAGGGAAAAGCATGACCGATCTGGGGTCTGAGGTGGGCAACTGCTTGAGTACATTTAAGATTCAAAAAGGCAAGTTTGCCTGGAGGATGGGAAAGGCAGGACTGGCCCCTGAGACTGGTGCAGTGATTTGGGACCTTCTCTTAGAGAGCCTTTGAAGGTCAAAACTTTCTTGGGCAGTCACTTTGTGAAATGTCACTTTGACCTACTACATGTAGCCGATGAGGATGTCTAGGAAATTATCAAGCCAGGTTTTCATTTCTATCCTGTTTTTCTTTTCCTTCCCCCCCCCCCGTTTTTCTTTTTAAATGGGGTTTTCTGGAAGTCTGACGTGCTGTGACCTCTAGGAGGGCCTTGAGGCTCCACTGCTCTTGACTAAAGACTATTTTTAAATTCTTGAGAAGCAAGTTTTTTGGGTGACGAGGTCATAGAATGGACCGTATTTCTGGAGTTGTCTCCCGTCTGAAGGAGACCCTCATTGAGTGGGTTTGCTTCCAGCTTTTGCATTGAATATCTGAGTTACAAATGTACCATCTAAGCTGGATGGGAGGCATGTTGGGCTGGATAGCTGGTGTCTGAGTGGGTGTCTCTTCCACACATAGGCCCTCCAGCTAGAGCAGCTGCTCTCCCTGTGTGATAATGGTGGAATGTCGTGACTGCATCTGAAGCACTTAACCTTTAAAATAGTTAATATTTGGGGTGCCTGGGTGGCTCAGTGGGTTAAGCCTCTGCCTTTGGTTCAGGTCATGATCTCAGGGTCCTGGGATCGAGCCCTACGTTGGGCTCTCTGCTCAGTGGGGAGCCTGCTTCCCCCCTCCCCCGCCTGCCTCTCTGCCTACTTGTGATCTCTGTCAAATAAAATCTTTTTTAAAAAGTTAATATTTATATATAATAATATATATTATATATAATTAATACAATATATCATATATAATTAATGTATTTATATACAAATATATTACTTATTTAAATATTTAACTTAATATTTTAAAATACAAGAGAACCAGTACTCATTGCAAAGATGGGTAAACTGAGGCACAGGAGAGGGTGAGCCGGGGACTGGCCCAAGGTTTCCTGGTGAAGTGAAAGAACCTGGCCTAGAAACCACATGGCCCTGTTTTCAACTTGGTGCTCTTACCTTCATTTACTCATTCTGCTCTAGTAACCCACGCTCAGTAATGCTGGCCACTTCTGATGGGAATGCAGACCATCTCGTGTGGGATGCTAGCCTCCGCCCCCATCACCACCACGGGACTCCTGACTAGTGCCCGCATGAAGGTAGTGACAGCAGACTCCCAAGTTTCTATTCTGGCATTCCTACTTGGGTTCTACTACCCTACCCCCAGAGAAAGGTGAGACAGAACCACAAAAGTAGTTCCACCCTTAGGCTATGACCTTCCCTTTTCTCCAGCCCTGTCAAGTGGTGCTGACATCAATTTTAATGAGGCGGATGATACGCTGTGTTGACAGTTTGAGAAGGGGTCAAGTTACCAGCTGACTTAGACTTAAGCTGAGGTCGGCCAGACAGTTGCTCTGCAGGAAAACCACCAAGATTGCAGCAAGTGTAGAAATTGTTCCCAGAGCCAATTAGGTCAGCCTCATAATCTCTGACCAAGTATCTTATAACTTGTTCCAGAGGTGTTGGGCATATAGAGGAAAAGTTACCCTTGGAGTTACTCTGTCTGATGAAAGGGACTTCACCCCAGTCAGGAGGGGTTTGTGAGGGGGCTGGGTGTTCATTATGGCCCAGCTCTGCCTCAGCCCTGGGGAGGCAAGAGTGGAGTGTGGTGAGGAAGGCCTCGGAATCCAGAGATTGGTTTCAGCCCCAGCCTGGCCAGTGGCTGGTATTTGACCCCTCCTCCCCCCACACTTCCTTCGGTCAGTGTCCAGTTCCTCAACGGAAAAGATGGGGCCCGAGCTGAATGAGCTTACAGCTCTGTTCCAGCTGTACAGTTCTGATTGGGGTACACTCCAAGTTCTCTTCAGCAGCACGGATGCTAGTAGTTAGTGACTCGTGCTTCACTCCCAGTTACCCTAGAGCCCTCCTGCGGAGTAGGTAAGGGTTTGTTTGGGCTGATGGAAAAGGTCAGCTATGTTTTAGGCTGATGAAGTAAAAGGAATAGGCCAGCAGCAGGACGCCAGTGAGGAGACTGTTAACAGTTACCCAGGCAAGGCCCAGGACTGACTGTGAGTGAGGTGTCTTCCAAAAACTGCTGTAAGTGTAAGTAAACTGTCTTACCAGTCAGACCAGCTCGGGTTCTGGAAGTAGCATTAGACTCATTAGCATGAGCAGAATGTGTATCTGCCACTAGAGGGCACTACAGCTTATGGTCAGAGAAGGAGCAGAGAGATGGCCATTTATTGAGAAAGGTTCTTTCTAGCCCCTGTGAAAAAAATACACTGTAACTCCCATTTTACAGATGTGGAAACTGAAGGGATTTGAGGTGAAGTGCCCTACCCAAAGTCACGTGGCCTGTAAATAGCCAGCCCGACTGGGATTCTAATTCCGGCTCTGCCTGAATCCAAAGCTTGTGCTCTATGACCGTCTGGCTCCTGACTCTTCTGATGAGCAAGTGGGCATGTTTCTTCCCAGTCTGGGAGCAAAGTAGAGGCTGGATAACCAGACCGTGTTGTTTTGGAGGTTCAGGACAGAATAGCTGAAGTTTTCAGAGTTGAAACCATGAAATGCTTTGGGGGACTGGCAAACAGCCTTCTGTAAATGTGGACAGTTACCGTTATTATGATTTCACATTGTGGGACGCAGCCCTGACATACACCTCCTTGGCAAACTTGAAAAAGAGCCTTTGCTTTTTGGAATTCTGATTTCCCATTTGTAAATTGGGAGTGCCTTGCTTCTTCCCTCTGCTGAGTGTGAAAGTGCTGGACACCCATGAGGGAAAATCTTGAGAAGAGCTGAGAACAGCCTATGCCGATGGCCTCTGTTGGTGGCAGACTAAGCTAAGCACTCATGAGCCCAGGGTTTGACACAGCTGTGCACCTGCAAGTGAAGTAGGTGAGAAGTGGGCATCTTAGCGGGGCAGTTGGGCTGGCACCGGGGGACTCTGGGAGTGGCTGGCAGGACCTTGCAGAAACTTGAGAAGTCCACAGGACCCCAGCCAGCCCCTGGGGTTGGGAACTCCTGTCAGGCCCTTGGCTTTGTCCATTCCAGTGACTGGGGCTCTTCTGTCTTCTCTCTGGTTGGCCCTTAGGTTCCCCTCCTGCTGGGACATCAGCCAGTTGTTCTCCCTGCTTCCGTAGCCAGCCCGTGGCCCTCCACAGCTACCTGCCCAAATCCTACCTACCCACCCTGCCGAGCTCAGGCCTGAGCACCTCCAGCCTGACCCGTCCTGAGCCCCATTTCTGACAAAAGAAATGCTGGTCCCAGTGTGTCCCTGGCCTACTACAATTTGGCTCTGTACGTCTGTTATCTTGCTCAAGGGAGGCAGTGTAAAGATTCTGACCTTATCTTTCAAATGAGGGAATTGAGTCCTCAGGTGGAAGAGCCCAGAGTACAGAGCAAAGCCAACTTCACTGCCTACTTTGTGCTATTCCCAGAGACCACCCCAGGCCAGGGTGAGAGAGCTGACCGAGGGTGACGGGGTCTGCTGGACTTGGGAGAAGCTCATCTCTGAGGGTCCCTCATGTTGGATGGGAATTCCGGGAACCCAGAGCTCTCCACAGTACAGGTGTTTCAGTAGGTGGCAGGTAGAAAAAGAAGACGTAAAGCTGAGGAAATCCAGGTTCCCACACACGGGCCACCTGAGACTGACCCTTCAGTGTCCCACCTGAGACCTGTCATCTCTACGCTTGCTCAAGGGATGTCCCCACAGCCTGGCTCTCCTCATGCAACTCAGGAACTTCCAGTGACCTTCCTGACCCGCAGACATACACACAAAACCTCCCCACCTTCCCAGCCTTACTCCCTGCCCCTCAGTCCCCACATGGCCAACTGGCCCAGCCATCCACACGTTCCTGCATGTTTCACGTTGACTTTGTTCATCCATCTGTATGAGCAAAACCAACCCCATCTTCAAGAACGAACACAGAGCTATTAGCCTCCCACATGGCCTGGCAGTCCTCCCTCCCTGGGGTCCTCCTTGATGACCTCAATGACTTGCTCTCACCGTCTCGGCACTGGCTGCTCTGCTCCCTGTCTCACCTGCCCTGCGAATAGTGGACGCTTGGGCCAGGTGTCTGATTCCCTCTGCTGTGCCTCACACGCTAGCAGTCTGTGCACACTGCCTCAGTGACCAAGTGGATGAGTGTCCTGGCATTGCCATGATGAAATACCCACAAACTGGATGGCTCAAACAGAAATTTCTCGTCTCACGGTTCTGGGGGCTAGAAATCCCAAATCAAAGTGTCAGGGTTGGTTCCTCCGAGGGCTGTGAGGGAAGGATTGGGTCCAGGCCTCTATACATGGCTTGTAGATGCCATCTCCCCCCGTGCCTCTTACCATGGAGTTCTAGCGTGCATGTCTGCGTGAAACTTTCCCTTTTTATTTTATTTTTTTTAAGATTTTATTTATTTACTAGAGAGACAGAGATCACAAGTAGGCAGAGAAGCAGGCAGAGAGAGAGGGGGAAGCAGACTCCCTGCCGAGCAAAGAGCCCGATGCGGGGCTCGATCCCAGGACTCCGGGATCATGACCTGAGCCGAAGGCAGAGGCTTTAACCCACTGAGCCAACCAGGCGCCCCGAAACTTTTCCCTTTTTAAAAGGATGCTAATCACTTTGGATTAGGGCCCACCCTAATGGTCTTGTCTTAACTCATTGCATCTGCAGAGACCCCTATTTCCAAACAAGGTTATGTTCTGAGGTGCTGGATATTGGGACTTCAACAGACGCATTTGGTGGTGGTAAGGCACAATTCAACTCATAACACCAAGTGAGTGATTTGTGAAAACCTCTGGGCGGAGAATAGCTGTCAGGTGCTTCTTCACCCCCCCATCCCCTCTGGTTGGGTGTTTGGACAGATAGCAATGTGATTAAAAGGAGGACCTGGGGACTCTGTTTTTTGTTTTTTAAGATTTTATTTATTTATTTGACAGACAGAGATCACAATTAGGCAGAGAGAGGAGTGGAAGCAGGCTCCCCGCCGAGCAGAGAGCCCAATGTGGGGCTCAATCCCAGGACTCTGGGATCATGACCTGAGCCGAAAGCAGAGGCTTTAACCCACTGAGCTACCCAGGCGCCCCTGGGGACTCTGTTTTTGAGAGCAGAGTCAAATCCTGATTTGCCTCCCATCCGCTTTGTGTTCCTGAGTAAGATAGTTACCTCAAGACCATCCTAATTCACATTAATTACCTTACTCCCCTTCAAACCCTACCACAAAAACGAGTATAATTTGAGGAGCAAAAAGCCGGAGAGTTGGCAGATAAATACAAATCAACACAAGGAAGTCTGGAGACCCCAAAATCAGAACCCACCAATCTAGAGCTGACAAAAGTTCTGTATCTCCAGACAGCCAGGAAATCTCCAAACTGCAGGGAAATCCAGACTCCTTAAACGAGAAGAAACCAGATCTCTTCCAGTTGAATCCCTTTACTAATCCTGGAGCCCCACCGTCAACATGCTTACCTGACTTCTGTTGGATACCTCAGTGATGGGGAGCTCACTCTTTATAAGACAGTGTATTCCAACTTAGAAAAACAAAGTTCTTCAGAATAGTAAGGCAGCTTTATCTTCTATTATTATTGCTAGTTTATCTTCTATTATTATTGCTAGTTAGGTAAACAATCTTTTTAAAAAGCTCTTATCCAATTTTCTATAACATTCTTGGGTCTAATTTTTGCCCCACGGAGCAACAGAGGGGGAAAAAACCCCAGTTCAGCTTTTTAAATGGAATACTCTGAATATTTGATGATATACATTATGCTCCCCAAATCCCAGCCTGTCTTCCTCACAATTTATCTCAGTTGAATGTTTTATTTTTTAGGATTTATCTACTTGAGAGGGTACATGCACAAGTGTGGGAGCAAGAGAAAGGTGGACGAGAGGGATAGTCAAGCAGACTCCATGCTGAGTGCAGGGCTTGATCTCATGACCCCAAGATCATGATCAGCCGAAATCAGACCAGAACTCAACTGATTGAGCTATCCAGGTGCCCCTCTCAGTTGAATATCCATGGAAGTTTTAGCGAATGAATACTCATGAGGAGATTCCAATGTCAGGTTCATTTGCGTTGTAGTATGCATTAGTACTTCAATCCTTTTTATTGCCATACTATTCTGTTGTATGGCTGTATTACATTTTCTTTATGTAGACACGCTTTCATCTCTCTTGGGTATATACGGGCAGTGGAATTGCTGGTGCAATTGTTTACTCTATGTTTAACCTTTTGATGTTTTGTTTTTAAGATTTTATTTCTTTGACAGAGATCACAAGTAGGCAGAGAGGCAGGCAGATAGAGAGGTGGAAGCAGGCTCCCTGCTGAGCAGAGAGCACGATGCGGTGCTCAATCCCAGGACCCTGAGACCATGACCTGAGCCGAAGGCAGAGGCTTAACCCACTGAGCCACCCAGGTGCCCCTATGTTTAACCTTTTGAGAAACTGCCAGCTGTTTTCCAAAGCAGCTGCACGATTTTACAGTGTATGAGGATACCAATGTCGACACGTCCTTGTTTTTACCTCTCTGATTCTAGATATCCTCATGAGTGTGAGCTGGAACCTCCTTGTGGTTTTGATTTACATTTTTCTGATGGCTAATGATATTGAGCATCTTTCCATGTGCTTATTGGCTGGAATATTATATTTCAACGTCCAGATCAGTTTGGTTGGCAGTATCACGTGGTTGAGACAGGGGTTGCAGTGGGGCATTCTGAGCCACTGGGGCTGTGTTTAGAAATGGTGGGGAACTGAGCAGACAGCCAGGGAGAGAACTCGGTCTGGGCTGGTGATGAATGTCAGGGAGCTGCCTATGAGGGCAGAGATCTTGATGCCCTGTGAATAGACGAGATTGCCAGCATTTCTAACTGTGAGAGGAAAAGAAGTAAAGTTCTGAAAGCTTTGGGGACGCTTGGAAGTTAAAGGTGAGAAGGTGAGAAGAGCAGGTGAAGACACATCATAGAGGCCCATTCTCCTGATTGGGGTATGGGGTGGGGTACGACTTGTCAGAGCGGGAAGGAGGTGCATCGGCTGAGAGGCATGGAGCATCAGGATGGGGTGTGAGGGTAGGCAACGTCCCAGCAGGCCACAGGCAGTGGAAAACAGACCTGCCAGAGTTTAGGAATGAGACCTGTCCCTAAATCAACAGGCAGGACAAGTATCCAGAAAAGTCTCACACACAGATTCTTGTGCAATCCTCACTACTGCCCTCTGGTGGTGGCTGCCAGTCTGTCACAGGAAGTTGAGAAGTTCCTCCCCAGGGACAGAGCTGGTAGTGAAACCCAGGCCTGACTTATTCCAAACCCTGTGCTTTTTCCAGGACACTCTGCTGTCTCAGCATCGTGTGGTGACCCCACACGGGAAGAGATTATTTCATTTGGATGGAATTTGGGATGGGGGGGATTCCATTTAAATGTCCACTCTTCAGAAAGATTCTTCCCTACCCATGGAAAGGAGCTCCTCCTACTAGTCTCAACACAGCACTCAAATTGTTTTCTATCATTGCCCTTATTATTATAATTCACGATTTTATATTGTGAAATAAAGAGCCAAATGGTATCACTTAGACCCAGTTCCCAAACTGGGGCTTAATACCCAATCTAATTGCAGTTGCTACCTCCCCCAGAACAGGTCACTCAGGAAATTTTTCTTTCCATTAGAGCCAGTGACTCTCACCTGGATCCTCCTCATCTCTCAAGGAAAGACGAGGGAATCTGCAGGATAGGATACCTCATCTTTTTCCCTAGCAAACAGCCTCATCTGGAACAATCCTTTTCTTTTGTTAATAGTTTTCTTGTCCCCACCCCTGTCTATAAAAACCTTCCATTTTGTACAGTTCTTCCGAGTGTCTCTCTGCTTGCTAGATGGGGTGCTGCTCAATTCATAAGTCATTTAATAAAAGCCACTTAGATCTTCCCACTTACTTGGTTGGACCTTGTTATTTAACATTAGCGTGTCGGGCACCTGGGTGGTTCAGTGGGTTAAGCCTCTTCCTTCAGCTCAGGTCATGGTCTCAGAGTCCTGGGATCGAGCCCCACATCGTGCTCTCTGCTCAGCAGGGAGTCTGCTTCCCTCTTTCTCTCTGCCTGCCTCTCTGCCTACTTGTGATCTCTCTCTCTCTCTGTCAAATAAATAACTAAAATCTTAAAAAAAAATATTAGCGTGTGACTATAGTTTATTGTAAACTACAGGTTACAGAGGACGATACTCTTTCATTCCTCATTTTATTCCTGGTGCCTGGTGAGGTGCCTGGCACACAGTAGGCACTCAGGAATTATTTGTTGGATTATTTGTTGGATGAGTGAAGTCGCATTTAAAAAACAGAGACTGATATGGTGTGTGCTCAGGTCAAAATCCTCTGAGGGAGTCCGTGGGAGTTGACTTTTACCTTCCAGAGCACCACGGGTGTGCTGGTGGGCTTATGTTCTCAGGGACAGTATAAAAATGATGTTCATGTTACAGAGATGAGACCCAAGGTTGAGGAAGCAGGAAGTAGGTGTGGGTGAGGGTGTTAACTAGTAAGGGTGCCTGTAAATGGAACAACTGAGAAACTCGGGAGAATGAGACAACTTGGCCCCTTAACCCCAGGGCAGGTCCTTGGCAGCTGGGGTTGGGAAACTTGGGTGGATCAACAATTCACTTCTTCCTCAGAGGAACTTTCCAGAAAGCTGACTTTAAGAGCAACTCAGGCAACAGTCATGTTTGCCTAAGGGACTGAATGTGGCCTGAGTAAACACATGAAGTCAATTATGTCTCAGTATTCACCGTCATCTTTCCTATTCTGCACTTGTACATTGAGCAAATATTTACTGGCCCCTATTAAGTGCTAAGTTCAGTGCTTGGTGCTAGGGATACAGTAGGAAACAGTCCAGGTCTGTTCTCAAGGAGCTCCTGGCCCTAAAGGACACTTACAGTACAAGGATCTAAGCAACATAAGGGCAGAGGTATGGTCTGTCTGGTTCACCATGGTATCCCTAAAGCTTTGCCCTGGGTTTAGTGCTGAGTAGGTGATCCAGATGGTTCCTGACCCAAAGAAGTTCACAGCCTAGAGGGAAAACGGAGGAGACAAGGGGCAGTTACCATAAAAGGTAATAAGTGGGCAAATAAGAGTCTTATGGGAGCTCAGAGAAGATCGCTGGGGAGATTGGAGAAGGTTCTGAGAGGAAGTGACTTCTATACTGATGGGCCAGAAGGTGGTCAGAGATGGCTCGGTATGGTGGAGGTGGAGGAGTGGGAAGCCTACAGACTCAGGCAACAGCTTATATGCCACGTTCTGGAGATGAAAGACCGTGATCCCTCAGGGCAACTCAGAATAGTTCAGTGAAACTAGAGCCCAGAATAGCAAAAGATTAGGTAGGAGTCCCAGGTCATAGGAAGCTTTCTAGGAACCAAATTAAGGAAGGGCTTAGCATAGTAGGACTGACCACAGGGGCGTCAGACTCAAGGGGTTTCAGGGTTTCAGGTCCGAGAACTGGGTCTCCATCCTCTCTCCACCTTGGTCCCCATGAGCCAGCACTCTGGGTTACTCTAATTTCTCCAAAACTAAGTTCTTCCTTACCCTCTCCTGCCAATAACGGGGGGTGGTGGGGGGGGGGAGAAAAAAAATCCCCAGTTGGTTTTGTTTTTAAGACCTTCCCACATTCTGTCATCCATTTCTACATATTGAGCACTGCATCGTTATCCAAGCAGAAAAAGCAACAGAAAGCACTGGAAACTGGCATTTAAAAAAGGAACGAGCATGAAATGAAAATAGTATCTTTCCTCCTTTCTGTAGTAAGATACAGCATTACCTTAATTTACTGAAAGCTTTTATTTAATCACAAATAACATCAGCCTAACCTGCTTTTGTGGGATGGTTGTATTTTAATTAATAAGATTTTATTTAATTTAGAGAGAACGAATGCATGCAGGGGGGTGGGGTGGTTTAGGGGGCAGAGGGAGAGGGAGAATCTCAAGCAGACTGCACTGAGCACGACAGGGCTCAATCTCACAACCTCAAGATCATGACCTGAGCTGAAATCATCCAACTTGAGCCAGCTAGGTGATTGTATTTTTACAAGATCATGACCTCAGCCGAAATCAGGAGTTGGATGCTTAACCAGCTGAGCCAGCCAGGTGATTGTATTTTTAAATGTGATTTCTCCTTTTAAACTTAATTTTCCCTCATTCACAAATTACTGAAAACCATAATGGTTTTCTTTAGCACAAGTAGTACTGAGCTACTTTAGTGCTGGGTTTGATTTTCTCTGGACTCAGGGTCTTTTGCTGAGCCTCAGATGTCCACTGCCAGTTAAATTGAGAGAACGCACGGGCCATGCAGTCTAGCACACCAACGTATCACGGACAGGTGAACCTTGGTACATCACCTTCTTTCCTTTGATTCCGTCCTCCTGGCCTCCCCAGGTGCCCTTCTTCACAACCCCTCAACTCTGGTTCCCCGTCTAGACCATCAAATCTGCTGGTGTCTTCTTTGTTATTCTCTTGGACTGCTTTAGGCTTTTGACCCTGTGCGTCTCCCTGCCTTAGGACCACCCTGGTTCTGTCACCTGCTCTAGTCTCTTTTCCCTTCCTGCCGAGGCAGCTGCAAGCTCCTTCCTCGCTGCTCATCCACGCTGTTCATCCGCTTATTGAAACCTTACTACAGGCCAAGCACCGTGATCAGGGTTTTCCATACATCATCTCACGAACCTATAAATTCCCCCATTTCGGGGAAAAGGGAAATAACGTTCAGGAAGACTAAAGACTAACGTATTCACGATCAAGATCCGGTTAGTGGCAGCACCTGTGCTCAAACCAGCTCTAATTCCAACTCCCAAATCCATTTTTTCCATTACACCGCAGGGCGCGCTCTCCCCGAGCCCAAAGTAGCCGTCTTCCCCCCTCCATTCCTCTAAGGAGAATGTTGGCTCACAGGTGAAGCAGGGAGGCCGTGGCCATCACAGGCCTCGCTACCCGCCCGGGAACCTGACGCCCCGCTGAAGAGAACCAAGCTCGATTTCCCCGTCCCGCCGCACCGCCCCCCTCGCGGGAGGCTCCGCCCCCTGCCTCGATTGGCTGGCGGCAGCGAGTTGGGGCCCGCGGACTGGCTGCGCGGCCGCTGACTAACGTGGCGGAGCTGACGTGGCCGGGACGGCGCGTGGTTCCCCACTGGGCCGCGGACCGGACTCGAGGTGGGCGGTGGAGCGCCGAAACGCGAGCAGCCGCGATGCCGCTGGAGCTGGAGCTCTGTCCCGGGCGCTGGGTGGGCGGGCAGCACCCGTGCTTCATCATTGCGGAGATCGGCCAGAACCACCAGGGCGACCTAGAAGTGGCCAAGCGCATGATCCGCACGGCCAAGGTGAGGGCAGAGCCCGGGAGGGAAAGGGCGCCGGCCGGGGGCGGGGCTGGGGCCGGGGGCGGGGCCGCCGGAGAGCCGGGGGCGGGGAGCGGGGACCGATGGGCTCCGCTTCTCTCCGTAGCCCGCGTGCGGCCCGGCGTCCCGCTCGCCGGTTCTATTTCTAAATTTCTGGGATCCTGCTCATCCCTCCCCACCCTCCTCACTTGTCCGCGTTATTGCGGTGGCCGCCCAACCCCACCTTTGCCCCTCCTGGTGGCAGAATAATGTTCCTTAAACACAGGTTTGGTCAGGTCGTACCCCTGCCTCACACCTTCACTGGCTCCCCATTGTCCACGGGTAGAGTTGAAACCCTTGAACAGAGCCTTCAAGACCTTAATGACCTGGTTCCTTCCTGCCTATCATTTTTCGTTTCTGACCTCTTTCAGCGACACTGAGTTCCTTCCAGCGAGGTGTGAAGTACCTGGAAGTTGCTGTGGTCTTTTCATTTGGCATTGCTTGTGTTTGGAAAGTGAAACAGTTAAAGTGCCAGGGCTCTGGGTTCAAATTCAGCGGCCACCACTTACCAGCTGTGTGAACGAGGGCCGGCTACTTAACCTCTGCGAGCCTCAGTTTCATCATTTGAAGGTCGGGTGGATAATAGTACTTACCTCAGAGTTGTAAGGCTCAAAAGGGATGATTTATTTAAAGCTCTTAGCACAGTACTTGCTGAGGACTCAATAAATGTTAGCTATTAGCAGTAGGAGGTTAAGGAGTATTCAGTGCTCTGTCTTGGCAAATTTCTATTCCTGTACAGGTCTACTCGGATGCTCTTTCCAATCCTTCCCCACAAGGCTGGCCCCCATGACTGCTGTCCTCAAATTGCATTGTCACTGTCCACGCTTCTTGCTCTCTCTGTTCTGGTTCACTCTGTCTTTTTCAACCCCCTTCCCTTCCGTGAAAGCTGTTCACCTGTCGTCACTGGGATTAGGTATTTATCTTGTTCTTCTTTCAGGACTAACTCAGCTTTTCTGGAAGCCTACTGAATCATAAAAAAAATACTTTTAAAGAGCGACAGCTGCACCAAATGGACCAAATGTTTTAAGTGCAACATCTCACTTCATTCCTACAACACAACATGGTGGATTCTATTGGTTTCATTTTAAAGGCTCAGAGAAGTGACTTGTCCAAGGGCACGCAGTAAATACTGGAATTCAGAGCTTTGCTCCTAACCAGAGGGTGCTAGCCTTTGTGCTGTAACATTGTTTTCTAGGGGGGAAATTCCTGCTCATAATTTAGGGAACAACCTGTTTGTGGAGGTGTGACCTCTGAATGCTGAGGTTGTAAAAATACTTCTATGAAGTCATAGAAACAAAGCTTTTTTTTCTTTTAATTTTGGAGGTTGCTTCTGGGGCAAGGGGAGGAGAATGAAGAAGTTGAGCCTGTGGTAGAGTGGAAAGAACACTGGACTGGTGTGAAGATACCACTTACCAACTGAATAATCCTGGGCAGGTGACTTTTCCTCTCTAGGCTTCAGTTTCACTTATTTTATAATATGTGTGTGTTTGTTTTTAAACTTAAAGCAGTGGAATCTTGTGAAATCTTTGTATTTTAGGATTTTTAAAAAAGTATTTGTTGCCAAATAAAGTCACATTCCCACGTTTAGTTACCCAGAGTATCTCATGCAATGAAATCAATCTATTTGCAGTACTAACAGTTGAGCTCATTTGATTAGTTTTATTTTTTTACAACAAAATATATTATTATAATTATATAATATATATAAACTATAAATGTGTTATAATTAGAGATTTACTAGCTGAATATACTTTTAATTTCCAAATTTTGCAGCAAAGGGAGCATCACAGCTTGACACAACCTGGAGTTTTGCTGCTTGTGTTTTGTTTTGTTTTTTGGTGAGGAGAGAGTCAATAAAAACTTGACCACAATCAGCGTTGTAGTAAAACAGAGACAGTGATTGTGTTTTCTGAACCTGGAGTTCACCATAGAATTAAGCAGATCACTCAGTTTTAGGAAAGAAGAGGAAGAACCCGTTCTTCTCTCCAAACAACTGCTGTCAGGTGCAAGATAGTAGAAATTTATCTGACCTCTTGTCTTTAGTAGTTTCTGCTGCTTCACTTTTATCTTCTTCCTGTAAATTAAAGGTTTGCCCAGAGTGGACAGGCTCTTTGATTCCTTGAGGTAGAGCTGAGAAGCAAAGGGAGTGGGAAGCAAATGCCCTGTGACACACACACCTCCTTGACCAAACTTCCCTCCCCTGCCCCCGCCCTGCCTTGGTTTGCGGGAGGCCTGGCTGTAGCAGCCTCTGGGTGGCAGTCATGGGCCAGGAGACACGTGCTCTGCAGCCTTAGCAAAGTGATCTGTCCAGCTCTGCCAGAGACTTTCTGTGCAACCTTGCTTGGGTTACTCTGGGCCTGGGGATCTTCCTCTAGACAATGAGAACTCTGTTGCCCAAGGTCACTTTCCGTTCTCATGTTTTTCAGACTTTCTTGACCATGCCATCTTGTGGTCTTTCCGGGAGGGGGAGCAGCGCTGTTAGCACAGATATTTCTGGACGTGAGGTTTTTAGCAGCGTGAATAACTCTGTCTACAGAAATGTCAGTGAACTGGAGACTTTTCCTCCGTATTTCTATTGAGTGGTTTTTAAAAGCAGTTGTGAGAGATCAGGGGCTGACTGGCAATAGAATTAGAGCTTTTATGGCTGGAAAATCCAGCTTTCATGTTATAGCTTCTGTTCAGTAAGGCCTGGGTCTATCTAAGTCCTTGTCTGTGTACTTTTTGCCCCAGAATCTCTTGTTCAACTAAGATGCCATGCAGAAAAGCACTAGCGTAGAACGGTAAAGCAGAGTTGTTTGTTTCCTGGCCCACGAGGGGCTCCTCCGAGCTGCTCCAGGTCCTGGAGCGAGCCCAGAGCAGCTGTTGATGGAGATGGAAATGCGGGACTGATTTATCCAGCCAGGAGTGAGAGTCACATCCTGACTTCCCCTCAGTTCTGGCCTGGTGCTCATTTTGCTGTCCTCTGCTGAGTTACCCAACTTAAAAATCTTCCTTAGCTGTTTAATTATTTTTAATATAAAATAAACTGATTTTGCATTTTAAGGGGCGACAAGAGAGGGAGGCCCCATCCCCAGCCTTCTCTTCCTTTGAGACCTTGCTTCTCCTTTTCCTCTTTGCCTCTGTCGGTCAGCCTTATTTTTAAAGATACTGATGTCAGAGCTGTTGTCCCAGCATTTCCCTTTTCTCTGAGAATCCACGACAGGCCACTGAAAGGAGCCTGTTGTGTGTTGCAGGAGTGTGGGGCCGATTGTGCCAAGTTCCAGAAGAGTGAGTTGGAGTACAAGTTTAATCGGAAAGCCTTGGAGAGGCCCTATACGTCCAAGCATTCCTGGGGGAAGACGTATGGGGAGCACAAGCGCCACCTGGAGTTCAGCCATGCCCAGTACAGGGAGCTGCAGAGATACGCCCAGGAGATCGGCATCTTCTTCACCGCCTCAGGCATGGATGAGGTGAGCCCTTGGTTTTGCTCGGTCCTTTGCTAGGCCTGGAGTTAACTCCAGCCATTGCTTATTTGAGCCTTTTTTGTGCTTTCTAGACTTAGCGTTCCCAATCACATTAACCGTATCAATGCCCAACTGAATGGGAGGCCAGGAGAAGCAGAGGTCCAGTGAGATTTTGTGGGAGGAGTACCAGAAGTTTCTAAACAAGTTGTCTTTGGGAGTAAGGGGCAGCCACACTGGCATCCCCGAGTCCCTCAAGCTTCTGGGAGACCCCTGCCGGAGCAGTTTTCTCCCAATGGAAAGTGGCTTGGACTAGGAATCAGGAATCCTCCCTTCTGACAGGGGTACATCCCTTGCTGCGTGGCCTTGGCAGCTTTGGGTGGGGGGCATTGGTAGTCATCCTGAGTGGTTCACAGAATGGTCATGCTGAAGTTCTAGAAAGGTCCAGCAGGTGCCACGTGTCAGGTCCTGTCTGCTCTGTGACCTGCCCCTTTGAGATTTCCTTTGTGTACTCTTTTTCAGAGGTAAAAAGTTTAATTGTGAAAATAATAAACATCTTAGAAAGTTTAGAGACAGGAAAAACTAACCCGTAATTGCTATATGGTGGCTCTTTTTATAGATTTAAGTCTTATGTGCATTGCATGGTTGCTACATTTGTGAATATTTGGTTCTGTGCATGCTTTTCCCATTTAACATTGTATAATGTTAAATAATATAGTTAAATAATAAGTTTTACCCATATCTGGGTTTTTCTTTCCAGCTTTACTGAGATAAAATTGACATAAGTCCTCACATCTTTTGCTTTAAGTTCCTTTTTTTTTTTTAAAGATTTATTTATTTATTTGACAAACAGAGGTCACAAGTAGGCTGAGAGGCAGGCAGAGACAGAGAGAGAGGGAAGCAGGCTCCCCGCTGAGCAGAGAGCCCAATGCGGGGCTTGATCCCAGGACCCTGGGATCATGACCTGAGCTGAAGGCAGAGGCTTTAATCCACTGAGCCACCCAGGCGCCTCTTAAGTTCCTTTTTTTTCAAAAACTGTGATTAATTTTTGAGAGAAATGTACACAGGCTTGAGTGAGCGGGGCCAGTGGCAGAGGGAGAGGAAAGAGAATCGTAAACAGGCTCCATGCTCAGCTCAGTGCAAAGCCTGATGTGGGGCTCGATCTCAATGACCCTGAAGTCACGACCTGAGCTGAAAGCAAAAGTCCATTGCCCAACTGACTGAGCCACCCAGGCGCCCCGTGCTTAAAGTTTTTCATAACAATGTCATACTTCTTTTTTTTTTAATTTTAAAATGTATTTATTTATATGAGCGAGAGAATATGTGTGAGGATGAGGGGAGCGGGGGAGGCAGAGAGAGAGAAACTTATGGAGACTTTGTTGAGTGCAGACCTGATTCAGGGCTCAGTCTCACTAGCCAAGATCACGAGTCAAAACCAAGAGTCAGATGCTTAACTGACTGCAGCACCCAGGCGCCCCAGCAATGTAATAAATCTTTTGAGGATTTATAATGTAACCATTTCTCTACTTGTGTACATTGCAGGTTACTCTGGGGGTTTTTTGTGCTTCTAATTTATGCTGAGATGAACATCATTTTCCTGTGTTCTGTGTTGTTTCTTTAGGGTGGCTTTGCAGAAATCGATCATTAGATGAAACCTACGAGCATTGTTATGGCTCTTGAAACTTTTGGAATACTTTTGGTCAGTCAGAGTAGTTGAATCAATTCCAGTTCATTCTGTAGGCCTCCCTGACCGTTTGTGTCCCTGTTCCAATCCCAGAATACATTATAAACAGTCGAAAGGAAACATAAGTCTAGTCTGGGCTGTTGGTCGACTAGGCTGTTGGTGGTTTTAACAGGGGCGGGGAGGCAGAGAACCTAGGCATCTCGGGGAAATGACAAGTTCAGACCTCGGTTCTATGGACAGATTCTTCCCTTAATTCGCAGCTTTCATAATAAGCCTGACAGTCTTCAGACCCAGTTGTGCATTTGATGATCATAATTTCCTACTTTTGAATTATGACTTACAAAGCATCTTTCCTTACAGTAAATATATTTTATCCCTACTGTGCCCCACTTTGCAGATGAAGATATGGAGGCTCTGAGGGGCTGGGAAATTTGTACAAAGTCACACGCGCAGGAAGTGGGTCTCGAAGGTGCAGTGTGCTTTCCCCTGTTCTTCAGCTCTGCCTGGACATCAGTCCAGGTGTGTGTGGCTTCGTGGAGCTCAGCGGAGCCTTTGGGCTTCCCCCTTGCTCTTTACTGCCTTGATGTTGGTGGGTGGAGAGCCTCTGGGCCCAAGAGCTGCTCTGGGGACCAGGAGACAGATTTTTTGAGGAAAGTGTTCCTGAAGAGGTGGCTGGGCTTTTTTCTGATCCCAGCTTAAAGAACACTTCCTCAGGGAATTCTTCCTGTTCCCCAGCTTGGTTCAGCCCCTCCTGTTAAGTTCTCCTTGTCTCCCGTTACTTGAGTAAGAGTGTGTTAACCCTCCCACTTCCGTCCCAGACTGCTAGCCGACGGAGGCATCTCTGGTGCCTGGCCTGTAGTAGGTGGTTGGGAGACATTTGTTGGAGGAATAAACGAAGGAGCCAAACAAAAGAGAGGGTTAGTGGTTTTTTTCAGATTCTTATAGGATCTGAAAATTTTAAAAGTTTAAGCAGGAAAGAGCATGTGCTTTAGGATCTGAAAGACTTGGCTGTTGTTTTGGTTTTACTGTTAACTGACATTTTTGAGTATTTATGATGTACCAAGTTTTCTGCTAGGTATTTTAAACGTAACAACTCATTTACTCGTCTTAACAACCTCTTCAAATAGCACAGTTCACCCCATTTCACAGGGAGGGTGTCAGTAGTCACTAATTAGCTAACTGCCCCCCCCCCCCCAGACCATACTTTTCTTTCATCTCCTTGGGCCTGTTTCCTCTTAGGGAAATGGCAAGGCATTGATTAAGATACGTCACCCAGAGGCTTGTCTTCTGAAGCGGGTGAGACCATATACATGAAGCACACATTTGAAGATGGGACCCTGTCTGTGTGTTCGCTGTGAACCCAGATCCTGGCACTTAGTATCTCCTGATCTTAGTACTTCCTGATCTTGGTATATGCTGAGTGCCTCGGAAGGAAGGTCACACCTAGACACTGACATTTGTTTTCATTTTGTACTTGTGTCATATACTGTGGGTTCACAGCAATTTGGGATTGCTCTTTGGCAGTCCTCTAGAACACTCAGACAGCCAAACCCTTGTCCTCAGAGGGCAGGTTTGGGTTAAGGAAACTACCCCTTCTTGTGCTGAGTGTGAAACTGTGTCTGATTGGCTTAGTAACGAGACAGGGCAGCAAAGCTCTGGAATGAATTTCCAAAGATTATGGTAGTGTTCTGGGTCTCTAGTGTTGTCTTTGCGTACAGCCTTTCCCAGAGAAATGAATTTGAGAAGCACTCTTGGTTGGAGGACTAAGTTTTAACCTGTTTATTAAAAATAGTCTCAGGGCACCTGGGTGGCTCAGTCAGTTAAGCATCTGACTCTTGATTTTGGCTCAAGCCATGATCTCAGGGTTGTGAGACTGAGCCCTGCATTGGGCTCCGCACTCATGGGGAGTCTGCTTGAGATTCTCTCCTTCTCCCTCTCCCCAGCTTGCATGTGTATGCACTTTCTCTCTTTATTAGAGCACATGCTCTTGTTCTTTATTTGAGAGAGAGAGAGGGAGAGCAGAGTGAGCGAGCGAGAATATGTGTGCGGCAGAGGGAGAAGCAGACTCCCCACTGAGCAGGGAGCCCATTGCAGGGTTCTGTCCCAGGACCCCAGGATCATGACCTGAGCCAAAGGCAAACGTTTAGCCGTTTGCTAAACCACCTGCCACCCAGGTGCCCCAAATAAATAAATCCTTAGAAAATAAAAAAATAAATAAAAATAATCAACCTTGGTGGTTTAAGTTACTCTCTCACCCTTCACCTCATAGTTGCTTCCCCAGGACAGTTTTCCTAAAACCTGACCAGAGGGGAAGTGGAAGAAGGGTCACATGAGAATTCCATGGTAGTGACACCTGAAAGCAATAATAGTTTTAGAGTAATGAGAAGAGTATGACAGTGGTTCTCAAAGTATGGTCCAGGAACCCCTGGGGGGATCAGGATGCCTTTCAGAAGGTCCACCAGGTCCACACTGTTTTCACAATGATATTCAAATGTGATTTGCCTTCTTCACTGTCATTCTCTCCCAAGTGTATAGTGTTGTTTTCCAGAGGCTGTGAGGTGTGTAATGACATCATTCCCCTGGCAGTGGCTACAGAAAGGTGTGCTTCGGGGTGCCTGGGTGGCTCAGTGGGTTAAGCCTCTGCCTTCGGCTCAGGTCATGATCTCAGGGTCTGGGATCGAGTCCCGCATCGGGCTCTCTGCTCAGCAGGGAGCCTGCTTCTTCCTGTCTCTCTGCCGGCCTCTCTGCCTACTTGTGATCTCTCTCTCTGTCAAACAGATAAATAAAAAATCTAAAAAAAAAAAAAAAAAAAAAGGTGTGCTTCGTGCTCTTTTATTTTAGTAACAACTCCTTTCACAGACCACACGATTCGCCAATTACAGTTTACAGTTCAGTTGTTTTTAGTATTTTCAGAGTTGTGGTGGCCTTCACCACAGCGACCTTCCGTGCATTTTTATCGTGTACCCATTCACAGTCTTTTCTTAGTCCCCTTGTTTCCCTCAGCCCAAGGCAGCCTCTCACCGTTTCCTGTCTCAGTACATTTGCCCTTTCTGGACATTACCTGTAAACAGAATGAGACAGCCTGTGGTCCTGTGTTTCTTGCCTCTTCCACACAGTGACGTGTTCCGGGTCTGTCGGTGTTGCTCGTGCGCCTCGCCCCTGGTTATGGCTGAGTGACAGTCTCGAACACAGAGAGACTGCGTCTTATTTACCCGCTCATCAGTTGGTAGACTTTGGGGTTATTTCCACTTTTTGCCTAGCAGGAATAACGCTTCCATGAACGTTCAGGTACAGGTTTTGCACAGGCATGTTTTTACTCTCTTGGGCATACGTGGTAACTCTGTGTTTAACTTTGGAGCATTTGCCAGACTGTTTTCCAAAATGGCTGCACCTGGTTTCTAACCCTCCCAGCAGTGTAGGAGTGTCTGGGTTTCTCCATGTCTTCACCAAGCACTTGTGAAGAATCTGACTTTCTGATTCTAGATGTCCTAGTGAGTGCGAAATGGCATCTCATCGTGGTTTTGACTCCTATTCCCTGATGTTGAGCACCTTTGCACGTGCTTATTGACCATTGTATACCTTCTTCGGAAGAATGTCTGTCACATCCTTTGTCAATTTTTTTTTTAAGATTTTATTTATTTATTTGACAGAGATCACAAGTAGGCAGAGAGGCAGGCAGAGAGGGAGGAGGAAGCAGGCTCCCTGCTGAGCGGGGAGCCCAGTGGGGAACTCGATCCCAGGACCCTGGGATCATGACCTGAGCCGAAGGCAGAGGCTTTAACCCACTGAGCCACCCAGGAGCCCACATCCTTTGTCAATTTTTTTTTTTTAAAGATTTTTTATTTATTTGACAGACAGAGATCACAAGTAGGCAGAGAGGCAGGCAGAGAGAGTGAGAGGGAAGCAGGCTCCCCTCTGAGCAGAGAGCCCGATGTGGGACTCGATCCCAGGACCCGGGGATCATGACCTGAGCCGAAGGCAGCGGCTTAACCCACTGAGCCACCCAGGCGCCCCCTTTGTCAATTTTTAATTGGGTTAACTATCTTTATATATTCCGGATATGACTCCCTAGTCAGGCATTGATTTGCAAAAATGGTTCCCTTTCTTCTGGGTTGTCTTTTCATGTTTTGATGGTATTCTTGCAAGCACAAACATCTTTAGTTTTTATGACGTCCAATTAATGTTTTTTCTTTTGTGCTTGTCTATTCTAAAATTTCTCAGTTTTAGGGGCGCCGGAGTGGCACAGTCAGTTAAGTGTCCGACTTGGTTTTGGCTCACATCGTGACCTCAGGGTTGTGAGATCAAGCCCTGCATTGGATTCCTTGCTCAGCTCTGAGTCTGCTTGAGATTCTCTCTCCCTCTGCTCTCCCGCTCATGCTTTCTCCCTCTCTCTCTCCCAAATAAATAAATAAAATATTTTTTAAAATTTCTCCATTTTAAACCACAATGTGGTATTGCTACAGAGCTATCAGTCTGGTAAAACAAAAAGTGACAATAATACCAAAAGGTCATAAGGATGTGGAGAAAATGGAGCATTCCTATGCTGCTGGTGGGACTGCAGAAAGGTATAATCACTCTGGAATATACAGCACTCTCCTTTTTCTAAACATAACCTTATTTTAATACAGTTCACATGTGGTGTTCTATCACAATTTACTCAGTGTACTGGTAGTTTCTTATAAACTGGACAACACATGAAAATATTTTGCATCTGTGTGTGGGGATGGATGTTAACTGAACTTTTTTTGGTAGTCATTTCACAGCATGTGTATATATCAAATTATTTTGTACACCCAAAACTAATACACTGTTATGTGTCAATTATAGCTCCGTAAAAAACAACAATTTATTGCATACCTAAAAAAACAACACAAACTAAACATGCTCCACACGTAGCCCGCCAGGTGTCATTTGATAATTTAAAATTCATACAAAACCTTGTCACACATGTCCACGACAACTTCACCTGTATAGCCCCCAGACTAGAACAACCCAGAGAGTTCTCTAGCAGGGGAACAGTTCCAACCATAAAAAGCAATGAACTGCTGATAAGTGCTGCAGCTTGGATGGCTCTCCAGGGTATTACGTGGAGTGAAAAAGCCAGTCTCAGAAGGTTACATACTATATCGTTGAGTGTATATAGCAAATGACAAAGTTACAGAGTTGGAGAACAGATGATCGGTAATCAGTGGATAGGGAGGGGAAAGGTGGTGAGTGGATCTGGCCAGAAGGCCTTGGAATGATGGCACAGTTTTGTAATGTGACTCTGGTGGTTGAGTCTGTGCACACGGTCAGGCTGTATAGAATTAGACGCACACCCGCACAAATGAATGCTTGTAGAAATCTTGACATCTAATCCGATCAGTAGACCCTGTCAACGTCACTTTCCCAGTTGTGATTTTGTACTCTGGTTTTGTAAGATGTCACTATAGGGGGATCTGGGTGAAGGGTACAGAGGATCTTCTCTGTATTATTTCTTACAGCTTCATGTCAAGCTACCATTATTTCAAAATAAAAACTTTAAAAAGCCCCCAAATACCTTAGTTTTAATTTTAATTCCGTAAATGGATAGAACCTACATGAACAAAAGCCCTGTAGAGGCCGTAGTCATTTTTAAGAGTGCCAAACCTTGGGGGGCCCCATGCTGAATGGTGCACACCCAGGTTTTACGGTTGAGCCTGCAGACTCTGGGGTCCGATTCCAAGTTCGAATATGCTTCTGCTTCTCATCCCTGGTGAATCCAGGTGGAGGTCGTTCAACCTCTTTGTGCTTCTGTTTGTTCACGTGCAAAGCACAGTTAGTACCTGAACCCATCTTGCAAGGTTGTTGTGGGGATTATCCGTGATTATTGACATAGAGCATAGCACACAGTTGTTGCTGAGCTGATGTTAGCTACAGTTAAGGAGGGCAACCCGGGCTGAGCGTCAGGACATCTGGCTGGCTTCTTGCCCTGACTCTGCTCTGAGCTGATCTCGGTGTGAGCCTAGCGAGCCCCTTCCCTCTCTGGGCCTCCATTTCCTTTTGTGCATAAGCTGCTGTCCACAGGCTCTCCCAGCTCTGATGCAGACCCAGAGAAGATAGGACGAAGGCCACTTACCTGCACCTGGTATGAGGGTTTTCCTTCTCAGCCCACGCTGCCAGGCACCTGAGCTCCCGGACGTGACCTCTGAAGGAGAGAGGGCACCTCCTGGCATCGTGTCCTTAGGAAAGGTCACTTGTTCAGGTCGTTCACTCCCAGGTGGCTTTGAGGCAGAAGCAGGAACAGCTGGGAGATGGAGAAGAGCCTGGGTGTTGGTGGTCAGGTTCTGCCTCTGCCTTACCCTTCTGCTCCTTTCCCTCTGCTCCCCAGGAAAGCCCTGCTGTGTGGTGTGTGTGACACGGGCTCTGTGGCCACACTCTCTGAGTTCAGGTTCTGGCACTCACCCTTTGTGGGCTCAGGCTCATCGTGTAACCTTTATTGAGCCCCAGTGTCCCATCTTCCAAGACAGGGTGATAAGGATGCCCAGCCCCCATGGCTGTGGTGAGTGGTGGGGCGTTCTGTTACTGAGAGTCCTTTGAAGTTGTTTTGCTTCGCGCTATCTGGACAGGGCGACGTCTCTGCCCGGGAATGCCATGCTTCCCAAGTGTCCTCCAGGCTGACCCAGGCATAGGTAATGAGGGGAACTGCATTCTTTTTTTTTTAAATTTTTTAAATTTATCTGATGAAACACAGCAAGAGAGGGAACACAAGCAGGGACAGTGGGAGAGGGAGAAGCAGGCTTCCTGCTGAGCAGCGAGCCTAATGCGGGGCTGATCCCTGGATCCTAAGACCAGGACCTGAGCTGAAGGCAGACGCTTAACAATGGAGCCACCCAGAGATGCATTCTTAAGAGCCGTTAAAAGAGTTAATTTGCTGGCCAGGTCCCTTTTCTGAACCAGCATGTCCTGTCTGCCCAGCTGTTGGAAGTGGGTTCGTCACTTGTTCTGTGTGTACCTGGCAGGTGGCACTGGGTATTTAGCCCTGACTTCCTTGTGGGTGGCAGCTAGTTCTTGAGTGTCTCGTTTCTCCTCTCAGTGCACCGTCCTAGGGTACTCCTCGTATGCTGAGGGAAGGTACAGAGCGGTGGGATTTTATCAAGGCTGACAGAACTACCAGGGCACCCGGTCAGAGCTGCCGAGACACACGTGGAACGGGACTGAAATGAGCAGAGTTCTTAGGTCTAAAGGAGAGTTCTGTTGAGAAAGCCGATAGAGCCCACAACCGTCGAGGTGGCCCCTGAAGGACATGCTGCCCTCGCACACAAGTGTCCTGTCCTAGCAGAGCTGGGTACCCCAGAGAAAGGTACCCCCTTTCCTCCTTTCTCCTTTCCTTTGCCACCCCTGCTAGCAGAGCACCCCCTACCCAAGCCGTGGTGTGCTCTGACAGGGCCACTGGGACTGTCCCCGTGCTTCCCCCTTCCTCATTCCCTCATGCTGGGCAGCTCTCCAGCACCCTCTGTTCTCCCCAGCTCATTGCTGTGGGCTTTTCCCCTTTTCCACAGGATCTCAAATGCTGAGGGGTGGGGAAGGGGCTATAGACAAATCCCAGTTCCTCTTCTTGCTTCTGTTACCCCTCAGGTCAGTGGGCTGGGATATGGCAAGGAGGTTTTGTGGACACGCTTTGTCCATCCTCATTAGTTAGTAATTACTACCAATTAATTATTAGTAATGAAGCCTCTCCCCTACCCCCTTCCCCCTAATAAACAAGGGTTCTGAGTTGAGTAAGTGTGGGAAACACTGGGATTTAAAAAAAAAAAAAAGGCTAGACAACTATACTTATTGGGACCCTGTAAGAGGGAGCTCTGGCAGTGCAGCATTTTCCGGAACCAGGTTGCTGGTGGGACCCTCTCCTGTGAATGTAAACCAGTGGATTCTTCAGGAAGGTCCTGTTGGCCCCTCCTTTCAGACAGACTGAAAGCCTTTGTGCTAGGGGGTGGGAGGTAGGAGAATGGTGAGGCTGCCTGGCTGCACGGTACTCCTACATGGCAAAGGGATGGACAGCGGGGTGGGGAAGCCGGGGAGTCCATGGAGAACGGAGGTGTCACCGGCGCTGACCCAGCCTGAGGGCCCTGGGCCCCGCACTGCAGCCTAGAAATCTGCCCCATTACTGCAGTTGGCGCCCTCTGCAGAGATTAATCCAAAGCGGCAGTGTTCGGAATGGCCGCTAGGTGGGGCTAGTTCTCCAGGGGACTGTGAACACACCCCTTTCCCTTAAGAGAGAAAGGGGCCCCTTCTGTAGAATCTGTAGATTTCCGTGCAGATTTTCCAGCCCTCATAGGTGAGCTTCTGCACAGTGTTTCTCCTGCGTTTGGTCCCTCCTTCCTCCTGCTGCAAGAGGCTCCTGCTGCCTCTCCTATTCATGCTGTTGGGGACTTTGTCATCCTGAGCCCTTCTCTCTGGAGCTGAACATTGTAAGGAAGAAAACTTAGCATAGGGTTTTCCCTCTTGCGGTAGAAAAACACTCTCCATCTGCCAGATAGAATGAGAAGAGTGGGAGACGTAGACTTTGATCAATAAACCCATTACAAGGGATGTTTTTCACTTCCATTTCAGGGCTGGCTAACAGTGTGAGAGACACTTAAACAGGAGAGGTGAGAGAGAACGATTTGGAGGGGACAGGAGAGGTGGGGGAGAAATCCCGCACAGGGAACACCACTCGAACTCCAGCGAAGGCATCTTAGCAGGCCTGGGAGTAAGGGGCACTCGGGCCACACTGGCTGGTGTCTCTTGAACCCAGGGGTTTGTGAACTGCCTGTGAATTGTTCACTGGCTCATTACGCACTGAGTATGGCTCTCCTGCAGCTCTAACCTTCATGCTAGAGGTTTTACATGGAAGGAAAGTGGGTTTCTCTAAGTGCAGCCAGTGATTGGAGTAGCTTATCACCTGCGGGCGAGATGGAAGGAAGCTCGGGCAGCCTCGGGTTGATATAAAGAGCCTGCCGGTGGAATTGCCACTGCTGTGCCCTCTAGGTTTCCAGCCGTAGCTCCTTACGAAATAGGATTCACCGAGCAGCAGTGGTAGTATTACCCAGAAACTTAAGAGAAACACAGACCTGCAGGCCCCACCCTAACCCAGCAGCATCAGAATTTGCATTTCATTTGAGCAAGATCCCTGGGAGATCATTGTACCGTATTCAGGTGTGAGAAGCAGGGATCCAGCCTTCCAAACCTACTTCTGAAACCCGGGTAGCATTTTACAATAGATTGAACTTAGATATTTGGAAGCATTCTGAGACCTTGATTCTCCCCACTGCTGGTATCCAAACTCCAATTTAAAAAAAAAATAGTAATAAAAGATAGTTTTGGGGGGGTTTTGTAATTTGATAACAAGTTGAGATTTTACTCTTTAAACCTGTAGACCACTGATTCTGTTAGCATTTGTTGACACTTACCAATTTCCTGATCTTGAGTCTTATTGACGCACTCAGGTGGAGGTAAAGGATGGTGAAGGGCCCTCGCAGTGATGTTGTGTTGAAAAAAGAAAAGTGGATGAGGGGCACCTGTGTGGTTCAGTTGGTTAAGCATCTGCCTTCAGCTCCGGTCATGATCCTGGAGTCCTGGGATCAAGCCCTGTATAGGGTTCCCTGCTCAGCAGGGAGTCCGCTTCTCCCTCTGCCCCTGCTCTCTAGATCTCGCTCTCTTCTCTCTCTCTCATGTGTGCCTGTTCCCTCTCTAATAAATAAATAAAATCTTTTTTAAAAAATGAACGAGGTTTGTTTTTCCTGTGGGCAGCAGGGTTTGGAGGCTGACAGGGTGTGGGTTTGATGGGCTTTGCTGGCTGTGGATCACTGGATCAGGGCTGGGCCATAAAATGCTGCATTTTTTCCACTCGTGGCAAGGGTTAAAATGGCTTCTTTTCCTGGCTGTTTGGTTTTGAGTAAAGGGTAAGGCCTTCGAGGGACACTCACTTTCTCGCCACCTGGTTTTCTGGACCAAGATTAGGTCATGAGCTCTTTGTGATTGAACTCTGGGCTCCTTGGAAGGGAAGGTCTGACCTGGGGTCTGATTCTTTTGCAGAGCTAGAAGCCAGTACAGGCCAGTGTGCAGTGTTTGTTGGACGAATGGACAGGTGGCTGTGAATGCAGATTTGCATCTGAATGAAGTAACTGACATAACACACCTGTCCCAGCTTTCGGGTTGTTGTTGCGAGTCTCTCTTGCTGGGCAGGAGGAGGGGTTTTTCTGTTTGTGGCTCCTCGCCTGACCTGAGCATGGTGATTTTGAACAGCGGTGAAAAAGAGCTCCCTCTTTGATTTTTATAGATGGCAGTTGAGTTTCTACATGAGCTGAACGTTCCGTTTTTCAAAGTTGGATCTGGGGACACTAATAATTTTCCTTATCTGGAGAAGACAGCCAAAAAAGGTGAGAGTTTAATGTTTGCCCTAAAATGAAGAAGTCCAAATCTTCCCATTTTTATTCCCTTCGTAGAGCCCACCAGAGGAGTCTCCTGAAGACAGACGTTGGAAACCTCTTTACACTTAGCATATACTTCTGTTTTTCCATGTGCTGACTTTGGAAGGAAAGACATGAAGGATAAGTCAGTTTTTAAAGAAACTTTAAAAAAAATTTTTTTTATTTTTTAAATATTTTATGTATTTATTTGACAGAGATCACAAGCAGGCAGAGAGGCAGGCAGAGAGAGGGAGGGGGGAAGCAGGCTCCCCATGGAGCAGAGAGCCCGATGTGGGGCTCGGTCCCAGGACCCTGGGATCATGACCTGAGCCGAAGGCAGAGGTTTTAACCCACTGAGCCATCCAGGCGCCCCAAGAACCTTTTAAATTAAAGATTATTGATTTACGTGAAATGGAGGATATGGCAGTATATAGAAGACTTCTTAGAGAAAGTTTGACTTTGAGAAATAGTCTGTGCGTACAGTGTCATATCGAACCTCTGCCTGTTTCAGTTTGTAAAGTGGTCTTGCAACATGAATCCTCTCATTTGATCCTCCTGACAACCCTGGCACTGAAGCAGGTTCAAGGATTATGATGCTTTGTACTTAATTCATAGAGGAGGCATGCGAGACCACACGGCTGGGAGGCGGCTGCTCTGGGCCTCACACTCTCTCATGCCCTTGAGCTGGGGGCCGTGCTCCCCCTCGCCCTCGCCTCTTCATCCAGCGAGATGCTCATTTTTCTCCGAGGATCGTGATATTCCTCTGCCTCCTGACTTCAGCTCACTTCACTAAACACTAATATTGGGGGCGAGGGGAGTCTCCCATTTCCTCAGGGTCGGGGGCAGGAATCCACCAAGCTCCCCTCTCCCCCAGCAGTGGCTGGCACAGTGTCTGAGAGATCCCTGTGGCGTTCATTTGGATGATGAGACCAGCAGTTGGGGTGTGTTTGAGGGAGAGTCCCAACCCCCAAAGAGAACGTGCTGATGGTGTTGGTGTTGGGTCACTCAGGCCGCCCGATGGTCATCTCCAGCGGGATGCAGTCGATGGACACCATGAAGCAAGTCTATCAGATCGTGAAGCCCCTCAACCCCAACTTCTGCTTCCTTCAGTGCACCAGCGCATACCCGCTGGCCCCCGAGGACGTCAACCTGCGCGTCATCGCGGTAAGCAGGCCATTGTCTGATCGGGCCACACTGCAGTGGCGTTCCTTGAGCCGAGTACTGCGGGAAAGCTGGGACCTTTCTTGTAGCCAAAATTCTAACCGGTCTTGACCTGCTTCATGTAATTGGAACAGAACCACCTGTGCAGTTAAGGCAGCAGGTACATTCTATAGAGGGTGATTGTAAATTAATTTTTCTTAAAAACCAATCTTCATTTTCCCCCTATGAGATTTAAGGTGCCGTCTCATAATTGTCTGTATACACTTTCTGCTGTGTGTATTGGCCATCAGAGGTCCCTCGTCTGTGAATTGCTGCTTCATATCCTTTCTTAGTATGCCGTCTCTTGTGTGTGTGTAAAAGAGAAGATTTAACCATTTTCACCATTTTTAGATGTACAGTTCAGTGGTGTGAAGAACATTCACGTGGCTGTGTGACCATCACCACCACTCATCTCCAGAACTTTTCCATCTTCCCAGACTGACACTGTACGCATTAAACACTGAGTCCCGCATTCCTTTCTCCCCCAGCCCCCATCAGTGTCCATTCTGCTTCTGTTTCCATGAATCTGACTCCTCTAGAGGCCTCATCTAAGCAGAATCCCACCCTGTGTCCTTGTGTCTGCCTGCGCACACTTACACACCATGTGCCAGGCTCCGTGCTGTACCGTGTGCCAGGGTCTCATTCCTTGTCGAGGCCGCATCATATTCCATTGTGTGCATAAACCACCTGTGGTTTGTCTGTCCCTCTGCCGATGGACATTTGGGCTGCTTCTGCCTTTTGGCTACTGTGAATAAGGCTAGTAGGGTCACTGGTACGCAAGTACCCGTTGGGTTTTCTTCATATTGAGTTGTAGGAGACCGTCTCGAAACTTGCGGCTTCTCCTGCTCTCTGCTCTTGGCCAGCTCTGTTATTTTTTGCCTGTAATTCTGAGCCTCCGTGAGGCTCAAGGTGGTTACAGTGACAGCCTTGAGGGAGCTTTCTCTCTCGTAGGATTTCGTCTCCTCCACCTCAGCCATTTCACAGATGGTGAAACCCAGTCCCAGAGGGAAAAGGCCTTACTTGGCTGAGACCTCACAGCAGCTTGGTGGCAAAGCTGGGACTGGAATCCCCCGTCTCTTGTTGTCTCAGGCCACCGCCATCCCTTTCTCCTGGTAGCACACGAAGCTTAACTTAATTAGAAGCAGGTACATGTAATTATCCTACACAACCATTGTAGTTATATCAGTGGAATTTTAAATATACACAGGCGTATAACCCCAATACTGCAATTCACTAGTTTCCTTTTATATTTTGCTTTTGGTACAGTATTTTGACATTCTGTTCCCCACCCCCCCCCCCGCGATAGTGTAAGCTTTTGTATATGTTGCTACACAGTTTTCATATTTAACTTAAAAAAAAAAATTAGCCTTTTTGAAAGCAGACCCTGCTACCTTTTTACCTAAACTTCTGTCTCTCCCAAGTGGTAGCTTTTTCTCTATTTCTAGCTCATCTCTAAATCATGTCATTTAAAAAATTTAAATGTGACTTTTTTTTTAAACTCCAACAGCTCTGAAATCTGTGCTGTAGAGGCTAAGCGTTCTCTGTGCTCTCATCCCACGGAGATTACTGTCAGCAGCACTTTGCCTTACGTGACTCCACATGTTTTCCTCGATTTTCTTTCTCTGTGGATATGGCCCGCCCCCCCCCCTTCCCTTCTCTTCTCACCCAGGATGCCGTCATGTCCTTTCCCGATACTGGGGCACAGTGAGGGTCAGCCGCCTGCCTGTCTCCGCCATCTCGGGCCGGCCCACCCATATGCCAGCACTCTGACCCCGCAGCCTGCATTCCCTTGTCCGTCGCTTACCCTCGGGCCTGGTTTTCAGGGCCTTTGCCACTCAGCGGTCCTCCTGATCTTTTATTAGACCCCATCTGGGTCTTTCTACTACATTTAAGCTTTCTGGTCCCCCTCAATGACAATACTCGCTTGACGAATGTCTTTTGTTGCTTTCAGTGAATTATAGATCACAGATTAGTTAATTATTTAGCATTTCCACCAAAGGATTGTTTCGAGGTTGGGCCGTATATATTACTGACGATGATGTTTGTGCATACAGCGCACTGGCTTTCAGCAGCTCAGGCTAATTAAATGTGACAGATGCCTTCTGAATGAGTTTAGGCGTTCGGTTATAGTTCTGTTGTTACTCCTGGTGGTTTGTGCTGTGTGAAGCATTCTTAGACTGCATTCTTGCTAATAGTAGCTATTGTTTTGGGAGAATCGCGGTGTGCCAAGTGCTTTTCTCGCATCTGGAGCAGTGCTGGGCAGGTAGCAGTGTTATACCAAGGAGAAGCTCAGAGAGCCTCAGCGTCTTGCCTGTATTTGCACAGACAGTGAGAGGTCCAAACGGGACTCCAGCCTAGATCTGCCTGACTGCACTCTGTGCGTAAAGTGTCACAATATTTAACTTTTTCTTTCTTTCTTTTTTCCTATTTTAAAGGAATATCAGAAACTCTTTCCTGACATTCCCATAGGGTATTCTGGGCACGAAACGGGCATAGCGATATCTGTGGCTGCGGTGGCTCTGGGTGCCAAGGTGCTGGAGCGTCACATCACTTTGGACAAGACATGGAAGGGGAGCGACCACTCGGCCTCGCTGGAGCCTGCGGAGCTGGCCGAGCTGGTGCAGTCCGTGCGCCTGGTGGAAAGGGCCATGGGCTCCCCGACCAAGCAGCTGCTGCCCTGTGAGATTGCCTGCAACGAGAAGGTGGGTTCTGCACGACCCTGCCGCACCCCACTGTCCTGGGAGGGGCCGCCGTGGGCTTCCCTGCTGGGGGAGTCGGTACTAACCCTGAGTCCGGGCTCAGGTTAGCAGTGGGAGAGGCATGTCACGTAAGGGAGTGTCAGCAGTTTCTGCGGCCTCCTAGGGTCCTGCTGGAGTTTCCCACCAAGTCTCTCCAGCCTTTGGCTCCAGGGCTCTAGATTCCAGGAGCTGTAAGTGGGTTCAGGGTAGCCTCATGAGATGCCTGGCTGCTGAAGTCCTACTCCCTTGGAGTAGGTGAGGCTTGAGAAACTATCGGCCAGAGGGGTTCAGTGAGGCAGCGATAGAAGGGCCTGTGATACGTTGTTGAGGCATCTGTAGATGGAGGCGACCCTGGATGGCTGGGGCAGTGGGTTGTGGCCAGGGCTGGTGGGGGATGACGCACATCTTCCCCTGGGGGCAGTGCGAGCTGTGCAGCATTGACCTTCAGACGGATGGGATGGTGAGGCCTCGCTGACTGTCTGGGCTTCTTAGAAGCTGTGGCCTAGACCTGTCTTGGCCTCTGTTCCCAGAGCCAGGTGCCCTGGGACTGCCGGGAGTGCAGGCACTCCTGATCTGCTGCGGTTGTCTGGGGGGAGGCAGAGTCTGAAGCCCAGGCAGGTGTGAGGAATACCATCATCTTTTATTCTAGTAGGGCCTGATTAAAGATGCCTACGTACCAGGACATGGAAATCGTAGTAAAAAGAAACAAACTGCCTTGCAGAGGAAAACGGGAGGGAATTGCACCAGAATTGAGCCCTTAGTTTGGTTTCGAGCCTCCCGGCTCCCTGGGCAAACAGTGACTACCACAGGGTGGTGCGTCATCTGGTAACATCCATTGGCAGAACTTGGGTCCTGGCATGGAATTTTGGAATTGATCCCTTGGCCCTCACATGGAGGATGTCAAGTGATGCAGTGATTTGTTCAAGAGCTTTTCTGGACAAGACGCAGAAAGGCTGGTCATGAGCTTCTGGTACCCATTAGTCCCCTCACCTGCTTGTCTTGTCTGCCCCTTTCCCATCCTCCGAGTATCAGCATACTCAGCCTTGTGAGCCCTCCATAGTCTTACTTTACCGAGCGGAGTGGCTGTGGGCCAGGACCCAGGATCCTGGTTCCTGGCAACTTTGGCCAATTTATCTGCCCTCTGTACACCTCCGTTTCCTGTGTTTAAAGTGAGACTGAACTGGATGATGACAAAAGTGATCGTAATTTTCATGGTTCGGGAGCATTCTGTGCTCCAGGTAGATTGCATACATTTTCATCGCTAATCCTTACAGTTGTCTGACAAACTGGAGGTGCTGTGAGCTCCCATTTTACAGAGAACCTCTACCACTTAGGTGGCTTGCATGAACCTGAAGGGGATTCGGACCCGGCTCTGTTGGGCTGTATAACCTGAGCCCTTTCCTGTGTGCTCTATCCAGAGGCCCCTCCAGGCCTCTGCATTCACCCCACATTGGCCAGGTCCCTGCTGGGTGTGAGATGCTCTTCTAGGCACCGAAGGGAGAACAGAGTCCCTGCTCCCAGGGTGCCTGTGAAGACTGGGAAAGTCAGGGACCTTGGGTATAAAACAACATGAAGCAGTTAATTTCTATGAGGCTGGCACTGAGTCTTCATTTTATCTACAGCTGGGCAAGTCCGTGGTGGCCAAAGTGAAAATTCCAGAAGGCACTGTTCTAACATTGGACATGCTCACGGTAAAGGTGGGTGAGCCCAAAGGCTACCCTCCTGAAGACATCTTTAGTCTGGTGGGCAAGAAAGTCCTGGTCACTGTCGAAGAAGACGACACCATCATGGAAGAATGGGTAGAAAATCATGGCAAAAAAATCAAGTCTTAAAATAAAGTGCCATTCTCTGAACTGCCTTGCTGGTACTGTCGGGTGAGGTGGGATAGGAGCGGTGGTCCGTCGGAATCTGGCTTCCATCTGCTGCTCCTCCTGACATACACATTTTGGGGCCAGCCCCTGGCAAGCCCATAGGAGGGGTACAAAGAGCAAACATGCTAGTCTCTGCTTCAGGCTGGCCGGCCCAGAAGGGTGGGCGATTTGCTCAAAAGCAAATCACTGTTGTCCAGTTTCTGTGTGGATACTGGGAGGAAGGGGGGAGATTGAAATCTGGCTGTACAAGGTCCTCTTCTTTAAGCCTTCATTATTCCTGCCCATAAAGCCAATCCACATGACCTGAAATGTCCCTTCCCTCCAGACCTCTCTTCTCCACTGCCCTTATTCCCTCACTGCATTCCACCCAGTGAGCTGCATGGCAGTCCCTGGACATCAAGAGAAGGGATTGGTCAGGCATCTGGCGGGCTGAGAGCTGCTGAGAGCCTGCATATCTCTATGAACAAAGAGAAGAAAGGACATTCATTCCTCCTCTCCACAATGGGGAGGTCCTGCTGTGTGCCAGGGCCTGCTTTAGGTACAAGGAGACAGCGGTGAACAGCCCACGTTTCTTCACGGAACTTTCACCCAGGTGGGGAGAGAGGCACAGCAGACCATAAGCATCTTAAGTGAGTCCCAGGAAGTAAGAAGGGGATATGTGCAATGGGGAGGAGTAAAAGGGCTGTGTAAGGGAGACAGCGAGTGCGGGCATGGTGCATTTGTGGCTGGAGGGGGACCTTAAATATGGTGGTAATGCTGAAATCAGCCCTTCCCTACTCATAATGAAATTACGAACCCAGCGAACGAGAAAGATCCTCTGTTTTACTTTGTCGAACAGCAGCATGAACCTTTCAGAGTCCATGTCAGACTCCTCTTTGTTCTTTTGAACCAATACTGAGAAGAACGATTCTTTTCAAATGTATTTCCAGATTCCTAATCTTTGTATTTATCTGAGCTTGTCACTCTCATGCCTTGTTTGGAAGTGTACACTTGAGTCTCTTTTCAAATGTATATAATTAGCCTCTTGAAGTTTCTTTACTTCTGAGTATAGAGCCTCCCTCCCCTGTGGATCCCAAAGCAGGTTCTGCAGAGGCCCTGATTTTTTTTTAAGATTTATTTCAGACAGAACAGGAGTGGGAAGGGCAGAGAGAAAATCTCAAGCACACACCATGCTGAGCACAGAGCCCAATGCAGGGCTCAATCCCATGACCAAGAGATCACGACCTGAGCTGAAAGCAAGAGTCAGACACTTATTGGACTGCACCATCCAGTCACCCCGAGGCACTGATATTTGTAAGTGTGGTTGGGGTAGGGAGGGAGTCCTGGGCTGTACTCATGTGTAAAAGAGAATGTGTCAAATTGATGTGCTGAAAATTGAAGTGTGATGGAAAATTATCGCCTGTGTATGCCACAGGTGGGTAAACTGAGCACGCCCACAGCCAATAGCAGCGGGCTATCTTGCGCTGCCCTTGGCTGACCTGAGGGTGGAAGGATTGATATCCCGGCATACCTTTAGTCCATTCCGGTTGGGAAGCTCAGGTCTAGAAGATGTCTTTGACCTGCCGGGTGGGAGATGTCCAGATCGGTGCCGCTGGAGAGTTCATAGCCTGTTGGGTGCAGGCACCTCTACAAACGGTACCCTTCATGTGTGAATTGCTGAGATGTTTTCTAAGGGTTATGGGAGCCATGGATGGGAAACCTGGGAGTAGGGATGGGAGAGGAGGCATGGCAAGGGAAGGCCTTCTGGGGGCACTTTAGTTTGGCCTTGTAAGTTAGGAAGTGACAGAAGGAGGAATCTTGGGATTTGAGGCACAGACTTGGGAGGTGCCAGAGTGTCCGAGGACATGCAGGTGATGGTTTGGTAGGGACTGGCTCCGTGCGGATGAAGGATTTAGAAGGTGGTCAGAAAGGAAGCAAGGAGCAGAGCCTGGATGGCATAGTTGGTTAAGCATCCGACTCTTGATTTCAGCTCAGGTCATGATCTTGGGGTCATGAGATTGGGCCCCACGTCAGGCTTTGCACTGGAGTGTGAAGTCTGCCCGAGATCCTCTCTCCCTTTCCCTTTGTCTACTGCCCCTGCTTCTCCCCCCACCCCCCACCCCAGGCTCCTGCTCTCTCTTTAAAATAAATCTTAAAAAAAAAAAAAAAAAAAAGAGGGAAGCAATGGCCTTAAAGCCTGTGGAGTTTGGACTTTGTTTTCTAGGTGGTGGTGAACCAAGGAAGGCTTCTGGGGATAGGCTGGACTGAGATTTGGCCCTACAACCATGTGCTGATCCCTAACCTCACCTCACATGCAGCTTGGCTCCTTCTCATAGCGCAGACTCCTGCCTGCGAGGACCGGGCTGTGCAGGCCCACCTGTGTGTTTGTGTGTCCTCTGCTAGACTGACATCGCTTTCCCCTGCTGCCTGACAAAGGAGAATCGCAGAAACAGAAGAGATGCAAGAGGTAAGGGAGGGTCCCTGAATCTCTAAGAATCAGTAAGTGACCACAGATGGCTTCCATGTTGCTAAAGGATGATCACAGAGATGCCAGCAACTACGTAATATTGTCTTCGATCGGAGCAGCTAGGAGGTAGGGCTTGTCGGCATGTAGGCAAGCACTTAGTGATGCTCCGTAGTGAACTCCCCATCACTGGCACTGTTGAACCTGGGACCAGCTGGCTACCACAAGAAAACTGTGGAGGGGACGCCAGGTGAGTGAGGTCCTGTCCGGGCCTAGAAGCATCATGAACTCCCAGTGAAGAACACAGTTAAACTACAGTGAAAAGGTTACAGTGTTCATATTTATTAAATCACAAACTATAAAATTAATGTCATTTTAAAAAATATCTGCAAGCAGTTTGCTGTATTAAGAAATTTCTGTAAGTATAAATCTGAAGGAGAATTAGGTCAGTGATCTTCTAGTCATGGACCCCAAGGGAAACTTTGGTTCGGTATTGAGAATATTCAAGGAGGTTCCTGCTACCACAGGATGGCCGCTGAGGAGGCTGGTGGGTCCTGGCATGGTACAGTACTGGACAGTTTTTAAAGCAAGTGCATAGCCATTGGCCAATACTAGAAGGCAGGGTCACTGCCCCCATTTTACAGATGGTTCTCTGAGAAGTGAAGTGACTAGCCCAAGGTCACATGACTGTGCACTGAAACTGCCGCTTTCTGGCAGCACAGGTCTTGATACAGAGTCAGCACTGGATCAAAGCCAGTTTTTGTCCTGTATAGTCCAGCTCTGTCTCTGATACACGCATTCCAAACTCAAGTTCCTCTCTGGGTACAGGACCTCATCTCAGCCCAAGGAACGTTATCCAGAGGCAGACTCAGGAGGCCAGAGCAAAGCATCACAAGCAAAACAGGAGTGAGCAGGCACCCCCCAGGGACCAGCTGTGTTCGCCCGAGCAGTCTGGCCTGTAGGACGTGAGCACGACCCCAGCTCCACCACCAGCTGTGTGACCTTGAGCAAGGTACTCATTCTGGATCTCAGTTTTGCCCTGTGTAGAATTGGGATAACTTCCTACCTCCTAGGAATGATGTCAGGATCAAATGAGTTAATAGTTGTAAAGCATTAGAACGGTGCCTGACAATAAAGCAGGTGCTGTTACTACCTGGGCCCGCCCCCCTTGGGTCTGGAAGTAGGTCTGTGTGCGTAGGAATGAACAGGCTCGTAGGGTTAGGAGCGTCCTTCATCTTCTGTCAGGAATGCCCTGTCAGAATTCAGCTCTGGGTCATCTCCAATAGAATTAATTCCCCTTTTTTTAGGGTTCCCGGAGCAGGGTGCCTAGATACTAAGATACCTAAGATGATTCCAAAACCATCTGGGGAGTTTGACAAATGCTACATCTTCAGAACTGAGGCACAGACCCAAAAAAGGGGTCTCCTCTTCCTGCTAGAGGAACTGGCCCTTGAGGTCCTCCTGGTTTGGCCTTCTCTATTTCTGTGCCTTCTTAATGGAAAATGGGGTTCTCTGGGTTTTCTTGGCAGTGCCTGCAACTGTGGGATTGGAGGGGCATGGGGATGTCTGGGCCTGTCCAGACCTTACTCTTAGCTGCTCCTCTTTTAGTTCCAAGGCAGTTGGGGAAATGGCCTGTGGTTGCTAAGCAACGGTCGCCTGCTGATTCTTCCCAGCATCCCTTGAGGAATGAATAAGCAGTAAAATCTCCCACATTGAAAGCTGGGCCTGGAGAGCTGGGACAGGGGGCAAGTAAAACACTTGCCTTGGGGCTGGAGGACTCTGAGGACCTTAGTCTCTCCCAAATGTACAGTGAGGTTAGGCTGGGTGATTCATGAGGACTTCTCAGCTCAGCTGTTCTTTGTTTCAGTGGTAGCTAGCTGCTGGTCATTGTCTGGGAGGGAAAGGGACACCCTGAACTTTTCAGGGTGGCGAGGGTATGGGACATAGCTGCCCTTGGAGAGCTTCCAACCTAGTGGGAAAGCAGGGTCCCAGATTTGTGGCTCTCAGAGTGAGAGAGGTTCTTGTGGTTTGGGGAGACTTCCTGGGGCAGTTAAGCCAGGGGAAGGCTGAGATAGGCAAAGGTGCCCAAGGGTCTCTGAAAAGAGCGGTAGAAGCTAGATGAGCATGGGGGGTTTGGGGGCAGACTAGAAAAGCCTTGAATGCTAAGGTAAAGTGCCTGCTTTTTCTCTCTGCGGTCCTTGGGAACCTTCTGGTAGTTAGGAAGTTTAGGCCTGGCACTCTCGCTGTACAGTGGAGGATGCAAATGGGAGGGGGTTCCGGCCCTGAGGTGTGAAGTGCGGCTACTCTGAACCGAGGTGACACGGACAAGCTGAAGCAGAGTGGAGAGGAAGAGGCAGAGCAAAAGGACTTTAGGGAGAAGGGGCTGGATGGCTCTCATTCGTTCACACATTTATTGTGTGCCTACCAAGTGCCAAGCATTGCTGACTACTCTATGAGGGAGAGGCCGGAGGCAGAGGACGATGTCTTCTGACAGAATCGGGATGCTCAGGACTCACTTGGGGGCGCACCTGGACTAAAAGTAGTGTCATATAAGTGCTCTGGTGGTGGTGGAGAGGCCCGTTGAGAGCGCCCCGTCAGAAGACCGGCCCTTAGGGCCTGTTTGAAAACTCGCCTGGGAAAGGAGCCTTTTGAAAGCACACGGCATGACTGGTGGGGGAGAAGACGGGATGCTTGGCCAGCTTGCAGTAGACCAGCCACATCAGCTCCGGTGAGACCAGAGCAGTGGAAGGCCTAGGACGGTCACTCCTGCTGTGGCCCCTAGGGCAGCCGGGAGATGCTTATGGACCCTTCCCAGAGCCGCAGCGCCGGGTAAAGTGGCTCCTGGAAAGCGGCCCGGAAGGTGTGCAGGTGGCTCATGCCGCCTGACACATCGTAGAAGGAGAGGATGCCGGCCTCGTAATCTAGGAAGACGCCGAGCCGGTCGGGGTCGTTGCGGGGCCGCAGGCGGCTGCGTTGGCCATCGTGGAAGGCCCAGTACTCGAGGTCGTAGCGCTTGAGGCACCAGGACTGACGGTTGCAGCCCAGGCGCGCGGAGGCCGAAGCGCCGCAGCGCCGCAGGGAGGCGTAGGCCGCGCCCACCCACCAGCCGACGCCCGCCTCCTGCACGTCCACTTCCCAGTAGTGGCGGCCCGCGGCGTAGCAGTCGCGACCCAGTACCTGCCACAGTTTATCAAAGCGCAGCGCGGGCGTGGGTCCCAGGCGGCCCATGAGGCCGCAGCGCACCGTCAGGCGGTCGGCAGAGAGGCGCAGGCGCGCGTGCATCGTGTCCGGCTCCAGGGTGGGCGTGCGCGCATCTGCGGAGGGTGGGGACATGAGGGCCACACCTGGTAGGTGGGGTCAGCTCTCCCCCGCCCCTTCACCCCCTCCCCCCTCCCACGCCCCCACTGGTCCCGACAACTTGAGATGCCAGGAATTGCCAGAGGATAAATGAAAAGCCACCCTTTTAACCCTAATTGCATCCAAGGCGGTAGCTGGGGGACACAGGAAGGAGTGAAAATTTCACTGGATTTGTGCCATGGAATTTGTTGCCAATTTCTAAAAATTCAATTTAAAAAATCCTGTCCTTATTGACGCTTGGATGTATATCCTTCCAGTTTTTATCTTGCCACTTAGTTTTTCTTATTGGTATCATGCCATACACACTTTTGCGTAATCTGGTTTTTCAACTTTATTGATTGTATTTATGATCATTTTACCCTATCAAATAATAATCTTTTATCAGAGTGTTTTAATGGTGATCCTAAGATTTTGCTGTGTTAAGTGTTTTATACTTTAACCTATCCCTCCCCTTTCTCAATATTTAGGCTTTATTTTTTTATATTCATCTATTTTTCAGAGAGATCACAAACAGGAGAAGCAGGCTCCCAGCTGAGCAGAGAGCCCTAGGTGGGGCTCCAGCCCAGGACCTGACAAAAGCCAAAGGCAGACGCTTAACCAACTGAACCACCCAAGTATCCAATATTTAGGCTTTAAAAAAGCTCCTGAGAACACTAATATAATTACATCTTTATGCATATGATTATTGCTTGAGGATACATTCCTAAAAGAGGAACTACTGGGTTAAGATGGATAATTTTGCTTTTAAGGCCTTTGGTAAATACTGCCAACTTGTATCCCAGAAATGTGGTGCTGACTTAACTCCCAATAATCATTCTCGCTGCATTGTACCACATCTGTAGACATGGAAAACGAAGTCTAGATGGTAGGGTACATGGATATTCTGCTTTAGTAGATACTGTCGAAGTGTTTGGAGTGCAAAACCTATAGCAAGATTTTGCATATCTGAACATTTTATTCCTGGGTTTTTTTTTAGATGTCACTGAAAATAATGTTTTTAAAATTTCGTTTTCTAATTGTTTATTGCCAATATATGGAAATAGGATTGAGTTTTGTATAATGATATATGCAACAGTTCTAAGTTCACTTAATTCTAAGTTATCTTTTAAAATTTTTTTTAAAGATTTTATTTATTTGACAGAGAGAGATCACAAGTAGGCAAAGAGGCAGGCAGAGAGAGATGTGGGGGGAAGCAGGCTCCCCGCTGAGCAGAGAGCCCGATATGTGGCTCGATCCCAGGACCCTGGAATCATGATCTGAGCTGGAGGCAGAGGCTTTAACCCACTGAGCCACCCAGGCGCCCCTAAGTTATCTTTTAATTATATCAGATTCCCTGTAATCATGTCATCTATGAATATTCATAATATTGTATGATATCACATGACATTATATGACATCATAATGCTATCCCCCCCTTTTTTCCAATCCTTATAGCTTTCACTTTTATAGGATCTCTGGAACAGTGCTGCACGAAGCGACTATGGTAAGCATCCTTTCCTCCCACTCGTGGGTAAATACCCAGCAGAAATGCATGCATGCGTGCATCAGACAGACATGCACACGAATGTTCAGAGCACCATTCACTACAGGCCAAACCAGAAATAATCGAAAGTGTCCTTCCATAGTTTGTGCTGTATTCATACAACAGAATACTATTTACAGCAATGAAAACAAGCTACTTCTATGCACAATAATATGGATAAATTTCCTAAATATTATGTTGAGTGACAGAGGCAAGACACCAAAAAGTACAGTCTGAATGATCTAGTCCTATCAAGGCCAAAGACAGGCAAAACTAATCTACAGTGTCAGAAATCGGGAGAGTAGTTACCCTTGGCGGGTAGTGAAGAGGAGGCTGCATGAGGAAGGCTTCTGGGGAGATGGAAGTTTTCATTTCTTGGTCTGAAGGAGGCTGTATACCATGTTTACTTTTAAAAAATGATTGGGGTGCCTGGGTGGTTCAGTTGGTTAAGCACCCAACTCTTGGTTTTGGTTCAGGTCATGATCTCAGGGTTGTGAGATTGAGCCTCGCCATGGGCTCCACGCTTGGCGCAGAGGCTGCTGGAGAGTCTCTCGGTCTTCCTCTCCTTTCCCCTTTGCTCCTCCCTCTAAAAATAATTAAAATCTTTAAAAAAAATAATTGAGAGCACCCCTTTGATTTCTGTACTTTTATGTATTTTATATTTCAAAGTTTACTTTAAAAATGAAATGAAATGAAAACAGGTTACAAAACAGTATGTATAGTATGATACCATATTTGTAAAAAATATATTAAATATATTCTTATATGTATATATAGATAAACCTGCTAACAGGGCAAACAATAATAGCAGTTATCTATGGGCAAGTGATTTGAAAAAATTTGTGTTTTTTTTCCTAGTTTTTCTGCAATGAATATGTATTATTTCTGTATTTAAGATTTATTATCATTATTACTTTCAGGTAATCTCTACACCCAATGCAAGGCTCAAACTCACGACCTCCAGATTAAGAGTTACACGTTTTACCAACTGAGCCAGCCAGGTGCCCCTTATTTCTGTTACTTAAAAACTCGTAATAAAGTTTGAAAAAAACCCAAGTTGGGTCTGTTAGTAAAAAAGGGGGTGCTTCCATTTCTGTGACCTCCCCAATTTGCCTGGCCCTCTCCACCCTCCCTTTGCTCCCCAATCCCAGGCCTTACATTTTAAGAAGAGTGATCGCTCTGGTGAGGGGCTTGTTTTCAACAAGGAAGCTAGTTTGGTGCTCGAGGAGCCCGAGAGCTGGCAGTTCGTGTCTGTAACAGATTGTGAGAAATGAGTGCCTGGCCCTCATGCAGGCAGAGAAAATTACAGAATGTACTAAAAATATTACAGAACTGGAAATTCGGATCATCTCTCCCCCAGAAGCGCATGCATATTTAAGCAGTAAATGCAAATTCAGGAATACCCTAGGACAATACTCGGGTCTAAGGAGAAGCGTACTTCTGAGGGTGGGAAGTGGATTCAGGCCCGTGTGAGTGAGTGTCCCCTGAACCTGGGGACGGGACAGCGGGCTCAAGGAGGGCCGTGCGAATCAATGATATATTCAACAGCCAAGCCTGGGGGCAACTGCCTGGCAGACATGCCAGTTCCGGGATAAAATGGAAAATGAGAAATTGGGCCATCAGAGAAGGCCATATCCAGGTCTCATTCCAGTGCAAGGGAGTTCATCGGAAACCCAAGCCATGGTTCCTGTCTTCCACAGCTCCATCAGGTAAAAGAGGTGAGAGGTAGGCTCACCTGAGCTACCTGCCAAGGCACAGAGAAGAGAGGAATCGGGGGAGACATCATGGAGGAGGAGGCACCTCAGGGAGCCCTTAAAGGACAGGGAAGATTCGGACATCCAGAGAAAAGGATGGGAGGCTTTCCCAGCCAGAGGGTACGAGCACAGGTATTAAGGACAAGTACTCGCACTGGCATAGGAACTGGGAAGCCATGGCAGGCGTCTGAGTGAAGGCAGACACGAGCAGAACTTCCAAAGCTCTGTGGCGGGGAGTGGATGGGGCAGGGTGAGTGGAGGCAGAGGCCCTGCTTGGAGGCTCAAGCCTGAAGTGGGGCAGGAGGGACGTCAGAGGGCCTGGGGGAGGAACTACGGCAGCCGCAGTAATCGTAGCCAGGGCCTAACTTTACTAGGAGGCGACTGGAGTCAAGCAGCAGCAGACCGCAGGGAAGATGTATGTCCCCTTCTCAGAGATGCCGGCTCTGCATCCCCGGGAAGAAGCTCCTCCTCCTGGTCACGCTGCATTCTCCTCACCCTGCTGTATTTTTCGTCAGAGCTCTTACCGCGGACTTGTTCAGTTACTACTGTCTGTCTTGCTCCCAGAACCCTGAGCACCACAAAGGCAAGACCTTTGTTTTTGTACCCTGCCGTGTGTAACAGAGAATTAGGGCTCAGTAGATGTTCTGGAGGAATCCTAAGAGCAGAGCTAAATGAATGAAGAAAGGTATTTCTGAGCACCTACTTTGTGCTATGCCCTGCAGGGACCTCGGAGTAGGACTCAGAGTGCTTCTTGCCCTTTGGACATTTACAACAGGCAGGGGGAGGCGAGTACAGGGTGTCCAGCTCAGGGACAGCCCCAGGCTGGAGACCGGCAGTGCGAGGAGTGGGGAGAGGCAGCGGGGCAGCTGGCCAGCACAGCCAGCCCAGAGTGATGGGGCAAGGCTTCCGGGGTGAGCCCAGCTGGGCTGGCCCCACAGGGAATGGCTGGGACTCGGCCAGACGGAGGGGAGGGGGAGCAGAGAGCTATTCTAGCTGGGAGCCCAGAGCAGGCGAAGGGAAGATGCAGCAGAATCCTGGGAGTGACTTGGGGGGCAGAAGCAGAGCAGGATGGCTGCGAAGGCAGGACGTGGTCTCCGAAGAGGAAGGAGGTGAAGTCTGAAGGATGGGTAGGGCCTAGGCCCCGGAGTCCTCCACCTCCCAGCCACTGGCCTTTGGGTGGAAGAGATGGGATTTGGGTCTTCACATTCGTCTCTGGGTTAAAGGGTAGCAGGGGAGCTAAGGACACAAGGTTGGTCACGCAGCAACTTACTCTCTTTAAGGCGAGTGTCCAGTGGTGTCTGTAACAAGCTCTGCATGGCGTCCACAAAGCCCTGGAAGAAGCTCTTGACGGGCTCGAAGGAGAGGGGCGCGGGGTAGCACACTTCTCCCAGGCTCATCTGCTGCTGCATCTCCTGCTCGGCGGCCCGGTACTCCTGCGGGGGTGAGCGGAGCGTCAGGGTGGCTGCCGTCCCAGCCTCCACAGCTGTGCCCTCGGACAAACCCAGCCCGGAAGGGGTGGACTCTCCTCTGCCCCAGCATCTGGGAGCAGCCCAGGCCGTGCCCCCCACTCCTGCCCCAGGACCAGAGTTGATTTCTCCCTCCCCGCCTCCCTTCCATGTTCCTGGAGCTCTACTCTGTGCACGGCTTTAGGGGCAGAGGAAGGTAGGAGGCTGGCTGAATGCACCTGTTTGCTCACCACCTTGCAGGGCGCCCTGCAGCTTTCCAGGCATTGCCACCGGGCTCTGCCTGACATCCAGGGGGACCAAAGGAATGATGGGCCAGTTTTCCTGGGGAGAGTCCCTTGGGCATGTCCAAAGGAGGGAGCCGGAAACCATGTTCCAGGAGGGAAGCCAAAGACCCTGGAAGTTCAGCTGGAATGCTGATGGAGGGAGAGTGCCCCCCCCCCGCCACCGTGGGGACCTGTCCTGTTTTCTGACTGGTCCCCCGCTGTTACCTTCCCCACCAAACAACGATGAACTCAAGCCCTCACCCTTAAAATAGCCTTCCTGGGTTAAGTGTGGCTTTGCCAGATAGATGCTCCCTGGACCATCCTGGTATCCCCAGCTCTAGTATCTAACAAAGGGCCTGACACGTAGTACGTTCTCCATAAATATTTATGATAGAAGAAGGAAATCAAGCACACCTGCTTCTCACCTTTGCCAACTCGGGAACAGCTCCCTAGCCATCCGTATTTGAAGCCATAGCTGGGCATCATCTTGGATTCCCCTTACTTCCACTCACCAGTCCTGTCACATGTCTCAGAACTGCCCGTCCCCTCCTCCTGATTCTAGTCCACTGGTCATGGCCTCCAACGTCCACCCTCCACCCTGTCACCAGGATGACTTTTCAAAAGCATTAAACTGAGCAGGTCACTCCCCAATTGAAAATGCTCCCCTGGCTCCAAAATCTTCACAGGACAATTTAAACCCACGGCCAGGTACATACAGCCCTCTGCTACCTAGGCCTGGTTTCCAGACCCAGCAGCAACTCCCAATGCCACCCCCTCCTTCGTACCCCCGCCCTGCCTCCAGCCAGGCTAAACCCTAGCGGCTCTCCAACCTGCCGGGCCCTCATGTGCACATGACTCCTTTCTGCCTGGGATGTCCTCTGTCCCTCTGTATGTCCCTAGTGAGCCCCTCATGCTCCCATACCCAGCTCCACCTCCCCTTAGAAGCCTTCCCTGAGCCCCTATGCAGAACTGGACACTTCTTAGACATACTACTGCCTGCTCGCTGGGGCTGCACTGTAAATAGCTATTTCTGAGCATGCCTCCCTGCCCTCAAGCTCCTAATGTCAAGCAGGGGCCTGGCGCGAACAGGTTACTCATATATTGTATGGATCCGTATATATACGAGAGTGAGCAAGCAGAAGGGAGGAATGGTAAATGATGAAAATCAGTGGTTCTGGCACCAGAGAATAAAGAAAAAAGATGATCAAGCCCTGAAACTCTATGATGCAAGAAAAATATTCTTCTCCATGGAAGCATCCCTTTGTATCAGATAGCCCTCCCTAGTACCATCACTTTTAAAGAAACAAATGTATCCCTCTGTGCAACTTGCCCCTCTTAAAATATAATATCCAAGGTGCCTAGGAAAGCAACTCACCTAGAATTATTTTTTGTTAGGCTGAATTGACCAAGGCCACATACACGCACAAGCCTAGAAATATTTGCCGGGGACTGGCTTAACTTGTTTGCTACTGACCGATTTATTTGTCAGCCTTTTTTTCCAGCCAAAGCCTAATGTGTGATTAGACTCAGTGACACTTTTATCTTGTCCCACAAATCTGTAAAGCATCTTCCAAAGGTTATCTAACAGGGCAGGCGTTTCCTCTACAGTGAGAAAACTTAAGCGAAGAGAACATCAGGGTAGGGAAGTAAGCTGGAAGCCAGAGTGAGCGAAGGAACAAAGCACATGCCGCCAGGTGTCCGCCAAGCCATGTGAATCCTGTGTAGCTCCGAGAGCTCCAGAAGCCAGGGCAAAGAGGAACCAGGGAAGGGCCACGTGGGCAGGAAAGCAGTGCTGGAGCACGGGCTGCACAACGGCACTGACACCAGAGGGGACTTTCTCCCGTGGCTCCTGGGGAACAGGAGCAGCAGCTTAACAACATATGTTCACTAAGAGCAACAAATCACAGGGGCTATTTCCTAGACTCTGCCTCCGTGTAAGGCGATAGCCTCCAACAGATCCCAGTGGCCAAGGAGTACCATCCTTCTCTGCCCTTTGAGCAAACTGAGTCACCTCTTGGGGCCTGCTCAGTAGACGGAAGGACCCCTGTCTTTCCAGGAGGGGGTCTCGAGTGAGACTTAGCAGGCAGAGGGCCAGGTGGCTATGCCCTGGACTCAGGCCGACCTGGGTTCTATTCACAGCCCTGCGGCCCCTCAGCTGTGTGACCTTGGACGAGTCACTTCACCCTCCCTGGGCCTCAACTGCTCATACATAAAATGGGGTGAGAATAGCCACTTCGCTGCGTTTTAGGAAGTATCAGAGCTAAGATACAGAAAGTGCTTGGAACACAGAGGGCCCCGTCCCCAAAACGGTGGCTGTAAATATGACGTCATTAGTCCAAGATGGATCTACCCTTCCTAACAATGCCTATTTCCTTACCACTTGTGTGGGGGCAAGAAAGCCTGCAGGCTGGCCAGGCAATTCTTTGTGTATTCACTCTGCGTAAGCCCTGTGTCCAATGCCCCAGTAACCAAGGTGAAGCGCAGGGGAGGAGGGGACAGGGGCCCAGCATTACCTGCAGCAGCTGTATGGGGTCGGGCTCCTGGCTGATCCTCCAGACCCTGGTGGAGAGGCTGTGCGTGCCATCTATTTGCTCTTTGCAAGATTCGATACGCTCCCTGTATGCCTGGAGGGTGAGCTGCGTGTTTTTATCGATGACTTTCTTGGCCAGCGCTTCCTCTTCGTCAAGTAGCAGTCTCAGTTCAGTGAATTTTCCCGTCAGCCAGGTTTTACTTGACTCTGCATGAGCCTGAAAAGAAACCAGCTGCAAATGATATCACTGCCAACCAGGAAATCTGGAATAATCAACATAAAACAATTATAACCTCTAAAAAGTGAGTTCAGCAATGTCCCCGGGCAAGCGGAAGACCAGCTCGTAAAAACTCCAGCTTTCCCAAGTACCACCACCTATAACCAACTGGAAAATGCATGCAGAAATAAGGGTAGTGGGGAAAATAGCAAGATACCAAAAAATAAACTAACAAAAACTGTAATGAACTACATAAAGCATAAAATTGTACTAAAAGATATATACATTTTTTAAAAGACCTCTAAATGTGTGGAAGAAAAGACCACATTCCTGGCTAGAAAGATTTATTCTAGTCTACAAATTCATTGCAATCCCAGTCTTAACATGTGGATTAGACAAATGGCAAATTACGGTGGCAAAGAATAAACCCAAGAAAAGCCACAAAAGGCTTTAAAAGAATCAATGAAGAATGACCTGCCTTATTAAATATGAAAACAAACTGTAAAGCTACAGGATTTAAAACCTGTGTCTTTGGCACAAAGGCAAAGATCAAGAGCCCAAAAAAATGCAGAAATGAACTCTGTGTATGTATGCGTGAGGGGGGGGGTAATGGTCACATTTCAAATTACAGGGAAGAAAGAGTGAACTATTCCATTAATGGTGTTGGTATAACGTGCAATTAACCATGTATTTGGAAAAAAATTTGATTAGATCCTCATACCATATATAAAAATATATGCAAACAGAAACCTACCTAGGAAGTAGTGTAGCCAAAAAATGAGACTCTGTGTCTGATCACTCTAAATTTAACTTATAAATTCAATTTAGAAGATGTATGGAGAACAGAGAACGGAGGAACATAGTAACCATCAACTTGAGATACACGCCAACCAAATGCATTTTGAAAACTTTATTTCACTTCTAATTCAAACAAAACATGGCATAACGCAGTTGAAAACGTGACCACCAGTTGGATATTGAAGGATAAAAGGGAACTGTTATGAATTTTCACAGGTGTGATGATGACAACATGGCTGGGCATGTAAAAAAAAAAATGCATCATCATATGGAAACAACACACTAAACTTTTACAGATAAAACGGCATGTCTGGTATTTGCTTCTAAATATATGGGTATGCTTGAGGTTTTCTATAATAAAAGGTAAACAGAAAAGAAATTCCACAGAGATTAAAGCACTATATATTAAAAAAAAAAAAACCCTCACAATGAAATACAAAACAACTTTATTTCTAAAAATTTGAAACCTCTGTAAGAGGAGCCTAAAACTCAGAGAGCTACAAGGTAGCCACAGCAGGTCTGATTGTATAAAAAAATGGAACTCTTAAGAGGGAAGGTTCTGTAGACAACGGCTCCAACAAGCTACCCAGGTTTATCATCCATCACATGGAGGAAAAAAAAAAATCACTCAATTTAAAATGGGCCAAATGCTTGTAAGTGCCCGTAGCTGGACGAAGGGGTACCTGGCCTCTCAGACAGTCCAGGAAGTGGGCAGTGTACCAGAAAATACTTTATGGCCATCAGCCTGGAGGAATTTTAACTGACTGATAATAGCAGAGCCTGGAATGGTGTGGAGAACACTTAGCCACACTGGATCAGCAGTCTTAGGGGACAACGCAATATCAAAATTTTGACTGCAACCATCCTTCGATGCAGCAATTCCTCTTCCAAGCATTGATCTCGAAAAACGTTTTCACACATGCACAAACATCTGTGTACCAAGACGCTCCCTACAGCACTGTTGGTGATGAAAGTGGGCAAGATTTTCTATATGGGAAGTATATACATATATATATATGTTTACTATATATATTACGTGGCGTTCATACAATGAAAGAACAGGCAGTGATTAAAAAGAAGGCAGAGTTCTGGTACGTGCTACACTGTGGGTGAACCGTTAGGTCATATGGAGTGAAATAAACCAGACGTAAAAGGACAAATACTGAATGATTTCCTATTATGAAATAACCCACAATAGGCCAGTTCACAGGGACAGGAAGTAGATGAGAGTCTGCCAGGGCCTGGCGGGAGGGGAAGTCATTGCTTAGTAGTTCAGAGTTTATATCTGAGGCAGTGGAAAATTTTGGAAACAGTGGTTATGAGTGTAAATGCAGTTTACAGTGGTTATAACTGTAATGTACAGTTATACAGTGGTTATGAGTATAAATGCAAAAACAGTGGTTATAACTGTAAATTCAGTTCCGTCCTACTGAATTGTACACCGAAAAATGGGTAAAATGGTTAATTTATGTTATGTACATTTTGCCACACACACACACACACACACACAACCCGGTGGACCCAGGTGCCTGGGCATGGAAAACTCTCTAAGACACCACGTGAAAAAGAGCAAGTTATAGAATAACAAATATAGGACGATCCTATTTCTGTAAAAGATGACTAAACAAAAATTATATACAGATACAGGTATGCCCACCTTCTGAAATTCTGCATTGGTCCACTTTGCTTTTAGGAAAGACCTACATTAGCATGGTAAGTGTTTTTGTCCAAAAAGCGAAAATCCTCTTCAGGTGTCCTCCAGTTAGAAAACGGCTATTAACCCAAGACTTTCCTAAAAGTGAAGTGGCTTAACTCAAACTTTAAAAAAGCCGGTGATGCTCTTTCCTTTATGTAGGTAGAACTATAGAAGGTTTCAGAGAACACTACTTTCGGATAGTGGCGAGGTGTGGGGAACCTGTCTATGCTTCTGTATGTTTGCAAGTGCATTTTTTTATTTTTTAAAGTTTTATTTATTTATTAGAGAGAGCATACAAGGGGGGAGGGGCAGAGAGAAGCAGGCTTCCCACTGAGCAGGGAGCCTGATACAGTACTCCATCCCAGGACCCTGGGATCATGACTTGAGCCAAAGGCGGATGCTTAACCCAGGCGCCCATGCAGGTGCATTTAAATGTCTGTTAGTTCTACAAACAATCCTAAAATTTGTATGGAACCAGAAAAGACCCTGAATTGCTAAGGAAATGTTGAAAAAGAAAAAACTGGGGGCATCACGTTGCCTGATTTCAAGCTTTACTACAAAGCTGTGATCACCAAGACAACATGGTACTGACACACACACAGACCAGTGGAACAGAGTGGAGAGCCCAGAAATGGACCCACAACTCTATGGTCAAATAATCTTTGACAAAGCAGGAAAAAATAGCCAGTGGAAAAAAGACAGTCTCTTCAATAAATGGTGCTGGGAAAACTGGACAGCTATGTGTAGAAGAATGAAACTCGACCATTCTCTTACACCGTACACAAAGATAAACTCAAAATGGATAAAAGACCTCAATGTGAGGCAGGAATCTATCAAAATCCTAGAGGAAAACATAGGCAGTAACCTCTTTAACAACGGCCATAGTAACTTTCAAGACATGTCTCCAGGGGTGCCTGGGTGGCTCAGTGGTTAAGCCTCTGCCTTCGGCTCAGGTCATGATCTTAGGGTCCTGGGATAGAGTCCGGCATTGGGCTCTCTGCTCAGCAGGGAGCCTGCTTCCCTTCCTCTCTCTCTGCCTGCCTCTCTGCCTACAGGTGATCCTTCTCTCTCTGTCAAATAAATAAAATCTTAAAAAAAAAAAAAAAAAAAAAGACATGTCTCCAAAGGCAAAGGAAACAAAAGTGAAAATGAACTTTTGGGACTTCATCAACATAAAAAGCTTCTGCACAGCAAATAGTCAACAAAACAAAGAGGGAACCCATGGAATGGGAGAAGATATTCGCAAATGACAGTACAGACAAAGGGGTGATATCCAAGATCTACAAAGAACTCCTCAAACTCAACACTCAAAAAAAAAGATAATCACATCAAAAAATGGGCAGAAGACAGGAACAGACACATCTCCTAAGAAGACATACAAATGGCTAAACAGACACATGAAAAAATGTTCATTATCACTAGCCATCAGGGAGATTCAAATCAAAGCCACATTGAGATACCACCTTACACCAGTTAGAATGGCCAAAATTAACAGGACAGGAAACAAGAGGATATGGAGAAAGGGAACCCTCTTACACTGTTGGTGGGAATGCAAGTTGGTGCAGCCGCTTTGGAAACAGTGTGGAGATCTCTTCAGAAATTAAAAAAAGAGCTACCCTATGACCCTGCAATTGCACTACTGGGTATTTACCCCAAAGATACAGATGTAGTGAAAAGAAGGGCCATCTGTACCCCAATGTTCATAGCAGCAATGGCCACAGTTGCCAAACTGTGGAAAGAGCCAAGATGCCCTTCAACAGACAAATGGATGAAGAAGATATGGTCCATATATACAATGCAATATTATGCCTCCATCAGAAAGAATGAATACCCAACTTTTGTATCAACATGAACAGGACTGGAGGAGATTATGCTGACTGAAATAAGTCCAGCAGAGAAAGTAAATTATCATATGGTTTCACTTACTTGTGGAGCATAAGGAATAACATGGAGGACATTAGGAGAAGGAAAGGAAAAATGAATTGGGGGAAATCAGAGGGGAAGATGAAGCATGAGAGACTGCGGACTCTGAGAAACAAACTGAGGGTTTTGGAGGGGGGATGGGGGGTTAGGTGAGCCTGGCAGTGGGTATTAAGGAGGGCACGTATTACATGGAGCACTGGGGTGTGGTGCATAAACAATGAATCTTGGAACACTAAAAAAATAAAAATGCTCTAGTCATGTTTGGGAAAAGGTACGGGCTTGGGGGGATGGTAAAGAAGTACTCCCATTTTGTAGTTGCTATAGTTCTATTCTGGATTCTAATATACTATTGTGAACATTTAAAAAAATGAACATGTGCTCATGCACTACTAGTACGATCAAAAAATAAAACAAAATCATTACAAAAAAATAAAAGCAAAACACAGGTCAGCCTCTTTCTCCAGCCCAAACATCAGTCCACACAACAGAACAGCCCCTGGTACTTGGACAGGCTTCCCATGACATCATGTTCTCTTTTTAGTGGGGCAGGAACAGGAGCTTTGGCATGATCTATGGAGTGAGTTCCCCAGGTCAGTTTCCTATACAGCGCTCTGGGCTGTGGTTAGGTTCTGAGGCTAGCTGCTACCAGCCGCACACAATATAGGTTAAATTAGCTTTGGGCCAGCCTGGGAATTAGTCTACACTGACAACATGGTTTCTACGGGTCAAGAAACATGGACACAAATATGTCTCTCCTGAATGACCCAATGAAGCAAAGAAAATGGGTGCCAAACTCTTGATTTATAGACACACTCTAGAGGCAACGTATGTAAATGGAGCACCTTTCTAGAAACCAAGAGAGCAAATACTCTCCTGACCAAGCAGTTTCCACAGCTCCACTTTGTAAAGAAGAATGTACAAAACAAGCTTAATGACACAACCCATCGTTGTAACTCTCACTCCAGGAATAACCGTTTGGAAACATCCACAAGAAAACTTAAGGTGTAAGGAGATGAGGCTGATCATGCAAACAGTGTAAACGCATGAGAGAAAGAGAGAGAGAGAATGGGAGGGGGAGAGGGAATTCTGGCGATGAAACAAGGAAGTATGCTGTCTGGTGGTTTCAAAGCGAAACTGGATCCCACGCTGGAGTGGGCTGGGCCGGGTGAGGCCCTGAAGAGTCTAGTTGAGAAGGTTAGGGACTGGGGACAAAAGGAACTTGGGCAGCTGTGAAGTCCACGCATGGGAGAGTGGGGGATTTTATCCCCAGAATGCTGGTTGCTGTGTGACTCATCTCGGCCCAGGGCCCTGCAGGCCTGTCTGGGTCCTGTGGAGGGTGAGGGGCCTGCGAGGAGAATGGAGAGAGCGGTTTGGCTGATATCTCAGCGGGACTTTGGACAATACTTCCATGGGTGCCGCTCCGGGGCCTCCCACTGCTCCCCACCCCTGCCCTATCCCTGTTAGCTATGCCGTCACTGGTGACTCGGACAGGTGGCGTGGCCTGCAGAGGGAGGCAGAGGGGTGGCCTTATCCAGCGGGGGTGGTGGAGACTGGTGGCATTGTCCCTGTCAGCAGCAGCATGGCCTGGCTGAGTCCTCATCTTCCCATTCCCACCCTGGCAAAGGCTGCTTTCTATCCCATAACTGGTCCCCAAGCTGCAGTTCAGTCCCTGCAGCTCTGGTGGGTCACAGGGAAAGGCACAGAGCCAGGAATGGAGGCTGTTTATTTCCCTCCCTAAGGTGCCAGTGAAGGCCCATTTCCTCTCCTTCCCCCAGCCGTGCTTGGTAGGGAGAGGGGCTGACTGCTGCCTGTGCATTTCCAAGAGCTTCCTTCAGGTTGGGTCTGGTCAATGGGAGGAGGAACTAGAGAGAAATGAGGGAGAGGGAACAGCCAGGGCGTCCCTCCCACCAAGCAGGGTCTCCAGGAGAGGCTGCATCCCTATGTCCCCTCTACCCTCCAGCTCCCGAAGGACAGGCCTGCTCTGGTTCCAGCTCCCACCACAGTGGCCCCGGCCTCCTGCTCTCCTTCCTCCCACATCCTCCCTGTGTCTCCTGCCCGTGGTCCTGCCTCACCACCCCTGGCTGGCTTCTCTGCCTCTCCCAGGCTGTGTCACCATTCCCTGCACGCATCACCTCTATCCAAAACTCTCAAAGTGGCTTCTGTCTTCCTGGGTGCCCCCATCGCTGAGGGCCACTTCAGCTCTGCCAGCCTGTGTACACCCTAACTCCCTACCCAAGTCTGGATTCGACAGACAGTAACCAAACTTACATGTATGTTTATTTTTATAGTATACATATTTACATAACACCCCCCTCCCCACACCACCACATACACACACTCATAAAAGTGTCAAAAGCTCCCTGGGGGAAAACTGGGAAGATTCCAAAAGAAGAGCATAATTACTGTGCCACTCTGACACCTGACCCTTGTCTGGGCTGGCGAGTTTCCCGTCCACCTGCGCACCCTAGGCCTCTGAGCTGGTGTGCAGGGGAAGGAAACAGCCTCTCGACAAGGATGTCAGAGAAAATCATTCCATGGGTGTTGGTTGAGGATTAAGGACCAAGGCCTTCTTGATGGTTCTCTGGAAGGAAGTGGTTGGCTGTTCCCTGGTTTCTGAACGGTGGACTTTGGAGCACGTGTGAACTTTATTGACTTTCATTTGCTCACAAAGGTGTTTTATGGATTAAGTTCCAGGCAGACAGCCCTTTCCCAGCAGTCCTTCTCCCTACACAAGCACGGGGCAGCGTGGCTGTCCCTGACCTCTCTGCCCCAAAGCACACGGGCCACGGTTCAGCAGAACACAGGAAAGTCCTACACGTGTGTGTCCACGAGCTGGAGGAGTCACTTCTGGGAATGTGTCCAGACGGAACAAGTAAGAAACGTTCGCTGCGGTGTTCTTTTATGCTAGTGAAAAACTGGAAATGGTTGAAATGTTCAACATTACAAAAATGGCTTAATCGTGGTAGAGCCATATACTGGAACACACAGTCTCTGACACTGACCCAGGGTAGTGTTAGTTAGGACCTTAAACAAGCCAAAACAAGATGCCCGTATATAAAGGGACACATACTTTTGGTTAATAAGGGGGGAAGAAGCTGACGTGGGAAACCTCCCTCCCTAGTTCAAACACACAGAAATGTGGATACATGTGAGCCACATTAAATCATATGACTCAGCTCAAAAACAAAAAGCAAACCCACAAACGACAAAAAGCAGAAATCCTTAGCTGCCCAAAACAAAGAGGGAACTCCCGTGCGGAAGCTGAGCGAGTGACCCGTATGACAACCGCACCACACTGGGAGCCTGGCAGCCTTGGGAGGGGTCTCTGGCCTGGGAAAGGGGCAAGGAATCTTTTTTTTTTTTTTAAGATTTTATTTATTCATTTGATAGAGGGGGCAGGGAGAGCACAAGCAGGGGGAGCAGCAGAGGGAGAGGGAGACGCAAGCTTGCTGCTGAGCGGGGAGCCCTATGTGGGGCTCATTCACTGAAGGCTGATGCTTAACTGACTGAGTCACCCAGGCACCCCAGGGGCAAGGAATCTTGTCATCCATCAAGGGTCATGGGCAAAAAGAGAGTCATCAGCAAAACAAATAAACAAAATGACAGGACTGTACTGAGAAGAATTCAAGTCCGAGCTCATGGACCCTCAAAACTGAAAAATTCAGGGGCGCCTAGAGTAGCTCAGTCGGTTGAGGATCTGGTTCGGCTCAGGTCATGATCCTAGGGTCCTGGGATTGAGCCCCACATAGGGCTCCCTGCTCAGTGGGGAGTCTGCTTCTCCTGTGCCTTTCATCCCAATCGTGCTCTCTCACTCTCTCTCAAATAAATCTTAAAAAAAGAAACATTGAGGGGCTCAGTGGGTTAAGCCTCTGCCTTCAGCTCAGTCATGATTCAGGGTCCTGGGATCGAGCCCCATATGGGGCTCTCTGCTCAGTGTGGAGCCTGCTTCCCCCTTCCCCCACCTGCCTCTCTGCCTACTTGTGATCTCTGTCTGCCAAATAAATCAATAAAATCTTCTAAAAAAGATTTATTGGGAGGGGGAGAGAGAGAGAGAGAGTGAGCGAGCACGTGCATACAGGACCATGGGGGAGGAACAGAAGAAGAGAATCTTCAAGCAGACTCCCTGCTGAGTGCAGAGCCTGACGCAGGGGTTGGTCTCATGACCTTGAGATCATGACCTGAGCGAAAACTAAGAGCCAGACACTTAAACAACAGTGCCACCAAGGCACCCCTGTCTTCTACCCACTTTTAATTGGATTTTTTGGTTTTTTTTTGCGGGGGGGGGTTGAGTTGTATAAGTTCTTTATGTGTTTGTATGGAACCACAAAAGACCCCAAAGAGCCAAAGCAATTTTGGAAAAGGAACGAAACTGGAGGTACCACAATCCCAGATTTCAAAATAATCTATAAACCTATAGTGATGAAAACAGAATGGTACTGGCACAAAAATAGACACATAGGTCAGTGTAACTGAACAGAGAGCCCAGAAATAGACCCTCAACTATATGGTTAATTAATCTATGACAAAGGAGGCAAGAATATGAAATGGGAAAAAAAAAAAGTCTCTTGAACAACTGGTGTTGGGAAAACTGGACAGCTTTGTGACAAAATGAAATTGGACAACTTTGTTACATTACACACAAAAATAAATTTAAAATGGATTAAAGACCTAAATGGGGGCACCCAGGTGGCTCCATTGTTAAGCATCTGCCTGAATTCTGCTCAGGTCATGGTCCTAGGGTCCTGGGATCAAGCCCGTATTGGGCTCCCTGCTGAGCTGGAAGTCTGCTTCTCCCTCTCCCACTTCCCCTGCTTGTGTTCTCTCTTACGCTCTGTCAAATAAATAAATAAAACCTTAAAAAATAATAAAGACCTAAATGTTAAAGACCTGAAACCATAAAAATCCTAGAAGAGAGCACAGCAGTAATTTCTCTTACATAAGCTGTAGCAACATTTTTCTAGATATGTCTCATAAGGTGAAGGAAACAAAAGCAAAAATAATCTGTTGGGACTACATCAAAATAAAAGGTTTTTGCACAGCGAAGGAAACAATAAACAAAACCAAAAGGTAACCTCCTGAATGGGAGAAGATATTTGCAAATGACATATCTGATAAAGGGTTAGGTATGGCTGAATTTTTTAAATCTCTGTTACTTGACCAGGGATGGAAACATAAATGCCCCCAGGAGCCAGGCTGGTAACACAGAGAGGGAGGTGATCAGGTGGGGGCTAGGAGATCTGGAGACAGGCACCCTTCTTGTGGGGGTGTCCGCTGCTCAGCTCTCAATGGCTCCCAGGGTCAACTGATTTTCGACAAAAGCAATTCAATGGAGAACACACAGTCTCTCCCCAAATGGTGCTGGAGCAACTGGACATCCATAAGAAAAGAAAAAAAAAAAAAAGAATTGAGCTAAATCTCCCACCTTATACTACAAAGGAACTCAACAAGAATCACAGACTTCAATGTACAACATAAAATTATCAAGCCCTTAGACCAAAAAAAGGTGGGAATCTTTGGGATGTAGGCTAGGCCAAGTGCTCTCAGTCATGACACCGAGGGCACGATCCATAAAAGAAAAAAATGGATAAACTGGACTTCTTCAAAATTAAAAACTTTCACTCTGCCAAAGCCCCTGTGGAGGCAATGGTATGTCAAGCCCCAGACTGGGAGAACATATTCGTAAACCACAGACCTGACAAAGGATTTCCGTCTAGCTCAGAGAGACAAGTCTCCAAACTCAGCCGCAGGAAAACAGACAAACCAATCCAGAAGTGGTAAAAAACAAAAAACACAAACAACAACAACAACAACAACAGCAACAAAAAGGACAGACAAGCCGCCATTAAACACATGGAAAGGTGTTTGGTATCATAGCCGCTGGGGAAACGTGAATGCAGGCCCCAAAGGGAAGACCACTGCACAGCTACCAGAAAGGCTAGAATAGAACTCAGGCAAGTACTGCTGGGGGGCGAGGACGAAGGGAGACTGGATGTCTCATGCACGGCTGGTGGGAACGTCAAATGACACAGCCACCCTGCAAAGTGTTCTGGCAGTTTCTTACGAAGCTAAACATACAAGCCCCATAGGACCCAGGACCAGTGCAGGGCATTTATTGCAGAGAAACAGAAACTACGTCCACACAAAAACCTGTACACGATCGCTCAAAGCGGCTTTATTTGTAATAGCACCAAACTGGAAACAACGAAACTATCCTAACATAGATGAAAGCTTCAAATTAAAAAAAAACAAAAAAACTGGCCAACCCGGGCTACCGGAAGGCTGGGATATTAGTCAGCAATTCGAAGGAATGAACTATTGATACACAAAACAACCTGGAGGGATCTTGAAGGCATTATGTTGAGTGAAAAAAACTCAAAGATCGTACACCGTATAATTCCGGTTTTATGACATTCCTAAATGCTGTAATGACAGTGATAGAGAACGGATGTGTGATTGCCCGGGGTTAGACTGTTGGGGGGAGAGTGGGAGGGGTGACTCTAACGGTGTTGCCCGAGGTAGGTCTTGGTGGTGGCGAATCCTTCTGCGTTCCCGAATCTCCCCGTATGAGAAGCTGACATAGCACTTTGTACACACACGCTGTCAACTCTGCTGTTGACACGGCACTAGAGTTAGGTAAGATCTAACCTTTGGGGCAAGTCGGGGAAAAGCACCCGAGGCTTCTCTGCACTACCTTTACAACATCCTGTGAATCTGTACTTGTTTCAAAATAGAAGTTTAAAATTTGGGGCAAAGGTTCAAAGAAAGAAAACTCCATTCCTTAGATGAGGCTGAAATGTGACCCGCTTAGACTCTGCACACGGGTCCTAATTCTTTCCTTGGGGGGCCCCCGAACCATACCTGCTCAGAGATCCACAGACAGTGACTCTGTACCCTGATTCTGTTCTTCTGGCTGAGCAGCCCAAAGCACCTCCCCCATCCCTTCCTGGATCTTTTCCAATGGATGTATTTACCTGAGCCCCAGAGAAATGCTCTTGGAGACATGCGGGGCACCGTTACTAATGCAGCTGGGGCCCCAGGTGTAAAGCACAACTGTCCCAGCACGCTGGGGCACGCAGCCACAGACAAAGCATGCTGGGCCAATAGGGGACCAGTTCTGTTGCTTGGCCTAGCCTGGGCCTCGGCATCTTCCCTCTGCTGCGGGCCCGGCCTCGGGACGTCCTGGGTGCCAGTCTCTCTGCTCTGACTGTGGGGTTCAGTCCAGGGTTCACAGAGCCCTCAGGGGAAGAGGTCCTGGGAGGGCATCCCACCCCAGCCCCCATTTCGAGGAGGGGGCAGCGGAGGCTGAGAGGGGAAGGGACCAGCTCTGTTCACATAAAAGGACCAAAAGACCCAGCACGACTTTTTTAGAGTAAAATGGCGGCTCACAATTATATCAGTCCCAACTTCTCATTTCAAACCCACAAAAGAATCCATTTAAATAAACAATTCTGGGGGCACCTGGGTGGCTCAGTGGGTTAAGACCTCTGCCGTCGGCTCAGGTCATGATTCCAGGGTCCTGGGATCGAGTCCCGCATCGGGCTCTCTGCTTCCTCAGGGAGCCTGCTCCCCCCCCCCCCCCATCTCTGCCTGCCCCTCTGCCTACTTGTGCTCTCTGTCTAAAAAATAAATAAAATCTTTAAAAAAATTATTTAAAAAAATAATAAATAAATAAACAATTCTGTGAAAAGAGGAGCCTGAAGAAAGTACTTACTTTTGGAATATATTTATACCCTATTTAGCTTCTTTCAACAAAGCAGTTGGCACCCAAAGAGTTATTTGCACGTTCTTTACACTGCATTTTGCTTTGTTTAAAGTGACTTGGGGTGCGGGGGATGGACAACTAGTCCCTCTAAGAGAATGGACTTGGCGGTGATGGCAGGTGGCAGGAAAGGCTGTTCCTTCATTTTGTGAGGCACTATGGGGTAAGACTAGGGCACTGGACAGAGGCAGATCTTCACCAAGCTAACAACACAGAAGCTTCAGGCAAGACACAACTCGACACAACACAACACAACACCACACCACAAGCTTCAAGCTCCTCACTAGCCTGGCCCCTCATGGCCTTACACCTGATTTTGTGTTCTTTTTCTTCAAAAGAGCCCCCTAAGTTCTGGAAGTCCCAAGCCCCACCAAACCAGATCTAAAAACCCTTAGAGGTTTTTATTTTCCCTTGGCTCCACGCTGAGGAGAGCCTTGTATCCGAGGGCAAGTGTGGATATCTCAACTAGAATAAAGAACAAATGTCCACTTGCCTTGAGCTTCTCGGCAGCATCTTCTATGTGGGCTATGTTGTCAACGTTCTGCTGCTTCTTGGTTTCTAGCTGCTTTAAACATTCTTGGATGAGTTTCTGTAAGTGAAAGAGTTAGGAAAAACTAATACTTAATACTGTGACTTTTGGTAACAAGCTACCCGAGGGGCATCTCCCACCCCTGAATTTTGCTCCACTTGAGGTACCTGAGACTCACAGGGGAGATGAGTGAGCCCAGAGTCACGGGGCAAATTGGAGGATGAGCTGGAACAAGGGTCCCTCTGATCCTTGGAAGCCCCTGTCAGATATTCTTCAAACATTGATGCTCCCCTCCCTTTTTTTCTAGAACAATCCTACTTATGACCCAATTTTCTCAAACAGGGCCTTAAGGCAAACAGCTTGGGGACGGGGAAGAGTGTTCACTTATAGAGTCACTATTAACCAAACGCCAACTATGTGCCAGGCCCTGTCATAGGGCCTGCCTGTGTGGAACACACATTCCAGAAAGAATGTGGGCCTTTGGCCTGGACTGAGCTTCAGAAGACCTGCACGTGTGAGGTCTGTGGGGGTTCATGGTCCCACCTCCCTCCCACCTAAAATGGCTCCCTTCCATATGTCTCTGTTTTGCAACTGCCATTTTTCCACGGGTGGGCTATGTGACCTTTTTCCCTACAGGTTTGACCTCACCTCTATCTGGACTTTCTTCAGGCTGGCCTTATACTCAGCTGCTGGGCCCAGGTCTGGATGCCCAGCCAACCGACAACTTCCTGAGGGCAGGCCTGCTCCATTCCTGGCTCCCCCCCAGGGACCAGGGAGTGACCCAGAAGAGTTTGCTGAATCAAACACAGTGACCAAGGGCTGCCAGCTTCAAATGGAGAGCGGGGGCCACCAAGCAAGATATGAAGAGCACCAGCCTGAGTCACACAGGACTTCCTAGGTCTGAGTCCCTTTCAGGGGAACTGAGCGAGTGACCTCACCTCTCTAAGCCTGTTTCCTCCGCGATAAACCTGGAGCTAACCCCATAGCATCGCCATAGCAAATGAGAAGTACACAGAGTGCCTGGTGTGGTGCTTGGCAGGGACTAAGTACTCAACAGAGTTGTTACTGTCATTGTCACATCCAACAAGCATTTGCTGCTGGTGCAGTTGTATTCTAGGTGGTGGGTGAGGGTCGGAACACAATGGGAGCCCAACTATAAGCCACGACTGCAAATTCCAGGAGCACATCCTTACCCCACTGTGATTTCTAAGCTTTCAAGTCTAAATGCTGTCCGTCACCCCAAGAGAGCCCAGCCTCCTGCTGTCTGGGCCTTTCAATCCCAGGATGCTTCTCCTGTCAATGCTACCTGGTAATATTCTACTCAGCCTTCAAGGACAGTTCCAGTGGCACTCCTCCAGGAAGTCTTCCTGGCTCCCTCTTCCTACTTCACACTGTCTTCCCTCCAGCTTCCCAATTACAATACTTATCACACTATATTATCACCATCTGTTCTCATCCCACCAGCCAGGGAATACCTCCAGATCCAGGAAGAATCGATCTGTTCCTTAGCTCATGGCACAAAGTATGTGCTGAATGGATGTCTGATGAGTGGATGGAAGGATGATGGATAAACAGGTGAGTACGTAGGTGTGTGAACTCAAAATGAGTACGTAGGTGGGGAGGTAGGTAGGTGGGTGGGTGGACCCAAGCCCTATCTCTGGAAAGCAGCCATGTGAACTCTGGAAACAGCCTCTGAGGAGCTATTACTATTACAACCATTATATAGATAAGAAAAGGAAGACCTTGGAGGCAGAGGTGGGCCTTAAACCCAGGACTCCACCAGCTGGACCAGCTCCCACAGGGCCCATTTTCATCCAGCTCCAAGGTTGTCGCAATGTGAAGAGAAAGGTCATTAATCACAGAAGACTTCCTGGAGGAGGAAGTGGTAGAATCTACATCTGTCAGAGACAGGAGGGCCTGCCTATCCCAGGGGGGGCAGACAGATTTGACCAGAGCCACAGAATGAGTTGTCCTCAAGGCCAAAACAAGAGTTGAGAGCCCCTGACCACTATTAGGATTATGCACAGGTGAGGGCTCCAAGATGAGAAGCCAGTGGGGACAACCCAGCTGTGGAATCCTGGGGTCAAAGGCAGCCTCAGCTTCGAGTTTTCCTTTTCTTATCAGTAAAATGGCTGTCACAGCTCCCCACCAGGCTGTTAAATGCGTGGAAGGGAAATGCCATGGCGAGGAAGGGTGGAGGGGAAGGGCAGGAGTGGGTCGCTGGAGGCCGCTCCTACGGCAGTCAATCAAGCAGTCCTCAGGCCCTGACTGTGAACTTCAGGAGAGAAACCCAGAGGTGTCTGTATGGCTTTTCATCCGTATTAACCGGCAGATCTTCTTCCAGCCCAAGAGCAGTGTGGTGGACCCGCGAGGTGGACGAGGTCAAGGACATCTGCGTATCAGCCAGGGCGTCCAAGTTCTCACTCCCAAACCCACCTCTTCTGAAGCTTAACTGATCGTTGGCAACAACAGGTGGGACTCCCTGCGGCTCCAGGCCTAACCAGGAACCGGCCGCCAACCCTGCGCGCGCCTCCCCGCCCGTTGCACTCCCCGCGCGCCGCCCCGGTCCCCACCTGCACTTGCACCGCCTCTTCCAGAGCCAGGCCGACCGGGTGGCCGCGGTGCGCGCCCAGCACCGGGCAGAGCGCGCACACGCAACGGCGGCATTGGCGACAGTAGAGCTCGGCCACGCGGTCGCCATGCTCCGGGCAGCGCCAGCCGCTCGCGTCCTCGCGCTCCGGCTGCCCCGGCCCCCCAGGTGTTCCCGGCCCCCCAGGTGTCCCGCTCCGCGCGCCTGCGCCGGCCATTCAGCCCTCGGGTCCCGGCGGCCGCGGTGCGGGGGAGGGGCTCCCGCGGAGAATCGAAAGCGGGGCGGCGGGGCGGGGTTGGCTCCGGGCAGGCCCAGCTCCCGCAGGAAGGACGGCTGCGCACGCCCGGCCCGGGTAGCGGCGACATCGGTGCCCTATGGCCCCGTGGGCCGCTCTCTAACCCGACCTGCGCTGGCCCCTTCCGCGGCGTGGAGGGCTCGGACCTGGCCTCGCGCCTGGGAGGTGGCCGCAGCCGGATCCACTTTGCCTTGATTCTCTCTGCCCTTTCCCCGGGAGAAATCACCGTTCTCCCAGTTGTCAGAATCCTAGAAATTCCGATCGCCCCAGGCTGTCTCGGCCTCCACCAAATGTAAATTAGTACAGCCAACCTGAAGAACACCGTGGAGTTTCCTCAAAAAAGTGAAAAATGGACCCACCCCATGATCAAGCCATCTCCCTTCTGGGTACATACAGGAAGATTACTAAGTCAGTATCTGGGAGAGCCACCTGCACTCCGGGGTGCCTTGCAGCGTTATTCACAACAGCCAAGGCATGGAAACCACCAGTGTCCGTCTGTGAATGAATGCTGTGTGTATATATGGTGGAACGTTGCTCAGACCCAAAAAAGGAAATCCTGCCATTTGCCACCTGGGTGAGTTTGGCAGACTTGATGCTTAGTGAAATAAGCCAGGCAGAGAAAAACAAATACTGTTTCTTTCACATAGATGTGGAATCAAAAAACAAAAACAAAGAACAAAAAACAAAAAAACACCAAACAAACAAACAACAACCAACCAAAAAAACCCCAAACAAAATCAAAACAGTTGAACTCCTAGCAACAGCGTGGAATGGTGGTTGCGGAGGGGCTTTGGAGGTGGGGGAAAAGAGTACAGACTTTTAGCTATGAGACGCCCAAGTTTGGGGGATCTAAGGTACAGCCTGGTGTCTCTAGTTAATAATACTATACTTGAAATGTGTTCTCACTGCACACTATGTGAGATAATGTGTTAATTAACTTGATGGTAATCATTTCACAAGGTATACATATATTAAATCATCACATTGTACATCTTTAAAAATCATGTACAATCTAAGTATATACAACTTTTGTCAATCGTATCTCAATAAAGTTGGAAAAAAATTCTCAGTTCCTATCCTTGGCTCTTAATACCTTTGGTCCCTGCCCTGTCTATGCTCTACCTTTTGCTTGTTTCCAGACCAGGAATAGACAGTTTTTTCTGCTTGGGACCTCTTTCCCCACAATACCCTTTGCCCTGCTTGCTTCTATTTATCCTTCAGGTGTCTGCCTAAATTTCACCTCCTCCAGGAAGCCCACCTTGCTTATTCACCCAGAGCAGCCCACACTTCCCCTAACCTGGCCCTCATCTTCCTTCCAAGCATGACTAAAAACTTCAGAGGGCAGGGACCAAGTCTGTTTTATCTGTTTCCCAGCTTGGTCTCTGGTCCAAACAAGTAGATAATTTAATTGGTATTTGTAGAACAAATCAAGAAAAGGGAAAGCTTCAGGTATTAAAATGTCTAGGCAGATGTTGTTTATTATTTTGGTACATTCTTTCCATTGCGCGATTTCACATCTATTTATTTTCATTTTTATTTCTTAAATTTTTTTTTTTTTTTACAAAGGTAAAAGGAATTTCAGAAACAACATTAAAACAATCAGACTATTTCAGGCACGGTTTCATATTAAAAGCATAGATCTATTTTTGATTTCCTTCTTCCTTCTATGATACAATCTTAAATTTAGTTCCAGGAAGAACATTTATTGTAGAGCTAAGGTGGATATGCCCCAGCGCTCATCTCCCAGTGCTGTCTTCATTCTCAGAAAACTCCTGAGTGAACAGTCAGGGGCCTTCCGGAGGACGGACTAAAGAGATGAGTGCACATTCTGCTTTGCCCTGAGTGTGCAGGCCTGGCCCTGCAGATGCTGGGCAACCTCTGCTTCATCAGTCAAGAACATAAACAAAAACGCAATTTTAAAAAATGGCTTAAAAAAATATTTGATAAAAATTACCTATCCCTCTCCCTTGCTGTGAAATAATTTAAATAATTTACTCTCGTTTAAAAAAAAGCAAACCCAAAAAACAAGTTTGTTCACAGACGCCTTCACATTGTTTTTAAGCATGAGGTCTGGGTCCCTTAAGAGCCTGAGAAGGTTCTGCACAGAGGAGCCTTCGGGAGTCTCCTCAGACTCAGCCCCAATTCCGGCTGTTTGCGGCCAGTGCCTGTGGGCGTGATCCTTCTTCCCTCTCTGAGAATGACATGGGGATAGTGTCATCATTCTGACCAGGGGGCGATGACCACCTGGCCCCTGTTAGAGTTAGAGCTGGACATGCCAGGGAGTGGAGGTGGAAGAGCTTTGTAAACTGTGGAGAGCTGACTGCTCATGAGGTGGGAGAGGCAGCCCCACTCAGGGGAGCTCATCCCTCTCCAGAAGGGGGTGGCCACGGGGTTCTGCGGGCATCCCACAGGGCTGGGGCTCCGTACCTCCTAGACCGAAATCTACCTGCCTCTATCCTGGAGCGGACAGGCTCTGTGGCCAGAGGGCTTCCGGGGTGGCCATCAGTGATCACAGGAACCACCCTGATGTCTGCTCTCCCACAAAAGAGATAAGTGTCTGTCCACACTTGGCTGATTGCGATTGAAGAGAGGATGGTGTGGGCCTCCTCTCTGTGTTCTAGCACTGGCCAAAGCTTGACTTATTTCCCCACAGCTGAACTTCCTCTGCTGGTTCACCAGTGTCTTGTGACTTCCTACAGCCCACCCAGATCATTGTGCTATGGGTAGTTTTCCTCAGGTCAAGGCCACAGCTTCTTGTCTCAGGTGGCAGATCCTGTAGAGGGCAGCACACCCCAGGGTCCCCAGGTTCAGATGGAGAAACTGAGACCAGAGAGGGAAGGACCTGTAAGAGGTCACTGCTGAGCCCAGAATAAACAGATTCCTGCCCTGCGGGCTGAGAGCTGCATCAGACCAGGAGCAGCAGAAAGACAGATCAGCAGACCAGAAGCTTGACCCAGCCCTGCCATGAACCCTCTGTGGACCCTGATCATTCGTCTCTCTCTGGGCCTCAGTTTCCCCACCTGTAAAATGAGGAATCGGGCCAGATCACTGCTTTTCAAACTTCTCAATGTTTTTTTCAGAAACAGAACTATGTATTCCATGGAATCCAATATATAAATCAGAAAGAAGGGGAGCTGTCTAGTTGGAACGGGGTCGGGGGGGCACAGCCCTCCTGCTTAGGCTTCCTCCCACCCTGTGGACAGTTTGAAAATCACAGGCAGCTTCCCCTCTTGGGTCCTTCCAGCTCTAACTTTATAGTGTTCTTTCCCTGGAGAAGTTACAGCTCGCCGTGGACCCTTAAACACAGAACAAACAGAAGGCAAGTTATTGTCTAAAAAGAGTCAATTCAGACACTTGTTTTGTGAAGGCAAGTAGAAAAACGGCACCACACCCCTCCCACTAGAGTCTTCCAGCAACCGAGAGTTTTCGTTTTCTGGTAAAAAATATAGAAATAGTGGTTGTTCTTGGGGGACTTGTGGTTTGGTTCTGGACCTCCCCATGGAGCCAAGTGGTGTCCCTGAGGGCGGGGAGGGCAGCGCGCTCTGCTCAGAACCTCTGTGAGCCCATGCGCGAGTTCTGGACCTCCAGCTCCAACTGCTTGGCCTGCACTTCGCGCTGGGTCAGCAGCTCCCGGAGCCTTCGGATCTCCTCCTGTTGTCGATAGAACATCTGCAGCAGCTGGGAAAGCGCAGAACAGAGGGAGAGATCACGCGGTGTCCCCAGATGTGAGGGGCCAGAACACCCGCAGGAAGGACAAACCACCGCCCCCTTTCCACACAGACACGTGGAGGCTCAAGGGAGCGGCCGCTGCACAGAACTTTATAAAACCATTTCTTCACCCAGTAAATGAAGTCTTAAATGACTCGATGTGTCAGACTTTTTTTTTTTTTTTTTTTGCCTCCTTAGATGCCCTGTGGGATAGAGGAAAGGATGTTTGGCCCTGAAGTCTGGAGGCTACAGTTTTCACCGCTAAACTAGCTAAATGACGTGACCTCAGGCAAGTTACTTAGCCTCTCTAAGTTTTAATGTCCTCCTCTAGGAACGGGGGTCAGAAGATGAACCTGGGCGTTAGCGTCATCGCTGCGGCGTAGGGAACCGTTGGAGATGCTGGGTGCTCCCCTGAGGATCTTTGCACCCCGACGGGGGTGGTAGTGTAAGCACCCCTCCCCCCGCCCCCTGCCGCTGAGGTCAAGAGAGATTCAGCCCCTGGCTCTGAGGTCCTCCCGTCAGTGCTCAGCAGAGGCAGGACCAGGACTCCTCTGTAAGGTGCCGGCCCCTGTGTTTTTAGACACTACAAACTGACCCCCAGGGCTGGGGAGAAAATTCAGTCAGGTCATAAGCCATAGTGCCTACCACAGGACCTGGGACGTGGCGGGTGCTTAACAAATGTTGACTCTGAAACAGAAAATCCTAGGGTCAGAGCTGGGAGGAACTCTAACATGGAATCAAACCCTCCGCATCTTGCAGACGGTTTTCTGCCATCTGGATATACACCCTCCATCTTGGCAGACCATAGTGCTCACTGCCTGTTTGGTGAATGAGGTCACAAAGCAAGTCAAGAGGCCAGGCCAGGCCCCACAGCTGGCTGTCTTCACCGCTCACTTTCTCCTGACCACCCCAGAGCATGCACTGCCCCCCTCACTCCCACCTCGTTCTCTGTCTTTGGTGGAGGGCACTCCATGTCGAAGCCGTTGGTGAGCCGAGGTGTCTTCTCTTCCAGCCTGTGTTCTGCTGCTCCCTGCCTGGGCACCTTCTCCTCCAGCCGGGAGAAGACTCTCCGGCCATCTTCTACAACCACCTTCTCTGTTTGATTGGAGGGGGCCTTGGAGACGGAGAGGGGTGTCTCTGGGAGCAGTGGCTGCGGGCTCAGGAGCTCGGAGCAGGGCCTCAGGGACACCATGACTGGGCCTGGGAGGGAAGCAAAGGGCTGTGTGAGGACAGAGGGCTCAAGAGCAGATGGACAGGAGTGGAGCTCTGGCCGCATGCAGACAGGAACCAGCCCCCACACTGGGGCACCCAGATTGCAAACACATCCCCACAGGATCATCTAAGCGAGGCCTGGTTTGCCAGGGCAGCTGAGTGCACACCCTGCAGCTGCCCCCAAACACTGCGAATGGCTCCAGTGAAGACTTGTCCTCGCTTTGCAGGGACAGTCCTATATGCTTTGCCTTCTACCAGTTCATGAATCCTCCCAACAGCCCTGAGAAGCTGGGGGCAGGGGGTGGGTGCCAAGGTAGCAGTCACAGAAAAGGAGAGAAGTCCAGAGAGGAACAGACCAAGTGTCACCCAAAGGAAGAGGCAGCTGCTGGGGTGGGGCCAAGAGCACACATTGCCTCCTCTGGGGTAGCCCTTAGGTGGACAGGGCAGGGAGGGTGTCAGCACAGGAAGGAAGGGCCTGGAGCGGGGGTGGGCAGTGGGGACCTGCTGCCTAGAGGGTCTCTTAGGTTGAAAAGTAATTGTAAAGGTGGGGAGAAGGATGGGCAAGGGCTTGGGGCCTAGACTACCCACTCACGCTGCACAGTCTGGAGTCTCAAGAAGAGTTCCATGGAGCAGAATGCCTTGATTTGGAAAGACTTTCCTGAGCCACTTAGGATAAACCCTCCATTCTCAGACCCATATGGGACCATCCTAGCCACTGGGGACTCACTGTCAAGGACAAGGGGTTATGGGAGAATACAACTGTAGGCCAAACCCTTCTCAGCTACCTGGGACTACTGGACATTCCATTTCACCTCACATTTGCATGGGGCCTTCTGTCTGCCCCCCTCACCTTTATTCATCCCACAGAGCCACTCCTGGGCTGTCAGCGAGGGCCGGGCTCCTGCCGTAGGCGGGTAGATGTCCTCTTGGTAAGACTCCGACTGTAGGAGAAGCCAGGAGTGAGGACTGCGGTGGCAAAGGGGCCGCCCAGATGGGAGGGCCCTAAGGGAACTGGGGTCCAGGATTTCCCCACCTAGGAGCCGAAGAAACCAAGGCCAAGAGAGCAAAGGGACATGCCCCAGGTCACACAGCAACTCAAGAGCAGAGACGGTTCGGTCTCAGGACCCTTATTAGCTCCCAGCAACATTGCACTGACAATGTGAAAGGCCTTTCCCTTGAGGAGTGGCCACCAGCCTCCTTGCTGCTACCCCGAGGGCATGGGTTCCGGGCAACAGCTCCCAGGGCATGTCTTCTCCAGAAGGGGCTCCCGCCTCCCTCACAGATGGCCACACCACCCTTACCCGCCGGGGCACAATCATGGATATAGGCTCAATGAGGCCTTTGCTTGTAATCAGCTTGTAGAAGCGGAAGATCTCGCAGGAGGTGACGTCGAGACCTCTCTTTGGCATGACACCTGCGGGCAGATGGCCAAGGAGGGCTCAGAGGTTCTGGCTGGGCTGGGGTCACAGGGACCCAGGGTGAGGGGTGAAGCCAGAGTGCACACCTGGGCATGAGCAGAGAGCACCCTCTTCCCCACCCCCCTTCCGTCTACAGATAGTTCATGAGCAAATACCTATGCTGGGCTGGGCCCTGTGCTGGGGAAGTGGGGTTGAAGTAATCAGACTTGGTCCTCCCCCTCAGCTTGTGCCCGAGCTGCTCTGAACAGAGCTCCTGCCCCTGTGTCCTGCTGATGAGTGTTACCATGGTGTCTTTCTCCTTCCCTTTGTGGTTAATCTAGCCATGTCTTCATGTTCAAGTGGGTTTCTTACAGACAACACAGAGATGTATTTTCTTTCATTTTTTTTTTCTATTCCCAAATACACTTACAGATTAGGGGCTCTCCTAGGTCAGTCTCTCTTATGTTGTGGCTGCTGTTGTAACTGCTCCACCTCGGCCTAGAATGGCTTCCTTCTCTCCACATACTGTGCTCCGCTCCCCTTTTGGCCTCCTCTGGGAAGCCTTCCTCGACTTCCTGCTGCTTGCTCCCAGAGAAACTCCTACACACCTCCATCAGAGCTCCCATAGAGTCAGTGTTGATCCACCTTCTGCCCTCCTGAACGGGGTCCTCTCCAGGGCGGGGCCCTCATCTGACTTGCTCCTGTCTCCCCAGGCCCCACCTGTCCTCAGTGTTCCGTACTCACCCATCCCCTTCTGCGGGCTGTGGGAGCGGTACTCTGTCAGGTAGCTCAGGTGAGGCTTGTCGGCGCTCACTTCATAGTAGCGGATGTTTCCATCTCCCTGAGGAGGAGGAGGGTACGACTCAGAGCCGGGTCCCATCAGCCCCCTCGGGGCCCCCCACTGCCGTGCAGCAGAAACCTGGCCAAGTGACCGAAGGGCTGGCAAAGCCACCTCACACAAGAAAACACCAGGGAACTGCTGTCAAAGCAGCAAGGGGTCCTCATTTCAACACTCGATTCCCCCGACCATGACCCAAAGCCCACCTATATGCCTCCAGGGCAGAAACTCTAGGGGCACAGGCCTGAGTCCCATTCCCAGCTGCAAAAAAAGGTCAGCAGTGGCGGGTCCTGAGACTGTCCAGTGATCTTACACTTCTGGGGCATTTCTGGTTGTCGCTGTTCTAGTGACTGGGGAGAGGAGAGAGGGACGGAGTGCTGCTCCAGGCACTGGTGGGGAGGAGCTACGATGCCAAGTACCAGTTAGTCCTCGCCGATGAAAACCTGCTCCAGCCCAAATTCAAAGGTTCCCCTATTGAGAAACACCGATGGGGCCTCCTCATCTGGTCCCAGACCTGAGGAGCGACAAGCCTGGGGTGTCTGACCAAAGCCCTGGCCCTGGGTGGTTCCCAGGAGCCAGGATGGTGGGATGGGGTACATGCCCACTGCAGGGAGACGGTGTCCAGAAAGCCCTGCCCATCCCTCTCCGTAGCCTGAACCCCCAAGGCCCCTGGTTGCTGCCTGGCTAGCGGTAGGGCTAGGCTGGGGTAGCCCTGCTCCCTGCCTCAGGGGCTCAGGCAGACCCCTCCCTCCCACGCCAGGCTCACCTTCCCCACCACATAGAGCATGTTGGTGTCCGCATCATAGAAGGGAAACAGCACGCCCGAGGAGCCATCCAGGTCCATCTCAAAGAGAGGCTGGGACAGGTTGTCCTACAAGGAAAGGAGACCAGGAAGGCCTGTGGGTAACTCCTGGAGGTCCTCAGTGGTATTCCTGGAGATGGGAATCCCTGCCAAGGGGCTCTGGGTGAGTGTGTGTGTGCGCATGCATGTGAGAGGGAAGGAGACAGAGGGAGAGAGACCACCCCCTTTTATCCTGTAGGCATTTTGCCTCCAACCCATCACCTCTCACACCCCTGATAGCACACCAGCCCTCCCCTGCTTGTCTGATTATTTGTTGTAAAAGATGGAGGAGGAGGTCAGAGGGAGGAAGCGATTTGTCTAGTCTTTGAAACTCTAGCCAAGCACTCCTGCAGTGCCTGGCCTGGCCCTTGCCCTCACCCCCTCAGCGGCTGCTCCTGCCCACCTGCCTCCAAGCCCTCACTCCAGCTGTTCCTTCTGTCCAGAAGGACATCTCTTCTCTCTCTCCCCACCCTCACCCCTCGTCCTGGTCCCGAAGCGGCCACCTCCCCCTGACCCCCACACACGGCCACTCCCTCCTCAAACGAGATGTGCAAGGTCTGACCAGCCCCCCAGTTTGCATCCCAGCACCCTTAGCACCGGCCGGCTCTGCTAAGCACGTGCTTGGGCAACGAGTAAGGGCACGAACAAATGAGTGGGTGAACGAAGCCAGCACTCAGCTGTAGGCGACAGTAAGGGGCAGGGTGGGGCTACACAGGAGACTCACCTGGTCCCACACTGCCAACTGCCGGTTGTTCCACTGGGATGTTCCCGTGGACAGCAGCTTATTCAGGTTCCCCAGAAACAGCACCTTGTTGGCCCGGTGCCCCGTGCAGCTGGTTTCCTGGATGGACATGTGTGGTCAGGGGCTCGAGGGCTACAGCTAGGGTCTCTGGCTTTGCTGCTGCTGCGCTACTGAAATGCCTTCCTTGTTCACTACCTAGCTCTGCTTAGAGAATCTTTCCAGAGACACCACCCCCAGGAAGCCTTCCAGAGATCCTCCCATCCATCTGGGGGCTCAACTACTATTTTTGCTGAGCTTTTCTGAGCTACGATGGAGGCAAACTTCAGTGCACCTCTGTGCTCCTGCTGAGAGATCCCTGAGTGTTCACTGTATGCAAAGCAATGGGCCGGGCGGGCACTGTCACCTAAGTTATCTCATTCAATCCTTCCAGAGGAAGGACTGACAGCCCACTGTTGCAGATAAGGAAGCAAAGGCTCAGAGAACAGGAAGTGCTCGTCTTTGGTCACACAGCCGACCGGCAGGAGTGACACGCCTCCTGACAGAGCTAAGGCACACCGGCAAGTTCTGGAGTTAACTAGGTTCAAAACTCAGCTTTCAAAGTGGGCCAATCACCTGACCTCTCCTTAGCCTCCGTTTTCTCATCCAAAGAACGCAGGTGACACATCCCACCTCCCGGCAGGGCCAAGAGGACAGAGAGACAGCACATGTGAAGGCCTGGCCACAATGCCCACAGCATTACCAGCCTCCCGCAGGCCCCCACAGCCCCTTGCTCCTCTGCCCCCAAGCCAGACCCCAGCCCGGCACAGACCTGGAGGACAGCCCCGGCCCGAGGGTCAAGAATCCGAAGCTTGCGGTCTTTACAGGTGGTGGCCAGCAGGCTGCCATTGGTGTTGAAGGACATGGAGAGGATCACGCCTTGGTGGCAGGTAATCGTCCTCACCGGGCTCATGATTACAGACTCCTTTGTGTCCAGGTTCCAGACCATCACCTGCGCGGCAATGAGCTGTTTCTGAGCACAGCGGCCACCCCCGCCCCGGGCTCCCACAGTCGCATGCCCGCCAGGCTGCAGTGAAACACCGTATCCCCAGGAGGGAAGCCACAGATGGCAGTCTGGCCAAGAAGCCTTGGGTGGGAGGATGGGTCTGCTGGCTGAAGCTGCCACGTGGCAGGAGGGGAAACCGGGAGTCAGGCTGTCTGGCGGCAAAAAGAAAACACCATCTGCTTTGGAGTGACAAACCATCCACGCTGGGAGGACCCCAGAGATGAGCTAGTCCAGGGGCTTTCACACACTTATTAGCAGCAGTTTCCACCTCACACGGATAGAGGGCTGCCACGTTCAGCTGCGGAGGTTGTGCACTGCACAGCTCCAGGGAGAGCCATTCCCATAGCCCATGACGTGACCTGCACCCTGTGGAGCTGGTGCAGAGTTCCTTGCACAACCATATACGTGGCCCTGCAGACACAGCCTATATACACGGGTGAAAGAGCACTTCTGATCAGAAGGGGGTCAGAGGCTCTGTCAACCACTCCCATCCCACCCTTGATCCATTAAAGAGGTCCCCAAAGTGCCTCCATAAAGCCCTATGTTGTGAAGGGAAGAGTTTCAAAGCCACAGCTGTGGTCACACCGACCCCATTTGTGTACAAAAGGAGAAATTGAGGCCTAGAAAAGACAAGGGACTTTCCTAGTTCCTACTGCAAGGCAGAGACTGAGTTGAAATAGAATCCAGGGCTCCTCTACCATGAATTTTCCCCATCCCCAGGGCCCATAGACTGCCAGCTTGGCTGTCAATGGGGCAGCGGGAAGCTTCTCTGGATAGGGTCCAGCTCATCCCCTCCAGGACGACTAAGGGGTTGTGCAGTGTCCCTCCCACTGCAAAAACTCATGTCCACTGGAGCCTCAGAATGTGACCTTATTAGGAAACAGGGTCTTCGCCAATGTAATTAATTACGATGAGGTCATATGGATTGGGGTAGACACTACATCCGCTGACAGGCGTCCTTCTCCAAAGATGGGAGGACACACAGAAACACAGAGACGCCTGCACGGAGCTGGCGGCGGCCGAAGTGACCCAGGTGCAGCCCAGGGAATGGCCGGAGCCACCGGAAGTTGTAAGAGGCACAGGAGGAAGCATTCTAGGGTCTTCGAGGGACCGCGGCCCTCCTGACAACTTGATTTTAGATTTCGGGTCTCCAGAACGATGCGAGGGTAAATTTCTGTTGTCTGAAGTGCCCAGTTCGGTCATGTTAGGGTGGCCCCAGGAAACGAGAGCATGGACCCACCTTGAAGTCGTAGCCAGAGCTGAAGAGGATGTTGGCAGCTGTGGGATGCCACTCGACCAGGCCCACCCTGCGGGTGTGGCCCATTAGCTCCTTCTTGCAGGCTGTGAGGTTCTTTGTCAGCAGCTGCTTGGGGATGTCCCAGATCTTAATCTTTCAGGGGAGATACAGCGGGGGTAAGGGGAGCGGTTAGCCAGGGTTCACCTGGTACCCAGGCCACCCTAAGCCACAGAATTGGCAGTGCCCGGCAGAAGGGCCAAGGGAGTGCTCTCTGTATCCATCTCTCTCTCAGTGGGGAAACAGCTGGAACCCTCAGAGGGACAGAGGCTTTGCCAAGGTCTTCCAGCCCAAGCAGGGGCTGGCATTGCCAGAGTTGAGCCCAGGCCTCCAAATCTGCTTCCTGGTAATCTTTGCCATCTTAATGGCCTGCACTGTGGGCAGCTGGGCGGGCCACAGGCCTGACTCCCAGGCTGGATGTCAGATCAAACCCACCTCCCAGCCTAGACTCTCTCTCCAAGGACAGTCGTCTACCCCTTCCTAGTCCCAAAGGCTCAGGCTAGAGCCTCAAAGGCCAGGAGCAAGAGTTTGTGCTCTGTTATCAGAACACTAGGGAGCCAGTGCGGTCTCTGGAGCAGGACAGGGTAGGGCCAAAGTGTTTCCTTTGGAGTGGTCCTCTTGGATGGCCTGAAAGAGGAAAGATAAAGGGCCAGAAGGCCAGGCTGGATGGGGTCATGGCCTATACTCCACAGGAAGGGCCTGGGAAGAGGAGCTGGGGCTTCCTTTCCGAGTAGCGTTGTCGAGGATGGAAGGGGCTTCCACAGCAGAAAGTCAGCTCCCAGTACCGGAGGCATACAAATGGAGCTGGGGGTGGGGAGGGGTGACACAGAGGGGATAGCAGAAACTTGATGTTCACCGTTGTCGTTCAGAGCTCTCAGGCCCCTGGGTGACTGTATGCCCCCTTTCCCTCAGAGATACACAGGGTTTTCAGGCAGACTTTGCTTTCAATTCAACACATATTTATTTCCTGGTCACCAGGATTTAAAACCAGGACGGCAACCCCGTGAGTGTCAGAGACTCCAGATAAGGTGCTGTGGGCATGCTGGGCATGTGGCCAAGTCCCAGAGCCGAGACTTTCTCCTGCACAATCTCCCTGAGCCCTCCTCCCCACCCCCCCACTGACCTCGCCTCATGAAGGATCAGGGGGTTAGGAGCATCCGAGCTAAGAACAGACACCCATCAGTCCACCTCTCAATGCCCCCAGCCCGCTCCTCTCGGGAAAGGGAACCGCCTCACGCAGAGACACTCACTGTGGTATCTTCAGAACAGGAGGCGATCTCAAAATCATTAAAAGGATTCCACTTGATGTCTAAGACGTTCCCTCCGTGCCCGCAGACCCTTGGGTAGTGGGGGTCCAACTTTCCCGTCTGCAAAACAGTGCCCAGGAGTGTTGGGGAGAAGAGGGGCTAATCCCACATAAGCATGTGGATGGTCACTCGGCAGGCAGCAAATCATGGAGTAGGCAGGAAAATGTAAGGGACAGGCAGGGTGTCAATCTAGGCCCTACCACTGTTCTCTTGGTGATGCTGGGGGGCTCACGTCACTTGTCCGGGCCTCAGTGTCTTCCTCAGTAAAATGGAGGCAATAATAGGTATTTCCTGGGGTTCGTGTGAAGATCACAGGAGATGAGGTTTGGAAAGGGTCTAGCACATAGACTATGCACTATGTGCCTAGCGCATAGTAGGTGTTCAGTCAAAGGCTATTTCCCCTCAGACACCGCTGGTGGGAATGCAAAAACGGTACAGCTGCTTTGGAAAACGGTCAGGCGCTCTCTACTAGGCTAAACACAGTTACCATGTGACCTAGCCATTGCACCCTGAGGTAGATCCCCAAGAAAAATGAAAACACAGGCCTACAAAAAGCTCACCCACCAATGTTCATAGCGGCATTATTCATAATAGCCAAAAGGTGGTAACAACCCAGATGTCCATCAATGGACGAATGAATATACAGAATGTGGTATATTCACACCATGGAATATTATTCGACCAAAAAAAAAAAGGAACGAAAAACCAACACTCTTTGATATGTACAAACCTTGAAAACACACTAAGCGAAAAAAATCAGACCCCAAAAGCCACACATTGCAGGATTCCACATAAATGACCAGCTGTGGTTTCATTGTTAAGAGCAACTTAATACATCTTTTGGTACCTGGTACTCAGAACCCTGGCTAATACCTATGAAAATTCCAGAACAGGTCAATCTATAGCGACTGAAAGCAGTGTGGGACCCCGGGTGAGAGGAAGTGACGGCTGATGGGTATGCTGTTTCTCTGTGCAGTGATGAAAATATTTTGCATAACGATTTTGTGATGTTTGCACAAGCACGTGACTATATTAAAAACCTACTGAATCATACATTTTAAAATGGTGAATTTCATGGTATGTGAATTGTATTTCAATTAAAAAGAAAAAGCGAGCGCCTCCTTCCCCTCCCCGTTGGCCTGCTGAGAATTGCTGTGTGGGTGCTGGGAGGACGGATGCCCCAAGAGACTTCCAGCTCCGCACACAGACCTGGGTTTCCTAGGTCGTGGGACTGCCACGCGGGTTCAGTCATAGAAACCTAGAGCTGGCAGTGACCAGAACTCTCCTTTCACACATCGCACTGCATGGCTTGGCAGAACAGGCCCCAGGACCCAGGCCCCCTGCCTGCCAACTCAGGCTTCATCCACATCCACGATCCCACCCCAGGTGCTGAAGCCCCCCTGCCCCACCCCCCGAAGGCTCTGGAATCCAGTTTTCCGTCTACGAGGAAGAGACAGCTGGGAAGAAAACCGGCCCACATCCACGACATACATAGGGACAGGCCATGCGCAAGGTGGCGGCGGCATAAGGCGTAGTACATGAACCGGCAGCATCGATGGTTTCAGGGTCTTTATCAAAGATCTTTCAGGTACAGGACGGACTCAAGGAACACCCACCACCTCTCCTTCCCTCACCCCCACCCCCAGCTCTGCAGAAACCACCAAGACGGTGCCCCGCTGAGACTGAGCAAAGATGCAGTGGTGTCTCCCATCTGGCTTCATAAGGCTTCCAAGCCACAGCTGCCGCAGGAACGGACAGAGGGTTCCAGGTCCCTCTGGCACATTAGCAAACAGACACGGAGACCCTGGCTCACGGAGACTCATGCACGCATCATAGTAGCTCTGCAAACACAAGCAGTGGTCCTGGGCTCCCCTTCACAAATACTCTGCCCAATCCAGCTCTTGCCCTTCGGGAAAGGGTAGTAGACACCTCACCCTTGACCGGATCCCACAATGGAGGGGAAACTCTCCACAGGGCATTATCTGATAAACTGGAACATGAAAGGTGGGTTCAAGTACGACTACAATGTTAAACTTCCAGAAGTTGATAATGGAATACGGTGATATAAAAGAATATTCCTACTTTCGGGAATCACTCAATTATTTAGAGTAGAGGTCAAGGAAATATGTAATTTACCCTCAAATGCATCAGAAAAAAAGATGATACCCTCATATATACATTGAGACAGAGAAAAGGGAAGACTCCGGACTTGAGTCATTTGTGAGCGATGTGTGAGCTGCATCTGGGCCCTTCAACAAGGAAGAGAAGGTGCACCTGTGGGCCCTGGCCCAGGTCCGCACGGGACCACCAATCCAGCCACCAGCCTCTCACCTAGCTTCCGGGCCCTTCTGCACGCTGTCATGGGTGAGCTTTCAGAAGTTTAAATCTGATCGTGTCCTGCCCCTGCTCAAATCTTGCAAGTTTTCCCCCTCGCGTGTAAAACGCGAAGAATCATCTCTTCCTCGCAGGGCTGTTACAAGGGTAAAATGAAATACTGTGCATGAAAAGCCAAACAGGGATGTCCTACAGTAAACGCTCAAAGAAGAACAGCTTTTGTTAAGAGTTAAGTGTTTGTGTGTGTGTCTGCCCTAGTGTATAAAAAATGAGGGGGGAAAAAGCATGGAAGGAAGTGCTCCAAAATGTTACTCATAGCTACCTCCAGATGGTGGGAAAATGGGTAGTTTAATCATCTTCTGTGTTTTTTTTTTAAATTTTCCCAACTTTCTATAAAACTATTGCAAAAACATTTATTTTGCAATAAATGAAAGGTATTTAACACAAAACTCCAAACTTTCTGCAAAGATGGGTCCTTCCCAGATTAGCCAAAAATGTGTTCTAAACCTGCAGATCTTGAAGGGCTCTCAGAGACCTGGAATAAGGGACAGCAGCTTTTGCTCAGGGACCCAGCCCAGAGGGATTTGCATAGGGTCCCAGGGAATGTGGGGGGCGGGGCGGGGCTGCAGCCCAGCGGGGGCTCACAGGCATGAGTGTGCCCTGCCCTAGCCATGTGGGAGCGCTCTCAGCCCTGCGGCTGTGTCCTGCCCTCTTCCTCACACAGCCTTTCCTTCTCTTAGGCCATTTCCTGGGTCAAAGGGCATGAGCCACGCTGGGTCTTCTGCTCTGGCACACCCAGTTGTTCTCTGGCCCACAGACCTACCCTAATTTTTGCCCGGAAGGTTTCTGGAAAGACCTGTGGCTGCCTTCAGAGCAGCACGAAGGCTTGCGGGTGTGGGGGTGGGTGGCTTCTGGGCCAGGCCTAGCCCAGCCAGGCCAGCACTCCTCCCAGGCCTCCCAGAGACCCAGCGCAGGCAACTTCTCTGCATTTTCAGAGGACTGACGTTACCACACATCATTAGCCCATCTCCTGGGCTGAGACTGAGCTGCTGAAAGCCCTGTCATGACAGGGACATTTATAATCAGGAGGCCACTTCCGCCTTTCAGTCCACGAAGCCAGCAGTCAGCCGGGGACAGGTCTCTGATTTATGGGGAACACAGCTCTAAATCAGGGGGCCACCCCTGCTCTCCTCGCAGACTGCCGGATCCCGGGCTTGGGGGCCGGAGCCGGCCGCTCAAGCCTAGAGACAAGCCACTTCCAAGTCTCAGTGGGGCTGCCCTGAGGTAGGCGGAGTGGACGGGACAGAGGGCAGAGGGCAGAACCACGCAGGTGGGGGACACTCTGAGGGGTGCACAGCTTAGCTGCTGGGATGGGACAGCTGTGAGGCCATTGCTACAACCCCCGGCACTCGCAGGGGGGCAGCCATCCCCACAACAGTGTCACAGCTTCCGGGGGCCCTTCCAACTGCCCAGGGGGGACACGGGAGGCAGGGGTGGTAGGCACAGGCGCAAGCGGGCTGCGCGCCATGTAGAAGAGGTGAGGCGGGCAGGCTGACTCCAGCTTCCTGGGTTTGAGTCCCTACTGCGACACTTACCCCTGTGTGACCTTGGGCAAGTGACCTCAGTGCTCTATGCCTTAGTTTCCCCATCTACGAAATGGCAACAGTAGGACTTCACAGGGTGTGAGCGACTATGTGAGTTCCTCCAAGTAAAGCACTTATGACAGCACCTGGTACAGGGCAAGCTCTCTGGAAACTCGCCAGTGTAAGTTCGTCAGCGCGAATTACAACGACCCGGTGTTCTTGTCACTCAGGATGCTTCGGGGGGGGGGGGGGGCCCAGGGATGTACTCCGTGTGACGTCAGACTGTTCCGCAGGGGTCTGCCCTCTCTTCCTGACGTCTACCTGACCGGCGACTGTGCCCGGGTGCCCTCCGTGAATAAAGCCATGCCTTGACCGTACTCCAGTGAATGAACCTGTAAGGAGCAGGGTGCAGACGTCGTTCTTTAGGGACCATAACTCAGGGAGTCATCCATGTGCCAGGCCTGTGCTGGGGGCTTCACTCTTATTTCATTTATCCCCGAACCACCCCGTGAAGAATCCCCGTGTACAATGCGGCAGCTGGGGAACAGACGGGTTCACAGTCACGTGCGAAGAGCAGCAGAGCCCTGGGACCTGGGAGTACGTCCTCTCCCGGCCTGCTCGCCCTGGCCGTCCTCTTGGCACAGTCAGCACTGGCTTCATGGGCCACTTTCACGAGGACCTGCCTGGAACTGGAAGAGACTTTCAACAAAATAAAACAAGACAGAACAGAAAGCGACAAACCATGCTGGCCCACAGCCCTGCATTTCTAGAAGGGGAATCTGAGCGTGGAGGGAGTAAGTACGCCCCAAGGAAGGCTGAGGTTCAACATGTTGGCTGGGCCAGAGACAGAAGCTCATGAAGAAGGCAGGATTGGTCTGCAGGCAATGGGGAGCTCTGGGAGGGGACTGAGCTGGGGAGTGACATGGTCAGACACGGGCTTTAGAAACTCTGTCTGGCCCTCCAATGCTCCTCTTTCTCCAGGCACACAGTGTCAGTCTGGCCTCCTCTGATGCAGTCCACCCCTCGGGCCCATCCCCAGGGCTCAGCCTGCCCTTGTGTTCATGTCTCCCCACCCACCACACCTCACAGCAAAGTCCACCCCACACACCCCCAGGGGTGGCTTGGCTGCAAGCCAGGCCCCAGGCTCACCTGTCCCCAGACCTTCCTACTGCTGCCGCTTCCGTTCCCCGAGCACAGCCCATGTTGCCCAGGCTGCGGGAGCCTCCCTCCAAACAGGCCGGCCCTAGGTCACAGTGAAGGGAAGGAGGCCGCCTGCAGAGTCCCCCGGCCCCTGGGGCAGCCTGGCCCTTCTGAGAATAACCTCCAGGACACCATGGCAAGGCCAGGCACCATGCACACTGACGCTCCCGTACACACTCCATGAAATACTCAGCTAGTTTGTCCCTCCCTTCCTTCTCACGTCACTAGTTCAGCGACACCTTTCTGTGCCTGGTTGGCATGGAATCCCTGGTAACCGACGAGAAGCCCCTAGAAACCAGAGCCCAAACCGAGAAGCCGCACGCAGGCCAGTGAAATGAGAGCGAGGCTCCACAGCCACACCCAGGGCTGAGCCACAGAATCCTCATCTGCACGGCGGGACAGTATTTCCCGCTAAGGAAGCTAAGGGGCTAAGGAAGGCATCAGCATACGCACTGTCCATGCTAACCCTGCAGGCCCGTCCGCTGGGACGCACTGTGTCAAAGGCCCAGCAAGCGTGTCCTCTCCCTCTCCCCTCCGCGCCTACGCGTGCACACTGCATGTGTTTACCCAAGAAAATAACAACCAAATGCGATGCGTGCCCCTCTCTGGACGCCGATTCAAAGGAACCAAGCACCAAGAGGCATTTACAAAGCAATCAAGGGTATCTCCACACGCACTGGGAATCGGGTGATACCGGAGCTCTTGTCAGTGCTGCCATCAATGGCACTGCGGTGGCGTCAGAAAATGTGCCTAGTTTTTAGAACCGCACCCTGAAGTGTATGGGGGTATAATGACAAAACGTCCAGGATTTGCTTCAAAATACTTCAGGAAGGGGCACCTGGGTGGCTCAGTCAGCTGAGCGGCTGACTCTTGATTTCAGCTCAGGTTACGATCTCCGGGTCGTGGGATCAAGCCCCATGAGCCCCAGGAGCCCCATGTTGGGCTCTGTGTGGAGTCTGCCTGACCAATTCACTCTCTCCCCTCCCTCTGCCCCTCCCTGGGCTCTTGCATGCTCCAAATAAATAAGCAAATAAATAAATAAAATCTAAAAAAAAATGCTTCAGAAAAAAAAAAGGATGGATGAAGCAAGAGCAGCAAAGCCTTGAAAATTCTAGAATCTGGGTATACAAGGGTTCCTAGGATTGCTTTTATCTACTTTTGTGTTTGAAATTCTTTTGTAAATATAAAAAGAACCAGATTAGAGCTTAGCTACTGCAAACCAGCAGCATCTGCATCCCCTGGGAGGAGGGAGGCCAGAACTGACGAATAAAAACACAGGATGCCCAGGGATGTGTGAATTTCAGATAAATAACAAATAATTTTTTTAGTGTAACTACGCTCCACGCACTATTTTACTTATACTAAAAAAGAGCATGGCAGTTTCTAGTGAAACTAAACATGTGAAACTACTTTAGGACCCAGAGATTGCATTCATGGACATTCACCCAGAGAAAAGGAGACTTACTCAGGTCCCCACAGAAACCTGTACGTGCACGTTTAGAGCAGCTTTATTCCTAACAGCCCCAAACTGGAAACAATCGCGGTGGCCTTCGGCGGTGACCGGTCAAACAAATGTCTGCACACCGCTTAATACTCTGCAGCAATAGAAAAAGGAGGAGCTATTGATCCATCCTGGATTACCCATCCCTGGGTGGGTTTCCAGGGAATTATGCTGAATGACAGAAGTCAAGCCCAAAGGGTCACACGTTGTATGGTTCCATTTACGCAACATTCTTAAACTGGCACAAGGCTGGAAAAAGAGAACAGACAAGTGGTTGTCAGGGGTTGAGGAGAGGCCGGAGGTGGAGCCTGGCAGAGCAGTGGGAGGGATCTTTGTGCTGGAGGCAGTGCTCAGCTTCTAGACTGTATCTACATCCATATCCTGGTTTGGATACTGGACTCGAGTCTTGCAAGATGTTTCTGTTGGGGGAGCTGGGCAGAGGGTACACAGAAGCTCTCTCTATGTGTTAGGTCTCATAATTGCATGTGAATCTACAATGCTCTCAACACAAAAAAGTTTAAGTACAAAGAAAAAAATAAAAGTTATTTGGTGTTTATTTGAAATTCAGGTCTGGAGCTGGCTGGAATGCAAAGTGCCTGGCCCCACTTCAGACCCGCTGAATCAGCATCTGTGTTCTGACATGCAGGCGTGAGCCCTGATTCGTGGCTTGCCCAGCTCTTGGCGTGCTTGGATCCCTGAGAGTCTGTGATGGTAGCAATTAACATGTGTCCTTGAGCTCTTTACGATATACCAAAAAGCCCAAAGGGAATCATATATTTTTCTTAGGATCAGGCTGCACAGAACAAATGAGTTTTGACCCTCCAGTGGCTTCCCACTGGACTCAGAATAGGGTCAGACTCCTGCCCTGGCCTCCAGTGCCTTTCTAGTCCCAGCCCTGCCCCCTCTCTGACCTTACCTCCCACTGCTCTTGTCCCTGCAGCTATCTGTACCGATGTGTGTCTCAAACACACCAAACCCAGGGCCTGCACCAAAGCCGTTCCTACCTCAGGGCCTTTGCACTTTCTTTTCATTCGGCCGAACACTCTCCTTCTAGAGCTTCAAGGGGGAATCTCTGCTCAAATGTTGCTTTCTCAGAAAGTTCTTCTCTGATCATTCTATTCTTTTTTTTTTAGTGTGTGTGTGTATATATATATACACATAATATATATATATTTATATATATATATATATATATAAAATATATATATACTTGACAGAGAGAGCGAGCAGGACAAAGCACAAATGGGGGAGCAGCAGAGAGATAGGGAGAAGCAGGCTCCCTGCTGAGCAGGGAGCCCAGTGCAGGGCCTGATGCTGGGATCATGACCTGAGCTGAAGGTAGATGCTCAGCCAGCTGGGACACCCAGGCACCCCTCATCCTATCTTTCTAAACTAGGTCCACTTTCCCTACCCAGGTCCACACTCCATCTCATCAAAGCAACTTATTTTCTTAAGTCAGTTGTTAGTACCTATTTATAGTCGATAGTTCATTGAGTTAGAAATTGTGATCTGAAAGAGGCTGAGTAATAAAAATCCGAAAAATATGTTAATTAATTAACTACGAATACAGTCTGTGTGATGGGTAGAATCTTTTAAAAGCTCCCAAAGTGTGAGAGAAACAAGTCAAATGGGTTGTCTCCAGGGAACCTCTGAACTCTGATCTTCAAGTCTTTCCAGAAATCCCATTTTACACTTGTCCCTCCCCAGCTTGAAAAACCTCAGCTCTAGAATACTGTTCATACTTCTCATCCTGGCAGTCAAGACCCTTCTCATCTGGCCCAAATCAACTTCCCCAGGGTACTTCCCTTCCTCCTCTTCGACACAGAGCATTCATTTGTTCCAGCCAGACCGTTCTCTGCATTACTGCCTGGGCACATGTACAGCCTCACCTCCGCGCCTTGGCTGGTGCCATTCCCTTTGCCAATGATGTTCTCCATATTTATTCAGATGAACAAACCCTGGGTAATTTGTTCAATCAATGAAAATTTATGAGCACCAACCACATGCCCAAAATGTGAGATACATACACACACACACAAAGTACCAGTTCTCTCATCAACCCCCAACTATTCCAAGTAGGTTAGGAGGTACTAGCAGAAGAACACAAATGACTCCAATGTGAAGTAATCAGGTTATGGTGTCCTAAGAAAGGAATATGCTATGGAATATATCCTATAAAGAAGAATGTTGGGAAGATTTAGGAGAGGGGGAAAGAGAGGCTATTCATGAACATGGTACGTATTTCCATTTACTTGGGTCATCTTTAACATTGTTTCTTTTTTTTTTAACAACAGACAAAAAAATGATATTTATTAAAAGAATGGTAGGCAAAGGATTAATATCTCTGATCTAAAATAAGTACATACAAATTAATGAGATTAGTAAGTCTTGCCCCTAAGTAAATCAACAGAGACCAGTCACAAAAGAAATGACTGATTAGCAAATGTGTGGGAAAATGGTTTTCATTTTTTTTTTTTTAAGTCATAAGTTAAAACAAGATATTCTCTTTCCTCTATCAAATTAGCAAAGATTTTAGGCTAAAGGTAATGGCCAGAGAAGTGAAATGAGCAGTTGAATTCATCACAGGTAGAAGCATATATTAACCTTTAACATTGGTCTTTCAAGAATGCTCTGTAATTTTCTCCTTTTAAGCCTTGTTTATTCCTCTGTATCCAATCTTCTTTTATTCCACTGTAAATGCTTACAAATTCTAAGTGTTCTAGATATATGAAAATGCAATTCATTTTTGTATCCTGAATTTTTGTCCCAGCCACCTTCCAAATGCTCTTACTATTTTTCTAATAATTTGACCACATATTTTGGGGAGTTTTCTATGTATGCAATCAATCTATAAATAAGAGTGGTTTTATGTCTTCCTTTCCAATCCTTACATCTTTAACTTGTGTTTCAGCCCTATGGTGCCAGCTAGGACCTTGAGCTCACTGCTGATTTTAAAGGGCTATTTCTTTTTCTTCTTCTTCTTCTTTTTTTTTTTTAAGGTTTTATTTATTTATTTGACAGAGAGAGACACAGCGAGAGAGGGAACACAAGCAGGGGGAGTCCGAGAGGGAGAAGCAGGCTGCCCGCTGAGTAGGAAGCCCATTCAGGGCTTGATCCCAGGACCCTAGGATCATGACCTGAGCCAAAGGCAGATGCTTAACGACGGAGCCACCCAGGCATCCCTAAATGGCTATTTCTAACATTCCATCTTTATGAATGTTTGTACCACATTAACAAGGAGATCAAATATCACCATTATTACCAATAATAGGACAAACTGACAACATGTCACACGATATAATGAACTGAGGATACAGTGTCATTTGTTTAACATTCTTGCCCCACATGTATATTATATATCTCATTATGAGAAAAAAAATGTCAAAAATCCAAATTTTAAAATGTTCTGCAAAACAGCTGTTCTTTAGCTGCTTAAAAATGTCAGTATTACGGGGTACCCGAGTGGCTCAGTGGGTTAAAGCCTCTGCCTTCGGCTCAGGTCATGATCCCAGGGTCCTGGGATCGAGCCCCGCATTGGGCTCTCTGCTCCGTGGGGAGCCTGCTTCCTCCTCTCTCTCTGCCTGCCTCTCTGCCTAGTTGTGATTTCTCTGTCAAATAAATAATATATATATATATATATTTTTTTTTAAAGATTTCATTCATTTATCTGACAGACAGAAATCACAAGTAGACAAGTAGACAGAGAGGCAGACGGAGCGAGAGGAGGAAGCAGGCTTCCTGCTGAGCAGAGAGCCCGATGTGGGGCTCGATCCCAGGACCCTGAGATCATGACCTGAGCGGAAGGCAGAGGCTTTAACCCACTGAGCCACCCAGGCGCCCCATAAATAAAATATTTAAAAAAAAAAAGTCAGTATCACGAAATAAAGTAGAGTAAGAGATTTGACAACTAAATATAATGAACGATTCTCAGTTGGATTCTGGATCAGAAACAAAATTTCAATACATAATACCATAATACGCATGCAGAGAGAAAGATAATCAAGAAAGAGATAAAGAGTAAACCTGGCACAATGTTAGGACAGGTGAATCAAAGCAAAAGGTTTTAAAACTTCTATTTCTTATGTTAGTGAAATTCTCTTTTCCTCATTTGCTAAGAATCTGTATCAGGAATGGTTACTGAGCTTTACCAAATGCTTTTTTCCTGCATTTATGGAGATGACCATATGGCTTTCTCCTTTCCTTTGTTAATATAATGATTTACATTTATAGATTTATTAATATTAAACTGTCCTGAGTTTCTGGAATAAATCCAACTTGGTTAGAATATATCTTTTTTTAAATTCACGGCTAGATTCGGTTTGCTGCCATTTTACATACATCTTGAGTGAGGCTGGCCTGTCATTTTCCTTTCTTGTTCTGTCCTTGTCTGGTTTTGGAATCAAGGTTCCACTGGCTCACAGAACAAGAGGGGAGTCGTCCCTCTTTTCCTATTCTCTAGAAATGTTTGCAAAAGATTGAAATAACCAGTTCCTTGGAAGTTATACAGCAATGGCCTGTAAAATCACATGAACTCTACGGTATCATCTTTATGTATGCACTCTTGTGAAAGTAGCATATAAAAAAGGCATAAAATATAAGTGTTCAGCTTACCGAATTGCTGGAAAATAAATTACCCATATATCTGCCACCCTCCCAGGCATGAACTATTATGAGCAACACAAAGGAGACCCCCCAACCCCCACCATGGGACCCTTTCCAATCATAACTCCCCGTTCCCTCAGGCAGTGATAGTTATCCTGGTTTTCTGGATAGTCTCTTGCTTGCTCTTCCTTAAAATTTTTCTACTTACTTATACATCCCTTAAGGTAGAGTTTAATTTAGCCTGTATCTATCTTTACATAAATAGAATGAGACAGTTTGTAATTTGTTTGATATCTTTCCTTCAAAACTGTCAATTAGGATTCGCCCATGTTTGGGGCACCTGGGGGTGTAGTCGGCTGAGCGTCCCGACTCTTGGCTTCAGCTCAGGTCTGATCTCAGCATCATGAGATCGAGCCCTGTGTCAGGCTCTGTGTGGGGAGCCGTGCGTGCTCAGTGCGGAGTCTGCTTGAGATTCTCTCTCCCTCTGCCTGTCCTCCTGCTCTCTCTCTCTCTAAAACAGATAAATCTTGGGGAGCCTGGGTGGCTCTGTGGGTTAAGCCTCTGCCTTTGGCTCAGGTCGTGATCCCAGGGTCCTGGGATCAAGTCCCACATTGGGCTCTCTGCTCAGCGGGGAGCCTGCTTCCCCTTCTCTCTCTGCCTGCCTCTCTGCCTACTTGTGATCTCTCTCTCTCTCTCAGTCAAATAAATAAATTATTTAAAAAAATAAAATAGATAAATCTTTAAAAAAAGGGTGCCTGGGTGGCTCAGTCAGTTAAGCCTCTGCCTTCGGCTTGGGTCATGATCTCGGGGTCCTGGGATTGAGACCCGCATTAGGCTCTCTGCTCAGTGGGGAGCTTGCCTCTCCCCTGCTCCCGCCTGCCTCTCTGCCTACTTGTGATCTCTCTCTCCCTGTCAATTAAATAAATAAAATCTTTAAAAGAAAAAAAGATTCATCCATGTTGTGTTATGTATGTATGTTGTTTCCTTTTCATGATTATGTATGCTCCCTAGTATGGATACATCACGATTTATTCATGTAATTCTTTGGATATTTGAGTTTTTGCAGTTCGATAACAATATGAACCACACTGCTACACAGTGTCGTCACTGCGCACAGAAACACTGCATGGACATACCTCGCAGCGGAATCTCGGGGTCGCAGGGTGTGTGTATTTTCCTCTCTACTAGAAACTGCCACACGTGGTTCCAAAACACAGGCGAGGAGTTCACCCTGTCACCAGAAGCGTCTGAGAGTTTACGAGGCTCTACATCCTCACCACCACTCACGATTCCTAGCTCTTCACATGTTCGCCGATCTGGTGGTCGTGGTGGTATCTCGTTGTGGGCCGCTGGTGAGATACTCCTCAAGGGGGATTTAAAATTTATCTTTTGTAACTGATTTCTAATTCAGTTCCATGCGGACCAGAAAACCCGGTGTATGAGATTCCATTTTGTGTTTATGATTTTAACTTCTGAAGTCCTTCGTCGGGGGGCGGGGAAGGGGGTGTTTAAGCCTGTTGTTCCTTGTTTCAGCTGACGCTCATTCATGGTGGCTCACATGCCTGACCTCACTCTGTAGGAGTTCTGTCCACATGCAGGATGCTTTCCTCTGGGGACACTCCCTGTCTGGCTCTGCTGGGTACCAGACGCACTAGTACCCGGCATCCCGCTAGTCCCTTTGGACGTTCTGCCTTGAGCTGACTCAGGCTCGGCTGGCATCCTGAAAAGGTCTGCCGTTAGGTTAAGTTATATGAAACTAACCCTTTGGGGTTAAAAAAGACTGAAACATCAGCAATTGCATATAGTGTAACCTATACTGGTAACCTTTGCCTACAGGACAAGCCACTGCTTTCCGTTCGCTTCCCGCTTCCCTCTCTCAGACTGCTGACTCAAGATTTGCTTCTTTTTGTTGGGGAGGGGAGGTGGCTTTGGTGATTTCCCCAATGTCTTGTGAGCCCGGCAATGCATTATAAATTATACTTGATTCAGGAGTGAGCTATTTTGCTGTGGGGTGGAAGACAGGTCTTGGGAGTAGCTAGGCAACTGCTAAAAGCAGAAATCCCAGGATACGTATCTTTTTTTCCCAATGAGGAAACCAAGGCTCAAAGAAGTGAAAGAACTCAAGAGCATGTGGTTGGTAAGAGGCAGGGTTAGGATTTGAAGCCACACGTGAGACCAGAAACCCAGGCTCTTTCTACTTCCGCTGTCTGCACTGCCTCCAGAGGGCTGTGTGGGCCCGAAGCTTAGCCAGTGGCCTTACCTGGTTCAAGGGAATGACGAAGAAGGCCCCCCCACAGGAGCACTCAGTCACAACCGCAATGAAACAGGGGTTCACAGCGCAGAAGTGATTGTCTTGGACGCTGTGGGTGATGGGAACCGAGTCGTAGCAGTTCTCCTTGCTGGCTGGTTTGCCAAAGACGTGGCGAAACTTGGAGCTCCGGTACTGGGAATGCCATGACATCTGTGGGAAACAAACAGGACAAGGGGGGATGTGAGGCTCATGGCGCTGACAGCGCGACACATGGGGAGCCCCCCTGGAGAGGGCAGGACCAGGGCAGGACCAGGGCAGGACCAGGGCAGCGGTCGGTTCTATGTGGACAGGGTGCTATCAAGAGCAAGCAAATGAACAGGATGTCATTGTGGCGACTTCTGTGGCTCTGGTAAGATGGTGTATGATTATCCCCGACCTGCTTGCTTGTCATCTCTTCATCTGTCGATCCAGAGGGCAGAAACACCAGAGAGAAAACTCCCATTTCCTATCGGCCCACCCGACTCCAGCCCAGTGATGTGGGTCACACTGTGTCCTCTGGACCCAGCCTGCCTGGGCTCCAATTCCAGCTCTGCCTCTTACTGGCTGGGTGAGCAAGTGACTTAACTTCTTCGGCCTCAGTTTTCCCATCTGTAAAATGAGGATCACAAAATCATCTGTCTCACAGGCTTGTTGTGAGGACTAAATCACAGGTCCCTTGATCTACAGTCATAATTACTACCATGATTATCGTCCAAGCATCTTGAGCTTCCCTAGCTCCTCATTCGGCCCCATATTTGTTCATTCTAGTTACTGAGCGCCACTGTGTGATGAGGCCCTGTACCTGGCACCGGGGGTTTGGAGAGAGTAAGCCTGAGCCCACCTTAGAGGAGTGAAGAGTCCTGTGGGAAGCTGGGTCACTGGGATCTGGTGTACTACAGATAATAATAAAGGTTAGTACATGACAGTCTGGGAGGGCTTCCCAGAGGAAATGACAAGAGAGCTGTGATTTGAAGGGTGAGTAGGAGTTGGCCATGTTGGTAGGGAAAAAGGTAAGGCCGGGGGAGGAAGAAGTCCCAGCAGATGGAACAGCCTGAGCAAAGGCCCTGAGAGAGAAGGAAACATGGAATGTTTGAGGAATTACATGTGGTTTTGTAATATTAGCAAGGAAATGTGAGAAAGGAAAAATTACATATATATACATACACACAAACATGGAGATGGGACGATGGGAATGAAGAGAGCAAAAGCCGGAGGGGTGAGCACGGCTAGGCCATGGATGGCAGAAGAGGGTCTCAGCTTCATGAGTGGCCAAACACATGTGGCCTTTCAGCCCTGCTGCAGCCTGGGTCAAACCCCTGATCCCAGGCTCTGAGCCCACTGGGTCTGCCCGTCCATGTTCCTCATCTAGGCGAGGGAGAGCCTTCTGGACACCAAGCCTAGCTGTATTCCTCACCCTTGGATACTCTGGATTGACTGCTGTGCTACAGGACAAATGCCAAAGCCAGCCTGTGAGGTTCCCCTCTGATATTCCAAGATGCACCTTTTCTTGCTCATCTTTTAAAAGGTACTTTCTAGATAAAGAACCTCCCAGCTTCCTCTGTACCTGCTCTTGCATTTCCAGTCCCTTGTCCTCCCCCTCTGCTTGGCCTGCCCTTCCCAGTAACCCCTGTACCCATCTCCACAAGTCCAAACCCTCCCTTCCCCAGCACCCAGGCCCTCCTCCAGAATCTTCCTTGCCACCTCAGGTAGCAGAGCTCTCTCCTCTCTTCTACCCCCACCAGCTGTGTCTCCAATCTGCCCTCAGGGCTCTGACACTGCCTGCCTTGATTCCTGCGTCTGGTGTCAGGGCTCATCTCCTCTGCCACTGGCAGGTTCTTCAGAGAAAGGCCCGGGGCTCTGCTGCAGGAGTGCCCAGCACAGAGCTCTGCTCACCCCCAAGCTCTAGGAACTTCCCAAGGGGAGGTATGTTTGGCCGGGCACCCCCAGGGTTAGCATCTGCTCTGTGGTTAAGTTCAAACGCACAAGATTAGACTGTTGACCTCAAGAGGTCACGGTGGGAGTGCCTGGGTGGCTCAGTGGTTAAGCCTCTGCCTTCCGCTCAGGTCATGATCTCAGGGTCCTGGGATTGAGCCCCGTGTCGGGCTCTCTGCTCAGTGGGGAGCCTGCTTCCCCCTTTCTCTCTGCCTACTTGGGATCTCTCTCTCTGTTAAATAAATAAATAAAATCTTAAAAAAAAAAAAAGAGGTCACAGTGACTGTGGGTCTGCCAAACCCTCCCCAGGAAGCCCACCAGCCTCCTGGGACAGATCTGTCCTGCGTAGCTCAGACATTTCAACTCTCTTTTTAGGAGATACATTTGCTAGAGCTCCAGGAAGCCGCCCAGAATGCAGGGAGAGACTAATTGACGTCCATCCGGTCCCAGAAAGGATGTAAGAAGCCTTACAGAAGTGGAGAGCACGCAAGATAGAAGCACACGGAAAAGCCACGGCGAGGCAATGGGGACAGAGGGAAAATGCAGGGACAGAGAGGTCACCCGATATTCGGGGGAGCTGAGCTACTGAATGTGTGCTGTCAGGCCCTCCACACAGTGGGGGTGCTCCTCCGACGTGGGTCTGAGCCTCCCAGTGACCAATTCGATAACGGAAACCAAGTCGGAAAGGGATTTAATCAGTGTGTGGAAGATATAAGACGTGCTAGGCGTAGCCCGTCTTTTCTCTGCACTGGGTCCTGAGGGAAATGGGTCCTGGGGACCTTCTTACAAAAGAAGAGCAAGGACCAACATGTCCCTAGGCTCCTGGTCATTCCATGGCAGCCGAGGAGCTGCCTTGGGCCGGGGCTGAGGGTAGGTAAGCAGGGGGCAAGGCAGCAGGCTCAGCTCCAAGCCCCCCAACTCTGCCTCACCTTCAGCAGCAGCAAATGTTGGACATACCGCGTGACAGAGACATAAACCGGCAGAGCGAACCACTGAGCAAGAGGGGCCGTTTGTCTCAGAGGGCAGTCTATCCGTCCCAACACCCTGCCCCGCGCAGCCCCAACCAGTGGTAGCCTGGCGACGGCCACCTATGCTCGGTGTGTCTGGAGCACAGGAACCCAGCGGGAGAGGTGGGCAGGGAGGTAGGACCCAGATCACCTCAGGAGTCATGGAAAAGAACTTAAACTCTCAGGGCAAGGCAGAGCTGCTGCAGGGATTCCAACAGAGGTCGAGGAACTGAGCTCACTTTTGGGTGGATTCCCTTGATTTCCAAGAGCAAGACAGCATGGAACAGGTGATAGGTGAGGATCACCTGCTGAAGCAGGGCAGAGGGGACAGAGAAGGGGGACAGGTCAGTGGAAAAGCAAGGCGGGGGGATAAGCTGGCGTTTGTGTCAAGTGCTGTGGGCAGTGGGGTAAGAGGGCCGGTGGTGGCTGCAGAAATCACCTTGACCTAAGCGGCATCACCCGTCTGGGCCCCTCCTGCTACCCCTGGTGCTCTCCCTTCACAGCCTGGCGCTGGGCCCCACACCTGAGGGATGGCTCCCTGCCCAGGGTGAGGGGCCTCAAGAGGCCTGGGCAAGGACTCTCCTTCAGCTCAGTCACTCCACAGCAATGACAACTCATAGTTTTCGGGGTGCTTGCAACGTGCCATTCCCCGTGCTTCCCTGTATGGACTTAACAGGTAGGTGCTACCTTGCTCCCCAGTACAGAGGCAGAGAAGTTGAGGCAGAGAAGCAAAGGAGAATCCCACGCGAGGTCACACAGCGAGCAAGCTGGAGCTGAGGGCTGAAGCCAGCTCCGCCCCACCAGCCTCCTGCTCCAGGTTCCCGCAGAGAATGACTGTGATGAGAAGCCTCGTTCCTACCCATCACATGCTTGATCTCGCCTCAGCCCGGAAGCAGAGGCATCACGACCGTTCTCACTCCCACTTTACAGAAAAGTAAAACAAGGCTCAGGAAGCTAGGTGGACACCTTCTGGAAAGAGGGCTCTTTGCTTCCACTGTTGAAGCCAATGACTGTGGAACAGCGACAGAAAGCTAAAACTGTGTTCACGAGCTTCTGTCCCCTTGCCCCCAACTCCACTCCCCACTCTACTCCACCCTACCCCACCCCGGGCGCCTTATCTCCCCTGGCAAAGTTCTTCCAGACCTGCTGCCTCAGACGGAAACGTGCAGAAGTGGGGGATGGGGCCAAGCCTAGCCGTCTCTCCCTCTGCCCGCAGTATGGGAGTGTGCACCCATATACGTGGGTGAAGTCTGTGCAAATGTGTGCATGAGTGCGGCATTCATCATATGCATGGGTGTGCATGCACATGGGCGTCTCTTTGGGTGTTCAGTTGCATCTGGGCGTGCATGGGTGTTATCCGTGCATAAATGAATTTAGGGACTCAGCAATTCAGAGAATGGATTTTATTTCCCCCACGAGCAGGCACTTGCCTGGAAATGTGGACTGCAGTGGGCCCTTGGGACCTGGAGGGCCCTCGCCCATGGGCTGGGCCAGAACAGCCGATCTGGGCCAGGTTTAGCCCATGCCACCAGTCCCATCCTGCCTGGTGCCATCCAGTGGGCCCACATCAAAGCCACAGCATGCCTTCTTAGGTGTGGCAGGCTGGCTCGCTGGGGCACAAAGTGGGGGGTGGGGTGGCTTGTGCGGCTGCTATCCCCATGCGTGTTTAGCAGGCCTGATACCACGGGATTAGGCTTTGTGAGCTGCAAATTCTCTGCTTCCCTCCCCCCAAAAGATTAGTCATCTCTGGGTTTTAACATCCCATTGAGTTTATTTCTTAATGCCTGACAGGAGAATGGCTGCTGTCTGTCCCATCCCTGCCAGATCCCTTGTCAGGTAGGAGCAGGCTCTTGTCCCACTTGAGGGCAAAACTGAGGTGCTGGGGAAGTGACTTGACCACGATCACACTAACAGGAGCAATGGGAGGTGGGAAGCAGAAGCCAAGGCTTGTCCCAGAGGCCCCTCTTCCTGCTACGCCTTCCTCTCTGATGTGTGGGACACACACACACACACACACACACACACACACACACACCCCTTTCCTGCTGGGCCCCCCAAGGGCCTGTCTTCCCAGCCCAACCAGGCTTCACTGCAGGACAAGGGTTAGCTGCGGGGTGAACTGGGTGTGGCACAAACTAGCATTATGGATTATTCATTAATTGCCTGTTCCTGGCCTCAGGGAAAGTGTGACTTGACCTAATTTAGCATTAGACTCAGGCATGTGTAGGGGTCTGGCGCTGCTGGCTACTATGATCCCTTTGTAAGTTTGTGGTTCCTCATGGAAGATTTGCAGTGTTATTTGTTCTCTTAAGACCTGCCCTGTGCTCGTGCCTCGGGAGAAGGTCAAAAATCACCATGCTTAGGTCAATGCAGTTAACAGAGAGGAATTAGAACCATGGTTTCCTAGGCTTACAAAAATGAAAAAAGGGGTGCCTGGGTGGCTCAGTGGGTTAAAGCCTTTGCCTTTGGCTCAGGTCCTGATCTCAGGGTCCTGGGATCCAGCCCCACATTGGGCTCTCTGCTCAGCAGGGAGCCTGCTTCCTCCTCTCTCTGCCTACTTGTGATCTCTGTCAAATAAATAAAAATCAAAATCTTAAAAAAAAAAAGAGAAAAAGAAAAAGACTATGGTAAGAAAAGAGAATACTCTGAAGGTGATCTACAAAGACCAAGAGTTAACAAACACCTAATTATGGGTGGGTCCCTCACCTTGACTCCAATCCCTGACCAAACTATTATCCATCATAGGGCTTATCCCGATTCTGACCTTGGCTCCAAACTTGACAGGAAATCTTCTTTTTCTTTCATCCTGAATCCTTATCAGGGCCTCTGATCCACCCCTGAAGGAGGCAGGACACCTGGATCAGGAAGCAAGGCCCAAGTGAGGTCAAGGCGCCCTGCTCTCCACAGGCGTCTCTGCTTAACAGCCATTCCCACGGAGGCTTCCTTTCTCACCAGGCGGAAAGAAGAAACCACAGGTCTTAGTGACTTCCTGCTAGTGAGAATTTTATCCAGTTTCTGCTCATCTGAGGCCAGGCCCTGGTTTATTTGTCACTTCTTGGCATAATCTCTATTTTTGCCTTCCACGGGCCAGCAACAGGGTCTGTAGTGACACAGTGGGAGCCGGGGACCTGGGGCCTCAGGGTCTCACCCACTGGCTTAGTTTTCTTCTTTCCTTCAGAGAGAGAAGAGGCCTTGACGCTCTCCACAGAAGCAGGGGGGGGTCACGCCCAGGATGTGGGGAGAAGAGCTGGGGGACGTACTCCTGATGCTAAAATGGGGAATGCCTGGGAAAGTCCTGGGCAAAGAGGGGCAAGTTGGGCCCCCCACCAACCTCAGAGGTCTCCAGAAAACTGTTACCTGATGCACAAACAACGATTCTGAGTCACTTGTCACCTTGACTCCGGCAACCGCTCATTGAAAGAGAAGGCCCTAGAACGCGCTTCCTGAAGAGCCCAACATCCTGAACCAGAGCAGGGCACTTTCAAAGCAGAAGAACACAAGGTTTGTCAAGGACGGTGAAGCTGCCTTAATTCAGTCAGCAAGCTTCATCTGCTGTTGGCGCACTGCTTCTTCTGGGCCAGGCCCTGTGCTGACACCGGGGTGCAGGGGCGGGGGATGGGCAGTGCCGTCACCGCTCTGCGCCTGTGGACGCCTCCCAGGGACATGGCCGAGGGCAGGAAGGTGGGAGATGGCGTGATCTTAGCCTGCTAAAGCACGGGGCCGCGGGCTGCAACTTCGAAGGCACATGAGCATCAGGGACATCAGATCACTGGGTGTGGGACCCCCCTCTGTCCAACATGGGGCTTGTGGCTTCTAGATTGAAGTCACAATGAAGTACAAGGAAATAAAATGTAAAATGCAGCTCCTCCATCACCTTAGCAACGTCTACGTGCCCTACAGGTGGCTACTGGGTACCCAATTAACAGTGTAACTACAGACTAGGTCCCCCACACCTATGTGACTTTGGGCGGGTGACTTCACATGTCTGTTCCTTCACTAGCAAAATTCGGCACAGTAACAGCTAACAGCTACCGCGTCGCTTACTTTGCACGAGGGAGGCTCCGTGTCCTAACTCAATCCTCAAAGCAATCCCCGAAGCACTGTTATTATCCCATTTTTACAGAGGAGAAAGCTGGGGGCCCAGAGAGGTTAAGCAGCTTGTCCAAAATCACACAGCTAGTAGGCGGCTGAGCTTGGCATTTGAAGCCAAACTGCTGAGTCCTGGGTCCACACTCACAGGGCTCCCCGGACAATTAAATAAGATAATCCACACAGCATATGGAGCGATGCTGGGTGCATACTTAATGGTCAACAAATGTTTGCTGTTAAGACTGCTGTGGTCCCGAATTTATAGCACTCTAGGATGTGATGTCGTATGTCACAGGTATGTGTTGAGGGCCCAGCATTTTGGAGATCTGAGTAAAAATCCCAAACCAGAAAGTGCAAAGCAGTCCCCTACGCACAGAGTTCTGACCCCTGGTGCCCACCACGGTGGTGGAGGGAGCAGACAAGCACCCATGAAAAGCTAACTAATAATCCCTCTTGGTCGAGAGGAACCTGAAGAGTGTGTGCGCGCGCATCTCCCCGGCAGGGTCGAAGCCCTCCGGGTGGAAGCCGGCCGCCTCGCTCAACCCTGTGTTGAGGAGTCTGGGGTTCCTGGTGGGTTCTGGGTGGGAGTGGTGCTGGGCAAGACAGGGGAAGCCTTGTGATTTCCTCCATTAGCACAGCCCAGCTGGCAAGTAAAAACAGCCCCATCTCCAGGTTTTCTCTGCTGTGGGGCCCCTCCCCTACGCCCATCTCCTTCCTTCCAGGTCTCTGGTCCTTCTGGTCTAGCACAGATGCCTCCCGGCAGGCCCACAGGAAATACAGCCTGAGTCACAGACAGAGCCAAGAAAATGCCTCTCTCCTCCTGATGAGATTAGGCCCAAGGGAGAGCCTCCTCCTGACATCTGACACTGCCCAGAGCCCTGGCACCAAAGAGGGGCAGGGCACCTCCACTGACAACCTGACCTCCTCTGCCCCACGACACCCCATTGTCCTCTACCCCTCCCTCAAGTCTTGCAAAGCCTGGCCAGCCTTTTCTCTGGGCCGCACTCCCTTTCTGCCCCTACCCCAGCCCAGGGCTCCTTTCCTGACCTCACTCAGACACCATCATTTCCCTTAAGACCCACCACCCCCGATCCCCTCTGTCCTCAGGATCAAGCCCTCTGCTGGATTTGGGGTGTGGGGCCCCACACTCCGCCGGCCACATCTCATCTCCACAAACTCAACCTTTAGCCAAAATGGTTTATCTGTCTTCCCCTCAAAGCACCGTGTTTTCCAGGCACACCATCTTTGCTCATGCCCCCTTCTCTCTGCCTGGAAGCAAATCAGCCCACATTAAGTACTTAACTGGGCTCCTAGGATGCTCCTCGTCTCCTTTCACCTTCCTGGACCCAACAGAACCACCACCAGGTCGCCAGCCGGAGCACTCTCTATTCTATGAGGCTGCCCAGCACAGGGAGAGAGGAGAATCAGGTTCAAACCCTGAACCTCAACCCGTCTCTGGGCCTCAGGATGTGCCTGGGTAAAAGGGTATCCTACGATCTACCTCACGGAGGCTTACCAAGGATTAAACAAGGTAACGGCTGTAAAATACTTTGCAAACCTCTGGTACCAAGAAAGAGCTCAGCTGTGGTTGTGCTCTTCCCTCCCCCGGTCCTGCTGCCTGCGCTCCTGCCTGCTCCCTCCCTCCAGCCTTCCAGCCATTGGGCCATCAGACTGCCAAGTCCGAATGGTTCTCCCCTCTGCTTTGCCCACACGCAGGCCAGATCCCACAAGCAGGTACCCAGGCGGGGGGTCCAGGGGGACCCACCTGGCTCCTGGACTAGCTTCCACTCACGCCATGAGCCTCTCCTGACACGGAACGGTGGGCAGGGCGGGGGGTGTGCTGAGCCTGTAATCTTCCTAGCCAGTATGCTGGTCAGGTGGGAGAGCCCTGATTCTGACACCAGTCTGCTCCATGACCTTGGGGAAATCTCCATCCCCTCTCGGGTTTCATTTTCTCAGGCAGGTAATACTCTTACCTTGCCCGACTGTTAGGACGGTCCACTGAAAGCTCTGCAGCCCACATGCACCAAAACCCGGGATCGGGAGGACGAAGGAGCTACCTATCAGCTGTCCCAGTCCTTGGAGGCCTGGGCCTTTCTTGCCTTGCTCCTCTAGAGAGACAGAACCCGGCTTCTTCCTGTTTATTCCCCTAAGTCAGGCCCAGACCAAAACTTCAGGCAGCTTTATTGCCCCACAATCTCCTTATCTGAGAGTTTCAAGAGACAAGGGTCACTGGGGACTTTCTAAAGCCACCTTCAGGAGGGTGACAATCTGGAGGTTCCACTGCTTCCTCACCATTCCTCCCAGCGGAGCTTCTGAATCTGTCTTTGGACAGAGAAGGCCACTGAGGCCCGGACTGGGAGAGTGCCTGGCTCGGGGTTCCACAGTGAGCAGAAGCCCTCCAGCCCCCATTCTGGGATGGGCACCTGCCGGCAGGAGGGGCCACCTCCAGCCCACAAATCAGCTCTCACCTTGCCCTGCTGCTGGGACCCTGGGGCCTAGGGTGACGCCAACCTGCATTCCTGGGGCCCTCCCAGAGCTCGGCTTGTGCTGGGCACTGTGGGGGAGAGGTGAGGATGACCCTGGCAGGGACTTCTGCCCCCCAGGGGATCAGGTTGATGGGAGAGGCCAACATGGAACCAGTGAGCTCAGTTCAGGGTGAACGGGACTGAACAGGCTGCAGCGGGAAGGTGGAAATCCCAGGAGTGGGTGAGAGCCTTGGGGTTAGGTCCGTTTGAGGCCAGCCCGAAAGGCTGAGTTGGGTGAGCTGAGCACAGAGTGATGGGGGACGGGGGTGCATGCTGAAGGTGGAGGAAGTGAAAGACATAGCCAGAGAACGAACCACAAGGGGTCAGGTCTGGTTGGGGTCTGGGCAAGGGAGCAGCGAGGTTCCCGCCAACAAGGCACCGGCTAGGGCTCCGAATCTGGCTAAGGCCTTGCTTGGCACCTGAGATCACGGGGAGATGTCAGTTTGAAACCAGGGGTGTGGCGACGTGACGGCTGCAGCGAAATGTGGGTCCGGCTATTAGGCAGTTAGAACGTCTGGCCAGAGGAACTTTCTTTCCTCAACTTTGGGCTTGTATCTAAGGAAGAAACAGGTGGGTGAGTGGGTTCTGTTTCATGCCTGGTTGTAGTCAGCTGGACGGGGGAGCCATGGGGCATGAAGAGGAAGAGGGGGAAGAAGATTCTAAGGCCTTCCTTGTCTGGGCTTGGAAGGAAAAGAGCATGCCTGTTTGGGGGAGAGCGCAGAGCCTTGGGCTTGCTGACCAGGAGTCAAGGGCTGACCTGTCTCCACACGTGTCAGCAATTTAAGAGAGCCATGGAGCAGGGAGGCCTGGCTCATAGGCCACATCTCAGCCAGCCGCTGGGGTTTTACATCAAAAAATAGTCTCCTTTTTCCCTCAACCCATTCCTGTGCTGGGTCCCCAGATATGCCTGAGGGTCTGCCTGCCTGTATCCTGCTCCTGCCTGGGCAGCCCAGCCGAGCACATTGTCGGGGGGGGGGGGGGGGGGGAGCGTGGCGCTGGCCGTCCCTTCCTGCTTCTCCGCCCCTCTGCTTAGGAAGGCGGACATAATGCTTGGCCTTCATCAATTCTTCAGGTAGCACCTGCAACAGCGGCCAGGGGAGGACAGCCAGGCCACCGTCCCCCCACTTCCAGCCTCCCTGAGCTCCTCCCGAATCATCTATTCAGACTGGGCCCATGGACCAGGGAGGGCAGGCCGTCCACCAGAGCCCAGGCTGAGGAGGCCCCTCCGGCCCAAGACGGACTCTCTGCTAGGACTGGTGCTCATATCTCATGCACATTCTGCATGAAGCTTTCCAACAGCAGGTCTCAACCCAAGGGTGCACCAGAATCACCTGGAAGGCTGATTCACTCCCCAGATCACTGGGCCCATCCTAGAGTTTCTGAGTCAGCAATTCAGTAGCGGCGCCTGAGAACCAGCATTCCCAACAAGTTCCCAGGTGACCGTGAAGCAGTTGACCAGGGACCACTCAGAGCCACCTCCCTACAAGCCAGCTCTGTGATTTGCGGAGCGCTTCCTGTTGGGTTCACTCCTCACGTCCACCTGGGGTGGGGGGAGTTACCTCCATCGCGTGGACACAGCCAGCTGTGCTTGGCTCAGAGCACTTCTCTGAGGTTACACAACCACGAGACAGCAGGAACCTGTCCTCCAAACGCTCCAGGAGCACACAGCCGCTTCCTAACTGGGGGCCACCGGGGGCTGTGACTCTTGCCTTTCCATCTCGCAAATATTCCCAATATACAAACGGGGCCAGTCCACAAGAACCAGCGGGTGCTGGGCAGCCAGCTTCACCCTCTGAACTGCAGGCATCAAGGTCAGGTGGTCCAGACACAGGCTTCAGAGTCAGAGACCCAGAGAGAAACCCAGACTCTCCTTCTCTAGATCTTGCAACTACATGGGCACCTACCTCTCCCCACGTTGCTATGAAATGGCGCCAAGGCTGAACAGAGCCGTTAGCCTGGTGCACAGTGAGTCCTCAACAAACAGCAGCAACTGGTGGGCCAGGCAGGATGTGGGGAAAGATACTAAAACCTGTCTGTGTCTCAGTCTTCCCATCTGTAAACTGGGGTCAACGACAGAACCTAACTTACAGGGAAATGGTAAGGATTCAATGAGTTTATTTATTTAAAATGCCTTAAAGTGGGTGCCTGGGTGGCTTAGTCAGTTAAGCAACTGCTTTCAGCTCAGGTCGTGATCTCAGGGTCCTGGGATCGAGCCCACATCGGGCTCCCTGCTCAGTGGGGAGTCGGCTCCCCCTGCTTGTGAACACTCTCTCTCACTCTCTCTCTGGCAAATAAAGAAATAAAATCTTTCTAGAAAACTATTTTAAAAAATATAAAATAAAATGCTTTAAAGCAATGCCTGGCATGGGGGAAGCTCCGACACGAGGTCCTTTTTGTCAAGCGTGGTAATTTCAGCACCGATCGCACACTTTTCATTAATGCATGTCAGCAAAACCATTAAAGAACAGAATAGGCTATTGTGAGATCAAAATTTAAAAATCACAGTGGTGCTGGTTGTACAAACAGCGTGAATGTACTCCAGGGCACAGAACTAAAAATAGTTACAATGGCAAATTTTATGTGATGTAAATTCTGCCCCGATAAGAAAGGAAAAAAAGAGCCAGCAGCCCCTAGGTATCCGGCTGGCTCTCCCCTGGCTCTCCCAGGCCATCAGCCGGCTCCACCCTTCCTGTTCTACTTTCCCTGGGAGGCCATCCTCCTCCCCACCTCCTTTTTTTTTTTTTTTTTAAGATTTTATTTATTTACTTGAGACAGAATGAGAAAGAGAGAGAGAGAACGAGAGCGGGGAGGGTCAGAGGGAGAAGCAGGCTCCCTGCTGAGCAGGGAGCCTGACGTGGGACTCTACCCCGGTGCTCCAGGATCACGACCTCAGCACCCCTCCCTCCCCTTTTCACTCCTGGCTAGTGGGGCCTTCTCTGCCCGCACCACCCTCAGCAGAAGGGGCTGCTATAGGGCGAGCGTCCTCACAACTTTCCCTGGCACTTTCAGGAAGGGCCTGGAGGATCTGTGCCTGGACAGAGGGGTACTCTTCCCATCCCCTTCCTGCGGGCTTCCTGTCCCTCTGCAGGGCTGGCTCCCACTGCTCGCGGGGACGAAAGAGCTGAGAGAGCAGCACCAGCTCACAGGGACTCTCCCTGGGCTTGGCTGGGAGCCCCACTCTGCGCAGGGAAGGCACAGAGATGTTCTGAGACCAGGGGCCCAGCTCCAGTCTGCTCTGCCTCCATTGGCTGTGTGACCCTGTTCAAGTCATTGCCCTCTCTGGGCCCTAGGGCCCCATCTGTACAATGGGAATGTGCATCTCCGCTTGCGACCATCCTGAGGCTTTAGGGAGGCTCTGAAGGGAGAAGGGGGGCAGGGGGAGGGGGCACACGTGCTTTGTTTCTTTACTGTGTGGTACGACCACATGGAGAGGAGGCAGAGATGGCTACGGACACGGTCAGGCCTGGCTCAGGCACTGGTCTCACCAGATACCCGCTGGGACACCTTGGGCAGGCCAGTCAACCTCTCCAGGTCTTAGGTTTTGTCATCCTAAAGTAGTAAATGAGTTCATGTATGGCAAGCACTTAGAACACTGCCTGACACAAGGCAAATCCAAGATAAATTCAAAATAAGAAATAATAGCATTCTACTGAGTACTCACTGTGGGCTAGGCACTGCCCTACAGTATTTAACTGTATTAATGGGTTGAAATGAACGTTTAACAAAAATGCATAAAGTAACCAGAGCTTACAGATTAAACCAGAAACACAAAGTGTCCATGTCCTTTTTTCTCCTCCATGGGGCCATGCTTAAAGATCTAAAGATTTGGGGGTGGAGGGGATCACCTGTGTTGGGAGGCACGCAAACCCCCTTAACAGGCTGGCCGCAGAGAAAACCTTGTGCCCCTCCCCCAACCCCTCTGTGCTGATTTCAAGCTCTAATTCTTATCTAATCTAATTCTGAGCCAGACATACCCACTCTGCTCTCAAATGATCTTATTACATCTGGGGCAAAAAAAAACCAACAACCAGGACTGCCCAGCCTCAGGGGCCTGGGTTGACATCCAGCCCAGCCCTCTGTCCTCCTTTCCACACCATTCTGTCTGAAAAGTCTGAGGGTCTTGGCTTGTACCATTCTAGTGATGGGAAGCTCACTCCTTCCGGGGACCGGGCCGCTCCACTATCACACTTCCTGCGGGGAAATCCCCAGTTCCCCTCCCCCCGCCCTGCCTCTGTTCCTCCAGCCCCACCAACGGCACCCATGGCCTTCGCCCCAGGGCAACCTTTCAGAGAGCTGAGGCCCCTGACCACATGGCCCTGCACTGGGTCCACGCAGGGAGGGGAGTTTCTTGTGTGACTCCGTTTCCCATCTCCCCATTTTCATCGCCTCCCCATCACGTTCCAAGCTGTCCCCATCTCACACCTAGGTTGGAGCCCAGACCAGACTCAAATCCTCCAGATGGGGGCTGAGAACCACTCAGTGGAGCAGGTACCCCCCAAAGATCCCAGATTCACTTCTTAGAATAGTAGCACTGGCCAGACTTCAAGAGCTCATGGGGTACAGAAAGGGAAATTAAGTCAGCTTGTCCAGGGACATCCATAAAGGGCAGAACCAGGAACGGGATCTGGATTTCTGGCACCCCAGCCTGGGAGAGTCCTCTAAGACATGGAACAAAGTTTCCTTTGATCCTGTGACTGGATACAGTACCAAATATTTTTTTCCTTATCTGTGTTGCTGTTCTCAGAGGGACAAATTCCAAGCATGGCTGGGGAAGAAGGCTTCTAATTGTGAGACGCGGGGATGGGGTGGGGTGGTCATTCACCGTAGCTGGACCCTCCTGAGACTCAGACTTTGAAAGGTGAGCTGCATTTCTCCAGACTGTGGTTTACGCTGGGAAGGATGGATGGGGCTCCTCTGGGTCAGGAGGGGAGACAGACCCCGAGTCTTTGCTGCCAGAAAGGTCAGCACAGCAGCAGCTCCACAGTAGAAAAGGTAAATCGGGACACATCGACTCATCCTACATTTTTCATGCCTCCCGCTGGAGACAGATCCCTGTGCTGGGTTCTGTGGGCCCAGAGGTAGCAATGGGGTGTCTGCCCGGGGAACAGGCAGAAGAATGGAGAAATCACACTCCACCTGAACAAATCACAAACGAGGTGATTTGTCAGAAGGGGCAGCTGCAGAGAAAGGACCAGGAAGTTAGAGCAGGGAGGCTTTTTTTTTTCCTGATCATGTACTCTTCCAAAGAGAGAAAAATGAACGCCACCCACCAATATTTTATATTTTATACAAGTTACTACTCTCAGGAGCTGCGAGGCACAACATATACATGAGGCGAGATTCATCGCCAACCAGAGTGACTCTAAGGCTGTATTTCAAATAGCGCCCCCCCCCCATTTAAAAAACAGCTTGAGCTGACTTCTTATACTTGATTAGTTTGTCACTGTTTCTTTTCCCCCCTTCTTGTGGCTGCAGATGTGACCATGGCCAGAAACCCAAGTGTTAATTTCTTGTCCAACAGTACTCATACTATTAGAACCACTAACAACCCACAGTTCAGATAGCAATCTTCTTCTTTTTTTTAAAGATGTATTTATTTGACACAGGGAGAGAGAGAGAGAGAGCACAAGCAGGGAGAGCAGCAGGCAGAGGCAGAGGGAGCAGCAGGCTGCCGGCTGAGCAGGGAGCCTAATGCAGGGCTGGATCCCAGGACTCTGGGATCATGACCTGAGTCAAAGGCAGAGGCTTAACCCACTGAGCCACCCAGGCGCCCCCAGATGGGAATCTTCTAAAACCACTTGTCCATTTTGTGAGGATTAGTTTTGTTCAAACTGGTTAATATAATCCACAAAGCCAATCTGAATTAACTGGTCTGGATTAACTTGGATTCATTAACCAGGTTAAATTAACTATACTGAACTCCTGAAAAGAGAGGAGGGGCATCCCTGCCATCCCTTCTCAGAGTACTTTCCCCTTCTCTCCAGAGACTTCTGGAGACACGAGACATGAGGCTGTCTGACGGCCTGAGTGGTGTTGGTGAGTCTGCACATGCCAAACTTGAGCAAAGCTGAATGATCGTCTCGATAGTGTGCTTTCCTGCACCCCAACGAGCGTCTCACACACCTCACTTGGGAGACCACCAGAACAGAAGCCGGGGAGACCAGCGGGATTTTCAGGCTGCACAGGATGGTAGAGATCGTCTAGCCTAACCCGCTCACCTTTCAGGTGAGGAAACGAGGACTGGGTGAGGAATGTAACTAGTCCACCTCGGAGCCCAGAGAGAATGCAAATTTCTAGTTCTTGATGCGAAAACCAGCTGCTTCCATGCCCCCCCCTCAGTCCAGCCCCTTCCTGGGCCATTCTCAGCTCCTTGCACCTCTCAGCCCTCTGCAGCCATAGTCACCCACTGGCTCTGAGGCTGACTGGAGGTGGCATGGAGGTGATGTGTGTCCCAGTCAAGTGCTATCAGGATGGGGAGGGGGGACACATGGAGCCATCAGTAGGCCACGGTTCCAAGAGTCGCTCTGCTTCCCTCTGTAGCCTTAGTTCCTTGTCTGTGAAATGGGACTAGTCAAACCCAGCTCCTGGCTTTGCTATTTGGATACCCATAAGGTCCCCCCTGATGTCTGTAGGCTGGGAAGTGACCCCTGAGGGGTGCTACGGCCATCCTTACACTCTGGAAGGTTTTGTTTAGGGGGTGGGCTCTGGGGGGTGAGATCTAGAGCCTGTGGAGTCTACCTCCGACTGCCAACCAGAGCCCTGGACACTGTAGGGCTTAGAGCCCCGGCAGCCCAGTGGTCCCCCGAGGTGCCCACCCAGGCCTGGTGTGGCCGTGGGCAGCTGTGGGCATGGATCCCGGGCCTTCCCAGGCAGGCCTTAAGTCCTGCTCCTGTCTCTACAGCTCTGTTCTCCCTGCTCTCATCCTCCTCATCTCCCACATCCCTCTCCCCTCCTCCACGTTGTCTTCCTCATCTCCCCACCTGAATTCTCCTAAGCTGAGTCCCATTGGGGCGACCCTGAGACAGAAGCATCCCTTCTTCCAAAACCTTCAATGGCTTCTCAGTTGGGCATTCAAAGCTGAGGTGTGGCCCAGGAGTGAACCACGGAGAGAGCTGGGGGCAAGGTGGGGGAGAGAAAGGGGGACAAGGGCAGTAGGGCTGGGTGCAGACAAGAAGGGGGTGCATTTTCCTCCCTCCCTCCCTCCCTCCCTTTCTTTTTAAAAAAAATTTTTTTTTATAAACATCTCTCCATAGCTCTACAATACCTCCCTTTCTTTTTAAAGATTTTATTTATTTATTTGACAGCGAGAAAGGGAACACAAGCAGGGGAAGTGGGAGAGGGAGAAGCAGTCTTCCCGCTGAGCAGGGAGCCCGATGAGGGGCTCCACCGCAGGACCCCAGGATCACAACCCAAGCTGAATACAGTCGCTTAATGACTGAGCCACCGGGGTGCCCCGGGGGTGCATTTTCTGTAGAGAACTTAAAAACAATAATAAGACTAAAAGTCTGACTTTTTATTATCATGATCTGCCTACACTTCTCAACAGAAACAACAAAACACTCCCCTCTGCCAGGCCAGGCTGCTCCCACCTCCCCCGCCCTTGGTGACTGCCCAGGACTGGATACTACGCCCTGGACGGAGCCAAACTGGATTGTGTTTGCCACAGCCCAAATAGGCTCAGTGCACTCCCCATCAACAGCCCTGGCTTACACTGGTTCCCTTGCCAAGTCCCTCCAGCGCTGTGCACGCCCCGCTGCTGTGACAAGGTTCAGCTTAGTGGCTCCCCTTCGTTGTCTTCCCACACGCATCCCCGTGCACCCCTTGGCTAGCCACAGCCCCCCGGCCCAGGCTATGTGCAGACCCCACAGCATCAAGTTCTCATCTCCTAAGGAAGACTGAGGAAAGGAAGCACCCAGTGCGATGTGGAACCCACTTCACGGCAACCCATACTAGCAGAGCCCCCGTCTCCCTGTGTGACCTCAGACCCATCCCAGATCCTCTTCAGCCTCAGTTTCCCCCTGTCCAAGGACCGTATCCTCTCCAAAGGCCCTCCTTTCCTTGTCCTCAGTCACCCCCTTCCCTTGGCCACACCCTGCACTTTGCCACCGTGTGAAAATGGTCCACCTTCTTCCAAAGTCACTAATCCAAGCGCCCCCTTGCTGACCGCCCATTGGGCGCTGCCTCAACTCCGCTGCCAAGACTGGATGCAGCCTCTCCATGAGGCCAGCTCGGGGATGGCGTCTGTGCCATCTGACATTGGCCGCTTTCTTGTGTCCAGTGATCTGGGACACCAGCCCATAGCTCTGCCCCCGGGAGATGCCTCCTCTACCTCATCCCCGCCCATCTGCCCCTCTCTCCTCTCCTCTCCTCCCACGAGGTCCGTCACCTCATCCTCGCCAGAGACCTTCACCCGCTGACCTCTTTCCCCATCAGCCACCAAAACTCTGGTGCTGGATGAACCAGGATACCTAAGGAGGGCTGGGGAAAAAATGGACAAAACCCAAACCAGGACAAGTATCAGTGGGGTGACAGCTTTCCCACTATAGCTCTTCTCCTCCCGGGACCCTTCCCTCTGCAAGGCAGGTCTTGTGACGGCATAGCCAGATCCCAGCGGTCGCCCGTGTGGCCTCCTCCTCCTCCAGCTGCCCATCACCAGCGCTCCTTGTACCTCAGCCACCCAGCTCTCCTCCCACTGCTACCAGCTGCTCTCACCTGCAAAAACCCCTTAACCTCTCCGGCCTGTTTCCTGATCTGTAAACAGAGGACAAGAGTATCTAGCCAGGAGGTTGACAGAGGATGAGATGAGTACATGGACATTAAGAATCTAGGGTGGGGCCCTCCTGCTTGTCGTTCTGATTGATTCCAAGACAGTTTTTTGACATTTAACATCTCTGAAACGGGGATGCAACTTAGAGTTTGCTGTTTTTCCTTTCTTAATGGGTTATAAAACAATGGTATATCTCGCAACAGATGGTACCCTGCACTCAATAAAATATGACAGGAGACTAGTTTCTTTACTTCCATTGTAACGAGGTGGGAAGGTGTGTGAGAGCCCCATGGACCGAAGACCAAGAGAGGGCATCACCGAGGGAGAAGGGTCTGCGGGGGGTCGGCATACTGAGGTGGGACCCTGAAGCATCACAAGGCCCCTGCCCTAGCCAGCGGGCCCTCTGGACCTGTTCCTGCCATCCCAGTCCCACTCAGGGGGTGGCCCAAGTGCCAGGAGAACCCTTACCCTTCTGGACCTGACCCTGTGCTCCTGCTGCCGGGGTCTGCGGTCCTGCCTGGACAGTCTGCTTGCCGTGCGGAGAGTGCTGCCAGCCACCTCCAACCCCCGTCTCTGTCCTGGGAAGAGTCCTAGAACCTATCCAAGACACCTCTCCTTCAGTGATGCCTCCAACAAGCCACCCCTGGTCCCGGCTCCCAACTGTCCTGAAGGCCAGCAGGGAGGACACCATCCAGGCCTCACCCGAGGCCATTCACTGTGGGTGCCTCCTGGAACCCTCCAGCCTGCTGATGTCAAACCATTATACTCTCTGCATTATCCCGTCACATACATGACATGCGGACAACTTGTTCTAGAAATATATGTCAAATAGCGTGCAAAGATTTCAAAATATAGAAAAGACAAAAGTAAAAGTGATAATCAACCAGCTTGATGTGTCCATCTGCGCATTTTTACATATTCACAAGTGTGGACATACATTCTTCTCCCATATTCAAACCCAAGCAGCTTCAGTGCCCACACCCTGTTCTCTGCCTTGTTTTTCCAGTTAATGGGACCTCGCGGACCTCCTTGACCCAGAACTATTTCTCCTCAGTGACCTCACGGCACTCCTGTCTTCTACCCCTTCCCTTGGCACGTCCCTTAGCTCTTAGCCCCTCCTGCCCAGGTCCTGAGGCCTGGCCCATGCTTATGGCCTGCCTTTCTGCAGGTACTCGTCCTCTGTGACTGGGCTGTGACTGGGTTGCGGCTGTCCTCGGGCCCCCTCTAAGCACACCCCCTACAGAAATACTCTTGAGCTCTTAAATCAAGGGGTATAAGGTGAACAGAGACTATCTGTCCCTGTTAGGTTTGATTGGAGGCCTTTTAAAATAGACCAGATGTTCTCTGAGACCCAGAAGGATGCTGGCCCTGTGTTTCTTGAACCCCCAGGGGCTCTAGACATCACAATAAGTAACAACAAACAGGTCCCTGACATTTTATAGTTCAGAAGTACTCCTATGCTCTTTATCCAATTTTAAGCCTCACAACCACCCTATAAATTAGGCAAAGCAGGTACTTATCTTTGGGCCATTCTACAGATGAAGAGGCTAGGGCTCAGAGAGGCAGGCCATTTACCCAATGACCTTCTGCACTTTCCTCCCCTCCCATGTCTGGCTGACTCCCATCCCACTCACAACCCAGCTGGGACATCACCTCCTCTGGGGGCCTTCCCCACCTCCAGCCCCACCCAGGCTAGGTTAGCTGCCCTTCTTTGAGGGCCACAGCTCCTGGGCTTCCCTATCAGAGCTGGAGCCCCCAGCCCCGCTCCGGCTGCGCACCCTTGTAGACGGTGCTGGGTCTGGTTTCTCTCCATCATTCCCTTGAGCACAGGGCAGCCTCAGTAGATGGCTGCTGGCATGAAGATCGTTACAATCATCAAGGCAGGAAATACTCTCCCCACTTTATGGGTGAAAAGAAGGGGCAGAAAAAAGGGACAGGACTTGCCTACAGAGCACGTTATTGGCCAGATGCAGGCTCCCTCCTCCGGGCGTGGCTTCCTTCCTTCCACTGTATCTTTTGCTGTCTGCAATCTTGGACTGCAGGCCACTGCCCCAGGTTCATCTCTGTCTCCTCCTGCACTGGCTGGGCCCTACCTGGTTCGGCCAGGTGTGAAGGGGCGTGTCGTGGAGGTGCTCTGGCTGGGGCAGGCTCAATCCCCCAGCCTGAGCCAACACCCCAGGGGGCAGCCTTAGGGACAGCAACAGCAGCCGCCCATCTATTGAGCACCTCCCTGTGCCAGCACTTTCCACCTACAGCTCACTTCATCCTGTAGCTGGCACCATTATGATGCCATTCTGCAGGTGGGGCGGGGTGCGGGGGTGGGGAAGACCCCTGCCTAAGGCTCACCCGGTAGCCGCGCTGGGCTAGATGCCGGGACCGCATCCCTAGCAGCCGGAGGCCCCAGGAGTTTGCTGGCACCAGAGCCAGAAATAAATGCACAGTCAGAGTACAAGAGACAACTCCCAGGGGGCCTGCAGGCCTGGCAGGGCCCCAAACTCTCGCTCCCTGTCTCCTGGTCACCTCCCACCCAGGGCCAGCAGCAGGGCTGAGACTCTTGAGCTCAGGGAACCCAGGCCTGTCCCAGCAGCCCCGCCAGGCAGGCAGCCCGGCCCAGCAGTTTTGGGCACTGCCTGTGGGTGGGGTCATGCCACTTGCCAGCCCCTTGCAAACTCTGGGCTCAAGGCCAGACCAAAAGCAGCTGCCACATCAACCCTGCACAAGTTCTCAGCATCCTGTTTCTTGTCAGAATGAGACCTCACCTATCTGCTCCCAACTAGGTGAGAGATGCTCTACAAGGCCCTACCTTTCACTGAGCCTCACTTTCCCTATGTGTGAGCTGATGCTGGGGCGGGGTGAGCGCGGGGGTGTGGCTCACGGGAACCCACCAAGTGACATTCCAGGTAGCAGAGCACAGTGATGAAGACCCTGGAGACTGGAGCCTGATGACATGGCTTCAGGTGGATGACCCTGTGCAAATGGCCCAACCTCTTGGAGCCCTAGTGTCCTCATCTGTGAAATGGGGAGAACAGGGTGCCTGGGAGGCTCAGTTGGTTAAGTGGCTGGCTGCCTTCAGCCCAGGTCATGATCTCTGGGTTTTGGGATTGAGCCCCGTATCAGGCTCCTTGTTCAGCAGGAGCCTGCTTCTCCCTCGCCCTCTGTTTGCCACTCCTCCCGCTTGTGTTCCCCCTCTCTCTCAAATAAGTAAATAAAAGTTTAAAAAAAAATGGGGAGAATAGTTGAAAAAAGATGAAGTAAATATGCCAAAATATTTATATTGATTACCTGAGATGAAAAGAGAAGATACAGATAATTTATTTTCTGTTTTCTTTTTTTCCTAAATTCCCCATCACCATCAAGTATTTATAATATAAAAAAATACTTTCCCTGTAAATTAACTTTATTGAGATATAACTTACATATAATAGAATACACCCATTTTTCTTAAAAAGTAGCAATAGTAATGAGAGTCTCTATCTTCCACCATGCTTTGAGGACTGAATGGGTTAATGTATGTCAAATCTTAGATGGTTGCCTAGAGCAGAAGTGCTATTAAGTGTTTGTTCAATAAATAAGCTAAGACCAGCCTGGCTTCCTCCTCTTCCTCCTCGTGCTCACCTGGCCTGGATCCCCCATCCTCATTCCCAGCACCTACATTCACTGGGTCCAACTCATGCCCCCAGCTTGGATTATTTCCACAACCTTCTCTCTGCAACCCAGAAGACACACACTGACATCAGATCTGGCCATGTCCTGGCCGTGTCCCACAGCTCCTTACTGCCCTCTACTAAAGGCCCTGGGTCCCCTATGAGACAGCGTCTCATCTCAACAAGCTACCTAATGTCTCTGTATCTTTGTTTTTTTAACTGAAAAAGAGAAGTAAAAAGAGTACTCCCTCCTCCGGGCACCTGGCTGGCTCAGTCCGTAGAGCACACAACTCTTGATCTTGGGTCACGAGTCCAAGTCCCAAGTGTGGCAAGAAGTCTACTTTAAAAAGGGGGGAAAAAAGAGTACCCCCCTCACAATGATGCATAGGGCAGGGTCCAAAATCTGACCACCAGTGGCACCTCCTCCCTGTCTCCTCTCCCTTCTCTGTCACTCTGTTCTCGCCTGCTCTTCCCGTGAACATGCCAGGCATGGTCCAACCCCAGGCCTTTTGCGCTGGCTGTTCCCTCCATCTTCCTCACCTCCTTCAAGACTTTGCCCAAAAGTCTCCTTCTCAATGATCCCCCAACCACCCAATTTAAAACTGCAGCCCCGTCCTTCCACTCCCTTTCACATGCCTGAAACGTAACTCCCATGTTCTATTTGTTCCACCCCACTTATCACCATTTTCCTTTACTTACTGTTTATTGTCTTTTCTTCCCTATCAGATTGGAAGTTTCTTTAGGACAGATTCTGGGGGTCTACTTTATTGACTGCCAAGACGGCTGCCTCCACCCCAGGAAATACTGAGCACAATATAGGTGTTCAATAAAAAAACAGCTAAATGACTAAATGAATAAATGTAAAGCACTTAGGACAGAAACAGGCAGGTGGGAAATACTCACTGTCATTACTATTTTATTAGTATTACTGATTTTCCAAGGTGAGGATCCCATGCCCTTCCTCCTTGACTTTTCCAAGCTTATAATCACACTTTCCTAGTCTCCACTGCACCCTGCCAATCTCTCAATTATGGTAGGGAGCACAGGGCTCTTTAATTATATCTTTTTCCATTCAGACTGAACTGAACGAAACTGCCATTTCTTGTAAGTCAAAAACAGTCAGATATTGGCCATTTCCCATTTATTGCCATTTCTTGTAAGTCAAAAACAGTCAGATATAGGCCATTTAACCTAATATATTTCTCATGTCAACCTGCAGGACCCTAGGAGGCACCTCAAGGCCTCGTACACAGTAGGTGCCCAATAAATGTTTGTTCACAGAAGGCAAGCCACCTATTCCTGGCCCTTCATACTAGGTGTGATTGCAAAACACCTCTAGTCTGGTCTGAAGGAGGCAAGGAACAGCCTATAGCCTTAAAATAACAAACAGAAGATCCTGCTGCACTATTTTCTGGTCTTCCTGAAAAATCTCTGTCCCCTGATATCTGGCAAAGAAAAACAGAAACAAAGCCACATTCCCCTGTACAATAATCCAGCTTCTGGCCATCTGGAACTAACAAAAGTCAAAAGCTGAATGAAGCCCCTTCCAAGGGGAAAAAGACTAGCTGCAGTCCTCTAAGAGGATTCCTTTAATGATGGGGGAGGAAGGCTTAGAACATTCTTTGGTTATCACCATGTTCACTGTTCCAACACAGGCTTCAGTTACAGAGATCTGTTAGGTCCCTAAGGCAGGTTGTCAGAGCCGAAAGAAATTCAGCAATCACTGACTCTATGCCATTTCACAGATGGGGAAAGTGAGGTCAGAAAGGGAAAGGGGGGGCACCTGGGTGGCTCAGTTGGGCATGCACCTTCGGCTCAGGTCATGATCCCAGGGTCCTGGGATGAAGAAACGCGTGAGGTCTGCTTCTCCCTCCCCCTCTGCCCCCCCCCCCACTCATGCTCAGGGGCTGTCTCTCTCTCTTTAAAATTTATTTAAAAATTAAATAGATTTTTAATTAATAAAATCTTAAGAAAGAGAGAGAGAGAGAGAAAGGGAAAGGGACTGAGCCAAGGTCACACTGTGGGGTACATGAAGAGTTCATCCTGGAATGTACGCCTAACGCCTACTGACTTGAGTCGTGAGCTTTCCTCTGGACCACGCTGCTTTTACAGCAGCCCGATCCCGGCAATGGAAGCATTATTACTATTTTTTAAGCTGCACTTTCCAAATGAAAAACTTATTAAGCCTCAGATAAAACACCAAAAGCGTCACTACATGAAAACTTGTTATAAATAACAGCACTGCATTCATCTTCCTCTACGGTTATTTCCTTAAAGTAAAGTCCTCAAAGGAAGAAGTCTAGGGGCAAAGGGCAGTTTGAATCATTTTCCTGGACTCTTGTAACAGGCTACCGGATAGCCCTGCAAAATTAAAGGCTGCTGGAGGATCCCCACAGCCTTGCAGCAGGGAGGTTTATCCTTTTGTATTTATTTTTGCTCATTTTATAGGAATAAACACAGACCACTTTCACTTACTATATGGTATGTGTTTTCTAACAAATAAACAAAGCCTCTGGACTTGCACTCAGAAACCCGGGGCGTGGTTGCTGGCTGGCTGTGTCAACTTGGACAAGTCATGTCCCCGCTGGGGCTAGGGGATGCCTATCTAGACAATGAGGGGGTTGAAGCAATGATTTCTTCCACTGCCTTTCAGCTTGGACATGCCATAATTCCACAGTACATTTTCAAATTATTAGGATAGGATGACTTTGTAATAGCCAGAATCTACCAGGCCCCTAAATCAGGCCAAAATGCTGAGCAGGAAAACAGATCATACATGCGTGGAGATGACAAGACACTTAGGCAGCACTTAAGCATGTGTGTTGGAGCTACGTTCGTGTGACAGCACATATACTTAGTCTGCTTCTACGAGGGGGTAATAATACTCATTTGCGGTCTAGCTCCAGGTTCTGTGAGGCTCCACCATAACCAGAGGGCATGGTCATGGCCACACTGCCAGTCAGACCAAGAACCCCAGACTTGCAGTCAAAGGTAGTTCACCCCCCAGTAAGTGCTCCCCAGCCTCTGCTCACATCCCTCTGATGGCACAGAGCTCACCACACACCCAGGCAGTAAGAAAGCTCTTGGGTGAGGGCAGGTCACGAAGCAGACAAGAAGGCCCAGACTTGGTTCTCAGAAACTACTCCCTCCATCAGGGCAGGCAACAGAAGATGAAGAGGCACTAGAGGCAGGAAGGGCCTGGAGAGGGGCTCCTCTGGCTCCTCCCCTCACCCCAAACCTCTAAGGCAGCTGCTAACCCAAAGGCATTCCGAAAGTACCGGAAGCGCACATTCTAGCCCTGATGCAGGTGGGTTCTGAATGAGCCCCAGGCTCACTACTACTGGCTCTGGGGCAGACACCTCAGCTCCTGCCTCTTCCCTTTGCTCCCTTTGGCTCTAGCCAGAGAAAGAGTGCTGGGCCTGGAGCTGTTCAGCCCGGAAGTGAGCAGATTTAAGGGACCTGATGATTGCCCCAAGGTGGAGGAAGATGTTATCTGTGTGCCCAGAGGAGGACCAGCGGCTTCCAGCTGAGTGAGATCCCCATCCTAAGAGGTGTGAATGGGGGCAGCAAGACCTTCCTGAGGGATCTTACTGAGCCACTGGGTCAGACACCAGAGGTTTTTTTTTTTGTTGTGTTTGTTTTTTAATCCTGAGAGCCTGGAGCCACAGTCCCTCAGACACGGGCTCTGTCCCAGACCCAACCCCACCCAGACACAGCTCTCTGGGCACTGTCACCCCTCTGTGGTCCACACACATAAACCTGATCCAGCCCTATCATGCCTGGAAGGGCAGGGAAGGGGATGAGGGTGTCCCATACTATGCTTCTAAAACCTGGTGGGTTCATGGGTCTGGTCCAGGCAAGTCTCCAGCTGACGGTCCCATCACCCCCAACTCAGGGCTCCCCCAGCAAGGCAGATTTGGCCGGCCGGCTTTGAGGGCCCTACCCTACATGCCTAGGGGACCCCGGGCTGTCGCCCCCTCCAGTTTCCCGTACCTGGAAGCTGAGGCCCTGCAGGCCACTCAGTCAGGAGGGGGAGCGTCCAGACGGGTCCCGCGGGGCCACGCAGGCCACCGAGGGCGGAGGGCTGTCGAGACCGGCTCGCCCCACCCAGCATGAGCGGCCCTCGCTGCGGGTTGGGGTGGGCGATGCAGACAGTACCGATCCCAGCCCCAAGCCGTCGGGAGCCTGGACCTCAGCGCGGCCTCTCCCAACGGCGCGGAGCGCCAAGGGGCCACCCCTGCGCCCGCTATCCCAGTGAGGAAACTGAGGCCTGGATAGGAGCGGTGCTTTGTAAGGTCACGCGGGGGTGACGGAAGCCTCGACCCCCTGCGCCCCGCCGGGTCCCCCGCGGCGCGCCGAGCCCTGCCTCCCGCCCAGGGCGCTGCAGCCGGGAGGCGCAGCGCGTACACACCGCGCGCACCGGGAAGGCAGGCACGGCTGGCGGCGCGGGGCCGCCCTACCTTGATGACGACCGCGCAGGTGGCGGTGGCGGCGGCGGCGGCGTCCGGCTCCGGCTCCGCGCTCCTCACCGCCCGCCGAGTGCCCGCGCACAGCGCCACCGCCTCCTCCCCGCGCAGGCGGGAGGGCGGGGCCGATGGGCGGGGCTGGGACCGGGCACGAGCCCCGCCCGCGCGCCCTGGGGCTGAGGGGCACCCCTCCTTCCCTACCGTCCCGACCGCGCTCCTGGCCCCCGGGACCTGTCTCGGGGCGGGCGCACGCGCACAGAACAGGCGCGCACAGCGCACACGCCGCAGTGATTGGGGCGGGCCCCCAGCCGCCCGAGCAAAGGCTTGGGGAAGCGAACCCGCCGTTCCGTCGCTGCGTGCCGCGGGGCAAGGAACTCGACCTCCCGCGCCTCCCTTCCTCCCCTGGCCAAATGCAAACAGTAACTTTTTCCGCGTCCGAGAGTGTTGGAGAATTAGACGACACGACTTAATCTACCGGCCCGGCAAAGTGCGCGCGCAGAGCGCGCCACGGGAGTGGCACTTGGTAAACCCGGGCGGGTAGAAAAATTTCCGAGGCTTCCCAGTCGGCGGGGAGGAGCAGAGCAGGGAGGGCGGCTCAGTAACGGAGGAACTCCGTTCTCTCGGCAGCCAGGAGGGGGCGCTGCCGCCCGGTCTCGCCGGCTCTGGGGTCCTGAGCACACTAGGGCAATGGGAGAGGGGGAGATCCCTCCTTTTAATAATATGGCCACCTCACACTCACTGAGCCAGGCACTGTTCTAGGCACCGTAAATGCATTACCTCACTTTACCGTCACACAAGCTTGTGAGGTTACACTATTACCTATTTTACAAATAAGAAAGCTGAGACACAGGTTAAGCACCTCGCTTGAGATCACACAGCTAGTCATCAACCCCGAGCAGCACGGCTCCCAAGCTCAAGCTCAGAGCCACTTCATCACACCACCCTTCTTGAGAAGAGCTCTTTGTTTTGTTCAGTTGTGTATCTCGGAGCACCTAGCACAGTAGCCAGCTCAATTCTGAGTGAGCAACAGAGCATACTATGTACTTTACGTATATTATTTCATTTAATTCTAGTGACCCTTTTATTTAGCCACTATTATTACCCCCATTTCACAGGTAAGAATATTGAGACTTAGAGTGGCCAAGTAAGTGGGGTCTCTTGAGTATCTCCTTGGAAAGAATAACCAGGGTCAAATCCTGCAACTTATTCAGTGTTCACTGGGCCACTCCCCACACCGAATCCCCTCCCCACTCCCCTTCCCTCCTCTGTGTGGCCCTCAAAGCCCCGCCCTCCCCGCTCAGGCAGAATGCGAGCTTCAAGTATCAGCCTGAGTCGGGTATTTCATGTTTCAGAAAAGCATACGGAGAAGTCAGAATGTTGTGGGAGTTCCTTACATTTTATGGCTCAATATCGCCTTTATTTTTAATTATTCCTGGGGGTGGGTGGGCACCACAACCTTTCCAAGGCTAAGCTATCTGAATGTCCTAATTCACCTAGGGCTTGGGCCAGTATCTCAGGTCCGTCCCCCCAACCCCCACAAACTCCGCTCTACGAGGAAGTCTCTTCCTACAGCATCTCCATTTGTCTGAACCAAGGCATCCTTCCTTCCAGGTTCACCACCTTCCCAGGAAGCCTTCCTACATGCCCAGTGGGCGTGCCCTCGCAGCCTTATAGCTGCATCTTCTCCCCCTGCGCCATGGTGGTGGATGACTGGGACTGTGTTGGGGAAAGGCCAGTTTGGCAGGGACCTTTGGGGGCCACAGGCATATGGACTATTGGGAGGCCACTGGAGGCCTCTGCAGTAGACACAATCCAGGACCCTTTCTGGGGATGCTGCGTGTGTGCATGCCTGTACACCTGTGTGCATGGGGGGGGTGTCTTTGTTCTCCTGCCTCTTCTCCCCCTAACGCTGGTCCTTTTGAGGAGGGCTATCTGCCCCCCTCAAGCTTATGAATTGCACACATTCTGAGGCCAGAGCAGGAATGACTTGTTAGAAAATCACACAATAGGTTTGGCCTCAAAGCTGGACCCATCTGCCAGTATCTTCCGTTGGGTCTTGGTTGAATGGACAGGCCACCCCCTTCCTTCCCTATGTGTCAACATGGCCAGTTTTGTCTAATATGCCACGTGTGGATCAGTGCCACGTGCAGGACGAGATTGTGTGTGAGGAAGGGTGGCAAAGTCTTCACCTACCTGCCCGACATGGAGCTTTCTGGGCACCATGGCCTGTGTCCTGGGAGACTGAATGAAAAATAAGGGCACAGCAGTGCCTGGGGGGTGAGGTTCTGAGTGCGGGGATGTTAGTGGAGTACAGGCATTCTGTAGAAGTCAGTGTGCACCTGACACTTTGAGGCGGAGGTGGGGGTGTCTTCCAAAGTACCCTTCAGGCCCTTCCTCCTCCTTCGAGGAGTCCCTTCATTTTGGGGCCATTGTCCCAGGGAGGTTCTCTGGGCAACTCCTGTCCCCTCCCCTATCCAATGCGGCATGGATGGCAGCTTGCTGGGGGCCTAGTGGCTGAGAGAGCTGCTGTGAGCTGAGAGGTCCCATCCCCTGGGATAGGAGGGTGGGGCTGTGAGGAATCAGATCCTCCAGCTCTAGAGGGCCACAGCCCCTGGGGATGGGGGGCAACAGCTGTGGTGCAGGGCCCGGAATCTGACACCACGGGTGGGCCCCAAGCGCCCTTGGGGAAGAAGGGGGAGGAAGGGAAGGCAGCAGGAGCCACAGACCTTCTAGAGCTGTGACAGCCTCCACCCCCACCAGTCACTGTTACAGCCTCCCTGCCAGGTGGATGCTTCTTCCAGTTTCCTTTGCCTGGAGCTCTCCCATGGGGCCCTACACCCCTCAGGAAGCTAGAGGCCAGGCCTGTTCTTTCCCCCTGGATCCTTTGGTGTTTCAGGCTCCAGAGGAAGCTGAGGTGAGCTGGAATGAACCCCCTGTGGTCTGACAGTTAGCACCTCTAGGACTTGAGCATGGCTTAACCGCTCAGTGTCGGGCTGTGTGACTTTGGGCAAGTTGGTTAACCTCCCTGAGGCTTCACTGTCTTGTTTCTAAACTGAGCGCAGCCTGGAGTGAGCAGTGCTCTAGGACAGGCAGTTCTGATTCCCGGCTCCAGCTCCAAGCATCTCATTTCAGGGCTGGAGGAAGCTGGACCAGGGCCAGTTCTGTGGTCTCCAAAGCACCCCCCCCCCCCGCCGGTGTATCAGAATGCCCCCAACCCCACAGGCTGTGCAGCACACGGCACCAGCGTTCTTTAAAAGCCACTTAGGTGATTCTGCGGTAGGGCCAGGGGCCAGGTACAAACCAGAGGTTACTGGGGGCTGGGGGCTGGGTCAGCAGCAAAGCACCACCCCTTCCCCTAGTCTGGGAGGGGCAAGGCGGAGGCACTGACCTGTGGGTGGAGCTGCTTCTCCTCCTGGGGTGGGGAGGGGAGATGAAGGGGGCAGAGGGAGAAAGGAAGGGTGGGGTGAATGGGCAGGAGGAGGAGGGGAAGGATGAGGTAAGGAGGAGAGGGAAGGAAAAAGGCAGGACAGGGAGAGGAAGCAGGGGAGAGATAGGAAGGGGAGACGGCGGGGGGGGGGGGGGTGCTGTCATTTATCTGACAGGCCCTCTGTGATCTGGGGTTGTTTATTTTTTGTTGAGGAGGGAATTTGAATTTCAAGGCTGGACCTGAAGGCCATCTTTCCTGGAGCCTTGGGTCTTTTCAAAGCCCTCTGGGTGACGTTTCTCCCTGCTGGTGGTGGTGCTTTACTCTGCGCCAGGCACCAGCATTATGCCCTTTAGCCCTCCTGGGAGCTCCGGAAGGCTGGCCTTGTCTTCTCAGCAATGCCCTTAGGGGTACAGCACCCAGCCTGTTAGGGATGCAGCTAGGACCCCCGCAGGCTGCCTTCACACCTCACAGATGCCATTTGGCAGTGAAAGGATCTCAGCAGATGTAAAAGTTTAGGAAAAATGAGGAAGGCCGTTAAGACCCTAGGTGGGGTGCTCACAGCAAAGTCGGGGCCCTGGGGCCAGCCAGCAGCCTCTATCATGTGGGAGGAAAGAACTCTGAATGTCTCTTCCCCAGAGCTCTGTAGGGGCACGGTGTCAAGGAACTGGGTATCTGGTGCACCAACACCTCAAAGTCCCAAGTAATAGGTGTGGTCTCCTTCCCAGCCCTGGACAGGAACCTCAGATCGGAATTGGATGTTCCCGTGCCAGAATCCCCCAGCCCTAGTGCTTCCTGCTGAAGACAACCCAAGCACGAGCCTGGACCCACTCAGCCAAGGTTCGCTGAGAAATGAGCAGCCAAAATCACTGGTGCAGCCTTGACCCCCACCTTGAGGGGAACAGGGAGGCCTCCGACTGCTGGGGAAGGATCCAGAAGAGCCCAGAAGAACTGAAACTGAGTTCCTGCACACAGTGGGTACCAGAAGAGCCGGTCCAGACTTGGCGACAGGCTGTAGCTCTGCCCCTCTCACCACCTTTTCCTCACCCTCCAGCCACTCACTTTTCAGAGAGGAGGGGACTCTTCTTGCCTGGGCCCGTGAAGCTGGCAGAGGGAGATCAGGCATCTGGCACCTGACCCAGGGCTCTCTACCCAACCCCCACACCAAGCTCCTCTTGGTGTGAGCAGGAGTTTTTCCCTCGGAACCCCTCTTCCCAAAACGGGCTGTGAATGCAAAGGAGCGTATAGGTGCAGGGCTCAGGAAACAGGCTTCCGTGGACGGGAGCTGGGCCTGGGACACAAGCAGAACCAGCACTGGAGAGGTGCCATGGCCCAGGAGGACACCCCCGAAATGCACAGGGCCCTTGCTCCTCAGGAATCCAGGAGGGGGGCGGGCCCTGCAGGGACACCCACAGAAACAGAACTCAGGGATGTCCCAGGCTGGGAAGGCCCTAGTGATGGGACACCCTGGGGCCCCGGGCCTACCCAGGAGCCGCTGGTGATGAGGAATCATTCAAATTCCAAAGCTGGTCAACTATTTCCAACATTTGCATTGTTTTCTATAGATAAAACTTGGAGAATGTTCAGGTTACCCTATGACAGCATTCTCGCTTGTCTGTGTGCTAAAGTGCTCTGTGGAAGAAGATAGAAAGGGGTGGCGTCATGAGTCCCAACCAATGGCTTCACAGCAGACAATGTTCTGATGGGGAGACTGAGGCCGAGAGAGGGGAAGGGACTTGCCCAGTGTCACATGGTGCTGGGGCTCATGGGCCAGACCCCTGTTCCATGGCCATCCTCCTTGGGGCCTGACAGCCAAAGGGGAGAAAGGGCTTTGGAAAGGGCAGGTGGCCAAGTCAGGTCTCCCCCTCCCCCTCGTCCTCACTGGTGCAACCCTCTGGCACCTCTGGGCCTTGGGAGTTCCGAGTCTCCAAGTACTCGGCCTTCAGCTGCTCCAGCTCGCGCAGCTCAGCCTCCAGCCGCTCCCGATGGGCTGTCCGCAGCTGCCGCAGCTGCTTCATAGGGAAAGGGTTCATGTCGTTGAAGGCGATGTGCATCAGCTTCCTGGGGGGAGAGCACAGTTAGTCCAAAGCCAGGGCCCCGCCGCTGGGTCTGCATTCACTGGGCCTTCCCGGGCACCCTGCCATTCGTTCTGTCCATGTGGCTGAGGCTCACCTTCCAGGAAGGAAACAGTGACTAAGAAGACAACTCCCACCCAAAGTGATGTGTACTGAGGCAGGAAGAAGCTTAGGGCTCTGGGAGTTCTAACTCAGTAAGAAAAGGTTTGTCAGGGAAGGCTTCTTGGAAGAGGTGACACGTGAGCGGAGTATTAAAGAACGAGTAGGGGTTGGCCCGGCAAAGATGGCAGCAGTGGAGGTGACAGGGAGGCATTCTAAGTAGAAGAAAGTGCAAGGCCAAAATCCCAGAGGCTGGTGTTGAGCCAGGAACTCAAATAATTGTTTGGCAGGAAAAGGTGGGAAAGAAATGAAACTGCCTAGAGGCTTGAATGCCATGGTAAGGGGCAGACAGACCACAGGGCAGTGGGATGTCCTTAAAGATTTCTAAGCTGTAATGGAGAATCAGTATCACTAATAAATCTCCACTCAGCAAACACCTGCCTACCCTTGGCAATGGGTCCTGGGGTGCGTGTGGGTGGTGGGAGTGCCGGGTAGGCAGGGCGGGGGCGGAAGTGGGCTCTCACTGGCTGTTGCAAATGGTCTTGGTGAAGAAGCGCAGGTACTGGTAGATCTCCAGGGCATCCTGCAGTCTCAGGATCTCCTCCTCATTGTACTTGAAAATGGCCAAGGCATAGCGGAATATCACCTGGGGGGCAAAGTGGGGGCTCAGGTGGGGCACGAGGGGTGGGGCCAGGGCAGGTCATCCCCAGGGGGAGGAAAACCCCCTACCCAGAGGTTGAAAGCTTGGGTGCAGGGTGGCTGAGAGGCAGGGGCAGACAGCGCAGTGTGGAACCTGGGCATGGGGACTGAGTCCTGGCTCTGTCCTGCCTTGTCCCAGGGCCTTGGTTGGGGTGCTACCCTGTTGGACCTAATGGGGAAAATGCTGTCTTTACATGGGGTCAAACAGAGTAGAGCAGGAGTCAAATAGAGTAACAGATCTGAAGGTGCTCTGTACACTGTGGTACGTCATCAACCACCATGGGGAAACTGGGCTGGTCACAGGGAGGCCTGCCCAGGGTCTCCTAGAAAAGTAAGAGGCAAAGCTGGGACCCTACACATGTCAGACTCCCAATAGGGGGCTCAGTCCAAACAAGAGGAAGAGAAGCAGGGGCCCGGGTGACTGGATGGGCAGCAGAGAGAACAGGGATGGGCCTCCTGGATCATGGCCATGCCTCTTCCCTAGGGAAAGGAAATCCCTCCAACTTTAAGACACATCTTCAGAGGCAGAACCACCCCTTCTCCTTACGTGTGCAAAGTACTTTAGTTTACAAAGCCATGCTCCCAGGAGAGGCCCTCAACAGCCCTGCCAGGGGAGGACTGTCTTCCCATTCTCCAGGGGTGGAATGGAGACCCAGAAGGCTGCAGGACTTTGTTCAGGACTGTCCTGCTAACCCCCTACAGGGCCCCACCTTGGTGCCCTCATATAGGAAGGCGTCCCAAACCCGGAGAAGGATGTTGCTGATGAGACTGTCTGCAAAGACCACGAGGAACCAGTTGAAAGTGAGGAAGGAGAGATCCACGCGGTGCTGCCCCAAGTGAGCCATCAGCCTGGGCAGCTTCTCCAAGAGGAGGTCCTGGAGCACCCGCTGGTCCACCTGGGAGCCAGAGAGAGAGGGCTTATTGGGGGCCACACTAGAGAAGGGCTGCCTCCCTCCCTGCCTGGCCTTCCCACTCAGTCCTGGAGTTATGTCCCCCAACTCCCACCACTGCCACGGACCCCACCACCCCCAGTCCCAGGCAGCACAGAATGCCTGGAGGAGCTGGGGCCTCGCATGGCCAGGAGACAGGCAGAGTGACACATCACCCTGTTGCTCCCAGCACAGGCTGGCAGTCTTCTGGGCTGGAGCGTTGGGCTCTGGGCCAGAGGTCTCTGTGGGCTAAGTTCTTAGTGGTATTTTGGCCCATTTACCCTCCTGAACCCGAAGCCAAGCAGGAGTTCAGACTTGTATCGGCTGACACCATGGCCCCTTCTGTACCTCCATTTTGGGCCTGACATAAAAGCTGCCCACTGCACCAGCTCAAGACTGAGGGTGATTCACTGACCCTAAGATGTCACAGAACTGACCGAAGGAGTCACAGATTTACTGACATGATGTCTGGGATTTATTTCAAGATCACCAAAGCAGAAGGAGTGGGTGGGAGTAGAGATGGAACAGCAGTTAGGTATTGGGGTTGATAATTATTCAAACTGGGTGATAGATATATGGAGGTTCGTATATGATTTTCTCTTTTTGTACATTCAAAGTTTTCTACATAAAAAAATGAGAAAAAAAACTCTCCAACAACCCCACACCACCACACTGGTTATACAACACACCTCAATTTTGGAGACATTAAAGCATGACCATAAAATATGGAACATTTCCCAGCATGCCTTGCAGTGAGAGGTGCCATGTAACATAGTTCTGACCAATAAGGTATAAGCAGCACCTGCCGGGCGGGAGAGCTGTGGGAAGTGGAGCCCGCGCCTGCCTTGCACCTCTGATTCTTCCAGTCTGAAACCATGGCCACAGTGGCAGAGATGGTACAGCTGTCCTGTGACTGTGAGCAGGGGGCTGAAAGCAGTATGTGAGTGATGGCAGAGCAGTGAACTTGAAGGGGACTTCAGCTTCGTCTCAGGGAAATGGGCCACCCCTTGAGCCACCATGAGGTTGGGCCTCCCTTTCCGTTTCATCACCTATTCCCTGGCGACTCCTCAGTCTCAATCTCCAGCCCTGACCTTCCTCCTTCGCATTGGTCATCCACGTGTCCGCTGACCTTCCTGCCCAGGTGGGTGTCCCACAGGAGCAATCAGTGTTGGGTGATCATAATAGGAGAGGAACGGGGTGGGTGGGCAGGAAGTGACCTGGTAGGTTCGGGGTGGGAAGTGAGAAAGTCCCCTATGCATGGTGTCTCTGCATAAAGCAGAGAGTGCGGGAGCCCCAGGGCCTGGGTGAGGGCTGAAGTGAGAGAGGACATGGGAGATGGGAAATGGTTTCGCATTTACACCTGACAACAAGCCCAAGAAGAAGTACTCCCACCCAAAGCAGACAAACTGGGGTTGAGATGGGGGTGGCCACAAGGCCATGCAGCTGGCCAGGGGAGGGGTGGGCTCTGGATCTAGCTGCCCCTGACTCTAGGGCTGGCTGGGGCTCAGAGTGAGAGGGCAGCGAGGATGGAGGCAGCTGTGCTTCTCAGGAGGCTGTGACGAGCGTGTGCAGAGACTCGTCCCCACCTCCCACCCTGAGCCCCACTTCCACCCACCTGACCTCAGTTTTGAAATTCTTTACTGGCAAAAAGCAAGAGATTCTAGATTTTCTTCTCCTCCCCTCCGCCAAGAAACCATTTCTGAAAAGAACAAAACAAAAACACAACCCCCCCCCGGCCCAAACCACTTCTCACAACCTAGTGTCACCACTGGAATAACAACAGTCTATGCTGTGGGCAGGGCCCCCACAAGTCTAAAGCCCATCAGCTCACCCAAACTGCCCACGGGTTCGGGGGAGAGGTTACTGGCCCCTTGAACACAGGGAGAAATGGAGGCCTGAGAGCTTCTCGACTCTTCTGAGATTCACTGGCCTGAAGGAACTACTCCAGGGGCACCAACCCACGTGGCCTCTAAGTCCTGGCCATCCCTGCCCTGCTCACCTGGGATGACGTCAGTGTCTTGCTGTAGTAATCAGCTGGCATGATGGTCTCCACAATGGCCACCAGACACCAGAAGGCACTCTCCTCCTCCTCCAGGACGAGCAGAGCGATGGCTGCCAGTCTGGAATGGGAGGAAAGGAGGCCTGGGGTGATATGTAGAAGCTGCAGCTAGACAGAGGGTGGCAGAGGCAGACCTCTGGTCCAACTCTACTCCCTAACCAGCTATTGTTCCAGCACCTGGGGTGAGATGAATGTGCTTTGGGGAAGGACTACAGAGGGGATTTCCAGAGCAATGGGGGGATCTGAGTCTCTAGGGAAGGGCTCTGGAGTCCCATTACCTAGGTATGAATTCTGGCTCTGCTGCTTCCTGGCTGGGTGATCCTAGGCAAGTTCCTAAACTTCTCTGAGGCTCAGCCTCCTCATAATAATTATTATTATGGATGAATGAAGTTAGCAGGAGATACATGCCCCGCTTAGGGCCCAACGCTAGTGAGTGCTTTATGAATGTGAGCTGTCCTCATTTAATAGCCACAGGGTTTGAGACCTTGACAAGTGTGTTAACCTCTCTGGGCCTTATTTTCATCATCTGTGAAGGGGGATTAACAATCTCTATCTCCCAGGGCTGTATGGCATTTGGAGCGAGAAGGCAGACTTACAGTGCCTTGCTAACTATCTGGCATATAGCAGATGCTCACTACACAGAATTCTTTCTCTCCTTTGCTTCCTGAACTCCCCCCAAAGTTATCACAAGGCTCTACTGAGATCATGGTAAGAAAGGAAAAAACCCACAGGGCTGAGCAGGGATGTCGGCCTAGAGGAAGTATTTTTTCTCTACTTCTTCCATCTTTCCTGGCAGGTCTCACCCACAGTCAATCCAGAAATACATTTCCCAAGATGCAGTGGTCTCTCAAGATGCTAGATGAACACAAGGTCCCAAATTCAAAAAATGTTTGGGAAATGCTACGTACTCTAGCCCCCTTTTAGAGGCTGATGATATACAACATCTTCCTAAAAGCCTCTGAGAAATTCTGCAGTGACAAAACCCTATGTGACTCTAACCCAAGGCTGTCCAGTGGAGCTAGGGAGCCCCTTTTGTACAGTGCACCCACTGAACACCCTTAGGGAGATGCCACCTTATAGCAGTGTGAAGCCTCACAGTCTTGCTGGGCTTAAAGAACACATTTCAATGTCCAGCTAGTTTTCCTTCTCTGGACTCTTACGACTGGATTCATGATCTCCAGTCTCTTCTGGGTTTCACACTATTTAAAGAAACAGGGTCAATTCTCCAAAGGAAAAAGTAACCCCTTTTCTCTCCCCAGTAGATTGGGAAGGAATTTCTTTACACTCTGGCTAAATTATCTGTACAAACCCTCCTGTATCTGAGCTGAGTGGAGGAAAGAAGAGTCACAGGTTTCTTGGACAACAGAGAACTCTCCCCTCTCAAAGTTGGGGAAGGGGGTCTTCTGAGGTCATTTAGTTCCGGGATAGCAAATGTGTGAAACACTGGCCACCACTCTTTTTTGTCTATGTCCAGGGCAGACATAACTAATCATTGTGCTCTTTTCCCCTGACTCTGGAGGCTGCCTCAGAAACTCACAAGACAGGGCTCCAGGCAGGTGCTTCCTGCTGGTCATCCCCGATCTAGATAAACTTATTGCAGATAGGAAGACTGAGTCCTGGAAAGCAGAAGTCACTTGCTCAGGGTCACAGGGTCAGTTTAGCAGAGTGAAGATAGAACCCAGGGCTCCCCAAGTCAGCCTGGTGTTTTCCCCACCCCACCCCATCCCACTGGAGCCTTGAGACATGCTCAGTCCAGGAGCTGGATGCAGACACCAGCACAGACTTCTGCACACATTGAAAGGTCAGTAGAGAGAGGCTACTGGTACCAACCAGGGTCTACCAACTGCTCAGGGCTGCAGCCAGACTCCAACCCCTACAGCATCCAGGCTCAAGTGGGTCTACAAAGGCGGTAGTGTGGTGATGTGGGACAGAAAGAGCTATTTCTTTTTTTGTTTTGTTTTGTTTGTTTGGTTGGTTTTTTAAAAGATTTTATTTATTTATTTGACAGAGATCACAAAGTAGGCAGAGAGGCAGGCAGAAAGAGAGAGGAAGGGAAGCAGGCTCACCACTGAGCAGAGAGCCCAATGCGGGGCTCGATCCCAGGACGCTGGGATCATGACCTGAGCTGAAGGCAGAGGTTTTAACCCACTGAGCCACCCAGGTGCCCCAGAAACAGCTACACTTACACTTACAGTTTAAAGAGAATTGGCTTTAAAGTTTTTGCCCTAAATTAGCACTGTATCATTACTATGATACCTGTCACCCTATAAACAGGATGATTTGAAAGACAAATAAAATAAAATAGAACTAAACTGGCTGGGGACACCTGGGTGGTTCAGTAGGTTAAGCGGCTGCCTTTGGCTCAGGTCATGATCCCAGACTCCTGGGATTGAGTCCCACATCGGGTTCCTTGCTCAGTGGGGAGCCTGCTTCTCCCTCTGCCTCTGCCTCTGCCTGCCACTCTGCCTGCTTGTGCTCTCTCTCTCTCTCTGTGACAAAGAAATAAATAAAATCTTAAAAAAAAAACAAACAGGCTGATTTGTTGCAGGGTCTTATGGGACACCATGCACGCTGTTCTATCGGCTGCCACTAGATGACGGCACTCAGACAAGTGAAAGGGGCCGGCCCGCAGGGTGGGGTTTAAAGGGCCCCACTCTCCATGGGTGAAGGGGCTCCTCCCATTACAAGTAACTTTCAGTTTTAAGCAATACTATGAATATTTGCCTAAACATCAATTATCAGTTAAAAAAGCATTCAGAGAAAGAGTTAAAGAAAGAATCCTGGGTGTCACCCCCCCCCCCCATCTGTTTTTCCTACATGCCCCTCCATAGCCTTTGTGCTGCCTTTTTCCACACAGGGAGAAGCTTCTTTCCTTCTGGGAGGTTTATCTCAAGACCCTTCCTGCTACAGGATTTCCCTCTGCCCCTCCAACTTAGATTAGCTGTGCTGTGCCTTAACTCTGAATTTCCAGTAACTGAACATGTACATATGCTCAATTTCATCCAATTTATGCTGGAAATCAGGCTCGAAAATCTCTACCCTTAGGAATCATTCAGGTTTGAGCAGGGACTCTCTGAATGTTTATTCCGTGTTAAATAAATGTCACACACCGCCTCTGGGGGTGGGGGCAGAATGTCTTATGTAAATTTCACTTGAGTATATGCGTGTTTAAATTGAACTGAGTCAAAACTTGCTTTAGAGAATATCTGAAATTATGTAATCCCTAGGGAGACAGCTGGGGGGCATCCATGAGAGTCCTGAAGTACTGGAGAGGGCAGCCCTAGCAGGTGACCCCACCCCACCTCCACTCCCAAACCCTTCCGTCCTACTGTTGGACCAGAAGCAGAAATGAATCCAGGCTGGGTCAATCACATTCCTTCCTTTGGGAATTTCCGCCTGGAACATGAGGGTATTGACCAGTGGGAGGATTTGCTGAAAAGGCTCCAGACTCTGGGGCTGAGGTCTCCATTCTGACAGCCTCAAGGGGCCCTAAATGTCCAAGGAATGACAGACAGAGGCTGGTCTGCTGAGAAAAGGAAGCAGACATGTAGAGCGAGTGAGGCCAGAAATGAAGCGGCCCCATGCGGGGCTGCAGAGCAGGACTGTGGTGCTGCACAGCCTGGGGGACTTGTCCCCACAGCACCCCTGGGGTTGTGTAGTGTGGTGGCCTGCAGGAGAGAGATGCCTTGGTTTCTAATGACCATCTGGTCTTGTCCTCTGCTGTCTTTCTTTCTTTCTTTCTTTCTTTTTTTAAGATTTTATTTATTTGACAGGGAGAGACACAGCGAGAGAGGGAACACAAGCAGGGGGAGTGGGAGTGGGAGAAGAGTCCCCCCACCGAGCAGGGAGCGTGACATGGGGCTCCATCCCAGGACTCTGGGATCATGACCTGAGCTGAGAGCAGACGCTTAACGACTGAGCCACCCAGGTGCCCTGTTGTCCTCTATTTTCTTTTCCTGGCTTTTATGAACTTCTGCTGTGACATTTACCAATTCTCTTTTTCTTGGGCTCCCTTGAATGGGTTTTGTTTAAAGTAAATGATCCTTCACCAGACAGTTCTGCACTATGCGAGCTGAGCTGTGCACTACAGAATTCCCGGGGACCGTTCACAAGGCTGTCTGTGTGAGTGGCACCACCTTGAACATGAGCTAAAGGAAAGATCATAGCATTAGGAGCCCCTCCATCTTGAACATGTCCATGTTGTCCCCATCTGTATGGTAGGAATCAAGCCTCCTGAACTCACCTCTCCAGGTTCTTGGGAGGCTTCAAAGAGACACAGGGGTGCTGTAAAGAACCTTATGCCCTCCCTAGGGCTTTAATGCTCACCTATTTAGGCCCTGGCAGTAGCCGATGGTGGGGTTCTGCCAGGAGAAGGCCAGCAGCACCCGGCGTAGCTTGTCGGGGAAGCTGGAGGTGGGACAGGTGAAGTGCTTGTTGTTGGGGAAGGTCCGGTTCAGGTCCAGCTCGATCTGGCGGACGGCAGGGTGCTCGCGGACCTGGCCCTGGCTCAGCAGCGCCTGGTAGCGGCCGGGGCTCTGCAGATGCCGGACGCGGAGGTGGACCAGCCACTTCCAGACACGTGGTCGGTGCTCTCGGGGCACACCTGCCCGCAGCAGCTGCTTGAGCTCGAACGAGGGCGCAAGATCACCCAGGGCAGCCCAGCGCTCCCGCAGTGGTCGCTCCACGGCCTCATGCGCCAGCAGGTAGTGGGAGTGCACCTCCAGCGCCTGGATCTTGGCCAGCAGCTTCAGGTCTTCCATCTCGTAGTTGGGCACCGTCAGGAAGCCATACTCATCATACTCACTGCCAGCAAAAACCCATGTTAGCAGCACCTTGCAGAGCCCTTGCCTGGACAAGGGGCAGGACAAGGGGGGGCCAAGGGGGGACCCCAGGCAAACTTCCTTCCTGGGCTTCACTGTGGCTTAGCCATGCAGCTTTGGGCAGGTCACTTCAGTTCTCTGAGCTTCAGTTTGCTCATCTTTACAATGGGTAGAAGAATTCCTGCTCTGCCTCATGAAGACCCATTGATATCTTCTGTGGTAAAATGCTCGGGGCCTAGACAGTGCCTGGTGCACAGTAAGAGCATAGTAAGTGCATCTGTGCCAATATAACGGACCCTCTTATTACCCCATGAGGCCTTAGGCTCATGGAGTCTGGCACTGCCAATACAGAATCCCACGTGCACAGAGAGTAAGACGCATGGGGAACAGGCAGCAGCAGTGGCAAGCAAGATGGGAGAACTGGGGGTCCATTCCAGATGGCCTTTTGCGGAGTCCACAGTTCTTTGCCCTCACTGTGTGCTCTGCATGTGCTGTCTCATTTAGTCCTACTGATCCGCAAGGCGGGGATCTTAGCCCACATCTGATGGAGGCTGAATATGTGGCCCAGAAAGGTAAAGTGACTCGTCCAAGGTCACATAATGAGAGAGCCAGGTCTGGCTCCAAAGTCTGGGCTCCTTCCCACCCACAGCCCCTTCTATTATATTTAACTGCCCCTGTTCACGTGCTCAGCAAGGACCTGGCTCAGGGAAGGCAGCGGGCTTGTCTCCCTTCCTCCCCACTCTGACAAGCACCTCAGGGAGGTAGCCTAGGGAAGCAGAAAAAATGGTGCTCTCAGGGGTAGACCCAGGTCAGCCGCACAAATAGGCTGTGTGGCCTTGGGCAAGGGGCGGCTTCCTCTGAGCCTGCATCACCCCAACTGTAATATGGGGCTCATGCCAAGAGCATGCTTGTTTATCTGAAGATATGAGAAAGTAAGGGGCATGCAGGGCTTGTATGTGAATAGCAGGAGCCAGCAGCAGGGCGGCCGGGTGCCCTCAGGTCACGCAGACCAAGAGCCGCCCTCGCTGGCTGCCCGGCTCACCTGACGGGGCTCAGCTCCACGCCTTCAGCTGAGGCCTCCCCGGCTTCGCACTGCAGTGCCTCCTGGATGAGCTGCTTGAGGAGCTCAGCACACTCACCCCCCACGGCCTCCTGCAGCCTCCGCAGCCCAGCCAGGTACTTGCTCTCCACCTGGCAGTTCTTGGCTTGAAGGTAGGCACACTGTGGAGGGTGGGGAGCGGCTGTGAGGCCATCTGCTTGGCAACCCCCTGCCCCCCACGAGGCCTGAGCAGCTGCAGGCAGCAAAGCCCTTCTCCAGCGGCATCTCCCACCCCGTTCCCACCCCTACCCCATCACCTAAGGGAAAGGAGACGGGTCCCAAACCCAAGGGTTTATAGCAAGGCACAAGCAGTTCCAGGCCAGAATGCCAGGCCCAGGGCTGCAGGTGGATTCCAAAGAAAGAGGGGAGAGGTGGGCTGGGGCAGTGTGGGTTCTTGCTGGAGACTGCAAGTCCCATCCTGCTTCAGCCACAGCTGGCTGGGGGACCTACGGCAAGTTGCTTAACCTCTCTGTGTCTCAGCTTCTTCATCTAAACCATGGAAATAATAGAGCCTGCCCCAGGACTCTGGTGAGGATTAGGCGAGCTGTGTGTAAACCCCTCCCAGGGCACCTGGCCTAGAGCAGCTCTCTGTAGTGCTACTACTGAGCAGTGCCTAGGAGAGGGCCACGAGGCTCTGGCCACTGCCCTGCACCTTCTGCCTCTGCAGTCTCAGCTCTCTCCATTCCTCCAACATACCACTTCTCTCCCACTGGTGGCCTTCCTGTGTACTCCCTGCCTCTGTTTTGAACTTTTGTATTTCTCTTTCCATAAGCTGGGTATGCTGAGCAAGTCAGGTCATTTTCCTGGGCCCACTTTCCTTCTGTGTAAGCCAGACAGGAAAAGTTGGCCTCAGTGCATCGCCGTGACCTCCGGACCAGCCTGGCTCCTGTCTCGTACTGGGGTGGCAGAGGGCGAACCTCTGGGCCATGGCTGCCATTCTGCTGCACTCCTGTCCAGGGTTTCCTTCTCCAAACATTGGCTGAGCCCCAGCTTCAGGCCATCATACTGCTTTTGCTGCATCTCCTAAGTTTTGGTGTGTTATGTTTTCTTTTTCTTTGACCTTTAAGTATTTTCTAATTTCTCTTATAATTTCCTCTTTGACTCATTGTTGAAAAGTGTGTTGCTCAATTTCCACAGGTTTGTGAATTTTCCAGTTTTGCTTCTGTTATTGATTTCTAACTTCGTCCTGTGGCAGTTGGAGAAGATACTTAGCATGGTATCTATCTTTTTAAATCTACTGAGATAGCATTTGTGGCCTAGCATATGGCTTGCCCTGGAAAATGTCCAATACACACTTGAGGAGAATATGTGTGCTATTGTCACTGGGTAGAGTGTTCTGTGCTATGCCTGTTGGATCCAGTTGGTTGACTGTGTTGTTCAAGGCCTCTAGTTCCTTACTTATTTTCCATCTGGTTGTTTTAACCATTACTGAGAGTGGGGGTACCAAAGTGTCCAACTATTATCATAGAATTATCTACTTCTCCCTTCAGTTCTGTCCGTTTTCCCTTCATATATTTTGCTGGTCTGTCATCAGTTGTGTAAATGTTCATGACTTGTATCTTTTCACTGTATTAAACCTTTTATTAACATATAATGTCTTTTGTAACTTTAAAAAAATTTAAAGTCTCTTTTGTCTGATATAGCCACCCTGATCTCTTTTGGTTACTGTTGAGTGGAATATCTTTTTCTACCTTTTCACTTTCGATCCATTTGTGTCTTTGGATCTACAGTGAGTCTCTTGTATACAGCATATTGTTGGATCATGCATTTTTATCCATTCTGTCAATCTCTGTCTTTTACTTGGAGAGTTTAATCCATTTACATCCAAAGTAATTATTCATAAGAAGAGAATTCTGTCCTTGTGCTATTTGGTTTCTATGACTTATAGCATTTTTTGTCCCTCATTTCCAACATTACTGCCTTTTTTGTGTGTTGATATTTTGTAGTGAAATGTTTAAATTCCCATTTTATTTCCTTTTGTGTACATTCTATAGCTATTTTCTTTGTGGCTACCATAGGGATTACTTTAAAATTCTAAAGTTATAACATCCTAATTTGAATTTATACCAGGTGAACCTCAATAACTTGCAGAAATTTTGTTCCTTTATAGTACCATCCCTACTCTTTTGGTTGTTATCACAAAATACATCTTCACACATTGTGAGCCCCAAAACATAAAGTAATAATTCTTTTAAATGCATTGGTTTCTGAAATTAGGTAGAAAACAAGATGTGGAGTTATAAACCAAAGTTGTTGTAATACTAGCTTTTGGATTAATCATTTAAGAAATGTATTATGCTCTTAAATTGTATAGAAAACAAAAGTGGAATTACAAACCATTTTTATCATAATACTAGGTTTATGGGATGCCTGGGTGGTTCAGTCGGTTAAGCCGCTGCCTTCAGGTCAGGTCAGGTCATGATCCCAGGGTCCTGGGATCAAGTCCTGCATTGGGGGGGGGGTGTCCTTGCTCAGCAGGGAGCCTGGTTCTCTGTCTCTGCCTGCCACTCTGACTGCCACTCTGCCTGCTTGTGCATTCTCTCTCTCTCTCTCTTTCTGACAAATAAATAAATAAATAAATAAAATCTTAAAAAATAATAATAATACTAGGTTTTATAACTGCCCATGTATTTACCTCTACTGAGGTTTCTGTTTCTTCATATATCCTAAGTTACTGTCAAGTTCACCCTCCAGGACTGTCCAAGTATTTCTTGTAGGGCAGATCTAGTGGGAACAAAGTTTTTCAATTTTTGTTTTTCTGAAAATGTCTAATTTCTCCCTCATTTTTGGAAGAAAATTTTGCCAGATATGAACTCTTGGTTCACCATTTTTTGTTTGTTTTTGTTTTTGTTTTTAATATATTGGCCCACTGCCTTCTGGCCTCCAAAGTTTCTGATAAGAAATCCACTCATGATCTCAAAAATTCCTTGTATGTGAGGAGTTGCTTTTCTTTCCGCTTTCAAGCAGTCTCTTTGTATTTGGCATTCAAAAGATTGATTGTAATGTGTCTCAGTGTGGATTTCTTCAAGTTTATCTTACTTGAAGTTTGTTGAGCTTCTTGGTTGTTTGTATTCATGTCTTCATCAAATTTGGTAAGTTTTCAGCCTTTATTTCTTCTCATATTCTCTCTGCCCCTTTCTCTCTCTCTTCTCCTTCTGCAACAACCATACTATAAAGGGTATGTTGGTCTGCTTAATGGTGTCTCACAAATCACTTAGGCTCTGTTTACTTTTCTTCAATCCTTTTCCTTTCTGTTTCTCAGACTGAATAATTTCCACTGTCCTATCTTCAAGCCCACTGATTCCTCCTGTCTGCTGGAATCTACCTTTGACTCCCTCCAGTGAATCTTTCATTTCAGTTACTATACTTTTCAGCTCCAGTATATTTTTTTATTCTTTGTAGGTTTTCTAACTCTTTTGATATTTCTATTTTGTTCATACATTTCTTTCTTGACTCTCCACATCTTCCTTTATTTTTTTGAGCACCTTTAAGACAACTGTTTCAAAGTCTTTGTCTGATATTAGCCAGTACCAGGTCTTTTTCAGGGGTAGTTTCTATTGATTTATGTTTTTCCTTCAAATGGGCCATACTTTCATGTATCTTCGTATGCCTTGAGATTGTTTTTGTTGTTGAAAACTGGACATCTGAACACTAGAAATCAGATTCGCCCAATCTGAGAAAAAATTGTTTTTGTTTTTTGATTGTTATAGGCTATCTCTGTGCTAAGGGTAGCCTAAGGTATAAACTTAAGTTCTCAAGTCTTTTCTGAGCCTTTCTCTGGATGTGCAAGGTCACTTTCTAATTTCCCCATATATGCAGTTGTTCTGGAATATCTAGTCTTTAATAACTGGCTCCCAAAATGCAGGGGGAAAAGAGAGAAATGAATGGGGGAGGGGAAGAGTGGCAGCCCTTCGAATCCTCCAGAAGTTCCTCTAGCCAGGAGGGGAGGTGCATTGATGGCTGCCTGCCTCTTCATCGGCATTTCTGTGCTCAAAAGTGGCAATCAGCACGGCACAGATGCCGGAGGCTAGAAAGACAGCTCGTAAGGGGCATAGTCCAGAGGTAGCACAGTTGATAAGGACAGAGTCATACAGGGATGAGAAGCTGAGGGACCGAAGGATGGCTGGGCTTGGAGATGGACTCCAGCTCTTACCTTCGTCAGGAGGGCCTTCTCCTTTTCAGCCACCCGTCTCCAGATCTTTGTGACCTGGTGGATCTCAGAGTTGAGGAAGCGGTTCTGGGTCCGATAAGCTTCCATGTCATCCTGGAAAAGAGACCAAAGCGTTGGATGAGTTGCACCACAAACATCTCCCTCATCTTCACCCTCAGATGAGCTACCGACACTTCCTCCCTTTAGAAATGTCTAATAATGACAACAGAAGAAAAGTCTGCAAGAAGTAGTATTATAGGCAGGCCCCTTCACTAATCTTGATCCCAGCATGATACGGTAGAGAGGGCCTCAAGTCTGGCATTCAAGCTGTGGGTCTAACTTCCTGCCTGGGATGCTTCACTGAACACCTCTGACTCTCTGTTTTCTCATCTGTAAAAGGGGCAAATACTACTCCCTGGGGAGCTGGGAGATGACCTGAGGTAACAAGTGTCATTAATAGTAAGTATAGAGACCAAAACAAATAAACAACCAAGTAGTGTTTGTTTTAAAAATAAACATATGTTGTCACACATTTGCAATCATTCTGAACAATTCTGGGTGGAAAATTTTTTTAATGTAATGCCACCTTGTAAATACAGTTGACCATTCAACACCACCAGAGTTAGAGGTGCTGAACCCCCCCCACTCCTGCCACATGGTCAAAAGTCTGTATATAACTTTGACTACCCCCAAATTTAAATGCTAATCACCTACAATTGACCAAAGCCTTACTGAGAACGCAAAGAGCCAATCAGCACACATTTCATATGCCATGTGCAGTATATACTGTATTTTTACAATAAAGTAAGCTAGAGAAAAGAGAGTACTAGGAAAATCATAAAGAGAAAATACATTAACATGACTATACCGTATTTATCAGGAAAAAAATCTGCCTGTAAGTGGACCCGTGCAATTCAAACCCACGTTATTCAAGTGTCAACTGTACTCTATGTTACATAAGCTTCCCGATGATTACTTTAAATGTCTGACGACGATTTTCTTGGGTGAATTTACTATATCTCAGTCATAATCCTTCCCCTGTTATTTTTTATTTGAGCCCTGAGTGTTTCCAGTTGGCTTTTGATTATGAGTAATGATCTGATGCAGATCTCTGTGCCTAGAGTTTTCCTTTTGCAAGCTGTCCAGTGGATGGAGTGAGATCCTGCTGCCAGGGAGTTTGAGGAAAAGCTGGCCAAGCACTAGGGAGGCTCAAGCAGAAGCCTGAGCCCTGGAAAGGAGCAGCCACAGCACTGGCTCTCAACCTTCGTTCCACTGGATGGATATTACAGAAGCAATGGCCAATGCATGTTCCCAGCTATACCCAGCAATTCCAGGACATTCGCTAGCTGCAACTCAAACCCTTCAGCTCCCACCCAAGAAATATACTGAGCTGTAAGTGCGTGAGAGAGACACTATTGCAGGCGTGACCATGGGTAGGCCCTGACTTATCTGGAAAGTAAGTGCATCACACCTGTGATGGCTGTGGCATCTCATTATCAGGGATGGGTCAGAGGTGCCCTGCTCACAGGCCATCTTGATCCTCCTTGGGTCGGCCTGCATCCTGGCCAAGATCCTTCCCAGCCCAGAAGCTCCAATTCATACCTGGGGTCTGCTGCCTTCTGCCTGGATGGTTGACCCAGTGGGAAGGCCACATGCTCCCAGGGCTCCTCGGCTAGAAATAAAAGCCCCTGGCAGGCTTCATCACGAGGCCTCTCACCACCCCCACTGGGGCTGTCCAAGGCGTCTCTCACCCCAACCACCCCTGCCTTTGTGTCCCTCACTGTGCCCGGGCTGCAAGGCTTCATGTACTCAGGCTGAGATGGTTCTCTGCTCTCACCATCCAGCCTGAACCCAGGTAATTCCAACTTCCCAGCCTGGATGTCCTCCTCCTCTCCCACCATGTACACCTTAGATCAAACTCTGGGCTCCCTTTTCTTAGAAATGCTGCCAGGGGGTGCCAGCTCTTCTCTGCACAAGCATCTGCCTGCTTCCTCTCTATGGCCCCATCCTCTTATCCTTAGGTGGAGGGGTGGCGGGCTTGGTGCGAGTCCTCATGTTTACAGCACGAGGACCAACCTCCTGTGGACATCAGGCTCTTCCAGGACTGCCCCCTCCCCCACCCGTGACAGTCTTCCATTTAGGTGTCTGGGGACTGGCAGGTTTAGGAACACAGAAGCTGCGTGGGCACCTGACACTATCACCCTGAGCCCCCAGGCTGTGCTGAGCGCATCACCCCACTCAACCTCCCGGGCAGCCCTGAAAGGCACTCAGGTGTGCTCTCAGAGGCTCTGAAAGGACAAGTGCATTGTTTGAGGTCACATGGCTGTACGAGACCAGGTGTGACCAAGCCCAGATGTGTCTGATTCTGAAGCCAAGTCCAACCACCGCACGAACAGCCTAGATCCTCCCCAAGCTCTGGGCCTGCTGGCATCCACCTGGACACCAGACGTCTAGTCCTGTCCTTCAAGGGCTAAGTGTGGCAGTCGGGCTGACCCCACACAGGCTCGTCTGACCTCTGACCCTGGAGCACAGTAACACCACAGAGAGGCAGGCACTGCCTTTGGTCAGGGAGCTGGCCCCGAGCCCTGTGGCCTGGACAGAAATCCTGCCCTCCCTGTGGAGCCCGACAGTTCCTTGCCCTTTCTGGGCCTCCTCCCCTGGAAAACAGGAAGGATAACAGGTCCATCTCAGGCACTGTGGGCAGGGTGCGATTAGTGAATATGCGCAAAAGGCTGAGAAGGGTGACTGGCCTGTGGTGAACATGAGTGTCACCTCCTTCTCTGGGCTCTCTGGGCACCTGGAGAGCTATGGTCACCCGCTGTACTCCTCCCTCCCCCACTGACAGACTTCCCATGGCTGCTGCTGTGCCCTCTTTCTGTCATGAATTTCCCATTTTGTTTAAAGATTTTATAAAAGAACCCAAAAGCTATTAATAACATTTACAAATCAGTTGGAAAATTTTAGCGCTGACTAGCTACTACCATCCTACGAGTTAATTACTGTTAATTGTTTTTGATACGATGCTGTTGTGCCTTCATCCCAAATGTCTGAGGAAATACAACACGCTTCCCGGCAAGGGAGGAAGGGAGCGCCCGTTGCTGGAGCTGCTACTATGTGCCACCCCTGTCTCCCTCACGCACATTATTCTGCGTAATTTATCTCCGCCATGGGGGGCTATGTGTTAAAGTACCATCCTCCCCATTTTACAGATGAGGAAACAAGTACAAAGGGGTAAGTCCTCCTGAGTCACGTGCTTATACGCAAGAGAGGCAGGATCCAAGCCCAGTGCGGGAGGTCCACAGAGGGACTGAAAACTGCTGGTGACAGCACATCGGGGTCTGCCGCTCCGTTCTGCCTCCTGCTTCTGTCTCTCTGTCCTCAGCCCAGGCCCCGAGACACTCCCTGGCACTTCCAAGGCTTTGGACATGTTGCCGGGGGCACCCTGCCTATAGCCCAGACAGTGAGGGCGGGTGTGAGCCCCCTTGGAGCAGCCGTGGGGGTGGGGGGGGCATCTGGACGGTGCTTCCCCCTTCAGCTCATCGCCCTACCTTGAGTGCTCTCCATGGCTCAGAACTGTAGGGAGGAAAAAGAGAGAGCTCAGAGAAAAGAAAGGCACATGACAGTCACCGGTAAGCAAAGGAGGAAAACACAGCTGGAGAAGGGGACAGGAGGAAGAGAGTCTGCCTGTCTGTCCTCACAGGGATCACAAGCCTTGGAATTCTCTTGGGGGAAACGCTGCATGGACTGACCCCTGTGCTAATGGGGAAGGCAGAGGATGGTGTGCAGGGAGACCTGGGGTCTAGCTGCAACCCTGCTGCTTGTGCTATGGGACCCTGGACCCCATTAGGGCTCAGCTGTCCCCGCCAGAAAATGTCAAAGACTGGGTCTCTGAGTCTTCAAGAGATTCCCATATTCAAGAGGTCAGTGATTCTGTTCTCAAACTGGCAGCTTCAACAAGGGGGCATCTCCTTAAAGCCGCATACCCTCCATCTCAGGGCAAGGGAGAGATGTGAACATTGCTCTGTCCCCAAATGGAAAGACCATGGCTTTTGGAGTTTTCTATTTTTCTAGATCAGACACGTAAAGGCTAACAAATGAGGAATTCTAGCACATGCGATTCCTTTCTGGCACAAACACTGGGTCTCTGAGGATGGCAGAAAGGCAAGTTTGGTTGATAGGAATTTCCTCCTATCTGGGCTCACTGATAAATTCCTGAACATGCAAATCCAGGGGCACACTCCAGCTCCCATAGCAAGTCCCTGCTTCCAGTGGGCTCTCGGGGGTGCCCAACATATCTACTTCTCGGACCCCAGAGCTGCTCTACGGGGTCTTCACCTGTGGATTCCAGTAGGATGGGCACAGACAGAAGACTCTTAGCAGGGCAGAGGAGGGCAGGGAAGCAATCTGATGAGAGTCCTGAGAGCTTTCTAAGAGCCTCACTCCATCTGCATTTGAAAGGATTTTGTTTCCATTTTTAAGTCAAAAGAACCTGATTTTAAAGGGAAAAGATTCAAAGACTGGTTATGTGGTTTTTTCATGCTGAAGGAAATGGGAGGGATCTGGGTTTCATGCTATCTTCCATCACCCCCGCCCCCCATCAACCCCGTGAGTAGGAATAGTGAGGTCATTTCAAAGAGAGGTGAAGGACCCTGCCCGAGGTCACACAGCAGAGCCTGGATCCAAAGCTAGGCCTGGCTTCACAGCTGGGGCAGAAGACACTGTATCACACTGCCCACTGGTCCCTCAAAAGCTTCCAGAGTTTTCTTTTTTTCCTTCTGCTTACCCTCTTCCAGCAGCAATGCTTTGGTCCCATGGCAAGTGAGCTCCCCCGGTTACAGGTACATACATATTCATGTGCGTGGGGGGATTTGGGCAGGACTGGCCCTGTTATACAACTGCCTTTAAGGACACTGGGAGTTCTGAGTGCCGATCCCCAGCCTCAGGCCTTCAGGTGGCCTGGCAGCTCCTGTCACCATGTCTTGGAGAGGACATAGATGTCCACGGCAGGCATCACACCTAAAAATTAAGTTCCTGCTCCCCATGCTGTAATCGGTCTCTGTCGGAGGGCACAGTCTCCCCAAGTGAGAGCCACCACCTGGGGAAGGGGGAGGCAGGGACAGTGGCCCGAGCGGGAAGGTGCAAAGAAACTGGAAGGCAGCAGAGCAGGCGCTCGTCAGAGAGCTCCAGTTCTCCAGCTCCTCCGCACACGGCCCCTTCTCAACCTCAGCCTTTTGGCCCACAGTGGGGAGCACACAAATGGGGAGCACACAACCCTCACAGGGCTGGTGGGACAGCAGATGAGATGATGGGAGCAAAGCAGCCACGATGGTGGCCGCCGTGCAGCAGACAGTCTCACAGAGGAGCAGCGATTTCTGCCATGGTTCTGGGCAAGTCACAGGTGGCCACACATCACCTGGAATGCGTGCTGGGGGAGGCCACCAGGCACCCCAGGGGCTCTCAAGGGCATCAGCGTGACACTTAGCTGGCCTAGCACTCGGGAGTTCTGACCTCACTTTGTGCTCTTCCACTTCTAGAGATCATCTAGGGATACCCTCCCTTTCCAGCCTAGGATATCATGAAAAAGCCATGATTTGGTTAAGACAGCGAGGAAATGCATAGACTATTTTCACTGATATGTATTTCAGACACGAACCTTCCAGTACCAAGGGTTATCCCTGCTCTACCTAGGAAACCCTCAGGGTTGAGAGCAGTGGGCCCCCCACCCCATCCCCACCAAGGGCCCAGGGCCTGCGGGGAGGGGCCCCTACCTTCAGGTGCTCCATCTTCTCCTGCTGGCTCAGGAAGTCCCTGTCGGCCGCCCCTGGGGGCACAGGCGTCTGGGAAGGGGGCTGCATGAAGTCCCGGGTGACCTGCTCTGAGAGCTTGCAGATGACCTGCTGTTTGGCCTGGTTCTTCTCCATGAGCAGCTGCACGTGCTGCTGCAGCTCCTGCAGCTGCTGCTCCCGCAGGGCGGCCGTGTGCGCCAGGCTCTCCTGCTCCTGCTCCAGGGCCTCTACCTGCCTGCGCAGCTCCGCGATCTGCCGCACCTTGTGCCGCACCAGCTCCAGCCGGTCCTTGTCCTCGGCCGCGGCCAGGTACGCGCTGGACGCCCTCTTCTCCTGCTGGGCAGCCTCTAGCGCCTTGTGCAGGATCCTCACCAGCTCCTGGGTGAGGAAAGGAAAGCACCTCGTGAATCCGGAGAAGGCCTGGGAGGTGCTGGGGGCTTGGCGTTTGCTATAGTCCCCAGTTCTCCTAACAGCCCCGAGCAGCGGCTAGCATCAGCCACTGGGCCAGCTCATTTCCTCCTTTCCTGCTCAGGGGAGTTTTACCCGGACACAGGGCTCCCCAGCTGAAGACCCCATTTCCCAGCCAGGCCAGCAGTGAGGTGTAGCCGAGTGACTGCTCTGCCTACATGGGATAGCAGAGATTGTGTGGGTAGCTTTTGGGTCCTTCCTTTATAAACCACCACCCGTGCGGCCCTTCCTCCTGGCTGAGAAACCGCAAGAGCTGGAGCAGCCCCCTTGGGCTCATGAGCAGAAGGTGTACGAAGGACGGCGGCTGTCCTCCCAGCTCAGAATTGCCACTGAACCTCTGGGTTCTTCCATGAGAAGGTAGGACGGAAGTAAGTAGTACTTGGAGGCTTCTTTGTCAGAACAGCTGAGCTGGAACCCTGACTGATACATGTCCATTCCAGAGATGGGAAAACTGAGCTCTGCAGAGTAGAATGGAATTCAATCCCAAATCATTGCAAGTCTGTGCTCGGTCAGTCGTGCAGGAAGCCCGTGGGACACTGTCGTAGCTATTCTCTCCAGCTCCTGTGGCAGACCTCACTGATTTGTCTCAAGATTCCTTCCTACTAAGCCTAGTGGAGGCCTCAGGATATTGAAGATAGCATCAGGTAGCAGCTACCTACGGAGCTGGGAGAGCACCGGAGAAAAAACACATGAGCAGTCCTTAGGCTAAAGCACACACAGAGCCTCATGCGGTCCCCTGTGCCCAGCCCCTCAGGCCACCAAGCAATGCCTGCAGGCCGGTGCGAGAAAGCAGAAAGGCTTATGAGCAAGAGACCCCGTTCATTCCTCCGTGGGGCACTGTATTCACATGGACACTCCAGGTCTGCTTGGCTCTCCACGCCTTCAGGCCCCCAACCTCCCCGGGACTTGTTCTGTCCCAAAGCAGGGATGTGGACTCACTTAAGGCTAGGATCAGAATATCAGGAGCCAGGCAGCCCAGCAGCCAGTCCCACGTGAACCTCAGACCTGGGGGACAGGGACTCTGGACCATTGCTATGCTCCATGCCAGAGAACATGGCTTCCTAGAAACACATTACCTGTATCCACACCAAAGTGTTCAACTAAATGGATCAGCTGGATAGGGTTCTTGCTAAGAACAATTCCATTTTGGAAGAAAACTGCTCCAAGTCATGACTTTATCCGAGAAAATATGGCAAGATCGAAATAGCATGCATCTTCTGAAACCTGGGGACCACAGACTGGCCCTCTTCTGCTTCTCCCCCTTCCCTCCAGCCATCCAAACTTATTAAGCCTCACTCAGTGCCAGGTCCTGGGCTCGGTACGGGTGGCCTGAAGGGGGATTGGTCAGAGTTCTCACCTCCAAACACCACCAAGGCTGGTGGGAGCAAAAATGAACTACTATAATGGAATGATTTACTGCAAGGGGGAAGCAAGCATGCTGGTGGGGATACAGAGCAGAGAGCAATGACTTCTACCTGAGACGGAGGTAGGGGAAGACCAGTATATTCTATATTCTACAGAAAGGCAGAAGAGTTCTGTGAAGAATGAGGGCCAGAGACGGTCAAGAAGTAGAGCAGGAGATGAGGGCTGATAAGCCTTTCCACGTGTGCTGAGTCAGCAGCTCCAGGAAAGGCCTAACCCTAACCCTGGGTGAGGCTGTGGGCATTCTGGGGTGTGGCCAGAAGGTGGGGTGAGGTGGTGGTTGCAAACCAGACTGGAATGTTTGGAATGAACTGGATTCTCAGGCTCTGCTGAGAGAGATCACCATTCCTGTGGCTCCAGGATAACCGAGAAGCTGAGACCATTTTCTGGTTTGGCTGAGATGTGGAGATGACCCTGGTAAGTGCCTGGGTGAGATAACCAGCCGACACCACTGTTCAGACTCGCTTGAGGCTCAGCATCAGGCAGGTATCTTTCCCCCAACTTTGGGAGAGTCAACTCTGAAGCCCATTTCATTACATCAGCTGCCTCCCTCCTCCTACTTCCAGCCCAGGAGGCTGTCCTCCCATCCCAGAATCCCTGCTGCAGCATGAGCCAGGGGGAAAGGAACGGAGTCAGAGCGGGAAGCACGAGGTGAAGAGTGCGAATGGACATGGGCTTCAGAAAACCTGGTGGCTGGCAGGCCCAGGGAGACCACCTGGTCAGGAGGGTCGCCTTGCTGTCACAGGAGGACACTGAAGCCCAAGAAAGAAGGAAGGAGACTAAAAGGAGTTGGTGGGTCTCCACAGGTGGCCATAACAGAGGACCCCCAACTCCTAAGCTAGGGTCCTCCACTTCTCCATGATGTGTAGTTAACACATTTTGCACGGAGACATGTCTTCCCATTTCTTTAAAAATAGAAATAATCCATGTTCATAGCAGCATTAGTTACAACACCCAAGAGATGGGAACAACACACACACCTCTGACGGTGACCGGATAATCGGATATATACCATATATATGTGTACAGCATACACACATGATGGCATATTACTGAGCCTGAAGAAGGAAGAGAATCCCATTACATGCTACAGCATGGATGGACCAGAGGACATCATGTCACAAAAACGCACATACACACGATACAGAAATATTAAAAACCAAAAGGGAAGCCGCTCAGGGCCTTACGATACACTATTCTGTGTCGCTGAGCACGGCCGTCACTAGCAACAGTGTAGAGACTCTTCCTTGTCTGGATGTGCCTCAGTGCCCTGTCCTGCCCTCAAGGAGGGACACCTGGGGTCTTTCCAATTCCCACCTCTATAAGCAATGCTTTAGGACCTCTTCTTAGAAACAAGAGCTGATCAAGTGGTACTTCTAATGTTTCTTACTCAAATCATTGTTTGGCCCATTTCAGATTTTGATAACTGGCCACAAGTTGTCATTTAAAAAAATTTTTTTATTGAAGTATAGTTGATTATTTAAAATTTTAAAAGCCAACAAACCATCTTTTAAAAATTAATCCTTTTCCTTATTAAAAAGTCTACACTTTCCTTACTCACTAAAATTGAGGTGGATGGGCCCAGTGTTGCTGGCGAAAGAGAAGGAGAATCCCAGTCCAGCACCCCAGCCACTGGCCCCTCAGAGGCTGGGCACCAGCAGGGTGCAGGTGAAGGAGCCCTGGCTCTGGAGTCCCTGAGGCCTTGGTTGCCATTCCAGGTCCATGAGGGTGTTTCTGGTGACAGTGTTTCAGAAAAGTGAACTTTGGCTTCGTCATACGTAAAATGGAGAGCAATGCTCCCTACTCCTGGGACAGCCACTTCCTTTTCAAGGAAGAGAAAGGAAGTAGGGCAAGTGCCCCTCCCCAAGTGGAAACAGTCAAGGCCCACGTCGACCCTCCCTCTATGCACTCTGAAGTCTTTGTACTCTGTACTCTGGACAAGGGGAGTGTACACTGAGGTCTCTGGCTGGGGTTCTAGGGAAGTAAGAGGCTGCACTTTGTCCCCACTGAGTTTCCTCAATAAATTACCCTCAGCAAGCTAAGTTGGCCCCAGATAGGGCCTAGGAGGAGTTCATCATTCCCAGCAGTCAACAGATGGCCAACATCACTACAAACATGGGCTTCCCTCTGCCAGGGCAGGCAGCCTTCAGGCTGGGTGCAATTTTGTCAACTCTGAGAGCCTGAGTCACCCAGGCAAGCAGCCATCTGGTGCTATCTTCAGGAGGCCCAATCTCCTGGGGGACCAGCATGCTGCAAGGGCCTGGGACAGATAATGGCTCCATGCGTCCTGGAGTGGTCCTATACTTCAATATGACACCAGACATGAGCGTATTCGTATTTTCTGAAAAGCAGTTATGGTGATCATGTCTGATGCTGGGCCGTACCAGGAGACCACCAAGGAGGCGGTGACTGAGGATCTCAGTCCTGGCTCTTCCAGCTGTGTGACCTTAGGGCAGTCACCCACCATCTCTGAGTTCCTTGAGCATGGCATGGTGAAAAAGGCAGAAACTCTAGAAGCAGACAGACTAGAGTCTGAAACTGGTCTTGGCCCCTGGGAGACCCTGGGCATGCACAATCTCTCAGAGCCTCAGTTTGCTCCTCAAGAAAAGGGGGCTGGTAACTCTTGTGAGGATAAGTGTTAATGCATGGAAAGCCCGAGCACAGAGCTAGGGCCACACTCAACACCAGGTATGTACACTCTTATCTCCCCTTTCCCACCTGAGGGCAGGGACCCTATGTACCTCTGTGCCCTCCACAGCATGCAACAGAGTCTGAGATACAAATTCTTCAAGGGTCCCTAAAGCTGTTGGCAATGAGCACCTGGGTGGCTGAGCCAGGACAAGACTTCCCAGGTCCCACATCCTCCTGCAGCTCTCAGAAAGAGAGCACCTTCTACTGAAGAGACACAGGAAGGCATCTTGTAGATGTGGGCCTAGGGAAGTCTGGGCGCTGTCTGCCCAGCTGAGGAACTGGACTCGGAGGGTCTCAGATGGACAGTTAGTGCCCTCCAATCAGCATTTCTGCACATCTGGGACACCATCGGACACCCCAAGGTTTTGTAGACCTCCTCGGTCCTATCTCTGGGCCAAGAGTCAATCTTCTCTCCCTTTATTCTTTGGTTTTGGTATCTGGGCTGGAGGTAAAAGGCCAGAGTTTGTAGGGCTGGGGCTCCCCGTGATGGTGGGATGGAGACTTGACCTCCGCCTATCACTGCTATGCCACTTGTTTCTTAGAGACCCTCACGGGTGCCCATCTGTCTTCCTGGAGCCCCTCAGAGGAATGCGCCACTCCTTGTTAGGCTGGAAGGAATCAACAAGGAGGGCAGGGAATGCCACAGTGACAGCCAAAGCCTGCATCTGGTGCGAGGCTGCTGCGAGCCAGGCACTGGGCTTTATGAATCTGGACACAGGCCTCTCCAGTAAGGACCACTTGAACCTCCAGGTACAGGAGGAAGCTAAGGCTCTGAGAGGTTAAGAAACTTGCTCAAGGGGCGCCTGGGTGGCTCAGTGGGTTAAGCTGCTGCCTTCGGCTCAGGTCATGATCTCGGGGTCCTGGGATTGAGTCCCGCATCGGGCTCTTTGTTCAGCAGGGAGCCTGCTTCCCTCTCTCTCTCTCTCTCTGCCTGCCTCTCTATCTACTTGTGATCTCTCTCTGTTAAATAAATAAAATAAAAATAAAAATCTAAAAAAAAAAAAGAAAGAAATTTGTTCAGGGCTGGAACTGCAGATGATACCGTCCACTTCAAGGCCTGTGCTCTGAGACACCCACCAGACAAAACCACCTTTGTGAGATGGGCGGGAGAGCATGCACAGCACTCATCTGGTGAGTTAAGAGTGAAACAGCAAGCCTTCCTCTCCTTCTATTGATCCCAGGCCAGGCCAAGGTTTGCTGGAAAATGAGCTAGTTAGAAAGTCCAGATTCTGTAATGCTTGCACAACTTCCTCCTGCCATTTTCATCCTGTGTAGGGAAGCTAGTAGCAGCGTGGGAAGCCCTTACTGATCTCCAAGAGCTTGCCTCCATTTATTAAGAATGCCACATATTCCAGGGAGGCCCAGCTGTCAGGGGCAAACCTCAGTGAAATCTCAGGCTCCCACCTCTCTCCTTCATTGGACAACTCCTGACACCTTGGAAGCAAAGGCCAAGCCCCAGAAGGCTTCCCAGATTTCCTAGAAAGAAGGGGAAGGTGTGGTGAAAGGAGAGGCAGTACTCACATCCAGATTGTTTTTCCCGGCCAGGTTGGGTCTGGGCCTTGTATCGTACTAGTCCAGGGATCGGGCTGGATCCAACTGGAGGCAGCTGGACACCCTCTGGGCTCTCAGGAGCGCCATCAGCTCCACCGCAGGATGGGAAGATGGCCGGGGAAAAAGAAGCTGGGCTGATAAGCAGACTCAGAGGGGGCTTCCCAGGCTGTAATGCTATACGTGGGTCTCAGCATGCTTACTGTCTGCCTCTGCCATGAAATGCAAGTCCCTGAGAGGCAGGGCCCATGTCTCTTCTCACTGTTCCCAGCACCTAGACTACTGCATGCACACCACAGGCCCTCGACAAAGACCTGGTGAATTCACAACTGAAGGGGAAACCTATGAATGAATGAGCTTCCTCCTTGGAGAACTCCAATCATGGGCGGCTTCATTAGGGAAGCCTCAGCTGCTTCCCCTACTACCCGCTTAAGGCAAGAAAGGCAGAGAAGGGGCAAAACTAGGTAGGGAGAGCGTTTTTCTGGACTGTCTTCTCCAAAAACAGAGCAGCAGAAAGGAGGAGAAGAAATGTACAGCAGGGAGACTATTCAGAAGTATATACACTACACCCCCCACCGCCCACCCCAGAGGCTTGAGCTAGGGAATAAAGCAGGAAGACTGAGGCCAGCCAAACCTCAACATGAGGACTTGGGCTTTTCCCTCAGAGGAAAAGAAGCCAGGTTCTCAGTGGAGCCCACGCCTGGGGACATCACCGGGTACCACCCTTGGGATTTTCAGTAACAACTGTGCTATCTGAACTACTTTCATTGTGCCCAGGATTGCAGTCTTCAACTTTGCAACTTCACAAAGTTGCCCCAGAATGCGAACATGATGTATTCCCTGGGTTGTAAGATTTGGTGATGATTTTACTGTCTGTGTATGTATGTGATCTGTGTTCTACAAAGGCCATTGTAGAATCTTCCTCATCACTGTCCCCTGTAGGGCCTGGCTGAGCCCCAGAGCTACACAGACCTGCCTGTTTTCTCTCTCCTGTGAGAGTCCTTCAGCAGTTCCTTCAGCGGCCCCTCCCAGGACCCTGCATCCAGACTCCCCTCCTCCAAATGCTGCCTCTCTTCAGTGTGGGGTCAGGCCAGGCACAGTCTTCCAGGAGTCCAAGAGCAATACAAAGGAGGTTCCAGAGACTCTGTCCTGGAAGGCTTTCTGTCACCTAGGCTGAGTGTCCACAGGTCCCTTAGTAGCCAAGAGCACAGCATTTCCCTCTACCGGCAGTTTGGCTGGTGAGGACAGAGACTGGCCCGTGCCCAGCTGGGCTAACATGGCATGTCTAGCTTGTTCAGAAGCTCCAGGCCAAAGGGGTGCACTGGAGCCTGAGACCCCACTGGAGTCAGAGCTCACCTTCTGAGACTTTAATTCCTTGGTGAGCACCAGAACCTGCTGCTCCAAGGCCAGAACCTTTTCCTGGGCAGTTCGGGTTCGTGTGAGTCCTTCGGCAAAGAGTGGAAAGGTGTTGTTCTGGCGCTTGGCTTTTTGAATGAGATTGGCGGTCAGAGAGGATTTCGGTGTAGGTTTTGGAGAATCTGCTGGATCTTTCCCTGCTCAAAAGGAGGAACACAGAGGTTATGATCAGTGGCCTCAGTGGTACTCAAAATCGAACTTGCTGCAGAAGCACCTGGGGGGCCTGGTAAAATGCAGATTGTGGGACCCTACTCCCAGGGCTTCTCATCAATAGGTCTGGGGAGGGGCGCTTGACAATTTGCATTTCTAAAACTTTCCTAGGGGATGCTGCTGCAGTTGGTCCAGGATCACACTTTGAGAATGCTTGGGCTATATAAATGTTATTTATACTGTACTGACTGGGTTCTTCAGGCTGTCCTCTGACGTGTGCCTCTCACTCACTCTCGGATCCCCGCCTGTCTGGGCTATCTCACACCACACCACTGCTGTGTGTCAGGGGCCATCTCAGGAACAAGCCCTGGCAGGATGTCTTGTTTCTTATTTCAAGATCCCACCTCTACCCTCTGGGCGATTTTTGAAGCACGGAGATCTGTCCATAGACAGGAGTATGGAATATCTGTATTTGGCATTCTTGCCCCCGAGATTAAGTCAAAGTTAGATTTTTATTACAAGCTAAGTTAGGGCACATATTCCCCACAGTTGACTGCCTCCAGGCTGCATAGTCCTATTTCCTCTTGAGCCAGGGTCAGCAACCAGAGGCCCACAGGCCAAATCCAGCCCACAACCTGCTTTTGTAAATAAAGTTTTATTGGAACATGGCCACATCCATTTGTGCATTGTCTGTGCTGCTTTCACTCTACAAGGGTAGAGTTGGGTACTGGCAACAGAGACCATATGCCCCACAATGTCTCCAACATTTAGTATCTAGCTCTTTATAGAGAACATCTGCCAATCACTGCTGAATTTCTTATTTTGTTTTATTATTATTTTTTCTTAAATCAAATCCAATATCAGAGTTATTCACCTATCCCCGACGCTTGTCCTGCCCTGCCCCAAGCCTACACCTTAGGGATCTGCCATCAGCCTGCATCCAGGGACATTTTAAAGGCCCAATTATATAGTCAAAAGACCTTGAAAATCTTGTCTACATGGTACATACACACCATGACAATTATGAGGCACCAGCAGAAGAAATTTCTCTCAGCCCTCTGAGAAAGGCTCTGCTTTTTCTTAGAAAATATGTGTTTATTCTGTGGGCACTGGAAATAATCTAACACTTGTATTTCCCTCTTTGCCTTGGCTACTGAGAAGCTCAGCTGCATCTGCTGCTCACTCATGGCTATTCTATAGGATCTCATCTTGGTCTTATCTAAATTTCCTAACCCAGATTACTCACTTACTGTCCCCTGATAAATATTTTAATAAGCTATCCCCAATCTTTTTGGGACTAGGGTGTAAAAATAAGGACATGATATGGGATCCCAGCTGAGGGGAAGGTAGGGCTTTGAGGATGAGTCAAATAATTTAGCATGTTTCTTCTGGGGTTAGCCAAACCATCTCGAATGGAGAAGAAATGAGTCGGAATCAGAACCTCCCTGGCCTTGCTGAATACAAGAACAGGATGGTTTTGTTCTAGACTTAAAAGAAATCCAGCTGCGCTGGGTACAAACTCAGCTGCAGAGGTCAAAGGACAGCAAAGCTTCTTTCTTTCTCTTTCCTGTGTGGGGTATAGAAGAGCAGAGAGGCTCCCTGCAGCCCCGCTGCCCTCTGATAACACTACTCTCCACTGACTCTGAGGGCAGGCAAGGTAGGGATCACGGCACCCATTTCATAGTTTGAGAAGATAAGGCCTAAGAGAGTGGTCTCCGTCAGTGCTGTAGGATTTCACGGGTGTGCTACAGGGTTAGCTGGGAGGGGAAGATGGTAGGAGGAGCCGAGGGGAGCCCAGACTCCATTCCCCTGTCTCAAGTCTGCTTTGATCTGCACTGTATATTAGATTTTATTTATGGGAGTCAAGGCATCATGGCAATAGAAACGTGGTGTGAAAAATCACTGCTTTAAAAAACAAGACTTTTCTAAAGCCTCAGCCTGAACTCTAGTTCCCAGTTCCGCACACGCAGTACGGTCATGAGCGAGTCATTCCCACTTTTCTGTCCCGGTCCTCTGATTTATTAAATGAGAACAATGGAAGCTACCGCTCAGGTTGCTGGAAGGGTCAAAGAGAATAAAGCAGGTGAAGTGCTTGGTACCCATAAAAGAAACTTGAAAAGATTCTGTTCGGTGACAGGAGCCAGTCCTAAAGGACCAGACACTGCAGCGTCCATCTATATGAACTATCCAGAACGGGCAAATCCACAGAGACAGAGCTGAACAGCGGCTGCCTAGAGCTGGAGGGATGCGAGATTTCTTTTGGGGATAATAAGCAATAAGTTCTAGAATTGATTGTGGTGAATCTAGACTTCAAAGGGGTGAATTGTTTGGTATGTAAATTATATTTTAATGAAACTGTTACCAAAGGGAAAAAAGTGCTTAGGGTAGCCTCGGCACAAAGTAGCTGCTGCATAGCAGTGCTGGTTCCATTAGCCCTGGTTCCCTGGGGTACTGAGCCCCTTGTGCACTGTTCACTGCAATCTGAGGGGCCTCACCAGGCACTGCTCCAAAGGGATGTTCTTTCTGGAGCCACTTCTATATAGCCCAGGGGTCCTCCCGGCTAGAAGAACCCACGGTGCTGCCTCAGCCAGTTTTCTTCCAGCTGTTACCAGATTACAGAATGTCCTAAGGGCACCCATCCCAATTTCCTAAAAAAAAAAAAAAGGCCGATCCCTCCCCTGAAGGTGTGGGCCACTCACATTCTGTGAAATAGTAAAGTGCTGTGGAACAGCTAGATGGACAGCTAAAGGTCACTTGTTCTGCTTCTTCAAGCAGATCTGATTTTTATCACCTCAGGGAGCATTTTTATATCCTTTCCTTATAAGTTAAAAAAAAAACAGTAAGAAATAAAAAGTGAGACATTTTCTTTTACTACTTCAGGAGTCATTGCTAAGAGCAATGTTTGGGAAGACGAGAAAGAATTGCTGGAGACGGACGGTGGTGAGGGTTGAACACCGCCGTGAATGTGCTCCATGCCACTGAACTGTGCACTTACAACTGGTTAAAGTGGTCTATTTCATGTGTATTTTACCATAGTAATATTAATTAAAAGAAAAAAGGAATCACTGCCGCTAGACCCATGGAAACCAGGAGGAGTGACCTGGAGAGTTTCATGTTCAACACAAAAGGCACTGGGGAGGATACAGAGGGCACTTGCTTGGTCTCTGACAACAGCCCAAACCTGAGCTCACCTGGGGTGCCTGGGTCAGAGGGTAAGGGCTGCTCCGCCCTCTGAGGTTCCGCACTCCCGGGAGGATCTTCTCCTGGAGGTCCATGGCCTGTTCCTTGGGTCTGCCTGTTGCTCCGAATATTGTACATTGTGTTTCTGAAAGGAAAACAGGAGCCTGGGGCTGCCATTCTGCCCCTCCACTGTCTCTCCGCTCTCCCTGCTGCCCCAGCTGGAGCCACCTCCTCCACTTCAGTCCTGCCCTGAGCAGAGGGGTCGGCTGGACTCCAGGCAGCCTGGAGGTGCATCCCACCTGAGCCACTCCCCAAGCCCTCACCCTCTCCTTTTCATTTTCTCATCATGCTTATGGCCGTCCACACACGATATTGCTAATAAACAATACAGGCCTGATTCCCCTGCCCCCAGCCACACTGCTGGAATGTAAGTTTTGTTTTGTTTTGTTTTTAAGATTTTATTTATTTGACAGAGAGAGAGAAAACGTGCACAAGCACACACAAGCAGGTGGGACGGCAGGCAGAAGAAGAGGGAGAAGCAGGCTCCACACTGAGCAGGGAGCCCGAAGAGGGGCTCGATCCCAGGGCCCTGGATCATGCCCTGAGCCAAAGGCGGATGGTGTACGCTTAACTGACCAAGCTGCCCAGGCGCCCCTGGAGAGTAAGTTCTAGTGAGTACAGGGATGTCTGCCTGTTTTGTTCACTCAAACTCTCCAATGCCCAGCACGGTGCCGGCAACACTGAGGGTACTTATGGTATATGTGCTGAATAAACGCTAGACTTGCCAAATCAACTGTCCTGAAACCTTCATCTGGTTTTATAACTACTTGGCTCAAAAATGATCGGTGGCTTCCTGCTTCTGCTGAGGAAAGCTTCAAACCCCTCCTGGATCCTTCTTGCCTTGTTTTCTTTGCCCATTCAGATCTGTTCTCTTGGAGGCCTTCACTAATCATCTCATGGCCTCCAAGGAACTTACTGCACTTTGTCCATGGGCTACCCTTTGACCCAGTACTTGTCTAGGCTGAATAATGGCGTCATTTCTCCAAGAGCTGGGCACCAACCAGTCTGCATGCCTGCTGGCACCTGGCGCTGGGTGCACATGCCCGGACTGCAGGCTCAGTGCATGCTGGGTTTGTAGGAAGGAACTAGGTGGCACCAAAGGCTGGCTGAGGTGTCAGAGAAATTCATAATGAGTCAGATGAGAGGACAGTTTAACTGAGTTTATTTTCCCTTTGCAAAGAGATGAAAGTAGATATATTCCAAAATTAATCACAAGGAAGAGAAGATAATTAAAGGAGTTTGCTATGTCAGTGTTTTTCAAACTGGAGGTTGTGAACCATTGGTAGATTGTAAAATCAGTTTAGTATCATGACTAGAACATATTTTATTATTTTAAGATTTATTTATTTGAGAGAGAGAGAGCGCATACAAGCAGGAGGGGCAGAGGGAGAGAGAATCTCAAGCAGATTCCATGCAGAGCATGGAGCCTAACATGGGGCTAAATCTTAGGATACTGAGATCACGACCAGGGCTGAAACCGACAGTCAGACGCTTAACTGACTGTGCTACTCAGGTGCCCTGTGACCAGCATTTAAAATATGAAATGGATGCACCAAAAACCACAACATACCTAGGAATAAACCTAAACAAAGATCTGTACTGTAAAAATTATAGAACACTCATGAAAGAAATTAAGGAAGACACAGAGAGATGAAAAAACATTCCATGCTCATGGATTGGAAGAACAAATATTGTTAAAACATCTATGCTACCCAGAGCAATCCACACATTCAATGAAATCCCTATAAAATACCATGGATATTTTTCACAGAGCTGGAACAAAGAATCCTAAAATTTGTATGGAACCAGAAAAGACTCCCGAATAGCCAGAGGAATGTTAAAAAAGAAAACTAAAGTTAGTGGCATCACAATTCCAGACTTCAAGCTCTATTACAAAGCTGTCATCATCAAGACAGTATGGTACTGGCACAATCCATGATCAGTGGAACAGAATAGAGAGCTCAGAAGCCGACCCTCAACTCTATGGTCAACTAATCTTCAATGAAGCGGGAAAGAATATCCAATGGAAAGAAGACAGTCTCTTCAACAAATGGTGCTGGGAAGATTGAACAGCCACATGCAGAAGAATGAAACTGGATCATTCTCTAATACCACACACAAAAAGTAGACTCAAAATAGAATAAAGACCTTAGTGTGAGACAGGAATCCATCAGAATCCTTGAGAACACAGGCAGCAACCTCTGTGACCTTGGCCACAGAAACTTCTTGCTAGACACGTCTCCAAAGGCAAGGGAAAGAAAAGCAAAAATTAACTATTGGAACATCATCAAGATAAGAAGTTTCTGCACGACAAAGGAAACAGTCAGTAAAACTAAAAGATAACCTACAGAGTGAGAGAAGATATTTATCAGATAAAGGGCTAGTATTCAAGATCTATAAAAAACTTATCAAACTCAACATCCAAAACACAAATAATCCAGACAAGAAACGGGCAGAAGACAAACAGACACTTGTCCAAAGAAGACATACAAATGGTCAACAGACACAGGAAAAAATGCTCCACATCACTTGGCATCAGGGAAATACAAATCAAAACCACAATGAAATGCCACCTCACACCAGTCAGAATGGCTAAAATTAACAAGATAGGAAACAACAAATGTTGGCAAGGATGTGGAGAAAGGAGAACCCTCTTACACTGTTGGTGGAAATGCAAGTTGATGCAGCCACTCTTGAGGTTCCTCAAGAAGCTAAAAATGGAGGGGCACCTGGGTGGCTCAGTCGTTAAGTGTCTGCCTTCAGCTCAGGTCATGATCCCACAGTCCTGGGATCAAGCCCTGCATCAGGCTCCCTGCTCCTCGGGGACCCTGCTTCTCCCTCTCCCACTCCCTCTGCTGTGTTCCCTCTCTCGCTGTGTCTCTCTCTGTAAAATAAATAAATAAAATCTTTTAAAAAAAATGAAGCTAAAAATGGAAGTACCCTATGACCCAGCAATTGCATTACTAGGTATTTACCCAAAATATACAAATGTATTGATCCAAAGGGGCACCTGCACCCCAACGTTTAAGCAGCAATGTCCACAACAGCCAAATTGTGGAAAGAGAAAGAGGCAAGATGTCCTTCAACAGATGAATCAATAAAGAAGATGTGGTGTATATGTACAATGGAGGATCACTCAGCCATCAGAAAGAATGAATACTTACCATTTACATTGATGTGGATGGAACTGGAGGGTATTATACTGAGTGAAATAAGTCAACAGAGAAAGACAATTATCATATGGTTTCACACAGATGTGGAATATAAGAAACAGTGCAGAAGATCTTAGGAGGAGGGAGGGAAAACTGAATGGGAAGTCATCAGAGAAGGAGAAAAACCATGAGAGACTCTTAACTATCAGAAACAAACTGAGGGTTGCTGGAGGGGAGGTGGGTAGGTTAGGGTGATGGGCGTTAAGGAAGGCACATGATGTGATGAGCACTGGGTGTTGTATGCAACTGATGAATTACTGAACACGACATCTAAAACTAATGATGTACTGTATGTTGGCTAATTGAATTTAAATAAAAAAATATGGAATGGAAAATATCAGAATGGATCCCACTCAGAATGGAGTTAATATCTTGTAAATTACATATATGTGTACTAACTGAACTATAAAATAAAATGTATTTCTTACTGTGATGGTGGTCAACAGTTTGAAAAACAATGAAATAAATGCAGAGGTCATTCACTTAAAAGGCAGCAATAGTGTGGTCAAAAGAGAAGGGGAGGGGCGCCTGGGTGGCTCAGTTGGTTAAGTGTCTGCATTCAGCTCAGGTCATGATCCCAGGGTGCTGGGATCAAGCCTGGAGTTGGGCTCCCCGCTCAATGGGGAGTCTGCTTCTTCCTCTCCCTCTGTCCCTCCCCCAACCTTGTGCTTTCTTTCCCAAATAAACAAAATCTTAAAAAAAAGGGGAGGGGCCGTAAGAAGGTCTGTAGATCCGTGATGGGAGTCCTGGCTTTGTTGTATCATCCCTCTGCACAATGTACACTTCTAGCAGTACGGTGGACAGATTACCCTGAAAAGCCCTTATTTACAGACACCTAGATGCTAGATAAATACCAAACATGTTTCAAAAATACTGAGCTGAATTCCCAGAAAAGGAAGGGAAATTCTTGGGGACATGAAAAATGAACTTCAAGTGGGAAGGTGAATGTGCAGATCAAACTACTCCTCAGCAAATATTTGCCCCTTTCCCACCACCTCGTTAGGAGCAGAGTACTTCCTCTCTGGGCTTGGGCATGGCCACGGGATTTGCTTTTTTCAAGGGAATGTTAGCAGATGTAAACATAGGCTTAAAATGTCCTTGTATAGAGTATGGCCTCTTGAAGAACATGGCTCAGGCAGCTGCTGGTCCATGGAAGATGAGGAACACAAGGAGTACACCCAGATCTTTTTTTAATTAAAAAATATATATTATTGGGGCACCTGGGTGGCTCAGTGGATTAAGCTGCTGCCTTCGGCTCAGGTCATGATCTCAGGGTCCTGGGATCGAGCCCCACATCGGGCTCTCTGCTCCGCAGGGAGCCTGCTTCCTCCTCTCTCTGCCTGCCTCTCTGCCTACTTGTGATCTCTCTCTCTGTCAAATAAATAAATAAAAAATCTTAAAAAAAAATATATATATATATTATTTACTTGACAGAGATAACAAGTGGGCAGGGGGGCAGGCAGAGAGAGAGGAGAGAAGCAGGCTCCCTGCTGAGTGGAGAACCCGATGCGGGGCTCGATCCGAGGACCCTGGGATCATGACCTGAGCCAAAGGCAGATGCTTAACCCACTGAGCCATGCAGGCGCCCCAGGCACCCCATCAGCAGACCTAAATCTTACCAACAGTTTGCAGTCAAGACCAGGTGTACCCAGTCTATATCAGCTGAATCCAGATATGTAAGAAATAAAGATGCTTACCATACGACACTGAATTCTGAAATCTGTGTCTGCGGGATTATTTTTGTGAAAGTTGACTGAGGACATGAGTTTGTTCTGGGGTCAACTGTTTTGTTTTTTTTTTTTTTAATTGAGATACAACTAATACAGAACATAATCATTTCAGGTGTACAACATATTCAACATAGTGAGAAACGATCACCACACTACATCTAGTTAATAGACATCACCACACACAGCTACAAGATGGTGTGTGTGTGTGTGACCGCAGATCAACTGTTGATATCACAGACTGAGAACATTGGCAGCAAGAGAGGAAAGAAAGCAAAGTTTTGAACCCATATAAACTGCAGCGTTGAAATTGAAATTCTCACATACAGCTGGGAGTCCTGTGAAGAGGTGAAATTAGAAAAAAAACCAGGCCTGCTGCCAAAATCAACACAAGGAAATTCTAGGTGAAAGCTCCAGGTTCTTGTGCTATTTTTATTTGGTTTTGGTATTAGGATAATATTGGCCGGGCACCTGGGTGACTCTGTTGGTTAAGGGTCTGCCTTTGGCTCAGGTCATGACCCTAAGTCTGAAAGTCCCGGCAGTGTGGGGGAGTGGTCATAAAGACTTGCTCTGGAAAGATAACCTTGGGCAAGCCATTTATCCTCCCTGAGCCAGGGTTTCCTGATCTGGAGTGGGGATGAGGAACATGTCCAGAACAGATAGCGACTGGGTCCTTCCATTGGCCAAGCACTAAGCTGACACTAGTCATTCAACTCACTCAATCTTCACAAGGGTCCAGTGAAGTGAGTAGCAATGTCACATCCACTGTCTAGAGAGGAGAATGGAGGTTCAGAAAGGGTAAGCAGCCAAAGCCACAGAGCTAGTGAGTGGGGGGACTGAGCATCAGACCCGGATGTCTGACTCCACGCTCTAAGAACTCAACTGTTGTGACACTGCCTCATAGATTTGTGCAGCCAACTCAGCGACGGTGCAAGGAACCTAGCACAGAGCTCTAGAAGCACTCTTACTCCCTTCTCTGGAGTATGCCCCCAGCTCATGGCAGAGCCCACAGCAAGCTCTAAGACCAGCCAGTGCCCAGGGTGCAGGAGACAAAGGCGACCCCGATCGTACTGTGGCTGTCAGCAGCCCATGGCAAGGAGCCCACTTCTTGCACCTTTCCCTCTTATTTTCTGTGGGTTATTACAAATGTCAGGAGGGAAGTAACCAACTGATCCTCTGAAACTTCCTTCCTTTCTGTCTCTGCATGTTCTCTCTTCCACTTCTGTTTGTGGCCTTCATGGCACAGACCTGACTTAAGCTTGGTGAGACTACACTGGATACAACCTGGATATCTCAGCCCCTTCTGCCCCACAGCGGGCTCCCAATGTAGCCAGTTCTCTCCAGTTCCCACTGAGGGAAGATCCCCTGCAGGGCACCTTCCTTTTCCACTCACCCTGGGGAGCTCACCCATGCCCGACACCCCCAGGTCTCTCTCCCCAGCTCAGATTACTCTCCTGAGTTCTGGGCCCCTCCATCCAAATGCCTCACAGGGGCAGTCCTACCTCTAGCCAGCAGGCCCTGGAGGACACTCACTGTCTTTCCCTAAAACCTGCTTCTCTCCAGCAAGCATCACCACCTTCCTAGCTACTTGAGGGATTTCAAACACTGAGGTCAATAGGGAAATGCTCTGAGTCACAGAGAGCCAGGGGTCTCTAATCCAAGTCCAGGGAATAATGTAGGCCGCTTCCTAAGAGGTCCCAGTATATCTGAAGTCCACACAGAAAATAAGCACCCCAACAGGCTCAGTACTGGGTACCATCTGAATTCCCAAGAGCTTCCTACTCTTCAGTTAGATTAACAATAGTAGCAGCAGACAATATTTATAAAGTGCTTACCATGGCTAAGTACAGTCCTAAACCATTTTGCATGCATTGACCCATTTAACTCCCACACTAATCGTGTAGGGCAGGCACTATTGTATTTACTTCTCTAACAATTTAAGTGAAGCACCAGAGAAATCAAACAAGTTGCCACGGGCAGTGTGGCCAATGATAGGTGATATGAATCCAGGCAGTCTGTCTCCAAAGCTCAGGCCATAACTGCTATCTTCTTATGAACTATTTAAAACAAATCCTGCTTGTGGGAAATTGTATAAATAATGAATAAATGAAAAAGTAGCTGAGATATGATAGACATACAGTAAGTTACACATTTTAAAAGTGAATTTAATAAAAGAAAAATAAAACTAGAGGCATCACAATTCCAGGTTTCAAGTTATATTATAAGGTGGTAGTAATTAAAATAGTATGATACTGGCAAAAAAAATAGACACATAGATCAATGGAACAGAATAGAAAACCAGAAATAAACACACAATCATATGGTCAATTCATCTTGACAAAAGAGGAATGAATAAACAATGGGAAAAAGACAGTCTCTTCAACAAATAGTGTTGGGGAAACTGGACAGGTACACGCCAAAGAGAGAAACTGGATTGCTGGGTTAAAGATCTAAATGTGAGACCTTAAACCATAAAAATCCTTGAAGAGAGCACAGCAGTAATTTCTCTTACATTGGCTGTAGCAACACTTCTCTAGATATGTCTCTTGAGGCAAGGGAAACAAAAGCAAAAATAAACTATTGGGACTACATCAAGATGAAAAGCTTCTGCACAGCAAAGGAAACAATCAACAAAACTAAAAGGCAACCTACTGAATGGGAGAAGATATTTGCAAATGACATATCCAATAAAGGATTAGTATCATAATATATAAAGAACTGATACCATTCAACACCCTCAAACCAAATAATCTTATTAAAAATAGCAGAAGACATGAATAGACATTCTTCAAAAAAGACATCCAGATGGCCAATAGACTCATGAAAAAAACGCTCAACATCACTCATCATCAGGGAAATACAAACTGAAACTACAATGAGATATCACCTCATATCTATCAGAATGGCTAAAATTAACAACACAGGAAACAAGTGTTGATGAGGATGTGGAGAAAATGGAACCCTCCTGAACCATTGGTGGGAATATGATCTGATGTAGACACTCTGGAAAACACTAATGAGGTTCCTGGAAAAACAAAAAATAGAACTACCCTATAATCTAGTAATTGCACTACTGGGTATTTGCTCCCCAAAATACAAAAGCTCTACCTCAAAGGGATACATGTGCCTCTATGTTTATTGTAGCATTATTTACAAATTGTTGAAGCAACCCAAGTGTCCATCCACTGACAGATGAATATATTAAGAAGATGTGGTATATATACATAATGGAATATTACTCACCCATAAAAAGAATGAAATCTTGCCATTTGCGACAACATGGATGGAGTTAGAGAATATAATGCTAAGTGAAATAAGTCATCAGAGAAAGACAAATACCATATGGTCTCACTCATACATGGAATTTAAGGAAAAAAACAAATGAGTAAAAGAAAAAGAAGAGAGAGAAGAGGGACAAACCAAGAAACAGACTGTTAACTCCAGCGAACAAACTGGTGGTTGCCAGAGGGGAGCTGGGTGGGGGGATGGGTGAAATACATGATGAAGATTGGAGAGTATACTTATCATGATGAAAAATAAAATAAGGGGCGCCTGGGTGGCTCAGTGGGTTAAGCCTCTGCCTTCAGCTCAGGTCATGATCCCAGGGCCCTGGGATTGAGCCCCGCATCGGGCTCTCTGCTCAGCGGGGAGCCTGCTTCCCTCCTCTTTCTGCCTGCCTCTCTGCCTACTTGTGATTTCTGTCAAATAAATAAATAAATAAAATCTTTAAAAAAATAAAAATAAAATAGAATAAAATAAAACTCCTGTAAAAATTTTTTTAAGAAAGTGGGTTGCATACAGTCACTCTGGAAAGAAAAGTGAATCATCTGATGCATTTCCCATATGAAGACACTTTTGATATCATCATGTTACGTTCAGTAGGATCTCAATTAGGCATGCAGGTATACAGAAGATGCAGAGGAAAGAGATATACCAAAGGCTAAGAATGCTGTCTGGGTGATAGGATCATGGGTAATTGAAAATCTCTACCTTTTGAGATGTTTCTAATTTCCTACAAAGAGTATGCACTACTCTGGGGCACCTGGGTGGCTCAGTCGGATATGCATCTGCCTTTGGCTCAGGTCGTGATCCTAGAGTCTCAGGATCAAGTACCACCTTGGGCTCCCTGCTCAGCAGGGAGTCTGCTTCTCCTTCTGCCCTTCACCCCACTCTTTCTCGCGCTCAAATAAATAAATGAAATCTTTAAAAAAAATGTACTACATTAAAAAACCAGAACAAATGTAGTATTTTAAATTAATGATGTGATGAATTAAAAATGAAGCCCCTAACCCTTTCCCCAGGTCCACCTCCCTGCAGGGATCACACCAGATCATTGTAAGCTCCAAAGAAGCGGCTGTGTGCAGCTTGGCCAGCCCCTCCATTCCACCGCACTTACTGTATTTCAGTTCCAAGATGCTTGAGGGAAATGTTCTGAAGGGCCAAGGGCATGGCAGGTGGGGGCTGCAAGGCAGCCGCCACACCCACAAGCCCGAGGGGCGTTTGCACAGGGCACAGGAAGTCCTCCAGCTCTGCTTCCTCTTGCTCTGGGGAACCAAGCAAAGGGCAGTCATCTACTTGGGTCACTGTACTTGGACATAATAGACAGAGGTGCAACGGGCTCGCTCCCACCCGAGCAAGCCTTCCTTGTGGGTAAAGAGCAGCCAAAGAGGCAGGCTTTTCATCAAACGTTCTCCCAGGAAAAGGATGCATCTCGCTGAGAAAGTCTTCCTGAAAACTCTGTTAAAATATGCAGAACTGCAGATACTTCTACCTCTGAGAATCCAGCCTAAAAAAGTGAGCTGACATGCAGACAAAGCTTTATGAGCCAAGTGGTTCATCCTGGCCCTGTCTGGCTTCAAATTGGAAATAACTCCCTCAGACTGGAAGTGAAGACCTGGGGAGAGGTGAAATAAATCACGATGCCTTCAGAAAACAGATGATTACTCAGCCATTTAAAAGGATGCTAATGAAGAATGCTTAAGGACACAAGGACTAGGCATGGGATATATCTCTATCTTCATCTGTATATCTATATATATAAATATAAATATAAACTGGGGTTATAGCAAGATCTTAATTGTATAGAAGTCTCACAGAAATGCACTCTGTGTACGAACAGAGGTCAGAGTGCATGGTGGGATCAGAAGCAGGATGTCCTCATTATTGCTTTGTATTTTTTCCCAAAATGCCTACAGTAAACCTGAGTTATTTTTTATAAGCAGAAAAATAATACATATTCATCAAAAGTAGAAGTTTAGGGGCGCCTGGGTGGCTCAGTGGGTTAAGCCTCTGTCTTCGGCTCAGGTCATGATCTCAGGGTTCTGGGATTAAGCCTCGCATAGGGCTCTCTGCTCAGCAGGGAGCCTGCTTCTCCCTCTCTCTCTCTGTCTGCCTCTCTGCCTACTTGTGATCTGTCAAATAAATAAATAAAATCTTTAAAAAAAAAAGTAGAAGTTTATAAGGAGATTTTATAGCATTGAGGTTTTAGGGTCAAAATGTGGAGTACCAAAAAGCAAAGCAGGCCATTTGTATTATTAGATGATCTGAAATATTTTTAAATACAAGGCAGGCTTGGGGGGAGATCATAATGTAATGTGGAGACCGGCTGTCTCTGGGTGCTGGGATTACGGGTACTTTTTCTTCTACTTCTCTAGGTTTTATAAATCTGCTTAAACAATGATTATTATACAGGGAGTGCTTCAAAACATTTAATGTTAAGGAACATTTCAAGGCTAAGGAAACATATTTTATGTGTAAGAGAGAGGAGGTGAAATAGTTAGAAGCTGGTTTTGAGTGTTATAAAAAAGGCAGAAGAGAATTAAGGCCACTGATCGGAGGGCAGGACCTGGATCAGGCGGCCCCGGAGACATGGAGGGCAGCTGACACCTTCCATTCGAGTCCTCTTCCTAAGGAGGTAAAAAACGTAAGGGAAGTGGGAATTTTATTTTTGCACTCACTCCATTAGCAAACAGGGTGTGGGAGCAAAAACATTAAATACAATGGTAGGGGCCAGAGGAGCTATTCGGTCTACTCACAAACACACATTGCAATCAATATATTTCTTTCCTACTAGGCTCGCTCACATCCAGCAGACTGGCCAGTACTGGGCAAGGCCAAGCCATTCTCTTGAGCTCCTCACTTCGGCTCACTCTCTCACCAAACACGTCTGACATCTGTCCTGATGTTTTGGGGTAGAGCTGGAGAAAGTCTGATAATCAAAGGCGCAAGAAGCTTCCAGCTTAAGGAGCAGGGAGAAGCGCAGGCTTCAGGTAGACCAAGCGAGCGGAAGCTGGAGGGCAGGCCAGGCAAAGCATAGGGGAGTCCTGGGGGATTGAGACAGATTGCTTCACCAGAAGTCAGGGAAGACTTCCGGGAGGAAGGGCCTAGAGGGTTTTCCAGGTTTTGATCTGCCAAAGGAGTGAGGGAGGGTCTTTCTGGGTAAGTATCGGCAGCAGCAAGAGGTTCCAGACCCAGAGCTGGGGATGCCGGGAGGGACCAGAGAGGAGAGAGGGCTAGGAAGGACAAATGGGCAGGGGAGTGCTAAGAGGGGATCTCATCTGGCTGGATGCACAGGAGGGATTCAACAGAAGCCCCAAGGAACCTGGGCTCAGTTGTGGGGTTAGAAGACCTAAAGACAGATCATGTTTCTGTTGGAAGGGTGCTGTGATCAGGCTGGAAATATATATTCTCCTCTGGCCTCAGGTTCTACATGTTTAAAACAGGAAGGATACTTCCCACCCTGTCTCCTGCAGAGATAAAGTATATGAACATACTTAGAAAACCATAAAGCCCCATTCTGTGGACTTGCATCTTTCAAAAAAGTTGTCTTTAATCCAGACCTTGAGCTGATTCAAAATAATTAAGGTCTTCTGGTTTATCAATACTTTGACCATCTTTATTCTCCCTCATTCAGCACAAAAACATGGTCAATTTGTCTAAGATTTTAATGTCTTGGCAAGGACTTCCCCTAACTGCCAATATCTGTTTTAACTTCCACCTGTGGCTCTAAATGTCCTCTGAGGTCACACCAACTAGGCATCGGTGGTAACTGTCACCACTGGTTGGATCTACCAGGGAGGAAACAGAGGCTCAGAAGGTTTTTTGTGGCCAGGGTCACATAGCGGGCAGCAGAGCCCGGCACTCAAACACAGTTCCTTGCTTTTCCATTAAAACTATGTCGCTTGTCAGAGCAGGCTTTGCGACGGGCAGAGGGTTCCAAGGAGGGAGAGGCTGCCCTGGAAGGCAGCAGCCTCCAGAGCAAGGTCTTCAAGGGATGGCTATGGTGGTGACGGCACAGTGAAGGTCAGCACTTCCTTCAGGAAACAGAACTGATGACCCAAGGCTCTGTCTGGTCTGGGTCATGCCCTCAGGGAGGAGAAATACTATCAGTGAGCAGACCACACAAGGAATTTTCGGCTGCGTTTATTTGTAATTCTCCCTTTGCCCAAGCTGTAGGCAGTGCTCTACACCAGTAGGAAGTCATTGCCCAATGAAAAGGGCCTGGCCCAGCAGTTCACTTCCCTGCTCAGCACTGGACATGGCCTTGCTTCCTCAGCATGAGGAGTGGGTTGTGAGCCCGCAGACTAGGGTTCAAATTTCAGTGCTGACGCTTTCTTGCTCTGTGAACTTGAACAGCTCCCTTGGCTTCTGTGGGCCTGTTTTGTCTTCTGTAAGATGGGAACAACACTACCACATAACATTGATGTTATGAGGAATGAGGATTGGATAACATGATGCATAGTGTTAGAACAGTGTAAGTGGCATGCATATTTTTATGATAACATATACTTACAAGATTGCTATTTAGTGTAAATTGTGTCCTACTCTGGCAACATATAAATTATAAATTGTTTTGCCCTTGATCTTTCTCAGATCTTGTGGAGACCAATGATTAGGTGAAGCATAAAATAAAGGTATAAACACTTAAAAACTGTAGAGAAGAGAACATGCCTTGCAGATTGCTCAATGGCAGTGAGAGGACACTTCTTACAAGATGAAATGTCTGTGACTCAAAGTCAGATGTGAGTCAGTTGGTTTTCACTGCCCTGGGAGCAGGCTCTGCTTCCTCCCAGGAAGGGTGGAGACTGGCGGTGGGGCAACCTGCTCCCCGCAGCTAATCCAGGGCCTCCCAGCTTGCTCACGAGTCCAGAAATGTCTTTTGGGAGGTGGGGGCTGGGGAAGGTATTCCAGGGACCTCGTTGGGGAGGGTGAAGGCTTGCTGTGGTAGGAGAAAGGCTTTAGGAGAAGACCATATCCCAGCTTCCCGCCTCTCCCACCTGTGTGCTTCTTGGACAGTGTCCTCCCCCTGGAAATGTCCCCAGCAGGGGCTGGCTCAGGAGAGGCCTGCTAAGTGTGCTAAACCAAAGCCACAGAATTCAAGAGCTTCAAAACTGTTCAGCACAGTAGAAGAACTTGTGGGATCCCAAAGCAATTTCAGTTCCAACTTCAGTTCCAGACATACAAGAATTCTGTTATCAGGGGGAATGTCTTGTCTCTTCTAATCGGAGGCTGATCTCAGCAACTGTGCTGAGTCAGGCTGCGGCTGTGCACTCAGCCAGGGTTGTTCTGCTCTCTGGCCGATGGGGACTGGACGGTGGAATGCAAGTACAGAAGCACAAGGAAACCCTTCTCCAAAGAAAGCCCTTAAAAGCATGAAACACCCAGCAGGCTCTTGGAGCAAATGACTGATAATTATTATTAACAATAAAAAATAGCCGTTATTTTAAGTGTAGTACTGTACTGGTACACATATAACAACTTTATTAGGACAGCTACTATGTATTGAGCAATTACTATGTGCTGGCATGAGGCTAAGGGCTTTGCATTCCCTTCCTCATTTAATTACAAAATCCAACACGTTTGCTCACAAATATGTGATGTGCCAGCAGGGTACTCAGTACCAGGGACATAAGCGACAAAGACATAGGCCCCAGCCCCAAGGGCAGAGACTGACAAGGATGCTATAATGAGGGCACAACGTGCCAGGCCTTGTCAGAACCATGTGAACAAAGCGTTGAGGGCTCATACAGAGGCCAGCTGGCAAAGTGCTGGGAGGCTTCCAAGGGGAGGCTGGCAAGAGCAGAAGGCGACACTGGACCGTGGCTATAGAGAACAAGTAGGAATTTGCCAGGCAGACACGCTTCTGGTGCTGCCGAAGCTCACAGCATGAGGCGGGCATCGGGGGAGCAGGCAGAGGTGAGGCAAGGGAGGACAAGCCCTGAGCACTGTGGTAAAAAGCTGGGCCAGGGACATGGTGGGGGGCCATGCAAGGGGATGGGGCTCCAGCACTCATTTTAGAAAGCCCACTCAGGCCACAGCAGGGAGGACTGGTCCGAGCTGGCAGGCCAGGACACAAGACGCAGGACAGGGGCGAGGAGGCTGCTGGGACTTCCCGCTGGGAGCTGGGGCCTGCCCTAGGGCACCGGCAGTGAGCAGGAGCCGGTCTGGCACAGAGGCCGGAGGGCAGACACGGCCAGCTTGGTGACTGACCGGCTTGATTCACCAAAACTGCCGAAGGGGCGAGGGTGGCACCCTGATCCAGGAGCAGCCGAGCAAGTGAAGCATCATTTAACAAGAGGAAGAGGGTCAAGGGCGGACAAGCTGGGTCGGGGACATTTAAAACAGTCTGGTACAGAGGTCTAGAGGCATCTGACCACAAGTCTTGCCCTCGCCTATCCAGCCACCTGTCACCACGCTGCAACGTGAAGCTGTGACAAGACTGCAAGCTGTTCTGGGAGCAGCTGGAGGTGGTCTGTCCCGATTCTCAGCCTGCCTGCCAAACCACCGCTGTGCCGCGGCGTGGGGCCTGGGGGTGGGAGCGAGGGAGCTCTAGCACTCCTCAGTGCTGGGAATGTCCTAGGACTTGGGACCAAGAAACTTCCCTTGCAGGCCACGTGGTCTAGGTGAGTGAAGGACTCTGCCAAGGGGAACACTCCGGCTAAAATCACCTATCTGTCCAACCTGCGGCACAAACGCGTGTGTGTCGGGAGCAGCACTGATAACTGCGTTTTCTCACTAATCTTCCTCACAGCAGCCCTGTGAGAGGTTCATTTCTCTAGAACATTCCATAACAGTCATTGAAATAAGAGCTGCCGTTTCCTGAACTCGGACAACGTGCCAGTCTTGCTCCAACCACTCCAGGTGCACGGATTCATGTCGTTCTCAGAATAACCCTGAGAAGCGGGCAGGGCTTCTGAAGCTCATTTTATATAAAAAGAAACGGGAGCTCAGAAAGGCTAAGCCACTTGCTTAAGACCACACAGGCTTAGGACTTGAACCCAGATATCCTGGCCTCAGAGCCCTATCCCTGTCCTCGAGGCTACGCTGTGTCTTGCCTGACCGTGACTCTTCCCCCTGGCTCTTGGCTGCTCTAGCAGAGGCTCCTCCTGCTCACTCCCAACAGGAGGGAAGGGCTTGGTCCCCATGAGTCCCAGAGGTAAGGGGAGGAGGCAAACCCCCTGAGTACCTGGCTGGAGGTGCAAGGTGGGCTCGTTGGCAGCCGGGGTGGCGGGGGCGGCGGGGGGTGCGGGCGGGCTGCTGTGGAACTCCCAGCGCTTCGTCTGCAGCTGCTGCAACCAGTACAGCATCACTTGCTTGGTGGCGGCCTAAGGAGCACAAGGGTTAATCAGTATGGCCCTGTGCCCTAGGCGTTGCACTGGCTCTGTGACGCAGGAAGGTCATGGGAGGCTTGGTTAATTCTCTCCCTCCCAGAAAAAAAAAGTTGTCACGGCCGATGGGTGCCCACCTCTGAAACACCACCTGCTTCTTGGCCATAGAAGCAAAGGAGGAGGCTCCGGCCCCAAACCCTGAGGTTCCTTAACCTTTCTGGGTCTCAGTTTCCTCATCTGTGCTATGGTGACAATGGCGCTCCTGTCGCAGGGACGGTAGGAGGACACAGTGAGGTCAGGAAGGTGAAGCACCCAGCGCAGCAGCTGACACACTGCAGGCGCTCAGTGTGTGTTCACTGGACAAGGGCGTTTCCGGGTGGTAAGAGACAGGGAGGGAGCTTTGAAGTTCTGGCCTGGGATGAGGGAGGATGCTGGCACCATCACCATCTCCCTGTGTGACATCGCAATGTCTTAACCTACTGTGATATTGTGGTTAATAAGAAACATGTATCTGGTCATTCAAATGATCAAAAATATATTTTTCATATGCATTTGATCTTTGTCCATGGTTTCTGGCTCACAGCTCCTAAATCCCTTAGAATTTCCTGGGATAAGGGTGATCAGAAGGTGACTTTTGTTGTTTTAAGTAACTCTTGGAAAGCCCTTAGGTAACCTACTGATGGAAAGCTAGTTGCCGGGAGAACCGATCATGTGATTAGAGGCTTGGAACCATCAGTCCCACACCCATCCTCCCAGGAGTAGAGAGGGGCTGGAGTTTTAATGGGAAAATGGTCAGCGACTTAGTCTATCATGACTGTGTAATGAAGCTTCCCTAAAACTCCGAAGGACTAGAGTTGGAGAACTTCTGGGCTGGTGAGCACAGAGATGTGGGGAGATGGCTCATCTGGAGAGGGTGCGGTCATTCCTGCCCTTCCTCGGACCTTCCCCTGTGCATCTCTTCTGTGCATCTGCCTGTTGACTAGTATGTTTTCTCACACCCTTTAATAAACTGGTGAATGTAAGTAAGTGTTTTTTTGAGTTCTGGGAGCTGCTCTACCAAACTAACGGAACCTGAGGAGGTCACTGGAGACTCCAATCTACAGCCGGTTGTTAGACACAAAAGTAACAGTCTGGGGCTTGCGAATGGCCTCTGCAGTGAGGTGTGGGGGAAGCCTTGTAGGACTGAGCCCTTAAGCTGTGGAATCTGATGCTGTCTCTGGGCAGACAGTGTTAGAATTGAGTTGGGGGCGCCTGGCTGTGTCAGTCAGTAGGGCACACAAGTCTTGATCTCAGGGTTGTGAGTTTGAGACCCAAACTGAGCATGGAGCCTACTTAGAGACACAGAGAGAGAACTGCTTGGTGTTGTGGTAGGAGTGGTGGTGGGGGAACCCCTCCATGTGCCATGTTGGAATTGGGTCCAGGAATCCTAAAAGATTGACTTTTTATGGAGTGGAAAGAATCCCTCCTCTGTTTTGGGGACACACCAAAATCATGGATATGATTGGGAACTGGAAGGCCATATGCATACAATAACAACACAGTGGCACCCTCTAGGTACCCCAAACAAGCCAATGGTTGATGCTGGTCATTAATCTCCCAGCCCTGGATGATCCAAATACCTATTTTCCCATCAATTCCATTGTTGGATCCTTCAGGAAGGGCCCGCCCTTCTACAGATGGAGAACTAAGGCTCTGAAGTTGCTCAGGCATGTGGTGGCAGAGCTGGTCCCAGAACCCGGGTCTCCTGCTTTAGGCCAGAGATTTGCTGTCATTTATGGCCAGGAGACTGTGGCTTCCTAGAAAAGGCCTGGGATCAGTTGGGCTAAGGGAGCCAGGCAGCTCGCTCGGAGTGGATGGTGAGCCTCACAGAGCTGCCTACAAGGCCATGTGAGAAGAGCAGCCTGCTATGGGCTACCAGGGCAGGCTCCCCATTCTAAGTGGTCCACAGATAAGGTGTGTACGAGGCCGGGGGCTCCATGAAAGAGGCCCTAGGCCTGTCAGGGAGGTACCATATAAGATAAAATGATGCCCACCAGTCTTCTCTTTCCACATACTCTCCCTGAGAGACCTCAGCCCCTCCCAGGGCTTCACCATGACCTTGTGCTGCCAAGTTCCAGCGCATACCCAAATACCCCATTTTATTAATTCACTGGACAAGTGTATACTGAGCACCTACTATACGTGTCATGGTTGATCCTCTCGGAATTTAAGAGTCTACTGAGTGGGTGTCCTACAGCCTCCCCATCCTGGGCTCCCTCTATCGTGACTGGCCCAACTGGACAGTCAGTTACCCAACTCCTCCCTTGTGTTCCTCCTCCCTCACATCCCTAGTCACCCTCATTGATCTCCCTCCCCCCATCACAGCTCTAGCTTATTCTCTCCCGACCACCTCCTGATGGACTTCATGACCAGCAGCTTTGCCTTCTAAGGTTTTATCTACCCAACAGCCACAATAAGTCTTCTAAACATTCTAATCTCACAGAGCTTCCTTGCTTAAAGCTCTTTGACAATTTCCCACAGCCCACAGGACAAAGTCCAAGCTCCCAGGCTTAACTCATAAATGCTAAATGCTTGGGCCTCGGTTCTCCCACTCCATCTTTTGGGCCCCTCTGTAACCCAGGCTCCTGTGATTGGCCAGGACACTGTTTCCTGTCTTTGTTCATGGGGCTCTCGTGGCCAGGAATACCCTCCCTCTTATCTGCTCGTGGAAAACCAAACCCGTTTTTCAGAACTCAGATGTCCTTTCCTTCTCTATGCTTCCCTCCTGGGTAGACTCTTCATCTCAGCAGAACCACACTTGGCTGGTACAGACTTATCAGAGCCTCTCTACAGAACATTTCACTGTTGTGTGCTAGTCAATCTCTCAGTTCCCTCAGCAGACTGTAAGCTGTTTGAGAACCAGAGGGGCAGGTCTGATTAGGCTCTGTGCCCCAGGGGTTAGCACAGAACCAGACACACACACAGATCAAGGGAACAGTAAAAGACAGGTGCTGGAGATCCAGTAGACAGCACTCAGCCTGTGTGGGAGGGGATGCAACTGTAAACCACACGACCTCTAAAATGCCTGCCTTCCCTGGCCTGGAATTCCAGGTTTGCCTTATTTTATCTGATTTCCTCAGCCTGGTCACCAGCCAGGCCCAGCCATTAAAGGGGAATTGAAACTATAGGCTATATCCAGGGGCTCAGCAGATGCCCAGTTAGCTGGAAGTGGGGGTGGAGAGGTGGGAAGACAGGGTAGGGCTGGGGAGGCTGTCTCTTGGCACAGTCTTCTCTGATGAATGCAAATCCCAGAACTCTTAACCCAGATTTGTCTTTCCATTCAAGTTCTGGAGTACCTCCTTTTGACATGAACGTTATGACCATGGTTCTCTCACCATGCGGGGTCATTAAACAGGAATTTATCGAGCACCCACTAGGTGCTAGGCTGTATCTAGATGTTGGGATTAATTCAACAATTTTCAGGTGCCAGATGCTTACACACCTTGTTTTAAATCTCACAAACTACCTAGATTCTGAGAGGTTAAGTAGTTTGCCCAGGGTGACACAGCTAGTAAGCAGCTGATGTAGAATTTGAATCCAAGCCTGTCTGTTTTTTTTTTTTAAAGATTATTTATTTATTTGACAGATACAAGTAGGCAGAGACGCAGGCAGAGAGAGTGAGAGGGAAGCAGGCTCCCTGCCAAGCAGAGAGCCCGATGCGGGACTCGATCCCAGGACCCTGAGATCATGACCTGAGCCGAAGGCAGCGGCTTAAACCACTGAGCCACCCAGGCGCCCCCAAGCCTGTCTGTTTTTAAAGCACATGGCTCTCCCAGTTAAAGGTGATAATAAAATAAAACCAACTGATGGTAAAACACGTTAAGACATGCCTCTATGAACATTCTAGGCTGATCCAAGAAACCTAAGTATTTTATCTCCTAGTTCTGCCAAAGTTTGCTAAGCATTCAGTCCCCCTGGCCAAAATAACAAGAAAAGTGATTCAGAATCTGGGCCATGAGAGGATTGCACAGCTCGTATTTTGGCTATATTTCAGCCCCAAGTAAGAAAGTTAAGGGTGACCAAAAAGTAAAAGTTTTTGATACAGTACCAAGAGGTGGAGATACTCAGGGATTCCAAATTTGGGTTACACCACTCTCGAGATGCATGACCACTGGCTGGTCACTTCATCTCTCCAAGACTCAGTTTCTTGATTCTAGTATGGGTACATCATCCCCACCTTTGTCGCCTTTGTCTGGGAACCCAGTGAGGAAATGGGTGTGACTGCGTTTTGGAATGCACTAATCCCTGGCCACCCAGGGTTCACTAGGGGAGATCAAGGTCTGCGATCCTTGTTCCAGTGAATTTACTGTGACCACTCACTCACACGTGCCCGCCCGTGCCCTGGGAACTCACCCTGGCTGAAAACGGAAAAAACTGCCCCATTTACCTTCAGAGTAATAACCCGGCTAGGAGTCTTGATTTCAAAAGTCCCCTCCTCGGCGTCCGCCTTGCAGTCAAAGACCGCGCTGGAGAGGTCGATGCTGTCCAAGGGATTGGCATCCTGCGCGGTCCGCGAATAATACAGGTGACATTTCTTCTCGTCGTAGAAGAACCAGCGGGATTTCCAGCCCCGGATGGGCCCTTTGCCGCCAAATTTACTCAGATAGCCACAGAGTTTCTTGGGGGCCGCGTCCAAGGGACGGGCGCAGCCCTCCGACTCCTCCCGAGGAGGCACCTCGGGGCCCCTGGCCAAGCCGGCAGGCTCTTCGGACCTGGGGACGGAGGAGCTAGACTCTGCGTGGTTCTCGTGGGCGCCCTCCATCGCCGCTAGAGACCGCCAGACCGACTGGAGGCCCGCAGCCAACTCGGGCCAAATCTCGGAGACTGGGGGTGCTTCCCAAGAAGGAGAAATCTGGGCGGGGGCGGGGCCAGTAGCGACCCGCCCCCAAGAGACTGCTAGAAAGCCCAGGTGGGGCGGCTGGCCACGCCCCGTCCGAACTTATGGCAGTCAGGCCACGCCTTCGACACGCCCTCTGCCAGCACCGCCCATTCCGCCTGCTTCCGGCTTTTACAGCACACCTGTCAGCTAGGTCTTTAGTGAGGGCAGCTGCGACGCTTGAGGGGGCCCTCAGGTTGAAGGCGTGGTGTCACTGAGCTAGGTTCACTGGCGGCAGAGAAGCGGGAAGAGACACCTGTCTCTGATTAAGCTGCCTCGGCAGCTTGCGTAATAACGTAGAAGGATGGTCCTTCTTGCGCCTTAAGGGCGTCTGCCTTTACCCCCAGGTGCAGGGAAGCTTACCACCGGACGGCGCATTCCCCGGCCATTGGCTGCGAGGGACGCCGGCTCGATGACGACACTTCCGGCGCAGCTACGGGCGCTCGCGTGTCTGGGGTCCTTACCGCAGGCTTCCGTCCGGAGAGTTTAGCACCCTGGTGATCCTTCGCTGACAGCTGCGGACTCCCGTGCATCTGTCCCAGCTCCTACTCGCCTCCCTCCGTGAGCCGCCCAGGCTCAGCTGCTGCTAAATGATGATGCTAAAATCTTAAATAAAATATTTGCAAGCCAGGTCCAGTGTTTTACAAAGAGTTATATAGTAGATGGTAAACTAGAAGGAGTTACTTTAGAGATGCAGGGATATTTTAATAACTAGAAAAAAAAATCACATCTGTAGTGCAAAAGCAAACATTTTAACATTTTCTAAAAAGATATTTGATCAAAAAGGTATTTTCTAAAAAGGTGTGTGATCAAATTCAACATCTATTTCTTAAAGTTTAAAAATGTATTATGGAAATATAGTTGGTACACAGTGTTTCACAGTTTCTTAATAAAACAAATAGCACATTTTGTTCTAGATTTTCTAGCTAAACAATGATCAATATTTGAAAGAATATAATAGTTTCAAATACACAACTTAATCTGAAAAAATTGTTTTCCCACTAATATTTCAGGATCTAATCCATGAGTCCACATTTCCGCATCACTTTCCCTTAGTCTCTTCTGAGCTATGACATATTTCAGCTCTTACTTTTTTTTCTTTTTTTTTTTTTTTGACCCTGACATTTTTTAAAGGGTATTTGTCAGCTATTTTGTAGAATACTGTGAATTTGTGCTTGTCTGGTGTTCTCACATGATTAGACTGGGGTGATGGGTTTTGAGGAAGACTACCACAGAAGGGAAGTGCCCCTCTCATCACATAATATTCAGCTGTGTGATACGCACATGGTGATGGTAAACTCCATCACTTAGTTAAGATGGTTTCTGCCAGATTTCTTGTCTATAAAGTCACCATTTTTCCCTTTCAACACTCTGTTCTTTGGAATAGAGTCACTGAGTCCCCACCACAAGATGCTCCACCTTCTGGCAGGTGTAGGGGTGGGGGCAGCTGATAGGATTTTTTATAGTCTATTAGAATGATTCTAAAGTTCATTTCCAAGAATGAACAGGTGAGAGTGACCAAATTTTTGAAGAAAAAAAAGCACTTAGAAAGGATTTGGCCTACTAGATATTCAAATTTATTAATTCAACCAAAAAGTATCTTGTGGGCGCCCTCTCCCAGGCATCATTTAAAATACAGGGTCACAGTGATGAACAGGACAAGTCCCAGACCCCACCGAGCTGTCATTCTAGTCCAAGGAGACCGGCCATTGATAGGTAAATAAGTATATGATCATGGTGACCTCAGATTCTCATACTTTCTAGGAAGGAAATGAACAGAATGATAACAAAAGAATTTAGTGTTTCTAGTACGGGGACAGGCACATCAATGGAGCAAAGTAAGTTCAGAAAAACATGCAAATAAGTGTAGGAATATAGTACAGGGCAGGATTTCTCAACCTTTCCCCCATTATTATCCCTAAAGGAGCCTTTTCAGATTTTCCCCTATTCACCACCTCCCATAAAATTTTAACACCACAGATATAATATGTATCTCTTTATGTACTGCATGTATGTCTGTGCGTTATACATAAGAAGAATAAGATTTTCTTTTATACCCCAGGAACCAATTTTCAACCCCCTGCAGGTGATGTTGTCCCTATTGAGAACGCCTGGTATTGGAATGTAAGATGAAGCTAGAATTTCAAATCAGTGGGGGACATGATGAGCTATTTAAGAAGTTATTTTAGATATTCACCTAATACTGTATATCAAAATACTGTTTATGTAGATCAGAAAATTATGCGTAAAAATGAAACCATAATGTACATTCAAATGGAATGTTATTCAGCCTGAAATAGGAATAAAATTCTGATATATACTATAACTTGTATGAACCTTGAAAATATTCTGCTAAGTGAAATAAACAAACCCAAAAGGGCAAATATTGTATAATTCCCCTTATATAAGTTACCTAAAATAGGCATTTTGTCTATTTTAGGTAAGAGACTGGGCAAATTTCTCTGAGGAAGTGTGATAGAAATTACTAGAGGTTGGGAGGGAGAAATGAGGAATTACCTTTTAATGCGTACAGAGTCTCTGAGATGATGAAAAACTTCTAGAAATGTATAGTGATGATGGTTATAGAATACGATGTGCTTGATGACAGTGACTTTCCACTTAAAAAGGGTTAAAATGAAAAAAAAAAGGGTTAAAATGGTGTGTTTTGTACGTATATTTTACAACAATAAAAAATTTAAGTGAAACTGTAAAATACTCAAATAAAGGCAAATATGTATATATTTGCCATATATATATAATATATGTATATATGTATATGACAGTATATGACAGACATATATATATATATATATATTCATTCTTTGGATAGAGGGAAGGAAGGCCTTTATGAGCACAATATCAAAAAACAGCACACAGGGATGGCTGGGTGGCTCAGTGGGTTAAGTGTCTGCCTTTAGCTCACGTCATGATGCCAGGGTCCTGGAAGGCGGCTTTTACAGTGAGGAGCCTGCTTCTCCCTATGCTTGCCTCTCCCCTTGCTTGTGCATGCACACTCTCTCTGACAAATAAATAAATAAAATCCTAAAACCAAAACAAAACAGCACACAGAAAGCGAAAGAGTGCTAAACTGACCTCAGAAATATTCCAAATGTGTGTACCAGAAAATATCAGGAACTACCTAAAAAGACAAGTACAAAAGGAGAAAATTTTTTGAAACACATTTATAACACATGATACTGAATTAATATTTATAAGCAGCACGCACAAGTCAGTTAAGCCAAAGAATTAGTGAAAATAGTGGAGAAACCAAAAATCCATTCACAAAAGACTAAATGTGTAAAGGGCAAAATCTTTCAAACACTTCAGTAATTTTGACCTATAATATTGGTCATATATACATATTTTGGGGAGCTGTATTCTTTGTCCCTGGAGTGGGGGCAACAGCCAGGTCAGTCTGCTAGAGGAGGGATTGGAGGAGAGTTGTGGAAATTAGGCCGAGGAACCCAGATGATAACTTGGCAATTGAGGTCAAAAGTCCTGGGAGTTGCATGTCTTGTGTTTTAGGAGTTCCGTTTGTAAGAATTCGTCATAAGAAAAAAAAAAATCACAAATGCTTACAAATATGTTCACCACAGCAGTACTTCTTCAAAAAACTGGAAGAAATACAACTGTCCAAAAAAATCTGAAGCTCGCTAGGTGACTATTAAGAACTTTTTGTAGGAGGAGATGGAATGTTATGGAGAACATTAAGATAACGAAGCGGGTCACAAAACTATTTTCACAAGAGTTACTTTTTGGTTAAAAAAATATATATATACATATGCACATAGACACAAACAATTTAAATATATATTTATACATGTATTACATATATTTTGTATATGTACCAAAGATTGGAAAGATGATGCATAATGTTGGTGGCATTTTCTCTAGGGGGTGAAGAATACTTTTCATTTTCTTCTTATTGCTTTTCTATATTTTCCAAGCTCAAAAAATAGAATTTAAATCCTTAGATTTAAATCCTTAGAAAAATGCACTCGTAAGTACCCATCTGTTCCTATTTTTAAGATACTCCGAAGTTGAATATAATTCCTTGCTTCAAGAATGAGGATCATACAGAATTCTGGGTGTAAAATAAAGAAGTCACAAGGCTGAGAAGTCCAGCAAGGGGAATATCATCAATAGTGTTGTGGTAACTTTGTACGGTGACAGATGGTGACTACACTTATTATGGAGAGCATTAAAGAAAAAAATGTAAGAATGGAGATCATAAACCTTTTCTCCAAGCTCTACTCCTACAGGAAACAATCAGAGTCACATATAAAAAGCAGATTAAGTTAAGGAGCTTTCTTGGAGAAAGAAATCCATAACATCCAACTCTTGGAAGTTGTAGTTAAGGACCCAGACTAGAACGCTGTCACTGTGGTGGTGAAGAGTTGGAAAGGCTAACGCAGGTTTCTCAACTTTTCCACCCTGTTACAGACTGAATTGTTGTCTCCTCTAAATTCCTATGTGGAAGCCCTCACCGCTCCCTCTCCCAGTACCTCAGAATGAGACTATTGTTGAAGATGGGGCCCTTAAAAAGGTAATTAAGGTAAAATGAGGTTCCAATCAGACTGGTGTCCGTATAAGAAGAGAAGGTTAGGACACAGGCACAGACGGGGAAGACCCTGTGAAGACACAGGGAGAAGATAGCCGGCCGTCTACAAACAAAGAAGGCAGGCCTCAGCTGAGATCAGCCCTGTCGACTCCTTGATCTTAGATTTCTAGCCTCCAGAATTGTGAGAAAATAAATTTCTCTTGTTTAAACTACCCAATCTGTACTTTGCTTGGCAACCCTAACAAACACACACACACCTCTAACAACAAAATGAGCTCCCTTGGAAACCCATCCTAGACACAGCCCAAAGTGGCTTAGAGCACCCATGAAAACTCTCTGAAGCCTTCCTTTATAAACATAAACAAGTACAAATTCATATCAGACACTTTTGTCTAACATATTTACACTCACTTCCAAAAAGCAAAATAGTCACGCCCTGCTCCCAAGCTCCTCTACTCTGAGGGATGTGGGGGAGGGGCAGGGCATAGGGTTCCCAGCTGGGCAGGTGTCAGGAAGCCTGGCCACTGGAATTTTCATTGGCCAATTACAATTTTTCTGGTCTTGCTTTCTTCATCTGTAATACAGGTATCATAGTCCACCTCCAGGATAATCCCACTGAATGTTTGTGAAGACCAAGAGGTAATGATGGAAAATTTCCACGTCCATATTCCTAATCTATAGTAATATAGAGGCTCAGTTTTGCTTCAGAGGAAAAGAAAATAAAAGGGAAAAAAAAAAAGATTGAGGTTTTCAGTATAGGGAAACTTCCTTTGATCTGGATACATTAATTGCTGTGTAGTGTAATAAATGCACTGGTTATTTCTGGTTATTTCATCAAAACACAGTTAACATCCCTCTCCTCTCCTCCCTTCCTTCTCCGGAGAGTATGGTTCACTGCAGGGCAGGTTGTTGTTGGAAAGCGACGCCTTGTGGCGTTTTTGCTGTACTGCCCCTGGGTATATTGGGAGTTCCCAGTTTTGTCAAAGGGCATAAAAGAGGAACCAAGCAATATTCCTTTCCCCTACAACATATCCCATACAGGCAGGTTAATAACTTGAAATCCTTTTAAGAAAAGATTTATTTATGTATTTGAGGGAGAGAGAGAGAACAAGCAGGGGGAAGGGGAATGGGAGAGGGAGAGAGAATCCCTAAACAGACTCCCCAAACTGAGCATGGAGCCTGACCCGGGTCTTGGTCCCGGAACCCAAAGTCACGACCGGAACCGAAACCAAGAGTTAGCTGCTCACCCAACTAAGCCATCCAGGCACTTCAAAAATCTGACATCCATAAAGTCAATGTATTTTACGTATCCCTTCAACCCATTTATTTAGTGAAGGCTAGAGAAATGGGTTTTCTATCAACAAAATCATATATTTGTGTTCAATATAAGGGTTTATTACATGCACTAATGAAATTAAGCTTCCAGTTACTGAAGTCGTCTTCCTTGTCACATTTTTCCCCCCTCTTACCACAAGATAATTTCAGTTCTCTTATTAAGGTAGGAGTACAGTCTTATTGAAATATATATTTTCTTAATTTTAGGCTTTCTGGTCAGCAAAACATTATCTTATCCTTTCTAATAGACCTATTTTTGAGTAATATAATTTTCAACTGATAAGCCCAAAGATTTCGTGTTTATTTGGCACATATGATTTTCAGATATATAGGTTTTTAACGGAATTAGTTTCATTTAAACCCATAGTCGTTTACAGATAGGATTCTCAGGTAGTTTTCCTGTAAAATATGGAGTTAGAGAAAAAATGTTTAGTTTTGCATGCATACATCATATGACATAATCTCAGAGGTCAACATAGACCCCCCACTTACCTGACAGGATCACTGTAATGAATGTTCACCCCGTCAGTCGAAGTTCGCACGCCTGAACATAATGGAGATTTGGCTCCACACGTCCAGCATATGTTTGACAGCATTGAGCTATAAAATCTTGAAGGAATGGGGGACACCTGGGAGGCTTGGTCGTTTGGGCATCTGCCTTCAGCTCAGGTCATGATCTTGAGGTCTTGAGTATAAGCTCCACAAGGAGCCTTGAGAGCTCCCTGCTCAGCAGGGAGTTTGCTTCTCCCTCTCCCTCTGCCTCTGCCTCCCATGCTTGTGCGCACGCATTCTCTCTCAAATAAATAAATTCTTCAAAAAAAAAAAAAAGAATCTTGAAGGAATGACTGGACTCTGTGGACGCTGAAAGCTCTTCTATTTTATATTCCATCTCAAATTCTTTGAATTTGAATGCGAATCAAATTCTGCCAGAGAAACTTTTGTCCCAGGGAAATTTGCTTTTTAATTTATTTTATAGTTTAAAGAATCAAATAACATAAGGGAATTTTTTAGTTTAATTTTCACAAATTTATAAGCCAGAGGAAAAGAAAATTAGAGGTCTGTGTTTTATGTTCTTGGTATGCTTGGCAAGAACTGTAGCACCGTCATTTAATGGCCGGGGCGGGGGGGAGAGGAAATCCCACTGGGACATTAAGTATCAAATTCTGGTGGTACCTGGAGTTAGAAGATCTGAATTTGAATTCTGGCTCCATCATCACTAGATGTGTGACCTCAGACCAGTTACTTAACCTCTCTGTGCCCGAGTTTCTTTATCTATATAACAGAGGATAATCGTAATACTACTCCGGTAGGGTTATCACACAATTATGTGAGATACACCACATGAAGTGCTTACACAGTATCTGGCTATAGGAAGCATTGAAGAAGTGAGAGCTACTCACATCAGAAGGAATTCTACGAATCATAGGTCCTTTGAGCTAGCAGGGACCTCCCAACAGACAATTTGATCCTGGTCATAGCCAAACTCTCTTATTTATTTCAGGCTAGCAGATAAAAAGGTTTTTCTATTTCTTGTTGGTTTCATTAACAGGGGGCCCCTAAGTCTCTCAAATGGGAGTTGACTAGATAGCAATGTCCTTTCAATGACAAATAATGTCCCTTTAACGATGGAAAATGACCTTAGTCCTGGAGAGGTGGTATGGCTCCATGACCCACCAGTGAAGCATATCCCAGTTTTTTTTCCTTTTATTCATAGAAACAAATTTGCAACAATTTATTAAAAATTGATACCATGCAAAAAGGGTTGCCTTTCTTCTTTCCACTGAGTTACTGGGAGCCTACTAGCTCCAGGGCAGGGTGAAGATGGCCTTTGGGTGATTTCCTGTGCTGTTCACATGCACTGCAAATCTTCAGGGAGCATGGGGAGAAAGAGAGAATTGAGATGAACATAGCTCTGTGCCATTGTTTCAAATGATGGTTGAGAGCCATAGAATCTAGCAAAAGTCATCCACTCAAATGCCTATAGAGAGAAGACAGGTAGTGATATACAGGAGTGAAGTGGGCTGGGTATAAGGAAAAAAGAAAAACCCCAGAGCAAGCAGGATGATAAATATCAATTAACACTTGGCCTTGATGTTGGGTAATGATAGGGCGCAGTGTGGCTACAGGGAATTAAAGAACATATGACCTATACAAAGAAGTACCTCTAATCAGCTCAATTGTACTTATCAAAAGAAACTAGAAATGCAGATTTTATGTACATAATAATGATGATGATAAAAACCACTTGCCAACCAAAGTGAACGTATCTGATTCCGCCATATGACATGCACGTTGTCAGACTGCAACCAATGAAATACAGGTCTTTGGGCTTATCCATTCCAGCCTCTCACCCAGTGGAGGAATTCTCTCTCCAGCCTCCCCATTTGAGCCCTTCTAGAGATGGGGTGGGGGGTGGCTCCTCTCTTCCATTATGCAAACTATTAGGTTTTTGGAGCCAAAACTGTCTCCCTGGAATTTACTGAAGTCCGTCCTCCTTTGTCACTTTGGAGCAACGAGGAGTAAGACAGCCCCTTATATGTGACGGCTTCCCACAGAGGGTAATAGTTGTCGCGCCAGGCTTTCCCACTGCCCCCAAATCTTCCTTTGACTGTGTCCCCATGACATGATTTCTAGGTTTGTCCCCGTCCAGTTCCGCCTCCTCCAGAACGGCCCTTTAGAAACTGCATGACAGAACTGGAGATAATGATGGCAGGGAAATAAATTCAGACCCCTTTTAACTTTCACCACCAGGGATAACCACTATTCTGATGTCTAATAGATTAGTTTGGCTCGTTTCTGAACTGGATGTTATTGCAGTCTTACAGTACAGTACGTTCTCTTATGTCTGGCTTCTTTCAGTCTGTATTTTTTTTAAAGATCCATTAATATTATCACACGTAGTTGTAATTTTTTCACATTCTCACTGCTATACGATATCCCACTCTGTACATATATTATGTTACTTTTTTTTTCTGTTCTGTTGATAGCATTTGGTTATTTTCCATTTTTTACCAGTCTGATCATTTTTAAGCAGGGAATATCGTATCCAAGGCTGGCATTTCTCCCCAGAAGGCTGAGCTCCTTCCATCGTCCTTCCTCTGCCCTGGGCTGGCAGAGCCTTACGAGATCTTGGAGGCCTGGGTGCTCCTGGTTCAGTGGTCACGGATCGGGGGTGTGGGGATCTGGGCAATGGGCAACCTGGGCAGAGTTCTGTTTCTGCTGTAGCTTCTCCCATGTTGTTGGCTCGCCTGCCTTTCAGTACAGGGAGGGATCCCCTACTCTGTCCAGACCAGAGGGGCTCAGACTGAGGTTTAGAGCCTCAGGCAAGGCCATGAATGAATCTTAGAGGTGTGCAAATCTGTAAAATTTAAAAAGGCTGTACTTGTATTTCAAGATAATCTAAAACAAATTAAATAGGCATATTCTGGTTTGTTGGAATCTAGTTACTTCCGATGAAGTAGTTTAAGGAAGTGGTGAAGAGGGCGTGTTCTGGCATTGTCCCTGTTCAAATTCCCTCCCTGTATCTCAGCTGCGTGACTCAGAGCAGAACTTGGCCTCTGTGGCTGAGTGCCTTTAGCTGCAAAAGGACGGCAGTCATCGTTCCTACTCTGGGGTCCCTGCAGATCTAAATGAGATATGCCCGCAAAGCACTTCACCTAGAGCTCAGTGAACATTAGCCCTCAATCACCATTTGATTTGTGTGTGTTACCTGGGTGGCCCCATCATTGTCAACGGTTCATGAGAAAAACACAAAGGTGGGTTTAACAGAGAAGTGATGTGTGAGAGCCAAGTGAAGGCCAAATGATACCATGGAGCGCTGGATAAATGAAGTTTTCACAGTGGTTTAAATAAAGAAAAGCAGTGTGATAATTGAGTCATCGCACCGGGCAGGCTGAGCTCAAAGGAGCGTGCCTGGGAGCGGTTGGCGCTGTGCTCCCTCTGTGAGCTGCAATTTATTTTCCTGCAAAACCTCGTCTATCCCATTAAATCCATGTCGCTAATATGATTTTTATTGGTTTTGTCATTTTGTTTATTTGCATTGAATTTATAAATTTGTTTTGCTTTTATATGAAAGATGTAAGCATGAGCTTATATTTAGTTTTGAACAAATTTAAGTAACTTTATAAGAACAATTCAAGTCGACACTGTGTCTTAAAAGGCGCCCCCACGGTTTTCAGTTTTAGAAACACTGCTCTGAGGTTTTTGCATTGGAATTCAGACAGAGAGAAATCAAAGGTATTTCCTTTTGACACGGAGCCCAAACTCACCACGAGTGCCGGATCTCTCCAGTTACAGATGGGAGAAACCAGAATCGAGACAGCAGCCAAGATATCAGGGCAAAGAGTGCCAAGCTAATAGCTCTTCACCCCCACTGGAGCCTTCAGGCCAGGAGCCCCTCCAGTCTCACCAGCCTCCAGAGCTCTGAGTATGCACTTGATTTTGAGATCCAGGTGACCATGGCGTTACTGGTATTGCCTTCTGAGATTTCTACTTTTGTATTCAGGATCTTTGAGGTTTATGGCTCTGTGGGAGAAAATGTTGCCTGGTACTTAGATAACCTAGATGTCATGGAGCAGAGTTGTCTCCCAGCCAGGGTTCAAGAGGTCTGATCCTTGGCAGGCTCATTATTGAGGATCCGGCACTAGAATGCTCGTATATGGGACCAGGCTTCCAGTGAAGTCTGTGGGTCCAGTCCCCCCCTCTTCTGGGGCCTGCTTGGGCTTCTCCAGTCTGATTTGGACACCTTGCCTTGGCTCTATCTTTCAGACCCAGCCACCAACACAGACATGCCCCAGCCCAAACGGTTAATTCTGCAGAAGTCTCATGGAAGACTGTTCTGAGCCTGTGGGAGGGCCTGCTGCTGGTGGGACATAGATGAGGCAGATAGGACTTCCATCCTCAGGGAGCTCCTGGTCTGCGGTGGGGAGATGGGGCCAGCGTGAGCATGTACCCAGGGCTGTGAGAGGGAGAGAGCATCCTGAGTACAGAAAATAAGAAGAGAGAGTTTCATGCAGAGGGATCTAGGAGGGTGTTTTGGATGGGACCTTGAAGGACAGCGCGATTGGAGTGGAGCTGCAGGCTGAGGGCCCAGTATGGGTTAGATAGGAACTTCTTGTTTGCAACAGGTGGGAACTGGACTTGAACTTAACTAGGCAAAAAGCGTGATTGATTTGGAAAACTGAGAACCCCTGGCAGCAGGGGAAGGACCCTTCAGGAATAGGATTCAGACACCATCAGGACCCGTCTGTTGATTCTATTTCTCTCCATATCAGCTTCCTTTTTCTCTCTCATGGCTGACTAAATTTCCTTGCGAGGAGGAATCCTGGGAAGAGCCATACTGGCCCGGCTCAGGTCACCCCAGCTGACACGGTTGCGGGGCTGCTCTGTTACTGTCTGCCAAACGGAGGGAGGATGCTGAGGAGGCACCCCAGAACTGTCCCCCGAGTTTCTGAGCAGAGGAATAGGACCTGCTCGGACCTGCATTTTGGAACGAGTAGGCATTAAAGAGGACAGTTTTTTTTTCCTTTTATTCATAAAAACAAATTTGCAACAATTTATTAAAAATTGATACCATGCAATAGGGGTACGAGAAATTCCTCATTTACATTTGATTCTGGCAGTCCCGGTCTAATTTAAAGCGTTTGTGCACTAACGTCACTGGAAAATGCCTTCAGGCTGAAGCCTCTTCGGAAATGTACGGTGTGTTTGCTGCATATAAAAGACCAGACCCATTAGATAGCTAGAGTCACTTCTGTGGGTCTTGTTATTTGCAGGGAAATTAAAAAAAAAAAAAAGGGTGAACCTACAGTATCATTAAGACAGAAAATGTACTTCGTGGGTGAACCTAGAAGACTGTGCACGGTCAGGGGTCACAACGGGTTACGGACGCACACACTCACCTCCGACTGTCCAATACTTTTTGTTTCTTTTTGTTTCCTGCTATGCTGGAATAATATTTCTACAGGTATATTTTTTTTGTGTGTGTGTATACATTATGTACAATGAATTGTCTCCTTCCCTTGGAAAAATTAATGTGGTCCTTTAAATTAAATCTGGTTTTGGTGAAATCAAGAAAGCAAGTCAATACTGGTAATACACAGTGAGTGACAACACCGATTTGTAGTGCCTAAAACAGACGATGACTTCGATTTGACCTGTGATGTGTTGACATTTTTTTTTTCCCTAAAAGCTACAGTACCTCCATAACCTCTCTTTGGGGGGGAGGGGAGGGGAAAGCTATGCTACGTGAAATCGGGTGTTTTTGAAATGTTGGCGATGATAAGATTCCTGTGGGCCCTTTTGTCAAAGTCTGGTGATGACAGCAGTATATTCCTGACTTCAGTGGTCTGGGAAGAGATTATTGCCTGCCTGTTGAAGCTGCCATTAGGTTTCTTTAGGGAGTGAGCGACCGCTTGGTTGTGCAGATGTCCTGGATGCTGTCCTTCAGGCCTTTCTTTAGCAAAGAATGAACCTGTCTAGGAATGTCACAAAAGTCGTCGGGAGCCTCTCTCTGCCAGGTTATCCTGGTAGAGGGCTATGCTGGGAGCTTCTTTGGGCCAAACCCCTGGCGGTCGTGAGGGCCGAAGGTCACGGTCATCCTGATTCCTCACGGGTCACGGCTGCTTCACTGTTTGGTACGAAGCTTTTCTGGACAAGATCAAGTTTTGATCCTCAGAGAGACCCTGTGAGGTAGGCAGGACGGGGGTTATCTCAACCCCAATTTGTTGGGGAGGGGAAACGGAGGCTCAGAGAGACAGTAGGGACTTTCCCAAGGTCAAGAAGGGAGTTAGCCATGGAGTGAGGACTTGAGCCCAGGTCCGTCTGACTCCCAGGCCAGTGCTCTCTGTTCGGTTGAAAGGGAAGAGTGATCTTATGAATGAGAACCAGTGTGTTGACTGGTCACCTCCGTGACCCCCAAGGGCGAGCTCCCCGGCTTGTCCGGATGGAAGGCCACCTTCGGGAAGCCAAGGAGAGCCCTCGGATAGCAACTCTCTCCCTACGACTACAGGGATGCCTTCTAGCAGAATGCCCGATTCACTTTGGTCAGAAACAAAGTCAGTGGAAAAAAACCAATCCAGCCAGCCCTTGGGCTCTGATGAGAGGTTAAAGTGCACAGTCTTTCTTTAGAGTGTTTGCTGGAAACAGACATTCCATGATTAGCTCGGGTGGTCCCCCTGATTACTGGAACACCTGATACAAACACAAGGACATGGCCAACGTGGTGGGTGCGTGACCGACTGTTGGTGAATGCTGCAGAGTGGGTCTGCAGTGACGTGCCCTAAATCCCCACGGTCCCAGAATGGGTGTTATTGTGTTAATGTGTGGCATTTATTAGAGAGTAAGGTCCCACCGGGAGGCATGTGAGTCAGCCTGTTCCCGTACCCCAGCCCTCGGGCCGCCTGGCTGCCCAGCAGACTCCCTGTTCCAGGAAGGCTGGGGTTGGCTGCCCTGGCGGCTGGGGACCGGGCTGCCCTGACCGCCTCCTACCCCAGAGGGGAGAAGGGCTGGCCTGGGGTGGGGGGAGCGCACAGTCAGGGATGTGTGTGCAGAGGCAGAGCTGGTTTCTCCAGAAGCCCCTCGCCTCTTCTCAAGGCTGCTCAGGGACACTCGGTGACTTCTAGCTGGAGTTCTAGTGATTCGCTCCTTGTCTAGGATTTTTTTTTTTTTTTTTTTTTGCGAAGTTTCAAAATATCCCAGCTCCTCCTTCTTCGCAGACATTAAGGAAGAAGTCATTTCCGTTCCTCTTCTTTGTGAAAGAATAAAAACTTCACAAATAAGGCGCGAGGTCAGGTGCCAAGTGCCCCCATCCTGTCCACCTGAGTGCCATCGAGCAGTCCCACAAGGCCAGGCATGGCGCCCAACGGCTCCGCAGCCAGAGCTGACAGTGTTCCCGTAGCCTCTGCTCCGTGTGGTTCTGTCATGGGGGAGGCCCCGGCCCCAGGCCTCCCACCCTTACAGGCCAGAGACCATGACTCGGAAGGAGGGTGGCACGTGTCTGTGGCGGGGGCTGGCGGTGGGGCTGACGCAGGGGCTCACACAGCTGGCGTCCACGCCTCCGATGGATGGGAGGTAGGCGTGGTGGAGAATGGGGAGCTGGAGGGACAGCCGGCGCTGGATGCTGTGGCGGGGAGAAAGAGAGAGAGAAGGAGAGAGAGAGGGAGGGAGGAAGGGATGGGGGAGAGGGAGAGAGGAGTTTTAGTGAAGGCTATCTGGCCGCTCACCAGAATATTCCTTGGACTGTCTTTGGCTAAGAAGCTGATGGTGGGAGACCAGTTATCCCGAATCCAAGCTCTGTCCATCCCATCATCTAGCCATTCACCCATCTAGCAGGTATTTAATGCAGACCTACACCTGCCAATGACTGCCCTGGGAGGAACCAGGGAGACGGACTCAGCAAAGGGGACGCAGTCTTCCTAAGCGTTCGGCGATTCCTAAGGACGGGTTTTGCTTATCTCATGGGGCTTTGCTGCCAGACAGTTCTCACTCTACTCTCGCGAGCCTCCAAATGGACTGCGGGGCTTCTCACTGCTCCGGCCTCCTCATTGGCTCCTCTGGCCCTGCCTTGCCCAGGACCTCCGCCCTTCTTGCTTGGCTGACTTCAATAGGCTCTTTCCTGGTCTTTTAGCTTCTTTGGTGACTAGTGTCATCCTTCCACCTCTGGGGTGGTATTTTATTGGAGGTTGCCTAAGATCTTTTTTCCAATTCTCCAGGTGAAACTTCTACCCACTCACCACCCAAACCCTACACTTGGGCGGCTAGTTTCCCCTAAAACACGGCTAAAGGCCACTCCGGCTTGCCTTTGCACACAATTTCCCCCCAGCCTGGAATACTCTCTCTACCTCCTGATCTGATGAACTCTTTTCCCTTCAGTATCCACTTCAAACTCCTCAGAGAGTGGGCTCCTTCCTTCTCTGAGCTCCCAGAGTTCTGGGTAGATTCCTAGAAGCACAGCCAGAAAAGCCCCAAGGCGGGTCAGAGGCAGGGGTGGTGTGTGACTCATGGCAGCATGTGTGTGTGTGTGTGTGTGTGTGAGAGAGAGAGAGAGAGAGAGAGAGAGAGCGCGTGCAAGCGAGAGAGATTGGGGGGTCTGGGCTCTTCCCAGGTGCATCTTGTGTGGTTCTCTCTCGTACCTGGGAAGCTGCATTCTCGGTATCCTTAAGGCCTCCCTGTGTCCTCAGTGCCTAACCGTTCAGGTGGGGACCTCCCCCCACCCCCAGATCTTCACAAAAACCCAGTAAGTAAAAGAAGTGTTGCTATTCTCCACTATAATGATTAGGGAAGGGTACAGAGTTTATGTAATTTGCACATGACGATGAAGCCAGAAGTGGGGAAGGGGAGTCTCCTGCTCCTTCTGGGAAAGGAGCTTGGTGAGGGAGCACAGAGCTCTGTGAGGGAGGCAGATCAACTCACGGGGCGGGGGGAGGGGCACCTCATCTCAACAGGTGTGCCCTGGTGTGTATTCATGGCACCGATGGGGTCCTGAGATGGAGGGGGACAAATGCAGTGCCCCCCCATTCCCTGTGCACTGGAGAGTTTCTACCAAGGACATGTCACAAGTGCTCGTGAGGTTAGCATGTTGGAGATCTTTCGAAATTCACCTTGAACCTGTCTGTACTCTGAGCTATGATCGACCCCTGAATGCCAGAGGGTGCTGGCAGAGTCCAGGGAAAGGGTTGCTGAAGAATAAATAAACTCTGAACTGGAAGGAGTATGGGCCTGGGCAAGGTGGCCATCTGTCTGAGGCTCTCAGAGCCACGGCACTTTGCTGTCTGCTGGGGTCCCATTTACACAGTCATTCATTCAATAGCCACTTGCCAAACACCTACTTGGTGCGGGAGGCTGCATTCAGTCCAAAGGACAAGGGAGGGACGCACACCTCATCCTCAAGGTGCTTACGCTCTCGTGGAGGGTACTAATAAGTAAACCACTGACGACTGCCATAGAACCATAATGATCATTCTGGAGTGTAAGCCAATGAAGCCTTGGAGCTAACTGGGTTGAGAAGGCTATTGGTCCTAACACCCAATGGCCTCAAATTACACTATAGTTGGTGATTTGGCTGTCTCTGATGCTTGTCACTTCCCGGGGAGCAAGTTTCAGTGTTGACACTTCTTTCTTCCTTTCTTTCTTAAGATTTTATTTATTTATTTGAGAAAGTGAGCCTGGAGCGGGGTGGGCAGTGGTGGTGGGCAGGGGGTGGTAGGGCGGAGGCAGAGGGAGAGAGAGAATCCTAAAGCAGGGCTCGATCTCAAGACCCCGAGATCACAACCTGAGCTGAAATCAAGAGTCGGATGCTTAACCAACTGAGCCCCGAGGGTCAGCAGCGCCAGGGTCGACATTTCTAATCTCTGCTTCCAAGCCGCTACGAGCAAAGGAAGAACTCAAAATTGCCAGTGGGAACAAAGCTAACAGAGATGTCCGGCTCTTCGCTTAGAGGCCACCTTCTCACTGAATCTCCTCTGATCACTCTATTCAAGGTTACAATCCCTGACTGCTTCCCCTGCTTTATTTTTCTCCAAAGCACCTATGATATAATACATTAGATGCTGCTTTTTAAAAGAAGTTCTTGTGCCACTGGGTAGAATATAAGCTCTGCGCACGAAGGGATTTTTGCCCGTTTTTTTCACTTCTATGTCTGACACACAGTAGGTGTCGGTGAATAGTTGTGCAGTGAGGGCATTTAGCAAGGTTAAATTTTATATCTAATGAGGGCACTGTGCCTCGGTGGGCTTGACGGTCAGCAGACCTGGGTTCAAATCCCATCTCCTGCACTTCGGAACTGGGTGGGCATTGACAAGTCCCTTCCCCTTTCTGAATATTTATTTTCTCATTTGTAAAACGAGGCTTGTAATTTGACCTGTGTCATGGGGTTGCTGTGGAGTTTAAATAAAATAAGGCACGTGAAAACGCCGGGCAGACTGAAATTGCTGTGCGGGACTAACATGCTCTTCTGCAATAATTCTCAAGGAGAAAGTACTTACTGTTCTGGGGAGTTGATATCTTCTATAGGATCTTTGCATGTTCGAGAGGGCTCTGTTGTGTTCCACTGTAGCTGGGGATTTTGATCGAGGTGATTTTTTAAAATGGCCTTTCCCCCATCTGAATGCAAAACAACAAGATCACAACACATTCTGTTAACTTCATTTAAAAAAAAAAAATGCACTCTTTCTACGATGCTGCCCAAGGAGAGAGAATGCAAAAGAGCCTATTATCCCTTCAGAGCTGTGGTTTCTGCAGTAGGTCTCTCGGGACTAAGGCAGTGAATCTAGAAGCTTCTAACCAGGGATGGAAATGGCATCCAGGGGACTTCCTTTCTCCAAGAAAAAATCAAGTTAACCAATGTAAGCAACATAACTTGGAAATGAAAAGTTCTAATATAAAGGCCTTTTTCACTGGTGCACAGGGATGAGATGACAGAGAAAATAACCCTCCAAGGTAAAAAATATATATCCATAAGACTGCCAAGGATGGAAAAGAATAATAATAGCCAGTAAACTGCTGGTGGGAGTACAAATTGGCATAATGTTTCTGGGCGGTCACTGTCAATAAGCATTGAACACTAAAAAAAAGTGTTCTACCCAGGATTTTTACTTCCGGGATGTATCCCAGGAAATAATGAGATTATGCATAAGATGTTCAAATCAGCATTACTCGTAATGTAAAAGGGTTGGGACTAATCTCAGTATTTCCAGTAACAATGGATTAGTTACATACTCATGTGTGTATGGGGCCTCCTTTCAAAGAAATACTGTGTAGCCACAAAATGTGGTGATGTGCATGCTTTTGCAACCCTCTGTGCTTCAGAACTATCTAGAGAGATTTAAAGAAATATTAAATATAACCCCCCTCCCCCAGGGATCTGGAGGAGCACGGGGTTTAGTTGTCCTTCTGTAGTGTGTGACTTTGTGACTGTCATCTTGCCCCCATGTGAGTATGGTGGATCCTCTTTATTCACGGATTCTGTATTTGTGAACTCGCCTACTCATCAACATTTATTTGTAACCCCCAATCAATACTGGCAAGGCTTTCATGGTCATTTGCTGACACACAATGCTGAAAAACTTACATTGACTTCAAGGTCAACAACACTATAAAGCACGCCCAAGTGCAAGACGGCTGTGACGTGCCTGGTGGAGAAAATACATGGCTTAGATGGGCTTCGTGCAGGCACACGTTATAGCACTGTTGACCATGAGGTCAATGTTAACGAATCAACACTCTATATTAAGTAAGACGTCTTCAAGCAGAAACACACATACAACAATGTTATGTCATGGATTGATCAAAATGTCAACCCGAGAGAGCCTTGCAGGAACCAAACCCTGTATTCCCCCTCAGGATCAGTGGTTTAGTAGTCACTCATTAATTCATGATTCACAGCACCTTTATCAGAGACAATCACCGTGAATAATGAGAGCTGACTGCATATCCTTATGATAAATCCCAAAACTGGAACTGTTGGGTCAGAGCAATTTCTATTTCAACCGGCAATGTTTCCCAACGGTGTCCTCAAACTCTATTTAACTTTTTGGTGTCTTGTCTTTGCCAGTCTCATTGGTGAAAATGGTATCTCACTCAAGATTTCATCTGCATTTTTAAAAAGATTTTATTTACTTATTTGGGAGAGTGGGAGAGAGCAGGAGCAGTGGGGCGGGGGAGGGTCAAAGGGAGAGGGAGGGTCAGAGGGGAAGGCGGGTCAGAGGGAGACTCCATTCCAGGGACCCTGAGATCATCACCTGCGCTAAAGGCAGCCTCTTAGCTTAACCAGCTGAGCCACTCAGGAGCCCCTCATCTACATTCTCTTAATAAGGAGTGAGCTTGAGCATCTTTTCATAAGCATATGAATCTCTTGCATTTCCTTCTGTGGGAACTCTCTTTTGCCCAGTTTTCTTCTGTGTTGCTCTTTTTTTGTAAATTAATTTACACATAATTATACATATTTCATATAAATTACATAAATTTCTCCTTATATGTAAGAAAATAAGCACATTACCTGAATTATAATATTTTTTGACTTGGTTTGATTTTTTGATGACTTATGATGGCTTTTGTGTTGTTAAAAAATTCTTTTTTATAATTAAATTTGTCAACCTTTTCTTTTGTGGTTTCTGTGTTTTGTATCAAATTGAGAGAGGCTTTCCCGTCTCTGAGATTATAAAAAAAAAATTCTCCTGTGGGTTATTTTTTTTAGATCTTTCATGGTTTCACTTTTTACACTCAAATCCTTTATACATCTGGACTTTATTTTTGTGTGAGGTGTGACGTAGGGATTTAAGTTTATTCTTTTCCAGATAGCTATCCACCTATCCCCATTAAATGTATTGAATGATTCATTTCCCTCCACTAATTTAGTATCTTTACCAGATACTAAAATTACTGTGAATAATTATTATTCTTTCAATTGACTTGTAACTTATCTCAATTCAAACTTTTTTTTTTGCAATCATCCCACCCTAACCCTAACCCTAAGAATTTCATAATTTTTTTAAGATTTTATTTATTTATTTGATAGACAGAGATCAGAGTAGGCAGAGAGGCAGGCAGAGAGAGAGAGAGGAAGAAGCAGGCTTCCTGCTGTGCAGAAGCCCGATGCGGGGCTCGATCCTAGGACCCTGAGATCAGGACTTGAGCCGAAGGCAGAGGCTTTAACCCACTGAGCCACCCAGGTGCCCCTTCATAATTTTTTTTTAATTTTTAAAAGATTTTTGATTTTATTTATTTGACAGAGAGAGAGATCACAAGTAGGTAGAGAGGCAGGCAGAGAGAGAGTGAAGCAGGCTCCCCACCAAGCAGAGAGCACGATGCAGGGCTCGATCCAGGATTTGCTTTTATAATAAGAATACTTAGGATTTTGGTAATGAGAATAAAAGAAACTATAAACAACAACAAAAAAAGAAACTAAAGATTTTTCATTGATTTAAAAATAATTTTGTAGCAAATTAATGAATAAATACTGACAAAATTCAGCAACAGAGAAGTATGCTAAATGAATCCTTTCTCACTTTGTACTTACTGTTCCTTTTCACACAGGTGGATACTGTTAACAATTTGGTGTTTGTTCTTCCAGACCTTTTAAAAAATGCACTTAGCACATGCACACACAGACGTGTGCAGATGTGTGTGCATTTATGTGTATCACGCTCGCCTTCATCTTGCTATTTTCACTGGGAGGGCTCTCCATATCTACACGAATAGATCTGCCCCACTTCCTAATAGCTGTAATACGAACATTGTTTGGCTGTATAATAATGAATGAAACTGCCCTAAACGATGAACATTTATTTTATTTTTTTAAGGTTTTATTTATTTATTTGACAGACAGAAATCACAGGTAGGCAGAGAGGCAGGCAGAGAGAGAGGAAGGGAAACAGGCTCCCCGCTGAGCAGAGAGCCCGATATGGGGCTCGATCCCAGGACTCCGAGATCATGACCTGAGCTGAAGGCAGAGGCTTAGTCCACTGAGCCACCCAGGTGCCCCTCTATGTACTCTTAACGACACTGGTGACCTCTGAAAATTTGGCCGAAATGTAGGCAAAACCCGGGTTGGGTTATTTTGGCCGGCGTTTCCCAAGTGGTTGGTGAGATGGAGTGTCATGTCGTGTCTCACTGACTATTCCTGCCCGTACATCGAGAAGGCACGTTTGAAACTGTGAAATGTCACTGGGAGAAGTAAGGTAAACTCTTCATCAAGAACACTGTGCCCCCAGTCAGATCCCCGGGTTGCTGGCCATGACATGTACGTGTGCCACCGGGACCCAAGAGACTGAGGGACAGAAGCCCCGGGTCTAGGCAAGGTAGGATGCCAAACTGACCCCAAACTGTGGACGCCAGATGCTCCAGCTCTGCCTGCGTGGCTTCAGGTCACTCCCCCTCCCCTGAGCCTCAGTTTCTTCATCGGTAAAGTGGAAGATGGCCAGCTGGTTTCTGATACCCAGTTCCCCACGTTCCAGGGACCCCGCCTCCTCCTACCTGTGCTCTCAGTGAAGTTTCCAAGGTTGAGGATGTCGTTGAGCTCTTGGTAGTGGTTCTGTTTAATGTAGGTGGTCTTCTCTGGTGTGTCCTGCAGCTGCATAGTGACCTCTTCCAAGTCTTTATCCAGCTGGAAGACAAAGGCTCCAGCTGAGTCAGAGGCCCGGGCCCAGCCCCTTCCCCAGCTCCCAGGATCATGGGACTGGGCCTCAGGTGGGCCTCGGGAGGGCACCCAGAACCAGAGAGGCCCCCGAGCTGGGGACAAGCTGCAGAGGGCCCCTGCTGGCTGTTGCTGCAGGAAGGGCTGGGGGTGGGGGTAGTGGTGCCTGGGCTTCACAGTGATGCGTTCAGAGCAGGCTGGAGTCTTAAGGGAGCAGCTGGGCCAGCCCAGGGCGGCAGGGTGGGGGAGGGTCAGAGCTCGGGCTCTGAGGTTGGACAGGTCTAGGGGCAAACCCAGGACTGCCCCTTACTGTCTGTGGACTGGCTCGCGAGACTGAGTCTCAACTCCTTCATCCGCAGAATACAGTAATCACAGCATAAACCTCTGGTTACTGCGGAGATTCAATGAGGCAATGCACTCAAAGTTTAGCCCAGTCCCTGACACATCATGAGGCTAACCTGCTACAGGAATAAAAGTGCCATAATTATCATTACTGACGCCCCGCAGGGCCCTCGCAGGGGAGGACCCTTGGGCTGGTCAAGTGTAAGCCTCACATAGACGCTGAAGCCTAGGACAGTAGGGGCTCCTTTAGAAGATGGACTGCAGCTGCCTTCAGGTTATAGAAAACTCAGGTGCAAGCCCTGGGGCAGTCTAGCCCTTGAGAAGCCTCGTGTGTGTGTGTGTGTGTGTGTGTACACGTGCTTGCGTGCGCACGCACACGTGTGTGTGTTGGGGGGAGGGGGTAGTAACTGGGAAAGGCAGTGGACGTTCTACTATAGTGTAAGGAAGTTATAAACTGTAAAGTGTTGTTCTGATGTCAAGACCTCAGCCATTAATTTTTAAATGCGTCTTCATGTGGAAGAGGAGAGAGATACCGTTTTCTGCGTGCCTCAAACAGTGGGGCTAGGAGCAAAGGAGGCCAGACTGTGATTCCATTCCAGGAAAAACCACCACCCAGCACTTTAGGGATTTTGACAATGGCGTCGTTTTCAGGTTTCCTGAAGTGAGGAGCTCTTTATTGCTGGAGTGTGCAAGTTAAAGTCAAACGTCACGTCATGGTCGTTCTACTCAGAGAGAGGTCTGAGATCAAAACCGATGAGCAGTGGGCTCTGAGGGACAGAAACCTTTCCTCCTTTTCTCTGGTGACCAGGGGGAGGGAGGGCTATCCCATCCTAGAGCAGTCAGGCTTAGATGCATGGAACTATGCTGTAGATCTTTGTGACAGACTAATGTGAGTTCCCCCAAAGGCTACTGGGTCTAGCAAATACACATATGGAACGCCCAGTCCCTTCTGAATTTCAGATAATGATGCGTCTTTTTCCTTAGTGCCAGTATATCCCAAATACGTCTGGGCCATCCTTACACAAAAAGTATGCTTGATTGCCTGAAATTCAAACATCACCAGGACATCCTGCATCGATTCTGGCAACCCCGTGTCTCACACAGAAGTGTGATCATGCAAGTTCTTGCCAAGGTAACTGGAGTAGACCCAAAAGGCGCACAATTTTTGTATCACTTGTTCATCCTTTGTGTGGGCTTCCTCTTCCCTTCCTGCGACTGAGAACAGGACGTGCCTTCCCCCCAGCTTTAACTGTCCCCATGAGGAAGGCACCTTGCAGAGTGGCAGACAGAAGGAGGGAATGAGCCTCACCCAGTTATGGCCACAGAGGCAGAGCTGTTTGCCAACTTGGACCCATCTCCTCAGGGCCATTAGGTGAGAGAGAAATATTTTCTTTGGGCTACTTCATTTTGGGGCGTGTTTGTTACAGCAACTTAGCGAGTTCCTGACTAACACGCTCTCCTTCGTTTCTTCCCTGTTCCCTTCGTCAAAGGAGGGTTTCTCTGGGAAACAGGTAGCCTGCACACCAGAGGCCAGTCACACCCCTGGACACAAAGACAGAGGTGAAGAAGGGGAAGGTAATTTGTTCTCCTCTCCCAGGTAATAGAAAGTCCAGAATCGGAGGTCTGGCTTAGGCATAAAGGAATCTAGTTATGGCCTCTCTGGAATACTGAAGAACCAGTTAAGGACCCTCAAGAGGACCATGTGGTTCACCTCAGCAAGCTCTCCTGCCTGAGAAGTTTCTCTTCCCTCCCTTCTGTCTTGCTGTACTTCATATGGATGAGGGTGGTTGTTGGGTTGGGAGAGTGAAAAATCAAGGGTGGGGGGTTCTGCACACATAGGAAGCTCCTATAATCTGGGAGCTCACAACTTTCTAAGAACTCCTTTCTTCCTGAGGATGTCTGGAATCGGGGCGCGGCTGGACTCCATGAGTCTGGACCAGGCCAGCAGCTTCCGACAAAACTGCCTCTGCCTAGTTTATGCTCCCACTGGTTCTCTCCGCTGTAACCCCAGCTCACGGGACCGCATGGCCTGATATGGGGGGGAGTCCTGGGTAGGGGGTAGTGAGGTCGGGAGCAGCAGCCCTGGGGCAGAAGGATGCAGCTGGGAGGCTGTGGCCCTGGTTGACGGTGCTCGGGGAGCTACCTCTGTGATCTTCATTCGTAGGCGATGGTTTTCAGACTGCAGGCCCTCCAGGCGGGACGTGCTTGCTTGGTTCACGCTGGTGACTGAGGTGGATGTTTTAGAATCTTCCTTCTTCTGATTCTGAGTGAACTGGAATCGCCTGTTCTGCGTTGCCGCGTCTGGGTTTGTTCTCAGAGTGATGAGCTGAAAGGACAAGGTATGGCTGAAGAGAGAAGCCCGGGGTGCCCCCCTACATTCTCCCATCCACTCTGCCACAGCAGGTCCTGTGTTGGAGGGGGCAGGCAAGCAAGCTCTGGGCTCAGGCTTGTCTCTGCCACTCGCTTGTCTGTGACCTTGGGCAGGCCCCTCCCCCCTGCACGGAGTCTCAGTTTCCTTCCTCGTCAGCAGAAGTCTGGTCTCCTGATCCTGACTCCACCTGCCTCCCAACCACCCCGAGGAGCCCACCAGCGCCTCTCAGGCCTGATTCCAGCTGAGCCTCGCTCTTCCTTGGGGCTCGTTCCACCTGGAAAATAATAACCCCGAGGGTGACATGGAAGATAACAAACAGATGGAGGCCAGGGAAGGCTCCTGCTTCTTAGAACCACAGATGAGTGTTGAGGACAGACTTGTGACGGGCTCCGTCACGGACAAAAGCATTGTTAGAGAAGAGAAAAGGCTGTCACTCATCCTCATCTTACTCATTTATTAAAAAACCACTTCCAGTCTGAGGTAGGCGCTGGGCCTGCCCTGGAGAGCAGGGACTGGGTGAGGCAGGGCCCCTGTCTGCCAGGACCCCACAGTCCAGAGGCAAGAAGCATCATGGGCAGGCTGGGCTGTTGGCGCTGTGGGCCTGGGCTGGGCTCTGTGAGGCTGAAGGATGGTGAGAGAAGGGAATTCTGAGTGGGGGTCGGGGGAGAAGTGGCATATTCAAAGCAGGGGGCCTGGGGCTCAGAGTGCTTATGGAGAAGGGCAGTCTGGAGGGTGTGCAGAGTTCTTTGGGGAGACTGGAGGAGTCTCAAGGGTCCTAAAAGGCAGCCTGGTATTGGGGACTTGATTCTGGAGCCAGAAGGGCAATGAGGAGCTCTTGAGGGTGACAGAGGAGAGTGACACGGTCAGGGCTGGGCTTGGAACCATCTGGCATCTTTGACCAGAATGAGAGATGTCAGAGTGCAGGCAGAGAGGCCTTGGCATTGGCCTGGAGCCTGGGCCAGCGTTGAGAAGCAGAGAAGGCGGGCATATAGGGCACAGTGCTCCAGGAAAGTCGTCGCTTGGGGACTCATGGGATGGAGGTGCCATGGGCGATCTGTTTAGGGCACAGTGGACCCCAACTGATCTCTGGTCCCGCCTGTAATCCAAGGCACACCCCAACCCACTCAGGCCAGTAATTCCTTCCACACTATCTCCATCTCCCATTCTTCTCTGATGCTGAGAACAGCCCATTGCAGGGACTCCTAAGATGCCAAGTCCTCTGGTTCACCTGCCCACCGCCAGGAAGGATAAGGTTCAAAAAACACCTCTCAGGGTGGTCTTGAAGGTCAGGGCTTCAGATGAATGGAAAATGTAAGTGGCTGTTGAAAGTGGTTATTTATTCCTTTTTACCCACTAATGCTACTTCTGAGGTTCCATCTGAAAGATGGGGCCAGAAATGGGAATCATGTGCTGTGTAGAGAAAAGAAGTTCATTTATAATATAAAAAATCTGGGAATGACTGTAATGCTCATCAATAGGGGAATGGAGTGGACAAGAAAACGTGGAACATTCTCCCATCAGTGGTGGTTATGACTGCGAAACACAAAGGAGAAGTTCACAGTGGAAAAGGCAAGCTATAAAATGATGTGTAAGTTCTAATCACAGCTGTAACTGAGAAAGCATCACTGCCTAACCATTAAAAAAAAAAAATACAGGGGGGCGGGGCAGGAGCCTGGGTCTTTCAGTTAGTTTAGCACCTGACTCCTGATTTCGGCTCAGGTCATAATCTCGAGGTCCCGGGATCAAGCCCTGCATCAGGGCTCCATGCTCAGTGGGAAGTCTGCTTGTCCTTCTCCCTCTGCTCTTTCCTCTACTCTCTATCTCTCAAATAAATAGATAAAATCTTAAAGAAAAAAGGATTGGAAGGAAACACACAAAAAATATGTAGTTTTTAGTAAAAAAAAAAAACAAAATGAAACATTAACAGTGATTATTTTTGGGTGGTGAGATTCTGAGATTTCTGGAACATTCGATTTTTACTTGTTTGCATTTTCCAAATCTTCCATGTGAACTGTAATCATCCCAAGTAGAGGAAGCATAAAATGACTAGGAAGTAGAGGAAACCAGTAGTGCCCTGGGCAGGAGCAGAGGCCAGAGAGCAGGATGGTGGGGGGGGGCGGGGAGGCAGGTCGTACCTTGGGCACAAACACCAGGCACAGGGTGATGGTGCTGCAGAAGATGATGACCAGGGCGACGATGCAGAACTGCACGTTGGGCTGGTCCCGGGTCAGGAAGGAGACGGCAGCCCCAATGATACACATGATCCCCACGTTGTAGACACTCATCCCAATGTACTTGCTGTCGTTGAGGGCAGGGATGCTGACGTTGCGCGTCTCCCAGGCCAAGAAACACCCAAACAACTGAAATAGTGAGCGGAAGGGGCAGTGGTCGTTATCATGTGGTGGCTGGCACATACCTGCTGCTCTGAGAAGGGGAGCTGGCAGCTTTGCTGTGGCCGGGTCTTCTGGATGTCACCTTCACTCTCCGCTGGGGGTCCTGGGTTGAATTACATCGAGGAAAGGCCCACCGGGGGTGTTACAACATCCAGTTCTCCTTCGCCACACCACTGGTTTACATACAGCAGGCCATGGCAGAAAGGGCTCCCAGACATGATCTTGACTATCTCCCCTCACTCAAGAGAGAGCCCTGAGGCCCAGAGAGGAAGGGGCTCGTCCAAGGCCACACAGTCATACAGTGGCAAAAGTGGACTGTATTTCCAGAACTTCAGTCCAGTGTTTTTGGCTAATAAGGCAGAGCCTCTGCGTCTATTACCTCTCAATGCACAAGGTCACTCACAATAGAGACTAACTAACTAACTTAACTAACCTAACTTGTCCTCGAAGCCAGGTAGGATGTAAGAGTAGGTTCAGGACAGGGCCACGGAGGAGGGAGTAGTGTGTACAAGTTCTGGGAAGGATCTGTAACGGGAAATGGGTATCTATAAAGTACCTGTAAAGGGTGTTCCTTTCCCTCCTTCCTAATAGATGGAGTGAAGTGTGATGGGTGGAGCTTGAGCAGCAATCTTAGACCAAAAAGTCATCTGAGTCTACAGTGTGGGAGCTGTATGGTGAAGATGGGTGAGCTGAGATTCTGGGAGCCCCCCACCAGCCCTAGACTGCTCATCTGAGAGGGAAGTTAATATCTCTTTAATCACTATAATTTTGGGTTTTCTATCACCTGCAGCTCTATTCCTAACCAATATATCTCCCAACAGAAATGGACAAGGTAGAGGTAGGTCCAATGTGATTTGAAGCAGGGTGTGTAGGGTTTAGCCTTCATCGGTGGTCTAAGAGGAGGGCTGGTTGAGGAAGAAGTGCGGACAGAATGCCAGGCAGAATGGTAGTGTGGGTGGGTGGGGGAGGAGCTGACCAGGACTGCTGGTAAGAGACGTGAGGAGGAGAGATGGCCATGGGAAGATGGAGGTGGAGACTGGAGCGATGTGACCACAAGCCAAGGAATGCCTGAGCCTTCAGCTGCCATGGGGAAGCAAGAAAGCATTCTCCCTAGAGCCTTTGGAGGGCGCACAAGTCATGCTCAGTGGGGGCTAGAAGTGCTGAAACTCTGACAGGAGCATGGGCCTGCATGGCCGGGTCTACTCTCTCCGGTCTTGAAGTTCTGTGGTCTCAGAGCGGGAGGCGCTAGGAGCTAGAATTTTAGTCACAAACCCTAAGGGCTGGGAGGGCTGAGAATAATTCCTTGTGCACACTGCAAACAGTAAAACACTCATGCTGCCAAATACAGCTTTTACTGACAGGATCGGCTAAAGATATTAGTTTCCCTGGAAGAGAGATGGTGGACTCCAACCACTTTTGCAAGTAGGTGGAGAAGATAACGGATGGCCAAAACATTACCGATAGTCAGAGTCACAGTCTGAAGAGTCAGTCAGCTTCCCCATAATCCAATTTCAGAGTCTCAGGATCAGGGAGGGTGGAACCAGAGGGCTCCTGGAGAGTCTGGTTTCACTCTCTCTATTCAGCAGGGGCTGGGGGCCTCAAGTCCTGGGTACCGCTTGCTTGCCGTGAAGGGAGCATCTTCCTTCCTTGAGGGGGTGGGGGTACGGTGCCACCAAACTGGCGGCCACTGCTCTGTTGAACAAAATCCTTCTTTCATGTGGACTTGAAAGCTGCCCGCTGGCAACTCTGCCCACTGATGATGGATCTGCCTTTGGGTCTGTGCCACCTGTCTCTGATAGCTCTGGTGTACAAGTCTCCTGAGTGCCCTTCTCTAAGCCTGGGGCCATTGGCCAGTCCTCGAAGTCCCATTTCCACTCTGGGCCCTTCCTGTGGGCACCTTCAGGATCATTCCCTTGTGGGGTCTGGATTGGGGCCCAGGGGTCCTCATAGAGTCCCTATGGAAACTAGTCTCCACTAGTATGAAGTGGGGGATAATCTCTGCCTAGGATCCCCTAACACAGGCCCTTCTGGTGGGGGCCCTCAGGAATAGTTCTCCAAAGCAGCAGCAGGTAATGATGCATTTGAGCAGGACAAGAAGTCCCACTTTCTCTGACCTTTGGAGATGGCTTCATTCTTGGCCTCCAAGTGGAGGCCACACAGAAGCAGACGGTGGGTTGACTTTCCTGTAGAAAGACCTCAGGAGGGTACGGAAGCTGGTTTCCTGTCCCTGGAGGGATTTCAGTGGGAAGTACGGTTTGCATAGGATTGGAGAGAAGATTCAGGGGTCAACAGGGGATAAGACGGGGTGTGGCTGCCCTTTCAAGTCCTTCCAGACATGTGGGGTGGGCTTGGTACATGATCTTTGATTCTAACAGGTGGCTGGAGTGGGAAGACTACTGGGTCCAGAGGTTGGAGGTTACTAGTGCCCTTTAACTTCTCTGAGCCTGACTTCTATAAGTGAGGATGAGTCCATTCACCTGCCACAGATTTTGAGGGAATCCAGTAAAATGTGGGATGTGAACGTGTGCTAAGTGTTGACAGACTGCCCTTCCGGGAGCATTATGGTGGCTGCCGTGAGGCCCACTCTCAGGTTTTGGGGTTGCTCTGTGGTTAAGCTCTTGAATCTGCCTCTTACTACTGAGTGACCTGGGGCAAACCAAGCCTCAGCATCCTCATCAGTGAAATGGGGCATTATCTGCACCCATCTCAGAATTTTGTTGTGGGAACCAAGAGACCATGTGGGAGACACAGGGCCTGGCAGTTAATGTTTTGTTCTGGGGGCTCTATTCTTATGTTCACAGAGGCCCCTAGGAGAGAGAACTCTGACAGAGAAGCAGCCCCCCAGCCTCTGACATCCGCTCTGCACCTACCATGAGAAGCCCCTTGTAGGCATAGACGATGCCGAGCCAGATGGTCATGTGGGTGTTCTCACAGTGCTCCAGGAGAGGGCGGATGGAGATGTCCCGTCCTGCTGGGTCCGGCTGAACAAAGAGAAAACAGAAACCCAGGAATGGCACTGGGCACCTTTTCAGCAGCCAGGGCCCCATCTGACCGCCACTTGCCCTCCCATGAGCTATAGCTAGTCCCTTGTCCAGGAGGCCTTTTGGACCCCCTTCTATGTTCTCATGGGGCTGCTTTCTGTTTGTTGGTCATGATTCAGCCCTGCACTCTAGTTATCTGTGTCCTTCATGCCTTTCAAACATGAGTCAGATCTCCTGAGCGTAGAGAGTAGGACACTTCCTGGGCTCCTAGAGCGCACATCTGTAATGTTTGTTTAAAGAGTGAAGGTGAGAATAAGGTACAAATTAATGTTAAGAGGTCTTCAGGTGTCTCTGGGATTAACTCCGTAACTGTTGGCTGGGCCAGCCGTGGAGCCTGCCAAGCTCTTCTAAGGAGACCTTCTTTCCTATCACCCCCAGTGAGGGAGCAATGGGGCAGCCATATTATATACCACATGACACAGCCTGGGCCAAAGCTGATTGGACAGAGGGTGGGTACCTAACCCACAGTAGCCAATCCAGAGTCTGGTCAGAGACCTAGGAGGTTCCCTAGTGCAGTGTTCTGCTCAAAGAGGGATGGTGGAAAGGACCCTATCCAAACATGGTCTCTCTCTCAGGAATTTGAGCTGGGAAACTGGGCAAGAATCAGCCACATGGTGGAAAGAGAAGAAAAACACATCCAGAGAATAACAACAACAAAAATGTATATTCTACATATGTTTTTTTCTGAATTATTTAAGAGTAAGTTGCAGACACCCTCACCTTTCACCCCTAAGTATCTAGCAAGTATTTCCTAAGAACGAGGAGATTCTTTTACATAAGCACATATACTTATCAAATTGAGGACATTTAGCTAATACAGTATCTAATGTGCTATCAATTTTCAAGTTTTGCCAATTGACTCAATAATGTCCTTAAAAATAATTGTGGTTTTTCCAAAGCAGGGCCCAATCTGGGACCATGTCCTGCATTTACTTATCATGTCTTTGTCTCCTTTAATCTTTGATGATTTCTCCACCTATTTCGCTCTTCTACATCATGGATATTTCTGAAGAATGCCGTTCAGTTATTTGGTAGAATATCCTTCAGTTTAGGTTTGTCTGATGTGTTTTCATGATTAGATCTGGGTTATGCATTCATGGCAGGAATCCTATGTAAAGTGTTGTTTTTGCCTCCTTGGAGCTTCACCTCAGTGGCACTTGATGGCACTTTGCCCCACTACTGGTGATGTCAACTATGACCATTTGGTTCAGGTGATGTCTGCCAGATCTCTCCACTTCAGAGGTACCATTTCCCCCTTGTAATTAATAAATATTCTGTGGGAGATACTTTGAGACTGTGTGAGTGTTCCATTTCCCCCACAAATGTCAACTCGGTGGTCTCAGCATCCAGTGATGGTTTCTACCTGAGTCGCACTTCTTCGGTGGCCATAAAATGGTGATTTTTTTTCTTTTAACTCTATCATTTCATTTAAATATTTGACACTTGGGGCGCCTGGGTGGCTCAGTGGGTTAAAGCCTCTGCCTTCGGCTCAGGTCATGGTCTCAGGGTCCTGGGATCGAGCCCCGCATCGGGTTCTCTGCTCAGCGGGGAGCCTGCTTCCTCCTCTCTCTCTGCCTGCCTCTCTGACTACTTGTGATCTGTCTGTCAAATATATAAATAAAAATCTTTTAAAAAATAAATACTTGACACTCCACTGTAAACAGATCTTTCCTTTCCTCTTATTTATTTATGTATATCAGTATGCATTTAGAGGTTCCTTTTCCATTTCCATTAGTATCATTTGTTTCGATGCTCAGATTTTCCCAGATTTGGCCAGTGGGAAACTCCCACGTGCAGCCTCATGTGTTTTCTCAATACATCCCCATATTTTGGGGAGCACTTTTCTACACCTTGGCACAACAAGTACTTCTATTTCTTTATACTTTCCTTTTCCCAGCCTCAGAATTAGTTATTTCTCTGAAGAGTCTTGTTTCTTTTTGATGGAGAATGATATTTAGAAACCAAGATCTGGGCACTAGATGGGCTCACTGTTCCAAGGATATCAATACTTTTAGGACCTTCCTTCCTTCCTCCCTCCCTCTTTTCCTCCCAGGACCTTCCTTTCTCCTTTCCTTCTTCCCTCCCTCCCTTATCTCTCTAATCTACCCATCCATCCATCCATCCATCCTGATTCTATGTATCTATCCTTTTCTCTCTACCATCTTTTTATAGATTGATGTAGATAAAACCCTATGCCAAAGGGTTCTTGCTTCTTCCCATTCCATATTTGCACCTTTCTTCTCTCACAGTGAGATCACTGGTTTCCCACGATACCAAAATAGTCACTCATTTGCTCAATACTAAATAGACACAAAATAGTTTTAGAATTTTTATATCATGCACTACCAATAACAAAGTAAATTTGAACATATGTTTGAGAATCTATCTGCATTTAGAGCAGATACCCACTGAGGGTGTCTCATCAAAGAGCTGTGTCTGGGAGAGAGTGGTCCTGTAGAGGTCCAGGGTAAAGCCCAGGCCTGAGGGTAACAGGTAGGCATCCCCAGAGTCACTCACCAGGAAGAAGGGACATTTCGGTGGGAGCCAGAGGTGTGAAAAGCAGGCCTTAGGTAAGTGGGAGTGGGCACTCTATTTCTCTCGGCCCTGCTCTCTCGGCCTGGCCTTTGGGGCAGGCAGTGGTCTGGCTCCTGTGATTTGGGGAATAGAAAAAGGAAGGGCTAGGGAGGTGGGGCCTATGCACCCAGGCCATTCTGTAACCAGACCATTCAGATCTGGTACCATCTCTCAGGCTTGATTTTCCTTTTGTTTTCCCTTAGCTCCACCACTTTGGTTCCGTGGTCATTGAGACCACACACAGGCTCGTGTGGTTCCCTGAGGCCTCTGCCATGGCTGCAGTGGGCTCTCGGGAGAGACAAGCCAGGAGAAGGTGATCTCCAGGACCCCAAGTCAGAGTCAACAGGCCAGAGATGGCCCCTCCACTGCGAACCACCCAGGAGCTGGGCTGGATTCTAGTAAGGGGGTAGGGGTTTCCTGATGTCTTTTCATTCTTTAATTGAGATGGAGAAAGGGACTGGCGCGAAGGTCAACAGTGACTTCTAACAGTGAAACCTGGGTTTCCCTAATGCCTGACAACCCAGCAGACATCAGAATGCAACAGCAAAGGCCCATTATGGTCACGCATGAATAGCAAACCCATTAATGATGATAGTAGCTGTTGTTCTCCAATGAAAGGCAATAATTTATGATGGACTCTTAGATGCTCTGTGTAGAAAGGACTGATGCTGTCATATACCATTGTTCAATGTTATGAAAACTCTATTCCCCAGAAGCCAAGAGCGGCTGTCAGGCTCTTATGTCCCCAGCGAGAGAGAGCCCACCCCCTCCCACTCTTGGTGAGTGGCTGCACTGATCTCCTGAGCCTCCACCCCATGGTCCTTGCTTTCCTCTGGCGTCCTCAGAATAATCCTGAGCCCTCTCCTCACATCTGCACGCTCTTCGTCAGGTGGGAAAGAGGGGCTGTGAAGGTACACACCGCCTCCCACCACGAGTCGACCCGGTCCTTCAACCTGCTCCAGTGTACCACTGACCTACAGGCTTGCCCTGGAGCCCAGCACTCCAGGTGGCGGTGAGCGAGTCTGCCTGCGCCCTCGCTCCACATCTCCTCCGCTTTCTACACAACTGCCTTCCACCCATGATTCATATGTTCCTCATGGTTGACTAAGAGTCCATTAGATAGTTTTCCTCGAACTGCTGCTAGCTCTGTGTTCTCCCTTCTGCAGCTGATGTTCTAGCCGGGTTACCTTTTAACTTGTTAATAACCCTCGCCCCCGCCAAGTTCCCCATCCTGGTCTGCTCTGACCGAATCCCTACATCCGGGTCTGTTAGCCCCCCACCTCCCCATCTCAATAAGCTTAAACACAGCCTGGGCTGCAGAGGTGAGAGGGAAGCACAAAATCAAGGGCCAGTGGAGAGCCCAGAGAACTCAGCAGTCGAAGGGTGAGCAGAGCTGTTTCTGCCCTATCCTCACACTACACAGGCGCTTATCCAGGAAGAAGCCACAAAAATCTCCTGGTCATTAACATCACCCTCACACAACCCCATGTCTGGGCACACCGTACATGGATCAGAGTGGCAGGGGTTGGGGTGGATTTAGGAGTGATGAGGTTCAGGTACTCCTGGGGCTAGGAGATGGGGAGTCTGACTGGTCAGTACCCCTGTACCTGAATCACACTCCTTCGGTGGCCGCAAAATGATGATAAATGCCCACGTAAAAGCTATGCCTTTTCTTCTCTGATCTGTTCCAATCGTGCCTGGGACTGGAGTTCAGAGGGGTCAGAGCAGTCACATGCATGGGGAGAGATGCACTGGATAATGCAAAGGGTGGGTTGGGGGGATGGAGAGGGAGGAGGACACTGGGAACGTGGAAAGGCGCTTATTGGAGTCATTGTCATACACCAAAGTGCCACTAGAGGGCACCCAAGACCCGCACAGAGGGTCTGGCCCAGCAGCCCGCTCACCCTCTGCTGAGGACACAGTTACTTTTGTGGCTCAGTGGGGCCCACAAAGCGTCAACAGCATCCTGTGCTACTTTAGAAGGCACCCAGTGGTCTTAAAGGAGGCCAGATTTCCAGGGACCTTGGAGGACTGGCCCCACCTCTTCCCGACAGCTGGAGTGGGGTGGGAGGGTAGAGGATATTGGGGAACATGGGGCTGGAGGACCCAGGCCTACTCAGTGTGGGCCTGCCATGCAGCCCAGGGCCAGCGATCCCAGGCACCGATCTGTGCTGGCTCCGGCGGCACACACACAGGACACAGACCCCAGCAGATGCCATGCGGTGGTCTCCCATCAGGGTCTGAGTCAGGACGTCAGCCCTGCCTCCCCATATGATTGGGGACTATACAGTTTCCCCTGGTCTAAATCAATCCCCAGGGATGACTGGCCTATAAGAGCTTTCAAATTTCCTTTTTTTTCTTTATTTCTCTTCCTTACTTGTTGCCCACCGGGGCAATTACCTAAGCAGTCATTCATTCACTCCAATGTAACTAGAAGAACTACCATTTGCTAGGTGTTGTTCTGGGCATGGGGGAATACAGCAGTCATGAGGATGGACACAGTCCAGTCCTCAGGCCTCTTCCATTCTGGTAAGATCAGGACAATTCCATGACAGACAGCTTCAGAGGGGGACTGAGTCGAACTAAGCTGATAACAACTGCCCTAGGAACACCGAGTGCTGCTTGCCACGGATGCCAACAACACACCAGGTGCGAAGCTGCCAGCTCTACCTACGGTGTCTTGTCAAAGCCTGATAAGAATCCAACAATGTGTTGTACCCATTTTACAGATGAGAAAACGGAGGCACAGAAAGATGAGAGAAATCTCTAGCTAGTCAGTGTCGGAGCTGGGTTCAAAGCCAGGTCTGTCTGCCTCCCACACCAGTGGTCTTTACTCCCTCTACAGGGGCTTGTCCCAGCCTGCCCTGCCTCTCACGAGCACTGCATCACATTCCAAGGGGACAGTGGGCATAACCCTTGAACCCCGCTGTAGAAACTGGGAGGGGCAGCTTGGGGGAGGAATGATTTTGTCGTGAAATGTTCCAACAGAAGCCCCATTGGAAGCCCTGGAGCTCTGTGAACGCTGAGTTTTAGGGCCACAAATTGAAGGCAAGCTGGTAAGATGCTGTTCCTGCCTGACAGGGCACAGTGCCCGGCAGAGAGACCGTGCCTGTCTGTTCTGCCCGCAGGCAGGGAACGGCTCGCACCTGACTCCTGGCCGGACCGCTGCTCTGTGGGAGGCATGCAGAAGTTGCACGGGAAAGCCTCCCCCATCTGTGCAGCCGAAGGAGAGCAGCTGGCCCGAGAGTCCCTCTGCATAATACAATTACTCAACAATGTAGGTCAGCGGCCCCCGTACACATGGACAGGCAGGGCATCCGGGCGTGGGCTCAGGTATTGGGTCCTGAAAGGTCAAAGGCCTTGGTCTTGCTCTACCATAGACTTGCAGGATGACCATGGGCATGCCCCAGACTTTTCTAGACCTCAGTTTCCCACCTGCAAAATGAGTCCGACCAAGGGTTACTTAGGGCTTAGTTAAGGTGAACCAGAATAATGGAGGGATGGCGACAGTCGTCCTGTATTCCATGACTGTGTTTGTCCTCCACAGCGATCAGCCTGCTGTCTGCCTGGCACTGTGCTCCACGCTGGGCCCAGATGTGTCAGGCCGACCGGGTACTGCCTTCCTGGAGCGGGCATTCTAGCAAGGGCAGACCACACAGCACAGCTGTGTACAGCACAGTGATCCCTGGGGCTGAGGCCACTCTGAGAAGGGCCCAGAGGGGTATCGGCTTCAGATCAGGGGGTCTGGAAGGCTTTCCTGAAGTGGGGACATTCAGTCTGAGGCCCGAACGCTGAGGAAGAGCAGCCATGTGAGAACCTCAGGGAACAGCATTCCTGAGACAGGGAACAGCACATAGGACGGGCGTTAGCATGTTTTAGGAACCCAAAGGAAGCCAGTATGGCCAGCATGTCATCAATTCAGTGAGGGGCTGGAACTGCTTCCCACGGGATACTGTACACACAAGCCCCCGAGGAGCTTGTTAAAGGGCACATGGGGTCAGTAGGTCTGGGTGGGGCCCATGATGCTGCATTTCCAAGCAGCTCCGTGATGACTCCGATGCTGCTGGTCCCGGGACTGCCATTTGGGCAGCAAGGCCTTAAAGGATTCTTCTTTGCTTAAGAATGCAGATTCTCTGGTTGCTCGCACACCACTGACAGAGTGACAGCCCAGCACAAGAGCAGACCTGAAGGCTTGCCCCTATGTTCTGACCCCAGATCAGACCCCAGGAGTACGTGTTTCCATGTGTCCTGCGTGGGGCTGGCCAGGGCACTTAGGGCCGGTCACATCGCAGGTCTGGGCAGAGAGGGTGGGGAGCCGCACCTGTGATCATGGGGCTCGTGGTCCTTCAGACCTTTCCTGCTCTGCTGCTGTGAGTGGCTCGGGTTCCCAGCCCCACCTGGCCATGGCTTCTTGGGAGGAGGGGACATCTTCCACCTTCTGACCAGCTCCCAAAAACTGACTCTCAGAACTTTCTCCCTGGGTCATTCTCGGTGCTTCTTTATTCTTATTTATAATTTCGAAGTTGATTTTTGAAATTTATGGTGGAATTGGTAGGTTTTTCTACTGGAGGTCAGTATATGTATGTGTATCAGTGTGAGCTTGAGTGTGTGTGGTGAGGGCAGGGGAGGATGTCTGGACTTTCTGGGCTGCATTTCAGAGTCCCAAGATGCCTCTCTTTTCCTGGAAAGGCAGGTAAGTCGACACTTTCTGGGGGAGATGGTGAGGGAGCCCCATCAAGGAAGTCTGGGCAGGGAGAGGAAAGCGCACTGGGTTCAGACCCCAGGGCCCTCACCTGCCAGCTGTGTGACTCTGGACACATCTCTAAGCCTTTCTGAGCCATGGGCATGCTCATTTGCAACCTCCCGGGGTTGGAAGACGATCACAGAAGTAAGCTGTGTGTTTAGCAGGCTTTAGAGGCTGGAAAGCCCGCTCCTTCTGTGTAAACCCTTGTCATTATCTCCAACGGCAGAGTCACCAAGCACTGGAGCCAGGAGGAATCTTCCGGATCCCTCCAGGCCTGGGCTGCTTATCTCACCGGCAGCAGTCCCACGTCTCTGAGGCAGCAGAGCTGGAAGCTGTCATTTCAAGGTAAGAATTTCTTCTTAGAATATTTAGTTATGAATTTGGGTGAATTTTTGGCAAATCCCAGATCTGGAAGGGACCTGTGAGATACCCCACCAGGGTTCTTCTGCATTTTTTTCTTTGGAGGGGGCACAATTCTTTGTTGTGAGGGACAGTCTTGTTCCATGCAGGGCATTCCGAGCCCCTGGGCCATGGGCCCTAAATGCCAGGAGTGTCCTCTGGTCGCTGTGACGGCCCAAATCTCCCTCCCCTGGTCTCCATTTCCAAACACAAAAGGGATCATGCGGGGCACCTGGGTGGCTCAGTGGATTAAGCCTCTGCCTTCAGCTTGGGTCATGATCCCAGGGTCCTGAGATGGAGCTCTGCATGGGGCTCTCTGCTCAGCGGGGAGCCTGCTTCCCCTCCCTTCTCTCTCTGCCTGCCTCTCCGCCTACTTGTGATGTCTGTCTGTCAAATAAATAAATAAAATCTTAAAAAAAAAAAAAGGATCATGCACTAGTCCAATTCCTCTTTTCACAGATGGAGAAACTGAGGCCTAGAAGAGGACTCACAGCAAGTGGGTGACTTAGTGGAGACCCAGCTAGAGGTATCCTGGCCCTGTGCCCTGGACCACGTCTCGGGCTGGCACAGCCAACATTTATGGGGATTTACTATTTGCGGGTGCTTGGCACTGCCCCATCAGCCCCCTGGAGCTTCTGGATGCATCCAATCTGTTGGTGCTACTCACCCTAGCTCGGGTGCACCTGGAACAGCTTCCGGAGCGAGAAACATGGCTCCAGCCACTCAGCTGGCCATATCCTCATGGAGTCCCGCTTTGTGGAGGAGAGATGAGGTGGCCAGGGGAGGCGGGTAGCTGGGACCTGGCTGAGGAGGGCCAGGAACCCTGGTCAGCATCAGGCCCCCAATGGGACAGTAAGACCCCTGCCTGGCCCTGTTGAGAGAGGCATTCTGAGTTTGACCTTGGAATTAATGGGAAATCCCATGGTTTATAAGCACTACAGCTGGGGTGAGGATCATCTTGGGGAAGTTAAGGGAGGACAAGTACAGTAATTTATAGCCCTTTACAGCCCGTTATGTATTCATATGAGAATCTCTTTTTGATTTTGACCTCAGGGCAGTCTGGTGAAGGAGCCAGGAATTTTATACCCATGTTACAGGTGAGGAAACTGAGACCCGGAGAGGATAAGAGACTTGCTCATGGTGACTTAGCAAGTCAAAGGCAAAGGTAAGCCAGCCCTCTTTCTTGCAGAGCAGCTGGGGGTGTCGTAACTTCTGTCCTTTCTAGTGGCCTGGCTCTGTTCCCTCCTTGGAGAGAAGGGGCTTTGAAGGTGCCCTGATTTTTCTTGGGCCTGCATCGGAGGCCTTGGGGCAAGCCTGGAGCAGGAAGAAGTGCTTGGTCGTGGGTGGTGGGGGGCTTTCACCAGGCTCGCTGCGCACAGTGTCGGCTTCATGTCTGCTGTGCCCACCCGGCACTAGGGTGCTGATGCCATGCGCTTTTCCCCCAAGCCTGATGAGTGCCCAAACCCACGGCTCCCCTGCTGGAAGGATGACCCAGCAGCTTATCCTCGAGAGAGAGTCTGCAAGGCATGGCCGGGTGCCGGGGTGCGGAGTCTTCCCGCCATTCTAGAGCGGAGAGAAGCTCCTGGCGTTTGGGCAGAGTGCAGGCCATGCGTGTGTTTTACTTGAGCTACACAGGGCTTAGGATTTTTTGTCTTCACAGTCAGGATTTAAAACTCAGGTGGGGGCACCTGGGTGGCTCAGTGGGTTAAGCCGCTGCCTTCGGCTCAGGTCATGATCTCAGGGTCCTGGGATCGAGTCCCGCGTCGGGTTCTCTGCTCAGCAGGGAGCCTGCTTCCCTCTCTCTCTCTCTCTCTCTGCCTGCCTCTCTGTCTACTTGAGATCTCTCTCTGTCAAATAAATAAGTTAAAAAAATCTTAAAAAAACAAAACAAAAAAAAACTCAGGTGATTCACAGGAACACCCCAGATTTCCGGCTTCCCCTGAATGAGACACCAGGTCATGCAGGGCTTGCCTGCACGAGCTGGACCTGTCTGCCACCCACCCCCTGTCTGTGCTGCGCTGCCAGTTGGTGTCAAGGCCCTTGAGGCCCCAGCTGACGCTGGGATATGTAGAAAGACGGGTTACCTAGTCACCCAGTTGCCGGAGTTTTGTCGAAGCTGCAAGCCTGCTGGCCAACATGGGCAAGCCAGCTCCTCGGCCTCTGCCGTCCCCTCAAGCACTAACAGTAGGTGATTCCGTGGTGGCGTCCCCAGACAGGACACAGGCTCAGGTGCCTGGGGTCTGGCTTGGACCCTCTCGGTGGGGCCGGGATGCCAGGACCCCTCATGTCCCAGCGCATGGGGCAGAAATCCGTAGGATGGCTTTTTGCAGGGTGCACGGGAAAGAGCCACTGCTGGGCGTCCGCAGCAGAGGGAAGCTGGTGGACCCCAAGACTGGGTCCCGGCAGGGATCTGGGGCCCTGACCTGGTCGGCGGAGGATGAGCAATGGAGGAAAAGAGCAGCAGGAGCTCAGAGGGGCTGGAGAGAAGGGAGGACTGTGACCTTCAGAGCACACAGGATCAGTGAGATTCTGAGATGCTGGAAAGCAAAACCCAGAGCTTCATGGGGGAAGTCCCTGGCCCTGCCTGGGAAATGATGGAGGGAAGGAAACCCCTGCACGCTGTGCTCCGTCCTTCACCCCCTCTCCTGGGCAGTCACCCCTGCCCCCACCCCAGCCCCAGCCGGTCTCAAACTCCTCCGTGGGTGCTTTCTGTTTCTCGAGCTGGTTGCTCCTTTCTCTTGCCCTGTAGCCGAGCTTTCTGAAAAAGCAGCCTGGAATGCCATCTGCATTCTTTACCTGCCGCCACAATCCCCAGGCCACTGCCATGTTCCCTATGGTCTTGGCGACCCACCTCCTCGTGGTCAAAGACGGGGGCCCTGTTTAGTCCTCTGCTTCCAGAGGCCAGTGTGGACAGGCTGTCTCCATTCACCTCCGGGCCCTGGCCTCTCCCGGCTTTGCTCTTCTTTTCTGGGAAACTCTCCACATCCTCTATCCGCTCCTCTTCCTCCTTCAGAGGGCATCCCTTTCCTCAACGTTCCTGGGCCTCCGAACAACCAGAGCCCCGGGGGTCCCTTCCTTTCTGATCCCACCCAGGCTCCCAACCCAGAGACCTTCAACAGCTTCTCAAACCACAGAGAAGATACTCTGACCCTGACTCCAGCCTCGTGACCCTCTGCGAGGGGCCTTGACTCCCATCACCAGCCTCATCCCTCGGTGACCAGGCCCCATCATGTCCCCTCCTGGGCTGCCCTTTCTTCACCACCATGTGAACAGCACCCACTGGCCCATCTCTGGAATCTTCCTAGGGGCTCTCGTCCTGCGTCTGCCCCTCCTCCATCCCGTGCTTCCTGCCTCTCTTCAGGGAGGATCATCGCCTCATGTCAGACAAACTGCTTTCCTCCCCCTCCAGCTGTGACTTGCACCCTGGTCTGCCCAACTTCCCAAACCTTTGCTTTAAAGCACAAACTCGGGGGCGCCGGGGTGGCTGAGTGGGTTAAGCGTCTGCCTCCAGCTCAGGTCATGATCCCAGAGTCCTGGGATCAAGCCCCGCATCAGGCTCCCTGCTCAGCGGGAAGCCTGCTTCTCCCTCTCCCACTCCCCCTGCTTGGTTCCCTCTCTCGCTGTGTCTCTTTCTGTCAAATAAATAAATAAAATCTTAAAAAAAAAAAAAAAGCAAATCCAGAACTACGCCAAAGTGTGCCCTGGTCAGTGGAGTGTCAGCAACGGGTTTCAAGTGTCCCAACATGGTGCTGTCCTTAGCCTCGGGGCACACGGGTGGCCAGGTGTCTCCGGCCAGGAGCTGCCTCTGTCGTCACTCTGGGGCCATGCCCTATGCTAGACTTCGTCCTGGCCCTGAGTTGGCCAAAGGCAGCCCTTTCTCCTGCACTTTCCGGTCTGGCCTGGGCCTGCCTGCAGAAGTGCCCATCCACCCTCACCTGCCTCTAGGCCAGCATCCCTCAGCCAAAGGGCCTCTTTGTGGGAGTCATTGCCCCTGGCCTGGGGAGAGGTCTGTGGCCCCAGAACTGAGTAAAGCTCCCAGAGGGCTGTGTTTAAGCTGCCCAGCCCCAGTCCCTGGGGGCTCTGGCACCACTTCTGCTCAGCCCAGACCTCAAGGCCCCCAAGTCGGCCCTGCTCAGCCCTGGCCTGGCCCTGCAGGTGCTGTGTGTCTCATCACCCTCTCGCGGCGATCTGCTGCATGGCCCAGCTCGTAGTTCACGGCCACTGCCCGCTGCCAAGTCCACGCCCAGCCTGGCATGAACGGGGAGGAGGGGGCAGAACTAGGGTTTGAGGCTGCTCTCGGTGGGAGCAAGCATGAGCCTGTGCGATCAGGGACACAGTATTCCACCACTGCTGTGCACGTGCGCTCAATTTTATGGTTTTCAATGTCATTTGATCTGCCTAACAACCCCTAAAAATTTAGTAGGGCCATCAGCTTCGTTCCCATTTTGCGTGGAGAACACCGAGCCCAGGAATAGGCTGCACCTCACCCCAGGGCACACACTTGCGTCCTGACTCCTAGCCCAGGGCCGTTTCTGGTGTTCGAGCTTCTCCCTGGAAACCTGCCTAGCTGGGAGTCCCAGCTCATCAAGGAGCAAGGACGGAGGCCGCCTGGGGGAGCCTCAAGGGCTCCCTCCCTGGTTGCCGCTGTATCTCAGACTTCCCTGTTTGCCCTTGGCAGAGAGGCAGGAGGGCAGCATCACAGCGCCCTGGGGTGATGGACAGCCCCTGGCCTCGCCTCCCGATGCGGGTTCTTGCCCCAGCTCTGTCACGTGCCCCTTCGGAGCCCCAGGTTCTCCTCTGAGAAGTGCCAGAGTCACCTGCTTTGCGGGTCGCTCTGAGCGCAGCACGAGAGCACAGAAGACAGAAGACGACGAAGCCCGGAGACACACAAGCCACAGGGTAATGCAAGTGAGAACAATGCATCCGTTTCACGTTCCTGTTGTCATTCAGGGAGGCAGGCGGGTTGGGAGCCCCCAAAGTGCAATGCTGCAGAGATTGTTCCAAAATAGGATGTCATATTTGGTGGTGCTGCCACCGCTGGCGGTGCTCGGGGTCCCTGGCGAGTGGGCATGCCCCCTTCTTCACCCCGCAGCCGGCTCGCTTTTCTAGCCCTTTCCTTCTGCCTTGCCAGTGTGTGCTCTCTCTCCTTCTCTCTCCTCTTAATAGATACATGTATAAAGTCTGCTGAGATCACCTTGTTCTAGTTTGTGGACTCACACACCTTTTAAGCTTGAAGAGACCCAAACATTTTCATTCCCTTCCATGCCTTCCTGTGTAATCTCTGCCAAGGTTTCCTCCAGCCTTTCTTTGCACACCTCTGGTCATGAGACCCTACCTCCGAAGGCAGCCCAGTTCATTCTGAGATAGGTCACCTTAAAACGTGAAATATTCTTGCCCGTCCTAGACTGAGATCTTCATCCCCAGAACCTCCCCACCGCTGGACCTGGCTTCTGCTTTTGGGGCCCTGCAGGTCGTGGCTCCTTCCTTGGCTCCAGCCGTGGTGGCTGCCTGAGACCTCTCTTTGCTGGCTTCATGCCAACCTCTTCTACACGGCACAGGTTTGGGCCCTCTCCCTGTCCTGGCCACCTTTCATCTTGTCACGGTCTGCATAGGGTCTGGGTCCCTTATGAGAACACGAGTTTCCCAGGGGATCTGAGTAGCGCAAGACTGTTGTCCCCTCCCCACACCCAGAGCCCTGTTCACCTGGGGCTGTCCCCTGAGCCTGCTTTGGTTATTCGGCAACTGAAGCACACTGTGGGGCTTGGCAGTCCACAGTGTCATTATCTGTGTTTAAGGGAATATCGATGCTTGAAACAGCCACATACACACACACACACACCCGTCCGGTGTTCCTTAGGGATCTAAGAAACCACGGATCCCGTGATGCAGAACCCCCGAGAGTTCTCTCTGCTGTCTGGGAGAAATGCACCATGGACCCTCTTGTCATCCTTCACAACACTCTGGGGTCTCTCTCCACGCAGGAAGTGTGGCCCTACTGTGCAGCTCCAGAACTCAGTCACCGAAGGCCACAGCTAGCTGACCTTCACGATCTCACTGAAAAACAATTTTAAAGCCCCAAATGAGAGAGAGAGTGAGCAATTAGAGCCAGGGTGCGGTGGGGGACTGAGAGGAGCCTAGCGCTAAGGAGGGTGGAAGGTGTACACTTTTCCTGTGAACCAAAGAAAGCGACATGTCTTTGGCACAGCGAAAAGCAAGCCCACGATGGCCCCTCATGTTAATGTAGCATTTTCTGTGTACTTAACAGGAGGAACATGTGCCCCTCTAACGCTCCCACGCAGGGCAGGGCAAGAAGTGTGAGCTCGGGGCCGCAGAGGAGGAAACAGGCTCAGAGAGGTGGCGTGGGCTGACCAGAGGGGCTCCCCCAACACCCCAGCTACCGGTCTGTGGCTCTTGGCCCCTTCACCAGTAGGTGGGGGTCACCTGGCCCACTGTGGCCAGTGCGATGCATGGCAAGTGACATCTGCCCCTCGTGGGCTGGCGCCTAGGACTCTTGTTGCAGGACCTGCGAGCACCCGCCCCGCCGCCCGGTGGTGGGGCCCTGATTGCTGAGCTGCCTCTGGGAAGACGGTTACCCTGGAGACGGCGCGGACGCACAGGTGGACTGTGAATGAGGGAGAAACAGACTCCTGACACGTTTAGCTCCTGGGATTGAGGGCTTCTTCATTAGCGCTGCCTGCTCAGCCATCCCCGCTAACAGAGAAGGGCGATGACATCCGTGTTTCTGGGGTCACACATCAGGCACCGTGCTGGGGACTTTGCACGTGCCATCTCATGCAGTCCTTGAAGCTGCCCAGTGAGGAAAGGGTTATTATTCCTCCTCTCTACAGTGTGGGAAAACGGGACACATGGAGCATTGCAGGCCCTTGCCCTGGGTCACAGAGCCACGGAGATGTGGACCTGGGACACAAATCTGGGTCTCCCGGATTGGAAAGCCTTGATGAACTCCAGTGATTTGCAGAAGCAGATGGCTATTGTGTTCCAACACCCTGTTGGGCTAAATGCTTCCTTTGAAGATGCAAGATTGCACAGATTGCTTTTCTCATTCAGATTTTATGCCTGAGTAAAATCCTGGTGCTATGATTTATTATAGCAACACTGATTTTCCAATTTTAAGACAACAATGCGGCTTGAAATAAAGGAGAAAGAAAAGACCGAAACATTTGAAACCTTTGCTTTAGGTCCTTATTTCGTCTGGCTTGAACTGCGCAGAGGCCTCCTTGCCTCCAGCCTCCAGTCTCCCCCATGGCACCACCTTTCTAAAACTGAGTCTGAGCACGCTCCCTCCTGCTCGAAACCCACAAAGACTCCTTGTCCCCACCAGCAGTGCTTCCTAAATTATGTTCTGCAGAATATGTAAGTGTAAATCTGCTCCATGAGAAAAGGGTTCCATGGTCAAAGAAGTTTTGGAAATTTAACTAATTTTTTATTATTAAATATTAAAATGTTTAAAAATTTTAAGAAAGATTATTTATGTATTTATTAGAGAGAGAGACAGCATTATGCAGGGGGATGGGCAAAAGGGGAGAGAAAGAGGGAGGGAATCTTAAGCAGACTCCACACTGAACTTGAAGCCCGACCCAGGGCCCCATCCCACAACCCTGAGATCATGAACTGAGCTGAAATCAAGAGTCGGACACTTAACTGACCGAGCCCCCAGGAGCCCCATAATTAAACAATTTTTTTTTTTTTTGACCAGAGGACTTTTCAGAGCCTTTAACATGCTAAAGCCTATTGTACATTTCCAAGAGGCAGATATATAATTTCTGGGATTTCTTAAATGATTGGATCATGAAATTCCCCATTCCCTTTTATTTTGGGAACACCTAATGGGATTAGCATTCTATGTTATATACTTTGGGAGGATGTTGGCTTTTAGGATAAAGTCTGAAGTTCTCAGCTGAACACTCAGGTCCTTCCTGGATTTGGTCCCAGGTCACCTTCAAGCTCATCTCACAAACCCCTGTCTCTGTCCACCCCAGGGTTCAACCTCCGGACGTCTTACTGTTTGTCATATGCTACATTGTGGGGTTCTCTGGGCTATGACCTGGAGAGAAGACAATGGTTGAGGAACAATGTCAGAAGCTTGACACAAGACAGCCTGTATTTGGGGGAATGTGAAGAATGCTCTATTGGTGACGTGGCTGGGATGAGAATGGGAATGAGGATTGCAAGACTAATTGAAAGCCATGTGTTTACCGAGGCTCAAAGGATCCCTTTTAGAAACAGGAACTGGGCCCGCATATGCCAATGAACAAGGCAAAATGGGTGCCCGTTGGAAACAAAAAGCGCCAAGATATGCTGGGCTGAACCACAGATACCAACGTTAATAATAAAGAAATTAACATGCGCAGGAAATGCAAAAGCTGCCAGGAGGCTGATAAGAGAGCATTATTAAAAAAGAATGAGCAGTGTAGCAGAGAAGTGAAATTAAGTTCTGCATTTCTTTCTTACCACGGACCCCCAAAATATTTTATGAGTAATAAATAGGTCTTGATTTACCGCAAAAATACCAATGAGGCTGGGGCCAAAATTTGCTGTTGACTCTCTGTCTGGCAAAATAAACAGATCCATCATCCATCAGCCAGCCAGTCACTGAGAATATGAGGAATTGCATCAGTCCAGGACGGGAGACTGATACCAGGTGGTTAAAGATGCCAGCTCTGGGGGCTGACTGCCTAAGTGCTCATCCCAACTCTGCCACTCACAAATGATGGGAGCTTGCAGCAGTGATTCAGCCTCATTGTTGCCATCTGTGAAATGGGCTCAAACATAGTGACTAACACATGGGATTGAGGTTTAAATGGACTGATGGGGAAACCCCTAGAGCAGTGCCTGGCCCCAAGGAAGGGCTCATCAGGGCCAGGTGTTACCACTGTTAAACAGCCATCCACCACTCCCTCCCCACCGCAGTCTACCTGCCAAGAACTTCCAGATGGCAGCTTTCTCTCTTGCTTTCTTTCTCCCTCTCTCCACACACACACATTCATTTCCAGACCACTGAAAGTAAATTTCAGCCTGCGTGATACTTCAGCACAAATGCATACCTTGTCCTACACAATCACAATATGATCACACCTAAGAAAAGTCATAATAATGCCATGGTACAATCTCACAACTAGCATGAACTTGGATAAAGAGCTCATCATGTGGGTTCACTGATAAAATTCCTTTAATCCCTCCCAACTGCCTCTCGGGTTAAAGTCCAAGGTCTCTCCAGTCTTGTACCTACTTTTAACTAAAAAGCAACCAGATGCAACTGATTCTTGAACTCTTTGCCAGATATAGCCTACACTTTCCTGCTCAATGATTTTCATCTATCAGGAATGCCATTGCCTTGAATATCTACTCTTTGAGGTTTTGCTCATTTAAATCTCAGCTAAAATTCTACTTTGTCCAAAATTTTAAAGCTCTTTCTAGATGAAGTGCATCTTTCTTTTCACATCTTCATGACATGTGGGAAGCTAGTGTGATGATGTATTTCATACGTGGAAGAGGGCAGGGACAGAAGAATCACAGAAAAATGGAATGGATCCCTGATCAAACTATGCCTGAAGTCCACATTACCACTGGACCTTTCCAAGATGCCTAGGTGGTCTCTACAGTGCACTCTGACTTAAGCTCCTTGCAACTGAAAATATCCTAATGGCCACTGTAGGGATTAGGGCTGACAATCACTGAGTCTTCTAAAGCCATGAAACAATAATAGAAAAGTACAATACAGGGGCGCCTGGGTGGCTCAGTGGGTTAAAGCCTCTGCCTTCGGCTCAGGTCATGATCCCAGGGTCCTGGGATCCAGCCCCACATCGGGCTCTCTGCTCCGCAGGGAGCCTGCTTCCTCCTCTCTCCTACCTGCCTCTCTGCCTAGTTGTGATTTCTCTCTGTCAAATAAATAAAAAATATATATATAAAAAAAGAAAAGTACAATAATTATGCTCCAGTTAGGTCAGAAACTTGCTGTTCCCCAAAAGCACTTCCCACTCTTCCTACCCTCGCTTTGGAAGGCTCTTCACCTGGAGGGCGCCTGTCTCCCTTCACCTGTCTTTTTAAAAAACTGAGATAAAATCCACATAACAAATGAACCGTTTTCAAGTGTATAAACAGTGGTTTTTAGTATATTTACAATGTTGGTCAACAATTATACTATCTAATTTTCTATTCATCACTCCAAAAAGAAACCCCATAAGCACTTACTCCCTATGGCCCTCTTCCAGCCCCTAATCTACTTCCTATCTCTGTGGATTTGCCTCTTCTGGACACTTTATAGGAACAGAATCATAGAGTATGTGGCCTCGTAGCATCTGGCTTCTCTCACTGATCATAATGCTTTCGAGGTTCATCCATGTTCTCATGTGTATTTGAACTTCACTCCTCTTTATGGCCGAATAATACTCTGTTGCCTGGGTAGACCACATTTTGTGTATCCATTCATCAGTTGATGGATGTTTGGGTTGTTTCTACTTTTTTTTTTTTTTCTTTTTGGTATTATTAGTGCACACATTTTCATCTCTCTTGAGTGTATACCTAGGGGTGGATTTGCTGGGTCACATGGTAACTGTTTAATTTTTTGAGGAAATTAAGACCAGACCATTTCACACAGCTCCCATTTTCTTTAACCATCCAAGTCCCACTTGTTCTTTCAAGACTCAGGGGGAAATGTCCTCCCTCTCCTTCTTTGGGGGAAGTAGGTCTCAAGGCAGGATGATTAGCCCTATCCTTTGTGATCCTGGAGGGCTGGGGGCTGAGCTGTTCTAGCATTCCCACCTGTCCTTGCCTGCTCTCCCTGACGCTGTCCCTGAACATTTCTGTCCCTCTGGGGGACAGAGACTGGGCCAGTCCTGAAAGCAGAGGCTATGCCTCCCCTGTTGTCATGGCCCCGCCATCTGGCACGCAGTTGGGCCCAGTCAATGAGGTTGTGGCAAAGGAATAAATGGCTCCTATCTCTGCGCCTCCTGGCCCGGCTGACTGTCGCAAGGGCTTCTCACAACGGAGGCAGGCTGTGCTGCAAGCCTCCGTAATGCAGGAGTGAGGGCATATAGGTGGGCACAGGGTGCGGGTGTGTGAGAAGGCCCAGGGCAGTGGGGAATATGCACTCAAGGGTGTGTTTTGAACACATGTGCAGAAGTTCACAGAGGACCACGCAGTGGGCCAGATGAGACTGACCCAACTGGTTCATGCCTAGAAGGGGGAAGTGAGGACGAGAGAGCCGTTAGGATGCCTGACAGATCAATGCTGGAGACAGGCCTTACCCTGGGGTGGAGCTCTGCTACTTCTGAAGTCAAGTTGCCCGTCTGTGGTCTCATGTGAGAACAGCATGGAGCATGGAGGGAGAGCTTGGATTTGGGGAGCAGCAGGCCTGGCCTCATGCTCCTGAGCCCCACCTGCTGCCTGTGCGGTCTAGAGCCTGTCACCTGACTGTGGGTCTCCGGGTGTTCACCAGCAAAATGGGAGCAGGTCTCTCTCTGCTCAGGGGCACGGTCAGGAGTAAGCGAGTGCACTTTGAGAGAAGTGCGCTGGAAGGTATTAAGCTACCGTGCAGCACTGCTCCTCAGGACCTCCCTGGGAGGCCGGCAGCAGAGCTGCATTCATTTCCTTATGGGGTCGGGAAGTGCAGAATCAGGAGTGAGAACAAAAGTCACAATGATCAAATTCCTTTGGTCAGGTTCAGTGTTAGGCCCTTGAACACGTTACACCAGTGAATGTTCCTGGTAAACCTATGAAGGAGGCATGGAGTTTTCCTAGTAGGTACCGGGGCTCAGAGAGGGTGAGTCTCTCACCCAAGGTCACACAGCTAGGAGATGGCAGAATATGGATCAGAACCTTGGCTTGTAGCATCCATGGCTACCTCATCATTCCCCCAAACCCACAGTGTAGGAGCCTAGTTTGTGCATGCATTCTATCTCCTTGGCATGTGAATGCATTTTCAGAAGGCTGCCATATATTTTTAATAATTGGTATGAACATGCAATCTCTCGTCAGCTGGCTTCCCGTCTGCTGTAAGACACAGATAAGAAAGAAAGTGCCAAGCGGACACAGGAAGATCCTCCATACCCGTTGGCAGAAATCACTCTGGCCCAGAGTTACCTTCCTGATTTAATTCTCTGAGCCTCTGTGTCTGACTCATGTAAGAAAATGACTTCTTGGGTGAAATATTCAAACGCCATGTGTGGACGTTCATTGTCTCGCTCCAGCAGCTCGGGGGATGAATGGATCCGAGGGGGGGGGCCCTGCAGTCTGGGTTGGGGAGTCAGAGTTAATTCCTCTGAGGTTTCTGAGCAGGAACGTGCTGGTCTGGGCTCTGGGGGCACAGTGACAAGGAGTCAGATGCAGGAAAATGGCAAGATGCGGGACTAGTCTTAGAGGGCTCGGGGCAGGGTGGCCAAGGGCCAGGTCATCAATATTGCTCTGTGCAATACCTTCACCGAGTACTCTTGATATGCTGGGTACAGGGTAAGGCCTTCTAGTCCTCCCCAAAGCCCTAGGTGGTCGGTCCTATTAATATTGAGACCCACACCATGGATGAAGAAACTGGCTCTCGGAAGTTGTCACTTGCCATATGTATGTGTCCCAGGGTTGCTGTAATACATTTCCATAAACCCGGTGTCTTAAAACAATAGAGATTTATTCTTGCACCGTTCTGGAAGCCAGAAGTCTGAAAACAAGGTGTTGGCAGGGCTCACCCCCTCTGAAGGCTCTGGGGGAGAATCCTGTGTGGCCTCTAGCTTCTGGCAGCTGCAGTTCTCGGGCTCGTGACCACGTTGCCCCCCATCTTTACTTCCCCCTCCCCATGGCCTTCTCCCCTCTGTCTCTGTCTGTCCTCTTTAATTTCTTATAATGACACTTGCCACTAGATTTAGGGACAACCTAGGTAATCCTGGCTGACTGTATCTTAAGATCTTTAATTACATCTGCAAAGACCCTTTTTCTAAATAAGGTTACATTCATAGATTCTGGGAGCGGGGATGTTGATATATCTTTGTGGGGTCACAATTTCACCCAGCGCACTTCCCTAACCTCACACACTATGGGGCTTAGCCGGGTTTTGAAGCTAAGCCTAATTCCAGAGTCCATCTGTTTAACCATTATGGGCCATACGCTATATACTTACCTGCTGTGTGATGCTGGGCTAATCACTTAACCCCTCTGTGCCTCAGTTTTCTCATCGGAATATAATGGTGAGAGCTGCCTGGGCTTGGTGTGAGGATTAAGTGGGCTGGCAAAATAAAGCATCTGAAACAGTGCCTAGCACTAGTCTGCACTCGCCATGAGCTGCTGGTGTTACTGTTTTTGCTCTTGTGATTACCAAGACAACACAGCTTAGTCGGAATCCTGCACGAAGGCGGACTGGGAGACAATGCTCTCAGATCTCAGTTTGCTGGGTTTGAACATCTGCTCACAAGTGCTCCACGCTCATGAAACAATTCACAGATGTAAGAGAGATTTAAACATTTATAAGAGAACACCATGCACAATGGATGCTAATAATTTCAAAACCATCAATGAAGAAAATATTCCTTTAAAACAAAACAAGTAAAACACAGGATTGATGCCGGGGTGGGGTGGGGGAGAAGGCAGGAAGATCCAGAAAACAACAGGCCCAATTTAGCAGAAGGGATCCCACGCCCCCTGATCCACATGGCCCTGGCTATGGACAGGTCCAGTGTGTGGCAAAGTCATCTGGGGCTGCTCAGTTCACCTCTCCAGCTTTGGTTTCCTCATCTCTAAAATGGGGATATTTAGCTGTGTTGTGAGCTGTGCCATGCCATGGAGATGTGAGGCCCTGTTGTCATTACAGTATGTGTTTACCAACTGTGAGTGCCTGTGCCCAAGTGGGACAGACTTGGTGTCAGGGCCCCTGTCCACAGAAGGGCAGGACAGTGTGTGGGCAGGGCGCTGAGAATGGGCAGGAGCTGAGATTCTGTTGCTCCTCCTGAGCTCTTGGGAGGGGCCCACCGTCTGTGTCGGCGTCCTCTGAACGGCACTGAGCATCCTGGGGTCATGGGAAGTGTTCCAGCCTGTGTCAAGGTCAAAATAACTCAGCACGTGAAGTTTAATCTGCTGTTGCTTTAGAAAGAAACTTCAGGCCCAACAAAGGCCAAAAATTACAAACACCCACTAAGTGGCCGATGGGTCCATTTCAGAGCTGCTGTGAGTGCCGAGCTGCCCAGACACTGTGGTCCCCTTGGCCCTTGCCTTCCTGTTGGTTTCTGTGGTTGGTGGCTCCCTGTGACTGCAAGGCACATTTTTTTTTTTTAACCTGCCTAAAGTTTTGGTCTGGAACTTGCTCACATGCCTCTCAACTGCAATGAAAAATATGGCAGAAATAGAAATCTTGCTGCTTTTTCTTCTTCCTATTCCTTGCTCTCTCTCTTCCATGGGGGAAAGAATTATTTGCATGATGATGAAGGATTTTCAGAAAATCACGAGACTGGAGGAGCTCATTCAGCTGTGGGGTTCACAGATGTGCGCCTTCCCAGGTGGCACTCTGAGTCTGCCTGTCCTTTGTCACCGTCGTATCCTGTGGCTGGGAGTGCACAGTGGGGCTTGGGAGGGGACCAGCTGGACTTTAGGTCTTCTGGATTCAGGTTTTTCTTCTCTTTCCTTTTTAGCCTTAACTATATTGTCCTGAGGTTATATCTAACTCTGGCATTCACAAGGCCATCCTGGATCCTTCCTAGAGACTGGTGAGTGGCTAGTCCGGAAGGTTTCAAGCCTGGCTACACAACAGAACCTGGGACAACTTAAAAAAAAAAAAAAATCCCAGGACCTTTGGCAATTCTGATTTTCTGGGGAGCGTGCTGAGCACCAAAATACTGAGCACCAGTATTTTATTTTTTAATTTTTTTTAAGGATTATTTATTTATTTGACAGACGGAAGTCACAAGTAGGCAGAGAGGCAGGCAGAGACAGAGAGAGAGGGAAGCAGGCTCCCTGCCATGCAGAGAGCCCGATGCGGGGCTCGATCCCAGGACCCTGAGATCATGACCTGAGCCGAAGGCAGAGGCTTTAACCCACTGAGCCAGCCAGGCACCCTGAGCACCAGTATTTTAAAAAAATCTCTTCTGGGCGATGCAGCTAGGATGGAGAACCACAAATGTAGCCTATCTTTAAGACGATTAAAAGATCTTCCTCCCCCATCTTTAAAATCGTACTTATTTTTCTTGTCACTATCAACTTATTTACCCAATAATTTAAGCCAGGAGCTGAGCAACCACATCACCTGGGCAAGAGGTTGCAAAGCTGAAAAGAGGCATGTCAGGGGGGGCATGCCCATTCATTCATTCATTCATTCATGCATGCATTCCTTTCCTCATCATTCATGTTTCCATTCAACCAACATTTATTAAGCATCTACTATGTACCTGCCAGGCCCTACGCTAGGCTTTGGGGTAGAGCCCTGAGCAAGACAGGCAAGGGCCCGATTTCATGGAGCTCACATTCTAGTGGAGGAAAACAGAAACAGAGGAGAGAGTGAGGGATTAATAATGTGCTGGAAAAGCAGGATGAGGTGAGACTGAATGTTGGAGGCCACATGTGGCTTGTTAATTAGCTAACGTGTCAATACTTCCCAAATCTATCTATACATTCAATGCAACTCTTATGAAAATCTTTGTGGTCTCTTTTGCAAACCTGGAAAAACTGATCCTATAATTCTAATGGAATCAAGGGACCCTGAATAGCCAAAACAGTCTTGAAAGAGAATAATGAAGTCCCAGGACTTAACGCTTCCCAATTTCAAGCTTACCGTAAGTGACAATAATCAAGACAGTGTGGTATTGGCGTAAGGACAGACATGTAGATTGATGGAATAAAATTGAGAACACAGAAATAATCCATACATCCATGGTGAATTGATTTTGTATAGGGGTTAGAAGACTATTCAATGGGGGAAAGAATATTCTTTTCAACAAATTGTCTTTGGACAACTAGGTATCTTTATGCAAAAGAAAAAATTTGTACCATTACCTCACACAGTAGAAAAAGTTAACTCAACACATAGAACGAACAACAACAACACCTTGACAGAATGCCTAAATGTAAAACAAATACTATAAAACTCTTAGAAAAGAAGTGAATGTAATAAATCTTCATGACCCCAGATCAGGCAATGGTTTCTGAGTTACAATATCTAAAGTACAAACAACCAAAAAAGAAATAAATAAACTGAATGTCATCAAAATTTTAAAAAGTTCTGCATGTCACAGGACAGCACTGAGAAAGTGAAATGACAGCCCACAGAACGAGAGAAAATATTCCCAAATCATATACCTGATAAGGATCTAGTAATATCCAGAATACATAAAGAACTCCTACAAATCAACAACGAGAAGACAAATCATCAAAAATGGGCAAAGGACTTGAAGAGTTATTTCTCCAAAGAAGACATGCAAATGGCCAACATGCACATGAAAAGATGCTCACGATGATTAGTTATTTGATAATAACTCTCTTCAAAACCCCAATGAGATATCCCTTCATACCCAACAGGATAGTTATACCCAAAGAGCAGATGAATGCAATTTTTGGCAATAATGTGGAGAAAACGAAACCCTCATACACTGCTGGGAATGTAAAATGGTGCAGTCACTGTGTTCCTAAAAATGTTAAGCAGCATTTTATATGACCCAGCAATTCTTCTGTGTATGTATGTGTGTATGTGTGTACCCAAGAGAACTGAAAACATATGTTTATGCCAAAACCTGGATATGGGGGCACCTGGGTGGCTCAGTTGGTTAAGCAACTGCCTTTGGCTCAGGTCATGATCCTGAAATCCTGGGATCAAGTCCCACATCGGGCTCCCAGCTCCGCGGGGAGTCTGCTTCTCCCTTTGACCTTCTCCCCTCTCTTGCTCTCTCTCTCTCTCAAATAAATAAATAAATAAAATCTTAAAAAAAAACTGTATATGCATGCTCAGCATTATTTCTAATAGCCAAAATGTGGGAAAAACTCAAATATCCATTAACTGATGAATGGACAAGTAAATGTGGTATATCCATATAAGGGAATATTATTCAGCCATAAAAGGAGTGAGCGTGGATCCGTGTTACAACATGGAGAAACCTGAACAACTTTATGCCAAGTGAAAGGAGCCAGACCCCAAAGGATGCATGTTGTACCATTCCACTGATGGGACGAGTCCAGACCAGGCAAATCCGTGAAATGTAAAGCAGATTCCTGGTTGCCAGGGGCTGGAGGGAATGGGAACTCTGGGGTGATGGGCCAAAAGAGAGGGGTTTATTCTGGGGATGATGAAATAGTTCTGAAATTAGATAGTGGGGATGTCCGCCGAGTCTTCTGAATGTATGAAAAGTCCCCGTGGAATACATTTTAAAACCAAATTTTATGGCATCTGAATTACATCTCAAAATAAACCATCAAAAATGATTCTTTCTGCTGTGTGGAGAATGGCTTGTAAGTAACAATGAGCGGGAACAGGGAGCCGGCTTAGAAACTTGGGATAAGAAGAATAAACAACTCCATGCCTTCCACCGTAATGGTTTTTCACTTAATCCCATCTCTTGGCCGGCTTTGCCTCATAGCTCCCTCTTCTGGGAGGCCAGATACTGAGCATGATGATGCTTTGGAATTTGGTGGTAGCAGTGGAGGTGGACAGAGTGATGGCTTAGGAAAGGGTTTGGTCCTAGAGTTTGCAGGATTAGTACAAAACCTTTCAGAGAAGATCCCACTGACGTCCCAATATGGTTGCTCTAAGGCTGAGTTCATTCAATTATTTACTATTCTTTATTGGGTACTATGTGCCAGGTGCTTTTCCAGGTGCTGGGGATCTGGCAGTGAATAAAAGACTTTTCCTCCCGCCACGTCCTTGCAGAGCTCACGTTCTAGGACAGGGCAGTATTTGTGACAGTGATAGGAAGTTGGATGGAATGTGCTAGACTCATGCATATAGAACGTGCTACCATCACTGTACTATCTATAGAGAACCCTGTACATCAGCACCTGGTTCTCCCTCCTCTGGGCACATAGCAGGACTGCTTTTCCCGCCCCACTGAACTCAGGCATTCACTGTTAACATGTTCTTCCCACTAAAACATGCGTGGAAATGACATGCGATGCTGTGGGAGTGGGAGCTTTAAAAGTAACGGCACGCTTTACCATGTACGCTTTCCCTTTGCCACAGAAACGGCCCCACCAGCTGCATCCCGGGGTTCGGACACTATGGGAGAAGCTGGAGTTAGTCCTTGATGGACAAGCATTTACTATTTCCAGTCCAGAGTTTTCTGTTCTTTTTTCTCCTACCACAGCAAAAGCTCGCACAACCTGATACAGGTTCTCTCTTACTTTTTCATCCTCTGAGGCACATTAAATGCAAATTCAATCCTGGCTCCTACTTTAGAAAAGGAAGCCCAGTCTCTCAGCACTGTCACTTAAACTTCCAACTGAGAATCTGGGGGCCTGTGTCAGAGAAAAGACGCCGTCGACGACAACTCCCCCCGCGTGTGTCTCTCTGCGTGGAGTTAATCTTGCCCACCTGGCTGTGGAGTCCTTAAGGGAGGCTGAGCATGGCAGACAGCGCCCCCTACCCCTATCCTATAAATGCTGAGGGAACACCCCAATGACACATAGTTTACAAAGAGTAAGCTGTTTGGAATTTTCCCCACTAAAAAGAGGGAAGGTCTCTGTAGGCACGACAGCTGATGCTTCTGCCGACACGGATGTGTGGGGTTGGAGGAAAAATCATCAAAATCTAAAGGCTCCTTTTGCTCAAGACCTGGAATGGTTTTACCAAGACACACAGTGGTCAGAAGACAACAGCATCCCAGAGAATTTTCTAGCCATTCTGCTCCAGGTACTTGAGAATTTCTAGTAAACAGATCATCACCCCTGGAGAGCGGTGCCAGATCTGGAAAGGACAGAGAATTTCTAGCCTCAGGGCTGTGCTTCCCGAAGGCAAAAGGGAAACCAACCAGGAAGACAAAAGAAACTAATCTCTCACATATCTAAGATGCCCTCTGATGATACAAGATGTTCCAGAAATGTGGCGGTGGCCGGCAGAGCCCGTCTGTCCACACATGGGGCCCACAACGCTGACTGCAGCCGGGGCTGAGCCGGAACCCACGCCAGAAGGCGAGTATCTGTGGACATCCTTAAATGTCTCTCTCGCATATTATTCCAATTAAATCTTGCCCGGCATTCTCATTTTAATAACTTAATATGGAATTTACACCTTGCCTGCTCTCCCAAAGGGCCTGAGGCAGCACACAATAAAAGCCCAAACACAACAGGACAGTTAAAAATAAAGACACACGATCAGAAAGCGAGATAATCCTCCAGGAACCCGAGATAAGATGGTTATTGCCGTCGGAGTGTTGAATCTGGCTCCTGCTTTCTGGCAGCCGAGGTTAAAAAGAAAACGGAGTGCCTTATTCACTTACAACTGCCTGATCGAAGGAAGGAAGCAGATACAAGTTCACGGGGAGAGCACAGCCCATTTCCTGGTGGTATATTCCATGAGGATCTAGGCTGTGGATCTTCATCTCATGGGCACTAAGTTATAAACTGAACAACAGTCCTTTAGAAAAGATGCTGAATCATTCTTCAATTGGCAGCTTTAGCCCCATGAGTGGGCCCAGGATAAAAGGTGAGGGTGTAGTATTAAATTAAATTGCAACTCGGCGAAGACATTTCTTGGAGAAGCCGGCTTAATGGGCCCAGACAGATGGGTTGAATTTGGACATATGGAGGCATGGGGAGAGAGTTCCAGGTGAAGGAAACAATTTATTCAATAAATATTTACCGAGTTCTTACTCTGAGCCAGGCCCTGCCAGTGAGTGGGTGCTGGGGACACAGAGATGGCCCTGACCTCCGAGGAGGTCACAGACGTGGGGAGCCAAGGTGCACAGACAGTCAGTTACGAGTGTTGTGACTGGAATGAGAGGGCAAAGAGGGGAAGGGGCCTAGGCAGACGCACCCAAGGCGGTTCGCATGTTCCAAAGGGTCCTGGAGAAGATGCTTCCAAGCTGCCTCTTAAAGGTCAAATAGGAAACTTTTGCATAAAGATGGCATTTTGGGGCGGTCATGAGCATGCTCTGGGTAGAGAGGACAGCACGTCCAAAGGTGTGGGGGAAGAGAGAGCGTGAGGGGGTGGAGGATGGCCGATCATTCAGGGTAGCTGAGCTCAAGGAGTGAGGAGTGGGTCACAGACAGGGAGGCAAGTGCAGTCAGAACACGGAGGACCTCCTGGCCCACTAAGGAGTGTGGGCTTCGTCCTCTAGCTGATGGGAGGACTTGAACTGGGAGAATGACTTGGCCAGAAGCTCAGAGGCTCTAGCTGTCTTCAGGGAGTAGTCAGGCCAACTGGGGCACACCTCAGCTAGCAGACTCTGCCAGAGGTCCTTGTGGGGTGCCCCACTCCCCTGCCTGGAGTTGGTCCGCATCTGGCCCGGGCCCCAGCCCAGCCTCCAGGACCCCATGGATGACTAGGGATGATAAAAACCTGTCCCACTGTCCAGGGCTGACACTGATGACACATCACTTGGAAGGTGACCTTTTGCATCGAAGCTCTGGACCACCAGGCCACCTGTGAGCAGCCCACAGAGCAGAGTGGACCCCGATTCTCAGCACTACCCTCACCCTGGCCGTTCTGGCATCTCTTTATTTCAAAATGAATAGAGTGAGATGGAACTTGGACAAGCTTTATAAGGATACCAGATGTTTTCAGAAAGTATGTGCTCTGTGATTGGATTTTTTTTTTTTTTTTTTTTTTTTTTTTTTTGCAGAGCAACTGTGGAGGGAGGTAGAAGATAAGAGTTAAAATTATTTAAAACTCTATGTATTTGCCTCTTCCAATATCCGTTGCCATAGAAACATACTGGAATAAGCCACCAGTTTCAAAGCCAAGTGTAGTCTATGACTTTGAAAGCCCTGGTTTGCTTCCGCAAAAAGGATGGTAAAAGCATGGAACGTGGAGGGAAGTTTGAAATACCCCTCTGTTCCAGAGTGCCCTTACCTTGATTACTGCCCAAAAGGCCAGAAAGCCACAGAACCCAGGTGCTGGGAATTCTCGAAGCAGGCTGCTTGCAGCCTGTGGAGATAGCCTTTCACCATTTCCATAAATAAATGCCACACACATGGCTCCCATGGGTGACTGGACTGCACGTGATTCTGTTTCTTGTTGCAACCTGCCTGGGAGCAGATGGGGGAAGTCTTTAGGGAGGGCAGGTGCTCTCAGGATGCTGCCTCAGTGGCTGCCCTGAGGCTCTGTGGGGTGTTCAATGCTCAGCGAACTCTAGTGCTGTCCGCCATTTTCTCTTCCCTTCAAAATCATTTCAGAGCAGTCACGTGGAAGGGTAAGAGGTGGCCTGGTGTAGAAGGCAGGTTTGGGGAAAAAACAAACAACCTTTCTACTAGATGTATAGACTATCTTCACACCATTAGTATATCCTGCTTTTACTTTAGGGATAAAATATCTCAAATTATTTTTCTTAAAAAAAAAAATCCCCTATGGGTGTGTGTGTATGAATACACATAGGGTCAATTCTTGGTTTTCATCTTACTTGATCTAAAAGCAGCCTTTGACATACTTCATCAAAACTTCCTCTTGAAACACTTTCTTCACTTAGTGTCCTAGACACCAGACTCATCTGGTTTTCTTCCTATCTTGGTGGCTTCTCCTTCTAGGTCCTTTGCTGTTTCTCTCCTACCTTTCTGATGTCCAAACCCTGGAGCAATTGAGGGTCTGTCCTTGGTCCCTGTCTCTTTTCCATCTATATGCCCCACCCCCCATCCAGCACTGTCTCAGTGCCCTCATCCAAGGTTTTCAATGCCATTCATATGTTGACCACGTCCAAATTCCCATCTCAGGCTTACACATCTCCCTGAACTCCAGACCCATGTATATTACACCTACTCACCATCACCACTAGTAAAGTAGTATTCAAAAAATGAGTCTTTCCCCTTTTTCTTGCGAATACACATCACAGTTAAAAAACCCCTTTTAGCATACTTGGCAGATTTACCCACACCTGCTCTATCTGAAATGCAGAAACGGCCAATCTTCCCATCAGATGCTGTAAAGCAGAGGAAGGGAGGGCTGAGATGCAATGTGGGAGCACTAAGCCTGGGGCCAAGTCATGGAGGGAACCTGTCATTCCTCACCTTGGTCTGCAGTATTTGTCTCAGGGAGCTCTCCCTCCTTCAAATGCCCCCTGTGCATAGGCAGCTCTCCCTCCTGGCTACTCCCTTCCTTCCTGACCACTACCTCGAAATTCCCTCCCCAGGATTCTGTCCCATCAGGGCTTTGTGGGTGCTCAGGCTCTAGTCAGGACATCTTCACTTCTTACCGCACCCACTCCTTGCGTGACTACTCTCACTCCCACGGCTCCCATCCTCGATGTGTTAATTGCCCTCCACCCCCATCTCAATCTACTGGACAAACTATTCCTTTATGCCCCATGACATCTTTTGAGCCCCTCTGCCCAGAAGTGAGACCCTCCCATTCCCTCCCAAACCTGCTCCTTACTCTGCACCCTGCCTCAGTGAACAGGTCTGCCACCCACCACCCTAAGATCCCGGCATTGCCCTTGCTGGTTCCCTGTCCCACCCTTTAGAGTCAATCAATCATCAAGGCTTGTCATATCTGCTTCCTTAATCTCTCTCAAAGCCACCCACTTCTCCCTGTTCCCACTGCGACTGCCCTGCATTAGGTCACCATCAGCTCCTGCCTGGATTATAGCAAAAACCATCTCTGAGCCATCTCTGGGCCTCCAGCCTTGCCCCTCCATCTGTTCTCACCCTGCAGCCAGGGCAAACCTGATCATGTCACTTCCCTGACTGAATGTCTTTAATTTTGAAGTTTAAACTCCTCTGTTTAGCACATAATGTCCCTAACGATCAGGCTCTGACCACATCTTCATTTGTCTTTCCTGTCACCTCCCCAAAGGCACTCTTGGCTTTGGCCAGCAGAACTATTTCAAAGTATCTCTCTCACACACACATACACAGACACACATACACTCTCTTTAGGAAGAAAAAAATAATGTACTAACATCATTAATATAGTGAGAAACTAGGTGCTTTCTTTTTTTTTTTTTTAAAGATTTTATTTATTTATTTGACAGAGAGATATCACAAGAGAGGCAGGCAGAGAGAGAGGAAGGGAAGCAGGCTCTCCGCTGAGCAGAGAGCCCGATGTGGGACTCGATCCCAGGATCCTGAGATCATGACCTGAGCTGAAGGCAGCGGCTTAACCCACTGAGCCACCCAGGCGCCCGAGGTGCTTTCCCTCTAGGAATAAGGTTGGAACGTCTCCTCACCATTCCTATTCAACGTTGTACTTGGAGCCCTAGCTAATACAAATATTAGACAAAAAAGAAATAAAAAGTATATGGATGGGAAGGAAGAAATAAAATTGTTTGCAGTTGACATGATTGTTTAGGCAGAAAGTTCCAAAGAGTCAACAAAAAAACCTCCTGGAGCTAATAAACAATTATACAGCAAGGTTGTAGGATATAGGTTAGTATACAAAAGTCAACTGCTTTCCAATATGCCAGATATGAGCAACTGGAATTTGAAATTAAAGATACAACGCCATTTGCATTTTTACTAAAAGCAAAGTAAAATACTTAGGTATAAATCTAGCAAAATATGTATAAGATCTACGAGAGGAAATCTATAAAACTCTGATAAAAGAAATCAGAGAAGACCTAAACAAAGGGGGAGATGTTCCATATTCATGGATAGGAAGATTTAATATTGTTAAGATATCCATCCTTTTCAAATTGGTCTACAGATTCAACACAATCCCAAACAAAATCCCAGCAAGGCACTTTGTGGATATTAACAACCTGATTCTAAAGTTTATGAGGAGAGGCAAATGACCCAGAATAGCCAATACAATACTGAAGAAGAATAAAGTTGGAAAGCGGACACTATTTGACCTCCAGACTTACTATAAACCTATAGTAATCAGAACAATGTGGTATTGGCAAAAGAACAGACAAATAGATGAATGGAACAGAATAGAGAGTCCAGAAATAGACCCATACAAATATAGTCAACTGATCTATGACAAAGACACAAAGGCAATGGAGAAAGAATAGTATTTTTGATAAATGGTGCTAGAAAAACGAGACATTCACGTGCATAAAAATGAATCTAGAAAATGACCTTGTATCTTTTCACTAAAGTTAACTCAAAATGGACCACAGACCTGAATGTAAAATGCAAAGCTATAAAACTTCTGAAAGATAACAGGAGAAAAATCTAGGTGATCTTGAGCTTAGCAATGAATATTTAGATGCAATACTGAAAACATGCTCAATGGAAGAAAAAAATATAGGTTGGACTTAATTAAAGTAAACAATTTGTGTTTTGCAAAACACCCTGTTAAAAGAATGAAAAAACAAGATACAGACTGAGAGCAAAGATTCACAAAACATATCTGATAAAAGACAGGCATCCAAAATATACAAAAAAACTTTTAAAACTCAACTATAAGAAGACAATCTCATTAAAAAGCGAGTAAAAGTCCTAAACAGACAGTTCGCTAAAGAAGATATGCGGGTGGCAAATAAGCACATGGAAAGATGCGCCACATAACACATCATTAAGGAAATGTGAATAAAAATAAAAATGTGATATCACTTCGTACCTACCGAACAGCTAAAATCCAAAACACTGACAACACCAAATGTTGAGGAGGATGTAGAGAAACAGAAATTCTCATCCATTGCTGATGGGAATGCAAAACGGTCCAGCCATTTTGCAAGACAGTTTGGCAGTTTCTTACAAAGCTACACATAGATTTCGCATATGAGCCAGCAATCATGCTCTTAGGTGTTTACCCAAATGACCTGAAAACTTATGTCCACACAAAACCCTACACAAAAATGCTTATAGCAGTTTTATTCATGATTGCCCAAACTTGGAAGCAACGAAGATGTCCTCTGATGGGCAAATAAGTTGCGGTACGTCCATACAAAGGAATATGATTCAGTGATAAAGCAATGAGTGATCACGCCATGAAAAGACATGGAGGAACCTTAAATTTGTGTTGCTAAGTTGAAGACACTCGTCTGAAAGGGCTACCTACCATATGATTCCAACTACATGATATTCTGGAAAAGGCAAAGCTATGGTGACAACAGAAAGATCAGTGGTTGCCAGGGGCTGGCCGACTTTACTAAGGGCATTTAGGACAGTGAAACCCTTCTGTACGACCTGTAATGGCAGATGCATGACTTTTGCATTTGGCAAAACCTATGGAATGTGCAACACAAAGAGTGAACCCCACCTAACCATAAATTATAGATTTTAGTAAATAATAATGAATCAATATTGGTTCAGCAATTGTAACAAATACATTCCACAAAGCGAGATGCTAATAATAGAAGAAACTGTGGGGTATATATGGGAACGCTCTGTGCTTTCTGTTAATTTTTCCTGTCAACCAAAAACTGCTTTAAGCAACAAAGCCTATTAAGTATACATTTAAAAAATGATACATATCATACATTGAGAATAGGGTCTGGCATGTAACAAGTGCCCTATAGATACTGTTTGCATGGAAAGGAAAAAGGCGTGGAGCTGGGATGTCTCCAGTAGGACCACAGAACCAGGTTTTCCTTCTCTGGACACCTGTGTGTACTCAGAATCTCCTCCGCGGGTCCTCCCCGTTATTTGCCAACTCTTCATCCTGTTTACTTCTAACCACTAACAGAATCGACGTGATCTGAAGTGCTCCTGCTTGGTCATTTGTGTGTTTACTAGCTGCCCCCAACTAGCCGGTGGGCGCCATGAGCCCAGTGGCCATGGCTCCCATGCTTACTTCTGTCTCCCCAGGGGAAGATGTGGGCAGGGGTGCTGGCTGGGCACCCTGTGTGTGTGGGTGGGTGGGGGTCCTCTGGGACGTGGCTTTGTCTCGGAGAAGCTGGGAGTCCAGTGAGGGCCAGGGCAGGGAGGCACCCAGCAGAGCTGAACAGCATGATAAGTGTCCCAACAGAGAAGTGTCAGGAAGCCAGGCTCAGGAGTGGGGAGGAGCAGGAGCTTAAATCTGAGCCAGAGAACTCAGAGACACATCCCTGGAGAGATAACCAGGGGCCTGGAACTGAAGTTCATTTGCTTGTGAGAGAACATTCTGGAAGGGGGAACCACACAGGCAAAAGCCTGAAATCGTGGCACAGAACAAGGGCTATGACTAGAATCCTGAGATGTTCAGGGCGTCCAGAGTGTCCAGAGCAAAGGAAGGTGTCCAAGGTCAACGGGGGGTGGTGGGTGGGGACAGACCACAAAGGTCTTTGATCACTTTGCCCCCAAGCAGAGACTTTCTCTCTCACTGGGGGTCCTGAAAAAAACAGCCCCTTGAAGGACAGTTTAGGACAGCCCACCACCTGGCTGGTCGGAGAGAAATCAACCCGCTGCCTGGTGCCATTTGGTGGGAGAACGGCAATAAGCCGACAGGGCTGCGGGTCGACAAATCAAAGGGTTCTGCTGCCATGGCAACAGAATGAGAAGGCAACCCTAAAAATAAGAGGAGGAAAAGAGGAGCAGGCCAGAAAAGGTTCACAGAGACATCTCAGCAGATACCTGGAGGGAAACCGAGCTGGAGGGTCTGGGCCGAGAGCCAGGTAGCTGGCTCTCCTCCAGGCCCCACATTGGAAAGTCTGGATGTCCCTGAGCAGGAACGCCCCCTCCCCAGACTCAGTCTCCTCATCTATGCAGTGAGGCATTTCCGTGGCCCCTCCCCCCGCTCCTCCGTTTGAGACCCTTTGCCTTAGAAGGTTGTGCATGGCGTAGGTTTCTCCGCACAAGCCATGGAGAGCCTCGGTACTTATTTCAGAAAGGATGGGAAGAAAGGTACGGACGGTCAGCAGCAGTGAACTGTCACTTACTCTAATCCGACTGCACAAGGTTGACCTTCTTTAAAGGGTCTGGGGGACTGGCTTCCCAGGGATCCCCTTCCTGAGTCTCCTGACTCAGGCTGACGCCAGCCCTGCAGCCCCCCTCCATGTCACAGCCAGAGCGTGGGGGACCCCCGGAGCGTACTTGGCCTCCACCTTAACCTTGAGTGGAGGACAGGTCCGGCCTCAGTCCATCCACCCAGCTCCGGGTCTTCAGGACGGCTCTGCCTGATTCCCTTTCTCGTCCCTGATATCCTGGGTCCTCAGTCTGGCCGGCGCTCCAACCTGAGCCCTTGCCTGCACAAAGTGAAAGCGCCTCCCTGCCTTGCCCACTGCACAGATCTGTGCCTGTGGCCAGGGTCAGCAAGAGCCCCTAAAAACGGCAGAGCGCCCTGTGTGAGCTGAAGGGCGGGGAGGATAGTGTAGCGCGTGAGAGGGTAGTTAGTGGTGTTGCTGCTAACCTGCTACGTAGCCTTGGGTAACTTTGATAATCTCTTTGGACTTCTGTCTCCTCATCACTAAAATGGGGCTAAGGGTAGCATGCGGGCCACAGTTACTGGGAGGCTTCAGTGAGTTCATGCACGGAGCTGGCTATCAACATCACCGCGGTTGCCATCATTGCCATCAGGGCTTGTGATCTGCAACCCCCCAGCTCTCCCGAGCCCAGAAGCCCAGTCAGCCACGATGGTTCTTCCTCCTGTTGACATGCTGTCTGGATTTCCAACTCCTGGCAGTGCACGGAAACTCCCCAGGGTGCAGTGGGGGGCAGGACTGCTCCTTTGCAAACTGTATACTGTGAGTGGTGACCAGGCATCCCCTCCCCTCTGGAAGCAGCCCCAGGGACCTCCTGCCCCCTCAGCCAACGGTTATAGCTCGCATCTGGGCCTTCCTCCTTGCCAGTACTGGCCATGCCTGTTGGAAGTTCTGCTTCTTCCCAAGGTGAGGCCAAAGGCATGAGACAGAGACCTCGGCCCTAATGGAGTCTCGTACGTCTGCGTGGGCAGGGAACGGCATTCTCTGCCCAGGCTCTGGCTTCCTGACTTCTCACTATGCTGAGTAAACCCTCTATCTGTTCCCCTGCAAATAAAGCTGGGAATCTTATTTGCTAGAAAACCATCTTGTCTGGAAGGGTAAAAACCTGTCTCCAGGGCATAAAACAACCATTTCCACATTAGTTTAAGAATCCACACTACAGTCCATAAGAAGATTTCTCTAATAATGCAAAGTCTGATTCTCTCGGTAGAATTTGCTACACCGTAAGATCAGGACGCACGCCACACACCATCCAAGCCCAGCCGTCTCCTACAAAGGCAAGGTTAATTATGCTAAGAGCAAGGCAAGAAAACCACAACTTCCAAAGGGTCTTGAACTTCCCTACTCTGGAGCATCCTGGGAAGACCAGTGTGAGCAGAGGGCATGGCGGAACACAAGACTGTTAAAACATATAATTTCAGGTACTTTTATGTAAGGGTCTTTATTTTAACAGAACTCCTCACTTTGAAAATCTCATAGTAACCAGAAGTAGCTATCAGAATGTTTACTCCCGAGAAGCATTCCTTAGGGAACTTGCTTTAAAGAGATTGAAACGCAATGTCATTTCTGGACGGATGGATCCTATTAATAGGGGCTTCGAAAACGTGCAGAGAACATACTCATTTAAAGAATCCAACATTTCTTATTTCTGCATATATTAATATCACTAGACAATCCTTTCACCTTGTTTCCCCCAGGAATGAAGACTTTCTATCAGCCTTTCTGGAATGTGTGTCAAATGGAAGGAAACCAGACTAAATGAGGAGTTTCTGATGGGGAATGTGGCTCCACGTGGTGCTGTGAAGACTCCCCTGGAACGACCTTGATTTCTTCTTAAGCAGCGCACCTGGGGTGGTCGGGGCGACGTGCTGCCTGTCTGTCCTGGGGTGTCTAGGAGCAGCATCCCCGCAGGCCCCCCTCCTGCCACCATGGGCACTTACCTCCATGCTGTACCTCTCCACTGTCCTCCTCAGGGGATCCACAGCCTGCCAGCAAATCAGGATACACAGGTCGATCAGCAGCATGCCCCCGACAATCACCAGCAGCTTCTGGTCCTTGATGATCTGCAGGGAGGGCAGGGCCAGAAGGCAGAAGACGTGAGAGAGGTTCCCCACCAGCCGAGGGACGGACTCAGGGGTTTCAGAATCCCCCGAGACTCTCTATCACCCACAGGATAAATCCAGCCAAACTCCTTAGCTTGGCATTCAAGGCCTTGCATGAGCTGGGCTCGACCACTCCCAAGACACACTTATTTAGGTTTGAGGACTACTAGTTTCTGGATCTGCTGTGACTGCCAGCACCCCACCCTCAACTCTTACCCCCAAGCCTTTCTAGGTGCTGGTTCTGTTTGAGACATTCTCTTCTTTCTGTTTGGCAAACTTAATGATCTTTAAAGGCCCAGATCTATGGCCACTTCCTCCACAAAGTCCCCTCTAACTCCCACAGCAGAATTAAGTACTCCTATAGGATTTTGATCACATACTTAGCTGGAGAAGTCACAGTTACTGCTATTAGGAGAACAGGGAGAAGAACAGCTACTGTTTAATGAGCACGTACTCTGTGCCTGCCTCTAGGCTGATTAATGGATTACATATATTATCTCTAATGAAGGCAGATACTATTATTATTCCCACTTAAAAAAAAGAGATTTATTTATTTTAGACACACACAGAGAGAAAGAGAATATGAGTGGAGCAGGCAGGAGGAGAAAGAGGATCTCAACTAGACTCCACACTGAGTGTGGGAGCCTGACACGGGGCTTGAACTCACGAACCCGAGATCATGACCTGAGCCAGAACCAAGAGTCAAACGCTCAACTGACTGAGCCACCCAGGCACCCCTGATAATTCCCATTTTATGGATGAAGACACTGAGGTTCATGAGGGACTAAGGAACTTGCTCAGCATCATACAGCTCAGAAGAAGCGAAGTCCAGATTTGAACCAAGCTCCATCTTTCTCCAAAGTCCACACCCTCAGACATTCGAGGGCCAACCAGATGCTATAGTGACCAGATGCTGTATTTTCTTATTCCGTCCTTCTCAGGAAACTGGGGAGCCCCTGACAGAAGGGAAGTCGATTTTACTTTTTTGGTGCATCCGCAGTACCTAGCCTGGCAAGCAGTAGGCACTTAAAAGTTTGATGGATCTGGGGTGCCTGGGTGGCTCACTGGGTTAAGCCTCTGCCTTTGCTCAGGTCATGATCTCAGGGTCCTGGGATAGAGCCCACATCGGGCTCTTTGCTCAGCAGGGAGCCTGCTTCCTCCTCTCTCTCTGCCTGCCTCTCTGCCTACTTGTGATCTCTCTCTCTGTCAAATAAATAAATAAAAATCTTTTTTAAAAAAGTTTGATGGATCTAATTGAGATAGGAAAATTTAAAAAAGCAATATAATTTCCATCCCTTTTTGCTGCCGGGGATGTCTTAATTATACGGTGGAACTCCCACCCCACTGTAGGTCTGTTTTGACGGGGGCTAGCCCAGGGACAAATGCTGCCAGCTCTGAAGAGAACCTGTATTTCATTCATTGCATGGTTATGTGCCCCCTCGCCCAACAGCTAATGTGATGAAGTCGTTCTGGAAGACCCTATAGAAAAACAAACCAAACTGAGGCAGAAGCTTAAGAAATATCACCAGGTTTGGCTTTTAATGATGAGAGCCATTTTAAAAGGAGAAACAGAAACTCAAGAGGCCTCTGTGTTGCCGAATTATAAAAGAATAGGGAAGTGTCGCTGAGTTCCTGCCAAAGAGATCAAATCCACCAAAACTGCTTTACGTGGGGGCTGGGCACTGGCAAAGCTGCCTCTTTGAGATTTTCCAGAAGGACCAGGTGAACCACCGATGCTCTACAGAAATCCTGTTTAACCCTTGCTCTCTGAGGAACTAGGCAAACCCCTGCTAGCCTTGAGAAAGCAGGGCAAAAGGAAGACATGCCCGAAGTGTTTAGGACATGGAGGACAGGCTGCAAGGGGCCTCCTTCCTTAATGCTCACTCAGGGCTGTTTGAGCCCCAAAGCACGTGCCCACGCTGTGCCTGACCCCGGAAGGTCCTTCTCCCGACCTCCTGCTGGCATCCCCCTACTCTGGCTTCAACACTGAGCCGGAGCAGCTGCTTCGCTAGGATCCCAGGCATACCCTGCCCAGGGCACAGGCTGCAGCCATGTTCCGGTCAGAGTAGAGGCAGGGACCAACTTGTCTCCCTCCTGTGCCCCAGCGCCTCGGGCAGAGGCCAGCTCTCAGAGCTTCCCGGGGAATTTTTGCGGGAATGAGTGAATGAGCCTCAGAAAGAAGCCAGGAGGAAGTGGCATCATTAAGCACAGGAGTGATGGGGAGCCCTCTGCCGCATGGAAGGGTAGAGCCAGGTAGGAGCTGGCGTAGGTGTCCTGGTGAGCAGGGAGGAGGCTCGATTCAGAGCAGTGACTATTGTGATGGTCAGGAAGATTCCGGGGCTGTAAATATCAGGCAGGTGGAGTTGCTGGCTTCAGCCTCTGAGTCCTCTCTCCCTCGCCAAACCTCCCCCACCAGCAAGGGCCAGCACCTTCAGATCCCCTGAGACAAAAGTTCTATGACTCTTCACAGCCTGCCTTCCAGGAGGCAGTGACCTTGAACGTGCTCAACACTGATTATGTCAGTGCACACTGATGCCATTACCCTGAGCTCTCTCTTTGAGTCCAGGAGGTTACCAGTGCTCCATTCTCAGTGGGTGCAAAGGCATACAGTAATAATGATTAAGCTCAGGTTCTAGAATAAGATTTGAGTGTGAATCTTACTAGTAAGCTGTGTGGCCTTGGGTAAGTTTCCTAACTCCTCTGAGCCAGTTTCCTCATCTACAAAATGGGGGCAATAACCACATAAACTGTCTTAGATTACCAAAGTCTGGCTTATTACAACTGTTCAATGGCTGTCAGCTATTATTATTAAATATCATTTTCCATTGTTTTCTAGAGCAGGGATCAGCAAACTATGGATTTGGCCCACTGCTTGTTTTTGTAAATAAAGTTTTATTGGAATACAGCCATACCCATTCATTGACATATTTGTCTATGGCTGCTTTCATAATCCAACTGCAGAGTTTAGTGGTTGCAACAGCAACTCTATGACCTGCAAAGTCCATATTTGGCTATCTGGTTTTTTTACAGAAAAAGTTGTCTGATTCCTGGTTTACAGAAAAGAGCATTTGTTTATTTCTTCAAGAGACTTTAGATATTTTGACTGATTCAGACTGGTCTTCTGCTAGGACTGACTCACTGCCTAGTTTCAGGGATGCCATTCCAGGGGAGTACAAAGTAAATTGTGCCCCCGGAATCGTGCAGTACATATCACTCAGACGACTGGTGCTCTCTGGTGAAGTTGCCGAAAGCTCTCTCTTGGCATTTTATTGAAGTTGAGCCCACATGAAGTCTGAGATGATGTCCCCATGGTTCTCTCTGCAAAAGTACCAAGTCATATGGGAACCTGCCTTTTTGTTTTAATTAAAAAAATTTTAAAGTAATCTCTACAACCAACATGGGGTTCAAATTCACTACCCTGAGATCAAGAATCTCCTGCTCCACTGACTGAGCCAACCAGGCACCCCTGTAGTGAACTTGCTGTGTCCTCCAAAAAAATCTGCAAAAAAAAAAAAAAAAAAAGATCTCATCTCTGCTTTTGTCTCAAGGCCTCAATTTGGTCCTATTAAGAGGCAGAATGAAGACTGTAGTAAGTCTTCCAATTCAAGATTTTATAATTGAGCTTTAGAAAAAAACCAGTAACATGCCATAAAAACACCAGATTTGGAAGCATGAAGTCACCGTATGTCAGTATGTCCTTTAATAGGCTTCTTTTCCTTTAATGTCTTTAAAAATGTGGCCATATGGGGTGAAGCTTGGGTATGAGTGTTTGGGAGGGCATGCCACTGTGGGTGGGGGAAGGAGGAGGCACGATCAAGGGAAGGACAAGAAGGATAAAAAGACTGTGAAAACAGTGTATACTGCATTTACAAACTTATGTAAATCTAGTAAACATGTCAGTAAAAAAATGAAAGGACCCATCTTTAAAAAAAAAGCCTAAACTTAAAAAAAAAAACAGTAAAACAAGACAATAACAATAAAAACCAACCTTGGCTATATAAAGGGTTGGAATCATGGAGAATTCAATCCCAGTTTTGACCTGCAGTTGCTGCAATCCTTTTAAGACAATCTGGTTCCTGGACTTGAGCTTTTGCTCCATATAAGGTATAAATTTCTCTTCTACACCTTTAATCTCCTCTTATTTGTTGATAAGGGATGCTTGGCGGCAGCACTGCAAACCTGTTCTGGAGTAACTAGAAAGCGAAACTAGAGTAAAACGTTTCTCCCCTGGAATGGTGTGTTCATCTGGCCTTAGTCTTTTTTGTACCAGACAAAACTGGTGATCAGATCTTGTACTCCAAGCCTCTGGCAGTTTCTCAGACAAGCCCCTTTCCAGGGCGCCTGGCCCACCATCAGCCTGAGTTCCGTTGGTCCGGCCGCCCAGGGGTGGAGTCAGTTGCCTTGCTCTGGGCCCCAGCAGGTGAGGCCACCGCACAGCCCTGCCCCCCACAGAGCTCTCAGACAACTGAACTCCCCAAGGCTTCCCTGACATGTTTTGTCAATTGTTGGCAGACAACTGGAGTGTTCTTCCTCAGCGATCACATGAGTAATGGAAAATAAGGGCTGGTTCTTTATTACAGATGACAATACGGATGAATCACATATTGACACAAAGGAATCAACGCTGTGATTCTTAGAAGCCCGGATGGAGTTGTCATAAATGGCAGAGCAGTTCTAACCACAGCCACGTGCAGGAGGGGGCCCAGAAGTCACTTGTCCCTTGGGGCCTTCTCAAACTTTGGCTTGCCCCGGCATGGCTAGGGGAGCTGGGAAGAGAAGGTAGGACCCTGGGCTTCAACCCAGGAACCTGATTCTTGGGGCTGGGGTGGGGCTTGATAATCTGTATTTCTCCTCTTCTCTTCTTCCTTCCTTCTTTTTTTTTTTAACGATTTTATTTATTTATTTGACAGAGAGAGAGAGAGAGAGAGAGAGCACGCAAGCACAAGCAGGAGGAGGGGCAGGAAGAGGGAGGAGAAGCTCCCGCTGAGCAGGGAGCCCGATTCGGGTCTCGATCTCAGGACCCTGAGATCATACCTGAGCCAAAGGCAGATGCTTAGCCAACTGAGCTGCCCAGACACCCCTCTGCATTTCTTTTTAAGAGGAAGTTCCACGCCCAGCATGGAACCCAACGTGGGGCCCCAACTTACGACTGTGAGATCAAGACTGAGCTGAGATCAAGAGCAGAAGGCTCGACGGACTGAGCCAGCCCTGCAGCCCAAGAATCTGCATTTCTAACAAGCTCCCAGGGGATGCCTAGCACGTTGCTGGACCAGCCCACACTCTGAGTAGCCTTGATCTAGACCAGAGGGCTTCCACTGCGGCTGTATATTAATATCACCTGGGAAAGTCTTAAAACCAGAGAGGTGGTTTCAACTGGCTTGGGTTGGAAAACTTCTTGGAGTTTTCAAAAGCTCCCATTTGAATGAAATGTGCAGTCAGGACAGATGGAAGGGAGTTGTCAGAAATGCTGCTGAGGTTATGAAGGAGGGCCCTTCAGGTGAGCACAGGCAGTGTGGGTGGCAGAGACAGACTCTTTCCTCCCTCTAAAAGCAGCCTGCAGTTTCCCTAAGGTGGTCCAGGTAGGGGGCAGGGGGCAGAACAAAGAGGACGGTCCTCCCTCACCCAGACAGCAGCTCCTATAGCAGCTCTGGCAGGTGGAGGGCTGAAGAGTGAGTGGTGCCATTGGGGACCACACAGAACCACAGCCAGGAGATAGTACCATTTCAATATGGCCCCATCTTACAGATAAGGAAACTGAGGCCCTGACAGAGGACGACATCTGCTCAAAGACCCACAGCAGGTCCACTGCTCCGGGGGCAGAACAAGAGGGGCGGCTGCTGTAGTGGGATCAGCCTGCCCCCCTCCAGTTTTTGTGGGCGAAGGGTGCACGCGTGTCTCCAGGGCACCAGATGTGGGCCAGAGTGGAGGGAGAGCTGTGTGGCCCTGTGCAAGACTTGCCAGAGGGGTGAGGTGAGCCCAGGAGTTGGGGAACCAACACGCTGCCTCTCGGAAGAGTAGTGCATTCATGACAAGGACATTGCAGGAGGGAACATCCTGGTCCTGGGGCTTTGAAAAACCCACCACAGCCCCCTGGGGAGTCTAAAGGGTCTGCTTAACCAGGCCTAGCAAGCCCCATGGCACTCCTTCCAAGATCCAACTCCAGAGGGTTCAGAGACCTTGGGAAGGGGATGACAGGGAAACTGCTCAGGCTGGCAAAGGAGAGAAGTGGCCCAGCACACCCCCTTTCCCAGGCCAGGTGGCGGGTGTGGCAGGCCTGTGCGGAGGGAGGCTGTGCCTTTGAAGGCAGTTTTGAAGTTCTGAATATTATGATGGACTCCATGTGTTAGTTGCTGACCGGAGGGCCTTCAAAGTCAGGAGACTTGCCTTTTTCTCTAGAAGCAAGGGAAGAACTGTACCACCAGAAGAGTTAAAACGACAGCGGGGGAGAGAGTTTCTCTAGGACTGCATCCTAAGAGCCAAGCCGAGTCAACATGCTAGTTACATGTAACCACACAGTTGGCGAATGTTCTCCACCCACAGGGAGGCTGGGCTCCTGTCCTCTAAGGGCCTCGGTGAAAATGGAAGCGTTACATTTGGTCTGTGTCCTGTTTCACTCCCCTCTTGTAATGGCTCCTCATTGCCCACAAGTTGAAGTTCAGATTCCCTACCGTGGCTTGTCTCGCACCCTGTCCCTGCAAACACCATGTCCTGCCTCTGGGAACACACCCATCTCCTCCCCAGGGCTCCGTGCATGCAGCTCTCTTTCCAGGCCTCTGGCTAGCTAACCCCCCCACTCACCTTCTGGGTCTCAGCATTCGGGTCACTTCCTACATGAAGCCTTCCCTGAGTGCTTATACCCCCGTTGCCCCTAGACATCACCAGCCAGCCCATATTGCCATGTGTTGTTAATGCTTTGTTAGCTGTTTGATCTCCCTAGGAGGCTGAAGGTGGTGGGGATGGGCATTGTGTGTAGCTTGAATCCCCAGCGAATAGCCCAGTGCTAAGCACACTGTAGGCGCCTGATTATATTTGCTAAGTAAGTGCTAAGGGAACATCGCAAACATCTTGGAATGGGAGCGATTACCTTCTTCTTCATTTTCACGTTTTTGAAGATGGCGTGGACCCTCCATGTCTTTGCAAACATTGCCCCAAAGGCGGTTGTGTAGCCCACGGTGAGAATCCAGGTCCTGACCTAGAGGCCGTGAGAAAACAGAGACGTTAACATCTCCTAGGTGGACCGACCTCACCATTTATGAGAACGTCAGCAGGGGGTTCTAGGTGATGGGGACAAATGCTCTGTTTTACACAGTGTAGAGTTCTATGATCGTCAATGGTCCTTCAATCACGTCTCAATCTGACAGACATTTAGTTCTGTCAGCCACTCCCTAGACCCAGGGCGCTGGGCAGAGACACCTGCGAGCTTCCAATTCTGCCTCCCATGGGCCCACAACCCAGAGGGAGCCAGTCCCAGACAGAGGCACAGAGGCTCCCAGGAGCATGGAGGGATCACTAAGCGGCGACAGACCAGCCTTCTGGTTTCTCCCCACTCCTTCCCCTCCTTCCTTAGAGCCTTCTACGTCATTCTACGTGAGGAGACACACCCGAGGAGGTGAATATAATCGCCCACTTCCTGTCTCTTCATCCAAGTCCGTAGGTGAGCAGATGGTCCCAGGAACCTCTTCTATGGGACTCCCAGCTCCCAGGTTGTGGGTGGCGGGGAAGAGGGGGCACTGAGACACAGGAGCTGAGACCAAGCAGGAGCCCCAGCCTGCCATGGCCCATCTCCAGGGCTCAGCAAACCCACAACTCTGGCAGAGTTGGGCAGGACTCAAACAGACCTGGCCCCCAGCACACCTCGTCGGCAGCCGCAGCCAGGCCAGCTCCAGGCCATGGCAGAGGCTGTTCAGTTGGGGAGGAAGGCTGGAGGAGAAGTACCATGAGCTTCCTGCTCCCACTAGGGGCCTGTCTCCTCGGGCCTTTGGAGAAAAGCAAATGCTGCCTGGGTCCTACAATCCAGCCCCATCTGCCATGGTCGCTGTGTGGTTCCCACTGTACCATATGACCCCAGAGTCTGGATACGCAGCACCAGGCCAGCCTGGCCCCTGAGCCCACCCTTGGACCTGAGGTTCCTGCTCAGGACTAAGGCCCTATCTGGCTTTCACCTGTTCCCCACGATTAAATGTCTCCTGATCTCTAGCCCTGGGCTGGTGACTGACAGGCTGGACCCCTGCGGCCTGGGATGGCTGCCACCATCTGTTAGGTCATGGGGGCATCCTGGATGCGGATTCCCTGCCCGCACTGCCATCAGGGCCAGCCCCCAGCCTCTCCAGATTCTGCCCTCACCTGCTGGTCTGGATACCCTCCCAAACGGAGGAGACTTGCCTAGCTCCAGGCTGCGTGTCACTGAGTCCTAGGGCCTCCCGCTCACTGGGGTGAGAAAGCCATGTGGCTGTGAACTTCTGTTCTGGGCTTTGGTCTTTCCTCTGCTCTCCCTCAGCTTTGCTGTGCTAAATTCACTTGGAAAGATCCCCACCTGTCTCAGCTGAACCCAGCTGGAAGGTGAATGGTGGAAAAAGAGGGAGACAGCCAGGCTGGGGCGGACAGGTGGGGCTCTTCGTGTCCAGAGGAATCGGACACAGCAGGTGTGCCTGACCACAGCAGGCCTTTCCAGCCCAGGGTGCCTCAGCCTATGTAGGAAGTTTCCAGAAATGCTCCCAGCTGAATTCCTGCGTGGAGAACCTTCTCTGCCCTTCCAGCAACTTAGATTTCTAGCCTCCAGTTTGCAGAGACAGAACACGTCCCCTTTCCATTTGATCTGTGGAAGCAGGACCTGGCTGAGAAGGCAGCGAGGCCGGGCCCCAGAGGAAGGACAACAGCATCATCGGTTCTGAGCGACTGCTCAGAAACCCGGACGTGCCAGGTCTGAATGCTGACAGTGGGACAGGTGGAGACGTCACATTTTCCTTCCGTTCTTTCTTTTTTTTTTTAGATTTCAAAAGTGAGGCTAAATCACACAGGCAAGAATGAATCCCAGTATTTTGGAGAAGGCATTGGAGGGCTGCATTATTCCCACATTATAATCTAATAACGCAAGGAAAGTGAACAGAACAGGCGCGGCAGGAATAATAATGCCCAGTTACTGGGAATTTAGACCCGAGCTTAATCAGTGACCAGATCACAAATCCCTAGTCCATTAGAGTTGCATAGGACCTACCTTCATTCATTCATTCATTCATTCATTCATTCACTCATTCATCTGTTCACTAGATAAGTGTTATTAGGCATGAGGCTAAGTATATAAAGATAAAAACAACAAATAAAACAACAATAACAAAACAGACTTTTTTGTAGCCACCAGTTGAGTGAGAAAAGCACTTTGCAGATGAAGAAGCTCAGAGACTGAGGGCATTTAAGACATTTCTCTGAACCATGGCACATAGCCACAGAGCTGCCTGGAACCCGACACCTTGGGCAACCCCCCAGAACTCCCCGCCCTCACTGCCTCCTCAGATAGAGGTTCTTGCTCCGAAGCTGGTTCATCCACACCCTGGGGTCAGCTGTCGAAGGGACAGGACACACGATGGCAGGGGGGCAGCTGACAGCCCGAGAACCCTCTCCTGGGCCATCTCCGCACAGTCTTAGTGCTAACGGGTTGGCAGGACTGGTAAGACAATGCCTCCAAGTGTTTTGACCATATTCTCCTATCAGAAAAAACAACTTGAAACAGGAACAGAAGGCCTATGTGGACATTTGAAGAAGGAGGGTGGGGATGAAATCGTCTCATTTGGTTTTTATGTGACCGACAGAGCTCTCTGATCTTGGGTAGAAGTGTCCCTCCTTAGTGTTCTTGGAGTTGACTTGTTTTCTTTGAAGTAATCATTTTTGGGCCACTTGCCTGTTTCTGTAAGACTCAATACTATAGGGGCGCCTGGGTGGCTCAGTGGGTTAAGCCTCTGCCTTCGGCTCAGGTCATGATCTCAAGGTCCTGGGAGCGAGCCCAGCATCGGGTTCTCTGCTCGGCAGGGAGCCTGCTTCCCCCTCTCTCTCTGCCTGCCTCTCTGCCTACTTGTGATCTCTGTATGTCAAATAATAAATAAAATCTTAAAAAAAAAGACTCAATACTATAAATTAGGTACACCTCGATAATACAAATCTAACCTGGCATCTGGAAATAGTGACATGTTGCTGTAAGTGGAAAGTGAAGAATGGCTGAGGGCGGTTGGGTGGGAAAGGGTTAACAGACCAGGATCCCGACCCTGTCCATAGAAGGGCCTGCTGGGCAGACTGACCCTTGGCTGGTGTCTGGGAACTTGGGTTTGGGGACAGTTCCTGCTGTTCCCTCAGTGATAAGAGTGACTCTTGGCCTGAGCTGTTTGGGCCCACACCGAGGTTTACGCTGCACACCTGCTTTCCTTCCGGGACCCTGGAATTTGGGTACATGCTGAGCAGAGGAGGCCCTGGTGACCTGCCCCCAACAAAAATCCCGGCTCGGCATCTCCAGTGATCCTCCCTAGCGGATGGCGTTTCACACATATTGTCACCATTCACTGCTGGGGGATCCAGGGCGTCCCGTGGGATCCGCTGGCATCGGTGCGTGGAAGCTTGAGCCTGGGTTCCTGTGGACTCTGCCTCCAGGGTCTTTACCCTCTGCAGATTCTGCTCTGCGATTTTTCTCTGTAATGAATCACTGCTGTGAGTATGAGCATGTGCTGAGACCTCCTGGCGAATCGCTGAGCTGGGGGTTGTCTTGGGGACCCTTGGCACAATGCCCCACTGCCATCCGGTGTCGTGGATTGGCCAACCACGTGGCTGTCTGGAGAGTTCCTGCATCTGTCACTGGGCATTGCACCAGGGCTCCAGGGCCAGGCCAAGTACTACACCTTAGTAGAGCTGAATTTCTTTATATTTTCTACATAAAAACCAACAATAAATAAACGTATTCTTCTGCAAGACGATCCCCGTGGGTCACCTTGCTCACTGTGGTGTTCACATGCCATTTAAAGACAGCCCCGCGGACCAGGACGAAACAACACTGGAGGAAAGACGCCGAAAGCAGCACAACGGGACCCCCACCGGCAGAGCTGCCCGCCACCGGCTGGCTCGGCCCAGTGAGCAAGCGAGGCCTCTGCCAAAGGGATGTTACTCTCTTCCCACTCCTCCACTATCTCTTTAAGCTGGAAATGAACCCTCTATGCCTCTAAGGGCTCTCCCTGGATTATTATCCCCACTCTCAGGCGTCAACCACTTTCTCTTTGTTGACAAGTCCCTTATATCTTTCCCAGCTTCTGTCTCTTTCCTGAGCTCCAAACCTGCATATGCCACTGTCACCAGAGACCTAGGGGACTCCTAGCTGTGCCATGAGACTTCATACCCCACAGCCAAAGCTGAGCCCACTGGCTCTTCCTCTGAACCGCTCCATTTCCTCCAGACTCAGGGAGTGGTGCCATTATCCACGCCATCCACTGTCACCCCAGTTAGGGACTGGGAGGTCCCCCTGGGGAATCCACTCTCCTTTTGAACCCCTAAGCCCGGCTTCTGCCACAATTTCTGTCCAGACCACGCTTTGCCCTTCCTTATGTCTGGGAGGCGAGGCCCCATGCCTGCACCTCCCGGGCTTTCTTGCCCTCCGGCTTTTGGCAGGACTTGGAAGCTTCCATCAGGAGACTGGAGGGTGCCAGGAGAGAGAAGATGGAGCGTGTGCCTCTTGCTGCGCATTGCTTCAGAGCTGTATTTCTGGCTGGGTCTGTTCACATGGCTCAGGCTCTCTCTGGGTTCCGGAAAACACTCCTCTCTAGCCCTTCCTGCCTAGGAGTAAAAGGGCTTCCTGTGGTTGCTAGTCCCCAGGTGTCTTGACCTCTGTGTCTGCTTCCTTAACATTCTTGTACCCCAGGAGCTACTCCCTCCACTAGAGCCTCTCTGTGTGACCCACTGTGACAAGCTCTGTGTCCTGCCAGGCTATGCCTGATGACCACCTTACTCTGTGTCTCCTGCTGGTTCATCCCCTCCTCTGTGTACTCCTGCTGCCATCCAGGTCAGACATGACGGGCAGGGGCTCTGGAGTCAGACAGACAGGGCTTTGAGTCCTGGCTTTGTCCCTTACTATCGACACGAACCCAGGCAGGTCGTGTAACGTCTTTGAGCCTTCATTTCCTCATCTGGGAGATGGGAACAGTGATGCCTCTTCATAGAATGGTTGCAAGGATTAGATGTAAGAAGGTGTGTGAGGGGCTGAGGTTCTTAATCAATATCTGATTCTTGTTCCTGTGTTCCTTACCACCACTCGCTGGACCTGGGGAACCCCAGTTGCTCCTCCCACCTCTATCCTCACCTCTTGCTCACCCACCCAACCCCACCCCTGGCCCCCTGGGGCTGTGCTCTAATGCAAATATAAGCAAGTCTCCTGGGTTTAAAGCCTTCATTGGCCCCACTGAACAATCGGGTTAGACTCGGATTCTTGGCAGGTGAAGCCCTTTTCCTGCCACTCCCATGGGGCACTTCACACCCAAGTGATCCCACCCGTGCCGCTGAATGCCCCCCACCCCTACTGCTCTGGCTCATGCTCATGCTCTGGGCCTGCCACCAGCTCTTCCCTCTACTCAGAATGCTGTTCCTCTCTCTGATCTCCTTCACAAATTCTTATTCTTAGCTGTCCTCTGAAATCCAAACTCATGAGCCCCCTCCTCTGAGAAGCCCTCCCAGACCTCGCAGGGAGATCAAGGCCGCCTCCTCCTTGAGACTTGTACCCTCATGCACGTTTCTGCTATGCCGGCCAGCCTGAGATGACGTCTGTCTGATGACCTGGCCACCTCTCCCACCAGATGGTGCTGCAGGGAGGGAGGGCCTACGGTGCTTGCCTTTCAGTCTCTGGGGCCAGCCCTGGGTGGGGAGGGGGATGATCCACCTTAGGAGGTAATGAGCTTTTTATCACCAGAAATGTATCTGAGCCAAGCACAGGAAAGGAAGACCACAGAGGGAACTGGAGCATTTGATGGCAAAAAAGGTTGAGTTCATGGCATCTGTGGTCCCTTCTACCCAAACAAAGTATGCTGTTAGGTAGTGAGATCCCCATCACTCCACATATTCAAACAGAGTTCCCCTGTAGGAACACTCTAGGGGCATCTCCTGCACCAAGCCATTTCCTGCACTTCCTTGGTGATGCCCTGGGTAACTCCCTTCTGTGTGTCTCTATGAGACCAAAGAAACCAGAAGGTTCTAAGGGGCTCTAGGGTTCTGTTTCCACTATGTCACCCCTAATACAAGTCTCTTCTGATTCATCAATACAAGACAAACAGCTACTTCGCTTTTTCTCCCAAAGTCTTAAACATATTTTCTCTTCTGATGGTAAGGTCTTTCTTTCCTCCCCTCAGTGGCCAGCCCCTTCGCGCACTGCCTTGAACACACACATCCGTGAGGCAGGGAGAACTTGAGGCAGGCGATGCCCATATCCATCTCAGCTATGAAAACGGCAAAAACAATTAGACGCATCTCTAAATGGAAAGGAAAATCTATGCCCAGAACAATTCTGCTCAGCTGCTTATTCAGCTGATTTCGGGAAGGTCTGCCTGGCAGAGAGACGGGCTTTCATTGCTCTCTGGGGACCCGTGGGCCAATGGACATGCAAGTTCTGACAGACGACTGGGACTCCCGTGCTCTGGGCCTCCTGTCATGACAGAGGCCTCTGGGCTGGGACGGCAGATGGCAGGGAAGCTCTGGGGGCTGGTTGGACACTGGGCAGCAAGATGATTTTATGTAGTCCAGAGAGGTTCTAAAAATTTTGTGTTTCACTCTGACCATTCACTCCAGGCAATCAATAGTGAGAAGGTAGGGAAAGAAGGCCCAGACTGTCCAAAAGCAAGACCCAAGCCTCTGTTCTGTACATCTTCCTGGGGCAAGGGGTGAGATGTGGTGTGTGACCTGAGGCAATAAGCGTTTGAAGAACACGTTCTATAGACTGCCCTAGAAGACCCTCACCCCTTCCCCCCGACCCCTTCCGTCAGGGCATTCAATATCCCTAATGGGAATTATTTGTTTACCTGCATCTTCCCATCTACACTGCCAGCTTCCTGAGGGCAGCGGTCTGTGCAGTCCAGCCATGTGCCCGCAGGGCCGTGGTATACACTAAGTGCCTGGGAGATGTTATTATGGGGATGAATGACTTAGAGGCCCAGAGTCAGGGCTTGGAGATACCCACATGAAGGGATGTGGGATGCAAGCACATCTTCTGCTGGAGAGTCCGGGGAGCCTGTGGTCCCCTTCTCAGAGCCCGAGGGAGCCCTTCACAACTGAAGGCCCCGGATGGCCCAGGATAGAGATGGGCTGGGGGGCCACCACTGCAAGAGGGGAGCTGCAGACTCTCCAAGACTCTAGTTGGCCCCAGCAGGCCCTGACAGCTCAGCTCCAGTGTCTCTGGCTGCCTCCCTCCTCTGGTCTGAACCTGCCAGGGGAGGCCACCCTCAGACACTGTGGGCATCCCGTGGCCCAGCCTTCCAGCCACCTTCTGAAATCACAAAGCATTCTACCATGGCCAGATGCAAAAGTACAGGATCTCAGGCCGAGACAGCCCCTCAACCACATTATTTTATCAGGTTATCTCGCAACTGCCTCCAAAAGAAATCCCCAAGCAAGAACCATCAGAGACATTTATGGTCTTTTAACTCAAAGCCATCACTAATTCTTCCTAGACTTGAACTTCCTGGGAGGCCAGGTGGGTGATCCCAGGTTGCCTTTGCCTTTTGAGTCAGTCAGAAAATCCTCACATCCTGGGAGGGCTAAAAGAGGGAGTCCTGCCCCTCAATCCCGGGCCTGTTTCCCCACTGCCCCATCCTTCCCAGCCGCTGCTCATCCTGAGATCATTCATAAACCTCTTGTAGGCAGCGTGGATGGCTGGGAGCACACTTCGGGACCCAGAGTCCAACCTTGCCTCCCATCATGGGGCTGCTCTGCTTCCAGACATTCTGGCGGGGGGGGGGGCAGGAGCCCCTTTCCTCCCCAACTTGATCCTCAAAGGACAAGTTCTATGATGCTTCCATTTCTCTTCCATAACCAGTCTCCAAGGGACAAACACAGAAATAAAGCAGGGTTCTGACCTTGACCTTTGTACTCTGGGTGTGGTCTGGGGCTTGTTAGAGATGCAACTACGAGAGCTCCTAAGTCAGAATCTGCATTCACCGCAACCCGACCCCCCACCCCGCAGGTGATTCACACGCACGTGGAGGGGCACGATGGATGCAGGTAAAAGACGAGGTGGTGGTTACCCTTCGGGGGGTGTGCATGGCAACTGGAGGAGGGCAGGTAGCATTTCCGGGATGCTAGCACTGGTTTGTTTCCTGATCAGAATGCTGGATTCACAGCTGAGTTCCGTTCGGGAAAATTCCCTGAGCTTAACACTTATTATATGTGTGTGTGTATGGGGAAGTGTGTATACTTTAATAAAAAGTTAAAAAAAAAAAAAAGGAATCAGGGTTGTTAGCGAGTAGAGGCAGCTGGGAGCTCTACAGCTAAGCCACGCTCCTCTGAGCTGCCGGGAGGGCTGCCAACGCCTGCGGACTTGCGTGGGAGCGCCCTGAGTCCCACCTGCCTCCCTCTTACCTTGCCTGCCTGCCTGCCCGAGGACCCTTTCAGCACTGAGGGTAACCGAGGGCAGCAGCTTGGCTTTGACTTCGGGCCTGAGTTTGTCCCCACCCCAGTTCTAGTGGAGCAAGGCCACGTAAAGCCAGAAGTTGCCACGGATGTACCTCCTTCCAATGAACCGGCATCAAGACCACTTTCCAGGCTCTTCTTCATCCCAAGTTCACAAGAGACGCTTTATCAGCATCTGTCTGAGCAGTGTCCACAGGGGAACACCAGAATCCAGACATAATCCCATCATTCATAATGGTAATGGCTAACATTCATTGAATCCTACTGGGACGCAGGCACTAAATGCTTTGTGTAGATGATGCTACTGAATCATTATGTCCATTTTACAGAGGAGTAAACTAAAGGTCAGAGGCATTAAGTAACCTGAAGTCACACAGCAGGGAAATAGCGTAGTTGGGGTTTGAACACGAAACAGTCTGACTGTAATTCTCTTATATGCTAGGTACTCTGAAGTGTTTGGGGACACATCAAAAACGAGTGAATAAATTTATGAAAACCAGTGAATTATGCACCTTGAAAGGGTGAATTTTACGGTATGTGAATGATATCTCAAGTTTTAAAAATCTGAAGGGACAAATTTGGGGGATAAATGTTGACCATGTCCCTAAGAATTTGGTGGACCTGTTTCTCTGGTACAAACCAGCGAACAACAAATATATATGTGTGTATATATATTTCTTTTTTAAAAATATTTTATTTATTTATTTGACAGAGAGAGAGAGAGAGATCACAAGTAGGCAGAGAGGCGGGGTGGGGGGAGAGGCTCCCCGCTAAGCAGAGAGCCCAATGTGGGGCTCGATCCCAGGACCCTGGGATCATGACCTGAGCCAAAGGCAGAGGCTTAACCCACTGAGCCACCCAGGCGCCCCCATATATGTGTATTTCTTAAAAAACAAAATGTCTCAGAAACCTCTGTAGTCCAACAGACCTAATCCCAAGCTTCAGTCCTGCTGCCTAGCCACATGTGGCAGAGTTTTGGTTTTCTCTCATGTCACGTGGGGACGGTGAACCTTGCCTTGTCAGGGTTGTGGGGATTAGAAGGGACGTGTGCACGGGGCAGCAGGGTTGGCCTTGAGAATCGGAGCAGAGAGCACTAAGCTCAGGAGGGCACAGGCCTGGGGAGTCACCATGGGACTGTTGACGGCCTCCACCCCCAGTGATGCTCCGAGAGTCCCCAAAGCTGTTGGGACCTTGGTTGGGATCTGAGGCCCACCTGGGTCTCCCCCGCCCTGCAGAGCCCCTTCTCGCCGCCCCCACGCTCATGCTGGGTGTTCTCCCAAGGCTTCCACAAGGAACACAAGCGCCTTTTCTCTCCCCCACCCACCTTACTCCCTCCTCTGGACTGCCAGGAGCTGGGATTCCTGGGCCAGGTCAGCGAGTACGTTTTGAGCTGGCCCTCCCACACCCAGCCCCCTCCGGGCACGGGGGCTCGGCCGGGTCCAGCACTGTCCTCGCAGGAATCTCCCTGCCCACGGGGGCCACGTTGCTATGGTGATTCCACTACCCACACAGCGTCCAGGGAGACAGCACAGTATAGCTGGAGCTGTTCGCAAGACTTGCTGACACCGGCTGGGAGGATTCCTGAAAGGGTCAGAGGAAGGGGGGGAAGGGAGCTAAGCTGTGTGCGTGCACGCGCGTGTGCCCTCTCACGCATGCGACTGCGTGCATGCACGTGCAGCCACCCCCGTCCAAGTTATAATGGCCCTCCGGAGCAGAGCTACAGCCCCTAGGGAGGCATAATCTCATGACGGTCATAGGTTTCTTCCCCAGGTGGTGATCACGGTTTCACACTGTGTTTAGTTTCCATATTGAAATGAAAAGGAAAAAGAACGGGCATTGACAGAGCAGCAGGACAGACCGAACTGTGACTTCTATCGCTCCGCACCTGAAGCCGGCTCCACGTTTTCTGCCTTGCTCTTTGTCCTATGAAAAGTGCCTCTGGAACACAGAGCAGGGCACCTTGCTCGTTACTGCGACGGGGAGAGAGCCGCCTACCCGCTGTGCCCCATGCTCCCGGCGCCTCACCGCCAGCGTCTCAGCCCACACCACCGCTGTGCACGGGGCTTGTTACGCTCATTTCACAGATGGAGAAACCAAGGCTCGGAGAAGCTAAGTCACGGGCCACAGTCAGGGGCCAATACATGTAGAGGTGGGAGTCCCTGTGGAAGACCTGTGTCCGCTGAACCAGCAGGCCCTTCGTCCTCCTCCTTCTCCCAGCTCTGTGGCTGCTTACCGGTGGACGGCCCGTTTGGCCCAGAGAGACCAGGTCAGCTAAAAGAGCCAAGCCCTCTGGAGTAGCAGGGGGAGCACAACCCAAACTGCCCTCACTGGGGACTGGCATTTAGGCTCTAAATTCAGGAGCATTCCTGTCCCCTTCCTGAGCGATATGGGGAATTTTTAACCAGATGACCCCAGTCCCAGCCCACGTTCAGTCCAGTTCAGTCCAGAGGAGTCAATTCGTGCCTCTCCCCCACAGTCATGAATGTGGGCTCCCCTCGGCAGAGCCTGCGAAATAGCGCTGACTGCCAATAAATGAATCCTCGGGGACGGTGAGAACCGGGGCCTAACATCTCCCGAGCCCTCGTGTTCGGAGCTAATGCTGATTTGTAAAGTGCTTTATGATTTATTCATACCGCCTTGCCAGGCTTCCCAGGACAACCTTCCCCTCACACAAATGAGTGCGACTCCCAGAACAGAATGTCAGGCTTCATTAAAGGGAAAAAACCCGGGTGTGGGGGATGTCCCCCCGCCTTTTTTTTTTTTTACTCTCTAGCTTACGTCACCCAGCGTTTGCAGGACTCGGGTCCAAGTCAAGAAGGCACTTGTGCAGGAACGGCCTCTGGCCCCTGAGCAGGGTAAGAGGTCCGCACCTTCTTCCTGGGGGGAAGAGACCCTCTCTGTGCTGACACTCAGGCCAGTGGAGGCGCTGCAGCAGGCAACCCAAGCCCGGCAGAGAGGCATCCCAGGAGCGGCCGGGGTGGGGCTCTGTTCCCTGATTCTTGGCTGGGAGATCGAGGGGGACCCCTCAGCTCTCAGGGGGTGCCATTGAGGCATCAGAGCTGTGTAAAGTACAATTCACCCCACTGGCCCCTGGTACCACTTTCATTATTGGTTTAATCATGGTCTCCTCAAACGTGGGTGGGAGAGGTGTCCCCAAGCACAGAGGGAAGAAGGAAATCCCCACTCTCCTCACTGAGCTTCTTCTGGGGGCTTCAGGAGCAGCCCCTTCTTGTGGCCTCACCCCTGCCCAGGAAAATTGCCCCTAAACACACCGGCATCCATGAAATTGCAAGGGCACAAAAGTCAAAATTCATGCTGAGCAGAAATGCAGGGGACTTGAATGTGAGGGACCTAAGGGTCTTCACAGCATCCCTAAAATGAGCAAGACTCCCACAAGCCACGGTTGCCATCCTTGTGCCAACGGGTCACACCTACGAGGGAACACACCACTAAGCCACACCCACAGGGACTTTGGAACAGTGCCGCGTGCGTCTTCGACGCTCCCTGTCCTCTAGGGTATCGGGGCTCAACCACCCACTTCTCAAATGGAACCTTTCGGACAGAGAAAACAGTCTGTGGTCATCTCACTTGCTAGGTAATTCACAATGAAGTTACTGGTAACTTGAACCATTTCTTGATGCTGTGTGAGCGACAGTCCGATCGAATCATCTGCAGGACTCAGGTGGGGGCACTGTCACGTACAGCATGAGATTCGGGGAGCTCCCATTCTTTCCGCATGCTGTCTCAGGGCGCCGGGACCAGATGAGGAAGGAAGAGGTCCTCCCTTCTGTATGCTCCCTCGCTGCCAGTTTGCAACCCGTGAGCGTCCAGTAGTGGGCGACACTGAGACACCGAGACCAAGTATGCTCTAAAAGAGACTATGCGAAACAGGGCACACATAGCTCTCAACGCCTTACAAGAAAACACGGACAACAAAAAGAGTCACTTTCGATTAATCTGGCCAACACCGATCCTTTGGCCATGCCTTCCAGCTCTGGTCCTCCAGGCTGGGAATTGGATGAATAATCACTTTGGGGACAATACAGAGACCCAAATGGCTAACCCAGTTTTGAGAGATCACAGTAGTCAAAGTCCAGAAATAAATCCCAACTGCTCATTCTCCTCTGAAATAGCGAGCCAACGATACATTCCACTGAGAGTGAGTTCCACACCATTGTAAACGGCTACTGCACGGACTCTTGTAGGAAAAACCGCCGCCAACACAGCCACTAAGGAGGCAGCAAATGTCTAGAACATGGTAATTCATTTTCAAAATAGGATTTCTAAAATATAGTTAATAAATTACACTGTTTTGGGCTTCGTTAAGTACATGTATTCTCAGTGGGGGGGGGCTTATAGTTCCCAAGGGGGCAAACTTTGGTTTTTCAATGGGAAAATATTACTCTTTCATGCATAAACTATAGATTTACATACAGTATATAAACAAACGTACAGTATATCTTCGGTATTAAATTTTCATGAGGAGATAATTATTAAAGTCTAAAAAGGCTTCTTAGGGGGGCAATAAGGAAAAAGATGGGTTGGGAAACACTGCTTAAATAGAAAAGAGTAGCTCTGATTTTTTCTATTTGACTCAAAGTCACACGCACAGACACCTCTTACACTATTCTGTAATCGTTCTTGAGATACACAGGCAGATTTATTCCTTCTTACACGACCCTGACCCTGACCCCAGGCATGGATCCTTTCCTGGTTGGTAGTTTTCCTCCCTTGCTTTTTACAGGCTACCTGGCCATTTTTCAGGGGGCTGTCTTCTAGCGGTGGCCTCTTAAATCCATTATCTTAATTTTGCAGGCGATAGTGAAGTCCATCCCGGTCTGAAAGTGACAATATACAGTGCTGTTGGAACTGCATGAATGAGCTGTCTTTTGCCAGTTCACATATTTTCGTTCACTTCTGGGTTTGTATCTGTGTTTTTGAGGATGGGAAACCAAGAAAACCTTATATCTTATACCCCGGGAAGATACAGAATGACTTACGGTGCAAAGTGTTTCGAAGGTCTTTTCAGACACAAAGGATCCATCAAGGCCAAAGAGAAATATCGATGCATAGGAGAGCATCCCTCCGAGGATAATGAGGTTGTTCATGTACGGACTGGACATCTTTATCAGTCTGCCAAGAGAAGGACAACCATTAACAGAACTGTTAATGCCGTTATTCCTCCAGCAAACATTCCCTGAATGCCTACTAGGTGTACAGTGTTGCCACGGCTGGAGCAGAGAGAAACGCAAGCCCGGGTTTCCTCCACTCTCCACCACTACCGTCCCAGGCTGTGCACCTGCTAGGGGCTGCTTCCCCCACCCAGAAGGATCCTGGAAGCTATTTGATGCTACTGGTGGATTTTTCCTCCATCAAGTTCATCTGTCATTTCCCTAGGGGGCAGCTTGTAGCACCAACTTTTTCATCCATTCATTTCAGTTTACACAAGCACATTATTAAGGCAACGGGTCTTTCTTTCCTCTGGGGCTGAGAAGAGAGGCTAAATCTAGAGACTTCTACACTTAAGCTCTGCAGCCTTAAGGGAGGAGGGAGATGAGGGGGAGAAGGCCACACCACTCTCCACCTTGCCAAGTGGGGCCGGCCCAGGAGGTCTACAGGGCTGCTGAGGAAGTGTGGTCATCAGGGCGTAGGTGAGCATTTGCTTTGGCTGTCCGAAGCTCCCACGGTCTTGTGCGCCAAGGGGTCACACACCTAGTCTTTAGGTGATAAAAATGGACAACGGAGTCCCCATCTCCACCCTTCCCCTGTCTTCACCAGGCTGCTGGGGGCAATCTTTACACTCCCACACTCTACACGCTTGTCTCTGGCCTCCTGCAGGAGTTCTGCTTTGGCTCCCAGCTGCCCGGCAAGGCAGGCCTGGCTGAGACCGGCGCCCAGCTGGAATTCACCCTCACAAGAGCCTGGCTATCCCAGCACAATCCACGGGGTCTGTCTTGGGTTTTGAGCCCCCCCCCCCACCCAGTTCAGGTGCTTTTTTGCAGATCGTAATTACGGTCAATTATTCCCTGAACATTTTCTTTCACACTCTGCCATTTTACGAACCCTTTCACATTTAAAAAATGCAATGTGTCCAAGTGGAAGAGAGATAAAAAGCCTGGTGTAAATTATGGATCACACGCAGCCTTTGAGCAGGGAGCATGAGGCAGGGCCTCCCCCCCAGAGGTGCACCCCTGGCAGGCCACTTGGCCCAGAGGAGTCTCCTCATGAGTAAAATGGGAGCACAGACCACACTGCACAGGGCACGTGGGCAGCACGTATAAGGCTGGATTCCTGGAGGTCCTTTTGCAAACCACAGACTGCTAAGGCCCCTTCATCCTTATTACCATGGGAAGATGGGGAAGGGGGAGGGACAGGAGGCGCGGTGGTTACCAGAGGAAAAGGACCTTAACAAATGGGTAGAATTTGGAGACATGAAAGTGAGGGGAACTTGGAACTACTGTGACATTTCTTATTTCTTTCAGATTTTTTACTCTGCAAAGCCAGTCAAAAAATTCACATAGCTGCCAGTCTACCGGGAAGAGTAACGTAATTTTCCACAGGAGGCCAGAACAGCGTAATTAAAGAATTAAAGGAGTTTAGTCTTAACATAGGGGCAACTTGCTGTTAAGATAGGTATTTTGGAAGCTTGTAGAAAGGGAGTCTAATATTAATTGAGAACTGATTCTGAGCCCAGGCCTTGGGCCAAATGCTAGGGGGCATGGTCATAAACTAAGGTTTGTACAGAGTAGGCAAAACTTCCTTGAATTTTTTTGTGGTGGCGTATGTGTTACTAATGTATAGAAAATAAACAGGTGAATAAAAACTCCTTTTGTTCTTCAGGAAATAGGTTTGACTAATCAAAATCGAAAACAACAAAGAAATAGAGAGCTTCCGAGTTCTTTCTTTGCAAGCAGGAAGAGAAAAAAAGAAAACAACCCCGTTCTCTGTGGAATCAGACTTGCTCCTGGCAGCCAGGAAGGTCACACAGCGTGGCTTCTGGGCTCAATGTCACCGAGGCTGTGCCGCTGGTGCCTCTCTCTGAGCTCCTGCTCAGTGGCTCCCCAGCAACCCAGGAAGCCGGGTCCAGGGGTTTGCTCTGGGAACCAGAAGCTGGTCATGCTCAGTGAACACCACCGCCTGTGCGGTGGCCTATTCTACCCACGACCGACCAGAATAACTCAGGCTGTGAGCTGCTCTCCTCCAGAGAATGAAGAGCGTGTGTGGTAAAAAAGAAATCAAAGCCAGAAACCCAGGGGACAGGTTCAGCCACACACAGCAGTGTGGCCTTGGACAGTGGTCCTCCCTCTGTCACTGGGCTTCTGTACTCTCTTCTGTGAATCAGGGGGAGTTATTTGAGGGTCCCAGTGAGAATGATGTGAAGGAGGAGCTTCTCGGGCTGTTAATACTGCCCTGGGCCGGGGAGGGGGGGTGCCCCTTCCTGAACTCAGTGACTACCTCAGGCACTGCTTCCCCAGGACACTGTGGGAGGAGCCAAGACTCTGGGGGAGTCCCGCTTCTGTACTTTTCCTCTTGGACAGGTAGAAAGTGCGGGAGCATAGCCAAAGCTCCGAGGAGGCCAGCGACTCAGACCCCTCGGAGTTTATTTAACCCATCCCTCCTGTGCAACCTGCAGCCCTGCCTGTGTGTGTGTGTGTGTGTGTGTGTGTATGGGCACGCGTGTTTGTGCATGGCTGTGCACATATGTACATTCCATAGAACATCTAATCACATCCCAGGGACTGAACAACCACTTTAGAAAATTGCCCCGAAAACATCTCCCGTGCCCCTGCTGCATCGATCACGTGATGCCCCTACACTTGATCCACGAGGTTTGTCGATCGGAATGCATCATCCAAGAGGAGGGCGTGCGTGGCTTACTTCTGATTCCGATTCTTGATGTTGAAGAAGAGGAAAGCGCTGGCCATGATCATCCCCAGGATGGTGAGGGCGGAGAGGATGCTGTAGAGAGGTAGGGAGATCTTTCGGAGCTGCTCCAGGATGATGGTCTTGTCTTTTGGTGGTTCGGATCCTAGAATGTCGAGGAACAGACATCAGCGGAGCCTGGTGCACGGTCAGGAGAACATCTTGGCCGGCAGGTCTTGCCATCTGACACCTGTGCACAACCTCCGAGCAGGACACAGCTACCGGGTAAGAGAGCCCCAGTGCCTGGCCAGTCTACCGGCAGGAAGCCTCAGCTAGGACTTACTTCTTTCTCTAAATAGAATCAATAAGGAATTTGTGATGCATTTAATAGCCATTAAAAGACTAGAATTTGATTTGGTCTAATTACCCTGTTGAAAAACCATCCCCAGTTGTCCCCAAAGGTAACAGAAGCTCGGAAAGCACACGGCTGGATGCTGTGAGTGGGACCCACTGGGTGCCACTGGAGGCGAGGAGCCTGGCTTGGGCTCTCAAGGTCTCTGCTCTGACACATGATAATGACCACCCTCAACAGGGCAGACGCCTTGCCTCTCAGTTTCATCTCAGAGATGTAGATGTAGATGTAGATGTCTCTGGGCGTGGGTTTTCTGCCTCAAGGTCATTATGTTACAAAAGCTCTTTCTGGTTTTCCATTTTCATAAGCCTCACTAACTGTGGGAGGCAGAAGCTACTGGCATGCCTCCCCCTCCCTGTCGTGCCAGGACTGGACCAGAACTGTGGGATTCCATTTCTCTATGTGACTGCAGAGCTGTCCCTGCTCATTCTCCAAGGGCACCGGGAACCTAGGGGAGCCCTGAGGGCCTCAGAGAAAACTCATCTTTCTGGTCACTGGCAAAATTGTATCCAGGCTGGCTTGGGAGGAGGGCTGTAGGCACTCGTCCCACCTCGCTCCACTTCTTATAAATCCCTTTCCTCTCAGCTGCTATTTCAAGTCAGGCTTCTGCTGCGGAACTGTGGAACACTAGAGCTTTTTTTCTCTGGTAGGGAAAGTGGGGAACCCGGGGAGCTCCAGGCAGGGGTCATAGAGACCCACCATAGCTATGCCCTGGGGGCCAGCCTGGGTCACACCTCCGTTCCCAGGAGACAAGCAGAGGATGGGCAGGTGAGACAGCAGGGATGGAGATCCCCTTCCCTGAACACCTTTGTTTCAAAAACTCTCCAAGCAAGTTCAGATGTGTTTGGAAATATTCAAGGGATAAGAAGAGTTCGAACCATCAAAGTAGGGAAGTTGCCGGGTTCGAAAACAGCTGGGAACCTGCTGGCATGGTTACATGTAAAAGTTTCAAGCAATTCCATGTAAAGGAATATTTTTAAGGAGTGGCTTCAGGGGCTGAAGGTCAGGGCAAACGCAGACACAAGGTGAATGAAGTAACACCATTTCTTGCTTCTAGAAGTGAAAGCTCCTCATGTGAATCCTTCTTCCTCCATTCTTCCATTTTCCTCCCCACCAGTCCTCCCCCCACCCCCAAGAGAACCTCTGGCTGCATCAGGTTAGCTCAGGTATCTTCTGGTTCCCAAACACTAGAGCCGCCGCGGGGGTGCCCATGAGTTCCTGGCTGGGAACAAGCCCCTCTCTGGGCATTGAGAAAATGGCTGAGGGTTGGACCCATGGGTCCACAACAAGTATGACCACTCGCTGTTCACGTAGAAACAACGTCAGGAAACTGACCACATCTCCTCTTCCTTATCCTACCTTCCCTCCCCCCAAAATGGTGCCTTCACACACACTGCACCTTAACTAAGATGTTTCGGAAGCCACTTGGTCATGACTTATCAGAAGCATCCGCAGTGGCCACTTTGAGTTTTCTTTCTTGCTCCTCACTCTGCCCATTCACTCGTTACTCATCTGTTCTTCACTGTTCCATCATCCATCACTACACCTTCATTCATCATCATTAACGATGACCAGTCATCATTAATGATCACCTTCTACTTGTCATGCCTGGTTTGGGCAAAGTCAACCAAGACACAGCCCCTGTCCTCAAGGAACTTACACAGTAGATGTGTAAAAAGAAAAAGGCAGTAAGAAGCAATCATGTTTACTGAATGCTTACGATGGGTTAAGCCCTTTATAGAGAGTTTCTCATTTGATTCATCCAACAGCCTCACAGGTAGAGAAGATTATTTCCATTTTACAGACAGGCAACCATTTTCTAAGAGCTAAGTGACTTTTACGGCTAGTAAGCGGCAAAGCTGGCAGGATTTGAACCCGGACCTGCCTAACTGAGTCCTGTGCTCTAACTATCATGCAAACTGCCTCCAAAGACTGGGTCCAGGTGGCTGATAACATCAGGCACAGAGAGGCCTGAGCCTGAAACGGACAGAACAGTGCAGTTCTCCCTGACGGAGTCTGGAAAGGCTACAGACGGGAGAGCTGGTCCTCAGAAGATGAACAATTGGCTGGCCACAAGGAAGCCAAGGAGGAAAAGGCATTTTGGGCAGAGGACCCAGCAGGGGCAAAGGCACGGTGGTGTCCTAGCCTATTTGAGGAACTGTAAGCAGTTTGGTTGGGGAGATCTGGAAGAAGAGGCAGAGAAATGGGAAGGTCCTGAGCTGATTCCGTGGAGTGAGGCTTGCAGCTGAGCAGTGGGGACGGGCAGGGCTCTGAGCAGAGGTGGAGAATCTTCAGCTTAGTGTGATCGGCAGGGGACCTTGGCTGCTGAGGGCAGAATGCACTTGCAGGAATTAAGATGGGTTCAACTAACTGATCTACCACCCACTCCGTCTGTCCATCCGTCTATCCACCCACCCACCTCTACTTTATTGACTCATAGGCTCCCCTGTTCATTCATTTATTCACGCACCCAGTCATCCCCTGGATCAGTCACGTGTATAGTTTCTCATCAAATATGAACCTTGAACATGTGTCAGACCCTGGCTGGTATCAGGGGTTCAAAGTCAGGGAGCTCATGGTCAAACGACCTGGAAATTGCCATGCAAAAGACAGTGACTACGGGGAAGGCAGAGACAAACACTGTGAAAGTTAGGCAGTTAACCATGAGCTCCGCTGGGGGCAAACACGGAAAGCTGCACAGAAGAGGTGTCGTTTGATCTTGTTCTAGAAGCTAAGGAGGATTTCTTCAGCAGAAGAGGAGGGAATGATCTTCAGGAAGCCCAGCAGGTGGATAGGATTTATTACTAACCCAAACAAGTCACTTCTCACAGGAGGAGACAGAGCTAGACTACCTGGGTCATATTTAAACAGAATTACTCCTGGCTAGGGACTGGTTTAAATGCAGATGCCTGGGTAGGAGACAGCACTCCATGCAAATTTCAGGGACCCATCCCAGGAGCTGGAACCCAGCTCCCATGTGAGTGATGGGGACTCTGTGCTCAGTGAGTATATGTGTTGAGACAAAAGGAGGTTCCCTCTTCCCTAGGAAGCAAAGGACTCTGAGCTTATCCCCAACCTGCAGACAGTATCTGACCTTGGGAGCAACAGAGTAGGCCCCCTCCTAGGAGAAGCCCACCTGTCTTACCTTGGAACCTGATAGTGTCGTTGATGATCTCCAGTGTGTCGGCCACGGCGTTGTACTCTCCCACCTTCACCTCCCTGCTGTCTGCGGGGAGCAAGAGACAGTGGCTGGGATTCATCGTTTATGCACCACATCCTGTCCTCCATGCAATACGTGCCCTCCATAATACCCACCACCATAAATAAAACTTAAAGAAAAAAAAAGAGAGACAGTGGCCAGTTAGATGGAGTCCCGTGCCTGTGGATGGCTGCTCCCGTCCCAGCTCTTGGGCTGGCTATGTTCTCACACACTTTTCTTTGACCCAGGGCCTTTTCCAGGTAGAATCAGAAAACCTGCGACGGATCCGGGGTGGGACAGACGCCCTCCTACACCATCTCATCCACTGGTTACCCCGCTCTTTGCTGTGCACCTCGTGGATGGGGGCCCACTCCCCTCATAACTGGACTTTCCGTCTGTTACCAAGTCCTTCCTGGTCATTGAGTTGAATGGTCTCTTTGTAACTTTCCCCTGGTATCTGGCTCTCTCATCTAGGGCCACACAGACAGCTTCTGCTCCCTCTGCTCCAAGACAGTCCTACAGACTTGAAGACATAGATCATTCCCCCGGTGCCAGTCCCCAACCTCCTCTTACAGAATATCATTTCTATTCTGCCCCCTCCAGTTCCCTTCTTGGGCCACATCATACAATGTCACTGTGTCTAAGAGAGTGTAGACTGAAGGTCTGACCAACATATTTCTTTAGACAGGACCTTGGTCAGCAGCGAATACAGGGGATTATCCCCTCCTTTATTTTGCACATTATATTCCTATTAATGCATTCCAAGGTGGAGTTAGCATTAGCTAAGCCTGACATACTCATGGGTCACGAGGATGGAGATGTCCTTGGGTCTGGAGACAGGGGAGAGGTCTGGGCTAGGAAGAGAGCTGGGGCCATCGGCATGTAAACTGGGAGTTGGAGCAGGGGGCAGGGAGGAGATCCCTTGGGACAATGTCAAGGAGGGGATAGGACCCAGGGCAGAATCCTGGGGAGTGCCAACCTCTCCCAGGGGGTGGGGGTTGGGTGGGGCAAGGATGTTGCAAGGAGACTGGGAAGGACTGGCCAGGGTGCCAGGAGCAGGATGGATGGAAAGAGTGGGCATCATGGGAGCCAAGGAAAGGGACAATTTCACAATGGAACTGGCCAGATGTGTCAGATGTCACTAAGAGACTAGAAAAACAAGCCCCTTGAGCAAGGGGTCAGTGGATTTGGTGTGTGGGAGGACTAGTAACCACAGACAAAACAGGTCTGGGGAAACAGGACCAAAGGCAAGGGGTGTGAAACTAGAGGGTAAAGCCACCGGGGCCAAATAGGCTTCGACATGGCTGGGGAGTGGGTGGGGAGAACCACCAAGCCTTGACAGTGTGCCTGGATCTGTGCTAGGAACTTTCTGTGCCTTCTCTTGTTCAGTTCTCACCACGGTGGCTGGTGATTTCAGTGCCACTGTATAGACGAGGAAACTGAGGTCAGCAGGTGGTGCCTGGGTTGCCGGCCGCCCCACTGATTTTAAGAGCAGAGCCTGGCCCCAAACCCCGGATGTCTCTCGCAGCCCATGCTCCTCACCGACATGGGGCTGCCTCAAATAGGATCGCTAAGCAGTGACAGTCCCTTCCAAGCTGCCCCCTCCGCAGGCCAAGGGTGCCTCCTGTGTGTTAACTACAGAGTGGCCTGCCCACGTGCCCACCCGCAGGGCAAGCGGGTCCCCAGAGCTGCAGATGCTGGGCTTGCAAATGCCCAGAGGTTATCGAGTGACACAGCTGCAGGAATTCCAAACGTGCCCCCAGAGGAACCACTGGCTGGCTGGGGCTCCTGCTCTAAGTGAATTTCTTTGCAGAAATGCAGATGCGCTGCTGATCCCTTATAAACATTCAGGAAGCAGAACAGGGAATCCCATAGGCCACACTTCTGCCTGTGTTCCTTGGATGGTAGGGTGGAAAACAGGGCTGTAAAAGTCACTTCCTTCTCCCCTTCCCCCCACCATAATGGTCTCCCTGCCCCTGTGCAGGTGGTGTCGCTTGCCTGGGTCACAGCTCCTAAATGTCACATTAGCAGACTCTGCTGGGAGCTCCAGCATCCCTGCTCTGGCCTTTTGAAGTCCTCAGCCCCAGTCAGCTCCTGCCACTCAGAGGAGGAAGCCGTGATTTATTTATCTGGCGTGGGGAGGCAGCTCATGAAATATGCAGGCTGATTGGAACAAATCACCAGGAACCGGGAAGTGATGTGGCTGGCACCCCACTATGCCCCCAGCCACACAGCCTGTCCCCCTGACTCATACACCCTGATGGACTGTCCCGTGGCACCAGGACTGCCGCCCAGCTGGGGCGCACATCCTCAGCTTCCCAAGACAGCCGTCATCACCAGAGTGCCTCTCTGGGGGTGCTCACAGGTGCTGCCCATGTTCTTGCACTGAAGGTCTTGGCAAACCATGAACTGGGCGTGACTGGCACCCGTCTGTTGATGAGGGAGGAGCCTCCCGGCAGTTGAACAAACACTCAGAGCCATGTGCAGGCAGCAGCCAAGTGGGCTCCTGAACTGGGCTCTGAACTCAGCCAACATTCACCACCCATGCTGAACAGCTCTGCTTGGCCCACACTTATGGAGTGCCTACTGCATGCCACGCCCAGCCCCAGGTACTTCCCCATAAAGAATCCCTCAAAAGCAGCAGTGTGGGTGGTGGAAGATGAGTTCTGTTCTCATCCTTGATCAAGGTGGCCTTGGACATCTGGGCGCTGAGGGATGCTGCTGCTAAATCCCTTTTCGCTCATTCATTCATTCATTCAACAAACATTGACTGGGGGCCTATTAATCTGCCAGTCTCCGGGTTGGAGATACAAAGATCCAAAAAAAAAATCATAATCTCTGACATTGTAGTTTAGAGACTCTCCCAGCCCCCACCAGGCAGATAAAATTATTCTCATTTGCAGGTACTTTTCCCCTCCAGCCTGCCCTTTGTTAGCAGATGGCTGCAGCTGGAAAATGGGAACTTTCTAAGCGGCCACGAGGATTAAAGAGGAGAATACAGGCAGGTTCTGGCTTACAGACTAACTAACAGTAAGTTTTCAATAAATTGTAGTTGGCCTCATGATAAAAGCAACTGAGCTATTCGCTAGGTCCCCAAATACTCCCTAGATTTTCTTGGTTTTTTGTTTGTTTGTTTTTTACTGTCATGGTTTCCCCATAACAGTCCCTCTGCTTGGAAAGTGGCTTTCCCCTCCCTCTACCAACATGGCCCAACCCTACACCCACCTCTTCCAGGAAGCCTTCCCTGAGTACTGCTCCCCTCTGAGCCCCTCAGTTGCTGTGGGCTGAGGGCTGGGTGACAGCTCCTGGTGCTGGAGCTGCGTCCTACGTGTGCCCAGGCCTTATGATTCTTATCAGATGTTAGTTCCTAGGTGGGACCTGAAGGCTTGCCTCTGGTATCCCTAGGTAGCATTGAGTCTTGCTCTCCATCCTCTACCCAGGACCCCTCCTGTATCTGAAAGTAGAAGGATGGGGTCCTCTGTGTTCTCCCATGGCCAGCCGGTGCCACCCAGCACTCTCACTGCTTAACTCTTGGGTTCCTTGTTAACTCGCAAACAACGTTAACCACCCAATGGATACGGACTGGGCCTTGCAGACTGTGGGCCAGGGGACAGACTAGAAAGACCCACCAGGGGGTGGGGGTGGACTGAGGACTTGAGCAGAGGGCTGCCTCCCTGCCCCACAACTCTAGGGTAGCTTGCCACTCACTGTCTAGCCCCGGACAGACCATCCCTTTCTCTGGGCCTCAGTTTCTCCATCGGCAAACCGCACAGAAGGGCTTCCAGCGGTTCTCAGCCCTGGCGGGCATTAGTATCACCTGGGAACTGCTGGAAAATACATATGTCGGAGTCCTAATATGGACCCATTCTATTTGAACCTCTGGGGGGCTGAGGGGTAGGTTTTGGGCAGTATTTTCAAAAGTCCCCTAAGCCCATCCTGATGAACAGCCAGGGTTGAGAACCGCTAGATTTGACTGAAGGCCCTTCAGTGCTGATGCTTTCTGTGCTAAGAGGCTAAAAATCGTGTGGAACAGAGAGCCCCTCTCCCGCAGAACAATATACTGCTTCCTCGTTGTGGGGCAGAAAGAAGGGTTCTCTTCAGAAGCATGTTCTTTATTTAAAGTTTTAGATCTGGATGATACGTAAAGGAAATAGGTCCCATTGGTGAAAATTAGGCTGCCAAAAAAAGTCCAGTCTGAAAATATTCACTGGTGGTGGGCCTGAGAGCATCCACGAGACGGCTGGGAAATCGCTTCCGTCAGTGATTCTGTCTCCTTCTGGGACTGCAATCCCGGCGGGGGGGTGGGGGTGGGGGGTGGGGCGGGGAGCCAGTGCCAGGGTCACCGACCTCCTGCACTAGCGGGGTGCCCATAGCCTGCTACATGGGTTCTATTCCCCTCACCCCTAACTGTCCATTTTTTCCTCAGCTGGCTCTAGATCGGAACGGAGGGAGGTATACGTGGTCTTTAAAGTTTAATGGTTATAAACAGTCAGAATCCACGTGTGACTCCGAGGTCTAACACACAGCGTGGTCTTGGCCCAACAAAAAAACAAAATGCTGAGCAGTCACTCCACTCTAGGCCCCCCAACAAAATCCCAAACTCGGGGAGAAGGAAGAGCTCTGGCGGGTAGACGGGACCCTTGGAGCTCATCTTGGCTTTGCTGTCCCCTCAGTGAGGAGCCCCCAGGAAGCCCTGGCATCTGCCTGGGCCTTGCTAAGGCGAGTGGCCTGGACGGGGAGATCTCTGTGGCCTCCGCCTCTCATTTGACGATTCTGTGAGTGCTTTGAAAACCTGCCTCAGGGGTCCCGCATGTGCCTGGGGCCGCACACCACACGGATGCCTGCTCCTGGTGGTTCTTCGGAGGTGGGATCGTGGCGGTCACGGGCTTTGATCCTGCTCTTCTCCGGGTCGCCAGCCCTTCCTCAGGAGTGATCCCCGGTCTGGTCACTGCCTGTGGGCAGGCCCCAGAGGGTGACTCTCCTGTCACCGGGTGAGGAGCAGAGCTGAGCAGCGCCTCTCAGCAGCACTCCTGGGCCTAAATCCCGCACACACTCTTCCCTGTCTCCATAAACAGTATGTCACTGTCACGTTTGTAACAAATTAACATCATTGACCTTTGTTTGGGAATTTTGAACAGGCCAGGTGGACACTGGCCAGATGGCTTGGGAATATAATAACCTTGCTAAGGGCAGATTTGTCTATTGACTTAGGTGAACTGGGCCAGAGGCAAAAGCTAAGTATCTGGGGGTAAGCAGGACACACATAAACACAACAGATTATTTGTATCTAGAGCACCTTTTGTCTCTTCTTCTTGGCTAACTTCCCACTGGCCCTTCAGAATCCCAAACTCAGGGATAGAAAAGAAAACTCAGATGCTGCCTCTTCCAGGTAGCCTTCCTAGAAACTGTCGGGTGGAACCAAGTGTCTCTCCTCTGAATGCCCACATCATGTGCCTCACCCACTTGGGGTCCTGTGACTTTCCCCCCCTGGACCAGGAGCTCTCTGGGGGAAGGGGCAGCATCTTACCCCGCCCAGTACCCTCTGTGCCCCATCAGGCCCTGGCATGCAGGTGCCCGGAAATGACTTTTAAGAAACTTCAAAAGCCCAAAGCATGGGGGGGAGGAAAAAATTTCAATGTATCCACATTGAAATTAAGAACTTCTGTTCAACAAGGACTTTAAGTCTATAGACAAGTGGCTGAATGGGAGAAGGTATTTGCAAAGCCTGAAGGTAAAAGGGGACTACTGTTTGGAGTACATAAGGAGGATCGCTTCTCGGCCTTTTGGCTAAGATCAAGTGTGGAGTACATAAGGAACTCTAGCAAATCAACAAGGAGAAGACAGTGCCCTCAAAATAAAAGCGGTCAAAGGATTAGAAAGATCGACAAATGGCTGACAAGCACAGCAAAAAATACCCAAACCTTGTTAGTAATTAGAGAAATGATATTTAAGACTACTGATATTACTTTCTACCTTTAGACTGGCAAACAATGAGCAAGTCGGGGCCTGGGAAGTATTGGTGGGAGAAGGGACATGGGAATCCCCATGCTGGTGGCGGTGGAGACAGGTGTGGGCATTGAAAGAGCCATCTGGCAGGGCATAAGCATGTTCAGTGTTCACACACCTTCCCATCCAACAGTTCTGCTCCCGGGCATTTGTCCTCAGGAAATGCTCAGCTGGGTTCATAAGGGACAAGTACAAGGACACTCATTATTTCTATAGGTGGGGAGTTGAAGGGGGCCTGGGTATCTGTCACTGGGAAAGTAGGGGGGTAAAGCATGATCAGTGCAAGGCATGGCTCAGATGTACACACAGGAACATGGAAGCATCTCGAAAAAAAAAAAGCACTGGGTGGGGGTGGGGAGGGAAAGAAATAGAAGAAGATACACAATCCAGCTGCACTGACAGAAATCAAAATATATGCATACGAAACAGCAATCCACCTTCTGTAAGCACAAACCAACACAATACATGCCTTAAACACTTAGAGTGTTTGCCTTTCTCTGCAGGATGAGAGCAAATGCCTGAGATAGGGCACAGACAATCAAGGGGGGCTTTCCTGGGCCAGTGATGACAGTGTCTCATGAAATGAGGAGAGTGAAATGTATCCTAAGGAAGGAAGGTGGTACTTCTCTCAAGAAATTCTGGTGGGGGGGCGCGGATCTGGGGTTATGATCATGAGTGTCCAGGTGAGGAGCAGGAAGCCCACGGTTGCCGTGCCCTTCTCTGTGCTAGTCACTGAACCATTTGTAGCTTCATGTCATGGAATTCTCACCATCCTTCAAGGCAAAGAAAGTGATCCCCTTTAATTTAACTATTTTAAACTGAATGCTGAAATGGTGGCCTTAGAGAGATCAAGCCACAGCGCCTAGCTAGTAAGGAAGAGACATGTCTGCTTCAAAGCTCATATATTTCAAAGCTCATTTACATGCAAGGGGATGAGTTCCCCATCACTGGAGGCATTCAAGGAGAGGTAATGTTTCAAAAGAGAGTCATGGCTCCCTTCAACATGGAGAGTCTATGGCTAATGAAACACAAGTTCTGCTAGCTAATTCTGTCATTCAGGCTACTTTCCTTGGGCTCTCTGAAACATAAGCCCTCGATCATGAAGGCTGGGAAGTGTTGGGGTCAGGCTCCCAGCCTCAAAGAGTCCACATACACCTGCATCCTTCCATTCCTGCTGAACCACAACCCTGCTAGGGTTTCCCGTGGTTCAGTGGCCTATGTCTCCTCTCTTAATAACATCAAGTTGCGTGGCCGTCGGGCTACCAGGCTTTTCCAGACCCATGGCCAGGTGAAGGGAGCGACAAAACATGCCTTGACCTCGACAGAAGGAAAAGGACATTTAAAATCGGCCTCAAGCATCTCAAACTAGGGTCAGACTAGCTCCGAAAGTTTTCTAGTCGGTTCTGGGAAATCATCTTCCTGCTTTTATAGACCCTGGCACTTGGCCAGAGAAATTATGAGGCCCCCGGAGGCCAGAGACTGTATCTTATTCAACTTGGCTTCTCTCAGAGGACTTGGTAGAGCGCCTGGCAGATGCTCAGGAAATGTGCGCTGAATAGAACCGTATCTGTTACCCCAAAGCCCAAACGATAATTAATGTCTGCAAACGGTGGGGAGTGGGGGAGACAAGCCCACAGTTCACTAGGTACCTGCTGAATGGCAGTCGTGCTGTTGGAGCGACGGAAGACCCCGTGCCTTCCAGTCAGGTGCTGGAATAGAAAAGTCCGAAGTCTGAGCCCTTTCTGTGGCACAGAAGCCATGCGGAATGCAAGCACATTATCGCTCGCCGAGATGCTGACAAACAGGCCTAATGAAGGCAGGGCCGGTGAGCGGGCGAGCGCGCAGATGCTGAGAGCTCCAGAAGCGCAGCACAAACAAGGCTCTAATCATGGCTTCGCTCAACTTCCTTCCCTGCTGCAAATTCTGAACCGTGTTTAGACTTCGGCAGGAACATGGATTCTTTCTTCTCTTGAGGGGAAGAAAAGAAGCCAATTCCCTGGCATTCATGCTCACGGACACGTGGTTTAATGGGAGTCAGTGCCGGCAGGGGTGGGGGGGGGGGAGGGGAGCTGAAGGTGTAGTCGGGAGCGGTTTAGACCTTGGCCCTATTTTGCCCTAGGTGTGTGGCCTACAGGATGCGAATGCCTGCTTCTCACCACAGGTGGGTCACTCAGAATTGCACCCAAGAAGAGAGTAGGAGGGCACAGAACTGATTTGGGAGGTGGTCTTGGGGCCCCCCGAAGAGGTGTGGGGAGGTGAAACAGGGAAAGGAAGGGAGCCAGTACCAGGGTATTCAAGAGCAGGTTTCTGGGTAGGTAACTGAGGCACAATCCTACTGGGGACTCCTGGAGGCAGAGGAGAACACCTTGCAGCTGTCCCACCCAAGAGGGAAGGCTGCAGGGTGGTTTATCCTCCGCTTCTCTCTCCTCCCTGGCACAAGGTTGTCCCTGGAAGCACCAACTCTCTTGGACATATGGCCTACTCCTTGCACAGGGTGAGGGGTGCTGGTGCTTCCCATGAGGGATTTGTTCTGGAATTGTGGATGCTCGGGTCATCCGTGCTCGAGCATCCGTGGATGCTCCCGGATGTGTCACTGACAGCGTCCGCCACCTATCTACATTGTCCTGCTGGGAGTTAAAAGCTTTGGGAACCCTTGAAAACGAAGTCAGTGGAGGGAAGCTGGGGGTGAGGAAGGTCATTCTTAGGGTTCTGAAGTCCTCCCTGGATTAAAAATGTCTCAGTCTCAAGAGGGGCCGGGGGCTAACCCTGGCACATCATTTTAGAATAGTTCTGTTCATCCAGCACTCCTAAGTTTACGAGCTAGGCAGTTTCTCCAGCCTGAAACGACGATGGCCGCCATCTTGAATTAGCTTCAGCTCACATTCTGTTGTCAAGGCTAACTGCTGTTTGCCAGACGTCACCAGAAACCACAAATAAATGAAGCCGTTCTTAAATGTCTACAAGTCCTATCACCAATGAATCCGGTAAGCATTACCAAGAGCTGGCCAAGAGCCAGGCATCATGTCATAATGTGACGAGCTTCCCACCACTTGAGGGGTTATGGGGCTAAATCTCATTTGGTCCTTTCCCCAGCCCCAGGAGCTGGGCATGGCTGGCATTTAGCGCCATCCCATTTTCCAGAGGATTAAGCTGCGGCTTAGGGAGATGAAGTAACTTGCCCAGGGTTACACTGCTGCTGAGTTTCAGAGCCAGGACTTGAACCCAGGTCTTTTGCCTCCAGATTAAATCAATAAACTTGTCCTGGAGGCCAGCTGAGTTTCAGGCATTTGTGTTACCCTACAGTTTTGGAGTCAAAAAGTGCAGGACCAGGCTTCTTGGCTCTCTTTTTAGTCTTCTAAAACCTCTGTTTCCAACTCATTTGTTTTAGTTCTGCAAAGGAATTAACAGAGCCTCGGAGGAGATGTTTCCTATACGGTAGATAAGATTTCAGAAGGCCCCGAGAACTCTGCACAAATGAGGACAGAAAGAGCATCTCAAAGAGCATCTGAAGGTCTTCAGAGGACGGGTGGGATGGGCCAGCTTCCAAGATCAGGTTAGTGAGCTTTGAGACAGCCTGGGTGCAAGTCTCAGAGCAGCCCCTGCAAAGGAAGCTTCCACCGCTGGCTGGGGGCTGGCTGTCTGCGAGCCAGCTGTGCTGTGAGCCCTGCTATTCCCTGTCCCCTCTAAAGATGGGGAAGGAGGTGAGGGAGAAAGAAGCCGACAGGGAGAGAGATGGTGTGGAGGACATGGCAGGAAACAACATGGCCGTTCTATTTAGAGGCCTTTTGGAAAAGCCAATGGCATGAGGCAATTCTTGGGGTAAATCCTGGAAAAGTCCCGGGAAACAGAGTCTGGACCAGCCCAGGCAAGCACGGGCCCAGAGAAGAGAAAGAATGAACGCACCACTCCACGGTGAGTCAGGGTTTCCCCCACAGCAAGTCCTTTCCCCTGTCTGGGCCTCAGTTTCCTCTCTGTGAAATGAGACCATAACCAGGCACCCTTCAGGACGGTCAGCCTGTTCGATAATTCAATGCCACTCCATCCTGGCAGGCACGCACCTCTGAGACCCTCTACATTTGGAAAACTAACTCTTGTGAGGACATGGACACGCCCCCAGCATTCTAGTGACTCGTTTTAGACCCGAAATAACACAGAATCCCTCTGCGAACAGGATCAATGTTTGTTTTAAAAACATACAAAGAGGAGCATGTGCAGGCCCAGATCTGATGTCCACTAAAAACTGGGCACGGATGTGGTGAGGGAAAACACCTAGGTAAGGTGTGCATGTGAGCACAAGTGGGGAGCTGAGGTCCTGGCTCAGCTCTGCCATTAATCAGCTTGGGTCCCGGGGCGGAACCCCTCCCTCCCTCCCCTGGTCCCCAGTTTCCCCTTTACACCGGGAAGCGGTGGAACATGTTCATCTCTGAGACCCTGGCGTGTCTGATATCCTACATATAGCTAAGTGGGGAGAAGCTATAAAGGGCAGGCAGACATAAAGGCACCTGGGGGGTTTCGACATACTGGGAAAATCTGGATTTGCTTCAGAAAAGTGTCATAGGGGCACCTGGGTGGCTCAGTCTGTTAAGCGACTGCCTTCAGCTCAGGTCATGATCCCAGGATCCTGGGATCGAGCCCCGCATCGGACTCCCTGCTTAGCGGGGAGTCTGCTTCTCCCTCTGCCTACTGCTCTGCCTACTTGTACTCTCTCTCTGTCAAATAAATAAATAAAATCTTTAAAAAAAAATTAAAAAAAAAAGAAAAGTGTCATAATTTTGGACACGGTGCTCGTCATAAGTGCTGCTACTTGCTGAGTCAGAAATACATGCACATATTTCTATGTGTTCTCGAGTTCTTTCCACATTCCAAGAAGGTAGGTAGGATTATATTTCTGTTCTACAGATGAGGACGTCACACAGGCGAAGTTACTTGCCTAATGTGCTATATACTGACTTGAGCTAAGGTAGGTCAGACCCACCTACCTCTGAGCTACTGTTTGGTCCATTGCTTTCCTTATAAATGCCTAAAGCTGATTATTGGAGTTGGTGTCTAATCCTAACATATGAAGAAAAAAGGCAATAAAATTGGCACGCACTTATAAGCTGTGATCGGCCAATCAATATTTTATAAAATATTCTCCTAGAATGATATAATTTCAGAACTGGAAATGTGACAAGAGAATTTAGTTACAATCACTCAAAAAAAAAAGTAAGCATCTTTGCCAAGATGCTTACTTGGTTCAACCAATGAAGAAGCAAGACTTAACAAATGGGAAAATAATTACATTTGCTGAAAATTACATCTTTTGTGCATGCCAGAGAGCTGACATGCGTTTCAATTACCTGCCACAGGAAGACGAATGGGTAAATGTACAAGATTGCATTAAGGCACCCCAGTACCGAACACCTCTCCTCATTGATCTAAATCCGGTGGGATTTGTCTGAATGAACCCGAATAACTTGATTTCATTTCTTGCTTTTTCCCCTGGATGACTTTGGAATCTGACACAAAGGCACTGCTCTTGTTTCTGGATTTTCCAGAAACCTCCAGATGCTGAAAAACGCTTCAGTGAAGAAGGATGCATCTAGTGGCTTTGGCTAACAACCCCGCTGATGACCCTACGGGCTGCATAGGGCTGTCTACCCGGGGGGAAAGCCCAGCCCCACTCCTCACAGATGCCCTGTGTATTCTGACAAGCCCCCGCCCCCTCTCTGGGCTTCTATTTCCACCTTGTCACTTGAGGAACATGGTCTGGAAGGTTTCTGAGCCCCTGACAACACAGACAACGGAAAAGCCCAACAAGTGACCTGGTTTCTTTAAAAAAAAAAAAAAAAAAAATCAAGGACCTGTTACAAGCACGTGTTGGGGATGATGATGGGTTAAAAGAGATTAAACAGAAAGAGCAACCAGACGTTGTGTGGATTTTCCCACAAACTGTAAGGACATTTTGCAAATAATCAGAGGATCAACATAGACAGAAATGAAAGGATATAAAGAATCATTGTTAAATGTTTAAGGTAGGATAATAGTAGCATGGTTATGTTTTGAAAAGTCCTTATCTAGAAGGAATGCATACTGCAGTATTTAGAGATTGAAATGAGATAATGTCTGGGAGCTGCTTTAAACATTACAGCAAAAAAAAGGGGGGGACAGTGGGTAAATAAAGACAAAGCAAGAGTGGCAAAATGTTGATGATAGTTGAAGCCAGGTGATGGGTACGTGGGGCTCATTATGTGGTTCTCTCAACTTTAGGGTCTGTGTGAAAATTTCTATCATCAAAAACAAGAATAACGCAAGCTTTCTCAGAATACTGGAGGGGACTGAACTCCCACACTCCCATACTTTCCCAAGCCTCTCGGAGTCATGTGGGGAGACTGGATAGCCTGTGAAGTCATGCAGTGGAGAAACATATTCTAAATAGTTGAAACTGATGTTCTCACAGAGCCGTATTTTCTATGGACTCTGCTTTCTCTTATCGGAACATCCTACTTTCATTTCTTTGGATGTATTTTATTGCAGAAACACGACATTCCCAAATATAGAACTCATCAACTAGAAGGAAGAAGCATCAGAAAGCCTACCTTGAAATTGAGTAAATTTAATGGTCCCCATTCTCTCCCCATTCCGGAACACAACTTGACCCTAAAAACAAAACAAAACAGACAAGAACAAAAGAGAAGTGCCATATTAGCTCAAACACCACTGGTCTCAGCTGTGATTCATAAATGGTACAGTGTGATTATTAATATTGGAAAAAACCCAGATCCCCACGAGCCTGCAGATGCAAAATTAAACTAACTGTTTTAAAACTGGCTGTGACTTTGGTTAATCGGAAGAGCACAAAATCAATAATGGAACCAACACATGTGAATTACAGCATTACAGCTGAGCTAGGCGTCATCATTATCATCACGATTATCCATGAAACCCCCACGTGTCCTGTGTTACCCTGGGACAAGGTCTTCCAGGGTGCTGGCGCCTGGCCCTGACTCTGCTCCTGGGTCCCACCCATTACGATGCGTGGCTCTGCTGAGGCTGTTTGGCATGAGGACCAGAAGGAGACTGGAGGTCAGTTAGTATTTTTATTAAGGACAGAGAATATTTTGGTAAGTTCTTCCTGAGTGTTGACATCAGTCTCAATTATAAATGGGCTACGGGGCAGCAGAAAATGAAGCTTCTTGAGCCAGCAAGACGTGCCGAGGGTCACGGGCAGCTGAGCACCCCTCATTAGGGGCACCAGGGGCTCCAGATAGCATCTTCTCCTGCATCTGCCTTGCTGGCTGATATTGGGCTTCCATATGCTGGGCTAAATACATCGGGAACATAAAGAGGGGGTGAGGTCTCTCCTTGTTAATTCAGGACCCATCAAAATTCTGTAACCGTGCAACAAAATCGACACATTGTATCAATGAACGTTTTTTTGACAAGCTCGGGTGGAAAGGGGTATGATCTGCATTTTACCGATCAAGAAATTGAGACTGAGAGAGGTGATGCGCTCTGTGTTAGGTCACTGTGAGACTGCTGGGAGTCAGCTCCAAGTTTGATTTTAATGCCCATGCCCTTTCACGACAGCTTCTTGTTCCTCATCCAGAAATAAATTCCTTCCCGTCTATCCATTAACGTACAATTAGGAAAAGCAATGGTCTTAAAGGGACCCTGCTTTACTCTCACTATGCTCTCGCATCATCAGGTCATAGCACATCCCATTCAGTTCTTGGAACAAAGCGCCAAGACGTATCCTTCCTCGGTGGAAACCCAAAGTCTGAGGCCCTGCGGCTTTTCGAACAAAGAGAATCACTCAACCTGTTCTCAGAAGGAGAAACACCTTCTAAGGCCCCCTTGACACCTTTCTGAAATCCTGTAGACAGCTGCACATAGTATCAGTTTGAAACCAATGCCCACCGAATTCCATATTCAGGTGACGGCAGGCAATTCCCGGGAGTGTGAAAACACCTCAGCGTAAGGTGAGATGGGAGCTGTGATTTTATTTCTAGGGATGATTGAAAAACACAGAACTGCTTGCAAAAGGCTCACTTTTATGCAAATAGAGCACTTTGCAAAGCTGGGAAAGACACAGACACGGCTGACAAGGAGGACACTTCTTGGTTTGATAAGGGGGGGATCTAATTTGCCCATCTCCTGCCAAGCTCTGAGGAACTCCAAAGACTTCTAGATATAAAATGTGGACGAATTCTGCAGAATCGTCATTAGCTAAATGAAAAAGTATAGGAAATGGTCTTCAAAGCTCGGAGAGAATGACACTGCATTGGAGTATGAGGTGGGGATGAGAATCCCCCCTTTACGTTGTAAACAAAACCAATTAGTCCATCTTTGAAGTGAGGGCTGTCACGTTTTATTTTCCTCATCATAGCTGTTTTTCCTAACGGTAGCTCCTTAAGCGTCTCAGGTAACGCAGGGGAAGGAGGCCAGTGTCTGAGTATCCCAAACCTGGCTTAGTGCTCCCTCAGGCACGTTCCTGCGCACCCAGCGGAGCTCCTGACCTACAATGGGCACCCAGTAAATGGCAGTAGTCATTTTTATTTTAAAATGTTTAATAGCAGAGAGCTGAAATAAAAAACCATTTTAAGCACCAGGAAGCTTTCCAACCCTTGGGAGGAGATTTTCGTATCACATGGTGTCATCCGGCAAAGGGATAAACTGTTGAGTCTTTGCCCAAGGTGTCCTCACCTCGGAAACATCAGCCCCCAAGTGACTGAGTTCTCAAACCACGTGAGCCGCCGTGGGCTTCACCGGCGGGTAATGAAGGAGGCGCAGATGGGTAGTTGGGCTAACAGGGGGTCTGTGCAGAGAAGCAGCCAAGAAGCTCCAGGAAGCCCCCTTCTGAGGAAGATGTGTCCTCTGATTGCTTCCTGAAGAAGTCACCATGGCACCCGTTGGGTCTGACCGCTAACGCTGGTTCTGCTCCCCTGCCCACGGCTGTCCGGATGGGGACCGCTATCCCAACCAAGTCCATGTCAACAAGGAAGCCCACACGGCAGTCTGATGATTTTCATGAAATTCTGCCCTTCCACAAATATTTGCCTATTCTGGGCCACGTACTTAACTTCTAGGTGCTGATTCCTGCTCTCCGAGTGCTTTGTATTTGGTGTGGACAGACCAATGAAACAAGTCGGCCAGTAAGTGAACAAGATGACTTTAGTTTGTGGAGAGCGCCCCAAAGAAAGTAAGAGAGAGGGGTTCTGTCGCACAGTCAGGAAAGAGCTCAGTAAAGGGCGGACAGAAGAGGCACAGGCCGCAAGGCAGGAGGGAGATGCTCCAGGCACGGTGCGAATCAGGGCAGGAACAGAAAGGGCCATGTGGTGGGTACGGGGAGGCGAGGGAGCGGGCAGGTGGGCAGGGCTAGGTCACGGCCAGACAGGGCTCTGGAGGGGATCTTAAGTGCAGGGCAGAGCCCGAGGTTGGGGAGGTTGAGCAGAGCAGTACTATGATCTGCATCTAATGGTCATGAAGGGACATAGTTCTACCCCCCCGCCTCAATTCAGGACAACCGTGAAGGACCGTGGGATCCAGAGGTCCCCGTGGGATGACCAGGGCCACGGTTACAGCGGCATTGTTTCACTTGTCCCTTTGCCACATCCTGCTTCCCTCCCTCCCCCGTCTTGTCTCTGAGACCCCTCCCCGATCAGCTTCCTGTGTGCAAATCTTTGTCTCAGAATCTCTCTCCAGGGCAACCCCACCCAAGACCCTGCCATCAAAGGTCCCTGGTCCAGGGACCTCGGTGTTCCTTGCGGCCTGCAGGAGCCGGAGTGATATGGCAGTGAGAACAGAGGCAGTGGATTCAGTGTGAAGTCCGTGCTTCAGCCTGCCCGTGTGGCCTGGTATTTCAGCCAAGGAAGCCAGGCTGGCTTTGTTTTCTTAAACCCTAGCTTGAGTGGGGTTTGTTTTGTCCTTCTCCCCACACAGATATTTTTTTTTTTTCACACACATATTATGTCTATATAAATGCCATGACTGTCCTCAAGCTTTCGCCGTGTGCGATCCCAGGCCTGCCACTGAGGCTCAGCGCGTGCCCTTGAACCCATCCCTAGGGTGCGCTGAATTCTGAAGCAGGGGAGTTTGGTGGCTCTGGCCAGCGCAGTGGCTGAGTTCTGCCGGCTGGCTTACAGCCCACACTTGCTCTTCTATACCCTCCTCTGTGTTACTGGGGCCCAAAGCCCAGAAACCACATTTCCCACCATCCCCTGCCAGCTGCTTTCCATTTAGGTTTTGCTCATGAGAAGTATTCAAGGGAGATTTAGAAAGTACATATAAGGGGCACCTGGGTGGCTCAGTAGGTTAAAGCCTCTGCCTTTGGCTCAGGTCATGATCCCAGGGTTCTGGGATCAAGCCCTGAATCGGGCTCTCTGCTCAGCGGAGAGCCTGCTTCCCTTCCTCTCTCTGCCTGCCTCTCTGTCTACTTGTGATCTCTGTCTGTCAAATAAATAAAATCTTTTTTTAAAAAAGAAAGTACGCATAAGGGAAAAGCTATTTTTTTTCCCCCTCCTTTGGCTGTAGAAGCAGGAGCTCTGAGTACCTGCAGGTGTCTGTGGGTCCCAACAGCCCCCCAACTGTCAGCATGGGGGGGCTTTGAGCTGACTGTTCAGCGTGTGGAGGGGAGTCCCCAGAGCAGCAGAAACAGTGGTGGCAGGAGCCTCAGAGGCCCATGCCCTTGGGTCCCCGTTATTTTATTTGCATTCCTGATCGGCTCTGAGGTCATTTTTATAAACACCTTGGAAGTTAGAATCCATTATCAATCAGCATGCCGAGGAGAAGAGGTACCACTTCGTGCATTTTGTGCATTTCCAAGGCAGTGGCCTCACCGTTTCCCTTTTTGTTCCTGCATTCCAAGGGGCTTGGTCATTTCTGTAAATACTTATCTCCAGGGATAGCACCTTCTTGTTTCACTCCTCCACCCTTTACAACAAAGCTGTAACCAGTTCCTTGTATTAAATCTCCTTCTGAAATGCCTGAAGGGGTGTCTGTTTTCTCGACGGCATGCTGCTTGATAATGGATTCTAACTTCTGAGGAGCTTATAAAGAATAACCACAGAGCAGATCTGGAATGCAAATAAAATAATGGAAGTAAAGCCACCAAATGGATAATTTCTAAGGAACTTTTTTTTTTCCCTGAAAGAGATGTCACTAATGTCAAAGAAGACAGTCTGTTTCATAAAAGTCAATCCAAATGAACGGTTCAGGTTGAATCTGGGGCAAGGAAGCTGCATTTCTTTGTCGGGGAAATCTTCAGAATGCAAAAGGTAACACGTGGAAAAAAACTCCAGTTTCAGCATTCACCAGAGAAGAGTCAACACTGCCCGTAGCATGACCCCGGATAGTCAAAGAGCATTTCTGAGTGTCCATTCTCCTCTTTGAAAAATAGGAAGCTCGATCCCCACTTGTCAGGATTGTTTGTGAGCATTAAAGGAGGCATTTATGAAAAAGGCATAATGCAGAGCTGCCGAGAATAAAGGGTGACTCATAATTCCTCCAGGTAATCCTAGTTAGCAGAATTTCACCTGGTGTCAGCTCAGAATCCGCAGGAAAACCAGTGGAGAGTGAAATGTATACTAAAGATTCCAGCGGCCTGCTCTCCAAAAAATTAATTATTCCCATTGTTCATTTTTAATGTTTCACTACTAAGCACAAGTAAGATCTATGCCAATAGCAGTTCATGAATTGTATGGGTATGGGTCAACTTTTTTTTTTTTTTTTTTTTTTGGTCTCTTTCAATTTCACGGTGGAGGGTAGGGATGCCCAGCCCCAGACATGATCTGATGTTGGGCTAGAGCTGGAGGCTGGACAGAATGAAGACTCGCTGATCTCAGCCCAACTGAGTGGGGCCCTGGGCCCACTGAGGGACAGTCTCTCAGATCATGGCACCTTTAGGGAAGGATTTCTGTCTTCAATATGTCCCTAAACGCACTCTTGTCTCAGGCAGTTGTGTTCATCTCTGGGAGGTGTGAGCATGCACGCTCATCTGAAGGCTCAGTCTGTGCTGTGGGGAAACACGATCTGCCCTGACGTGTCTCGCTGCTATTTGTGTGGATGATCCAAGCCCACCTTGGACAGTTCTGCTGCCAACCCTCCAACCTGGACCATGCTGGTCTCAAATAAATAATGAGGACTTGGAGTAAACTCCAGGGTTTGAATGCGGGTTGGGTTTTCCCCTCAAGGGTAAAGGCCCTCATCATGTAGGCTTGAAGAGGAAGTTGTCTTCTGTTTTCCAAGGGATGGCAGGACTTAAAAGAGAATATCAAACAATTGTGTAGGTACACCCACATGTTCTACAAAGGTGAAAAATATATATATATATATATTTTTTTTTGCCTGTGCCTTAGGCTAAAATAAGTCATATTTTGCAGACTAATTAAAATATTTTCTTAAATGAAGTGCTTTAAAAAGGCCCAAGCCTGGAGAAGAAAGTTTGATGCATTCATTGAGTTTTGAGTCATGGGTTTGTAGGGAATTAAGAGGAGAGGAAGGATGGGAGGTGTGGCAAGCCCCAATACCACCCTTCTGCTGGTGCGTAGTAAATGGAGGGGCATCCTTCTGAGGGACCATGATCAGATGGCCCAAAGGGTTCCAGTGGTCACCAGCCACAGAGTGAGTGGTGGCCTAAGGTAGGGCTAGGTGCAATGGAGGGGAGAGAGATGAAGAGAATATGGTGGGGTAGAGGGGCCTAGAGGGGTGGGACCAACTCCTCCTTCCTTCCAGTCATAATACAAGAATCAAGCTCGTTAGAATAGCAAACTATCAGACATGAACGGAATGTCCACAATTTAGGGCAATAGCCACATAAACAGATAGACACATAATATAGGGCAATAAACACACAATATAGGGCAATAGCCACATAAACAGATAGACACATAATACAATATTATGATACAAGCTTTCAACCAACCAGCACTGAGGGGCAGCTAACACAGGTTGGGCACACTCAGGGCAGGCACCAGATAAAGGGTGAGCAAAGTCAACACAGTTCTAAATTGCGTGGAGTGCGTAGTCTCCATGTTTACTGTTTAATGCAGTATTTAATGGCTGCATTGAACAGTAAATATACCGATAAATATATAATTACAAACTACAATAAGTGATACTATGATCACTTAATACACACACAATAAGTGATCACTACAATAAGTGACATGAAGGATAAGAACAGGGAGCTATGATTAAGAACTACAACACGAACTTAATGTAGAAAGACTATGGGCCAAGGAGGGCCTTTCTGGGGAGGTGGCATTTCCACTGAGATCAGAAGGAGTTAGCTAAGAGTATGGGAGAGATGGTTCTGGGAAGTGGGATTATATGTGCAAAGTTCCCAAGTCAAAGAGAGATTGGGAAACCAGAGGAGCTGAAAGATCCCAGCGAAGCTGAAAGAGGTCATCGAGGAGGAGATAAGCATGAGATGTGATTGGCAAGATTTCGGCAAGGTGGACATATGCAAGGTCATGTGGAACCTTACAGGCTGTATCAAGGATGCTGAGTCAAACTCTGAATGCAAGGGAAGCGACCAAAGGGTTTTAACCAAGGGGTGACTTGATCTAAGTTCTACACCCTTGAGCATTCTATTATAAAAATTACAAAAGATTGGAAAAAGTGATTCATGACTATTCCAGACACTCGTTAGCTGTTTACCAAATCCAGTTCCTTTTCCTCTTGGGCACATGGTTAAAGTGCATTTTCTAACTACCTTTACAGTTAGGTGTGGCCACGTGGCACTTCCAGCCAAAGAAATGTGGGGATAAGTGGCATATGATATGCCAGATCTGGCCATGAAAACCTCCCACAAGACCCTTCATGCTCTTTCACTTCCCCCATCTGTCAACTAGATTCACAGCATCTTTCAGTGAACTCTGAGGCCCTAGGATCAGAGGGGACCCGAGATGGAAGAGCCTGGGTCCATGAATCATCATGTGGAAAGAATTTTCACCAACCAGAAACATCCACTTTGGACTCATACAAGAAACATCAATTTTTACTGCGTTGATCCACTAAGATTCTGAGACATCTTTGTTACAGCAGCTACTGGTACTTATCCTAACTAATCACATTAGTAAAAAAGTGTAAAAATTATATTTATAGTACATGCACAATGATGCAAAAATCACTCCCACCAAATAATAGTGTTAATGTTGGTTGGTTATTAGGTTGTGTGATTATGGCTTTTTCTTCTTTTGACTTTTGGATATTTTCCAATATCCTATAATGAATATGTATTATTTTCCTAAGAGGGAAAACTTGATTTAAAACTTTCATATTTGAAAAGATGTTGTAAGAAGGCATTTTTTTTTTACAGGCAAAAATAGCAACATCATCACCAACAAAATAATACTCTCTCTTGGAATAGATTAATTTTTACTGACAGCTTCAAGTTTTCATGAGCAAGAGCCAGAGATCCATGCAAATACGAGTACATTTCCCCTCCACTTAGAAGAAGGGGAAAAGCCACAAGCAAGGGGTCTGAAGACACAGATGGAGGCTGTGTTTGGCCATTTTCTAGGAAGGGTACCTGGGATGAGTCCTTTCTGGACTCTGTTCTCCGGTTTCCTACTGCAGAATGCACAGAGATAACACTCTTCATGTTATTTTTAGCTCTGTTGAAACATTTGTGTACATTATCTGAGATTTTTTTTCTCGGGAGTTGTTCTTCATGAATCAATTCTCAACAGCAACCCCAAGGCAGTGCACTGTGGGTTATCATTATCTCTGTTTTACAGATGAGGAAACGGGAGGCAGTGTGAGAAGACATTTGCCTGGGGTCATGTGACCAGTGGGCAGCGCCGGGATTCATTCCAGACAAGGAGGACTTCAAGCTTATGCCTCTAACCACATGCTCCTCTGCCTCCTTATGCAAGAACCAGTCACTGATGGGAGAATGAGCTCTTTGCAGGGGATCAGAGTGAGACCTCAGTAGCCTTGGTGGAGGGGAGGGATCTAGTCAGGGATGTGCTGATTAATGTTTAACAATGGGCTCTTGGTGAGGGCAGGGTAGGAAGCCCTGATTTGTATGGGAATTTCTATGGTGTAAATACTCGCACAAAGCAGACTTCCAGCAATCTACCATTTCACACCTGGCTCATCGATGCTGCATCATTTAACAAGTAGTTCTTGGCTCTCTTGGGAGCCAGTAGGATCTGGCTCCAGCACACTGGTGGCCCAGTCAGTCCCCTTGGGCTTCCAGAGTAAAAAATGTGAGGAGGAAAAGCTTAGTTTTTACCCGCACAAGGGGGTGGGTGAGAATCTCTTCTCAGGAATGAGGAGAAGGACTCCGTGTCAGAGCGGGAAGAGCTGGAGAGAAGGGGCTCATGTGGGTTGCCTATTATCTCAATTCCCCAGACTGCCTGCTCTGCTCTGCTCTGGACCAAGAGAGATGAAGAGGCCAAGGCAGAGGAGCTGGTTATCATGAAGACCCGAAGGTGATCACAGGTTGAGGGATCCAGAAAATCCTGCAAGATGTTGGTGCTGGGGTCTGTGTCCCCAGGGGCTGAATGATGTCGGCTGAGACTGTTTCTATGCAATTAAGCCAGAAGGGGTTCTGGGCTTAGAGTGTGACGTTCAGGGCTCTAGTTCCAGTCTTGTCACGAACACCTGTGTGCCCCTAGTTATGCTCCTTCCTCTGTCTGGGCCTCAGTTTCCTCATAGAAAGTGAGAAGACAGGGGTGCCTGGGTGGTTCAGTGTGTTAAGCCTCTGCCTTCAGCTCAGGTCATGATCTCAGGGTCCTGGGGTCGAGACCCGCACCGGGCTCTCTGCTCAGTGGGGAGCCTGCTTCCTCCTCTTTCTCTGCCTGCCTCTCTGCCTACTTGTGATCTCCCTCTGTCAAATAAATAAATAAAATCTTTAAAAAAAAAGTGAGGAGACAGGTGTCATATGCTGTGTTTGTTGAATGGTTACTCTGGGACACAGCATGCCCTTGCTAGACCCTGGGGAAACACAATGATTAAGTTAAAGTCCTAGTCTTTGAGAAGCTCCCAGGCTAAGGAAGGTGACCAGCAAAAAAAAAGATAGTTGCAAGGCAGTGTGATAGTTGGTAGGAGAGGGTGGATACAGAGGTATGAGGATGAAAGGAAGAGCACTCTCTCAAGGAAGGGTTTGGAGGGGACAGGAAAGAATGAGTGTCAGTTAGGCAGGCAAAGAGAATGAGAGAGGAATGTTCTAGATGGAGGGAAAAGCATAAAGCATATGCAAAGGCCTGGAGGCAAGAGAGAGCTTGGCTCTGTGAAGGACCAGAAGGAAGGGCAAGGTGGCTGGTGGGGATACGCAAGTGGTAGGGGAGGTTAATGGAAGCAAGGAAGGCAAGAACCATATCAGAGAGAGCTTTGGACCTCATGTTGCAAACAGGGGCCATAGAAGGGTTATTATAAACTGAGAGGTAACACGTCCAACATCTTTTTTAAAAAGAAGGAAATCTGTGACAACATGGATGGCCCTGGAGGACATCATGCTACGTGAAATAAGAAGGACACAGGAAGACAAATAGTGCATGGTAGCACCTACATGTAGAATCTACAATAGTCAGACTCCTAGAAGCAGAGAGTAGAATGGTGATTGCTGGGAGCTGGAGGGAGGGAGAAATGGGGAGATGATGGTCAAAAGGTACCTCCTTTCAGTTACACAGAATGAGTAAGTTCCGGGGAAGCTAATGGACAGCATGGGGACTGTAGATAGTAATATTATGCTGTAAACTTGCAAAGTGCTAAGAGGGTAAATCTTAAGGGTTCTCACTATAGAGAAAGAAAGCAAGAAAGAGAGAGAAAATGGACACTGTAGGGGATGGCTATGATGGCTACGTTAATTAGCTTGATGCTTGCGATCATGTCACAGTATATCAAATCATCAAAGAGTACCCCTTAAATAGATATAAATCCTATTTGTTAAGTATGCCTCAATAAAGCTGAAAAAAAAAAAAAAAAGCTACTCTGGTGCTTATGGAAAATGGATAGGTACAAGGGGAAGACTGGGTGCAAGAAAGCCAGTTCGAAGCAATTGTGGAATCCAAGTGAGATAGGAGGAGGACGTGGCTGGAGAAGAGTCCGTAATTCCCAAGATGGGAACGAGGTAGAACCCATAGGGCTTGGAGGTGTGCAGTGTGAAGGCTGTGGAAGGCAGAGAAGGGAAGAATGGCTTTCTGGTTTGGCAGACAGATGGTCCACGCCTTACTGGCCCAGTCAGCAGCGGGGACCTGCCCTGATCAGTGAGTGGAGTCTTTGCCCAGCTTCCGGGGTGGCCAGCGGAGCTCTGTCTCCCTAAAGCCATACACCATGAGACCCTCCTCCAAGATATTTGCCCCTACCCCCACCCCTCTTCGAGTTTCCTGGTCAATTGCAGATGCCAGCATCCCCATGCTTAGAAATATTTAATTTTGCTTTACTGTAGGTTCTATTTTTGTTAAATAGATTCGTCTCCACCAGGAAAAACAAATTGCTGACCGGCCGACCTGAAAGTCTGAGACAGGCAATTTGCAATCTGTTGGAATCTTCACTTCAAGCCAGGGTGGGCTGCAGGCTGGCCTGGGGCAGGGGGAGGGAGAGCTTGGGGGGCAGGGCTCAAACAAAGCAGCTGGCACCACAGCAGTCCAGGTGCGCCCGAGGCCAGAGGGCTCTGCTGCAGGGTGGCCAGGGAAAGCGAGAGAAAGGTGCCCAGCAGAGGAATGGTACAGGAAGAATGGGCAGGGCTGTGGAGCTCAGGGACAGGGGGTTCAGGAAGGGCCCTGTGCTGGGAGGCGGGCCACCTGGCCTCTAGCGCGGGGCCCCCTCGTCCCTTGGGTGGTAGTCTCCTAGTGTGTTAGGAGATCAAGTCTGTATTATCTGAAAGCTGGGTCCAGAATTTCTCCCAAGAGGGAATGATCTTGGTGTAGGAAGGAACCTTAATTAGTCTCCTGGGTGGAAGGTAAGAAGAAGGGAGAAGAGGAAGGAGCTATCCTCTGCAGAGAAGGAGGCCCAAGAGGGGTGGGAGGCCCAGTGAGACCACCGCAGGGAAAGTGGTCCCTAAGACAGGGGGCAGGAGGGGAGAGCGGCAGAGCATGAACTAGATCAGGAATAAGGTCCAACTTGAAGTCATTCAAATGACATCCTGCGGTACAAACCACCTCCCCCTAGCCCCCAAATATTCCCTGGAACCCCTCACAAGTCCTTATAAAAGGGGATGGCTTTCAGGTCTGTTCGTTTCTGTTTTGTGTGACTGTCATAATGGAGGAGGGGTCTGCATTCCAGGAATGGATCCATGGAGCCCAGAGCTGAGAGGGAAAAAAAAAAAACCCTCAGGGATCTGGAATGGTCCAAATTCTGAATGAATTCAGCACAAGCAGGACCGTGAGAGTGCAAGCCCACAGGGATGTGAAGAAATCTTGAGGTCGGTTTTGGTCATCCCTAAACTGAGAGATGGGGCTTCCTGAGAACCTTTCCAAGCTCCCAATGGCTGACATCAGGTTACACATCGAGGCTAGCGTTGGGCAGGAAGCTCTCTCAATCTTGACTGTGTCTTGGTTTCTCCATCTGTACAACAGTCTGGGTGTGAGTTTTCATCTGCCAAAGCATGGATATGTCTAAGTGTTACACGCATGAGGGCATACATATGAGGCAGGCCAAGGGCAAGGAGTACCGATGTGACGGTCTGCCAGGCTCCTCCTAGCCCCAGCGGCCCTCAGCTCTCGGGCCCGATGAGTCACCAGTCCCACCTTGGAAACAGCGGGCCGGGCTGGCAGCAAGGTGTCCCTGGCGTGCCTGATTGAGAACCTGTTCTCCCTCTTGGCTCGACTCACCCATTTGAAACCCAGATGGCTCCATATGGGGACTGGGGACTATTCAGTTGGCTTCATGGGCTAAGTCTAAAAATCTTCCATCAATTAAAAAATCTTCCACTAATTCTCCTGGGAAGGATAGAGACAGGAGTCAGCAGGGGGAAAACCAGAAAGGAAGGGAAGGGCAGCTGTTGGTAGTCCCACCTACTGAGGCCGCCTCAGGCTGCGGAGGGTCAGGAGGCTCCTTCTAGCAGCAGAAACCAGAACGACAGCTGAGAAATGCAGGGCTTGGACCAGGAACAAACGCAGTGGGTGTCAAAGGCTGTTTTCAGGGCTGGAGTGAGGCCCGCTGAAGCTCAGAGAGATAAATCGAAGAACCTTTTTGCTTACGATGGGTTGTCTCCTCCCTCCCACCTCTGGCCTGGGCTTGAGAGGGTCTTTATTCCCAACCACAGGGGCTCTTCTAAGACCCCTGTCCAATGTATGGGTCCAGCTAGTGAAGTCCCTGTATTGACTGGATAGGCCATCTGGTGTATGGCCATCAAACACTGTGCAGTGGACATTTCTTTCTTGCTCACCAGCTGGTCCCCCTTTGAATGATCATAGTACCCTGATTTTAATTTAGAGATGATGTTGGTCAGGAGCTGTGAGAGCCACTCTCTAAGATGGCCCCAGTGATTCCTACTGGAATCACCTACAGATACTGACAACCTGTACAGTCAGTCCCTCCCAGACTGAACAGGGCTGCTGTCTATAACCAGTAGGCTATTATAGAAATGGCAGAGAGTGACTTCCAAAGCTAGGCCACACAAAGACATTGACACTTCAGCCTTGCTTTCTTTTGGATCACTGACGCTGGTGGAAGCTGGCCACCATGTGATTAGGACATCCAAGCAGTCCTATGGAGAGGTCCACGTGGTGGGGACCCAAGTCCTTCTGCCAACAGCAGCCATTAATTTGCAAGCCATGTTCGTGAGCCACCTTGGAAACAAGTATCCTGCCCCAGGAGGCCCTACGATGACTGCAGTCCCATCTTGCCTGCAATTACAAATATTAAAGCCCCTAAGCCAGAACCTTGCAGCTAAGTCACCCCTGAATTCCTGACCCACAGAAACTACATGAGATAATAAATCTTTACTGTTGCTTTCAGCTACTACACTTTGGGATAATTTGCTATGAAGCAATAGATAACAAATACGGGGTCACAGGAAGTAAGAGAATTCACCCTGGATGGTTCAAAGGAAGACCCTTAATTAAGGACTACCATAGCGTGGGGGAACAGATCATGAGGGCAGCCAAAAGACAGTGTTGTACCCATGGACTAGTAACGGCAGGAGCTGTTATATAACTCAGAGCAGAGGAGCTAGGGAAGAAATCGTGTCCTCAGAGCTTCACAGGAGTGGGAGACACAGAGGAGGAGTAGCCTTGGAGGAAGGGCATATTTATTTCAAGAGATACAGCACCAAAGCCAGACTGAGGGCTGCACCCTGACCTTTCTCTCTCTCCTCTTGGCCTCCAATCCCTTGCCTGTACTGCCCACTAGCTAAAGCCAACCATAAGCTGAACACAAGGGACCCTGGGTGATGCTGACCATGGGAATGGCTTCCTACGGCACAGAGAAGGGGAGAGAATGGAACTGTTGGAAGAGAGGCAGAGAAAAGAGAAATGCCACCCCTGAGATTCCTCTGGCCCCACTCTACCTTCAAGTTCTATGAAACTTTCTCTATGTGTGAATCACATGCATAGATAAAGTCAAGAGTCACATGACCTAGACTAAACCAATCAGTGCGGTCCTCTGGCAATAGTGATTGGTTCAGGCAAGGACATGTGACCCAAACCAGCCAATCAAGGCTAAGGGGAGTGACTTTCAGGGATTCTGTTGGTACTAGTGGGAAATGAGCTCCTTCTTTTGCTGGACTTGGTGGAGTGACAGGGGGATCCGGAAGTAACTGTGCAGAGGCTGAGCATGGAGCTGGCACAGGAGGAAGCAGTCCCAGCGGTGGAGAGATGGAGAGGCTCGTCCCGGACTTCACTGTTATCTTTGGGTAAGGACGGTTTTCTATTACTTGCACCGGAAGAGTCCTGAAGACACATTCCCAGTTACACAGCCTTGGTGATCCTCATAGCGGCTCTCTGGGGTAGGCTGGCCAGAGATCATTAATCCCATTTTACAGATGGAGAAAATGAGGCCCAGTTCTCTTTATCACTTGGCAGCATGTTCATTTAAACTCACTGTTAAGTTCACTATACCTAGGTTTTCAGAATGTATTTCGTCTTCACATTGTATGATTTTAGATTTTTGACTTCTGTTTCCGTGGCCTCGCTGTATAGAAGCCTGTTACTGAAAGCTGCTTCAAACTCCCTTTAGAAGTAGGTGGCACGCCATTATCAATTTTCCTCAAACAAGCAAACAAGTCATGGTGGTTAGGAAGATTTTCCAAAGTCACACATCTTTCAGGGGCAGAGTCTTAGACTGGAAGGCAGGACTGAAGCAGGTCCCCTGGCCCTTTCTCATCCCAAATGGGAAATATCCTTTTTTCAGTACTTTTCTTCCCCCTCCATACTCTCCTCTTCTTCCTGCTTCTGCACTGAGCTGATCCTCCCCGGAGGACAGTGGGAGGGCTGGTAGTGGCAGATGTGTGCTCAAGGCTACCCTGATAAGGTAGAGCAATCACTCCATGGTCCCCAGCGAGTTTAGAAAAAAAGCAGGTCTGGTAGGGAAGGTAAGAAAGAAAGCATCTTCTCCTGACTACTGAGTTAGCCAAAGACCTTGCAGGGCTTGCCGGGACCTGTGAAATCTGGCCTCTGATTTCTCTGATGGTGTCTCCCCTCGCTGACACCATCCCAGCTACACTGGTCTCCTTGCACTTCCCACACACTCCAGCTTCTTTGCCTGCTCGGTTATTTTTGATGAGATATCAGACCCATCCCTGGGTGCTAGATATTTTTGAATATTCCTTTAAATATGCTTAAGCTTTGTCTGGGGCATAATTAAGTTACTTGAAATGAGTTTGACCCTTTTGAGCTTTGCTTCTAGGCTTTCTTGGGTGGGCCCAGACCCATCTTTAGTCTAGGGTTGACTACTGGGACAACAGCCTCCTGAGTATCTCCGTTTCTGAAATTTTTCACCCTGGCTGATGTGAACGCAAATGATTCCTGGCCTTGCATGAGCTCTGCGGATCCCTCTGCATGTTGCTTTCTGCTGGTGCTTTCCCTGGTCTCAGGTGGTTTCCTTACTATGTCAGCATGTCCGTAGCTGAAGACCTGAGGCGGCCCCTTGGAGCTGTCTGCTGCCCTGTCTCTCTTTCCTCCGCTATTCTGCCCGCAAATTCTAGCCTCCTTGGTCTCTCTTAATTCAAAATTTCAACTGTCTCAATTCATGTTGTCAACTTGGCGGACTGCAGGGCTGCATCTGGGCAATCCTAAGGCTCATGTTCTTTGTGTCCCTTCCCTCAGGGGTCATTCTCCTCTGCTGTCTGTAAGTCCAGAGTTGGAAAACTGTTGTTTCCCATGATTTGACTGGTGTTTTAGTTGCTTAAGGCAAGAGCGTAAACCAAGTCCCTGTTACTTCTCCATCTTGGCCAGAAGTAGAAGCTTCCCCTAACCCCAGGTGCTGGAGACACTGTCAACCAAGGCTTTCACGCTGGCTGTCCCCTGGCCTGGATCACTTCTCCCCTAGTCATAGCACGGACCTTCGCACCCCTTCTTCAAGTCTTTTCTTATGCGCCACCTTCCCAGTGAGGCCTCCTCTGGCTGTGCTGTTTAAAACTTCTCCCTGCTCCCTCTCCACTGGCACCATTTCCAATTCTCCTTCCCTTCCCGCACATTTCTTTCTTTTTTCTTCTTAAATAGCACTGCTGCCTTCTCACATATTACATCATTTACTTACTTAATATGCCCATCATTGATTCTCTCTTTGCACTGGGCTGTAAACCCTTTGAAGGAAAGGATTTCTATTTGTTTGGTTCATGCTGTATTCCTGGCTTCCAGTACGGTGCTTGGCCCATAGTAAGTTCTCAAAAATTACTTGTTGAATAAATGCATGGTTGAGAAGATGATAGTAAAAACAACAACAACAACAAAAAAAAACCCACGACAGCCCATAAGCACAGCTGTGAATGTTGAAAATGTGAGGTGTGTGTGGGAGAGTAGCTAATATCCCTTCTGTGTGAACAGCGGCCTGAGAGGAAATAGTCTGTACACAGTGATGGCTGGCGGTGAGCTCCCAAGATGGCAGGCTCTGTCCTGTAGGCAGTACAGAGCCATGGAAGGCTATTAATAAGGAACAACGTGGTCAGAGATCATTTAGGAAGAATAATCTGGTGAGTGTAGATGTGAGACCCAGAAGAGACGAAGGGCAGAGGAGAGAGAGGAGAGAGGAGACACTTGGGAGTTCACAGAGTCAGCAGAGCTCAGCAGGTGGAGAGAGGAGTGGAGATGAGATGACACCTGTATAGATTTTTCTGTGGCAACATGGCTGGTGTGACAGTGCAAACTGAGGTTCCAAAGGATTCCACCGAGGGTGGTCGGGGAGTAGACAAGAGTGTAAAATGAACATGGGCTGGGGTGGTCGGTGTCAGGCCCGAAATCTGGACTCTGCCCTTCCCTGGGCACAGCTGTCATTTCCCAGCTCATGAGCTGGGGGACAGCTGTCACTTCCCACCTCGTGAGCCTGGGCACAGTTGTCACTTGCCACCTTGTGAACCTGGGCACAGCTGTCACTTCCCATCGCATGAGCCTGGGAACAGTAGTCACTTCCCACGTTGTGAACCTGGACACAGCTGTCCATTTGCACCTCATGAGCTTGGACACAGTCGTCACTTCCTACCTTGTGAGCCTAGACACAGTCTTTACTTCCCCTGCTGTGAACCTGGACACAGTTGTCACTTCCCATCGCATGAGCCTAGGGACAGTCGTCACTTCCCATGTTGTGAACCTGGGCACAGCTGTCACTTCCCACCTCGTGAGCCTGGGCACAGTTGTCACTTCTCACCTTGTGAGCCTGGGCACAGTCGTCATTTCCCATGTTGTGAACCTGGACACAGTTGTTACTTCCTACCTCATGAGCCTCAGCACAGTCGTCACCTCCCAGCCCATGAGCTTGCGCGTGCTGCATGGCCTCCTGAACCAGGTTCCTCTCTATAAAATGGTACTAAGCACATCTGCTCCACAGGCAGGGCTTGCGCCCGGGAAACTCTGTACTTCGGGTGCTTAGTAAATATTGGTTCCCATCTTGAAAAACTTTTCTCTTCCATTACTTCAGAGTCACAAGAGGCATCTGAGATCGGCGAGCCCCTGCTCTGACCATGCCGGCCAACATCCTCATCATCCTCCAGGTGAACCGAGGCACGGAGCTCAGCCCCAGCTGAGGCCCACGACTGTCCCTTGGGGGAGCCATGTGATAAATCCCATTTCTTGTGACGGTCACTACTCCTCACACAAGCTGGGCTGAGGAGAATGCAACCCAGGAGAAGACACCAAGCTGTGCATCTCCATAGCCCTTGCTGGGGGGAAATGGGACATGTTTCCCTTACATGGAAGTTTAGAACCTCAGAATACTCTGTTCACAAGAGACTTTAATTCCCAAGACTGCTGTCCAGTGGCTAAGGTCATTAAGCTCGGATTACTGAGGCAGCTCCCTATAAGCCAGTTGAAAGAATTACTCAATTTAAGGATGAACAGGGAATTTTTCTGGTACATTTCGGAAAGTACTCTGGAGCCTGTACACACCCAGGGACGCTGCCAGATTGCTGAGGGGGAACTGACAGTGGTTCTCTGGATTAACTACTACTACATAGGGCCTACTAAAGACGCTGTGTGCCTGAGGGAGAATCTGGGTCACTGTTTCATCACGTCCTGTGGGCCTGTAAAAACACACATGTCTATGTATTATGTGTGTAGATCATACATGGGGAAGCATAGACAAAATTCTGCCTTCTTCATGTTATCACACTAATGGTCCACTAGAGCCACAGTCACCACAGACTGAGCTGCCACCACAGTCCTTCACTGTATGTACCCTATGGCCTCAGACCTCAAGAATTTTTCCAGCTGGCCTATAGCCTCTGGTAGGCAATACCCTCTGTGTTTTTTTCCTGCATACTCAGATGAAATGACATAACGTGCCCTCACTTAACTGGACCCCAATTAGTGGGGATCCAACCCGCTAGAGTTGGGCACTGAGGAGAAAGGAGTTCCTCCAGGCTCAGAAAATTGAGGCTCACAGGAGAGCAGGACGCGTTCGAGGCCTCTGAGATTTACTTATATTTTTTCTCCCTTCCCTGCTCCGTTCACTTCTAAGTGAGAGTCAGGGTCCATCTAAGATAGAAGGGGACAGAAAAGAGAAGAGTATTAATAATGGCTGAGAGCCGACAGGTGCCAGGAACCGTGCCAGGTAGGCATGTGTCCCTTAGTCCTCGTGACAACCCTGTGAGCCAAGTATTCGTATATCCTATTGTACAGATGGGAAAAGTGAGTCCAAGAGCTTACTAGTCAAAGTCCCTTGGCCAGTAAGGGCCGAGACTGGAATAAAGTCTAGGTCTTTTAAAGTTAATATGATTTTTAAGTCTTTCTTTCTTTTTTTTTTAAAATGAGACCTAAAGTAATATATATCCACTGTAGAACATTTGGAAAGGAAAAATAAGCAAAGAGAAAGAATTCTACCCAGAGACACCACTGCTGAGACTTTGGAGTACATTCTTCTGGTCTTTATGTATCTAAACATATGCTATCAAAAGGGAGGATTTGCCATAAAAATCTTTGCAATCCTGCCCTCTTTTCACTAAATAATATATTACAAACAATTTTCTATGTCATTAGATAGTCCTTTGTAACAGCTATTTCTAATGGCTGCCAATAATTCTACTATATAGATGCACCAAAATTTGTTTAACTCAGTCCAAGCACTGGACATTTCAGTTATTTCTAGTTTTCCCCCTGCCCACACCAAGACAAAGCATGTTTCCATGAGTGCTCTAATAGGGTCCAAGTCTTGGCTTATAATCACCACTGCATCGTGAGGAAAACTTTTTAGAGGTACAGTTTTTTAGGTCAAAACTGATGTCCTACTCCTCTTAGAGGGCAGGGTCCGAATGCTTATTTCTATAAAACATTCTCCTCCCTGCTCCCACTGTCTCTGGTTTCCCAAACCTTTTCTGTCTTTTGAAGTCCAGCCTAACTGACTTGACTGGAAGTCTGTACCACTGGGTCAGGAGCAACTTCTAAGGTTAAACCATGGTCATCAAAGACACGAACCACAAATGTCATTTTAAATAACCCAGCAACCATATTTAAAAAGTAAAGAAATGCAGAGAATTAATGTCAATGATAAATTTTTTAACCCAATGTATCCACAATAATATCATTTCAATGGTAATCAATATAAAAATTATTAATGATATACTTTACATTTTTGGGGGTACTAACTAGGTCTTTGAAATTTGTGTGTTTTACTTCTGCACCTGCCACATCTTCAATGCTCTTGAATGAGGCTAGGGGTGACCCCACTGAGCAGTGCAGGTGTAGAATAAATATGCCTTACTCTCTCCTGTAATCCCATGAACACAGGGCCTGCTATGAGTGAGTTGATCACTGAAGGAATGAATGCCGCTCCTCCTAATGGTTCCATGCTATTTCCAGCAGGGAGTGATTCTCTTTACTGTGACCCCCTAGAATCTTGGAATATTCCTCTTGGTGTCTTTCCAAAGTATAAGGGCGCCTGGGTGGCTCAGCCAGTTGAGCGTCCCACTCTTGGTGTTGGCTCGGGTCATGATTTCGGAGTCATGAGATCGAGCCCTGCATAGGACTCCATGCTCCGTACAGAGGATTCTCTCTCTCACCTTCTCCCTCTGCCCCTCCCCCGACTGGTGCCTGTGCACATGCATGCTGTCGCTCTTTCTCTCACAAAATAGATAAATAAAATCTTTAAAAACAAAAACCACACAGACATCAAAAGAAATTAAATCTTGCCGTTTGCAACAATGTGGCTGGAACTAGAGGGTATTATGCTGGGCGAAATAAGTCAATCAGAGAAAGACAATTTTACGATCTCTCTGATATGAAGAATTTGAGAGGTAACGTGGGGTTTGGGGGGTAGGGAAGGAAAAAAATCAAACAAGATGGGATTGGGAGGGAGACAAATCATAAGAGACTCTTACTCTCACAAAACAAACAGAGGGTTGCCGGGGGAAGCGGGATAGGGAAAGGGTGGCTGGGTTATGGACATTGGGGAGGGTATGTGCTATGGTGAGTGCTGTGAAATGTGTAAACCTGGCGATTCACAGACCTGTACCCCTGGGGCTAATAATACATTATATGTTCATAAAAAACAAAAATAAATAAATAAAAGAAAATTTTAAAAAAACCAACACCAAAGTATATCCAGTCTCCTCTAACACGCAGCTATGTAATTACAGGGGTCCCTACTGTGATTCCAAGCCAGGACTCAGAGCCCACCCTTGTCGGATGCTTGTAGGGGCCACAGTCCCTAGACTGTGAGATGTTTAAGGTACTGGTACTTGGGTGTGTTATGTAGGGAATGGGAGCTGAGAGGACCATGTGGTCACTGTCTCTAAGCCTGCCCCCAGGGATTGAACCCTGTAGGAAGCTAGGGGCTTTGTTCACAGGGAAACTTGTGGGGCTTAGGACACTGCCACTGAGCTCCGGGCCTAGCTGGTGGTGTGCTGGGAAATGCTCACCCACAAGCTCTCTGATGGGGAGGCGGAGAAGTCCTGATGTGTAGCGTTCGAGGATTACTATGGTGTAAATACTCCGGTCACAGCCAATTTCACACTACTAATGTGACATCACAGAACAGGAAGCCGGGAAGACATGCGCACAGGTGGCTCTAACCAGCCGAGACAAGTCAGCTCCCACATAGCACGGAGCCCCGCTGAGCAAGGGGCAGAGTGGCCTTCCCCAGTGAAGACTGAGGCCATGACGGCCCGTGGGGGCCCCGAGGAACAAAGATCTGGCAATAATGTGGTGAGAGGCCTCCACAAGTGGCTTGTAGGCACTGGATGTCCCCAAGGAGCTGTGGCACTGGGCCAAGCAAGGAACCATTTGTGAAGACACTGAGATGCCCCCAGGGACACAGGGGTAAGACTGGAGGAATGGTGGGAAGTTCTGGGACTTGAGGTCATGCTGTTCAGCAGGTAGGAGCAACACACCAGGGAGGTTTCCCTGGCAGTGGTGTAACCTTGTTTGCAGACAGACCGAAGTGGGTTCTGGCCACTTACCCATGTTCTGTCTGCTTCCCCATGAACTGTGAGCACCTAAAGGCTCAGATCAGATATGTCTTGCCCACTTGCATTCTTGGTTTTTACCAAGCACACCTTTGGGGTCCTGATCTCTGCATGCATGGAATATTCTGCTCCAGGATTGGGAAGGGTAACTGCAGCATCCAGTCTCCCTGGACCATCATGAAACATCATGAAAAATTTCAGATTATCCAGATGTTACACTGGGCGGAATGCTGTAGAGTCTACAGATGCATTTCTATCATTTACTGTCGTAATATTTACAGTGTCCGCAACTTAAGAGTCATTCAAAATGAGAAGTAACTGCATTGGAAGGACATCCTTGATCACCCCCTCATTTCTATCATGATTGGCATTATTTCCTCCTGAAATATGCCTTGACTCCCTTGCTTCTCTCCCTCCCTGCTCACTATAGGTTGTACCAGTGTTCTGCAGGTGCTCGTGCTTCTTTCTAATCTGTTCTCTCCACTGCAGCCAGGGGAACCTTCTTGAAAACAGCAATCAGTTCACTCCCTTGCTGGACACCCTTCCACAGGGTCCCAATGGTCCCACTGGTTGCACCCATAGGTGCAACATGATCTGGCTTCCACCCAATCCCTCTGGCCCACTCCCCAGGCTCATCCTGTCCCACTCTCTGTTCCAGCCACATTGGATTTCTTTTGCTTTCTCAAAGGTGCCACACCCCCTCTCATCCCAGGCCCTTTGCATTTGCTGGTGTCTTCCAGGAATGCCCTTCTAACCCTCTTTGCCTAGTTAGCTCTGATTCATTCTTCACTCTGAACTCAAAGGCATCTCAGGGAAGTCTTGTCTTTTTTCTTTTTTTCTTCTTTTCTTTTCTTTTTCCAGAGAAGTCTTTCTGATCCCCAGCCTTGGTCAGGCCTCCATTTCTAAGTTCTTAACACACCCTGTGACTTTCTTCAGAGCACTTTCCACAATCTATATTCAAATAGTTATTCAGACGAGTAGCTGCTTGTGATGTGTTTTCCCCTGGGCCCAAGGACCACATTGGCCTTGCTCAGCGCTGTGTCTGTATCACCCCTTCCCCATGCCTCTCACACTGTCAGTGGTAGGAAATATTTACAGAAGGAATGAATGAGCAAAGGGAAACATCTACTTCCCAGCGGTGATGCCAGGTTTTTATGCCATGGTGCCATCACTGATACTAAAAATCCCACGGCCCAGAAGGGGTTATACAGTTAAATTGGACATACAGTTAAATTTTTCACTATATATCTGGTTTCTCCTCTTATTTAAGCAAAAAAATTAAAATAATAATAATAATAACAAACTGATACAAGCTGCCACCACGACGCTCATGAAAAAGGTTGGAGTGAAGGGGGGCAAAAATAGAAGCACATTCTGAAGTTGACCTCTGACCCCTCCTCCCCCTCCCCCCACCCTACCCCCCTAGAAGATGGAATCATGGATGCAGCCCAATTTGAGCCATTTCTTCAAAAAGAGAATTCAAGTGAATGGCAAACCTGGGAATCTTGGTGGAGGGGTTCTAGCCATTGAAAGGAGTGACAGCAAGATTACTGTCTCCTCTGAGGTGACTTTTTCCAAAAAGGACTTGAAATATCTCACCAAAAACATCTGAAGAAGAATCTGTGTGATTGGTTGTGTGGAGTGGCGAACAGCAAAGAGAGTTATGAACTGTGATTAACTAGGATGAGGAGGAAGAAGACGAAGATTAAAATTCATTTATCTGGGGGCACCTGGTGGCTCAGTTAGTTAACACCTGCCTCTGGCTCAGGTGTTGATTTCGGGGTCCTGGGATCGAGCCTGACATCAGGCTCCCTGCTCAGCGGGGAGTCTGCTTCTCTGTCTTGTTCTGCCTTTCCCCACTGCTGGTGCTCTCATTCTCTCTCTCTCTCAAATAAATAAAAACCTTTAAAAAAAATTCGTTTATCAGGAAAATTTTGTATGAGTTCTGGAATAAAACTGGGGAACCAAAATAAATAAATCAATAAGATTATATGGATGAGTTATGGCTTGCTTTCTTCCTCTCCTGGGGACCCCTCAATCCCACAGTGCACTTCAGACTTTGTAACACACCTCCCTTAACTCATCTCTAGAGCAACCCAGCAAGGGGCTCCTGATCACTGGTCTCATTCTGCAGCAGAGAATGCAAAGATTAGAGACTTCCCCCAGGTCACCACTACTAAGACGGAGAGGACAGCAAGCTAACCTAGGTCTGTAGACTCCATGTTCAGTGCTCTTTCTGCCACACCGGGCTGCCTCTCCCAGGAAGGTAAACGAGCCACCCAAATGAGATGGTGTCACTTCAGTTTTGCCTGGCATTTTTCAACAATGCTTTCAGAATCATTTTTGCAACTGGAACATTTCTTAAAGGAAGAAAACTAGTTCATCACAGTAATCAAGTCTGTCATAGAGGATGTGTGATGATGTTTGAAAATATAATCCTATGAACATCAGAACTGACAACTCTGAAACATCTCTAGGCTAAATCTGCTAATAACAGTCTTTAGCATTCAGGCTGGCTCTCCCATCAGTTGGTGTGATACATTTCACAGCAGAAATGCCCTAACAAGGAACTTCCTCAAAGAGAAACCAGGGAGAGGACAGATTTTAATGAGGCCCGATTCCTGAATAGGTGAAGTGTGAGTGGAGAATAATAGCATGAAATGAAACATGTATTTCCATGAATCAGACGACAAGATGGGGTCTCCCATCAGAAAATGCAGCAAACACTTTCTAGAGGTCAGGACTTGTACGGAAGAGAAGTCAAGACACCAGGGCCGTCACCTCTGTAGATCCTCCCAGAGAAAATGTACTTTGATTAGAATGAAGCCAACACATATGAATTGCAATTACCTCTTCTGGGCCTGCTGATCAACCACTCGTTCCTTCTTGCCTACCTATCTACCCTCTGACTCACCTGCTCATTCAACTTTGTGTGACCACTGACCTGCCCATTCTACCCACCTGCTATCTCTCCACCTATCCATCCATCCATCCACCCATCCGCCCATCCACATACCTATCCATCCATCCACCCACATACTCACCCATTCATCCATCCATCTATCCTTGTATATACCTGTCTATCATCCATTCCTGTATCCATCCACCTACCCACACACCCATCCATCCTTTCACCCATCCACTCAACCTTCCAACTGTCTACTTGCCCGCCCACCCCTCCACCCATCCACTTATCCATCCAACCAGCTAACTAGTCTTTCCTGTATGTCTACTATGTATAAAGCCCTGAGGAGATGTTGAGGAGGTGGGGGACAGGCCATGATAAAAATCTCTGACATATTTGCTCACTGCCCATGAGATCATGACCATGGAGACTCTAGTAGAGGTAAGACTGTGAGCTGGAAACTGAGAACTTCCTCAAGGAGGGGGCAGGAGAAGGCTCCATGTAAAGCTAACCAAGTACTTGGAGTCATGATGATGGCACAACCAGGACGAGGGCAGGGATTTCCACAGGGTGCTGCCTGGGCCCCAGGGCCAAGTTCCAACAGCCGCCACAGGCAGACCCAAAGCAGCCTGGCTCTTTTCAGTTTAATGGACACCCATCCCCTTGGCCAAACACCACTGTTTTTTTTTTTTTAAATGAAGAACACACAGAATGTGGTGAAAGGGCATGAAACAAAAAGGCTATTAATTCCTCCCGCAAAAATCTCAAGTGTAAAAGTACAGTATTATTTGTTGCTTTGGTGGCTAGACGGGCCGCCCAAGATGACCACTGTTCTGCTGTTGGTCTCTCTCTCTCTCCTACTCTTTTGTGATTCATTTCTTCACCTTTGAAGAAGACGACCAAATGCCTTCCCAGGTAAAGCCAAAGCAGTAAGAAACCCTCATGATACGTGTATCACCTTGGTGATTTTCGCAGCCTCTGTGTACCATCTGTGTTTTTCTTTACTAAATACCTGCCTCTTACAAAACCCAAAAAAGAAACCCCTTTTTGCTACCTCAAGTGCTAGTTATATTTTTATTGTACACATTAAAATCAAACACGGCTATTAAAATAAAGACTGTAGGTCTGGGTCCCAGCTCAGATCGTGCCCTCTCCCACCTCTGGGGCGCTGTGCTTGGACCTGCCATCAAGGCTGCACTCCTCCCTCCCGCCCTGCCTGGGGTGGGACTGATCTGGGTGGGCTGACCTGAGACCCAAGCTGGCTTCCCTGTTAGGGCTTTGCTTCTTCTCTGTTCCTGCAGAAATCTGTTTGCTTATTTTTTAATAAATGAGGAGGGTTAATAGAGAAGTCTTTGAAGGAGCAAGTTTGTTTTTTTGAAAGGGAGAGAGAGAGAGAGAGAGAGAGAGAGAGCATGCGCACAAGTGGGGGAGGGGCAGAGAGAGAATCTCAAGCAGGCTCCTCACTCAGCGTGAAGCCGGAAGCCCAAAGCCCAAGATCATGACCTGTGTGGAAATCAAAAGCCTGATGCTTAACGACTGGGCCACCCAGATGCCCCCCTCCAAGGAGTAAATTTGAAAAAAAAAAAAAAAAAAAAAGTAATATTAAATGTAATCTTAATGTTAATACAAATGTTAACTGAGAGGCCACAATATTGGGCTTCTCTGTAAAATCTCTTCTGGAAAACAAGTTGGAAAACCAGTGGAATAAATTGATAAATGGTTCTGTACGCGAAGTCTATGAATACCCATAAATCACATAGTTAGCTCTATGTGTGTGTGTGTGTGTGTGTGTGGAGTCTGCGTGAATGCATTTGCTTGTGAGCATAGCACTGTGAGAATGGGAATTCCCAAAGATGGTAAGCACTGCCAGAATGCAGCTGGAGCGGTGACACGGGGACCCGTCAACCCCCTGTACCTCCCATAAAGGTATCACAGGTATTTGTGGGTCTAGAGGACTATGTGCAGCTAGTATCTGGACACACCCTTCCTTATTATTCTTGTGCTAATTTAGCTTGCCACCCCCCCCCACCCTGTCCCCCACCCTACATGCATAAACCTCTTTAATTCCCACAACCCTCTACAGTAGGCCCTGTTGTAATCCAGAGGGTATCCCGGGGGAGCTCTGATCAACTCTGCTTCATGGCAGAAGCACCACCCTCCAGCTCCTGGGAATACTGGCGATGGAGGGTCCCAGCTAGGACTCCTACTGGGAATTACCCTCCACCATGGGGAACCTCATTGCCCATGGAGGCACCCCTCCCATGGCCAGTCATTGGCAGATGGGAAGATACAAAGGCCCGGGCTCCAGGCCTCACTGTGGACACTTGGAGGGCCATCCCAGCTCCAGTGCACTCCCAGCATCCACTGTAGCCTCAGTTAGAACCATATTTTGGATCAGCTTCTTGCTCTGCCCCAAGCTGCCACCCTCATTCTCTTACAGTGCATTTCTTGAGTTCACCCTCCCCTATACCTGTTGCACCCAACGTTCTGGGTCAGATCCTATTTACAGGGAGCCCAATCTAAGGCATTATCCCCATTTTACAGACAGGAAAACCGAGGTGCAAAGATGTTGAGATCTTGCCCAGGCTTATCTGACTAACAAGTGGAGCCAAGATGTGAACCAAGAAGTCTGTCTCCAGAGTCTGTGATCCTAAGCATTTCACACTATTGATGGCAAAGGTGGGCATCCCCACTCCCCACTCCACATCCCCTTCCACAGTTTATAGTGCCCTGACCAGATTCTAGGCCTAGCAACTGAGTAATTTGCTAATTACTGTTTATTAATTGAAGATTTATTTATTTATTTGAGAGCGAGCGAGCGTGTGCATGTACATGAGCAGGGAGACGGGGAGAGACAGAAACTTAAGCAGGCTCCGTGCCCAGTATGGAGCCCAACATAGGGCTCCATCTCAGGACCCTAAAATCATGATCTGAGCCGAAACCAAGAGTCAGCTGCTCAACTGACTGCACCACCCAGGCGCCCTGGCCAATTACGATTTAAATAATTCTTGTTTAAACCAGAATTCTAGGCAGCTTGAATTTCATTGAGAAAGAAAGGGGGTGCTGGGGGTTGCAATTCCAGGAGAAGATGGATCTTCCCAGCTCCCTCTGCCCCCTGACATGGGGCTGGCCTCACACAAGGTCATATCCACGTGTGTGTGAGTCACCGCTGCACCGGCACACACGGACGAAGCTGGCATCCATCAGCGTTTAAAGCTGTGTGTCTTGTCAGCTGAGATTTCTGTCAGTTGTCCTTCCCTGATGGCAGAAGACTTCCCTCCCCATTAGCAAGTGCACAGGCTAACATACCTTGACACACACTCAGGGGGCGGGTGGGGGGTGGCATTGTGGCCTCATGCAAGGAGAAATGCATGGGATGTGCTATGGGGCTCTCCAGAGTACTTTTCACACAATGTCTGGGTCTATCTGAGCGTTTTCCTTGATAGCGGGGATGTCACTCCTATTTAACAGTATTTTACTTTAAACTTCAATTGTTCACTTTAAAACTTCTGCTCTCTGTATTCTCAACATCTTAAAATGTACATTCTTAAATTTCTGTCTGAGACTCTTGCTAGGCTAATGACTATTTGGTTAGCAGGAGCTTGCAAATAATCTTCCTCTAAAATTAATTAGCAGACTACTTCTATCTTTACAAATACTTTTTGATACAAATAATAAATAAATAAAACCAGTTTTCCCATAATGAATAGAAGTTCTAAAAGAATTGCACTGGAGTGCCCAGGTGCCTCACTCAGCAAAGCCTCTGATTCTTGGTTTCGGCTCAGGTGGTGACCTCGTGCTCATGAGATCGAGCTTCACACTGGGCTCCACGCTCTGCATGGAATCTACTTCAGATTCTCTGCCACTCGCGCTCTCTCATGTCAATAAATAAATAAAATCTTTAAAAAACATGATTGTACCTAATGGGGGGTTAGTGTTTAATGGGTACAGACATTCAGTCTGGGAAGACAAGCAAGCTCAGGAGATGGGAGTGAAGACGGCCGCACAGAAGGTGACTGCTTTGGGCCCCTGAGCTCTGCACTTGAAAGTGGTTAAAATGGTAAGTTGTATGTAGATTTTGGCATAATAAAAAAAGAAAGATGGGGTTAAAATGGCTGAGGACCACTGTCATAGGAAAAGCTTTATAATGTGAGGAATCAAAACAAATATCTGTAAAAGAATTAAAAAAAAAAAAATCCCAGGGCACCTGGGTGGCTCAGTGGGTTGGGGCCGCTGCCTTCGGCTCGGGTCGTGGTCTCGGGGTCCTGGGATCGAGCCCCGCATCGGGCTCTCTGCTCAGCGGGGAGCCTGCTTCCCTTCCTCTCTGCCTGCCTCTCTGTCTACTTGTGATCTCTGTCAAATAAATTAAAAAAAAAAAAAAAAATCCCAGCCGAGTGTGAAGGTGGACCTGTCTGAACGATGACATTCCAGGTGACTTTGATTTTCTTTCTGGTGCTTGCTTGCCTGTACTTTTTACGTTTTATTTCTGATCATGCATTATTTTTGTAATCTGAAAAGGAAATGTTACGTCATTTTTGAATACGTGAATGAGACGATGGAACATATGGTTGCAAATTCCCTTGCTCCCCCAGTCAGGGAAGAAGTGTGTAAAATGGAAAGAGCTGCTTCTGGAACTGGTTGGCCACACTGAGCAAGGTAGAACTTCACCCCAGAAGCAGTTGCCTGCTAGGGATGAAGGGACAGGGCCCTGGTTCCAGCCTCGCCTCGAGCTGGGACCACAGACTCCTCACCTAGACAGTGGGAGGTGAGAGGTGCTGGTCTCCCTTTAGCTCTGTCCTTCCCTGGCAGGGATTCTTTTGACCCCAATGGAGGACAGCTCATCTAGGTGTAGGATAGTGGTTAACTGCTGAGGGTTGAAAATTCGCTAGCCTGTGTCTTGTGTCCAACCTTTGGTAAATTCTTTAACCTCTGGGTTTTCTCACTTGCCAAATGTTGGGAAAACAGTCTCCATTCTGTTGGGTTGTATTAGTTTGCTAGGGGTTGCCTTAACAAATTATCACAAACTGGGTGGTTTAAACAAGCCAACTGTAATGCCTCATAGCTCTGGAGGCTGAAAGTCCAAGATCAAGGTGTCGGCAGGGCTGGTTCCTTCTGAGGGCTGCGGGGGAGAGTTGGTTCCATACCTCTCTTCCCAGCTTCTGGGTAGCTGGTAATCATTGGTGTTCCTCGGCTTGTAGAACCAGCACCCTCTCTCTGCCTTCATCTGCATGTGGGGTTCTCCCCGTGTGCGTGTCTGTCTCCAACTTTCCTCTTTTTATAAGGCCGCTAGTTAAATTGGATTACCCTATTCCAGTAGGACCTCATCTTAACTAATTACATCTGCAATGACCATATTTCCAAATAAGGTCACATCCCAAAGCACTTCCGGTTAGGAGTTCAAATATGGATTTTTGGAGGGAAACATTTCAACCCATCTTCGGAGTTACAAGTATCAGATGAGATAATGCATTTAAAAGCATAGTACCCAGCATATAGTGAGCATTCAAAATTACAGCCATTCCCAGTATCACGACACTTGCCATTAGAGTAATTGTTACTATGACCACCTTGCCACCGGCTCCTTCCTTTGTTTCTCACAGAGACCTGGACAGTATCTGTACCGAGGGCTTCTGTTGAAGCTCTCATGAGACGATACACGCCCCCACACTGCTTTTCATAAGGAAACAGCGATTTTTTTCCCTGACTCGAGAAAGTCGAACTTGCAAGCTTTGGAAGGCTAGGCATCAATTGAAACAAATTGCTAAACCACATTATTTTGATCTTTCAAATTTATCTGACAGGAGAAGGAGTAGGTTTCTTTCCTGTGCTGTACGTTATCTGCAGTCATTTGTAATTGTGTTTAAAGAAACAGGGGGGAGGGCGGCCAAGCGGTGCCTAGGAACACAAGATTTGGAGACACCTGCCTTTAGAATCAGAAGAACTGGGATGTGATTCTGAACAAGGCTCACCAATAACACCACGGGGAGCCCAGCTAAGCTGCTCTGCCGCACTGAGCTACAATTTCCTCATTCATTCAATAAACAAACCTGTGTTTCAAGGACTAAGAGCCAGTATTACACACGGCACCAGAGGTACAGAGAGAACTATGGGTCCCAGTCAAGGGGCTCCAAGGCCCACTGTCCACTGGGAAGGGGCAGATGGACACATACATAACCCAGGCCAGGCAGGGAGCCCACAGCATCCTCCGCTGTGAACTTGCGGGGAGTGGTTCCCGCTCCCCTCCCACACATCGCATGAGGTGGTCTGGAGAGTGAATTCCTGGGGAGCAGACCTTCCACATTGTTCCTCCTTCTTGGCCCAGCTCTGGCTTACAGAAGTTGCTGGCAATGCTGGCAGAATTGAGGGAACACCTAAATGGTGAAGAACATGGGCTTCTGAGTTAGCCAGATCCGGCAGTTCTGAATAAACTCATCATTCGCTAGCTGTAGGAGGCTGGGTAAATCATTCATCTTTGCTCAGCCTGCTTTCAAAAAAATAAATTTATGACATGGTCGTTAATTATCAAAATCCTTCATTCATTAAACGAAGATTGATCAGGTACCTAGCAGGTCCCCGGCACCCAGCTCTACGTCTTATGGGAGGCACTGTGGTGAGGTAAATGTGGCGAGGCAGAATGGGGGCGTGGGAGCTGGGATTTGAAATAGGGTGTGGGTGAGGCCTCCCTGACAAGGTGACATATGGGCAGGATGGGACGGAGGTGAGAGGGCCAGACATAGCTCACTGGGCGGAGGCTTCGGGGCACGTGGAATTACCCATCCCCCACGTGGTGGCTGCTCGAAGCACCACATTGAACAACACCCGTACAGCACTTAAACACCCGTACAGCACTTAGGGTGCGGCCAGGGAGCTCACTGATTGACAGCTATTCTTACTTAGTGTTACGTTAATAAATGGAACTGCACTGAACAATGAAGGAGACAGAGACTATAAACATCCTCTGTGCCCAAGGGCTGTCACACGGTGAATATTATTATTATTATAGTTGTTTGTGGCCAGCAATTACCTCTAGGAAATACTCCTGACACTCTGAAGTCACAGAGGGCCCATCAGCAACCCCCTTACACCCTCGGTCCTACCTAGGACTTGAGCCCCAGAGAGACAGGGATGGGAGAGACGGGGGAGACGGGGAGAGGGTGGGTTTCTCTCCTGCTTCTCTCCTGCCTCAGGAGCCCCGGTCCCCAGCCCCACACTCACACGCCGGGGAGATTCCCACACCTTGTGTGAAACACTGATGCCAGCCATCACAGCAAGAATTTGGGGATCGTTATTAGCAGATTCAACAACTATAGATCCTGTTAATACTTCTCTTGTCAGTTCTGATTATTTATTGGGCAGAGAAAGTCTTTTTAGTTTCTAGAAGCCCGGAAGGCAGCAGAGTGGGAGAGTGTGACTGGATTTCTCAATCATGTGTGGATTCTATCCAACAAAGTTAACTCAAGGTTACCAGTGGCGAAGAGCTTCTACAAGCTGTGAAGTGTTGGGTGCAGAACTGTGTGACCAGAGACACGGAGAGCTGTGGTCCCTGTAAATCTGGGAGCTGCTAATTCATCAGAGGAGCCAAGCATGGCTCTCCCACTGGCTGACAGCAGCAGGCAGGAGCAGGAGCAAAATGCCACTGAGTATACTCAGGGAGAAGAGTCCAGGACCCTCTCCCCAGTGTGAAGAAGGCAATGGGGGAGGGTTGCTGTTAAACTTAGATGCAGAGATGACAATTAGGTTATAGGGAAAATTCCCTCTTGAGAATGCTTACATTTCCCATAAAGATACCTGGGTGTGAGTTGGGTCCCCCAGAAGCTCTAGAAGCCCAGGACAAGGAATTGAATACAAGTGATTTTTTAAAAGATGCATTCTCAGGAGAAACATGTAAAGGAGAGGGGAGTGAGAAAAGGCCAAGATGTGGTTTCAGGGGAGGGCCAGCCTCAGCCTGGTCCTACGGGGAGCTCTGGAGCGTGAGTTGCACTGGCATCATAGGACCCCACCAACCAGGGTAGCTGCGGGCCACTGGGCTCAGGTGTAGGTCCCAGGCACCTCCGATCGCCCAAGGTGTGAGCCATCCGCAGGGACACCTGCACAGCTAGGGGCTGGGCAGACCTGACCAAAGCCCTGAAAGAGATCCCAGGAGATCCGGCTGGGACACAACAGCATCTGCTGCAGCTAGCTTTCGCGTGTAATGCTGAGTGCTAATTTTCGGGGCTGCGGGAGTTTGAGCCAGACTAAAAGGAAGAACAGAAGGGGGGTGGTCTGTGAGCAAAAGCCTTCCACTTTTAAGGTGAGGGTCAATTCCCCAGAGTGAATGGCAGCAGGGAGAAAAATGGAAAATGTTCTGGCTTACAGGCAAGGTTGACTCTGTTCTGTTTTCATATTAAACTGCTACAATCTGAATACAAGTTAATGGATTTGTTGATGATTCAGACAATTAGATGATATAGCATAGTGAAACAGACTGGCTCTCAGTAGGTTCAGAATGACTGTCCTGCTGGACTGGATTCTGAAGATGGCTTGATTAGACCCACATACATAAACTCTGTTCTTTGGAAAGTCACCATGGTGACAGGGGTAGTAACAATAATAGAAATAATGATAATGCAGTTTGGGGACCTAAACACCATCATTGCTTACAGTCTCAACCCTATGAAGTAGGTTATATGTCCCTCCATAGATGAGAGGTAAATAGTTTCCTGGAGGTCACACAGCTCTAAGCGGTGGACTGTGGCCTCCTTTTGTCCAACTTTACAAATTTGCATTTCCTGTTGTAATTCATCATTACTACGCCCCAGGCCATGGTACATTTTATCTGTGTTGGGGGGAGTAGGCATTCGCCAAGTTCTCAAATCAGCTCCTCAGTCAAGATTGTCTGATGTAATTCCCCTGGAAATCCCAGAGTCTGGGATGGGGCAGACAGGAGGGATGCAGAGGAAGTCTGGGGCGAGTTGGCTGTGGCTCCTGGGAACCACCAAGAGAGGCTCATGAAAGGAAGGCCCTAAAATAGGAAGCTTGAGTGGCGTTGGGAGCTAGCGCGAGGTCACTGGGACAAGCCCCATTTTCTAGGACGCCTAGTAGACGCATCACAGTCAGACTGTCGCAGAGCTTCTGACAAGTTCCTAGTGATAGCCTCAAGTAAAAAATCGAGAAACAGCCAGAATCCCGAAAGTCCAGGGGATGGAGTCATGACTGGTGAAATGACTAGTCCCTAGACTGGTCGAATTTTCTCTACTCCTGGCTAGACTTCCTAGTGCTCTATTTCTTATCTCACTCAAATTCAACCTGAAATGCTGATACCAGATATAAATCACAGATGGGTGGCGGGTACAAAGACTGCAGGTGAACATGTCTTAGAGAATAAGACCAGGAGTCCAAAAGATCAGACAGGCAGGTTCTAGCAAGATGATATTTAAGTAATCCGTGTGAGTGTGTATGTGTGCGTGTGTATGAAGTTTCCTAACTGGATAAAAAAAATCAACCACACAACTTCAGCATCCCATAGGATGAGGCAGCAGTCTGTATGTGACATAAAAGGGGGCTTCAGCTAACATCTCCCAGGCACGAGGATCTCACTGGCTTCCCCTACGACCTATAGTCATTGGAATTCCAACCAAACCGAGTTTACCCTATGACACCGTCTTTTCAAGTAAGACATGGGCGGGGGAGCAACAGTGACAGCATTTGAGTCTTAGTGGAGAGATTTTTTTTTTTTAAACAAACCTTGGGTAACAATTTGAAGTTTGAGGAACACATCAGCAAAGGCTGGACTGCTGTTCACCAGCAGCAAAACCAAATAGATCAATAAACTCAGCAAATCACCATCTGCTGTTCTTTGTCCCTCCTTGGGGTGATCAGTTAGAGAAACTGCCATCAGAGGTGATAGGGCCCGAAGCTGAGGTGGTTGGCCTCCCCTGACACAAGCTATACTGAGAGGTCCAGATCCACAGCCGGTTGAGAGGCTGGACAGATGATGAAGAGTGGGGCTATTATTTGGAGTCATTTCTACATTAGATCCGTCGATGGGGAGTGAGGAGGCAATCCCAGGAAATAGTGTAGAAAGAACGGGCCCTTTTCTTATAATCAAAGATATTCCCCAGCAGCCTCTTTGAAGTTCTCCATGTGCCGAATGCTCTTGGAAGCCTCACAGCCCCCATGCAAATCTCGTGCAGACTCTCAGTAGCTTGGATAAATGTTGCATGTATTATGTTTTCATAATAGGGTACAGTGAGACTATACTACTTTAGTTTGCATCCTAGGCACCACGAAGTAAATACAGTGTCATTTTAAGAGACAAATCAGAAGGAACATTTATTAAGGGGGTATACTGTGAATTACAGCCATCATATATTAGGGTGACAAGGGTCATATATATATTAGGGTCTCAAGGATTTGTCCCCTTGAGATCTGGTATGTCATCCGTGTTTTAGGATACTGGAAAAAATTAAAAACTGATCACCTGGGGCGCCTGGGTAGCTCATTTGGTTAAGCGTCTGCCTTTGGCTCAGGTCATGATCTCAGGGTCCTGGGATCGAGCCCCACATCAGGCTCCCTGCTCAGTGGGGAGTCTGGTTCTCTGTCTGCCCCTTCCCTTGCTCATGCTCTCTCTCTCTTTCTCTCTTTCAAATAAATAAATAAAATCTTTAAGAAAGTGATCACCCAAAGAAAATGAAGGCTTTGATTTTTACTTGGATACTTAGCACATGTTCCCAAGCATGTTTTAAAGCATTATGGATATAAGCCGGTCGATGAACTCAGTGTATCCTTGGTAGAAACACCTAATTAGAGGGAGTCTGTTCAATCCTAGTACATCACCATCAGTCCTGGGCATGCATGGAGGGGCCTGGTTTTGCACCCTCACTACCCAACACGTGGCACAAGTTGAGAACACACAGCACGGGCACCTAGTAATTATCCATATATGGCGTTCCACTTACTGAACTGCAGGGAAATTGAGGGCAGCCTTCTGGTCTTTACTCCCATAAACTGAATAGAACCTCCCTCCAAGGGCCTTGGATAGACCTCGGCTAGCGACCAGCAATTATTCATCTATTTGTCTCTATCCCCCATTGGGCTGGGAGTTTATAAGGAAGGGGCCACACAGTAGTCCTTTCCATGCTTCCAGCTCCCAGCACCCAGCCCAGGGGCTGCCAAAGGAGTGAATAAACATAGGAACAAATACATCTCTGACAGGTTAAAAATCAAAAAGTTTAAAAAAAAAATCAAAATTGTGCAGAGGCGCACATGTAGTGGCTGGGGGGGGGGGGGCGGTGCCGGGAGGGGGTTGGGGAGCACATCCATCATAGCTCCAAGCAATTCTCAGGGTTACTATCTGAGAATCAGCAGGATGACTTAATTCCTTGGTCCTACCACAAAACCATTGGATCAGAAGTTCTGGGAGGGGCTGGGGAATCAGAACTTTTAACGAAGTGCCCTGGGAGCTTCTCCTACATCTAGAAGGTTGAGAATGTTGCCCTAGAGAAATGTTCTGGGATTATTTCTGGGATGAGCTGGGATTGTCAGAATGCCCTGGGATTTTGATACTTAAATAGCCAACTCCAGCCTGAGTTTCTGTGCACACATCTGGCAGAAGAGGGGTTTTCATGTGCGGAAGTGTTCTGAGATTTGCCGACCATAGAGAAGTAGGAGGTAATAATAACAGGGCCACAGCTCAGAACAGCACACTCAGGGAATCAGAGGCAGATGGGATCCCCCTGGCCTTCAGTATTCAGATGGGAAACAAAATCCCTCTTCCAGTGTTTCTGAGAAGGGTAGCTGGGAGGAGGGCTCCTAAGAAGGTAAAACAGAGCTGGGCCCCAAGCTAATGCCAGTGTCCCGATCCAGGATGCACGGAAGAAATGGAAGAAACCTCTTCTTTAGCATGCCAACCGGGAACCACAAGCCCGGCTCCCAGACCAATGTGCACATGGAATCAATTGAAATTGAGTCACGGATATAATTAATTTAATGTGTTTAAACGATTTTCCGTATAGTAAACACGTTGAATGAGGGTGACCCAGAATAAAGTGCTTGCCTGAGAGTGGAAAAATGGACACCGTGTGCACTGTATAATGAAAATCCTTCAGCAAATAGAAAATGCTGCAATTTATTTCCACCTCCCATTCCTTTCCTTTCCAACTCTTTATTTATGGCTGAACTTGGCCTTCTGTGGTCTCCTTGGACCACAGAGATACTTTTTATTTTGTCAGAAGATGTCCTTTCTTCTCTGATCAGAAGACCATTTTAATGAAACCTGTCTGCAGCCCAGTGACAAGCACATATTAATATGTGACAAAGGGGATCAGCGGGAAGGGGAAAACAGTACAGAAATGATTCACTGTAATCCCTTTCTCCAGGAAAGGGGAACGGGCACAATGAGAAGGGAAGGAAGGTGGCATGGGGTGTGGTGGGGGTTCAGTGGAACCACCCTCCTGGCTCTGCCCAACCGTCCCTTCAGGGGACTTTGCAAGCTCTCTCTCTGGACCTCAGATACTCATCTACAACCAGACGGGGTTAAACCTGAGGATTTTCAAGAGCGCTTCCAATCCTGACGTTCGCGGGGTTATGAATTACAAACCGGAGCAGGCATAAATACATGTCAAGCAATTTATCATTAAAAAGAAACTCATCTTCAAGCTGTGTCAAGTGTTCACGTGGTCTTGTCTAATTGCTCATCAAGTGCGGATTAGGTATTATTTGGCTTAGATGAAAGGGAGCCCTTGGAAGTGGTTATAAATGATCTCCCACTAAGAAACATGGGGCATCCGGGCAAAATGCTCAGTGCTAGGATGAAGAGGGCCACAGAATGCTTCCTAGACTCTGTAGCTCTCTATCCAGAGATCTGGCTGCAGATACTATGGATTCCTTCCACTAAACAAGACACAAAGCATGGTGAGATGACCCAAAGAGGTGTACCCGCTTTTTTGGACAGCTCTGCCACAGTGCTCCTGGGGTAGAACAGGTGAGTCCCACCGTCCCTGAGGCTCAGTCTGTGTTCGTACCAGAAGAAAGAGGAGCTCTGGGGTACCCGTGGGACCATTTTGGTGGTGGTGGTGGTGGGGTCTCGGCGGGGGGTGGGGGGTGTCTCAGGGGTTGCTGGAAAGGAGGCCAAACAACCACGGCCCTGGGCTCCTCTTCTTTCCAACTGAGAGGCTTCTCTCTAATTTGTATTATATACCAGCACCACGTGAGATTTTATAAGACTTTCTGAGGATAAACACTTTTTTTTTTTGAAATCACGTTCTCAAAAGCTGTTCAAGTTCACCGTCTGAATGCAGGCTGTACTATAAACACGGCTATTGCCCGTAACTATTCAGAGCCTTGACGTCTGAACTGTGGGAGCAGAGCCCAGGAGCTGTCGGGTCAAGAGTGGCTCTAGTCTGGGGTTTTGGCAGCTGCCTCCCCACCCCAGAAGCCTTGCTCAAACTGCAGTGCCCATTAGCACCCCCTGGAGGTTCTGTTAAACCACAGGGGCGGGGCCCTCATCCCAGATGATTCAGTGCCTCTGGCGTTGGGCTGGAGAAAGTGCATTTCTTTTTTTTTTCTTCTTTCCCACCCCGCCCCCCCGCTTTTTTTTTTTAATTAAAGATTTTATTTATTTACTTGAGAGAGAGCGAGAGCGAGAGAGAGCATGAGAGGGGAGAGGGTCAGAGGGAGAAGTCGACTCCCCGCTGAGCAGGGACCCCCCCCCCCACCATGTGGGACTCATGAACTGAGCGGAAGGCAGCCGCTTAACCAACTGAGCCACCCAGGTGTCCCGAGAAAGTGTACTTCTACCGGCGCCCAGGGTACTGCCAGTCAAGGTGTACTTTGAGAATTCATAGCCTATAAGATGAAGGCCAGCTTCCTCAGCTTGTTCCTTCAAAAGTGGGCCCCAGCTTACCTTCCCAGACACATCCTCCTCCTTTCCAATTATCCCCACAAACTAATTGTCCCTGCACACACTCACGCATCTTTCCTTCGCTCACCACGCTCCATCTGGCCAGACTGCCGGCCCCCTCTCTGCATGGCTAAGGCACAGCACTAGACTTTTCCTCCAGAGAGCTCCCTGACTTGTTCATCCGTGGCCACACATCCTCTGGGCTCACACGTTTTCTCCCAGGGTGCTGAGCCCTTTAAATTCTCATTACCATCTGCGTCCAGCTCTCGCGCCTGCATTCGGACTGTGGGCTCCGGAACAGGGAGCCCATCTTGTCCACCTCGGCATCCACGTCACTGTCTACACCCTCAGCTCCCGCACACCTCTGCCTACCAGACCAACCACCAGCAAGCCTGAGTGCGCACACTAAGGAGTACGAACATTTAAGGAATACACCAATCAACTCGTCTTGTGTACTCTTCTTAATACCCCAAGACAGACTAATTCTCTAAATGACTCTTTACATTAGAACACAAGACAGGACTTGAGCCATTTCAACCTTTTCTTTAGGCAAATTTTCCCTATTTTCTGAGAGCAGAGTTAGTGAGGAACACACCATCACGAGACGCGATGAAATGCCACTGATATCCACTACCCGAAGGTAGGATAATGCAGCAAGTAGGAGCTAGACCCAGGTTCAAATCTCTGTTCTCTTTCTGACTGGCAGTAAAACTTAAATGCTCTGCCGTCCAGGCTCCTCACCTCTAATGGTGATAACAACAGCATCGACTTCCTATGGATGGCACACGGAGGCAATGAGATCATTATTAACGCTAACAACCTTCGCACAGGCCTCGCGTTGGGCAGACATTATTGCATCTAACCTACAGGAAGTGCTTAGTGAAGTACGTGGCCCAGCATAAACATTAAAGAGATGCTAGCAATTATCATCGTTGTTTATTTTCCCAACTTCTGTGCAAGATGTAGATTATTATCCCCATCTCCTGGATAAGAAACTTGAGGATCACAGCAAGCATCCTGCTCAAAAAATATTAGCAGTTTTCACTTTGCAATGGTTCATCTTTACACCTACCTCATAAGGTAGGTTCTGTTTCCATTTCAGGAAGGAAAACTCTACAGTTTGGAGATGGTACCTCGAAAGACTCAGGCCTGGAACCTGACTTTTGGATCAGGAGCTCTTGCTGCCCCCACCCTCCCCCGACCTGGTGAATTTCAACTGCTCTGTGTTCAACCTGCTCATGGTGCCCTTTGTAATCCGCGACCTGTAGAGAAGCATCTTCCCAGCCTGTCAGAAAGCATCACCGAACCTGTCCCTCATGGCGGCAGCTCTGCATCCCTGTAACCCACAGGAAGTTACTTCAGGGATCAGAGAAAAGGGACCGTGTCTCAAAGGGCACGGGACTCAGCCCCCTCTTGCCTTGTACATCTCCAAGGGGCACTAAGGAAAGCAGAGGCTGAGGTGTGGGACTGACCGTGACCCCGAAGAAGTTGGTCTCGTTCATGGCATTGAGGATGATCCTGCCCAATGTGTGGTCCGTGTAGTTGAAATCCTGGATCCGCTGGTGCCGGCTGCTGGCGTGCAGCGTCTCCATGGCCCTCTGCAGCGTCTTGGCAATAACCCAGATGCCGTCGTAGGCGTACCCGTGGAACTTGCTAGGCCCCACGCCTGACCGTTTGTTGTTGTACTCTCTCTCATACTGCTGCGGGGTCTGTAAAACAGGGAGGTGGGGGGGGGGGAGGTTACAGCTGGCAGGGACATCAGGCACAAATGCTTACTGTGAACCACACACGGTGCCAGGCCCTTCCTGGACATTATCTCTTTTAATCTGCTCAACAACCTCATACAGTGGGGACTATTATTGTCCCCGTTTTACAGATGAGAGAACAGATTCAGGGGAGTTGACTTGCCCAGGACCACGCGGCCCATGAGTGGCAAGGCTGAGACCCTGGCTGTCTAGCAAGGCTATGGTGAAGAAATAATGCCCCCTAACCACGCGTCCCTGTCATATTTGCAGGGCCTGGAGCTACAGTCCCAGTGGAGGACCACATTCCATGTGTCAAAATATTTAAGTTATAAACTAGCAAGTAAAACACTTGATAAAATATTTTCTATCTCTCCATCATAATTAATATACCTTCCTAATGATCTGGAATGGCAAATTCGAGTTCAGAATTCTGGGGCTCCTCCAAGCTTCAGGTGGGACACAGAGGCACAGGGGGAGCTGGCCTTGCTGTGGGGCCCACCCCTGCCACCCAGTCAGGCTTAGTCCACTCGTCCTCTCCTTCTAGCGTCAGAGACCTTTAACCACCCCAGAGGCGCAGCCCAGCCTCAAGAGGGCCAACCCTGGCAAGAGGCTCCCTGGCTCTGGAAGGGGTTCCAGTGGCTCGTGTAGGGAATTCAGGATGTGATGTAGGAGGGAGGGAGTGCAGGCTTTGGGGTAGGAGGTATGTTCTGGTGGGCTGCAGATTCTGAGCCCCCGGGGCCCAAGTAAGGCCTGCCTAGAGCATGGGGACTAGGGCTGGTCCCTGGTGCCCAGATGTAAGGGCTGTTCAGACCCTGCACTGTGCCCCTTCTCTTTCCTCTTCTGTAATACAGCAAGGTCTGTGAATAATTCAGCATTCTGTAAAAAAGAATTTTTTTCTCCATTGAACAGAATGTCATAAAAGAATTTCATCGGTGATATTAACATTCTGATTGTGGCCACAAAGTAATGAAAACCTTTTTACTCTAGTTGCTGAGGCTTACACATCTAAATGGACACCGCCCCAGGGAAAGCCATCACCCTCAACCTTTCCACGCGCGTCTCAAGTCACTTCTAAACTCCTCTGCCAGAAATGTCATCAGAGCACACGGCTTAGTCTTTGGAAAAAACCTGCTTGGGGACAAATCACATATAGAAACCATTGATTCATTGTCAGGTTATACTGGGAAGAGTTCTTAGAGATGGTCACACACGCTCCCTCCACCTACAGCCTGAGGCACAGAGAGGTCCAGAGACTTGCCCAAGGTCACACAGTGTATGTGCACGTATGTGCGTGGGTGTGCACGCGTGTGTGCGTGGGTGTGTAGTTACACTGGTTCCATTCCCTCTCTGCTACTTCTTTCATTATTGACTTTTGAGAGCAGAATTGCTTTTTTGCAAATGACCCCAAGTTGTCTGGGGCCAGAACTATTTGGTCTAGTTGGGCCAGGTCAGGTTGTCTAGGCCCATGGAGGGTGGTGAGGCTGGGCCCTCAGGGGCTGGGTCTCATAGATGGAGCCCAAGTGAGTCTCTTGCCCTTGGTTCCCTAACACGTGCCTGGGTACAGCCAAATGCCTCCAACTCTGGACCCTGTGGGTGAGGAATTCTGCCTGACCAAACGGGAATGCTGGCGTCCCAGCAACGGCTCCCCCTCCTTTTTTGTTTCAGCTCCCACTGGATGACTCAGGTCTTATGCCCGTTGACAGTTTTCCTTGGAAATGCATCAGGTCCAGCCATCACATTTGTTCATCACTCAAAACACACAGCAGAAGCTCCTGAATCTGAGGGTTCCTCAAGGAGCCAGCACCGTCTCTGTCTCCAGCCTCATTCAGGGCCCTGAGCCGCTCCTCACTGTCCCTCACACCCCTCCCCTCTGCCCCCTCATGCACTCCCACAGGGCTGGCTTTCAGCCCTCGCCCTCCTTTCTCCTCTCCGAGGAGCACGTGGGCTCCCTTATGAGGCACACTCTGTCCCTTAGACCTCTTGCGTCCTTTGATCACATCAAGTTTGTTCGCACGTCAGGGCTTTTGCACCAGCTGTTTCCTCTACCGGAAAGCTTCTCCAGCTTGTTGCATGATATTCTCCGCATTCAAATGTCAACACTTGTCGCTTCTCAGGGGTGGCTTCCCTGATCCACCCTTTCTAAAAACCCCTCACCATAGGCATTCTCTATCCACTGGTTTACTGCACTTTTCACTGCCTGCATCTCTCCTACTTATTGTTTTATTTCCATATTGTCTGTTGTTCTAGCCCTCCTTCCTCCTTCCCTCCCCGGCCCCCACAACTAGAATTAAGCTCCATGGGGTCACGATGTTTTCTGTCTTAATCACTGAGATATCACCAGAACCTACAGCAATACCTACAGAGACCCTTCCCAACCCTCAATTTCTCCATCTGAAAAATGAGGAGTTGGGATCATGTGATCTGGAAGTTTCCTCTTGGCAACGTAGGTAGGAGCCTAGCACGGTGATAAGGACAGAGGATTTGGAAGCAGGCAGGCCTGCCCTCCAGCTCTGGCTCTGCGGTTTGCTAACTGTGACCTGGGGTGAGGTCCTCTCTCCTTCACGTCTCTGTGTCCTCCCTTGCTGGGTGCCCACTAGGATTCAGTGACAAGAAGCATGCAGAGTGTCCAGCCCAATGTCTAGGACATGCTGGTGTTCCACCAACGCCACCCACTGTTACTAACAGTAAAGGCGGCTTACCGGACCTTTACGCAGCTGGAGCGGCTGCTAAACTAGGAGGCCCCAAGGAGCCAAGGCGGCGCTGACAACTGTGCTAACAGAGGCCAACGGTCCGCCGGTGCAAGCACGCTCTGCTTTACTCCCGTAACCGATCTCCAGTCATTAGACATTTAGGCTGTTTTGGATTTGTCCCAATTATAGGACTACAAAAAGCATCCTTGGATCTAAATTTTCTGAACACATACTCGTACTTATTTTTTCAGAATAAATTCCCAGAAGTGTGATTGCTGAGGCAAAGAGTAGAACAAACTTAAACATGATCCATCCATATCTGGGCCAAGACATTCTCCCCAAATATGAGAAATTAAAATCCTCCTGGGTAGGGGCGCCTGGGTGGCTCAGCGGGTTAAAGCCTCTGCCTTCAGCTCAGGTCATGATCCCAGGGTCCTGGGATCGAGCCCCGCATCGGGCTCTCTGCTTGGCTGGGAGCCTGCTTCCTCCTCCTCTCTCTCTCTGCCTGCCTCTCTGCCTACTTGTAATCTCTATCTGTCAAATAGATAAATCTTTAAAAAAAAATAAATAAATAAAATAAAATCCTCCTGGGTATGAAAGTACCCATTTCCCTGCACCCTTGACAATTCTAATAATTACAAAGTTAAGAATCGTCAGTTTGTTAGGTTAAGGGGAAAAAGTTCATCCCCTCTTTAAATTTGCATCTCTCTAATGATTAGAGTGAGCTCCTTCCCAATACTGATAGGCAATTTTAATTTCTTGGGTGCTTCTCTTCTTCCTTCCATATTGCTATGGTGAGAATCATACCTTTTAATGTTTTGTTTAAATGCATTCTTACTGTTTTTCTATCTTTTACTATTTGACTATATTTTCTTTGATTTTTAAATATGATTTGGGTCTATTTCGGGTTATTAACGTCACTATTGGCTATGTTAAAAGTATTACAAATTACTTGAATTTGTTTTTCTCTATTTGCTTTAAGTATACAAGTTCTGAGACCCCTTTGACTTCTTCTCTCTTGGATTTTGCTCCTGTGAGCTTTCTCTGATGTACACAAAAGCATCCAGGGCTGCTGGTGTCTGTATTTGAGTCCTGTTTGTTCGACCTAATAATTATATTCCATGATATTTCCAGACCTCTTCCCTACCCAGAACATGCCACGGGGTCATCCTTTCTATTACCCTTTTAAAGTCAGGGGGCCAGACCTGAGGCAAACTCTCAGTGCAGTCTCACCAAAGGATAAATGAGTATAATTTTTTAACTTCCTTAATGTCGTTTACTGGGGTCATTTTTTGTGGAGACAGTAGGGGGAACAAAATCAGATCATTTCTTTAGTATGACCTTGGAGCAAACACAAGCCTCCATGTATACTTTTTACATGTGTACTTGTAAATCCACATCTTTCTAGCTCATAACACTGTTCTTCTTCCAGTGGGTGAGGGGCAGGAGGTGGGGGAGAACAATGGAAATATGGCTGTTGACCTCATTTCTGTGGGAAGAGTCCTTGGAAAGGGACAGGTGTAGCTAAGCCCGGAAAGGTGACCTCATTCTCACTGTCTTAGCAAGCTCCGAGTTGAAGTCATTGCCACCACATTATATCCCAGGCCATTCATCACTTCCCAGGTGAAGCCAGCACCAATCTCCCTTGGGCAAAACAATGACAGCAGGAAGAAACACTCTCACAATCGTCCGAGAAAAAGTGGTAGTTGTTCTTCGAGCGGGCCTCCGGTAATTCAGGGCAGAAGAATTTCTTCCATTGTACAGCTGACACTGAAGGCTGATTAATTACTCATTCTCTGAGGTCAGGTTTATCATGAGATGCTAAAAGTTTCTGAGAAAATAACTTTATATAGATAGTCCCAATTACTGACAGGTTGTGCTCCAGCATATTTTTGAAAGGCAGTTGTTGGAACTTGGAACATATTTTTCCACAGAAACTATGTTATAAATAGTGGTTAGGCTCCCAGGCTAGCCCACACAAGCTTGCTAACCCACAATGTGACTAAACCTTATGGGTCTGTCATTCCAACAGAACCAGGCAGAGTCCTGCTTTCAGAGAGAGAGGGGCCTCATGGACAGAAGACAGCAGAAGGTGAAGAACCCACCCCCTTCCACATCTCCAGCTGCCATCCCCACACTGGCAAAACTGGCAGAGTTTCTCTCTAGCATCCCCTGTGGGATTTTGGGATTACAGAGTCTTCTTTGGGAGGTACACTGGGGTTGGGGGGGTTATTTAGTCTCCTTGTTCCTGTACCCCGGTTTGTAGATCACCTGGGGCCCTTGTTAAATGCAGACGCCACAGCCTTCCATTTTGTTTCGGTATGTCCATGGGATAATTTCAGAATCTGTATTTCTATCAAGCTTCCAAGATCTCGAGAATATACAAATCGGTTATCACTGATGGAGTCCCTCCTACGATCTGATTATTGGGTCTTCTCAATAGCAACTTCCAGATGTTTGCTGAACTCCATCTTAGACTCCTCCAGTGTCGAGAAGCTCAGTCTCTCTTCAGGAAGATCTTCCGCTTAGGAGTGCTCACCGTCTATGAGATTCGTGTTCTGGATTCAGCACCTGCAGCACCTCCCTATGACCTATATTCTGCAAGCAGTGTCTCCTTGTGGAGCTTCGGTAAGAACATCTTTTCCCTCTTATGTACAACAGCTCCTCAAAGAGCTGAAGGCAGTGGCATGCTACCTTCTCCCCAGGGTGCTATTTTCTACCTTCGAAGCAAAATCTTCTCAGTTCACACTTCCACTCTGACTGTGATGAAATGGCTTATATCAAACCAAAGCTCCCATGAAGGACACTCAGAAAAGCAGAATAAAACATAAAAATAGCTATTCAAAGGCATCATAGAGCAACCAGGACATCTAGGACTTGAGGAACAAGATGCTAGAAAGAAGAGAATGCTTTGGGAAGAGTCCACCAATCTTTGCTGCTTGCCCTGGAGGCATGGGGTGTTTTGTAGGGAGGAAAGCTAATTGCAGGAAAATAAAGCATTGGGTCAGAGTTTCCAGCAGTCCCACAGGGAGGGGAAGACAAAAAAACCTATAGTTCAGGGTTATCAGGATAGCAATGCTTGGAGGACCAACGTGTTAAGAGGAAAATGAAACACAGAAAAGTGAGCCCAGTATTCAGACTGGCCTTTGACTTGAAATATTTCGTGATAGCTAAGCTGCATAAAGCAAGAGGCTGAAATGCAAAGAAAAAGCTGTGGCTGAGGGGTTTAGAAATGAAGCAGAACTGTTTGGAGTCTCATAGTATTAGGGAAGACAAAAGTTGAACTCCAGGGCTAGTAGACACCCCAGGATTTCAGCTGGTAAAAATGAAGAACAAATACTAGGAATAAGAGCAAGCCAAAATAGACGAGGTCTATAAAAACCAAGACCAAGCCTGGAATCATCTCAATTCTTGATTGGATTAGGTGATCTTCCCCTAGTCTAGCTACCTTCTTTTTTTTTTTTTTAATATTTTATTTGTTTATTTGACAGAGATCACAAGTAGGCAGAGAGGCAGGCAGAGAGAGAGAGGGGGAAACAGGCTCACCGCTGAGCAGAGCGCCCGATGCAGGGCTTGATCCCAGGACCCTGAGATCATGACCCGAGCTGAAGGCAGAGGCCCTAACCCACTGAGCCACCCAGGCGCCCTGTCTAGCTACCTTCTTAAAGAGAAATAAATCCTTTCTGAAGAAAGATAACACCATCTGTAGTCTACATTTTTTTCATCTCCAATTATATTAATAAAATGTTATAGTTACACCAGGAAATAGGACCAAATAATAAAAAGAGAGAAGGAAGGAAGGAAGGAAGGCAGGAAGGCAGGCAGGCAGGCAAAAAGTGAGGAAGGGAATAAGGAAGATAAGAATAAAGGAAAGGAGAAAAATAGATGATAGAAACAGACCCACAGATGATTCAAATCTTGAAGTTATTAGACATGGCTTTAAAAGAGGAACATTTATGTGTTCAAGAAAATAGATGAAAAGATACAGAATATAACCAGAGAACTGGAAGCTATGAAAGAAAAAAAAGAAAAAAAAAAGAATAAAATGAAGAATCTAAAGATGAAAAATACAACAACTGAAATTAACTCAATAGATGGATGAAGCAGCATATTAAACACAGCAGAAAGGAGGTTAGTGAACTAGAAGAAAGGGTAGTAGCAGTAAACAGTAATAAATACTCAGACTGTAACACAGACAGGAAAAAAGGGTAGAAAATAAGAAATGAACATAAGATATGTGGAATGTGTTGAAAGTGTCTGGCATATGTGTAATTGTTGTCTTAGAATGTGAGGAAAGAGGGGCGTCTGGGTGGTTCAGTGGGTTAAGCCTCTGCCATTCAGCTCAGGTCATGATCTCAGGGTCCTGAGATCGAGCCCCGCATCGGGCTCTCTGCTCAGCAGGGAGCCTGCTTCCCCCTCTCTCTGCCTGGCTCTCTGCCTACTCGTGATCTCTCTCTGTCAAATAAATAAAAATCTTTAAAAAAAAAAAAAAAGAATGTGAGGAAAGAGAATAGGCAGAAACAATATTTAAAGGAAATTATGTTAGAATCTCTCCAAACATGTATCAATGCACAGATTCATTAAGTCATATGAACTCTGTGCACTACAATCAAGATAATCCCAAAGAATACCTCATTTCAGTACAACATAGTAAAATTGCTGAAGACCAAAACAAAGACAAGATCTTAAAAGTAGCTGGAGAAAAGAAGATGTATTACCTTCAAAAGAGCAACAATAAGTCAAGCAGTTGACTTAATAGAAACCATGGAAGCCAGAAGACAAAATAATAGACTATCTAGAATTCTATATCCCAAAATTAAAGGTGAAAGAGAGAAAATTTCAGACAACCAGAAACTGAGAGAATTTGTCTCTAGCCAACCTGCAGTAAAAGAAAGACTAAGAAGAGTTCTTCAGGCAGAATGAAAGTGGTCATACATAGAAGAGAAATGCAGGGAGGAATGAGAAGTAATGGAAAGTGTAAATATGTTAGTAGATCTAAATGAAAAATGACATCAGGGCCAGGAACATCCAGGAAAGTCTTAAAGAAGAAGAACAAAGTTGTAAGATTACATGACTAAGTATCAGATCTTATAATAAAGTTTTAGTTACTAAGACAGAGGTACAGCCTAATGGATTTGGAAATGAACCAATGGAAGAGAATGGAAAGGTCAGGAACAGATCCACATTGTCTATAATCATTCATTTATGACAAAGTTGGCACTATAGCATGGGGAGGAATGGGAGGATGATGGACTTTTAAATAAATGGTCCTGAATCAACTGGTTATACATATAAGCAGAAAACGAGTCTTGATCTTACCTCACACCATACATAAAATCAATTTCATGTGGATTTTATATCTAAATGTGAAAGGGAAAAATACTAAAAGATAGGAAAATATTTTCATGAGTGTCGGTGGGCAAAGATATTTAAATAGAATGCAGATATACTAATCATAAGGAAGGTGAATAAACTGGACTACATTAAAATTAAGAATTTCAGATCACCAAAATACATCATTAAGTAAGTGAATGTGTAAGTTCAAGAATGGGAGAAGATATAAATAATACATACAACCATCCAAGGATTCATATGCAGAATTTAAAGAGACAGGCATAGAATCCAAGTAGAAGAATGGGCAAAAGATTTGAACAGGAAATTTGTAAAAGGGGGCATCAAAATGGCCAGTAAAGATATGGAAAGATACTCATCTTCATTAGTCATCAGAGAAATGTAAATTAAAAATCAAATGAAATACCACTACACACCCACTAGATTGGCTAAAATTAAAAAGCCGACAGTACCAAATGTTGGTGAGCATGGGAACCAACTGGAACTCTCAATCATGGCTGGTGGGTGTGTAAATTGGTACAACCACTTTAGAAATCTGTTTGGCAGGGTCTACTAAAGCTGAACATATGCATACCTTGTGACTCAGAAATTCTACCCCTACGTATGCACCCAATAGTAATTTGCACATATATTCACCAAAATACCTCAGATACCTAGAAATAAACTGCAGTATGTGCAAGAATTCCATACAGAAAATTACAAAACATTTCTGAGAGAAATTAAAAATGATCTTGGTAAATGCAGGGATACATAAAACTCATGTTCATATATTATTAAGTCAATTTTTCCTGTATCAACCTACAAATTCAGTAAAATCCCAGTAACAAGCCAGAGCAGATTTGTGTGTATGTGTGTGTAAACTCACTCATTACTCCTTTCTACAGCTCTGAGGCTGCTGGTCTAAAGAAGAAAGAGAACCACAATTTGTCAAGTATCTATTGTGTGTTTTGGCACTCGGCACAATACTTTCCTCTGCTTTACTTTATCTAATCCTTATAAATCTTATACAAGATATTATTACCACAATATTGTAGACAAGAAACGATTTCAGAAAGACTTGCCCAATGTCATTGCATCACTATCACTATGTGACCCAGCTCAGCTATAAAGAACAGAAAAAAAAAATTATCAGTGACTTAGAGATAGTTTATTTTTCTCTCACAGTAAAGCTGTCCATGTGTCGGCAGAGGACAGCTGCCATAGCGGCTCTATAGTGTAATGAGGGACCCAGCTCCTATCTGCATGCAACACTGCCCTAGAATGAGGTTTCCTTTTCACAGTCACTTCTTCATCCAAGATGGCTGCTAGAACTCTAGCCATCCCATCTATATTCCAGCCAACACAAAAAGGAGAAAGGAAAAGAAAGGCAAGCTCTCCTTTAACGGAGACTTCCAGAAGTCCAATATAACACTCCTATTTATATTCCTTGGCCAGACTTAGAATCCTGGCCATATCTAGCTACATGGGAAGCTGGGAACTGTCCTCTTTCAGCTCACTGGCAACATACCTAATTAAAAACTAGAGTTGTGTTACTAAGTTCGACTGGGGGGCTATGGATATTGGTACGGACAATGAGCCATCTTTCAGAGTCTCCTAGCTGGGAAGTGGTGGGGCCCAAATTCAAATCTAACCAGTGCCCTTATTACTTATGACCCTCCACAGGCTACCACACCCTTCCTCTGGAGTCCATGTTCCTCTGCTACACCACCTGTTCCCCATCGGGGTGAATTCCTAGGGAAGCAAAGGGAACAGGAGCTTCATGGGGAAGGTGGGAGTGGCAGTGACATTGTGAAGGATGGCCTCCCCAGAGAGACTGCCTACTTTTCCATGGCCCCTTCCTTTCCTCCTCTCCAGCCAGAAGTCCCACGTTCAGGGAGCTCACATGGCAGTGACAATGAGATGAGTGCAGCTTTTCCTGGCTCTTCACTGAGGATTCACTTGATTTGTATTTCCTCTGTTTCTGCCATGTTGAATCAAAAGTCACGGTGGTTGCAGAAGCTTCTTGCCGGAAAACATTACAAAACTCTTCCAAAGAATGAGCTTGTGCATTTGATGGGGGATTGGGGCCACCTCTGAGGTCCCCAGTGATTCCAGGGTTCTGTGAACATCTCCATCTGGTGTCTTGGTCCAGCTCTGTGCCTCAGCAGGAAAATGGGAAAAATGTCCAGGGAAGCTGAGCCATCACCAGAGAAACCTGGCCAGAGCTGTAAAGGCTCACAATGGAAACAAGCCTAATGGGACTTTGGAAAGGGAAAGCTGATTGATGGTGGAAGCCACCAATGTCAAAGAGTTCCTACGGGGGACCAAACTGGTAATGGGGAATCTCAGTGAGAATGAACCAGATGTTAAGTGCCCAGAGGCTGTCCTTATGAGGTTCCAGAAGACTGAGCTCTGGATGTGCTCGGGGAAGCCCAAAGGTCTACATTTGTCTCATCACTGGAAACTCCAAAAGGAAGAGACTGATGAGGATATCTGGAGGCCCATGATCTTCTTATTCCTCCTATCAGAACTCTCCTGCGTGCCAATGCGAGAATCAGGGATGGCCTGACTGGCAACAAGTATAAGGGAGGGGGAGCCTCAGAGAGCACATTCCAAGAGGGGCCGCTGTTCTGCCTGATTCTGCAACCTTTTCTACCAGGAGTCACCTTTATCCCAGGGATTTCAAGGTTTAACGTGACAACCATGTCACACGACACGCTGTGAGAACCCGGTACCATATTTACACAGAGCCAGAGAACTTAGCTACAAAAAGACCCCAGGAGTTACCTGGCCCATGTCTCTCATTTTCAGTTGGGAAACTAAGGCTGGAGTGGGGGTGGGGGGAGGAGAATGACTAGGTGTTGGAGGCAGATTAATCGGTGGGAATGCCAGGATTTGTGCCAGATCTCTTGATCGCCAGACCCACGCTTTCCTGTTATGCCACCTACCAGCAGTGGCCCGCTGAGACAGAAAGGGCTGATCTGGGTGCATTCCTTTCTAAGCCTGTCACAAGTCTTGGGCGGAGAGCATGGTAGAGGGGAAGGGGCTCTGGGTAGGGAATGAGCAGTCCTGGCCTCAGGTCCTGGGGCTATCCCCGACTTGCCGGCTGACTGTATCAGTGTCTTGGGGCTGCCACGGCAAATTTCCACAAACAGGATGGCTTGAAACAACATTAGTTCATTCTCTCCCAGGACTGGAGGCCAGGAGTACAAAACTCAGGTGTTGGCAGGGTTGGTTCCCTCTGGAGGCTCTGAGGGAGGATCCAGCCCACGTTTCTCTCCCAGCTCCTGGTGGCTGCCGGTTATCCTTGGCGTTCTTTTTCTTGTGGATGAACTACTCGGTTTCTGCCTGTGCCGTCGCATGACCACCTCGGTGTGGGAAATTTCCCTCCCCCTTTCTCTTACAAGGACCCTCGCCATCGCATGTAGGGTTTCCCCAGATAGTCTAGGACGATCTCAAGATCCCTAAATTAATTACATCTGCAAAGATGCTTTTTCAAATTAGGTCATGTTCACGCATTCCAAGGATTAGGACATCTTTTTAGGGACCACTATTCAAACCACTACAAGGATCTTGGGTATGTCCCTTTCCATTTCTGCAGCTTAGCTTCCTTAATGAGAATGGCAAGAGTTCACAGTCTTGCTTCTACAAGTGACTGTTTAACTTCATGGGCACCGATGGACCCCAAAATGTAAGCCTCAGCTCAGCAGCCTGCGTCCCCAGCAGTCATGTGTAACACAAGTTCAAATTCAAGAACCATTTCCCACCTCTCCAGACCTTCTTTTGACCATAGACTCTTGGAGATGAATGGGGGAACTTGGCTGTGGTCAGACCACAAATAAGAATGCTTTATTCAACCACGGGCCCCATGCCCCGGGGAGAGAGCACCACCAGAGCAAGGATAGAGGATGGGCCGAGTGTGAATCGAGCTTGACACACACAATGTGTTCACGGCCAGGACCAGAGGGAGGCGAGCAAGGTGTGGAAACGAAGAGGGGGCCAAATGCCTCAGTAATCAAACAAAAGACACTTTAAGGCAGTATTTTTTAAAAATCAAAATGAATACAAAAAGGAAAATCCGTGATGAACAAAACATCAACATTTTAAATAAAGACAAGATCCAGTCTTGCAATTGTGGGACTTAAATCACTTAGCTCTCCCTAATCCCAGTCCTGGGAATCTTACCTTTGTTTAAAATGATGTTTTGTTCATCACGGATTTTTTTTTTTTTTTGGTGTGTGTTAATTTTGAATTTTAAAAAATACTGCATTATAATATTTTTCATCTTGATTACTGAGGTTTTTAGCATCGCCTTAAATTTTGCCATGGCTCTGCACTGGGCATGTGAATTACAAATAGAGGGACTGGGGCTGTTTAGTTTTGACAAGGGGCATCTCTGGGGATATGGTCGCCATCCATAGGACTGGGCCCTGAAGACCAGTGGGGGAAATTCAGGGAGAAGTAGAGAGTCTTCTGCTACTAGATGGGTCTGGGAATCTGATGGGAGGTTGGTCTAGATAACCCATAGGAGAGCCCTAAAACTCTCTGATTTCAAGAGGCAGATGCCCTAGATTTTCCTGCATAACTTCAATCAGCTTGTAACCTCAGGATAATGTAAGAAATGCTGTCTCTTGCTTCAAACACCTCAGAGAGAGGGACTGGTTGTCCTGGAATTTTGGAAGCTGCCCCACGCAGGGCCCTGGCTCTGCTCTAATGGCACAGTTCCATTCTGGGAGGCCAATGAGTAGGTCACCTACACTGTGGGGTGAGGTGAACAGCCCAGGAATACCTACAAAGCGCTCCATTCCCAGGCACAGAGTTATGGGGGTGAGGTCAGCTTCAGCACCAGTCCCAAATAAAAACCATTAGAATGAAAAAAATTAAAATGAAAGTTGGTGACCTGGGAGATGTTGTTATAAAGTCAGAGCACTTCCTCTAACAGATACTGTAAAAAAACGGTCTTCCCAAAAACGCATTTCTGTGTACGGCTCGCATCCGTGCATGGCTCACCCACCCAGTAACATCCATGCTCCTTAGAACAACATTCAAGGGCTTTCTCTGGAATCTTTGACCATTACGCCCCTCGGCTTTACAGAGCTTGCATGTAATTATTTCTGTCTTTGGTCTCCTAAAGTCTTCAGTTCAGTTATGCTGTCTGCTTGCATGGAATGTTTTTCTCTCAGTTTTTGGAATTTTCCTCAAATTTTACATTATTTTGAGATTAGAATCCACGCTGTCCCTGGACTCAAGTTTTGGCTAATAAACTACAAACTTTGACGCCTTTAAAAATAACACTTACTGAAATAAAATGAGTTCTTTCCATACATTATTCAGCATCTCAGAAAACTTTCTACATGCTCATTGATTTTTGTGTGAAAATATTTCTTCCAACATTTTCCAGCCAGAGTATTTTCCCAACATCCCTCAGGTGCCAGCGTGATCTAAAGAGTTGTTTACAAAATGTGTCCTCATGATTGGCCATTTTTTTGGAGAAATCAATAAATCATTCTTACAGAGCTGGCTCTGATCGAGATTAACTAATGGGGAAAAAATTATATACAAAAATTTTATATAGCTTTGCCATGAAGTTTTAATTCCTTCAGTGGAACTGGGGTTGGAACCATTTGAGCTCAGAGAAGACAGAAGAGAATTGTGTGCCCTGCTATCCTCGATTCTGGCTGGTGGTTAGAATGAAGAGACACCAGGGCTTCCCTCACCTGATTCTTGATAACACTTACACTGATAGGTCACAGTGTGCTTCTGAAATACTTTCACCTATGCCACAGCATGCCACGTGGCCATGTATGACACCTGGCCTCTTGCAGCTCTCCTGGTTAAGTTGGCGGGGGAGGGACGGGCTGGGGTAGTAATGCCCATGGAAACAGGTGCAGCCCCCTGTCCAAGGTCCTGCTCTCAGCAATGATAGCACCCAGGGGCCAGGCCACTGGCCTGCCACTGGCTGGCAGGCCAGCCACACTGCACAATCTGCCACGAGAGGAGGGTATTTCTACCTCTATTATATATGTGAAGAATCCGTGGCTTGGACAACTCAAGGTCAAGGTCGCACCTCTGTAAGTGGCAAAATTGGGGTTCAAGCCAGTCTAGCTCTTCTATAGCCCATGTTTCCCAAAAGACAGAGGGGAGTCTGTCCTCTCCTCTAGGCTGATGGGAGCATCGGAGAGCCAGAGAAAGGACATTCCAGGTCAGAGGTACATGGAGTGAAAGCCTGACAAAGTTTGAAACCCCGGGTCTGTAGTTGGTGCTGTCAAAATCCTGATCCCGTCGCTTACCTGGACATTGCATTTAGTGCTTACAAAGCACCCTTGCCTCATCTGATTCTCAAGTTCCTTAGAGAGCATGCAGTGTAGGTCTGGATATCCCCATTGAACAGGCTCAGAGAGGTCCAGTGATTTGCTCAAAGTCACACAGCAAAGGCCAGAACAAGATATGGGCACTTTGTGTCAACATCATCAGACAGGCTGATCAAAAGAGATGGGCCTGGAGGCTGAAGTGGGCAGACCATGACACTGACCTTTCCTGAGATGGTCTTGATCTGCTTGGAGCTCAGGGGCTCAAAGTCTACGCCGATGTAGCCTTCCATGGCAGCAAGGAGATTCTTCCGGAGACAACGGGATGAGTTGGCTTCTGTGTGCACCTGCTCCCACCAGGAAGGCTCGTACCAGCCCGGAATGATCCACTGGTATTTGCTACCATACATGTTCTCCTCATATGCCTGCAACAAATGGGTTGACCATGAATGTACCAAGAGTTAAACATTTGTTCAAGGTTTTGTGCCTTATGAGACATGAAGAGGAGGCTCATGTCTCCTCTTAACAGAGGGTTTGTTAATTTTCCTATTATTTGCTTTGTTATCTCTCCTCATTATGCCCCATGGTAGTTTATTGGAAACATATAGAATAAAATAATAAACACTGAGTACAAATTGAAACACCAGGGCCTGAACAAGCCAGATCAGGACACTACAAGAAAGAAAAACTATGGACGGACATCTCTGATGAATATAGTGGCAAAAATTCTCAACAACATATTGGCAAAGTGAATTCAAGACACATTGGAAAGGTTATACACTATGACCAACTGGCGTTGGCGTTTATCCCTGGGATGCAAGGATGGTTCAACATACACAAATGGATAAATGTAATACATCACATTAGTGGAATTAAAGATAAAAATCCCATGATCATTGCAACAGATGCTCTCTATGTACTGTGATGAATGTTGTACGTTTTAAAACATGAGCCTTAACAGGTCTTGCAGTTCATTCCTGGAAAACCACAAATGCACTGGGAAACAATTCACGCCACACCCCTTTGTGCTCCTTGGCCTGTAACAGAGAGCACAAAAGCCAGGAGGGTGTGGCAGGGAGCCTGCAGGATTGCTCTGGACTTCGGGAAGCTTTTGGCTACCCTCCACGTAGGTAGGCCCTGGGAGGCTAAGCCAGGCTCTGCCCTAAGCAGGATGGGCCAGAGACCCCAATGGTGTCTGTGCATTAGAGAAAAGTTACTGTCAAGTCTGAGACTGGAGGGGAGAGCTCCCCCCACCATTCCCACATCTGGGGAGGCAACTCTTCTAGAATTCTCTCAACACCAAAGAAAGCCCATCCTGCAGTGTGGAGCACCTCATTGGGATAAATGAGAATTAAACGTTTATTTATTATTAAATGTGAGTAAAATGCTCATTTCTTAACTTAAGGTCAGATACCACCTCCACACCCTCTGCTCATTGGTTCAGTGAAGTCGCTGGAGACTAAACTGAAATTATTTAATGTAAGAGCCCTTCAACTACTTCAAGGTAGTGATCACATTGCCTTTTCTCTAGACTCTGATGATATAGGACTTTCACCTCTCCAGTTCTAGATAATATACTTCTCATAATGCAGCCTCAGATCATAGTCATTTTTCCAGCAGCTACATTATAATATGTCCCATCACAATTATTGTAGAAAAGACATCCCTCATACCTCAATTACAGGGTAAAATCCCAGTTAAACAAAGGCAAGCAATCTCCTGATCTTCCCTCTAATAAATGGGGTTTAGACCAAAGATACTTTCTTTTGAAGACATCTGCCTGGGGATAGCTTTTTTTTTTTTTTTTAAGATTTTATTTATTTATTTGACAGAGAGAGATCACAAGTAGACAGAGAGGCAGGCGGAGAGAGAGAGAGAGGGAAGCAGGCTCCCTGCTGAGCAGAGAGCCCGATGCGGGACTCGATCCCAGGACCCTGAGATCATGACCTGAGCCAAAGGCAGCGGCTTAACCCACTGAGCCACCCAGGCGCCCCTGGGGATAGCTTTTTGAACAAAAGTCTCATCCCAGTGATCCCAGGTCACTGGCAGAACCTTCCACACTTTACAACTCTTATCCTTTATTAAAAGGGAGGAACTCACATATCTTGAGCCTCTATCATGTGCTTGGCCAGTTACACACATTATCTTATTTTACCCTCACAACAACCTGATGAGGTGCGTATTATTTCTATCTTATAAATAAAGCAATTGAGGCTCAGAGATGGAGGGATTTGCCCAAACACATACAGCTAAGTCAAGGGAACAAGATTCAAAGTCCACTTTTGGAGGGTCCCCTCTTTTCTTAGCAAAATAAATAAAACTTTTGGGGAGCTTTCTTAATCTTAAAAGGTTGAGGCAAAAAGAGACCTGCATTATTAGGAATGTATGTTAAGCAGGAGTCAATAGGTAGAGAGTGAGGACAGGAGGCCTTCCAATCGGACACACAGGCAGATCTGCACCACTCTCTGAGCACGAGGACCTTGTGATAATTTAGAGACAGTCCAGAGCAGGAAGTCAGAAGCCTCCCAGGGATCTGCTGTGACAGCTCTTTGACCTGCCTTTGTCCCATTAGGAGCTGTTCCTTGTGCGTGAAGTTTCCAGAAAAGAGAAGCATAGTCGTTTAAGTGACAACAGATTTTGTTTAGAATGCTATTCAGTTTTGATGAAGATAAACATTTTCCTACTGACCTTCTGGAAGAAACAAAAAAGGAGGTTACAGTCAACCAGGACCAGATTCTCTGGGTAACTCTGGTGCACAACTCCTCGCTCGGGTCTTGCTTTTCCCATCTATCGCCTGTGGAAAGCCAAGCCTGTCTCCCTGGGTGGGTGTAAGAATTCAAGGAGATGACACGTGAGCCGCGCGTGGCCAACACTACATCCAGGCACATTTTAGCAGCTCCTCTTCCTCCCTTCTCCTCTCTGTAAATAAATCACGATTTTATTCTGAATACCAGCCACTGTTATGGGCCACGCACAGTAATGCTGCTGGGTCTGGGTGTCGCTTTTCACTGCCATCGCGTCCCTGTCTTCTCTAAATTTGTTGCTTTTAAACTGCTATGGCTCAGAAAGCGGGGTGCTTGGGTGGTTAAACATATGTGCAGAGCAAAAGTAAATAGGCTTTGAGTGAGGGTCTAGGTGGGAGGCTTGCCTGCAAGGTAGGTGAAGTGGTTTTAAATATACCATCCACGGTCTAAAGCACGGGAGGGGAAGGCTCTGGTCCTCCATTCTGCTCTTCCCATGTTTAGATGGGCTGAGGCTGTTACACATATGAGCTGGGAGGGGCTTCTGGAATTCTCTGTCTCCTTTGCCGGAGGGGGAGTTTAGTAGTGTGGGGTCCGCTCTTCCGTGGATCCCTGGTGTTCAACACAGTGCCTGGTGTGGCCACGGCACCTGAGAAGTGACTGTGCAGAGACTGAACGCATTTCCAGTTTCCTCGGTCTCCTCGGTTTTCATTTTCTCTGCCTCTGGTGGGAATGTGACCTCAGGACTTCTGGCCACCCGTGGGCCCAGCCAGCCACGTGGCGACGGGCAGTCCTGAGCTTACCTTCTTCAGTCTTGGCGACCACTTTGGTTCTTATTTGCTGCTGCAGGTAACCATGACATGAATTTTTTTTTTAATCCAGTTTCCTCTTTTTATTATGTTTCCTTTTGCCTCCTCTCCTCCCTGTGCAAGAAGGACATTTCCCTTTTCCTAATACGGTCACACTAATGATGGTAATAAACCCTCACATCAGGAAGGCAGTTCACCATTGGGATGATGGTCTCCTTCTGTGGCCTTACTTAAGCATCTTGCCAACCCCGTGAGGCTGATGGGGCCAGGACTGCTGCTTCCATTTTAGAGGTGAGGCAGCTGGAGACCAGAGGTTTAAGGTGCCCTGCCTGAGGTCACACAGCTGGTGGGGCTAAAACTGGAACCCAGGCCAGAGTGCTTGAGAATTTAGAATAGACCCCCGAGGGAGGAGGAGAAGACAAAGCGATGGAGACACGCTCATCCTGTGCTGAAGCCCAAATGAACATTTTGCTACAGGGCTATAAATAGGCCTTGCATTTGCTGGAGTCTGCTCTTCCATGGGGTGGCGGCTCCAGTCTCAAGAACACAGCAACATGCTGCAAAGTTTGCCCTGTGGCATCTGGATGGCGAAGATATGGCTGCTTCCACCGGAACTGCACTCTGACCTCTGGCCCCAACGCATCTGCGCTCTGACCTCTGACCCAGACACGGGCAGGAAGGCTCCTTCACAAGGGTCTCTGCTCTGAGCAGCCCCTCCCTCTGTCACACGCCAGTCCTGATCCCATAGGAAGACACGGAGCAGACCCTCCTCAGGATCTTCCAGACCTGCCAGAAGAATTCCTTCCTAACCAGGTAAGACGCCGAGCCCCTGAGGGCAGATTGCATCTGGGGGTCTGACACTTGGAATAAACACCCGCCCCCTCAAAAATACCTGCAAGGAATTTCTCAATAACCAAAGTCACCTGCGGACTCTAAGAGGAAGCCCGTTGCAAAATGCCCACCGTCCAACAAGAGGAAAGGAGGCTGAGAAGATGGATGGTGTCCCAGGCCATGTGGAAGGCAGGCAGCCTGGAGCTTTGGGTCGAGAGGAAGACAGCCACACCGTCTGTTCTGAAGCAGAAACCATGGCTGGAAACGCCACTCGGAAAATAATCCCAGTGCATGGCACGGAGTGAAATCACAGCCACGCCTCCACTTGGGTTCGGCTCAGGGCAGACCATGGGGTCTGGAAAAGGGAGACGGCCAGCAACCAGCGTGGTGTCTTCATGGGTATGTTTATTAATGTATTTCTCCTGGAGTTATGACCCACCACGTGCCAGCTGCTTGCCAAGGCCTTGGGGATACGGTGAAGGATGGGGAGGGGGGAGGGATAAAACTCAGTTTATGGGATTCAATGGCAGTGATCCATTCTATCCTCCCCAACCTGAGACTTTACATAAACAAAAAAAGACCGTGAACATTTACTGATGACTCACTATCCATCAGGCACTGTGCAGTGTTTCTGCTCATTTCAATGTCCAGAACAATCCTAGGAGACCAGTGCTGATATCATCACCATTTTACAGATGAGAAAACCGAGGCTGCAGAAGTGTCAACAACAAGCCCAAATTCAGCAACTAGGCAGCAGACTGGCTCCTGAGCTCCCAGCTCTGTCCAGGGTCCCCAGTCAATCAAGAGATGATCAGGCAGTTCTCGTGTTGTTCTTGAGCCTTCAGGATAAAACAGCCCTGTGTGACGGTGGCTTCCGGTCACGGTTCTGTCCTCACTCCTGGTGTGATCTGAGTTCCTGCATCTGTCCAGAAATGGATAGCAGGGGCTGAGAAGGGCACCCCAGGCAGTGTCTCTCCAGTGGACAGCAGAGGGACCACTTTCCCCAGGTGCAGACGTGCAGCCGGAGGTCCCCTTGGCTCCTGGGAGTGACGCTTGCCTTGGTGACCCACGGCATCCTTGAAGTCAACCACATCCCCAAAGTCTCTTCTGTTCTAAAGGCACAGTCCTCCTCAGCTTACGCCTCTACCACGTTGGACACAGGCAGCTTGATTTGTTCTAATGTAACCTTCTAGTAGGGCTATGAGATTGAACTTTCTTAGATTGAATCAGCTTCTTAAGGTTCTTTGCAACCTTGGATCTGTTTCCAACATCTTTTGCAACTTCCAAAATTCCTACAAGTCTGCTTTTTATAATCTCATCCAAGTCACTGACAAGAGATCAAGGAGAACAGAGGCCCATGGCCCATCACTAGAGACTACACCTAGAACAAGCTCACTGGAAGGGAAGGAGCTTACTGGGGAGACAGTGACTCCCGTGACTGGGCTCTCATTCTGTTGCTTTTCTCCCGACCCGGGGTCGGGGAGAGGGAGCCAGGGCATCAGAATGGAAAGACTCTTACAAGTACTTAGGTAGAACATCATTTGGAAGATGATGGGGTTGGGAATCAGGCGAAGTGGCTGGAGCCTTGGCTCAGCCACAAGCTGGACCTCTATTTCCTTATCTGTGAAATGGGATAAGGACAGTTGCTTCACTCAGTTTACTGAAAAGATGAAATGAGGGGAGGTGTGAAAGGATACTTTGTCACCTATCACCAGATAATTGTAAAGAACTCAGGGATAGATAGAAAAGGTTGAGAGACTGTTCTAAAGTTGAGACTCTGAGCCCTGCTCCAGGGCCGGGACGGGGGCTGAGGCATCTTGGCCTGGCCCCTCCTTCTCTGCCCTGCACACTGCAGGCCTCCACCAAGCACGGTTGAGTAGGCCGGTAGAGCATTAGCCAGCAGGGCTGGGACAGTGCGCTGGAGGGGAGGTTTGGTCAGCTGAGGTCCCTAGCTCCTCCCACGACTGCACTGTCCTGAGCCCTGGGGGTTTAGCTCCCTGCAAAGAGGAAAGAGCAGTGACCATAACACTCTGCTTCCAACTACCCAGACTCCGGGCTGGTCCTATACTCCGCTGGTCCTATATTCCACTCAGACCAGGCAGTGAGAATGAGTCTGAGAAACAGCTTCGTGAGACACAGTGACAGGACCGAAGTTTTACTTACACAACAGAACACTTTTGCTGCCATATTCTGGTCAAACTGGCCGAGGATGATCCTTACGTCATTGCCCTGTGGACAGAAGGACACGTACGTGAAGGAGAGTGGATGACAGTCACACTCGAGGGCTTGAGGCCATGGCAGAGAACATTCGTGCACCCCCAGCCCCCCAGCCAAGAGCTCTGCCCTCTCCCCCCAGCCCTGCCTGGATACTCCTGTCCTCTCTGGGGCCAGCTTCCCCTCAGCTCCTCCTGCCCTCCCCTGTCTCAGGGACATGCGCCGGGACAAGTCTGCACAGGCTGGAGGCTTCAGAAAGCCGGCGGCTCTCAGTGGTCCCAGTGGCATCCCTAACTCCTCCAACAAGGGTAAGCCAACCCTACAGGGCACTGAGACAGCATCTTGTCTTCTTCCTCACTTGACACACAAGGAAACTGAGGCCAGAGGAGAGGAAGGAGCTTCCAAGGAGTTGGTGGCAGCAATAAGACTGCAGCACCCCCACCCTCCCTGCCAGGATTCTAGACTTTTCTACACCTTCCACAAAGCTTTCCAATTAAGAAGTTTCAGATTCTCCTGAGTTCTGAGCTCCGTTTAAATCTCAGCTCCACCTGCAAGCCTCAGGGCGCCTCAGGCCGCTCCTTTATCCATCTTGGCCTCTATTTCCTCACTCATCCAATGTGGATAGCGGCAGAACTTACCTTCCACGAGGACTAAATGAGAGGATCTGCATAAACCACTTCGCATGGTTCCTGGCACACAGTTGGATGCCCAATGAGTGCTATAGCTAGTATTCGGGTTTTATAACCTCCTCCCAACCCATTTTTAACTCCGAGAAAAACTTATATTTGAAAACTCTATAAATAGGACTGCACTCATTATCTCCACGTGTGCCTTGAACAACAGCTCTTGTGACTCACTTATTCATTCAACAAACACTTACTGGGTATTTGCCCAACACTCCCTCCTGGGTCAGTTAAGCAGTCCTTGGTGGCTCTCCAGGGGACAGGGATCCAGGTGGGGAACCTGCCCCATACAGAACATGGGGCATAGAGGATATGCCTGGGTTCTGGCCCACCGGGCTGCTCCCCGCCCCAGTCACTTCCTGCCCTCCTCAGGGTGGTACCACCTTCCTGCCATCCCTCCCCGTCCTCTCCAGCAGGCCTCAAGGCCCTTTGATGCATAAAGAAGAGAAACATGCCTTTAAAGATCAGTTTTTAGCATCTTTCAAAATTGGAAAGTGCTGACTGGGAGGCCATTTTACTCATCATGTACTTTAGCAAAATAAAAAAGGCTTGGATTCTAAAACCATCCTTCGTTTGCAAGCAAGAATGGAAAGAAGAGGGGGGGATAAAAACCTTGCTCTGAAAGGACTTTAAAAGATCGTTAACAGAGCAGTTGAAGGAAGGCAAGCCTTTGTCATCGCCATGTCTGCAAGGCTATAAAAAGTTCCAAGCTGCTTCCGTTCTGTGGACAATACTCTCAGGCACACTCCAGGGTTTTTTCTGCTTGTTTGTTGAAATCTTTTAGCCTTCTTTGCTGCTAAGAGTATCCAGCCAGCTGGCCAGCCACCAGACACTTAGTGAGCATCTACTTTGTGCCACACTCCGTGTTGCTAAACATGGTATAGCGGAAAAAGCTTATTGGGTTTTAGAGTTAAGGAGACCCCAGTTCAAATCCCAGCTCTATCATTGACCAGCTGTGTGACCCTGAGTCTTAAACCCCAGAAGCGTCAATGTTCTCATCATTGAAAAAGGGATAATCCAACCAACCTTGCCAGGGGGCTGTAGGATCCATGCTCATGAAACCCAGCCATTGGCTTCCATGATGCTTCCTCCTGGCTCTTTCCTACCTCCTGGTCCCTCCTGCTCAGACTCTGAGTCAGCTCATCACCTTTCTGCCCACCCCTAAATGCTAGTATTCTACATAGTTCTGCCCTTAGCTCTGTGTCCTCACTGTCCTGGGCAGCCTCATTCAAGACCCTAGCCACAACTGTCCTCGGTGTGCTACGGAGGCCCGACCACTCTCCCCACCCCCAGCTTTTCTCCAGCTGCCTCCTGGACCCCTCCACTTTGATTTTCCCACATACCCCAAGCTCAGCACATCCCAAGCTGAACTCCTCATCTTTGCCAATGAGCCCTTTCCCCCGTCCTGTGTTGTCCATCTCTGAGAGTGGTGTCACCAACCTCCCACCCACCCAGGTTCACTCACCTCCTTCCAAGCCCTAACCAGGACCCACCCGCTGACTCCGTCTGTCTGCCAGTGTCAAATCACATCCAGCCCTGCAGCCTCCCTGCCTTGGGTGCAGCCACCATCATTCCCTCCTCGATGGACTACATCTGCCTCCCGGCTGGACCCCCACCTTTAGTCCTGCTCCATCCATCCTGGCCTCCACGGAGCGGGTGAAAGAATCCTTCCAAGACTCAAATGGGGTTGTGTACAGTTTTTCCATGGCTCCCTGAGCTTTCCAGGTCAACTGAGCTCCAAGGAGGATATCTGAGATGCTGTACCAGCAGACTCCTGCTCAGTCCTCTCCAGTCTTGCAGGGCCTGAGAATGAGCTACCTGTTGTTCTCCAGGATGGGTCTGCCATTCATGCACTCCCTTCCTGGCTCATTCCCCCATCTGTTCCCATCTTGCTTTCTACAAGCTTGCCCATCTCAAATGTCCTTCCCTCTCACCCCACTCCTCTGCCTGGAGAGCTGCCACTCACCCTTCATGCTTTAGCTCAGGAACCCCTACTCTGAGAAGCCATCTGTGTGCTCTTAGGTGCTCCTTTGCTCCTCTGTGGGCCCAGAGTGCTCTGTGCCTCCCTCTATCATGGCACGAGTCCACCTGCTTGCCTGTCTTCTCCACTGGACTTGATTCCTCTCTGGATCCCCAGGTCAGGGGGACAGGGCATGACATATCTATCAACCATAGGCACTGAATGCATGATTAAGGGAGCAAATGCTCTGTGAGGTAGTGACTGGCCTGCATTCCTTAATCAGTAACCGGTAGCTATGATCACCACAACACTGATATCCTGCCAGCCCAGGGCCTCGGCACTCATTTGCTTCACCATGTCCGGTTCTTAAATGCACTGAGGAGCCCACGTCTTCCTGGCTGACCACCTGACCACCTGCAGACAGATAAATAACCGGCTCGACCACTTGTGGTCTTTGTTGCCATGACAACCAAGTTGCATGGACCACTTGGTGCTGCGTTCCCAGACTGTTAGAATTGGATGGAACCCAAGAGATCACTGATCTAGTGAACCCCATCCTAAAGGGGCAAAGTCTTCCCCCAAGACTTCCCCCAAGACTTCCCCCAAGACTGGAACCAGTGCTTTCAGCTTGGTGGCCCTCTGACCATCAGAGGTCCCTGGAAAAAGATCCTGGCCAGAGCCAGGTTATGCCTACAGCAACGAGCGACTCACACCCGCTCTGATTCTAGCCAGTAATAGGCACCAAGATGCTGCAGTGTCTGGGAGGGAAAAGTCAGCCCCTAGTGCAGCTGGAGCCTGGAATCCTGGCATGGGGAGTGGACAAAGGGAGATGAAACTGGCCTGGGATCCTTAGCAGGAGCCTTAAGAGCAGTAGAAAGAGGTGGAAGGGCTTCTCAAAATGGGATGTGTCCTCCTGGAACATGAGTTTCCTGTGAGTATGAAAAGCATGGTTATACCTCACTCTTCTTTTCAGAATAGCAATTTATTGGAAGATTCAGGGGTGAGGGGAAGGTTTTAGATTTGGGGAGGGTTTTTTTTTCCCCTTTTTAAATAGAAATTACTTCTTTATTTATGAGTGAGAGAGAGAGCATGCAGGGAGGGAAGGGCAAAAAATTGTTTTGTTTTTTTTTACATTTATTTATTTATAGGCAGTAACCTCTTCGACATCAGCCACAGCAACTTCTTTCAAGACATGTCTCCAAAGGCAAGAGAAACAAAAGTGAAAATGAACTTTTGGGACTTCATCAAGATCAATAGCTTCTGTACAGCAAAGGAAACAGTCAACAAAACAAAGAGGCAATTCACGGAATGAGAGAAGATATCTGCAAATGACACTACAGATAAAGGGCTAGTATCCAAGATTTACAGAGAATTTCTCAAGCACAACACCCGAAAAACAACTAATCAAGCCAAAAATGGGCAGAAGACATGAACAGACACTTCTCCAAAGAAGACATACAAATGGCTAACAGACACATGAAAAAATGTTCAACATTATTAGCCATCAGGGAGATTCAAATGAAAATCACATTGAGATACCACCTTATACCAGTTAGAATGACCAAAATTAACAAGACAGTAAACAAGTGTTGGAGGGGGTGCAGAGAAAGGGGAACTCTCTTACACTGTTGGAGGGAATGCAAGTTGGTGCAGCCACTTTGGAAAACAGTGTGGAGATTCCTCAAAAAGTTAAACATAGAGCTCCCCTATGACCCAGCAATTGCATTACTGGGTATTTATTCCAAAGATACAGATGCAGTGAGAAGGGGCACCTGTACCCCAATGTTCATAGCGGCAATATCCACAATTGCCACACTGGAAGGAGCTGAGATGCTCTTCAACAGATGAATGGATAAAGAAGATATGGTCCATATATACAATGGAATATTGCTCAGCCATAAGAAAGGATGAATACACACCATTTGCATCAACATGGACAGAACTGGACGGAATTATGCTGAGTGAAGTAAGTCAAGCAGAGAAAGACAATTATCATATGGTTTCACTTACATGTGGAACATAAGGAATAGCATGAAGGACATTAGGAGAAGGAAGGGAAAAATGAAGGGGGGTGGGGATTCAGAGGGACAGAAGAACCATGAAAGACTGTGGACTCCAGAAAACAAACTGAGAGTTTTAGAAGGAGGGAGGGTGAGGGAATGGGTGAGCCCAGTGGTGGGTATTGAGGAGGGCACGGGTTGCATGGAGCACTGGGTGTTATACGCAAACCATGCATCATAGAACATTACATCAAAAACTAATGATGTGGGGCACTTGGGTGACTCAGTGGGTTAAGCCTCTGCCTTCAGCTCAGGTCATGATCTCAGGGTCCTGGGATCGAGCCCCACATCGGGCTCTCTGCTCAGCATGGAGCCTGCTTCCCCCCCTCTCTCTGCCTGCCTCTCTGACTACTTGTGATCTCTGTCTGTCAAATAAATAAATAAAATCTTAAAAAAAAAAAACTAATGATGTACTGTATGGTGACTAACAACATAATAAAAAAAGTATAAAAAAAAGATTTGTTAATTTATTTGCAAGAGAGAAAGAGAGCGAGCAGGGGAGAGAGAATCTCAGGCAGACTTTGTGCTGAGCACAGAGCCGGACTCGGGGCTCAATCTCACAGCCCTGAGATCATGACCTGAGCTGAAACCAAAAGTCAGATGTTCAGCTGACTGAGCCCCCCATTGTCCCTGGATTTCCAGAATCTTGAAAGTTTTTAACACTTGCGAGCTCTCACGAAAGTTCCAGAATCACACTGTTCAGTGTTATATAACTTGTATCTTTTCCTGAAAATCTGTAAAGTGGAAAGAGAAATTTTATCTTGGCAGTGGTTCCTGCTTCTGGCCACACCTCCCCTGTCCCTGCCAGGGGTTTAAGCGCCTTCTCCTTTGCTTTGGAAAGGACTCTGGGGCAGTGTGAGGAGTACCAGGGGGTAGGGGAGGAAACGTCCCAGAGGCTGAGAGCAAGAACAGAGTTGTGATGGTACAGAGAACCTGGAATGTGGCAGAGGGCAGGGTCTGAAAATCCTGTGCCCTTCCACAGTCTCCTAATTCTGCAGGGGGCTACCTGGAGCAAAAGGTGGACAAAGGACACCTTGTACTCACATGGCTAGAGCTCAGTTGTAGACCACACAGGGGCCCATGTGCACCCAAGATGCCTCACCTACAGAGAAGGGGCAAACATGGGAGGAAACAGCGATGGGTTGGGAGGTACAACACTGGATGGGGCTCCTTTCCTCCTTCCCGGTCTTCTCATCTCTTGTCTAGAGTCTCTTTGTATCTGGGACACTTAAGGTGAGCTACAATGATGCACACACAAGAGTGACACTTCAGAAGCATAACCCAATTCAGATTTTGTGTGTAACTCCCAGTGAGCAGGGGATCCTAGCAAATAAAACACAAGGACAATTCCTGAGTGCTTTCCAGCTGTGGTACTAAGGAGTCCATCAGCCTCGCCCACGGCGAGAGGTGTAATTATTATGTCCATCCCGGTTTTCACGAGCGAGTTTCAAGAGCGAGCTGAGCCCCAAAGAATGAAGAAGTTTCTGCAAGTGCAGCAGACACCATTGGCCATGCTGGTTCCTCACTCAGGACGGCTGCCTCCATTCCTGGGTGACAGTGGGTGGCTCCCAGCTCACTCCCCTCTCTAGAGAACTGCCCCCAGCTAAGGGACTTCCTGGTCCAAAAGGCTATTCTGTGCCCCACATCCTGCCACACCCAGTGACCGACTCCCTGAAAGGTGGGGCCAGCTCTGCGGTGCAGACTTTGCTCCAGGCAACCTGGCAGTGGGCTGTTCTAGACCTGCCTTGCCTCCAGGCAAGACAGCATTCTGGCCCAGCTCCCCTCTTGCCTTACCCTGCCCCCTTCTCTGACTTCTCCTGAGCCTGCTCTCAATAAATCACTTTCACCAGACTCTCAGGCTCTGTTTCTAGGGAGTTGAACCTAAGACACCAGGTTGCACGAGTAGGAAGTGACGGTACTGGCCCCAGAGCCCTCACCTCTCTCTGTTGCCTCCCCGGCTGAGAAAACATCCAGTTTGCAGGAACAGTTCCTGGAGAAAAGTCAGGGAGCCTTGAACGTGGAAGCAGATGTGACCCCGAGACATCGGGAGAGCTGGCGGACATTAGAAAGAGCAGGCAAGCAGAGGCCATCCCATCCCGCCTTCCCTGCAGCAGGAGCGCGGGGTCCTGCTGGAAGGGAAGGTCAACCAGACCCTGACCTCTGTATTACCCAGCCTCACCCGCCTTCGGTGCATCTGTCTTGGTCCACATGCCATCGCTTTCTGTTTCCCAGGTGCCCAGCGTTGCAGACCCACTGGGCTGCTGGAAAATCAGAGAAAACCGGGCATGATGCTGTAGGAAGGGAAGAGGAGCTAGGAGCCCTCGGGCAGCCCAAGCCTTTAGAGGCTGGCGGTGTTGGGGTGGGTGTGGGGGAGTCGGGGGGACTGACCTGGGCCAGTGAGGACTGGGGAAGGGGTCTATAGCCCAGGCCCATTCCTGCTCCCTGACTGGCTGTGAGGCCTGGGGTAAATCCAGCATGGTTAGCCTAGAGGCGTCCCCAAGTCCCTCCTGGCCCTGACACCCTGTTCCATACCCAGAATGAGTACTTTTATTTAGTTAGGGGTAGTTTTTCTTAGACATTTTCTTTTCCTTACCAGAAATATACCTAAAGGCAGAGAAGCAGGAGACATATATTTGTCGTTGCTGTTGTTACAATAATCTTTTCATTCTGATTAACCCTCCCATTTACTCTTCATTTTTATCTGTGTCTGCCTGTCTGTCTGTTTATTGGAGTGTGGTTGACATAAAACATTAGGTTAGTTTGAGATGTACAACGTAGTGATTAGACACGTCTATACCATAAGGAGACATATATTCTTTTTTTAACTTATTTTTATATTTTTTAAGATTTATTTATTTGTCAGAGAGAGAGAGAGAGAGCACGAGCAGCAGGAGCGGCAGGCAGGGGGAGAAGCAGGCTCCCTGTCAAGCATGGAGCCCGATATAGGGCTCGAACCCAGGACCCTGGGATCATGACCTGAGCCAAAGGTAGACACTTAACTGACTGAGCCACCCAGGCATCCCAAGAAGACGTATATTCTTAAAGAAGGAAGTAAAGAAGGAATATCCCAGAGCAGCCCATTGGGAAAGCATGCAACTTCTGTAAAGCTTATTATTTTATCTTGAAAATTCACGTATATATATTTAGCATTCCAATAATGTTATCTATGTTTATCTTAAGATAAAAATAATACTTTTCTTCCCATGTTTCTGAGCAAAACGGTCCCGCTGGGAAGATGTACCCTGTTTGTTCTGTAGCTTGGCATCCCCCTGGGGTGCCTGTGTGAACTGTAGTTTCTAGCAGTCAAGCAGGCTCCTGGAGCAAAGGGGTTAGCAGTCCACCTGAAGACCTATTTTTGTGGCCTTCCTATGAGAGGCAGACTAATGCCCTCCCACCCCCAAATGTCCTCTTTCCTAATCACCGGAATATGCTCCATGACACGGCCAGGGGGAATGAATGCTGCAGACAGAATTAAGGTTGCTCATCGTCTGGTTTATAAATTAGGGATATTTTCCTGGAATCTGAATCCTGAATGGTGGGTTGGGGGGCTGCTCCAGGGAAGACAGACAAAACAAATAAAATGAACAGAGCATCTGAAGCCTGGCACTCTCCCCCACGGGGCCCAGAGCTTCAGAGTATGTGCTCTGGAAATAGCCAGGGGCAGCCTCCACCGTCCCCCCTTCCCCGCCCAGCCTGGGAACAGTTCACTTTCAAGCCCCAGTGTTTGGAACGGGCCTGGGAAGAGCTTAAAAGCCGCGGGTCTTCAGCACGCAGAGATGGTTTTATTTCTTGACTTCCTTTGGGCGAACTTTGGTACAGATCTGCTAAATCAGCCTAATGAATTTCATGATTTGGTTCCTCTGTGCTCTTGCTTATTTCCGCCTGGGTGATCTGTCCAAGACCGGGAGTGTTATGGCTCCCAGTGCTATTGTGTTTCTGTCAATTCTCCTTTGTATTTTAACAGGCTTTTCTTTATATATTTCAATGAGAGGTAATTTACAGCAATAATGGTCCATGAGTGTGTTATTCTCATGGTGAATGGTCCCCCTGTCTACAGAGAATGACTCTCCTTCATCACAGTGGGTACCCTGAATTCCCTTTGGTCTCATATGAACATTGGGGGTTCTTGCTTGGTTGGGTTTGCTTGATCTACCTGTGCCCGACTTCTTACCTTTGACCTTTCACTTCCTCTGTTGTCAATAGCTGTAGTCAGTTCTTCAAAAACCTAATTATCAAAGTCTTTGCCTTTTAATAGGGAGGCTGACCCATTTGAATTTATGGTCAGAATGGCTCTTTTTGGTCTGCAATTATATGTTAGGCTTTCTGGTTTTCAATATGTGGACTAGATTTTTCCCCGCTTCTACCTTCTCTGCCAAAAGCTTCGGGCTCTGTTTGCATGATGGTATATTTACCATCAAGTTATTCAAAGCCTTCTTTAGCTTGTAGGTTTATTTAGGAAACTCATGAGCAAGGTGGGCTCTGCTGAGTCCCTTTTACTTAAGAACAGAGGCTACAACCCATGTTTTATTCACCCATTTTTTGGGGCTCTATGACTGGAATTTGGATTTTTCTAATGGAATTTGGATTTTTCCATCTCAGTTATTATTATTAAAGTATCTATGTTTGCACACTATGTATATGGATATTGGCTTTCAAAACAGACTTCTGCATCTGTGTACAGTTTTGTAATAATGATTTATTTTTTTTAAAGATTTTCTTTATTTATTTGACAGACAGAGAGCACAAGTAGGCAGAGAGGCAGGCAGAGAGAGAAAGGGAAGCAGGCTCTCTGTGGGGCTCGATCCCAGGATCCTGGGATCATGACTGGAGCCAAAGGCTGAGGCTTTAACCCACTGAGCCACCAGGCGCCCCTGGAACAATGATTTAGACCGAGCTCTCTGTCCACGGGTCCCTGCAGCACCTGTTCAGCCGTCACCGCCACGACCTGCTCTCAAGTTTGCCATTGTTCTTGGCTGGCTGAGCTGACCTTGAACTTCAAGGATGAACTCCGAGAAGGGCACCTGGCTAGTATGCCTTGAGCTGCATGCATGTAAGGATGCTTTCCAGCCGCTCCATTGTCTCTGGGACTGAGTGCTGCAGACGAGTGGAGGTGGCCTGATTTTTGCACCTTTGTGGGAAATTTGCTTTTTTTCTGGCCTAGATACTTAGAGATTTTTCCCTTTATGTTTGTACTTCAAAGCTTTTGCCAAAATGCATCTTGGTATGACTCTCCTTTCACCAATTCTGCTAGAATGTGGAAAGGCCAGCTAGACCATGCACTCACAGGATGCACATTTCTTTTACGAAATTGTTGATCCTGTAGTTCAAAAATGGCTGAATGTTAGCCATTCTGTCAATCCAAACCAGCAGCACTCTCTTCAGCCCACTTAAGTGTGTCTCCTTTTTTAAAAAATAAACTTATTTGAGATTAGTTTTAGATCTACAGAAAAATGACAAAGAAAGTTCCTCTATGTTCCTCACCCAGCTTTCCCTATTATTAATATTTTAGGTTATTGTGGTACATTTGATACAATTAATGAATCAATATTGATTATTATTAGCTAAAGTCCATACTTCATTCAGATTTCCTTTTTTTTTTTTCTCTAATGTTCTTGCTCTATTCCTGGATCACAACCAGAGTACCATATTATATTTCGTTGTCATATCTCCGTAGGCTCCTTTTGGCTCAGATGTTCCTTATTTTTGAAGACCTAGACACTTTTGAGGAGTATCTGGAAAATGGCCTTCAACTAGAATTTGCCTGACATTTTCCTTGTGCTTAGGCTTGGGGCATGGATTTTGGGAAGGAAGACCACAGAGGGAAGTTGGCCTTCGCCTCTTTTCATATCAAGGGTGCATCCTATCAATGTGACTTAGAACTGATGACCTTGACCTTGGTCTCCTGGCTGAGGTTATGTGTGCCTGATTTCTCCAGTATCAAGCTACTTTCCCCCGCCCCTTTCCATAGTATACTTTTTGGAAGGAAGTCACTTAAGAAATGGTTCCTTCTGGGGGCGCCTGGGTGGCTCAGTGGGTTAAGCCTCTGCCTTCGGCTCAGGTCATGATCTCGGGGTCCTGGGATTGAGCCCCACATTGGGCTCCCTGCTCAGCAGGGAGCCTGCTTCCCGCCCCTCTCTGCCTGCCTCTCTGCCTGCTTATGATCTCTCTCTCTCTCTGTCAAATAAACAAATAAAATCTATAAAAACAAAACAAAAACAAAAAAAGAAGTTGTTCCCTCTGCTCCACCTCTGTGAGCTTGAGGTATCTATATAAATTATTTGGAATTCTTCTGTATAGGAGATTTGTCTGTTCTTTGCCATGTATTTACATAACAGCGTAGACACATGGATCTTTATTTTTAAGATTTAAAAAAAAATTTTATTAAAAAGTCCAAAAATCGGCCATCTCTCCAAGGAGTCCTGGATCCTTTTGGTGGAGTACGGTATTAGAAACTAAGATCTGGATGCGAGGTGTATGTGTTGCTACTATGGTGCCTACTGTGTTTTGATTTTGGTTCGGTTTCATCTGTTCTCATTTTCCCTCCGGAGTTCCCTTCTCCAGTGTCCCTAACGGTTACCTCGTCCCTCATCAGACTCACCACTTTCACCATCTCCTCGGAATTCTGGGAAATATCTCAAGTTTGTCCTTCGTGCTATTGATTTTTATTTTTCTTGGCATTAACTCTGCTCTCTAATACCTCCAATGCAGATTTTAATTCTGCTCTTTGATATTTAATTTTCTTCCTCGTCCTCTGTATCTCCTTCTCTATCCTACCTCACAATAAACGAGAGATTTGTTTTATCCTCTGAGCCTTCCAGAATTTACTTTATTTTATTCCTGAGTATTTAGTCCTTCTGTTCTCCATTGGCTTTGTCTGTTCAGACTTGGTATTTCCTTCACACACACTCACATTAATGTGATTCTGGGTGACGAGGAATGACGCAGTGAGCACAGCAGACCGAAGCCGCTGCCTCCTGGAGCTTATGTTCCAGTGGGAGGAGATGGATGACGAAACAACCAGACAAAACGGATGTTTTGTAGTCAGATGCAGTTAGTAGGTCAGATGCTGTGAAGGGCTGAATGGTGTCCTCCAGAGATAGGTTGAATCTCCAGGACCTTAGAATGTGACCTTATTCGAAAACAAGGTCACTACGGAGGTAATTAGTGAAGATGAGCTCATACTGGAGTAGGGTAGCCTTGTAATCCAACACGGCCAGTGTCCTAACAAGAAGACAATGTGAAGAGAAAGGGGAGACTCGCGCTACGAAGTAGGAACAGGAGTTACACAAATTGTTGGCAATGGCAGAAGCAAAGAGAAGAGCATGGGAGAACCCCAGAGCCCTTCCAGAGACCGTGGCGGCCTTGCCGACACCTTGACCTTGGACTTCCAGCCTCCAGAATGTGAAAGAATACATATTTGTCACTTTTAATCACATAGTATGTGGTACACTATGTTATGGCAGCCCTCGGAAACGAATACAGACACCCATCAGTGAAATGGACAAAATCGGCAGAAAGTGGACAAGGATTTAACTTTCTTCCCTTCTTTCTTTTTAAAAAATATTTTATTTATTTATTTGACAGAGAGAGAGAGCCTACACGGAGGGGGAGCAGCAGAGGAAGAGGGAGAAGCTGGCTCCCCACCGAGCAGGAAACCCTATGTGGCGTTCAATCCCAGGACCCTGAGATCATGACCTGAGCTGAAGTCAGATGCTTAATGAGCCACCCAGGCACCCCAACTATTTAACTTTTACATGAAGCATTCAGGGAAGGCCTCTGGAAAAAAGCAAACAACTGAGCAAGGAGGAGAAGAAGGCTGGAGAAGGAGCTGTGCAGGTCTCTGGGGGGAAATTGCTTCCCCACAAGGACTCCTTTGCCAACACATTGGGCCCTGCTCCCCCCAGCTTGTGTGATGTTGGAATCCTTTCTGGGCACCTGCAGCTGTGTGGGGCGGTGGAGGGACCTGAGCTGCCCTGTCACCCAGATCCAGGCTTGAATCCGGCCCACCGTGTCCCAGCTGCATGACTCGGGGCAATGCTTAACCTCTTTGAGCCTCACATTCCCCATCTGTGACACAGGGCTGCAAAAACACCTGCAGTCTGAGGGCTCTGGGGAGGACTGAATGAGCCAGCGAAGGTCAAGGCTCTGCATCAAGGTCTGGCTCTGGGTCAGGGCACCGGCCACTTTGGCTGCTATCTCCATCATCAGTCAGGTCACTCCTACCTCTGCTGGAACTAGTTGGTTGAAGAGCAGAGCACCCAGGTCTCACTCTAATTTCCTGCAGACTCCCAGCTAGTGCTTCTGCTTCACACACAAAGGCTCTTTAAGCCTGAAAGCCCATAGAACTCCGTGGGGCCTCTGAGGGGCAGAAAGAAGCTATTTCAAGTGCCCGCCCTGGGGAGATGCTGCCCTGTGTGGCAGGAGGATGTTGGCACATCATCGAGCTCCTCTCTCCACCACCGCCCCCCGCCCCTGCCCAGCTGATCCCTGCAGAGCAGGCACTCCACGGTTCCGGGTCCTCCAGACCCCATGGCCTGACTGGACGCTCAGGACACACAGCCTGTGGGGAAATAGTGTGGGCACATCCAGCCACAGCTACCTGGCCAGCTACCCTCCCCAGCTATGGTTTCCTTCTCTGCACAGGCTCTCGGGGCTAAAATGTCACGTACGAGCACGGTGTCTGCTCCTGAGACCAGGGGACAAACCGCTGGTGCTCTCCTTCCCTTGTTCCCTGGTGCTGCGCCTCCGTCTTCCTATCTTTGAACTGAGGGCTTTGGAAGACAAGAATTCTAAATGGCCACCTGCTCTGACTGGTGTAACCCGGAACCTGCCCAAGATGGAAGGGGGCATATCAGCATTTGGCATTTGAGGTCTCCATACCCAACAACCCTAAATGTGGGCATGAGGGACTGGAAGAGACAGAGAGGGAAAGGGGACTGCTCTTTGTTTGCACCTGCTTATAAACCCCTAGCACCTCCCACTGCTCCCTGGATAAAAGACCAAACTCCTTAGCTCGGCATTCAAGGCTTGTGGAACCTGGCTCCAAATTCTTTTTTCAGCCCCGGCACTCCTCCATGGAATTCCTGCTGGTCCCTGGTGTGTGGTGAGCACGGGTACTCTGCCTTCTTATCTTCAGCCCTCCTTCCCTGCTGGGCACCTGCAGGCCCAGGTTCCTGGCCAGGTGCAGATGCTCCCCTGGAGCTCTGCGTGAACCCTCTCCCCAGGTGCGATGAGTCACCTCCTCCCTTTGTTCCCAGACCGCTCTGTTCCTGATCCCCAGAGAGGTAACCAGCTTCCTCACCAGCTGGGAGCAACCTGATGGCCTCTTAGAGCCCAGGAGGGATCTGGCACAAACCAGGAGGCTGACAGAGTCTGTGGGATGAGCAGACAAATGGCAGACCGAGACCACTCGCAGCGGGGCAAACTTCTAGATGGCCCTTTCCGTTCCCGGAGTGTCACGAGAGCGGTCAGGAGCCCAGGCTTCCAGTCCCAACAACTGTACTTCCTTGTAGTGCCTTTGGGCAAGACAGTGCCTCTCTCTCAGCCTCTTCACAACAAAGGAGGTAATGACTCATGCCCTGCTTGCCTCTTAGGTCCTGCTTAGAGGAAGCTCCATGGGGCCCGGCTCACGGCACCCAGGCCTTGGGCCACGGCTGGCCAAGCCAGGGCGAAGCCAAGGGAAGCCGGCGCCTGGGAGCCTCTCCCCACGTGCAAAATGCCAGGACGAGATCAAACAGCCAGAACTCGAGGCTATTTCAGAGTCAGGGCAGGGCACGGCGTCCGTCTGTCCTCCAGGCTGCGGCCAGCCGCACCTACCTTAAGCTTTTTGACACTGGTGCAGGGGTCGTTGGAGAAGCTCTCGGTGTCCGAAATCTCGATGTCCTCACCATACAGGACCCCAGTCAGGTCATTCCTCACCTGTTACAAAGAGAAAGCAGTGGGTGGGTGTGCTGGCGGCCACAGGAAGGAGGGGAAGGGTTGTTCAGAGGGGTCAGTCTGGGGAAGCAGCTCAACTGGGCTGGTTTTCTCCACCAACAATGCAAAAGGAGCGATTTCCCCCCTTTATTATAAACTAGACGGTCCTGGGCCACCTGGGAGATGTGCCCATCCCACTGGGCAGACGACACACGGACAGCGGACTGGGACTGTGCAGGGGTTTCCTGGGAGAGTCAAGACAGGCAACCGAATCTCTGGCCTTTCATGCTGGTGTTTCTCTGCCCTATCACGCGGTTTCCAAGTCAGACTGTTCACACATACCTCTATTTACATTTTGCATTACTTGCTTGCAATATTTCACTTCCAGGGTGGCAACAGAGTAAGACACTCAGATATAGAGGAAGGCGTAAGGGGTCTGGAACCAGCCCGGGCTGTTACACGTAACTTCCTGTCCACCGACCCACAGATGGCTAACACCTGTGTGTTCAGAGAGAAGAGGTCTGCAAACTCTGGGGTTCGCCGGGTCCAGCCAGTGTGTGAAGCAGTCTGTGTGGAAGGATGTCAGGGAGTGGTGGCGACAGTGGCAAATGGGTGACCCCATGTCCCAACTAAGGTGGCAGCTGTGCCCTTCATGCCATGCCAGAATGCCAGTCTGGGATCAGTAGACCTTCTGATTTGGGGGGAAGAACTCCAAAATCTAGGTTTTTTAAAAATATAAGATCCTTTTGGGACGCCTGGGTGGCTCAGTGGGTTAAGCCTCTGCCTTCGGCTCAGGTCATGATCTCAGGGTCCTGGAATCTAGCCCCGCATAGGGTTCTCTGCTCAGCGGGGAAACTGCTTCCCCCCCACCTCTGCCTGCTTCTCTGCCTACTTGTGATCTCTGTCTGTCAAATAAATAAAATCTTAAAAAATATATAAGATCCTTTCATATCTTAAAATGTTGATATGATTTTGATTTACACACACACACACACACACACACACACACACAGCAGAGTAAGGACCAAACCAAAGAAATATGAAGTTTGTATCCAATCTGTGGCCATGGCTGAGCGCCTGCTGACAGAAAGCAATGGAAACTGAACTGTGTGTTTCAGTAAAAACAATTTAGGTGGGGGATCGGGGCCTGAGGTTCTAGGTTCTGCTCTGTCACTGACTTGCTTGTGACCTTGGCCTCACTGTGTGACTCTCCTTGTCTCAGGGCTTCGGTTTCTTCTTCCTTAGGAGAAGATGATCCTTACAAGCCCTTCTTGTTCACACGCATTAGGATGGCTATTATCAAAAAACAGGAGACAGCAAGCATTGACGAAGACGTAGAGGAATGGAACCCCCAGGGCACAAAATGGTGTAGCCCCTGTGGAGAACAGTAACGGCAGTTCCCCCGACATGAAACATAGAACACTCTGTGAGCCAGCAACCCGCTTCTCTGTATATTCGCAAAAGAACTAAAAACAGGGTCTTCAAGACATATTTCTATGCCCACATTCACAGGAGCATTATTCACAAAAGCCAAAAGACGGAAGTGACCCAAAAGTCTATCAGTGGATGAAAGGATAAACCGGTGTGGTGTCTACATGCCACAGAACGTTATTCAGCCTTACGACGGAATGAGGGTCTGACCCATGCTACCACGTGAACCGGATGAAGACATTATGTTAAATGAAAGGAGTCAGACACAAAGGGACAAATACTGTAGGATTCCACTTATAGGAAGTACCTAGAGGAGTTGAATTCATAGAGACAGAAAGTAGACCGGTGGCTGCATGGGGTTGGGGAGGAGGGATGGGGAGTTAGTGTTTGAGATTGATGGTGACTGTCTGGGAGGATGACAAAGGTCTGGGGACAATGGCGGTGCTCCTTGCACAACAGAATGAATGTACTCAATGCCACGGAACTGGACACTTAAAAATGGTTAAAATGGATGGGGGCATCTGGATGGCGCTGTCAGTTAAGCATCTGACTCTTGGTTTTGGCTCAAGTCATGATCTCAGGGTCATGGACTGAGCCCTGCATAGGGTGCGCTTAGTGTAGAGTCTGCTTGGGATTCTTTCTCCCTCTCCCTCTGCCTCTACCCCCTCTCTCTAAAAATAAATAAGTAAACCTTTAAAAAATGGTTACAATGGCTACCTGGGTGGCTCCATCAGTTAAGCGTCTGCCTCTGGCTTAGGTCATGAACCCAGGGTCCTGGGATCGAGTCCTACATCAGGCTCCCTGCTCAGCGGGAAGCCTGCTTCTCCCTCTCCCCCATGTTTGTGTTCTCTCTCTCACTGTGTCTCTTTCTGTTAAATAAATAAATCTTTTTTTAAAAAGGTTGAAATGGAAATTTCATGTTATGTATGTATTATCACAGCAAAAAAAAAAAAAATGCACTTCTTCTTTCAACAATTGGTAGAGTCTTTTCATGTATATATCAAAGTGGAATAATTTGGCCCTAAACATTTCAGGACGGTCCCTGGGAAGCCACCACAGTGGAAGGGGAAACTAAAGGGTTTCAGTGGGAACTGCTGTGTTTTATTTCTTTAAGACAAATGTGATATAAATAGGACAAAATGTGAACATCTGTTAATTCTGGGTAACGAGTCCATGGGTATTTGCTATTCTGTGTTTCCTGAACACTTGAAATACTCTGTGATAAATGTTTTGCATGAGGAATGAAGCTGCCACAGTCAGGGTGAACCTTGCCCATCCTTAGTTTTTACCTCTATTTTGACAGAAGACTGGGAACTAGTTATTGGACCAAAAAAGTTGACTTTGGCATTACACTCGTTTCTGCTGCCACAAATCCTTCTTGGATGCAGGTGGAGTCCCACTGTTTGTTTCGCATGTCAGGGGGTGTTATGGGGCAACAACAATCATTAGACGAAAAAATGTGCGAAGTTACCCCTGTAAGAGCCAGTGCAGCTGACGCACGCTCTACCCAGCATGCACAGCGGCCCTCAGCTTGCTTGCCACACGCACTCACAGGAACTGTTAAAGCTCTCTTGGGCCTCAGTCTTTGCACCTCTGAAGTGGGCACAATACAGCGTGTAATTTACAGGGCTGTTTCAGCACCCAGTAAAAACACTGAGGATGTGCAACGGCTTTGTAAACTCTCAAGTTCTTTATGTGGCTTAAAAGCTGGAACGATCATGTCCAGGGTTAAGGCAAGCCATCCAGGCTGTCAGTGGCTTGGAGCACCTCTCTCTGAATAAGAATGAGCATGAAAGCTGTATATGATTAGGGCAAATAAACTATCCTTTTAGGCAGTCAGAACTCAAAACAAACAAAACTAAAACACCCTAGAAGTCATCTCACTTTGCCCCTAATTTCACAAATGAGGAAACTCAAGTGTCCCTCCCAGTTCTGTGCTCTCCCCATGCTCCCAGCCTGGCTCTTCTGGATCCTGCCAGCTGTGGACAGTTCTGGAAGCCTGATGAGCCAGAACAGGTCAGAACAGATGGTGGTACGATCAGCCACCATAATTTTAGCACCAAGAAGTCTGAGCTCAGCTCAAGTATTTATTCTGATGGACCTCTTTAGAGGAAGCCAATGGAGGAATTCAGTCATAAATGGTATTTTTAAGAAACCAAAGTATGGAAAAGAAACAATGGAATTGATGTAACTCCTGAGGAAAGGGACCCATAATGTCACGTGTGGGATCGGAGACCACTCAGTCCACTGCCTGAAGATGTACGACAAGAATTTGTAAACACCTATTTTTCCTTCTGGAATTGCAGGTTCTCTTGTTTAATGGGGCCCTTGTCTTGCTATAAACTGCGTTTCTGCACTGTGCATTTCTGCACAGTGAATCCTAGGTTTTCATTCACCTCTGTTATAAAAGCAGAAATATGTTCTTCTGGGAAAAGAATAACTCTTAATTTCCAGAAAATAAAACACACACACACACACACAAACACACACACACACACTTCGGTACAGCTAGGGTCCCACTGGGGGACCTAATCTGCATGGATGGGACAGAGGGGAAGGTCACGCCACTACCGGGAAGGAAGAGCCAGGACTGCTGGAGGAGTGAGCAGGGTCATGGACGTTGTCCTCAGTGTGCTAGAAGAAGAGTCAGGATGGGTTGAGTCCTTCAAGGCTGGGGCCCTGGGACCAGCTCACAGGGCTGAGGTCACCTGAGGGGAGAGCTCTCCCTGCTTCCGGACCAGTGGCTCTGAGCCCAGGTTGCAGGAGGACCTCCCAGGAGGCCAATTCACTTGATGCTGCAGAGAAGAACCAGGGGGTCAGAGCGCCAGGAATACATAATCTGGGATACGCTTGGAAGCAACAGCAGCTGATTCCACCTCCTCCCTCGACCTCTGCCCAAGAACTAGTCGGACTTGATATGAAGTTGTGCCAGAGAGCACATCCCTAAAGCAATGGTTCTCAGATGTGGCTGCTGGACAGTAACATCGTTATCTCCTGGGACCTTGTTAGAAATGCAAATTCTCAGGGATCCTAAAGGAAGCAAGATAAGCTTTCCAAGAACCATTGATCACAGTGTGAACAAATGTTTCCAAGGGCTTGGATATTTTCCCCCTTGATTAGAAAACCAGAATGTGTTAACTGAGTGAGGCCACTGCCAAAAGGGTGAGCAGGACTGGGAGCCACATTTAAAAGGCATCACATCCAGAATGAAAGAGGGGGCAGGCCCTCTCTGGTCTGTCCTCTGTCCATGTCGGCTCACACCTGGAATGCTGGGCTCAGTTCTGGTTGCCTTTAGGAGGGAGAATGACAAAGAGGATGAGGCTCAGAAGAGAGAGGTGTGGCTAGGACAGCGATGAAGGACCCTTTAGGGATGCCAGGGACACAGGGAGCTAGGGAGTATAAAGGTTATAGGGGAGGACAACAACCTCTCCTAAGGGTTCTAGGCAGCCTTCGGAATCCAAGATCCAAATCCAAGAATTATAACATTTAAGCTCAGATTTTAATCTCTAGGGAAGTACAACATCTTCAAAGAAGTCAAGAGCTAGGCAGAGTTAGCAGCTCTGGGGGAAAGGCCAGGGTCACGGGGACAGTCCTGCTCAGTGCAAGCAGGCAGAAAACCCTGTCGGGTCAGATCAGCCATCTGAACAGCGGGCCCAGTAGGGAAGTACACAGTCCCCCGCCCAGCTGGGCCATGGCCCTGAGGGGCAAAGGGTAATGGGGACTTGTCACTCCAATGAAGTCATCACACTGACCTCACTCGTCCAACTGACTGAGGCGTCGGGGACATAGCCAGTCTGTAAGGGGAGAAGCAGATAGGTTGGAGGAGGGAAAGGAGACCAGAGGAACAGGTACGTCAGCTGGCTAGAGGTCTTCCTAGACCTCAGGCTCTTAGCAGGGCTCCTGCTTCATTCCTGGGGCTGGAATTCTGTCTGATGCCCAGTCACTGCCAATGGGCTTGAGTCTCTTTCTGGACAGTTACCTAGTGCTCTGGTTATTCTAGATTGCGGACCCATTTGTTCTTGCCAGTCTCTCTCATTGATTTTCGCATTCTCTCACTCATTTTTTCACTCATTCATTCATTCATGATATTGACATCTCTTCTATTCCACATACCACGTGGGTCTCTATCTAGTGGGGGTAAGGGCCATTAATCAGATGACCTCCCTGGTACCTACCAAGACAAGGGAGGACTCTCAAGTTCAGGGGTACACTCTGGGAGACGCTGTGATGGAGGAGCCGGACCCAGGCCAGGAGGTAAGGCAGGCGGAGGACTCCAGGCTGAGGAGCCATGCAAGCGAAGGTCCCACAGCGGGAGAGAGCAGCAGGGAAGCTAGAAGAGCCAGACGGGGCTAAAGCAGAGCATGGGCCAGGGATGGGGGAGGAAGGTTGTAAGCACGAAATGAAGAGTAGGCCATAAGGGCCTCAATGCTTACACCAAGGATGGTCTTGAGCCTAGACACAGTGGGAAGCCAGTACAAGGTTTCAAGTTGGGGTGACATAACTAGAACCATGTCTTAGGCTGCAGTGAGGCCAGTGAGGGGCAGAGCCAGGAAGGGTACAGGAAGGCCCGGGAAGTGGCCCCAGCAACCATCCAGGTGAGAGATTCTGGAAGACCTGCTAGAGATGCAAGAAGTGACCCACTTAGGGGCGGCTTCGGGGCAACTAACAATCTGCGCTCGTCCTCCACGGCTGTGTAACAAAATTTCCCCAAACTCTGTGGCATCAAACAAGATATATTTAACATCTCACATAGTTTCCATGGGTCAGGAATATGGGAGCAACTTAGTTGGGTGGTCCTGGCTCAGAGGCTTTCATGAGGTTGTGGTCAAGGTATTGGCTGGGCTAGTCACCTGGAACTTTCTAGACTGCCTATCAGAACCGCATGGGGAGTTCCATAAAATACTGATACCCTGGCCACATCCTAAACCAATTCAAATTCCTGGGCATCAGCCTTTTTGGAGTTCCCCAGGTGGCTCTCATGTGCAGCTAAAGATGGGAACCATGCGTTTTAGGAGTAAAAGCAACAGGCCTGCCAGGCTCACAGCAGGGTTGTCAGCCTGCCTGAAATCCCCCATAGCACTGTCCCCACTTTCCCCAGGTCCGGGGCACCAATCTTCCTTTACGAAAGCTTTTTTCACCCTTCCCCTACCCCATCTCATGGTTATGTCTCCTCTTTTGTCCCCAGATCCTGCCATTCCTGGCCCCAGTGTGAGGAGCATGTCAGAAGCAAGAACGGAAAGAAGGAAAGGAGCGAGAAGGCATAAGAGACAGTAAGAAAGGCAGAAGAGGAAAGCAGAGCGTTGGACAGTTCTAAGTGATCACTGTCCGACCATGGGTTCCGGGCAGCGAAGGCTCTCACGGAGGACGGGAAGGGCAAGGTGGAGGCCACAGCGAAACCCCGGGGACACTTGGCTCCTGTGGCCAGGAATTCCCTGGCCACCTTCCCTAACGAGGCTGCTGCACCAGCTGAGGAACCATCTAGAAAGGCAGAGATGCAGGTAAAGGTGGGAGAACCAGATCTGCGCCACATGCACTTTACAACTCTTCGAAAATTCTAATTAGGCTACGAAATGAACTTGAGAGCAAAGCGAATTCCCAGCTCTCCTATGGAAGTGGAGGTAACCTACTTTGTCATTCAAATGCACTCGCTATATATAGCCCTGGATGGTGCCAAAATGTCACTCCTCTTACCTGACTAAAGCATATAATTATAGATTTACTTCTATTCATTCATGAAATGTGTCTTCACTTGATTAAACAGTTCATTCAACTAAAATCCATTAAACTATGGAACATGCTAAAATGTGGCTCGTTAGAGGCAGAGGGCACCGCTGTAGTTAAGATGCTAATTAGGATAAACAGGCATTTGAAACACTCAAATCTTTGAATAATTCAGGTCACTTTTACTGGGGTTGGAGCTCCCCAGGAACCACCATTAATTTAAGCTAATTAAAAAATAAGCCTGCAGAAGAGAAGACTAAGGCAGGAAGTGATGGCCAGGTTCAAACTCTGAAGGGCTGTCACATGGAGGAGAGGGCACCTGGTCCTGGGCACCCCCGTGGCAGAGAAGGGACCAACAGGTAAATGGTTCAGGAAAGCAAACTTCAGTCCAAAGCCAAAAATACTTTTTAATGATGGAGAAGGCTGCTTTGGTAGGTAGTGAGCTCCCTGTCATCAGAGGTGTGCAAGGAGAAGCTGGGTGGGAGGCAAGAGAAGATAGTTTTCTCTCATCACCAATGTATGTGGTTCCAAGAAATAAGTGTTTCAAAATTTTGCCTGCCCCTGCTCTGCCTTTTTGAAGTATCCCTTCGAATCTCTGAAGTCTTTCAGACATTTGGGGCATGCACTTAAATTCCTGCATTCCATGTAGCTGTATTTCCACTTTTCTAAACCCGATGAACATTCATTGAAGAAAGCATTCTTTATTTAAAAAAATATATATATTTTATTTATTTATTTGACACAGAGAAATCACAAGTAGGCAGAGGGGCAGGCAGAGATAGAAGAAGAAGCAGGTTCCCTGCTGAGCAGAGAGCCCGATGCAGGGCTCGATCCCAGGACCCTGAGACCATGACCTAAGCCGAAGGCAGAGGCTTAACCCACTGAGCCACCCAGGTGCCCAAGAAAGCATTCTTTTTAAAAAACAGAGCCATCTAGCTTTCAGATTTCTATAAATGTAAGCTCTTAATAAGCTATAACCAGAGGTGAACACAAGTGAAACTTTTTCATGAGGGTAAGTACACAGGCGAATGCGTATGAGGTCTACTGCACCCATTGCACAGGGTAACTAACACCTGTGGACATCTATGCAGCTGTGCCCACATGAAGGCCACGTGTGCGGGGGGGATACCTGTGTGTTCACACGGCAGTGCCAACGGTGACCCCCTGCAGGGGTATGTCCAAGTCCCAACTGTCAGAATCTGTGAATGTGAACTGATTTGGAAAAAGCATCTTTGCAGATGACAAAAGGAAGGGTGGACTCAGGACACACAGACATGAGGGACAAGGCCCATGATGACAGAGGCAGACTCGGGAGAGATGCAGCTATGAGCCAAGGAGCATGTGGAGCCACCAGGGCCCGGAAGAGGCCAGGAAGGACCCTGCCAGGGAGCGTTCAGAGGGAGCAGGGCCCTGCTGACACCGGCCTGCAGACCTTTGGCTGCAGAACTCTAAGAGAATGAATTTCTGTTGCTTTAAGGCACCAGCTGCTGGTGATTTGTCGTGGCAGCCACGGAAACAAATACATGTGGGGCCTCCCGGAACCTGGCCCCTTGCTGGTCCAAACCACTACCCAGTGGAGCAGCCTTCTGTCCCGCCTCCACCTCACATCACAGGGAAGGTTGCCCTTTGCTTGACAGCCACTGGTCTGTCCCAAAGAAATGGCAGTTTTTCTCACTTCCCCAGCATTACCAAGAGCAGGACAGCAAGTGCAGGACCAGGAGCTGCTAGGTCTCGAGACATGGGGGGCCCAGGTGGGAGCTGGGGAGAGCTGCCCGTGAGAACTGGGGCTCTCACGTGCACTCCCCAGCTAACACAGCAGCCCTGCGAGGGAAGGGCTGTTTGACTTCCTGGATCCGGCACCGGTCCTGCATGCCGTAGGTGCTCAAATCTATGGGGCAGATAAGAGATGGAAGGGGTACACACAGGAGGCAGCACACACATGGGGTCTTAGAGGCAGAGGGTAAAGTCTGAGTCTGCAAGGGTTCATGCTGAGACCGTTTGAGAAGGTCTTGCAGGGCTGAGCCAATGCCCAGCAGCCGGCCTGCAGGCCTCAGCTGAAAACATAGCCCACTTGCACGGGGACTGGCCCTGTGGGCGCCCCTGGGAGACATGAGGCAGTTCCCTGCTGTCCTCACTGTGGCACAGGGCGTGGGGACCTGTGACCTGAGCCTGCCGAACCACTCACATCAGACCCTTAGGACAGCTCCTACCTGTCGGTGGACCTCTGGCCAACCCGCACGATGGCTGCGAACAGAGAGCCCAAGTGGTAGAGCTGGCCAGTGACAGTCTCCTGTACCCAGGATCCACCCAAGACATCTCCGTCCTGCCTTGCAGTCACCGCCACCATCCCCCCGTTGTGGCAGTCCATCAGAAGTCGGGGAGAGCCTGCAGGCCACACTCCTTGGCCCTGGTGCCCCACGAGCTTCTCGGGGGGCCTGTGTCCCAGAATGGCACCTTGTAGGGTGACAATTGCCCTAGACTAACCTGCACAGGGTGGGGATGGGGGAAGGGACAAATGACCCCAGGGAACCAGGATCCCTCTTCCCATCATCCAGCCTTGCAGAGTTTTAGAAATTCCAAAGAATTAGTGTGATTGACAGAAGAAGGTCCCCTCCCCAAAGAGGCGCATATCCTCATTCCTGGAATCCTTTACCTCGCGGGACAAAGGGACTTTGTAGGTGGGATTAAGTGAAGGGTCTTCAAGCGCAGACTGTCCTGGATTATCTAGATGGGCCTGGTATAATCCCAGGGGTCTTCAGAAGGGAAAGAGGGAGGTGGTCCCCGAAGGAGACCTGACAACAGCAGGGGTCTGAGAGAGACACGTGTGACAAAACCACACCGTGGGCTCTGAAGGTGGTGGGCGGCGCCATCAGCCAAGCAATGAGGCTGGCCTCCAGCAGCTGGAAAAGCGAGGGAACCGATTCTCCCCTAGAGCCTCCAGAACACACCAGCCTGGCCCACACCTTGATTTTGGTCTAGTGAGGCTGATTTTGAACTTCTGAGCATTGTTACTGTAACATAACAAGTTGTTTGTGTTGATTTGTTACAGTAGAATAGGAAACTCATAAATCAGCTCTGACTTAAAAATCCCACACAGCCTCAAACACCTCCTCCTACAGGAAGCCTTCCCTCATTCCCAAGCTGGGAATGGGGATTCCCTCATTCCCCTTCTCTAAGCAGCACAGTCCTGAGCTCAAGGCCGCTCTCTCTGGTGAACCAGAGACTGTCCTGAGGGTCCACACACCCTCCCTCCAGGAGCCCCGGCACCCAGCCCCGGGCCGCCTGAGGAAGCGGGAGCAGGTCCCAGTCCCCTTCTTGGATATGCACACACCCCCCAGTCCTCCCTTGGCCTGCCACTTGTGCCACTCCATTAGCTCTGTGAAGTCAGACCACACTGACTGAGCTGCAGGGGAAAGAAATCAGCTATTTGAGCCCGACCACTCCCCTGTGACAAAGCGCCTGTCGCTTTAACGGCAGCAGGCTTGTGAGACCCAGACCAACAATTACAGAAATATTCAGATATTAATAAAACCGGGATATCATCCAGCTAAGAGGAGGGACGTTAGAGAAACTTCACCAGAGAGCACGGGAGGAAGTGGAATGCAGAGTCACCCCCTGGCCCACAGAGGTCCTCCCCTGCTCCCTGGCACCTGGGGAGCTGCAGAGGGCACAGGGAAGGGATTGCATGGCCAGCAAGCTCCGCCTCATACCCCGAGGAGCTGTCACCAAGACTAGAGGACCAGTGTGGCTTCTGGGCCTCTGGGGGCTGGCCAAGACCAGTGTAGGAAGCCACCAGGAACTAGCTTTCTGCTCTCTCAGGGGCAGAACTTTCTAACGAGGATGGAAGGAATGTCTGCGGCAGGAGAGCAAGCTTCCCATCCCTGCTGGTATGCAAGCAGAGGCGAGGTTGCTCTAGCGGGTATGTGGGCCTCCGATGGAGGGCAGAAGACACAGCTGGGCCCCTGAGGAATGTCTCAGATTCTCGAGCCTCCTCTCCAGTTATAAGGGCGCAGAGGTCAAGGGCAGCCCAGCCGGTGCACAGTCTCACCCTGCAGAAACAGGACAGCTCCAGGCAGCTCCGGAAGCTGGCTTAGCCGTGGACCCGCGTCCACCCTCTCACTGCAAGGTAGAGCTGAAGGACTCCTCAGAGCCTTCGGGTATCGCTGCCCTTCTCACGTGCAGTTTTCTTGCCAGTCCTATATTCCAAAGTGGGTTCTTCGTCCTCCACACAGTAATCTGCCAGGGCGTCCTACGGCCCATGCATTTGAAGCCCCCCTCCTTTGTCTACACGGTCTCCCTCCTCCTCCCGGACTGCAGACTGGCAGTGGGGGCAGGGGAGGAAGAGAAGGCATTAGCGCCCACTGCACCCAGAGCCCACCCCTCTGCCTTCCTGCTCTCGCCCCTCACTCCCAGCCCTCGGGGAACGGGCAGGCTTGGGGGCTCAGCAGGACGACTCTGGAGTACACTGCATCCTCCCAACAACCTTAGAAAGCAGACTTCATTTCTATAGATGGGGGACCTGACAGGTGAGGTGGCTTCAGTCAGTAAGCCGCAGGGCCGAGATTCAAACTCCTGCTTGTCTGCTCCCCAAATCCAGGAGGATAGGCAGATGGAGAAGAGAGGAGCAGCTGGGGACAGCACTCTTCAGGGCGGTTCCCACAGCGACAGGACCCAAGAAGGGCTCATTCCCTTGAGTTTCCCTCCCCAGACTGGGAGGCGTGAAGGCTGGGACTGTGCGGGGGCCTCTCCATGCATCTGTGTGGGACCCAATGCGAGCAATCAGGACATTCGGGAGAGAGAAGAAGGCAGAGCTGGCCGCATCCAAGGGATGGGGCATCAAGATCAGAAGGTGACAAAGAGGAGGTGATGCCTGAGATGTACTTCACCTTCTGGCCCCAATGTCACAGCAAAGGGACGCCTCTGTCCAGCAGGTGGGGTTGGCCCGGTCACCCTCAGGCCCACTCCCCACATCCCTGACACACTCCCCCACCATCCCTCCCTGACAGCAGGGGAAACTGAGGTCCGGAGAGGGACAGGGACTTGCCGCAAGTCACACAGCTGTCAAGGGGCAGAACCGGATTCAAACCTGGCTTCCTGCCTCCCGCATCGGGGCTGCCCAAAGCTGCGTTGTTTGCAGCACCAACCAAATGGCAGCCCCAGGAGCCACCAGCCACAGCCCTTCCAGGTCCCTTTCCTGAAGCAGCGCCCAGTCTGGTTCCTCGACATTCGAGCGCCGAGCACAGGGCCTGGCGCAGAGCAGCTGCTTGGCAAACGCTATAAGGGCTGGAAATCTGACAGCAACCACACTGGGTTCAGAGTCTTTAACAGCACTGGCCCAGCCTGCTCGCGCCCTGCCCGGAGCTTTGCAGAAATACGGATTCCCAGGTCCCACCCAAGACACTCTAACTCCGGGAGAAGAGGAGGGGAGGGAGAGAGCAGTGCGTGTAGAAAGCACCCTGGGTCCTCTCCTACAGAGCCACATCTGGACTTGGACTACTGGTCAAGTGATGCCCTTTCAGCTTTCCTGGTCTTACCAGGCCCACTAGTCTAGACTCCTTCATTCCCAAGGGCCCGATAACAGATACTATGCTGTTTTGTAAGAACCTTCCATCCTCCCTGCTGCTGTTGGCTTCTGACAGCTGTGTGTCTCTCTCAGGGATTTGTCCTTGGATAAAAGGGGCGGCCTTGTCCAAGTCCACACCCCTCCCCAGGGCAGCCCACACCAGTGACTGGCCCAGGCTTCGTGCCTGATTTGGGACATCCCTGAAGGGCCATCTTAGCTCCAGAGCTCCCCCTGGGCTCTGCCAAGGCCTCTCACAAGGGCGTTTTGTGTCAGCAGCTCTCCCTGCCGGTCTCCGTCTCGAGTCCCTTTCCTGGGGAACCTGACCCAGGTGAGGCTCGCCCACGTGTGTGCTGACTCAGCCCAGACCAGCACTAGGTCCCCACAACTTAGGTGACCGGCCTCCAGTGCTGAGAGCTCACAGCTGCTAGAGAAACGCAGTTGCCTGCTTTGGGGTTCTTCGGTGGTAACATCCTCGTGCTGGCTCAGACCACTGAGGTCCTTCCCACTCAAACACGTTAAACTTCACAAAGTGATTTCTAAACTTCACCTCAACTCTGAGAAAAGGACAGTGAGCTACAACTACCCATATTCCCAACACTTGAACCCAACTAGTACAATTTCTCGTGTTGGTCACCCTCCTGCACACTGGCAAGCCTGTCTCCGCTATTCTGTTTCTGGAATGTGACTTCTGCAGACTCAGACTCTCATCTCTCGAGCTCCCTTGTCTTCAGACATCCAGGTGGCCAAGAAGAGGCCTCAGCAGTAGTCAGGGGTGGGGAAGAGATAACACCAGCCTTGGGCAAGTGGCCCCGCTTCTTGCCACCAGTGACCACGCCCTCCCCTTCTCCCCCAGGGCACATGGGGAGTCTTTGCATTAGCCCTAATTAGTTCCTCCGGTCTTGCCCAAAGCACTTCCTCTAAAGTAAACTTTCCTCACCTCAGTCCTCTGAATACGCCCTCTGTTTCTCTCTATTTCCCCCTCTGTTTCCTGTACCTTAACTGGTACAATTGATCTTTTTGGTAGAAGTCATCAGAGCGTCAACAATTTTATATCCTCATTTTTTTCACCTCACATTTTATCCTATACCTTTATAATTCATTTTTACCCGCAAGCACATACACTAGTCACTTTAAGTTCCTGACCTCTGCTCTCCTCTGTCAAAGTCCTGCTGGCTGCTTTAAAGCCCCACTGCAAACGGCCCTTCCTCCATGAAGTCCTTCTGGATTTTCCGATGAGCTGCCCCTGAATGCTCTTCGCTCTCTGGTCTGTGTTTTCTTGGCCCTGTTGTGGTCAAGAAACTGGGAAGTTTTTCTGGATCAATACCCCCAAAACAGCACACAGCAGGAGGGCTCCTTTGACCACGTACCCGTGGCTAGGGGAGAATGTCAGCCTCACGGAGCGATGGAAAGGCGCTAAGATCAACATCTCCTCTAGGGTCAGGAAGGACAGTTTACCCTGCCCTGGCCCAGAGCCGGTAGAGCCAGCGCCAGCCTGGAGAGGTGCTGAGTGTGTGTCCTGGGAGGGAGCTGGGGGTGAGGTGAGCCACCACGTCCTGGGGTGGACACTGCATCAAAGTGCTGAGCAGGCCAACAGCCCGGGAGTGGGAGCTTGAACTTGACGCTGTGCGAAGCTAAGCAGTTTTTACAATGTGTCTTCCTAAGATCTATCCAGTGGCTCTGGGGAAGAGGAATTCACTGTGCCCCGTGCAAGGGGAATTTTCCAAAGGGGACCAGAATCTGGAGGCACGGGGACTGTGATTATCGTCATGGCTTACTAACCTGTCCATCTGCCCCTGGGCTGAGAGCTCTGGGAGAGGCCCTGTCTGAGCGCCTGTCAGGCTCCAGGATGGTGGCCTGGCTCAGTCAACACTGGCTGAATGAATGAACGAGACCAAGAGTGCCCTGTCCCCGTTCATTGGCTGGAGATCAGTGTCACCAACCACCAGCTGCCCAGCGTTCTGTGGAAGCTTGAGAAGCCTTCTGTGTTTCATCTGTATCACAGGGTATCCGAAAAGGTGAAGGGTTCTTAGACAAAAATGCCAGAATGTTCCAGAAAGGAAGCCACAGAGCAAAGGTGGAGACTGTTGTACTTCTGGAATTGCAAGAGAGGTAACAATGACAGCTCCCAGCTCCTGAGCATCCCTCCTAAGCAGAGCCCACAACACGTGTCATCCCACTCCTCCTGACTCTTGGTATAAAAGGTTTAATTTAGACCAGTTAATGGGTAACCGAAATGAGATTCAGAGATGTTGAGTCACTTGCCTGGGGTCACACAGCTAAGAAGTAGAGAACTAGAGATTTAACTGTAGGTCTCTTTCCACAGCCTGGACCATAAGCCGAGGTCAGCAAACTTTGTCTATAAAGGGCCAGACAATAAATATTTTAGGTTCTAGCAGGCCAAACAGTCTCTGTCACAACTATTCAAGTCTGTCTTTACATCACAGAAGCAACCCCAAACAGTGTGCAAAGGAATGGCTATGGCTGTGTTCCAATAAAACTTTAATAAACAGAGAGGGGTGCCTGGGGGGCTCAGATGGTTAGGTATCTGCCTTCGCCTCAGGTCATGATCTCAGGGTCCTGGGATCAAGCCTCACATCGGATTTCCTGCTCAGCAGGGAGCCTGCTTCTCCCTCTCCCACTCCCCCTGCTTGTATTCCCTCTCTCGCTGTTTCTCTCTCTGTCAGATAAATAAAATCTTAAAAAACAAACAAACATAAACAAAAACCCAGAGAGCTGGATTTGGCCCATGGGCCCACTGTGGCAGGTGCCTGCTCTAAGCCTACAAGAAGGAGCCCATGGTTCTCTTTTCCCCCATAGGAAGGCAGTGGGAGAGGGCAGGAGCCCACCCCGGAGTCAGGAGGCTCCAGACGAGAACACTGGCTCTGCCCGCACTGGCTGGGCCACCTGTAGGGAGCAAGGAAACTCTGAAAGCTTCTTCTTTCTGTAAAAGGGGCGTAACCACTGCTGCTTCTCTTAACACCCCGAGGCAGGTTAAAAGAAGTGAATGCGTGCTACAGGCCCAGCACTGCGGAGGTTCTGGGAATGGGTTGTCCTTATTACCAGTCTGGAGAGGGAGGTGGCGGAAATGTGACGCAAAGCTAACCTCCAGGGGTGTGTACCCTCCCGAAGGCTCGTTCAGGGATTTCTGCAGGAGAAGGTTCTTCCGTGTCCCATGAAACCCCAAAGGGAATTCACAGGCATCGCGAGGGGAGGAATCTTCTCACCAGCCCCGGAAGGAGCAGATGTGGGGTGCTTGGTGACTCTCCATGAAGGATAGGGAGGCAGCTGTTCACAGACTTGATATGGCAAATTGTGTGATGTGCTGTCTTCCTGGGGCGGGCAGCCAAGCAGTGATGGGGCGGGGGGGCTCTGCAACCCCGTCCCCCCGCCGCCGGCTGCCCACGTCTGCTGATTCACGCGGGAGGTCCTGAATGTGCCAGAAGGAATCTGAAATAGGCTCTCTAGTGAAATGCAAGGCTTCGGAAGAAGACTGTAGACTTGGGGCCAGAGGGACGGTTTCTTCTGTTTCCACTTGAAGGTCATCACTTTGGCAGAGAAAGGAGGATGCGGGGAAATTCCATCAATATTGCTAAAAGCTAGGATGTGGCTTACGATGCCAGATGCTGAGCCCCTGGCAAGGAGCAGCGCTCACTGCCCCAAGTCTGGCAATACGACGTCTGACAGAATTCCTCGTCTGATTGAGAGGATGCTACCGACATTTGAGAGGGAGAGGAAAAGTGCCCGGGAGAAACTACGGTGATGAGGGCCGGGATACAGGAGGAATTCAAAAGGGGGCCAGAGAAAAGGAGAGGTTCAGGAACTGTCGTGTATCTGTATGCCAAAGTACAAAGTACGGGGAATGATGTTAACTATGAAACTTTTGGGAAGGATGTAAGGCTGAGCACAGATGTCCAACTCCCACCTAAGCTACCTCCTTCTGAAAGTGACAGAAAGGACCAAGGGAGTATAAAAATAGGGGGGAATCTGCTTTAGCATTGGAGAACAGGAATGAGTGCCATCAATATGCCACCAACTTTGAGGAATTTCTGCTAGGCACAGTGCCAGTGGAACCAGATTGAAGTTTGACTCATAGCTTTCCTTCCTGAGAGAGCAGTGTGGTGTTGGAGGGAGGGCGGCAGTGCTCACAGGACTGACCTCCCAGCCTCTGAGGGCGAGTGAGTGCTGGTGGAGAGTCTGGGTCACAGGAGGGGTGCGGAGCCTGTCCCGGGGAGCCCATCTCTCACGCACAGCCCAAGGGCCTTCTGGAGTAGCCGAGCCCTTCAGTCCAAGAACAAGCAAAGCCAATTCAAGCCTGCTTTCCCCATGACAGGTCTGAGCTTCTCCCAGATGAAGCAGGCAGGAGAAAAGGGGAGAAGCCAGGAGGATCTCCACACATCTGGTGCACTGTGCCAACAAACTAGAGAAGGAACACGCACAGCACAGAATGCCCTCCTCCGGCCCCCACCCCCGACTGCTAGTCTCTGGCTGGTGCCATGAAATTTCGCCATCTAGTCTTCCAGATTCGTATCTGAGGTGAAGAATCTAATAGCATCTAAGTCACATGATAAAGGGGTCCAGCTATAAGCAAATACCGGGTCCAGGGAAGACCTAAAATGTACATGGAACCCATGGACCCTTCCCGAAACAGAAAGGAAACAATGCACGCACAAGAAGAACATCGCCTCTAGAAAGATTTGCTCCAGGAGCCAGAAGTAAATTGTAGCGTTGGTCTTTTACTTCAAGGAGACTATTAAAACCTGGGTTCTAAGATATAAGAAGTGGGATAAAAGAGAGATAAAAACCAAAACAAGGCTGGCAGAGTTAAGAACTGATGGGGGATGAATCAGGTTAGGAGAATTTTAAGAAGCATCTGAAGCAGGAAAGAGCAGAACCCCACTGGAGAACACGGATGGTGCTGTAGAGGGCAGCAAGTATGAGATGCCATCTCAGAATGGAGACAGCAAGGACTCAGGTAAAAATGACCAGCAAGAACATAATAATGGAAAATAAATGACAGAGACTCACATGTGAATTACTGGTTTCTGTAAAAAGACACCAGAACCCAAGAGCAATAATTAAAGATATAACAGAAGAAAACTTCTGCAACCTACGTACTCAATTCTTCAGATAAAAATAGTAATCATATGTTAGATAAAATAGGCCAACATTCGACATGTGTTTTGTTTTTTTTTTTAATTCCAGGGATTGGGAAAGAATCCTACAAGCATCCAGGATAGAGCGAAGAAAAAAAAAAAAGACTTATCTACAAAAGAATCAAACCAGATTGCCTCAGACGTCATCACAACACTGATGTAATGTCTAGAGAGGTTTGAGGAAGACGATTATGATCATAAAAAAAATGTGTATTTCCTAGCAGAAGCACCAGGGAGAAACTGAGATCCACAGAATAATGTAGAAGGTATAAAGCCCATATCACCTTCCTGACAAAGAAGACTTAAAGTTGTACTCATGCTGTGGAGACACAAATCGAAACACACAACTTGTGAAAGATCTGTCGATAGAGACTAGAGCCATATAAACATAAACATGGATCTGAATCTTAAAATCATAGTTATTATAACACAGTTTTAAAATAAAATCAATAGCTCAAATAACCACTGAAAAAGAATACCCACAATGTAAAGAATAAAGTCAAATAAAAACTCAACTTATAACAACACAAAATTAGTAATGAGGCAGTAAATGAAAGTAATAATTTCTGTAGCTAACAATATATATTGCATCATTATGTTTCATCTTGCATTTTATGTACTTACAGAAGTAAAACCCTAATATTTTATTTTATTTTATTTTTTTAAAGATTTTATTTATTTATTAGACAGAGGGAGAAATCACAAGTTGGCAGAGAGGAGGCAGGCAGAGAGGAGGCAGGCAGAGAGAGGGGAGGAAGCAGGCTCCCTGCCGATCAGTGAGCCTGATGTCGATTCCAGGACCCTGAGATCATGACCAGAGCCGAAGGCAGAGGCTCAACCCACTGAGCCACCCAGGTGCCCCGAAACCTAATATTTTAAACTGAAAATACAATTATAGACAGTCTCGTTATAATGAAGATGGCATACCGTTTAGCTAAATATATAGGATTTGGCCAAAGCTGTAATCAAAGACCAATTTATTGGCTTAAAAAGGGTAAAAAATAAGTGTGCGAATCAAGAAGCTAAAAAGGATGGCAAAACAAGCAAACATAAAGTAGAAAGGTATTCATAAGGATAAAAGCAGGAACAAATAAATTAGAGAGCAGGTAAATAGAAGCAAGCCAATAAAAAATCCAGATTATGGTTCCTTGGGTTAAAAAAAAAACAAAAACAAGGTAACAGGATCTTTTCACTGAAGATTTAAATTGTGTTTTGCGCTAGTTTCTTTAGTGAGAGAGAGATCCGGAACACTTGCTTATGTCTGGTAGGAGGAATACTCTTTAAAGGGGAGGTGAATGGATCCCCCAGAATTAACCAAGGCGTCTTCTCCAAGGAGGACGGCCTCTACTCTACTGCAAAAGACAAGAGGATCATTTAGGGGCAGGTTTCTAAAAGAGATGCCCTTGGACTCTTGGGGAAGCTGCTATCGGAGAAGAAAAAGCCAACAGAGGTTCTGGATCCACGCGAGCAAAATGAGCAGATCACTCCTGACAAAGTGTTCCCATATCTGGGAGGGGGTCCAAACGGTAGTGAAAAGCAGTGGGTGGAAAGTTGCAGGCTGGGAACCCAGCAAGGAGCTTGAGGATGCCCAGAAGTTTGTCCAGGGACCCAGATCCGTGGCAGTCACTGGTTGGACCAGTGTTAACTGCAAGTGGTGGGAGGCAGCCAGGGCGTCAGGACGCGGGCTCGCCCAGCTTGGTGACGGGAAAGACCACCAGTGCTACCAGCCGTGTTGGAGGAGGGAGACGCTGTAAGAGACGAGACGCTGACCCTGGTGAATCTGGTGGCAGATGGCATACGTGATTCAGGTTTAATTTAATTTGGAAAAATAAGAAATGGGACCGTTTTTTGCATGCTGAATTGAAGATGGCAATATCAGTTAAATCAATAAAAAAAGGCAACGAGCCAGTTTAATCAAGGGGAAAAGTGGGGAAACATTTCTGTAATGAGAGAGAACATACGACAAAAGACACAGAAATGAAAAATAATGCTACTCAAATATATGCTAATCGATTTGGACATCTCAAGGAAATGGACTCTTTTCTGGAAAATATAAGTTACTAAAATCCACACAAGAAGTGTAAAATTGATCAAGAAGCTCGGCAGAAGCCAGAGAGACGACTTGTGAAAGGGGTAAGGTGGGGGTTGGAGAATCCTGGATGGTTTCGCAGATTCATCTTTCGATTTTCAAGGAGCAGCTGATTTGTAGATTCTATGAACTATTCCAGGGCTTCTAAAGAGATGGGAAGCTTTCTAATTCACACTATGAAACCAGAATAACTCCATCAACTACACTGATCAGAGGTGGCAAGATCAGAGTAAAATATAAACTATTATCACATGCACTTATAGAAAAACGCTGAAATAATTAAATTGTTTAAAAGAACAATGCGGCACAACAAAGACAGGTTTATTTCAGGAATACTAACATGGTTTAATGTAACTGTGAATTCCACATCCATTTATCCAACTACCTAGTCGATTTCTCCATCAGGAGACCCAGTAGGCATATCTAAACTAAGTGTTGAGTTCCCTCCCTAAAACTTGCTCTTCTACATTCTTTCCCAGGTTCCTAAGTAGTAATTCAACCCTTCTAGTTGCTCATATCGAAAATGTGGCACCGCTCTCCGTGCCTCACTTTTTTCACATCACACATACGTTCCATCAAGAAACCTACTTTGTCAGTTCTACAGTCAAAAATGACTCAGAATCCGATTGGTGTTTATTATCTTGTCTAAGTCACCACCTTCCACTCAGCAGCTAGGGTGATTGTCTTAAAATATAAGAGTTCAAATCTTTCTTTTTAAAAACTCTCCAGTAGGGGCACCTGGTGGCTCAGTGGGTTAAGGGTCTGCCTCTGGCTCAGGTCATGATCCCAGGATCCTGGGATCGAGCCCCACATCGGGCTCCCTGCTCGGGGGGAGGCCTGTTTCTCCCTCTCCCATTCCCCCAGCCTGGGTTCTGTCTCTCACTGTGTCTCTCTGTCAAATAAATAAATAAAATCTTTAAAAAAAATAAATAAAAACTCTCCAGTAGTCCACAGATAAATCCATACTACTATGACCAACTGATTACCAGTAAGGAGGCCAAGCCCACTGAATGGAGAAGTAATAGTCTCTTCAACAAACAGTGCCACAATAACTGGATAGCTTCATACAAAACAATGCAGGTGGACCCTTACCTCACACCATATACAAAAATTAACTCAAAATGGACCAAAGACCTAAATGTAAGAGCTTAAACTATTAACACTCTTAGAAGAAAAGATAGCTTTAAGTCTTCATGACCTTGGATCAGACAATGGTTTCTTAAATAGGACACCAAAGCACAAGAAACAAAAGGATAAAAACCGATAAATGGGTGCAAACAACCCAGTAAGAAAGTGCAAAGTGCATCCCATAGGATGGGAGAAACTATCTGCAAATCATATCTGATGGGTTTAGTATCCAGAATATATAAAGAACCCTTACAACTTAATAGCAAAAGAACAAATAATGCAGTTGAAAATGGGACAAAAGATTTAACAGGCATTCCTCCTAACTTATTTGAACATATACAAATAAGTTAGACACAAAATGCCAAATATTTTATGATTCTTTTTTTTAGTCTTATTGAGATACAACAGACTTATTGACTTATACACCTGACATTGTATAAGTTTAACATATACAACAGGATGACTTGATATACGTATACTTTGCAAAATGATCACCACTGCAAGTTCGTCTCACATAGTTATAATTTTTTGCCTTGTGATGAGAATTTCAAAGACCTACTCTCTTTAGCAACTTTCAAACATACAATACGGTATTGTTAACTATAGTCACCAGGCTGTACATTATATCTCCAGAATTTATTTATAACTGGAAGTTTGTGTCTTTTTATCATTTTCACCCATTTCCTCTACCTCCCACCCCCCAGGATCCCATTTCTATGCAATGTCTCTTATAGGCCAATCCTAGATCTAAAAAGCAGATATGCGGCTGTTGGGCTGGGACAAAGGGGAAACAAATGTTAATGGATATGGGATTTCATTTGGGGATGATAAAAATGCTCTGGAATTAGACAGGAGTTATAGTTCATGTCATTGTGTACATACCAAAAACCATTTAATTTTACATTTTAAAATGGTTAAAATGGTGGATTTCATGTTATGTGAAAATTTCCCCAATAAGTGCAAAACAAAACAAAATACCCAGTAGATTCTCAACTGACTCAAAGTATAAGCCAAAGTCCTCACAAATGTCTGGTATGGGCTGGCAATTGGCTTCCTCTTCCTGCAAAACCCAGCTCAGTACCCTTTCACCCAATTTGTCCCAGCCATAATGGTTTCTGTGATGTGGCCCCAGCACCACTAGCAACAGGACCTTTGCATATGCTGTTCTTTCTGTCTGGAATGCTCGTCTCACAGGTATCCTGTGACTTGTGGCTCACGGACTTCAGGGGTTTGCTCTAATGTCATCTTAACTTTGAGACTCCCCTTGGCCTCACCCCACCTCACCTAGTATATCCTAGTATATCCTACCCCCTTTACCCTCCATTTTTCTCCCTAGCACTTATAATTACCTAACATATTATGGATTTATTTGCTTATTGTTTCTATCATCTGTCTCCCCACACTAGAATACAAGCTCCTTGAGGGCAAGGATTTTGTTTCATTTGCCAATGTTTTACAGTGGCTGGAACAGTACCCAGCACATGGCAGGCACTCCATAAATGTATGTCACATGAATGAATGCATTACAGAATGAACACAAGGAAACTGGGGACTCTACACTTGTCACACTAATAGAGAAAAGAAAAAAAAATGCATAGCTATTGATAGAGATTCTAAAAAGATATCTGATTTCTTCAGCATGTACATCTGGCCAAACACTGAAGAAATAGAACTAAAAAATCCTTTAACGTGATGAGAGATGTCTGTTCTCCTAACAGACGTCATCCTTTAAGAACAACATTCTCGGGCACCTGGGTGGCTCAGTGAGTTAAGCCTCTGCCTTCGGCTTAGGTCATGATCCCAGGGTTCTGGGATCGAGCCCCACATTGGGCTCTCTGTTCAGTGGGGATCCTGCTTCCCCTTTTCTCTCTGCCTGCCTCTCTGCCTACTTGTGATCTCTGTCAAATAAATAAATAAAATCTTAAAAAAAAAAAAAAAGAAAAGAACAACATTCTCATTAAAGTCAAGAACAAGGGGCGCCTGGGTGGCTCAGTGGTTTAAGCCTCTGCCTTCGGCTCAGGTCATGATCTCAGGGTCCTGGGATCGAGCCCCGCATCCGGCTCTCTGCTCAGTGGGGAGCCTGTTTCTCCCTCTCTCTCTGCCTGCCTCTCTGCCTACTTGTGACCTCTCTCTCTGTCAAATAAATAAATAAAATATTTTAAAAAAATTTTAAAAAAAGTCAAGAACAAGACAAGAATATCCACTATCATCACTGTTTTTAAATATAATTCTAAGATGCTTAGTGAATAAGGCAATAATAATAACAATACTAATAGCTAATATATATTGGGTGCTTTTTCGGTCACTGCTCCAAGTCCTAAGCACCTTATATGTATTAATTACTTTACTACAACAGCCGAGGTCATATGAGTATGGCACCATTATGAGGCACAAGGAAAAGTTACATGTTCTGCCCAAGGTCACACAGTTGGAAAGGAGCCCAGCTAGAATCAGAGATTCCTGATTCTGGCAGTCATTCTGTTCTAATCACTCTGTGGTACCACATCAATGAAAAATCATGAAGATACAGATGCTGTAACACTGGGAAACAGAAAGCAACTTTATTCTCATTCCAGATGGTATTGTTGTCTACCTAGGAAACCCAACGGAATTAAGTGAAGAAACACTACCAGAAGTGATAAGAATTCAATACGGCCAGTCAAAATATGTATATACACTGATTGACAGTTTTCCTCTATTCCAGCAGTTAACAACTTAATATTAAGGAAAATAGATCCCATTTCCCTAAAGCAGTAATAAATGTGGAATACTTGAAAATAAGCCTGACATGAAATGGAAAGGATCTGTGTTAAGAAAAAAAACAAAAAAAGTACAAAAGTTCACTGAGGACCTAATTAAAAATGTTAAATGGAGAGAAGCTCTTTGTTCATGAATGGAGTGACTCAGTATTATAAAGATGTCAAATGTCCCCCAAATTAATTCTGGAGTCACTAAAATTCAAATAAAAACACCTATTGCATTTTGGGAAACATCTAAAAATTAAATTGGTGAATATAAAGGCGTCGTGACAAAAGAAGGAAGGGTCACATATGAAATTGCATTCCACATGAATAATATTTCAAACATGGGGATGCCAATTCCAGAGCAAAGAGATCAATGGGACAAAATGAAATGAGAACTTAAGAACGGTCCTACGCTGCACCATCCAATATGGTGGCCACTCGCCATCTTGGTTCCCGAGAACCTGACACGGCTAGTGTCACAGGTTGAAATGATAATATTTTGGATATACTGCCTTCAATAAAATATATTACGAAAATAAACTTTACCTGTATCTTTTTTTACTTTTTAAAATATGGCTACTGGAAAATTTAAAATCACGGTGGTGGTTTGTATTACATTTCTATCATACAGAACTGGTCTCAAATATAAAAAAAAGTGGTGTATTATTGTCTAAAGATAAAAGTTAGCATAGGCAATTTACTTCACTTTTTATTTTTTCAAGTTTTTATTTGAAATCCAATTAGTTAATATACAGTGTAATATTAGTTTCAGGAGTGGAATTTAGTGATTCTTCACTTACAACACAGTAAGTGCCCTCCTTAATACCTATCTCCCTTTAACCCAACCCTCTGCCCAACACAGGCATTTTCAAAAATATTTTCCTAATTTATTTGAGAGAGAGAGAGTGGGAGAGCACAAGCAGGGGGAGTGGCAGAGGGAGAGAGAGAAACAGGCTCCCCAAAGAGCAGGGAGCTCAACATGGGGCTCCATCCCAGGACCCCGGGATCATGACCTGATCCGAAGGCAGACATTTAACCTACTGAGCCACCCAGGCACCCCCCCAGCATAGGCATAAGTGAGTGAGGAGAAGATACATTAATGAAATGCTGGAAGAATTACGGAGTGACTATGGGGGCAGGAGAAATAGTTTTGATATGTTAGGCTGTATGCTGAAATTCCAGATAAACTGAAAACTGAAAAGTGAATATTTACAAAAACTGGAGGGACGAGAACAGCATGCCAAGCCCAAAATGAAAAATGGGGGGGGGGGAAGGTCTTGATGAATTTGCCTATATAAAATACCACAGTTTTCAATATTGTCAAGTAACATAAAAAATACAATTGAATGTCACATGAAACATGAGAAGATATCTGCAACCAATGCGACAAATCCTTACCTTATAAAGAGCTCTTATAAATCAGTAAGAAAAAGAACACTCCAATAAGAACATGTGCCAATTACGCAAACAGCCAATTTACAAAAGGAGAAACAGAAATGAGAAAGATTCCTCATAAAAAAAGAAATTCCATCTTAGTAGTAATCAAAGAAATGCAAATTAAAATAGCGATTGCCGAGGATCAAAAAAGCATAATATATAATGTTGGCAATGAGTGCTGTCATACCCTATGCAACTCCAAACTGGTATGATCTTTCTGGAGGCCAATTTGGCAATGCATACAAAAGGTTCCAAAATGTGCTCACGCTATTTCTAGGAATTGATCGTCAGAAACTAATCAGAGATGTTCACCCAAAAATACAAGTATGAGTTTCCTGCATTGTTGTTTGTAATCAGGAGAGACTGGCAACCATCTCCGTGCTCCATAGCACAAGCCTCCTTGAGTACGTCCAGCACTGCCATAGGGTAGAATTTTTTCAACAGTTATTGGAAGGAACTTTGACAGAGAATATACCTCTACCTCCTGTCCTATACCAAATTCCTCCAAACGGCAAAGATTCCTTTTTTTTTTTTTTTAAGATTTATTTATTTATTTGACAGAGACACAGGGAGAGAGGGAACACAAGCTGGGGGAGTGAGAGAGGAGGAAACAGGCTCCCCGCTAAACGGGGAGCCCGATGTGGGGCTCGATCCCAGGACCCTAAGACCAGGACCTGAGCTAAAGGCAGACGTCTAATGACTGAGCCACCTAAGGGCCCCACGGCAAAGATTTCTTAAGACAAATATCTGAAAGAGCTCTGGAAAGCAACGAAGAAGACTGTCAGTGGGTAGAACATTTGCAGAACTCTGGGAAGATAGGAAGGAAGGGAACAGACTGTAGGATGGAAAGGACTGGGGGGAACTCGTCCCAAACACACAAGACTGTGGCAAAGGCGGGGTAGCTCGTGTGGTCACCAGACCCAGGGGACAGTCTGTTGTGAGTCACAGTGATGGAGAATTCCTGCTGGACCGGAAAAACATTGCCACTGGACCGCTAAAGTAAAGAAGCTATTCTAATAGGAAGAACATATATTTGTTGATACGTTTTCACTCATACGCAGAGAAAACTGCACAGACATAGGCTTTCAGGGGCTAGGTTATAGCTGATTGTTAACCTTCCTTTTTTGCTCTTCTGGGTTTTCCAAGTTTTCTGCGCTGAGTACATATCAATATCACAGTTAGAAAACAATAGATGAGTATTTTTAAATACAGAAGCAAAAAAATGAAAACAAAGAGAACTTGACATTTTTCTATAAGAACATAACTACAATCCTATTAGTTTTCTTTTGAGTTACTACAGTAACGTCCTGGCTGGTTTCCCAGACTCTGGTCAGCTGAAGATTGTTACCATCTCTTACTCCCTGCTTAAAAGCCTTCCATGGCTCCCTACTGCTGATGCTCCAGTCCAGAGCTAGAGGCATGTGGGGCCTTCACCATTCTTCCTTTCTCCCACTACCCACTGGCTATTTGCTACTTCCTGAAGGTTCCACACATCTTCCATCTCTAGTCCTTGGCCCCTGTTGCCCTGGCGCTATCCAACCCTGGCAGGTAGGCCTTGAGTTGGATGAGGGAGGTGGGGGGGGGCAGGGAACCACAGCCAGAAGGTACCAGAATAGCTTTGGGGACCTGCACACTCCAAGAGGCCCTGTCAGCCAAGAGGCCCAGCTGAAACAAAGCATCCTGGCATACTTCAGCCAGAGCAGGTATGGAAGGACAGGTCAGAATCTGAGAAAACAATAAAAATTTAATGTGGAATCCTATGGCAAAAATTGCAGGGAACCACAAGGAGCTCTCCTTGAGACATGACTTGGTTTGGTCTACATATCCACATCCTTGCTTCTGTGGTGAGGGTTGGGGTGGGGATTCTGGCCCTGGCTGGTGGCCTCCTCTTCATAAGGGCAGGCACAAATTTGGGTTTACTCCTCTGCCCGCCACCTCGTGGCTGTAAGCCCTTGGCAAAGTGACTTCATCCTTCCTGAGTCTACAAAATAGTGCTCGCCATGTGCAGGGTAACTGAAAGTCATCACCTGCGTGCAGACCCCCCACGACCCCCTAAATGGCAGAGATGATGTTATAATTCCATTTTCCCACCCCAAAGGTTCTGCTTCAGGGGGCTAGAGTCGTGCTTTGGGAACCAAGCCCAGGGGCTATGTAGGCAGCTGTAGGGAGTGTCCCCGGTGAGCGCTCAGAGGTCGCTGTGGATCGCAGGACCCACCACCCTGAGACCCTTAGGATCTCCTTCTGGGCCCTCACTCACCCCTGTGCTCCAAGGATCCCCGTGGCTGGGAGGGGGGTGTGTTTATCTGCTCTCAGAGCACAGGTGAGCTGAAAGACTGGCCTTCTCCCCAGCCCGGGATGAACTCTGTTTCCACAGCCAAGCCTCCTGTCCTCTCAAAGCAGGGTCCAGGCAACTCCTTTCTTATAAGTGTCAGGGTCTTTGCGGTAGAAGGGTGCTCAGCTCTGGGAATCTGGTATGGAGTGTTAGGGAGGAAGCATCCTCCCTAGGGGGGATAGAACACCACCACCAGGATGGCAGGAGCCCTACAAACCACAGGTCCTGACTGGGGATGGTTCTCACGCACGTGGGGTCTCCCTGCTCCGCAGGGATGGGCAGGGCAGAACACCCACTGGTGGGCTGCACTGTCCCTGAGGACACTCGCAGGAAGGAGCAAGTGTCACTTGAACCCTAGAGTCTGTCCCATGGTGCTTCAGCCTCAGACGGTTGAAGGTCTTCAAGTTCAGTCCTTGACCTTGACCTTCTCCCATTAAATATCTGCCCTGGACCGGCCGGAGGAAAAGCCTGTGATTACCAGCAAAGCCAGTCCTACCCTCCACCCCTCACTCCCTGCTATCTGTCAAATGAACAAGCAGCTGGACGGGTTTCATCCATCCCGGTGGTCCCCAAGCTTCAGTTCCTCCTGTTCCCCCTTAGAGGTAATTTCACCACCCAGGTGCTTGTGAGATTAGTTTTTTTCCTTTGAACACCCTCACTTTTTTTTTTAATTTTTTAAAAAAATTTTTATTTATTTGACAGAGAGAGACACAGGGAGAGAGGGAACAGAAGCTGGTGGAGTGGGAGAGGGAGAAGCAGGCTCCTCACTGAGCGAAGAGCCCGATACAAGGCTTGATCTCAGGACCCTGAGATCATGACCTGAGCAGAAGGCAGATGCTTAAAGACTGAGCCACCCAGGCGCCCCAGAAAGCCTCACTTTTTAAATGAGGTTTCCATTCTCAACAATAACATCAATGAAGGGCAGTTTGGATGAGGTCGTCATCTCCTCCCCCCCCCCACCCCGGTAGATAATAACATAAACAGGCAGCTACTAAAATTGTACAAAAATCCTATTATATACACACACCCTGGGAAATAATGGACCCCCCAGATGCCGAAGAGGCTACCACCAACAGCCGTGTCAGTGTGGGCAGGAGGATTTGGAGCCGTCCCTGCTGGCTGGCCCACAGGCCAGCGCCCTCCCCGAGCTGGAGGTAAGGGCCCAGAGAAGGAGAGGACGTTTCTTGCCTAGGGGCAGACAGCCCAGTTTTCAGATAAAAGTGGGGGCACAGGATGGGGCACTAGGACCATCAGGATTAGAATCTGGTCTGTCAGGAGTTCCCCTCCTGCCTCCTAATGATGGAAGATCTGCAGCTGTGTGGGCGGCCCAGGTGACCCTGCAGCCTGGAGGGAGGCCAAGGACAGAGAGCAGAGGTGCTGCAGGCCTTCCAGCATGCCTGGCCCGTTTCTCAGATAACGCAGGCCTAGGAACACAGCGGCCTCAGCTGCAGGTGGCCCATTCCTCCAAGACAGGGGTTCGAAACTCCAGCAGCCTGGGCCCCACCCCAGAGGGTCTGATTCAGGGTGGCTGGCGGGGGGTGGGGTGTGCGCTCCAATCTGCTTTTCTAGGTGACAGTGACAGGATGCTGCTGGTGCAGGACAGTACCTTAGAGGATGCGATTACCCGACCCTGGTGAGACAGCATCTGAAGTGTCGAGCACCCCGAATGAACATCGCAGGATGACACAGCCAAGAAAAATGACCAAACTACAATGCGTGCATTCCAATGCCCAGAATCAGTGCCACCCAGAAGTGACCACGAGGCGGATCTCTGGCCGCTGCTGGTTCCAGGGGCTGGCCCCGAACGTTCCAGTGAGATCTCTGGGAGAAATCTCCACCACGGAACAATGCCACATCCAAAAAAAGACCCAGCTGAGAAACGACAGAAATGGCTTGGCTGCGTTCTGTGGGCGTGGGACTTGCTGACTATGCCAGCTCCTCCCTTCCCCAACGCCACTGTGACAAGCTAGGGGCAGGGGTCTCGCTGCATCGCTCCCATCCCATCTCACCATCCTGGGTGCAGGCAGACTGAGGGTCACAGGAAAGAAAATCAGTGCATTTGCCCCCAAGAAGCTGGCCCCTGGATTATAGAGTCGTGGACTGAAATCCCTGCTGAGCGTCTGGCCTCGTGTCAGGCAGCGTGCCGGGTGAGGGGACAGAGAGTTCGTTCGGCCTGGCTCTCATCCACAGGGGCTCTGGGGCCAGTGGTGCTGGGTGTTGGGCGAAGAAGCAGACGGTGATCGCCCCGCCCTGGGCAAGGAGCAGGTACAGAGGGCAGCCTGCGGCGGAGGGAGGTGTGGGGAGCACAGAGAGGGCACGTGTCATCCTGCCTGGGGAGGAAGGCTGGACAGGTGTGGGGGAGGATGTTCCTGCAGAGAGAAGCTAGCATGGAGGTGTGGCTGCCGCAGAGGGGGAAGGGACTGAGGGTGACAGAGGAGGAGGCCTCGGGGGACCACGGAGGGGCTCTCCAGCCAGGCCAAGGAGTTCATTCCCGCTAAGGGCAGCGGATGCCTATTAAGGCTGGTTCCTGAATTAGATGCAAGCACAAGGTTCCTGTCTTTCGCTGCAGGAGTGTCCCCCCTGCTAGTGACTGCTCCGTAAGAAAAACCACCTTTAGAGGAGGTGACCAGAGAGATCCCTTGGGTGGGGCAGTCAGGGATTTGGCAAGCCCGGAAGGCTTCCAGGGGCCCGGCGGGGCTGTGGAGGGCTGAAAGGGCTGGTGCTTTCAGCAAGAGGAGCTCTGCAGATGGTGCCCTTTCCGGGCTGGGCAGATCAAGGGCCTCGGAGGATCCCAACCCTTGGGGGAGGTCTCTGGTATGGAAAGGTCAGCCCTGGAAGGGCTGAGATCACTGAGGACCAGCAGCGGGGCACGGAGTCTCAGAGCCTGCCTGGAGGGCAAGCAGGATGGGAGCCGCACAGCCACACAGCTGGGCTCCTGAGGGGGGCGGAGGGCATCCGCAGCCTACAGAGCCACATTCGAGATGATCAGAAAAATAACAGCCACCTTTGCTTGGTGCTGCTTATGAGCCAGGCACGTCCCTCAGCACTCTGAAGTTTCTAGACACAGTTCATCCTCACCACCACCCGAAGACTTAGGTGCTATTATTAGCCCCATTTTCAAGATGAAGAAATTGAGGCACAAAGAGGCCAAGTCATTCTCGTGGCCACGCCCCTGGGAGTGGCAGGAACGGGGTCAAAGACCAGACCTCCCTAGGCTCTCACCACAAATTCTTTGAGCTCAGAGAGATCATTGAAGTCTACTGGCGCTACTCCCTTATCTCATAGACGGGGAAACGGAAGTCTGGAGAGACTAATTCGTCCACGGTGCTTAGCTGGCTAGCCGCGTCGCAGAACTGGGAAACTAAAGGATAACTTGGTGAAGACGGTTTCGTAGACCCCAGGAGCAGGAACTTGTGGGGGAGAGGCCCGATTACCCCCTGGCTGCTGTCTGCTAGTTGCCGGGGCGGCCATGCTCACTGCCTTCATCTCCACCCCAAGCCCTGCCTCCATCCTGTGCCTGCCACGCCCACGAGGATGTCCCTCAGCCTTCTGGTCTCTCACCTCCTCGTCCCCCCTTCCGGTGACCTCTACCTCCACTCCACTTCAGCGTTCCCCCAGACCCAGGGCCGGGCCCCTCAATCCCGACGTCCTTCCTCCAGTTCTGACCACGCCTCCCACCCTTCCAGCTCCCTCAAGCTTCCCAGAGACTTCCAGAGCTCCACTTCCTCCAAGCCCACGGGCCATCTGTCGGCTCATCCCTCTCCATCCGGGGCCCTGTGGAGCACCCACTCAGCAGCACCCTCCATCTTCATCACCCACCCCCACCACTGTCTTCCACCTGGCGGAGCCCCGGCACCGGGCCCAGGCCACTCTCCGCCTTCTCCACCCTGCCGCACCAGTGTCCCGGTCACAGCACCCACCAAGGTCGGTCACGTAGACTGTAGACCTAGAGCGGGGCTACGCCGACAGCCCCGGCCCCCGCCACGAGAGGGCGCCATTTCCCACCCTGAACTCCTGACCGGGCAGACTGGGAACTACATTGACATTGAGGGCTCATTGAAACCACCTGGGGAGCTCGCACAGTGTCTAATGCCTGAGGTCATCCGATGTAACGAGATTGTTCTGGAGGCTGACCCGAGTATCAGGTGATTCTAAAATGTGCCCTGTCCTCACTGGGCAACACTACTCGGTGGAATGAAAAAACAAACTACTGATACAGGTTAACGTCAAAAACATTATGGGAAATAAAAGAAGCAAGACACAGAAAAGTCCATGTTATATAATTCTATTTATATGGAATTTCCAAAACGGGCAAAGGAGGGAGCAAGCAAAGGAACCTGGGGCCGGGGGCGGGTCTAACTAGAGACCAGCACGAGGGAATTTGTGGAGGGATGGGCGGGTTCGAACCCTGGGTTGTGGTGATGGCCGCATCATTGTATCTGAAAATATGAAGTTTACTGAGAATAACTGAACTGTGGACTAACAATGGATGAACTGTATGGTGTACAAATTATATCCCAGGAAAGCTGTTCAAAGTGGGGGCAGAAGGGGAACCCGACGTATTAAAAAAAAAAAAAAAAATCCCGGTGATTCCAATGAGCAGCCAGAACCCAGGGAAGGAGTCCTGACATCCGCTGACCCCCAAGGCCACATCCACTCCTCCCTGGCCCTCCACAGCCTAGGGCCCGTGCCCACCACACACCCTGGCATAGCGCATAGGTCATATTATTATCCTTCGAGTGAAGGGATACAAATTCCTAGAGTTTGTCACAGGAATCAGTGGAGGAGAGGATGTCCACTGAATGAGCACTTACTATGCAGAGGTCTTTCATTCTCTCCTTCTAACTCTCTCATAGCCGAGTCCCTGTGAGGTCGGGATAAATATCCCCGTTTACACAAAGATCTCACTGGGATGAAGTGTACTGCTCGTGGCCACACAGCCCTCGCCTGGCAGAGCTGGGCCTAGAATTAGCCTGCTTGATACCAAATTCTTCCCTCCTTCTCAGTGCATTTAAGTCTTAGCTGCAGAGAGGGCAGGGCCGATGCAAGCTCTATCTTTTCAGCCCCCAGTGTTCACTAGGGAGCCTTGTTTGTCTCAGCAGCAGCTCTAGGTCCCACATACCCAAGTGAACAAGGTGAAGGAAACTGTCTGGGCCCACACAGCCCTTGCTTAGCAAAGTAAGATCTGGAGACGGGCCCCATCTGATCAATCCCAGGCAGCCTCTGGGTACCATACACTAGGTAGGATGCCTCTCCAGACACAGGAGCGGCCAGCCCCGAGGTGAGATGGCTCTCAGCCCTGCACCCCTTCCAGTCCCAGTGTAATAAGCTTCTGGGATTAAGCTTCTCCCCCACCCCAGCCCTCTCCAACCTCAGGACTGCCTTCATTTGATCATCTTTCCAGTGCACCAGTTCAGAACAGAAGAGCTTGACGCTGCTGATCGGCCAATTTCATAAAAGGAATGCAGTTTCCCTCACGCTCATGAAAAGCTGTTAGCCCCTGGAGAGTGTCCAGAGCCTGCCCGCCAGCGATGCAGCCCAGACATTGGGAGAGAGGTGCCAAAGCCCTTGGGCACACAGAGGAGTCAGCTGGGCTGAGAGATTTAAATCGAGAGGGGTCCTTGCCAGCAACACCACCAAGCAACATCCTGTCCTCAGAGAAGAGGTTTCCCACTGAGATGCCCTGAAACCACAGTGGACGGCCCTAACACAGCCATGCAGGGATGGAGATGTGCTCTCAGACTGTTGCCACTCGACCCCAGCGAGGACGGCTTAATGGAGGTGGCAGTGGGGGGTCGGGCAGGCAGCTGACCCTTTATCAGCATGTGTCCTGGAGGAAAAGACCCACCACCCTCTGCAGACTTCAGTTTCCTTATCTGTAAAATGGGACCATTTTACAGTAAAATGGGACCATACACCCTCCCTACCAGGCTGCTGGCTGTGAGAGCATTTAGGAATGTACAAAACATCAACCATGTTGGGATGAACAATTTAACTTCTTTGGTGTCTTTCAAACCTCCATAGTTACAAGCAGTTCCCATGTGACAAAAGGAAGTTATAAATGGACATGTTTCCCTGCAGTGGGAGTCGGGATCCCGGGATTCAGTCTGGACTTTTCTGTGAATAACCTTTCATGACTTCAGAGGGCTTTGAAACCCAGACCTTTGTCCCTTCCCCTCTCTGGACCTCGGTGTTTCACTTCTATACAATGAAAAGGTTGGAAGAAGCGTCCCTGATGGTCCCTCCCGCTGACAGCCAAAGAGTGTTGGAAACAAGAAGATCTCTCCACATTGCTGCCGGGTCCGCTGTCACTATGGGGCCACAGGACTGGGTGTCCCCACCTTCACCATCAACCTGCTTGACACTCATTTTCGAACACTGGTCACCGCTGTAAAGAAGGCATCTTCTAGCCTTCTGTGGAGTTTGGCAAGGAGTCCCTGCCACTGCAGGTCCCGTTTCCTTATGCTTGTCCCTGGGGACTGAGAAACCGAGAGGTGGGAAGACGAGGACCAGCCTTGCCTGGGAAAAGCCTGCCTTGTTTGGATAAGCACAGACCGCGGGGCCAAACACTCCTGCTTTTCAAGCGCCTCCAAAACACCCCTCCCTGTGCATGAACCTTCCGGCTTACACAGCTCTTTCAAATCCAGGACTGAGTTTGGCAGGAACTGCAGGGAAGGCATGGGAAGGGCTACTGTCCCCATTTTACAGGGCAGGAAACCACAGCTCAGAGAAGTGAGGTGACTTCTCCAAGGTCACATGGCCAACGCATGGAGCGGGCTCTGCTTCCCATGGGACTGGTGAGGCAGAGCCTCAGAGAGTAAGTGTGGAGCTGAAGTGGGGAGAGGCGTGGTGACTCCTAGCCCTGCTCGGCACCCACCCTCCTGGATACACAAACCTCCCCACCCCGCTGCTGCCACAAGGGGCAGAGTTTTCCTTGACAACACCCAACTCCCACGTTCTCCCCACACAGCTCCCAGTGTTTCCTCCGGCTGCTGAGGAGAGCAAGGAATGCCTTGCCTTGCTGGGATGCTCTGAACAGCCAGAGCACACATGGGAGAAAAAAGGAAAGCAGGAGCTCCAGGGAGAACGGAATAGAAGACAAGAGATCATTTTGCACTCATCCAACTAGGGAAAACTTTTTAAATAAACATTGCTAATATCACAGTTAGTAAAGAAGTGTGGAAATGGGGATTTTCTTTTTTTTTATATATATTTTATTTATTTGACAGAGAAATCACAACTAGGCAGAGAGGCAGGCAGAGAGGTAAGCAAAGAGGCAGGCAGAGAGGCAGGAGGAAGCAGGCTCCCCGCGGAGCAGAGAGCCCGATGTGGGGCTCGATCCCAGGACCCTGGGATCATGACCTGAGCCGAAGGCAGAGGCTTTAACCCACTGAGCCACCCAGGCGCCCCGGAAATGGGGATTTTCAAACACTGCTGGCGGGACGAGGACTCAGAACAGCCTTCCTGGAGGTCAGTTTGTTGCAGTATTTTAAAGGACCCAATAATTCTGCCTCTAGAAATCTACTGAGAAGATGCACGTCGAGACAGGAAGATACTGGCTGTGATATCAAAAAGCTGGACACATCCAATAAATTACCACTTATCTGTCTGACAGAACACCATGACCCATTAATAGGAATGTGGTCTATCAAGATCTCTATGATCTGTAGTGAAGTGAGAAAAACAACACATGTAGTATGAAGTCGTTGGGCTTAAACAAATATACAGAGAAAGTTCTGGGCCGATGACCAGTAAATGGAAATCAAGGGTTCGCTTGGGAGAGAAAGCAGGATTTAGAGGGATCGAGCAAAGCAACGTAATTATTTTTTTACTCTCCATAGCCAACTTTTTTTCTTTCTTGGCAAAAACAAAATGAACCCTGAAACACCGTGTATGATGTATGCATGTAAACCATTAAAATGAACCGCTAAAGAAAACCCCCAACAAACCCACCAGTCCACGGTGACACCAGAGCCTTCGTTCCAAGCCAGCCCCTCCCCAAACTCGCCTCACAGCAGAGACGTTCTTGGTGGCTCATCATGATTTGGAGGGGGTGGGGCGGGCATCACTGGGCGTCAGTAATGAGGACAGAAAACCTACAGGTACAGTCAGGGAATGAGCCGCACGATTTAGCCGAGAGGCATGACAGAAGGGAAGGTTTCACTCCTGAGCTACGTGGGATGGACAGGTTCACCTGCCCCGTGCCCAGATTCCTCAGCCACTAGCTCTCTTTCAGCTCTGAGCCTGCTCCTAAAAGCAGGCTTAAGGGTCCTATGACATTACCCGTCCCCGCTAAAGCCACGCTGCCCCCTGGAAGGAGACCGCAGCTGCCAGGCCGGTGTGGACACATCCTCTCGGCACACATACCTCAGAGAATCTCTGCACATCTTGGGTCAGCGTGCCCACTCGCTTCCACTGGTAATGCTTGAGCAACTTCAGGATGGCTGGGTTCACCGCGTTATCCGATGGGACAGTCCGAAAGAAGTATGGGTATTTCTTCTTATCAGCTAGGACAGGCGTGGTTGCGGCAAAGGAAAGCTGGAAAACACAAAAGAGACATCACCTTTACTGGTGCGTTTCTCGGCTAGGACCTACGCCTAGGACCTCCCCCAACGGAACAGAGACCCTGAGCCAGGTGGGGTGAGCAAACACATGGGGCAAGGCATTTTGTTAAAGCCTTTTTGTTGGGAAAGCGATATATTATACTTGAAGAGAAGGTTTTCAAAAATGCCAAATAAGGAGAAAGAAGGAAAAATGTGGACCAATAATTTACTCCTCGCCAATGAACCACCATTGATGCAGTTTATTTTCTTCTGATCCTTTTTCCGTGCACAGTGATTTTTTAAGAAAGAGATTTTTGAAATCACTCTATGTACACAATTGAACCTCTTCTGTAATATTATCCCACAAGCCTTGAAACCATCTTGTTAAAAAGAAACTCCTTGCAAACATTTTAATAGCCGTGTAATACTCCAGCATAGGAACGTACCATAATTCACTGAATCATCTCTAATTTGGGGGCATTTAGACTGTTTGCAATTTGTCATTATTGTCATGTTATTCTAAAAGCGTCTTTGAGCAAACCATCTTTTTTCTACATTTTAGGCTATTTCTGTAGGATAGAGTCTGTGATATAAAATCTCCCACATAAAGGAGATGAGGTTTTGAAGACTTAATATTTATCCCCCCTCCCCAAATTATGTCAATTTACATACCCATGAGCAGGTATAATTAGAGGGCCAATGTCACCACTGTCTTACCAACAGAGAGAAATAAAACATGTCTCTCTATAATTTTATAATGGTTTATCACTAAAAAAATGAGTCATATTGCATTCATGGGTTATGCATAATGTTGAGCTTATTTCCATGGGATCGTTAACTAGTAGTATGTTCTATTTTAGGAGTTGTTTTTTCATGTCCTTTGTTTATTTTTTGAGTGGTATTCTAACGCTTTTCTGACTGAGTCTAATAAAGACTTTTTTTTTTAAGTACAGCATCCAAACACAGACTATTGGAGTCACCGCAAATATCCCAGTTTGTTTGCTTTTACATTGTGGTGTGTGTGTGTGTGTGTTTTAATTGACACTCAGTAGTCAAATCTGTCTATCTTCCCCTTCATTATTCCTTCTCTTTCTTTCAAGTGCCAGTAAGTTGCTGAATCGGATTTTAATTATCTGTCTTCCAAGGCCCAGCTTAAATGTCACCTTCTCTGTAGCATTTCCTCTGATCTCTGCTCTCCCTGTCCCCTGGCCTCATCCACCGAAGGTGCTTATCACCCTTTTTGATCTTCACTGTGTGCCAGCAGAAACATGGTATCTTATTGCTCTTCTCATTTGCATTTACATTATAAGCACAGAATGCCTCTTCCTATGCTCAAGAGCAATTTGCAGTTTGCTCTGGAAACCATTCACATCCTTCACCTGATTTCCAGTTTGACTCTTAGTCTTTTTCTTATCAGTTGGTAGAAGTGATCTTTTATATGAACGAAACTAGCCCTTTGCAATAGAAGTTGCTAATTTCCCAAGTCTGCATTTTTTTCTTTTCGTGTTTCTTATAATGTCTTCTGCCATAGAGATTTTATGCGGTTGAACTTATGAATTTTTTTCCCTTTTATGTCCTCGGGTTTTGTGTCGTATTTAGAAAGGCTTTTCCCTCATTGAGACTATTAAATAATTCCTCCATTGTTTCTTTCATTCAGTCATCCCCCACCTTCCTTCCCTCTGTTCCTCTCTTTTTTCCTCCCAACCTGCCACCCTCCTTCTCCTCCTTTTTTTTAAGTTTTGTGTCTTTTTTTTTTAAGTTTATTTTATTTCATTTATTTGACAGAGAAAGAGAGATCACAAGTGGGCAGAGAGACAGGCAGAGAGAGAGGGGGAAGCAGGCTCGCTGCCAAGCAGAGAGCCCGACGTGGGGCTCGATCCCAGGACCCTGAGATCACGACCCGAGCCAAAGGCAGAGGCGTAACCCACTGAGCCACCCAGGTGCCCCTCCTCCCTTCTTTGATTTCATGTAAACCCTTGACCCAGAGAGGGCTGAAGCAAGCTCACTCTGCCTTCACAGGCTTTGTCCCTGAGCCCTTGCTGCAGCTCTAGACCTAATACATCCCAGAGTCCAATTCCAGCATCCAGGGAAATAATATATGGGTGTCCTCAGGCCCCAGTGAAGATATTTTTTACAGCCTTTCCTGTCACCCAAGGAAGCGCTCCTTCTCCTCCCTAACACTTTCACAGAGTGAGGCAGAAGGGACCTCGTCCCTCTTCCTGGTCTGGCTCAGAGGCTAGACAACCAAGACCTAGGATCCCTGCATCTCTTGGGTGCAATCAGCAACCTCCCACATCCCATCTGTTGGAGAGGAACACAAAATATCCCACCAGCTGTCACTTGGAACTAAAGAGTACCTGTAGGAACCAGTTCCCAAGATCCTCATAGAGAGAGGAACATCATCCCAAGACTGCTACAGGCCAAGGGTAGAATGACTGTTTAGAAAAATTCTGAGTAGAAGGAGTGATGGGAAGAAGAACACACAGAGAGGAAACTCTCAGCTGGACACACCGAGGAATTCTTGCATTCAGAGTTGTCCAGCAATGCAAGTAGTAAGATCCCTGCATCTGGAGGTATGCAAAAGGAGGTTGGACTGTGACCTAGTGAGAATACAGAGGAGCTCCAATGTATCTGTGAGCTCCTCAAAAACGATATGAAAAAGTCGTGTGGGTAGGTATGTGCCTACAGGTGTGCCCATTTTTTTGAAAAGAGGATCCACAGTTTCCATCAGGTTCATCAAACAAGGTCACCACCTCCCCCGCCGGTGATGCTGGGGTACCAGAATGAGGACAAGAAGTAGGTGCTCTCTACAGTCCCCTTGGACGTAGTGTCTGTGACTCTTCTCTCAAAATTAAAGCAACATGTCAAGCCTCCTACGGATAGGAGAAGAGAAAGAGGGAGCTGTTAGAAAAATCAGGGAGTAAGTCTTCCAGGACCTGGGATGGTATATATGCCATCCCGTCCCCCCAGATGCTTATCGGACACAATTTGGGAAATATTGGTTTTCTGATGTGATATCTGAATCACACTCTGGTTACTACTTGATCACTATTGTCCTATCAGTTCCAGGTCCACAATTAGTTGTTGCTTGAACAACCTCGTATGTTTGCCCTGTAGGTAATTACAGTGGTTACTGTTCAGTGAATAAATGGCCCATTGTGTTTACAATGGGCTTGGAGTACAATCCATGCCCCCGGTCTAAATCATGTTGGGTGCAAAATATTAACTGGCACCAGTATTTTCTGCCCCATTTGAGATAATGCTCATTTTGATGAGATGGCTTGGCGTTACCTGCCTCTGGCTTTAGCCTCCTCAAACTTTCTTCAATGGGCAAAGGCTGCAGGGAACTAGGAGCACTGCTGACTTCCAGAACTGGGGGAACCTGAGAAGTCACCTAGCTCTGGGCTTGTCTCTCCTGGCTGCATGGCGGAATCACTTGGGGAGATTTAAAAAAAAAAATACAATGCCTTGGTCCCACACCAAACCAACCGAATCGTAATCTCTGTGTCTAGAGGCCAGGCCTCAGGATTATTAAAAAATATTTGGCAGGTGATGATGATATACAGGGAGGGCTGAGAACCACAAATACAGCTCAGCATCCCTAGTTCCAAATAAGCAGGCTAAAACCTAGAAATGGGAGACATCGAGACATTTGCCATAGCCAGTAAGAGGTAGAAGCGGGACTCCAAAGGTGGGTCTATAGGACTCCAACACCTGTGTTCTTTCTCCCCTTGAAGGATGCCCACCTGCTTCCTATGTGCTGGCTAGCCCTCCCTCCCCCACCCAGTCCCTCAGCATCCGGAAACATGAAGCCTGCTGCTTCACGGCCAGAACTGCGATGCCCAAGCTTTCTGGGCTCTCCTTCCTTCTTTCACACAACCAAGTTCATTTCCAAACACGCTATGATTAAGGCTCTGAGTTATTGAGGCTCGGAGTTCATCCCTAACCAAAGATTTATTTCAGAGAGTACTTTTAAAATTTTAGAGTTTCGTTACCATTTCGGGTTTTATTGCCCTGTTTTGAGAATTTGGCATGGAGTATGTCTGCTTTCGGAATTTATTGAGATTTTCTTTGTGGCCTATTCTACAATCAATTTTTGTGAAAGTTCCGTGGTGGCCGGAAAAGAGAATGCAGTCTCAACTTGTAAGCTATGAAAGTCTTCATCAGGTTTCTTATGTATAACAGGTATAATCAACCAAAATGACTGAGGGGGGCACCTGGGTGGCTCAGTGGGTTAAAGCCTCTGCCTTCGGCTCAGGTCATGGTCTCAGGGTCCTGGGATTGAGCCCCACATTGGGCTCTCTGCTCAGCGGGGAGCCTGCTTCCCACCCCCCTCTGTCTCTCTGCCTGCTTGTGATCTCTCTGTGTCAAATAAATAAATAAAATATAAAAAAAAAACCTGAGTATCACATGTTCCATTTTTCTGTTTACTTGATCTGTCAAAGACTGGAAGACTTGTTCAATTTTTTTCTACCGTCTCTGACAATTTCTCCACCTATTTCTACAGTTTTTATTTTATCTGCTTTGATTTTATGTTACTTTGAGCATAAATGTTCATTACAATTACATCTTTATATCTTAGCAACGTATACCCTTGCCTGGTCCCAAGAGCAGGCACTTAATAATCATTCCATGAACTGAGAATTAAAATATTTATCAAAGTAAAAAAAAAAAACCCTGTTATTTTATTACTTTTTGGTTTATATTATAACATGCTTGGTATTAATATTGAAACCTTTACTTTATTTCTACTTGTATTTGCCTGTCATAGAGCTGATCCTCCTTTTATTTACATTCTATTAAGATTGTTTTAAAGTATATTTCTTGAAAAGAGCACTTGGATTTTAAAGCATGTAAGCTTATTGCTGTAGTAAGTACTTGATCTTGCACTTACCTTGTTGGCAATCTTTTTTTTTTTTTTTGAGAGGGAGAGAGGGGAGGCAGTGGGGAGTGGCAGAGGGAGAAGGAGAGAGAGAATCTTAAGCAGGCTCTAGGTCCAACATGGAGCTCGACTCGGGGCTCTCTCTCACAATCCTGAGATCATGACCTGAGTAGAAATCAAGAGTCAGAGGCTTAACCGACTGAGCCACCCAGGCGCTCTGGTAGTCCTGCTCTCTTTGTATGCTTCCTGTTTGTTTCTTATGCCTTTTCCTTTTATACTCACACTGTATGTCTACTCTTCTCTATTCTGGGTATATTAATCTTGTTTCTTGTTTCAAACTGCTGGGGTGTCTTTTAATATTCTGAAGAAGGGCAAGTGGTTGAAATCTTGCTGAGGATGACCTTCTGTTGCCTTGACACATGGTTAGAATTTAGCTGGGTATAAAATTCTTGGGCTGCATTTACCCCCTTTGGAACTACAAAGGGATGCAGAGGAGAAATCTGGGGCCAGTTTGAAACTTGTTCATTTGTAGGTACCTAATGTCCTCTGCCTGGATTCCCAAAGAAGGTTTTTTCTTTATTCTTAGATTTCAAAACATTTGCCAAGCTAGATCTTGGTATGACACTCTTGATTTTATCTGAGACACTGGGAATCCTTTAATCAATACCTTCAAGCTTTTCAACTCAGAAAAAAATTTCTATGCATATACAATATAAATGTAGTATTATATGTAATACCATATTGACTTTATTATATTCATATATATTCTTGTCTTTGCTCCAGAGAGCCTCATTATTTAGATGCTGTCTTTTCATTTTTTTTTTAAAGATTTTATTTACTTATTTGGCAGACAGAGATCACAAGTAGGCAGAGAGGCAGGCAGAGAGAGAGGAGGAAGCAGGCTTCCTGCTGAGCAGAGAGTCTGATGCAGGGCTCAATCTCAGGACCCTAGGATCATGACCTGATGCACTGAGCCACCCAGGCGTCCCCCGTCTTTTCATTCTTCAATTCCGTATGGATCATATTCTTTCCATGATGTCATCTCTGGTTCCTTGTCCCCTACAACTCATAAGAGCATCTCATTCTATTCCACATCTTTTATTATGGGATGTGCGCATATTTAGTTTCTCTCATTTCTGGTAAAGTGGCTGGGTTACTCATGGTCCCAACAGCAGGGCACAAGTTCTTTCTTCCTCATATCCTGGCCAATAATTGGTACTATCTCCTTTCCTACTTTTTGCCCATCTTTCTGGGACATGGTGGCACTTCATTATTATTTGACTTTGCAGCCCTTAGCCTCTGAGGTTCTTTGATCTAAGAGTTTGTTGATCTGCATTTCAACAGCCTCACTTTTAAGTTTTTCTCTACCTAACATAATTTTATGATGTTATTGAGATTTTCCATTTCCTAAAAGTTGTTTAGGATCACACTCCTTTCTTATCCTGTTGTCTTATCTCAGGCTAGTCCAGGGAGACCCAGTTTTTTTCTGCATATGACTGAGGATGCTAAATGTTTTTCTGAAGTTTTCTTCTTTATTCTGCAATAGATCATTTTCAGAGGTGGACTCTTCCTCTGCATCTTGTGGGTATGATGCACCTTTGATTATTTTTGCAATACTTTTTCAAAGGCTGACTGTCAGCTGTTTCCAGTGTACTCATTGTCAAAAGCAAGGCAGGTCTTTCCAGAGTTGGCTTATCAAATAACACAATGCATGGATTGCCTGTGACCCATTTTCTGTCTTTTTACATTATAATTGAATATTTTCCCAGAAAAATATTTGAACACAGTCTTTAGTGTCCAGAAGGCTCTCACTTTTTGCTGTTCTATGCTAATGAGTGACATCTTTGTCCTCAGTGCCTAATTTTCTGATGCTCTGAATCAACACAGTACATTACATTTCCATCATACACTGCTGCCAGGTTTTTTCTTTCTTGCCCATAAAACTTTACTTGTGAGGTTTCTGCCTCCCAGGATGCAACGCACTCCTAGTGTTCTCCTGTCTTCTTCCTATTCAGCTCTTCCTAGGAATGTATAGGGCTCTTTGAATTTGCAAAGAGAGATGAAAGTGAAGAGAAGAAAGCATCTTGGTTGCTTCAAAGGTCAGCAACTGTGAGTAGAGGTGTAGCTATCCAGTGTTCTGATTGGTAAAGCCCTGGGTCCCTAACTCAGATTGTGGGAGAGAGAGGGAGAAGTCTATTATTTTTCACAATGATTACTGTCTTATTAGGCAGTGTTCAGAGTGCCAGGAGGCAAAGTTTGTAGGATTTTATCAACCTAGCTCCATCTACTTGAAATCATTGAAGCTGCCAAACATCTAGAATGTGAATTGGTCTTAGAGCCCCTCTGTTCTTTGAGGTAAGAATCACTGTCCATTTTACAGCTGAAGAAACCATGGAAAAGAAAGGTGATGTAGTTGTGCAAGGTCAGTACAGGAGTGACAAAACTGGCCTTTTAACTTCATATCCTGTTCTCTTTCTTCATTCAGCTCTGAAGAGCCAGTCCCAGCTGAGATGGGGCAACGATCTGGGGACTTGCTCCTTCTTCTGAGACCCTGTAGCACAGCCATGAGGCAGCTGATTCCAAGGTTTTCAGAATCTCTCACACATAGCACATTTCCATGGTGGGCATGGCTAGTCCTGGGGGATTCTGGGGGACTCACCTTAACCAGCAGATTGAAGTGGGGAGAGAGATGTCAGCATCTCTCTCTGGGAGGGGATTTCCAGCCTGGCATGAAGTATTTTGTGAGATTTAGGGTCTGCATATGGAAATGCAAATCACTTTAACATTAAGCTGAGGCCACTATGAGGCCACTTTAGGGAGCGGGGGAAATGGGCTTCATTAAGCCTGTCTCTATGACTGTGAGAACAAGGGCATCATTTCTTCTAGGTGTCTGTTTTCCTCACCTTTGAATACGATGATGGACGAAGGATTTTGAAGGTTCCTTGCAACCACACAATTCGGCTCTTCTCTCCAACGGTTGAGGAAAATGATGAAGAAGTCTGTGAGCTTTGTGTGGGTATGTGTTTCGTTGGCTCTGATTTATTCAGATAATTGCCTTTGTGTCTCATTTCTCTTTGCAGATGTGAGCCCAGATGAAAAATGTAAACACACCTCCCAACTTCGGGATCTTTATTAAATTCCAAGCCACTGATGAATTCTTGCCTAAATGCAATTCATTCTTTCCCTGATGTGGGGCCTCTGAGTTTAACTTTCCGGGGGAGCGATGGCAATTTTCAGGTGGGAAGTTGGACCAAGAGAGGCTCTCATTGCTAAATCCTAGTTGAGAGACCCGGGCCAGAAGCAAGGCCAGGGGTGGGGGGGCAGAATATGATGGAGTCTTGCTCTTTTCTCTGCTCCCTTTAATCTTTTTCCATGGGTTTGCTGACTGTTTCTGTAATTAAATGAGGGAAGTATTTGTCATCTCGGGTCCCTTTCAGCCGAGATGAATGGAATGCAACTTTCTCAGGAAGCTTCTGACAAAACCCTGTTTGTGGCCAGTGCCAGGACGTATACAAAGGCGCTGGGCTGGGGGCATTGGGAACTCAGGCCCACTTCAGGTCCTCGCCAGGTCGCTGCTGCACCCGAGCCCTGGCGAGAAACTGTTTGGACACAGAGTGCCTCTCCACAGAGGCCGGCGAGAGTAATGTGCTGTGGGGCGGCCGCAGAGCATTTTCCGAGTTAACGAGGGGAAAGAAATGCCTGGCCTTGGGGTGTTTTTGAAGCCCTATTCCCACAAAAGGCCTGCTGGGACGTCATGCAGAGACTTGCTCTAAGGTCCGAAGGCTTTTCAGTCCGAGAGCCCGGGCTCTAGCCACTTGGAGAAAGATCATTTCTCCTTCCTGTTGATGAGCTTCGGTGTGGAATCACTCAGAGGGGCAGAGCAGCTCGGCTTTCACTACCCACCTTGATGCTGTGTTCTTCTGGGGAGCTCGAAACAGTTTGTGAGGGAGGGAGAGGAAGCATCATTGTCTTTGTTCCTCACGGAGTAACTGAGGCACAGGGAGGTGTGGTGACCTGCCCGAGAGTGTGTGCCTGGTAAGGGGTGGATCTGAGATTTGAGTTCAGGTAGTCTGGCTCCTTTAAGTTATTGTGTGATGAGCACCTGCCATGGGCCAAACACGGCATGAAGGGCTCAGCATTCACGTTCTCATTTAATGAGTAAAACGACACTACGAGGTAGACACTTCTCTGATCTGCACTTTTCAGATGAGGAGACTGAGGCTCAGAGAGGTTAAGTCACTTGCCCTTGGTCACACAGCCAGCAACAGGCAGAGCAGGGAGACTCCATGAGCCTTTGCTCATTCTGCAGACTGCTATACTTCTCATCTGTAATTAACAATGCCTAAAACAAGTTTACTTCTTTAGTCTAACTTTGATCTTCACCAAAACCTACCGTGTTGGTAGACTTTATGACTCTCATTCTTCAAATAAGAAAACTGAAACTCAGAGAGGTTAAGTGACCTGCTCAAAGTCACCCGTTAGCAAGTAGCAAGGCTAGGGCTTGACCTTGGGACTTTCATTTTTGAAAATGAGAGAGTCAGCTCTCTCTCAATATTCAAAGCTCTTTCTTGGGGAGGTACCCGGTAGAAGACAAGAAAGCAACCAGGGCAATTTTAAAAAAAGAACGAAGAAGAAGAAATAAAATCTGCTTAAAAGAAACAACAATAATACTGAATCACTGACTTATTATGCTTTTGATTCCCTAGGATGGTCCAATTCAATTATATGAAACAGAACTTGTATGTGTGTGTGTGGATATATATACACACATATATATACATATGTATATATAAAATTTTATCTTATCATTTAAGATAACATTCTTCCTATTTTTCTTTTTAAACTTTTATCATGATATAAAAGCTATGTCTAACTGTATATGAAATATCTATGTTCCATTGAAGGAGTAATAATGAAACCAATATCCAACTGCCCATCACCCAGTTTAAGAAATAGCTTTTATTTACTTGTAAATATTAAATTGTAATTTACTTTTTCTGCTCTTTTAGATACAACCTTTTGTGATTTTTACTTCCTCCTTCCCTGCCTCAGCTTTTCTCTCACTATTTTATATAAAGGAGTTAGAAAACAAATATTACTTCCTCGAATCCTTTCTTTCCTTTTTATTTAAGTCAGAGATCAGAGTAAAATAGAGAGACATCGAAACCAAGAGAGTGCTGAAAAAGCCATATGGTCCATAAGGTAGGGACTCAGGGCCTCAGTGTGGATGGGCTGTGGCTGAATGCCAGCCCCGCTGTTCACCATGCAGCCCCGGAACCCTCCTCTGCCTGTTGGGATCCGTCTCCTCTCTGTAATCCAGGGTGACTCACCCCACCCCAATCCTGTCTCAGGATCCGAGGAGAATGATGGCTAATGTCAGATCACAACTTCTAGACTTAGACATTATGAGGCTTCAATAGTGTTTCTCACCCTTATGAAAGGCCTCTTAACTCAAAGTTTTTCCTCTCAGTAATACCTCAACCCCAAGGAAGGCGGAGGGGAGAGGAGTACACCCATTTCACAGAGGAGATGCTTCAGGGAATGAATGGGTTTGCTCGCTGTGATGTGGCTGCCACCAAGCAGAGACACAATTCTAAATCAATCAGACCTTCTAAATCCTAATCGAGTGAATTTTAAATGGCTTGTTAATTTAAAAAAATAATAACAATTATATTGCTTGTCTAATTGTGTACAATTAGGATGTATGTCTTTAATTTTCTCTTAAAATTCTGGTAAAATGTTCCATTTCTCCCTCACAGCTGTACAGGTGACAAATGTAGGAAATTAGCAAATTACATTAGAATCCTCTTTGGCTTCCTCAGCTCCTTTGCACTTTGCTTTCAGCTGATGTCTTTATGGGTAAGAAGTGCCCTCGTGTGATCACAGCTGTGAAGCCAACTGCCTTTTAATTACCACACTGCAAAAATCACGTCTCCTCATGTCAATTTAGCACCTCTAATTAGTGAATGGGTTGAGATCACATCTATAGGTGGAGAAAGGTGTGCTGGGGCTCACCTCGATGCTTGCAGTGAAAGAGGATGTAGCATTTCTATCTGTTGGATCCTCCCATTTCCTCATGGCCAGCTCCTACTCATCTGTCCAGGCCTGCTCATGGTCACCTCTTCCAGGGAGACTTCCCTGCTATCCCTCAGTTCTCCTAGCAGCTGTCACAGAAAAAGCATTCAACTATGTATTGATAAATGAATGTATGAGTGAATGTAAAGGGAGCAAACTTAGTATGTGGGGTCCCAGAGAGAAAAGCAGAATTGATATATGACTCTCTCAGGGAGCCTGATGTGGATCAACATACAGGAGAGATATTTAATAGTGAGATATTCAAGAAGGAATCAAAATCTTACAAAGTACTGAGTTCTCCATCACTGGAGATGTATTCAAGGAGATGCTCAAGAATCACCTATCTATCAGGGTTGTGGAGGGGATTCTCAAACCAGCAGGGGGTTTGCATGAGTCAGTGTCTGCTGATGGCAAATCTAGTGATTTTAGTTGAGCCCCAGAATAATATTTTTTATCTCAATAAGTACATTTTCTTTTTTTATATTTATATTTATATTTCATATCTCAATAGGTACATTTTCTTTTTTATATTTGTATTTATATTTTATATCTCAATAGGTACATTTTCTTTTTTATATTTATATTTATATTTTATATCTCAATAGGTACATTTTCTTTTTTTATACTTTTATACCATCTTCCTGGGGCGCCTGGGTGGCTCAGTGGGTTAAGCCGCTGCCTTCGGCTCAGGTCAAGATCTCAGGGTCCTGGGATCGAGTCCCGCATCGGGCTCTCTGCTCAGCAGCGAGCCTGCTTCCCTCTCTCTCTCTCTGCCTGCCTCTCTGTCTACTTATGATCTCTCTCTGTCAAATAAATAAATAAAATCTTAAAAAAAAAAAAAAAAGAAAATGATACAGATTTTCCATTCATGGTATTTAAATAAAACGCTATGTGTATTTAAAGGAAAATACTAAATCAGTTAACAATACAAGTGGTAGACCCAAGGGTCTTGGAGGTCTGGGAAACACTGGAGTGCAGGTTCATTAAGGAGTCCTATCAGAATATACATTCCTCAGAAATAAAAATTCCTATTCAAATCTCTGTTACTTTCCATTAAATTAAGTCATAATATGCATTTAAACAATATATCATGAGCTAGACTCCTCTCTGGGCACTGGAGAATAAGCACTATCAGAAGGGCCACAAAGGGGGTAGACGGACCTCTCCAATCAAATGAATTACATTGAAAAAAGAGAAATAACCGTACAAGTAGAAATGGCTTAAGAGGGTCGCCATAGTTAGCAATACTGGGGACATACTTGTGCTGAAAGACTATTAAGACTATTTTTTATTTGCCTGAAATTTTTAAATTTAACCGGACACCTGGCTTCTATCATGACCCCTGAGTCACCATCCACACCAGAGATGGTAAATAGACTTGAGCCTATGTGACGTCACGAGCATGTTGACAGTGGCGGTGAGAGATGTGGGTTAAGTTGGTGAAGAGCATGAGGTCACACCTGCAATTAGCATGGGACGGGGAAGCAAGGGCACCGCCGTCATTCGTGTATCCGCCATCCTGAACTTGTCCAATTCCTCATTTTCACCCGCAGGGAGACCAGAGAAGACAAGGGACTTGCCCAGGCTCCCAGCCCAAGTCCACAGCTGGGCTGGGCGAAACGTATCTGCTGCCCCGTGCCGCCTGCTCAGAATCAAATCAGAATGCCACCAACGCCGGGATTATGTAATTCCAGGCTCTCCTCGGCAAACATGACCACCCACATCACCGGCCAGAACGCACACAGCCCATCAAAGCCTCCACCTGGTCCAATTTATCATCAGGACTCCACTTGAACGCCCCAGAATAACACGAAAGATGGGAAACCAAAGCCATTTACACGGAGAGAGTTCCGTGGAAGGTGATATTGTGACGGAGAGCATGCAGGGCTCTGAACCACGGCGCTCCTTACGTAACATCTCGGGGGTGCACGCTAGGACGATGTCCCATTTGACTCTCGGTAGCACCTACAAGCAAGTGTGCTTTCCTCCAAAGCAGACACGTCACGGGCTGTTCCCTGCAATGACGGCACTAAGCCGAATTGGGGGCTGCTTCTCCAACTTTCTCCTGACACCCCTTTCTGGGCCCAGGCTCCCCTTGCTGTGAAAATAAGGAGATGGCCCTGGGTGGCTTTTTATTTCAGCTCTACCTTTTCATGACTTTGCAATTCTGCATTTGATTTACAGACCAAGGAGGAATTCGTTCTTTCCGTGAGGGAACGAAAACTGTGGCACTTGGAGACTTCATCAGGGGTTATGAAACCAGCCTCTTCCAAGACAGGCAGTCTAATTGTTTTAGATCTCCATTTGGGTATCAGCCTTTTATTTTCTGCTCTTCTTAATCAAGTTCATTCATTAGTTTTTCTCATCAGTTCAGCAATTATTTATTTTCTAGAAAAATTACAGATGCATTCCCTTAACCACCCCCCCATAATCCCCCTTCTAGGAATTCATCCCCAATTCACACTGGCTTGCCTATGAAACACTGTGGCTCAGGTTAGTCCAACAGACTGGAAACAACCCAAATGTCCATTGGTAGAGGACTGGCTGTCCCAACTGCCGTCCATGCACATCGACAAGTGCTATGTAGCTGTAAAAACAAAACAAAACAAAACAAAAAAACCGGAATGTCTTTATATAGGGGAAAATTAAGGGAAAAAAAGCAAAGTGCAGGACAGCATATGCAGTAGGCTCCCTTCTGCATAAGATAGAGGAAGAGGAATAAAGACACACGTGTATGCAGATCTGGAATGAGAAACATTGGAGGGATAAGGAAAAATGGCTAAATAGAGGAGAGGCATGGAACAGAACAGAGGGAAGCTGTATGGGGTCCAGAAATTCTCTACTTGTTACATCCTTTTTGACTGTGGAATCATCTAAAAGTTGTGTAGGTTTTAAAAATAGAATTGATCACCACAAAGGAAGAAAGCAATGCCTAAGAACTGAAAACGAAGGCACTTACAAATGTATCAATCACACTGAGAAAAATCTGTAAAGGGACTTCTGGATATATCTCCACTGTCCGACCAGGAGAGAGATCTAGTCTCCTCCACCCGCCCGCCACCTCCCACACTCACAGTTTTTTACTGTGAAGCTATTCAAACCTACAAAAAGTTTGAAAGAACAGTACAGTGAACTCCATATCCCCTTCAGTATCTCCCACATCTGCTTTCCTCTCTGTAAAAATACACATACACACACGTATACACACATACACAGAGACGTGCATGCACACATACGTTTTTGTTTCTGATGGATTCGAAATTATAAACTTTATAAACACTTTACTCCCTTCAGTCCAGAAGATTCTGGAAGATTCCCCTGGAGCGTGATCGCAGTGTCCTCACCACACTTACGAGAATGAAGGCACTTCAGTACCATCCAATGGTCAGTCTGCCCTGATTTCTTCGGTTTCCCCAAAATGCCCCCTTGGATGTTAAAAATCGGGATCTAATCAGCATCCGTGCCTCCCATTTGGCTGCTGTATTTTTATAACCTCTTTTCATCTAAGAACAGCCCCCGGCCTTTCTGTTGTTGTTTTTGGTGTTTTCCACAACATTAACTTTCCTGAAGAATCCAGGCCAGGTGGCTTGTAAAATGCTCTAGATGGGTGTGATTATCTCCTTATAGTCATATTCAAGTAAACGTTTTTGTTTAAAACATGAAGAAGTCTATTTTCTAGTTTGGTCCACCAAAAAAAAAAAAAAAAAAAAAATCCTAGAAGCAATGAACCCCAGTAGCAACGAGCAGAGTTAGACACCAGATCTTGGTCCCTAAATATAATTCCCCAGCAGAAAGAATGGGGAAGGCTTGAAGAAATGGCTGGCTCCAAATTTAAGGCAGATAAGTATATTAAGTGCCCAGAAGAATAGAGGAGAAGGTAGGAGGGGAGGGAAGGGGGCAGGAGGGAAAAAGAGCGTCAAAACAGGGAATGCTCTTCTGCAAAGAAGAATGCCAGCTTCAGTGCAGAAGGGAGGGAGTTGGGGGTCACCTGGGTGGCTCAGTCGGTTAAATGTCTGCCTTCAGCTCAGGTCATGATCCCAGGGTCCAGGGATCGAGCCCCGCGTCCCGCTCCCTGCTCAGCGAGAAGTCTGCTTCTCCCTCTCCCACTCCCCGTGCTTGTATTTCCTCTCTCACTGTCTCTGTCAAATACATAAATAAAATATTTAATTTTTTTTTTAAAAAGGGAGAGAGTTCGGTCAGAAAATGGCCATCTTGCAGCCCCAATGTGACAGTAGCTTGGCCAGGACCATTAACTGAGCCTCAAACCATCTGGTAAAAGATGGTGGGGGACCATGACATCAGCCTCGAAGTCTCACCCCACAGATTACTTAATAATTACTAAGGGGAGGAGGTATCTTGACAATTAATCTAGCAGATGCCACCTTAGCCAAAGGATTGAGTTTCGCATCACCGAGAAGGTTTCAAAGGTGGGTCTCCTGACCCAAAGCAGTGGGAAGAACCTGGTATAAAAGAGGATTCTGGCCAAAACCGTTTATCCGGAATCTATGAAGAAATGATCAAATCCAGATTTGGGATTTGGGAACATTTTCTAAAACAACTGGTTTGAGCCTTTTAGAAAGGTCAATGTCCCATAAGCCAAAAAAAAAAAAAAAAAAAAGGGTAGGAGATTAAAAGTAGTAGATTCCGGGGGCCTGGGTGGCTCAGTGGGTTAAGCCTCTGCCTTCGGCTCAGGTCATGATCTCAGGGTCCTGGGATCAAGCCCCACATTGGGCTCTCTGCTCAGAAGGGAGCCTGCTTCCCTCCCCCCTCTCTCTCTGCCTGCCTCTCTGCCTATTTGTGATCTCTCTCTGTCAAATAAATAAATAAAAATCTTAAAAAAAAAAAAGGGTAGTAGATTCAAGGAGACTAAGCATGTGATTGGACTTACACTGTATGCTACCTGACTGGTCCCCCCACCCCCAAATAAATGGCACTAAGGACATTCTGGGGACAATTGGGGGAATCTGAAGGGCCACATAACAGTTTAGATTATCATATCACTGTTCATTTTTTAGGTATGATCATTATATTGTGATAGATGAGGATATAATTGTTCTTAGGAGACTTGTGCTGACATATTTAGTGGTGAAGTGTCATTATGTCTGCAAGCTGCTGTCAAGAGCTTCAGCAAAAATATGAGTGTGGTGGGGGCAGGGCAGGGGAAAGAGAGGGTGCGGAAGACCAACAAGGCAAAACATAGACGATCGGTGTCCCTATGTAAAGGGTAGAGGATGTTCACTGCACTTTCTTTTAATTTTTGTAGGCTTCAATATTTTTCCAAAAGACTGGAAGAAAATTTGGAGGAAAGGTGGAAATATTAAATAGAGCAGCAAAAACACTGCATTAAAAAATAATGTCTGTGGCTGATTGGAATACAGCCCATTTAATATATTTTTTAAAGAGCCATGAATTCATAATGCTACTTGCATAAAAGGGGAACACTGAGAAAGAGAGAACCCCAAACCAAACAAAATGATTCCTGGAGGTTCTCCTAGATTCCAGGCCACATGCTGGGCTCTTGGGTTCCAACCGACAACAAGGGAGATGTGGTCCCACCTCCCTCCCCCCACAAGGTGCCCCTGATGGAGGGGACTGACATTACCAGGCAAGCTCTAAGCTGAACAGAAAACTGAACCTTCGATGAGAAGGTGGGGAAACAGGTATTACAGATGTGTCCTCTGGAGGCCATGATCTGGCTGGAGAGGCTTCCCAAGGAAGTGGTGATCAACCTGGGAATTGAGGAAAGATCCCTTTTTGCTAGTGAGGGCTGCTGGGGTAGGCCAGAACCGCTTGGCTGTGCTGAGGGTCCATGTCCCCAGGACTCCAGCCACAGGCCTGGAGTTTCAGAAGACACCCAGGATGAACAAGGGTGCCATTCCCAGGACACGCAAAGCCAACATTCCATCTCAGAAGTAACCAAGACAGTGTGTGGGAGCCTGGGGGAAATCCGGAAACACTGTGCTGGGGTCGGCATCTGGGCAGAGTCTTGATAATCATCTAACCCAGGGTGGTTTGTCTCAGGTTGAGTGCTTCCCACTTTATAAGGCTCAATCTCTGCATCATGGAAATAATAAATTATTTAATTGTCTTGGTAAACAGAGCCAAAGCAAAAGTCTTCTGTATAATTCAACACTAAAGTAGGCCAGGCTCTATTTAAAAAAGAAAAAAAAAAAAAGCCAACCCATTCATTATAAAACCACCCAGAGTAGAACTCCAAGTACTATATGCTTGAAATACTTAGCATAGTTATTGATTTTTCACCAACAACCAGTCATCTGGTTTTTGATTTCAAAGCAACCATTTGTTTTTTTTTATACACAACAAGTCACTGGATGAGGAATAGGTTTAAAAGTGGTGTGTGTGAGTGTGTGCGTGTGCATGCGCATGCACGCACACGCATGTGATGAAGGATTTACAGGGAGAAAACAGGTCCGTACTGAGAGGCTCCAGCAGGAGGCTCCTTGCCAAGGTAGGCTAGGGAGGGACCTCAGGGATACAGATGGAGCCTCTGTGGGTCTCCAAAGATCCCACTCCCACAGCCCAAGTTCTGTTTACTGTAAGAAGCAGGGCAAGTCTCTTTGATCTTTGCATCTCATTTTCCTCATTCTATCCTTTTAAAAAGATTTTATTTATTTACTTGAGAGAAAGAGAACTTGAGCAGGGGGGAGGGGCAGAGGGAGAGGGAGAAGCAGACTCTCCACTGAGCACGGAGCCTGACATGGCGCTTGATCCCAGGACCCTGAGATCCCAGGCCCAACCCAGGAGCTGGTAGAGGAGGGAGCCACATGTAAGGCACAAGAGGGGAGAAGAGAGATTTAAGGCAGGTGCCGATGGCTTTAAGCTACAAGGCTTCGGGAATAATGACATGGTATCATCAGCTGACCTAGAGCGCCAAGGATGTGCAGAGGCCACACAGCTAGTCCCGGCTTGCTGAACCAAGATCCCAGGGCTCCAGCTCTTCCTGGAAAGTAGACCAGAAGGCCACCGTGGTCCTTGAAGCGGAGGGAAGAGGAATGTAAACCATGGTTCAGGGAACCCTGAGTGTCTCATCTCATTCCAGAACAAGCCCATGGTCTGCCATCCCATCGCCATGTCACAGATGAGGAGCTGAGACCACGAGATGCTAAGTGACCTGCCCAGGGTCGCCAACTAGTGCTAGAGCCTGGACATGAGCCACAGCCCATGTAACACCAAGCCCAAGAGACTGTCCCTATTACAAGTTGATCAAGCACATTAGCGCCTCTGGGCCTCTGGGCACAGTCTTATGGAATGCAGTAAACATAGGGCAGTCGGTTCCATGCCATGACATAAACCCCATGCTTTCGTCCCAGAGCCCCTGCCCAGCAGCCTCCGAGCCCCCCAGGGCCCAACTCACACAAGCATCAGCACAGTCCTAGGACTGTGGTCGAGACAAGGACACTCAGGCTCCAGTGACAGGAAGTGGTTTGTCTCCCACCCAGCTGGGAGATGGCAGGGACAGGTGGGAAGGCCACCAGAGACAGGAGGGAGGGCCAGGTCCCCTCACCCTGACCCAGTGCCCCTTCCACCACTCCTTACTGGGAGCCACAGGTCCCTTCAGTGTGCTCCTGGCCACTATGGGGTCGAGGGCCTTGCTGACTGTAGCCACGTCCAAAGGGGGCGAAACACTGACTACACCTGCTTCCTCCACATCCCCCAACCCCGCAACATTCTATAAGTAGATTTGGGGGATCAGTTGTAGGTACTTCCCTTACGTCCCCTCCAGAGTCTCAATACCTACCCTCAGACCCTTCCGCCTCAGCTGACACACCTGCCTTCAAAGACTCCAGGCGCCTTCAATCAGCAAGAATCATCTAGAATCTTGTCAAAATTCAGATCCAGGTGTGGGGCCGGGGAGTGGGCCCTTCTGACAAGCTCCCAGGTACTGCTGCTGGTCCAGGCCCCTGTGGCTTTAGGGCATCTCTAGGCCAGCATTTCCCCCAGTCCCCTGATGATCAGAACTGTCCAAGGCGCTTGTTAAAAATCAGCTTCTCAGGCGTTCTCCCTAGGATGTGATCAGTGAACCTGGGAACCTGATTCTTAATTAATAAGCCCATGCCCTGTCCCCACTCACCCCCTCCTCCCATGAGTCCTCCCACCAGGTATGCGTGGGCAACTGCGGACTCCACCTCCCTCGTCTGGTGCCCCAAGCCCCCAGCACAGCCACCAGGGGTGGTCCAGTCTCTACACTGGGGCGTGGCTCGGCCCTCCGGCAGGGCCTCTCATCCACTGTGTGTGAGAGTCGTCGGAAGCTGACATGCCCGAGGCCCAGGCTACTAGAAGTAGGACAGAGCCTGGCCAGGCTGACCAACTCGGCCCCGTGTGCCTGAGACCCCCTTGTTCCACCTTTCCTGTCCACGTTGCCTCTTTCCTCTCGCCCTCTGAGCTTGCTGTCATTTTACACATCTGTCCTCCTGGAGGGAGTTACTTGCCTGGTTCCCTCTCCAGGTCCACCCAGTCTCAACTTGTAAATCCCGACTCAACTGCACGTAATCTGCGGTCGTGCTGCTTACTAGCAGCATGAGCTATACGGTAAGTAGCGTGTGTGATTTATTTATCTAGAATGAATTATTTACATCCTGCATATTTCCAGAAAGGGGTTGAAGCAGAGAAAGACACATCAGCAATGCGGCCATTGGGCTTACACACTGGGAACCGATGTTACTTTAGAGACCATGGTCTTGAATTAAAAATGGGGGTCAGAACCTTGACTTGAATCTTTTACCAGATGGACAGGAAGGATATGGATTGGGTCGTTGGCAGGAATAGACTGGGAACGGCCATACACTTGCCATGCCCTTTGCCTCTGCTTCTCTGAAAACTCAACCCGGAAAGAGCAGTCATGGCTCTTCTGACTGCCTTGGGCTTACTCTGCCTCTCCTGCAGGCTCTCTGTTTGAATTTCACTCTTCCGAATCACCTTCATGGTCTGTGATAGCTCGTTTCATCCACGTGACTTTGAATCTGGAGGCAAATGGAGACATTAATCTTCAAGGAATTCCCTGGCTGGGCCCTGGCGGGCACCTCAGACAGCAAAAACACCAGTCCCAGTAATAGTAACCTTAGTCCGTCGGGGGCGTACAGTCTGCAGAGTGCTTCCCCCCTACTCTATGACCCTGTCTTGTCCAATGCTCTCCAAACAGCCCCAGAAGAAGGGCAGACCTCGCCCATTTCACAAATGAGTTCGGCAATGCTCCAGGAGCCTGCTGATTTGCCCAAGCCAGGTCTGGCAAGGAGAGACACGGGAGGGACGGCGACCCAGAGCATCGGGGCTTGACAACTCTGTTCTAGCTATTGCCCCAAACTGCCTCTCCAGAACGTCCACCTGGGGTGGCAGCGTTGGGCAATGGGAGGGACACCGGTCTGTGAGAGCCCGGGAGAGCATAAGGCAGGCATCGATCACGCTGTTTGAGTGAGGGAATGAATAAGGCCCACCCGTAATCCCTGCCTGGCCCATGGTGCGTGCCCTTAATACCCCTTCTCCCTGTCTCGCAGCCCCTCTTTCTCTCTCTCTTATGAATCCAGAAGGTGGAAGCATTTCATAAATTATTAATGTGCTAAATGGCCCCTCTGGAGAGCAGCGCCAAGAAATGGCTCCAGCCGGGCCTGGATTCTTGGCCTCTGCTATCTTTCTTAGAGAGCAGCCGCAGGAGTTTCCAGCTGTGCTCAGTTACACCACACCTCCTGAATGGGCTCCGTGAGGTTCATGGTCTGGCCACCCCTGTGCATGGGCTGGGCAGGAACAGGATTCTGGCAGGGTGGGTTTTGACCCCTGAGCGTGGGGGGGGGGGGGGGTTGAGAAGTAGGTGCTGTGTGCAGCCTGAGTGTCTTGCTAAAGAACCCCCCATCCTGCCCAGGATGCCTTGGTTTCAGGGTCTCTGATGCCAGAGCAAACCACCTTGGTTGTTGATGCAAAATGGGGTGATTTTACAACTCTGAGAGCTGTAATTGGAAATCGGCTTCTGGCAGAAAAGTCCCTTTCAGTGCAAGAGCCGCTACTGCTCCATAGTCCATAGGAGTGCTTTCACTTAAAGGGGAAAGCCTTCTGTGATTCTCACAATGGCAGGAAACACAAGAGACTGGTCCCACTTTACATCAGAGAAAAGCAAGGCTGAGAGAGAGAAAATCAGACCAGATTTTGGTGGAGATGGCAGAGCGCTGGAGGGTGAGCCATGGGACCCAGGTTTGCTGTTACTGTGAGAACCTGGGCAAGATCCTCTCCACGTTGGGCCTCGGTTTCCCAGTCTGTATAATGGGAACACTGGATCCACTGCTTGCCAAGACCCTACCAGCTCTGCCTTCTATGAATCTATCTCAAATTCCACAACCCACAGCTAAGTTTAAAAAAAAAAAAAAAAGCCCTAAAAATCCCCCCCAAAACCCAAAACCCTTCAACTTCTCGGGCAACCTATAGCTTTAATACGGTAATCACTTGAGACTATCAAGCTAGACGACAAAATTCCTGTTCCTGTGATGTAAATGGCACCGACCAGCAGTTTAGAGCTATGCCAGAATTCAGTAAATAGCAAAGGGCTTGATTGGGGGGTTTTACTGATTTGGTTTTTTAAATGTCAAAACCAAACATGATTTAGATTTTGCAGAAAATCAAGTCCTAAATGTTCAGGGCCATAGTTGCCAATACTTCAACAAACACAGAGTCAACATTCCCCTGTCTGCGTGACCTCCTTCCCTCCACTCCTCGGCAGGAGCATCTCGACGGATCCAGCCCCATCTCACAGGCCAAAACGCTCCTCCCCCTGGTCCTGGAGGGAGCACCGAGACGCGGGATGGGCTGCCAAGGGGAGGCTGGGACAGTGCCAGAAGACGCGCATCTACAATTTAATATTTGCTGCGTGCCTTTTAAAGGACAGGCTCCGCGGGATATGGTTCTTGACGAAATAGTGTTTGCGTTTTCCTGCCGTTTTCCTGCAAGCAGCCCTTTATCCCTTCAGGAATCTGCCTTTATTTTCATCAGCGAGACTATTTCTGTCTGCCAGCTGAAGCAGCTATCACCTAGCTCCCAAAGAAGGAGGGAGGTCTGTGCTGGTCTCTGAGGATGTCAGCCCCCTCTCGGTGCCTCTCTTGTACCTTCCCTGGGCTCTGCCAGCATCTCTGGTTTTAGCTGCCCTTCCTTCATTCCTGCCCTCCACGCCCCCACCCTTGACTTGGCCCCAAATTCTCCTGCCTTATCCCCAGGCCCCATGCTCCCAAAAGGACAGACCAGATTGGAGGGAGGTCAGCAGAACTGCTCAAGGAAAGTGCAAGGTAGGGTCAAAAGCCAAACCCCCTTTAGAATGCTGAAGACAGGATTCTGAGGGGGTCTGGAACAACATGGGGTCCAGAAAGAGAAGATGTGGGGTGAGACACAGCCGGAGGCCGTTTAGGGTCTCCCTCTGCCTTCCTTTACCAAGAGACTGCAGGTGGAGAAACACTCCGGGTCCCTTCAGGTCTGGCGGGCTCTGATGATCTGCCCTCCTCATTCGAGACGGGACTGAGGCCTAGAAGGTAGGCATCCAGGTCTCTGTCAGCAAGTACTCCCCAGTACCCCTCAGCACAGGAGCCAGGCCAGCGCCAAGCCCCGGGGCGCAAGGCTGAATGAGAGAAGACCCTGGCCTCAGGCAGCGTCAGGCCAGGCAGAACCCAGGCACAGGGCCGCACACCATGGCAGGGGGGTGTGGGTGGGATGGCACAGCGCAAGGAATGGGTGACGTCACAGGAAAAAGCGCAGCAAACTGCACCAGAAGGAAGGATCACAGTCTTTCCTGCCAGGTGGAGAGAGCCCTGTCTGGGCCTGGGGACACGAGGGAGCAGGAGGAAGGCAGGGAACAGGGCGGGGTGACCGAGCACCCTCTGACCGCACCTGGGACTGTGGACTTTATTCTGTCAGCTCTGGCATATTTGCCCTGTTGTCTCCTCCACGCCTTTTTCCCAAAACGGGCTGCATAGCCCAAAGTTCTGGAGCCCTGGAGCACTTCTGAGAGCCCTTGGAGCCCCAGGCCTTCGAGTCCCAGTGTCTGGGAGGTGAATGTGCATCAGAGATCACCTGGCCTCTCCAAGAACTAATTGCATCTAAGTCTTCGGGGCTGTGGGCACCGAAATGGCAGCCGGGGTGACGAGTAGGTCTATGCCCTTAAGACATTTGCTGAGTCCCTCAGCCTGGACCCAACGAGTGGAGCCCGGGAATGCGTATTAGCAAAGTCCCATCCCCAGCTCCCAGAAGTGACCCGTATGACATAGTTTGAGAGCCTGCAACCTGGTCTATGATTACTCTCTATATTAGATCTCCCCAGCAGCAGGCCTGGATGAGACGGGAACATTCGGGCAACTTCGGGCAACACGGAACCCCCTACTTCACAGCCAGGCGGCTGGCGCCATGCTGGGTGTCTCCAGCGATAAAGGTTTGCTTGCAGAAAGTGGAGGCTCCCGCCTCACTAACCAGCCATTGCTCCCACATCTCCCACCGATGTCACCAAGAACCAGCAACATCTCTCACAGAGCCACGAGGCTCTGGAGGCGCAGACTCTGGCGTGTCCTCCAGTCTGAACATGCCATCTCCCAAGGCCAGACCCTGCCCCTCCCCAGATGCCTGCCAGCCTGTGCCCTGAGAGGTCCCTGCCAGGGAGGTCCAGCTCTGAGCTCCCCCGGCGGGCAGCGTCTGACCAGCCTGGGGAGGGACAGAGCCTGCACGTAACAGCCTGGACTGGTAAGATGGTCCTCGCACCGAGCTGGAGGAGCCAACGCTCCCAGGGGCCGAGTGACTCACACCGTGACTTAAACAATATTAGGCTCTCGACGCAGCAACCAGGAATCAAGAATCCCGGCAAAAGGCAAAAGTTAAATTTAACCGATTTTGGCACCAGGCTGAATTTTCACCCCTCCGTCGCGCGAATCCCTATTTTTGTGGCACGAGGAAACAGAAACAAGTGATTACACATTCCAGGCTGTCTCTGTCCAGCAAGCATTGTTCCCCCAAAGGGCAGTCAGAGCTCCTTTTCAATTACACAAATTACATGCATTTTCCCATTTGCGGAACTCTGTTTGGGAGCCCAGTTTTGAATAAGTTAAGGGATTCATTGAATCCCTTGAGTGAATGAAGGCCCACTCCTCCAGCCCCTGCACCGTCTCTACAAGCCAGCTCAGCCTCTCAGAGGTGGGGAGGGGGCCCAGAGGTCCCCAGAGTCTGCCTTCCTGGAACGTAGAGGGAGGCAGAAGCTCCAAGGCTCCTTCCTATCAAGATCCTGGTCTTTGCGGGTCCACTTCCCTCGGCTGGCTCCACAGGCTGGGGGACGTCTACTCTCCTGGTCTCAGCCTATGATTCTCCCTCCGAGGTCCCCAGAGCTCTCCAAACTGCCAGGCACCATCCAGTTCCCTGCCCCTTGGCACCGCTCTTGGTGTGCAGAGGGAGCCCTTGACCTTATGCAGTCTGAGAATGGATGTCTAGGGTGTGTGTGGGGGCGGGGGCCATTGTAGCAATGCAGAGTGAGCCTGTGGCCGTGGGGACCGGGAATCTGCATTCCCTTCCGCGACCTCCACCTCCCCAGGGTCACATCCACGTAGGAGGAAACTGTTGCCGTGAAGGGTTTCAGGTTCCACAGCCTGTGCCCTGCATTTAGCTCAGTTCAGCACTCAGTGAGGACCTGCTGGGTGCCAGGCCCTGTGCTAGGCACTGGGAACTGGGGGATGAAGAAAATGGGGGCCCCTGGCCCCCCAAGAAACTTGTATTCTAGTAGGGAACACCTAAAAATAGAATAAATCATTTCCCATGAAATGTAATTCCTTTAATGACCAAATATCGTATGCAACAGAAGTGACGTAGAACCACGTTTCCCAAATTTCTCTTCATCATTACTCTCCTGAAAAGCCTTGTTTTCCTAACCCTGCACCACTCATGAAATTTTAATGCTGCAGATACTATAGATCTACTTATGGTCGCGCCTGAGTGACTCAATGGGTTAGAGCCTCTGCCTTCAGATCGGGCCATGATCCCGGGGTCCTGGAATTGAGCCCCGCATCAGGCTCTCTGCTCAGCAGGGAGCCTGCTTCCTCCTCTCTGCCTACTTGTGATCTCTGTCTGTCAAATAAATAAATAAAATATTTTTTTAAAAAAGATCTACTTATGTACTGTATGTATCTCTGTGCTTTGTACATAAAAAAGAGTAGGCTGTTTTGCCCCCTCCCCACAAGAACCAATTTATGCCAGCTTGCAGGAGATGGCCTTCATAGAGCAGGCTTTATTGAGGAAGAAGCCATTAATTTACCCTGGGGCTATGGGAGGCACAGAAGGAAAGGGATCAGGGAAGGCATCCGAGAAGAAGAGGCAATTACCCAGGTATTGAAGGCTGAGCAGAAGTTCCTTAAAACAGAGAAGGGACTTGGCATGAAACCTCCTTTGCTGGGCAACTTGTCCTCCTGCCTTCTTCCCAGAATCCCTCCTTCCTGTGGTAGTCAGCCTTCAAGATGGGCCCATGATTTTCAGCTCCCACTGCAGCTTGTTTAGTCCTCTCCCATGATAAATAAGAGCTAATTTGTATGACCAAGAGCATAAGGCATAAACGACAATGTGCAACTTCTGAAGCAAGGTCCTAAAAGAATTTTCCACCCTGCCTTGGTCTCTAGATGGGTAGCTTTGGAGGAAACCAGCTACCATGCCATGAGGACACTCTAGCGGCCTTATGGAGAGACCTGCAGGAGAGACACCGACGTGCCCCCTCTGTGAGGGAGCCACCTGGGGGGGGGGGGCTGATCCTCCAGTCCCAGTCAAACCCTCAGATGATGCTACAGCCCAGTCTCCAAATCTTCCAGCTAGATCCCAAACATCATGGAGCAGACGTAAGCCATCCTCTGGGTCTAAAATTTCTGACCCAAGGAAATAATGCAGTAATGATTACTGTTGTTTTAAGCCACTAAATCTGGGCATGAGTCATTACACAGTGATAACTAACATGGTCCCATCTTCGTAACTCGGTCTCCTGTCTTGTCAGCTTCTCAAAGCTGAAGGCCTTCCTTGCTCATGCTGAGGTTGGTTCGCTCTGGCTGGCAAGCCAGGAGTTTCTAACATTGTACTCGCTCTGGCAGCTCCTCAGAGAATTCTGAGGGGTAAACCATTCCAAGTGAGGGTATGGAAAGGCCCAGAAGCTCCCTGGCTTCCTCTCTGGGTGGGGACCCTTCAATGAACTTGGCCTGCCATGTCTGAGCAAAATGTCCATCTCTATGGACCTGCATGCAGGTCTTTCCAGCCTCCGTCCCTTCCTTCCTCCCTCCATCTTTCTGATCATTCAAAAGACATATGATAAGGTCTGTGGAGTGTTAAGCACCAGGAAAAACAGGAGGAACTCAGGCCCCGTTTCCATTCTTACAGAGCTCACAGCCTAGCTTACATGCCCCCCACATGTGCAAAGCCCTAAGAGAAGGACAGGCCAAGGGCACGACAGGTGGGCTATGCATGTGTTCTGCTAGGAGTAAATGCAGGGACATGAGAAAAAGAATTTTTCTAGAGGGGCTACCTTAGAGATTAGAGTAAGGAAAAGCTTCTTGGAAAAGGCAGCTTTTAAGCTGAGTCTCCAAGGAGGAGAATGGGGCATCTCAGGCGGGGGCTGGGGGGCAGGGAACCATGTGGCTAGAAAGACCCAAAATGCTGAGGCGTTGAGGTATTCAACTCAGGGAGCAGAAGGAGGCAGGTACAAGAAGGAACACTTAGTGCTTAGGATGGGCCAGGCCCGGCTCTAACCACAATCTCATCCCGGAATCCATATAGCGGTCCTAGGAGATCAGTCCTCTCCCGCCCCGGATTCTACAGGTGAGGGGCTGAGGCTCAGAGGGGCTGTGCCCAGCCCGGCTGCACAGGGAGTGGAGCGTGTTCCTCAGTATTCAGGAAAGGAAGCTCAAACACAGGGAAAGTGACCCGGCCAGGGTCTCCCAGCTGTTTGCAGGCACCTCGAGGCTCGAAGCCAGGGGAGTGGCGCTGGGTCCCAGGCACGTGCTTAGGTTTGCATCACAGCACGCCAAGCTGCTCTTCTGGCCTCCTGTCCTGATGCATCCACCCACACTCAGCATGGCCCGCTCAGGCCACCACGAGTGACTCACTGCTCCCCAGGCCCACATACTCCCCCACCTCCTGCTTCAGAGCACCCAGTTTCCTCCGCTGGCAATGCTCTCCTCCATGGCTCCAGCTGTCCAGCGTCCTCTCCTCCTTCCCAGCCAGCTCCACATCGCTCCTCTGGGAAGCCTTCCTTGCCTGTGGGCTGAGTGGGCGGCCCTCCCCAGGACCTCACCCCTTCTTCCTCAGACCTCAGTCACGGGTAGCTCCGGCCTCCCTCTGGGCCGTGAGATCAGGGCTCTACCTCTAGCTCCATGTAAGCAGGGCCAGACTCCCCGAGCTCCTCAGTCAACAGGAATGCAGGGAAACCCGATCCCGCTGTGGTCAGGCTTTGCTGGCCTCCTCATTCTCACTCCGGCTCCCCACTGACCCGTTCTCCGCTCCCTGAATGAGCCAAGTTCTTCCCCAGCTCAGGCCGTCTGCATTGACCATTCCAGCCACCCAACCCGCTCCTTCCCATGCTACAGGTCTCAGCTCAAATGTCACCTCTGCCTAGAGGTACTCCCCAACTGCCTTGGGACGGTCACCATCCCATCACCCTGCTTATTTCTGTCCTGGCTGTTTCCTACCATAGGCTCAGTTCGAGACTCCCCAAGTTTAAATCCTTGCTCTGTTACCTATGTGCTGAGGGTCCCTGTGCCAGTCACTAGGCTTCTGCGTGCCCAGGTTTTCTGATTTATAAAATGAGGGTGATAATACTGGTCACAGCATAGAGCAGGTATAAGGACTGAATCAATGTAAAGAAGTGCTCAGAACAGCATCTAGTAGGTTCTAAGTCTGGCATGTGTACGACACCAGGGTCGGCTCTCAGTAGGGTGACCTGTTCACTTGCTCGCTGCCTGCCTCCCTCCTAGCACATAGGCTCTGAACAGGTAGAGGCCCGCCCTGTCCTGTCAGCACTGTGTCCCCAGAGTCTACCAAAACCCCAGGCCCAGAATAAGCTGCCCATTCTCTCCGCTAGATGGCCGAATGGCCAAAGCAAAGACATAAACACACGGCGTGGGTCACCCCTCATCTTTCCACGCCCTTCTTCTCCCGTTCCAAACAACACCGGACACTAGTGAGTTTCGCCTACATCAGCCCACACCCTCCCTAGCTGGCTGGTATAGGACCTTAGCCAGTATAAAGAGTGCACCCTGGCCAGGAGCCCCGGCAAAGCCCTGTGTGCAGTGTTTGGGGGGGTGTCTTGATGCACAAGGCCATGTCAGTGGGGGAGGGGGATTCGGCAGCAAGTAGAGAAAGGCCCATCTGATCAGGGAACTGTGAGAGCAGAGCTCAGAGGCCCGAAGGTGCGAGATGCCTTTGGGGAAAGGGCGGGCAGTTGGGAGAGGCTGAGGCAGGGACAGAGCGGCAGGGACAGGAGAGGACACTGGGCAGCCAGACCGGCTGGACGTTGGTGACAGAGTCAGGCTAGGATGTCATTGAAAGATTCCATACACGCAGTGGGGGTGTTGGGGCTACCCCATGGAGACCCAGTGTGTGAGCCGTGCCAGCACCAGCCTGGGGTGTGGGGAGGGGGTCAGGCCAGGAGGTGGGGCAGTGGGGGCTGAGAAATCAATCCTCCAGAGAAGAGTCAGGGAGGCCTGACCCGGGCAGCTTAGGAGCTATGATGTACTAGGAGCCATTCCTGCAAAAGACTGGTGGCTAAAGACAGTCCCCCAACCAAAGGCAACATGGACCTTACCTGCACCAGATTCCAGCCTTGGAGGGACTCCGCAATGATGGACGTAACGGATGGACAGACTCCTCCAAATACCATCAAGTGGTTCGGCCCATATTTTATTGCATCGTAGAAGGCTTTCAACCCTTTCGCATTATCACACTGGAGAGCAAGAGACAGAAAGAGGAACCCAAATTAGAAACAGCTTTCCCCAGGGACAGGGGCCCAACGGTGGATTCACACAAACAAATTTCCTCATGGGAAACCGGCTGGGTTTCAGCTCCCTGCTTGGGAGGCCTCTCTCGACCCAGCCCTGGGCCCAGACAACAAGCTCAGTGAGTGTGATGTTGGTACCCCCCATCCCAGCTCTCTACCCGCTGAGCACCCTCCCAATCCAGGACCTCTGGCTCTGTCACTATCTCCCTGCTCTGCACACTGAGGAAAGGGCCCCCAAATGTCTCCTTCTGGGGTGTCCACCTTCCTGCAGTCATTTACATGTTAAAAGGGCACAAATCCACACCCATTAGAATGTCTAGCATCAAAAAAGCACAAAATGTAAATGTTGGCGAGGAGGAAGCCGAGACACGCAGAGAAATGGAGATGCTGGTGCTTTGCTGGGGGGAAGGTACAATGTAGTATTGCAGGGCCCCAAAACCTTAAACAGGATTACTGAACGAGTCGGCATTCCGCTGCTGGGTAGACAGCCCTAAGATCCAGGAGCCAAAGAACCGGAAGCAGGGACTCCAAGATGTATCTGCACACCCACGTTCACAGCAACACGATTCACAATCGCCAAAAGGGGAAAACCACCCAAATACCCTTCAAGAGATGAAGGGATAAACGAAATGCGGCACAGACACACAATGGAGTATTTTTCAGCCGTAAAAAGGAAGGAGACTCTGACGCGTGCTACAACACGGAGCAACCTTGATGACATTATGCTAAGTGAAGTAAGCCAGATGCAAAAGGACAGCTATTGTAGGATTCCACTTAGATGAGGTCTCTAGAGGAGTCAAATTCATAAAGACAGAAAGTAGAATGGTGGCTGCTGGGAGTTGGGGGAGAAGGGCACAGGGAATCAGTGTTTAACGGGGAGGATGGGAACATTCTGGAGATGGATGGCGGTGATGGTCGCACAGCCTCATGAATGTACCTGACGCCATTCCACTGTGCACTTAACGCATGGTTAAAATGGTTAATCTTATGTTCTGTATAATTTATCACAATAAAAAAAGAAGGAAGAAGGGGAGGAAGAAAAGGAAGAGGAGGAGGAGGAAAATCTAGAAGCAAGAATTCGCTAAGTAAACACTTGCCACGCACTGTCGTGTTTAGTCCGGGGCTGGGTACTTAGGTAACATACAAGTTGGACCCAGCCCCCTGCCCCAGTGCTTGCATCCTAGAGTGGAAACCTGAGCCCTAAAACAGATCCTAGCAACCCAATATGGAAATGCACCAGGACAAATGTCCTCAAATGTTACTGACTTCCACCTGCACCTCCGTCACTCAAGTGTGTGTTGTCATCTCTTCCCTGCACAGAGGCGCCGGCGCCTAGCTGGGCTTCTCGCTTCCCCGGGAGTCCAGGTAAGCCTGCTCACCACCCAGCCGCCTTCCGGGGGTGCTTTGTAAAACATAAACCAGTCCTTCTGGTGGTCCTGCTTTCCGTGCACTTAAAGCCCACCTCCTTAGCAGAATGTTGATTCTCAAAAGGTTAAAAACATAATTCTCATGAAAATTGAGACTGGGTACATGTCAACCTTTTATTTAACTCATTAACAAGGGGATCCGCAGGATGACAAAGTAGATTCCAAAGGAAACTTGAGAGACCAGGATTTTTATAGTGGAAGGAAAAGTAAGAATAAGGTAAGATTGCCAAATCAGGTACAAAACCGGTTAATGTCCTATAGGGCAATAAAAGTAACCTTTGGGGACAGAAAAGAAAATCCCGACAGATTGGCACATGTCGGTTGTAGAGAATTGTAAAGTGTATAGGGCTTAAATTCCCCCAGTCAGATGACTCTTAAGCAGGGCAGCTAGAAGAGGCTCTAAGTGTTAGGCTAACCGGTTATCTAATAACTGTTTTGTATTATTTACAAGTTTGGTATCAGGGTCTGAACCCTCCCTATCATCAGATACAAGAAGCCACAAGGTCCAATCCTGCCTCCCACTCTGACCTCATTTCCCTCCACTCTCTCCCTTGCTCACCAACTACAGCTCACCCAGCCTCCTTTCTGCTCCTTGAAATGGAAAGCAATTTCCTTCCTGCCTCTGGGCCTTTGCACTTGCTGTTTTCTTTGCCAGCAACAATATTCCCTTGGTTCTCAGCATGGTTCACTCCTTCAGTGAACCATGGATGAGACATCATCCAGGTCTCAGCATAGCTGTTATCTCCTCACTGTCCCCCATCCAAAATGTCCCCCACCACCAGCCCCACCCTAACATGCCACCTTATTTATTGCCCTAAGGCAGTTCTTAAAATTATCTGAAATCATCCTGTTTTTTGTTGCCTGTAGATTGGCTGACCTCCCGACTAGAATGTAATCCCCTGAAAGCAAGATTTTTGTCACTGTTTTCACAGCTGATGCCCCCAGAGCAGGGGGAGGGGAGGGGCTGGACTCTGGACACCTGGGGATGGCAGCAAAGGCCTGGATAAGGGCTGAGGGGCCAAGCAAGGGTGCTGAATTGCAGGCTGCAGAGATTTGGGAAATAATGTCACTTTAAAAGTTAAATTTAATTTAAAAAATGACCATGCTAAATTTTTTTGCCAAGAAAGAAAGAGAGAGAGAATAACGAAAGGTGGGAAGGAAGGGGGAAGGGAGAGAAGAAAAACTAAGTTCTTACTGTTTCCTGGGGCCCTCTATTAAATGTCCCCATTCCCTGATTGAAAGCAACATTCTCCAACCTCAGCAGAACACAGCAGATATAACAGAGCAGGTCATGTTTTGTTTCTACCATGATTTCCTGAATCATTTCCCATTTTAATCCATTCCTGTAATGATTTTAGCTTGTTTTCTAATCTGTAGCTAATGACAATGATAATACAGTACTGCAAGGTTTATAATCAAAGTTGCATTAAAATAATATTAGCAACAGCAAACTTACTAATACTTGTTTGCTCTGCAAACATTTCCCCAGCCCCTTGTCTGGGCAAGATTCTGTAATGATGATATTGTCCTGACTTCTCACAAATACACAGCTTCTGAATGTCAGCTCAAGAATAGGAGAATATTTGACAACCAGTATTTGAACTGATGGAACCTTCTAATGTTTGCAAATGTTTATCTGACTCCGTTTTCACCAAGCTGGGTGTGGAAGGCGGAATTTTGGCCCCCATGACCTGTGCCTTTGATCTTACTCTTAGAATAATTATGTTACATGCAAAACCTGTGCAGATATCATTAAGGTTTCTTATCAGCTGACCTCAAAGAATTATCCAGATGATCTATGTAATCACACAAGCCCTGAAAAGCAGAGATCTTTTCTGCTGGTAGCAGGAGTGAAATCAGAGATTCCAAGCATGAGATACATTCAGTGTGCCTGTTGGCTCAAAGATGAAGGGGGCCACAGGTCAAGGAAACGGGGGCTTCAGTCCTACAATCAAAAAGACTTGGCTCTTCCCCAGGTGAGCCTCCAGTTAAGAACCCTGCCCCGCTGACACTTTGATTTTCAACCTTCTGAAGTCCCGAGTAGAGGGCCCAACACAATCACACAGTGCCCGGGTGTCTGACCCCTGTGAGCGAGGTTGTGGCGTAAATCTACGATCATCTGTTACGGCAGCAACAGGAAACTCACACGGTGCAGTAAAATGAGAAAAGTAAGAATAACAGAGTGAGGTTTTCCTTAAAGATAAGTGTATTCCATTTTAAAAACCATACTTAATTTATAGATCCTTCCTAGTTTTTGTGATGTTGAAATGTTTTTTTGTTATAAAATTACAGATGATGGGAGGGTTTTGTTCTTAATGTCCTGATGTGACAAAAATAAAGTTTGTTTGGTTTAAGATTTTATTTCAAAGAGTGAGCAGGAGCAGGGGGAGCAGCAGGCAGAGGGAGGAGCAGGCTCTCTGCGGAGCAGGGAGCCCAATGCGGGGCTTGATTCCAGGACCCTGAGATCATGACCTGAGCCAAAAGCGACGCTTAACCAACTGACCACCCAGGAGCCCCCAAAATAAAGTATGTGTGTGTTTTTTTTTTAAATCTAAGTTTCTCTTCCACGCCCCTTCCACGCTGCGCTCTAACTTAGCTTTTACTTATGCGTGAAATCCAAACACGTGGGCATCGCTCATCTAGCCAGCACTGTATCCTCATTTTCGGATGCACACCGAGGACCAGAGGACGGAGGGAAGGGAGGGGGTTTGTCACAGTCCTATCAGGACTGGGGAAGGGTTTTTATGAGTCCCAGTTCAGAGCTTCTCAATAATCTGGAGAACTCACCTCACCGGGCCAATAGGATGTTAAAGCTAGCAAGACCACTTCCCCCAGGATAATGCTTCCAGCTTCAACGCTGTGGACCTGAGGCAGGATAAGCCTCCTCCTGGGCACCAAGCACACTCTTTCCGCTTCCCTGCAGAGAACACTTTGATAGCGACTACCAAATAAGAATCACATGGACCTATCTGTCCCATTTTAGTGGCTATGCTTCCTCATCCTTCGTGCCTGGTACCAATAGTGTCCTAATTAGAGAGACTTTCCAGCCAACCAAAGCTGAGTCTTTGTGGCTAGACCAGCTTGGAGCTTGTCAGGCTCAGTCCCTTGGGCACCTAGGACCTGGCAGAGACGTGGAGCCAGCGAGGGGGCCTCTGGGCTCCCTGCCTTCGCTTCAGCCAGAGCTCTCCGTGTATCTCTCCTGTCTTCAGCATCCAGGTTCCCTGTGCTACTTAATTGGAGAAGGGGATTCTATTGCTAGCAATATAAAATGCCTGGAAACCAGGGAGGGAAGGACCCCAGAAGTCCTTGCCAGTGTAGGATTTTTGTCTTTGGCCTAGGAAGGGCAGGCAAGTGCCCCAGAGGCAAGGCTGGGTGAGCCAGTCGCTTGAGCACACTCCCTCAAAGCTGACCCATTGCACATTGGTTTGGCTGATAATCAATTCACCAAATAACCAGGGGAATTTCTCTAAGTGTGAGTTTCCTGAGGGACTCCTCGCAGATGCTTCACACGGCCATTTCAGGAGGATTTGTCCTTCCGGCTCCAGTGAAAGTCAATTTCACCTGTATTTCACATTTCAGTCCCTCCTAAACGCTGCACTCAGAGACATCCCCCTAATGCCTGTTTATTACCGTCCTCTTCTTTCAGACTTCAGACCCTCCCTTGCATGAGCCGGGGAGATGCCAAAGCTTCTCTACTCCCCCCATTTAAGGTGTCTGTCAGACGGCTTTTAGTGAGCTGGTCACTGGGCAAAACTATCATTCTGAGAAACTGTTTATGGCAAGTTGTCTCTGAGTGCTTTGGCTTTTGATGAATTGCTCTCAGAGCCCCTATAAGGGGTTTCTCGTGTCCTGGAAGAAAGCTGTGGGCTTTATCATGTTCTCCGACGTCCCCACCTCTCCAACTAGAACCCTCCCACCTGCTCCCATTCTCATGCAGAAGTTCAAAGCTTATCGACGATGGGCCACAGCCTCTGATCTGCAATTTTGCAACCTGGACATGGGCTCTGGCACACAGTAGGCCCTCAGTAACTACTGCTTCCCCAGCCCCCACTCCCTGTTCCTCTCCGGTATGTGTCCTCTTTGCCTTCCACGGATTCCACACCTACGGCAGCTCTGCCCCCAAACTCCCTGCCTAATTTCATTTCCAATGGCTCCTCCTTTCCAGTTAAGGACACACTTGTCACAGAGAAATCATAATTGGCACATATAGGCTCTTAAAATTCAGCACCTATAAAGGGGAATAGATCCAAAAGCCATGCAAATCCATTTTTTAAATGAAAAAGTAGAACTCGGGAATACATTCCATTTTTCACTTAAAATCTCATTTTTAAAGAATTTAAATACTTTCTTTGACTTCAAAAATTTCAAAGCAAATGTGGCTGAGAGTTAAAATGTAAAAATGCCAAGAAAATGTCAGAGCTAATAACGACCAATTTGAAACTGAGAATTACTCTGTACAGAATTTCAGACTTGAAGGAGAATTTAAACACTGATGTGTCCAACCTGTCCCAGATACAAAGTCCTCCTCTGTGGCCCCTGCTCCAGGAGCGGTCAGCATCTGCTTACATCCCTCCAGTGACAGAAGTCTCACTCCTGAACCAGAGAGCTAAGTGGTCCTTGGTGAGCCAGCTCTGCTTCTTAGAAAGTCTTAAAACTCACCCTCCTTTGGCACCTGAGTTCTCATCTTAGAGCAGAGGTCAGAAAACTTTTTCCATAAAGGGCAAGGCAGGAAATATTTTAGGCTTTGGGGCCATGTGGAGTCTGTTGCAACTTGTCAACCCCTTGGAGCACAGAAGCAGCCACAGACAATACATAAAAACAAAACAAAACAAAACAAAATCAACCTGGCTGCATTCCAGTAAAATTGCATTTACCAAAACAGGTGGCAGTCAGATTTGGGCCATGGGTCATAGTTTGCCCACTCCTGTTCTGGAGCCTTTTAGAATTCGTACAGCCTTCCGTTCCCACGAGAGCCCTTCAGACACCTAAATTCAGGCAGACTGACTTGACTCTAGGAGACGCTTTCAGGCCAAATGACCCTTCACTCTTCTAATTATCCCCATAGGATGTGGTGTGACAGCCTTTCCATCCGTGGTCATCCTCAGCAGAGGCTTCAGAGGACAGACATTTCTAGGATGCACACCCCCCCAAATTCCACTATCTGCCCCACACAGAAAAGGGACACCAGCTAACCTGAATCGTGAACTCACTCTGTGTTCGGCACGGTACTCAGAACTTCATGTAAATCACCCTATCCATGACAATACTGTTATAAGACAGGTACACTAGTATGATTTCCAGCCTCACGGAGAAGGAAATTGAGCACCCAGAGCAGTTAAATAACCTGTCCAAGGTCACATAAAGGGTGAGGATTCTATCCCAAGAACTGTCACTTCAGAGCACTGTTCTATTTTAAATAAAAATACATCATTATGAAATATTTCACTTGTAGGAAAGATTATGCCAGACACATACAACTTACATAAAATATGAAAAATAGTAATAGGAACCTCCAGTATACCCAACATCCAGCTTGTGTGGAAGCCTGCGTGCTCACCCTGCAGATCCCCATCCTTCACTCAGGGTCGCCCCTAGTTTGGATTTAGCCTTCCTTGCTTTTCTTTTTTTAAAGATTTTATTTATTTATTTGAGAAACAGAGAGAGAGAGAGAGCATAAGCTGGGGGAGAGGGAGAAGGAGAAACAGACTCCCCGCTGAGCAGGGAGACTGCTGCAGGGCTTGATCCCAGGACCCCGGGATCATGACCTGGGCTGAAGGCAGATGCTTAACTGACTGAGCCACCCAGGTGCCCCTTTCTTGCTTTCCTTTACTGTTTCATTACACATTTATGTTTCCTAAATGCTATATAATATAATGTTACTTATTTTTGAATGTGTATATATATGTAGAATCAAGCTGTATATTTTGCTTGAAACTTGAACTGAAAACCTGTGTATGGTTTCACATTGTTTATGAGATGTTTGTGGCTGAACGTGAGGGCAGTTCATTCATTTTCAGAGCTGTGTAGTATTCCCGGGTAGGATCATGTCATGCTTTATCTGTTCCTTGCCCTGTTGATGGGACACTTGGATTGTTACCCATATTTTGTTTGGTTGCTGTTATAAATAAGATGGTTGAAAACGTCTACATGTGTCCCCTCGCACATATGTGCAGAGCTCCTCTAGTATCTAAACCTGGAAATGGAATTGTTAAATCACAGGATTTCCCACATTTTTTCAAAGTGATTTTATCCATTGACACTCCCACTGTCAGTATTCGAGAGGTCTCCCTTCTCCACATCCCTGCCCTCTCCCAGGGCACCAGCTCTAGATTATTGCCAATCTTGTACATATTGATGTCACTTCAATTTGTGTGTTCTTGATGGTTTAAGAGGATAGCCATCTTTTCATATGTTTATAGGTGTTTTCTTTCTTTTTTTGGGACCAGGGACTTTGCCCGTTTTTCTAGTGGGTTGTATTTTCCTTATTAATTTGTTCAGAGCATGCCTAGATGCATTGCTAAACTGAACGAAATGATCACCTCCCACATTCTGAGCATGGACTTCTATTAATGTGATCTTAGAATGCAGTCCTTGTATTTGGCACCTAGTTTACACAGACCTTAATGTTGGCAAAAAAAACTACTAAATTAGCACAGATTATCTTGGTAACAAAACATCTATGAAAGTTTCTTGTTGGGGATAGGGAGGAAGAAAAAGACTACTTGATGAGAAATGTAGTCAACCAAAACATGACTCAAAACCCAAATCTCAGGACCAGAGGCTTGTAGCTAACAAGGAGCAATTCTGAATACTGCACCCGTCTCACAGTAAACAACGGCAAAGTGAAGAAATGAAGGTAATATAAAACTCCAGAAGGAGGAGGAGGGAAAAGGGTTGTAGGATTGCAACTTTCCTTTTCTTCCACAGGAAAATTTGGATTGATTTCATCTAACATTGAAAACTGGAGTTTAAAAGCCAGGACTCAAACCTCACTGCTTTTCATTGTCTTCTATTACCCTTGATATTTTAGAAATCAGGATTTTCTGTAGTGGATCAAAATTGTGTAATGTGGAGAAATTGTATTTCCTTATTTTCTCCTGTGGCCTTCAAAAAAGTAAAATTTGTCAGTTTTAAATAGCACATAATAATGATCTTTTTATAAAATGATTTCGGTCCATCTCTCTCCACGTAACATACACATGGTGACCTGTCTGGAATGAGACTCTTCTAATATTAAAAATGGTGAGATTTTGTTTTTATTTTGTTGGGTTTTTTTTTTTAAGATTTTATTTATTTATTCGATAGAGACAGAGATCACAAGTAGGCAGAGATTGGGGGGGGGGAGGCGGGAGCAGGCTCCCCACTGAGCAGAGAGCCTGATGCCATGCAGGGCGGGGCTTAATCCCAGGACCCTGAGATCATGACCTGAGCCACCCAGGCGCCCCCAAAATGGTGAGATTTTGAATGATTTTTTTTTTTACTCTCTTCCTCGTACCTATTTGTTTTACTCAAAAATTTTTCTAAATGCACGTATTATTTTTATAAAGACAGGAGGTCGTTTTTTTAACCACTGGGCTTCTCACACTCAGCCTGCTTTTGCAACTGTGTTAAATCTTTCGCGTTCTGTTCTTCTGGGATTGACTTTCTGAGCTGAAGAACAGGACTTCACATTTCTTATCGCGAAATCATGTTTAAAATTAGCCCAGCACCATGGCCAACTGAGTTAAACACTGTCTTGTTTTTCCATGGAAATTCATTCATTCAGACATCTTCTGAGCCTGTATTAAGTGCTAGGAGAAACGAGTAGGTCCCCACGATGCACAAAATTCCTCGAACAAAGTAGATACTCAAGAAACACATCTATTGACATATTAAGTTTGGAAACACTAGGAGTGATAGTAATAACAGCATTTACTTGTACCAGGTACTAGTCTCATTTCTTTATATATATTAACACGCTTACTCTTCACAACAACACTGTGAAGTATGTCCTTTTATTATTCTTATTTTAATAGATGAAGCAATTGAGGGTCAGAGAGGTGAGCCATTTGCACAAAGAACTACACAGCGAGGAAGAGGCAGGGTTGGGATATGGACATCGAAATCCCCGCTCCAGGGTATCTGTTGTTTTCCTCCCTGGGCACACAGCAACACTACATTCTGCAGCCTTCGCCACGATCATGTGTGACCACGGAGCTTTGCGCCAGGGCCAGTGAGCGAGGTGATGTGCTCTCTGCCCGGGGTTGGCCTGGAAAGCTCCTCCGTGGTGGCTCAGCGCTCTCTGTTCCAGCCACGGTATGACTGGGGAAAACTCCAGGGTCCTCGAAGTGGTGGAGCTCCCCCACCCCCAAATCCCTGTGGCCGCCATAGGCAGGGCACTGCCACTTCAAGAGAAACCGTCACAAGGAGGACTGTCTCCAGAGCTGACAGCCTCTGGGAGCTGTGCCCTTGGGATACGCCCCACTCCTGCCAGGCAACCGGGCCCTTGACTGAGCAGGTGGTGGAATTGGGGCTCCCTGTTACTGGCCAGCACAAGTCTCGACAGCAGGCAAGCTGGGAGTCTCTGGTCTGGCTGGGAATTTCTCAGAGCCGCAACGCTGCCAGGGCCTCTTCTTCCCCACCCTGCTTCCCCGCTGCCCTGCTTATTTATTTATTTATTTATTTGACAGAGAGAGATCACAAGTAGACAGAGAGGCAGGCAGAGAGAGAGAGAGGAAAGCAGGCTCCCTGCTGAGCAAAGAGCCCGATGCGGGACTCCATCCCAGGACCCTGAGATCATGACCTGAGCCGAAGGCAGCGGCCCAACCCACTGAGCCACCCAGGCGCCCCCTGCCCTGCTTTTCACGGGGGTCACATCTTCCCCCAGTCAGAGGACCTGTCTTGCCTTTCTCTGCTCCCTCCCCAACCCCGGACCTTTCCCAGTGCACTTCGGCCTCCACCTGTACCTTTCCCGGGGCACCTGCTCCCCAGAACACCCAACCAACACACCTCTGACCTGCACTTGACTATGACACGAGCAAGAAATTGCCTTAATACGTGAAACCACTGGCATATGCGAGTGTCTGTGACTGCAATCAGATGGTTTCGACGAATAAACATTCCCAACCACCCGCTGGAAAAATTTTGAAATGGAAGGAATTAAAACACCTGGGAAACTATGAGAGAAAGGTGAAACTTTAAAGAGAGACAAAAAAGAAGATGACGGGAAAAAGGAGAAAGCAAGCGTGCTGTGCATTTAGAATATGTCCCCTCTCACGCAGGAGACTGATGTCAAACCAGAACTGAAGAGACTTACGCACCTACAGCCCAGATTTGCAGCACTGGGATTGTCTTGGTCCACCCCACCCCCACCCCACCCCCATCCAGCAAAGGGCCTTGTTCCAAACAGGTGTTTGGTACAGACCGGCTGGGCGGGTTGTGCCGCATGGTGGACACAGTTCCCATGGGAGGACAGAGCCTGAAAGAAGAGTATTTCCACCCTCATCTCTGTCCCAAAGAGCTTATTAACTCCAGCCATCTTGAGTTTTTCACACCCTTTCCGTGGGGTGATGGACAGACCATCTGCTTCTCAAAGCCTCCAGAGAGCCAGACTGTCCATCCTGGATTCTGAGGAAAACTGGCATTTCTGTATTCTCCCTGAAGCTGTCACTCTGCATTCTCAGCCAGCTGCAGACGGCGTTATGTGACAATGTTGGAGCCGTAGCCCGCGTCCCTCCTCTGCACGGGGAAAGCCATCTACCCAAGTCACACAGGGTTTTCCAGACTGGTGGATACATATCGCATTTCTTGGGGAGCTCGCCATAAGTTCCCCCCGCAGAGGCAGGGGCCACGGTCTTAAAAGTCAGGGTCACGAACACAAGGCATAGGCAGGCTGCCTGTCAGGAGGGGCGAGGGGGAGGGGATGGTGGTGGTGGGGGTGCTCCTTCCCACAGGTCTGCACAAGTGTCACGACTTGTCAGCCCTTCCCCGGGGATGGGGGCACCGGTCACCTGTTGAAGATGGACCACACGATGGGGGCGTGCCACCGAGCCATCTCGGCCCCTCTCCACCCCACATAGGTCTCCACAGTGTGCTTGTCTGGCTCGCCATTTGCTGATGGAGGGCGGGAGGTGTGAGGGGGTAAGGCTCGGTCCCTGCCCTCTGAGACGTGCAGGCCAGGGGAGGTGAGAGACACAGGAACTGTTTGGTAAAATGTGGTGCAGGCCACGGCAGAGGGGTGGACCAGTCACGGAGCGCTCCTTTGCTCCCATCATACGCATGGTGGGGGAGAGGGTGAAAAGCCAGGGCCTGTGGCAGGTGCTGGGGCTGTTCTCCGCCACCAGGGAGTGAGCAAGGAGACGGAAACAAAAAGCTGGAACACAAGGCAGATAAGAGTGGGAACCACGGTAGAGAAACAAGTCATGCAAAAAGGACGGTATATTCAAGTCACGCTGACGGATTCTGCCTGACTTCTCGGAGGAGGTCTGTTCTCGCTGAGCCCTGAAAGGTGTAGAAGAGACAGAGGTGATGGGGAGGCCCAGCGGGCTGAGACTGAGAGCGAGCAAAGGCCTGGGACCGGGAAGTGCCGGGCATGCAGGAAAAATGGAGCATTTGCTTCTGGGGCAGAAGCTCGAGCTGCAGAAGGGATGGGTGGGGTGAGCGGGTACCCTGGGGAAGTGTGGACACCAGGCAGGGCGTGCTTTCTTTCCTTTGGCCTGGAGGAAGCCCTGCAGGACTTGAAGCTGGGGGTGCAGAAAAGGAAACCAGCTTTACACAGATGTTTCTGGAGGCCGGGGTAGAGGAAGGAGGCCCCAGAGTGGGGGTGGGGGACAGGGGCAGGGGAAGATAGGAAGTCAGCTGGGAGGTGGTGGCCACAGTCCAGATGTGAGGCCTGATGAGCAACCTGGCCCAGCGTCCCTGGAAAAAACACGTGCCCAGAGCGGAGCTCACTGGTCAGGCTGTTCCGAGATTTGGTTTGAGTGCTCATGACGTCGACAGGACCCAACTGAATGGGTCAGTCTCAACAGTTTCCTTGATGGGACCCAGTGATGGGGAAGACAAAGGAGGAAAGAGAAGCAAGGAAGATAAATCCAGCTCCCGCGAGCACAGGTTTTGGTCCTGCATAGGGCAGGGGCCGTGCCTGCCACTGCCTCGCCCTGGGACCTACTTTCCACCGACCTTCACTTATAAAATAACAGGAAGGGGCACCTGGGTGGCTCAGTGGGTTAAAGCCTCTGCCTTCGGCTCAGGTCATGATCCCAGGGTCCTGGGATCGAGCCCCACATCGGGCTCTCTGCTCCACTGGGAGCCTGCTTCCTCCTCTCTCTCTGCCTGCCTCTCTGCCTAGTTGTGATTTCTCTCTGTCAAATAAATAAAATATTAAAAAAAAAATAATAACAGGAAGGTCGAGTTAGCAGATTCATCAGTCAGGAGAGGTTCGGCTGTTATGCGTCAACAACCATGACCAAATTTCAATGGAACAGCCCCAAATCTCAGTGGAGCATTCCAGAAAAAATGATTTCTCTCTCACTGAGGGGGGCTCGATGCATCACAGTAACTCAGGGGACCAAACTGATGGAACCACCACCATCTAAATGCTGCCAGCTGCCAAAGGGGAAGGAAAAAGAAAATTCTTCAGGGACTCAACCAACAATGAAATGGAATTCATTGGCCAGCCTTGACCCGAGAAAGTCTCAGGGACCAAGTGCAGCCTGGCCAGTGGGAGAGGGGCACTAGCTGTCAGGGAGCCTACGAATGACTACCACAGTTCATGTCTCCGATTTCTTCATGCCCTAACAATCTGTGTTTTGATTCATGCTCAAAGCCAGATTTTGGTTCAATGTATCCATATCAAACTCACATTTCTTCAGCACTGATGTATATGCCCGGCACTATGCTAAATTCTTTACATGCGTGATCTCTTTCACCTTTCCTAGGGGATCTCATTTAATCTTTGCAATGACCCTCTGGAAAGGATACCAACATTATCCCACAATTTACAGAGGAGAAACATACAAGTTCAGGGGGCTTAACTGACAAGCTCAAGGTCGCATGACTAGTTAAGTCCTGATCCGGGGACGCAAAACCAGGCTGTTATGCTCCAAACCTTGCCTTTGCCTCTTACAATTCGAGCCGTCCAGAAATGGGATAAAATGCCTGGGAAGACAGCGGGCTGCCTGTCCCTGTGGGTGTTCAGGCAGAAGCCTGCAGGAGGAGAGGCTCTGGAAAGGATTATTTCACCAACTAAAGGGCTAAATTAGTAAAAGACTCTAATCTTGAAATTCCACGGGGAGAGACAAGGAGACAGGAAAAGTGGGATCAGTCCTGGAAAGAGCAAGTGGTTCTCTGGGTTGGAGGACTCCAGGCAAGGGTAAGAGAAATGAGAGATGGATTAGAAAGGGGGGTTGAGCCCCCACATGTGGGGCTGCGCCCTATGCTGGGGGCCCCAGGGAACTTTTGTTTTGTTTGACCGTTTTCATCATTTTTAAGCATACAACTCAGTGGCATTAAGTTTACCCACAAGGTGGTGTGACCGTCATCACTATTTATTTCCGGAATGTCTCCATCATGGCAAACAGAAAAGTTCCATACCTATTAAACCCAGGGGCGTTCTTAAAAGGGCTTAACCTGATCACAACATCATCAGAGCTGAGCCGAGAAGACATCCATTCCCGTCACTTGAAGGATATGACCTGAGAGGCAGAGAGCCCGGGCAAGGGGATGACGGCTCATGAGGCCAGCAGGGGGATCCAGGCAGGAGATGGCGGGAGCAGAGGCCGGGTGGTTACAGGGGCTGAGGGCAAGGTCAGATGAAAAATGTAGAGAAAGGGAAACCGCAGAGGGAGAGGGGAGTCCCAGCTTCCTCCAGTTCCCTGTGCGCCTGGGGCCACCTGGGGGTGAACTCAAGGAGCCAAGAGAGGACACAGGCCCTGGGGAGGCTGCTGAGTCCAGCACCGGACTGGGTGCAGGTTAGGGGCTGGCTGGCTGCCAGCTCCACTGACTCTCCCTGGGGAGCCACATTTAAGCCCAATAGTCCTTCCTGGGACACAGCCAGACCTGTCCCTCAGGCCCCCCCAGAGGTCTGTGGCCTGACACAGCTTCTGCCTGCGTTCACTCACTCACTGGACGCCCACTTGGAGGTGAGTGGTGACTGCAGCCGCGACGGGATCGTCACCCACTGGGCCCACAGCCACACACATCAGTCAGGAGACCCGTCCTCCGTCAGCAGCAACTCAGCCGGAGTTAATTATGAGCCTCTCTGGCCTCTAGCTGGGGACATGGCGGTCACTCCCCCACCTGATGGATGGAGGCTGGGCCTCTGTCACATGCCACCTTGACCACGGGACTTTACTCGGGGACTTTCCAATTCTTCAGTTCTGTCACACATTCTTTCACTTCTGCTGCAGGCACCTGTCTCCAGAGTTGCTTTCTGGAGACAATTTCCCCAATGCCTGGGCACTCCTGGCCAGCTCCCCCAGCATCCCCGTCACGGCCGCCTGACTCCACAGGTGCAGTGGTGACCTCACATGGAAGCTGACCTCAGGGGTCCTACTTGCACAGGCCTAGCTGTGTCCCCATCGCAACTTTGTTCCCATACCCCAGTGTCTCCAAGTTTGAAGTCCTAACACGCCTTCCCAGGCCTGCATCCCTGGGACCCAATCTTTGCCTGCCCCCCATCACAGCCGAGATCCTGCTAAGTGGTCTTCAAGCCCACATGGCACTGCCCACCCAGGCCAGTGCCTGGGGCTGCCCCCGGACTCTGAAGGAGGGGAAGCTTCTCCCTGCCTAGAGAGAGCATGCAAAGGGGTTTCAGCTAGAAGCCTAGCTGCAAAGACAGCCCAGAAAACAGACCACACCAAATACTGAGAAGGGAGGCAGGGAGGCTCTGGGAGAAGGAATTCTTTTGAGGAGCAGGACAGGGAGGAAGTTCTGATGGGAGCTGGTGGGAGGTTCCATAAGGGGAATTCATTTGAGGGGCAGGTCCCCAGGAAAGGCTCCTGTGGATCTTGGGGCAACAATTAGGGATCAGTGCATTTAGGAGTGTGACCCACTCTGAGGAAGCCCCTTTACAAGACCCCTGACGAGGGGGCTGACAAAGTGCCAAGAGCAGCAGAATTTGGAAGGTTGGGGGCAGGTGCAGGTTCTCAGAGGGCCGCCCATCCCAGCCGGGGTGGGGAGCTCACACCCCGTACCTCCCTTCTTTGTGAAACAGGCAAGCGATGCTGAGAAGGCCTAACCCTTGGGCACTTATGGGGCTACATGGTGTGGAGCAAGGGATGGGAAAGCATGATTTGAGAAGGGCTATAGTGTGGGGCCTCAAAGAGGCCACGGAATGTGGGACCAAGAATCAGGGTAGGCGTCCTGCAGGAAGAGGCACTTCTGTTGAGTCTTGAAACACAAGGAGAAATGAGCCAGATGGAGAGGGTGGAGGAGGGTGGCTCACAGTGAGAAGAGCGTTCACTCATTCAGTCTACATGAATTTATTGAGCAGCTACTACATGTCAGGCACTGTGACAGGTGGCAGGGACACAGCAGGGAACAAGATCCCCACCCCTAGAGAGCTTCTATTTCAGCCATCCAGTCAGGGAAGGGGAAAATAAATAAGGAGGACAAGTGAAATGTTAGCATTAGATAGTACAACGATAAGTAAAATGTGTTATATGGTGATGAGTGCTGAAAGGAGAAATGCAGTGGGACAGATTGTGTGGGGTGGTGGTGGAGAGGGAGTGCCCTGGGGCCTCTAGCTCCCTTTCCAGCAGGGACCGACACCCAGATGAGAACATGGGGAGCATAGAGAAGGTGAGAGGGTGTGCAGGACAGGGGTGTCATGGGAAGCATGGGAGGCCAGTTTGGGGGGTGGGGTGCAGTGGAGGGCAGACCCCAGAGAGGATCATGGGGAATTAGTCACAATCATCTTAATCACCATTAAACAGCACCACTGCTATCGTTCCCAAGGCACTACTGTAGGTGAAAGCAGCTAAGAACCATAATGTTTGGGAAAAGGTCCTCACCAACGCCAGAAGCATCTAAGCCTTGCCAATGAAAATAGGCACTCAGAATCTCAGCATCCGAGGGACCGAGAACCCTCTAGATGGTCTCACCCCAGGCTAGGGTGACCTGTCAGAGGCAGAACAGCACAGGTGGTGATGGAAAAACAAGCAGGAAACATGCTGAGCTGGAGGAAGGGTCTTTGAGCCTTGGACCCAGGGCCCAGGGTATGGATATCAGGGCAGCTGCCAAACTAGGGACCCCGGCCCGGTCCACATCTTCTTCTGCCAATTCCTGGCTGCTGTCTGCTAGACAGGTCTCTGCCTTCCTGAGCTTCTCATCAAACAGGTCAAATGAGCCTCCTTCCTCACCGGACAGAGGGCAGGCCAGGCTAGATGGGGACAATACATTCAGGGGCCCTGGAAGTATATCCATGTTGAAGGGTCTTTGTTACCATTCATAGCCCAGTCCCAGGGCAGAGCCTGTCCTGGGACTGAAGCCCTGGGCTCCTATTTGTTTGCTATCTGCTGGGTGACCTTGGACTGGGACCCTCCTGTCTCTGAGCTTCAGGATCCTGGTCCTGGGACAGCCTCTAGGGTCTGCAAGCTCCAAGGTTCTGGGAGGTCTTTTACAGGTGGTCGTTTGGTGTCTCCAAAGTAGGTCATGCCAGAACCACTATCCAAAACTGGGCCCAGTTCTAACCAGGAGAGGACCTCCACCTACCCCAGATGCAGGGTAAAAACGTCAGGCTCCCAATGGCCTCCACACCATCCCCTCCCCTGGACACTGCTCCTTAAATACCTGTCATGGCCTCCTGGGCCCTTTCCCAGGTGGAGGGCAGAGAAAAATTACCTTCATAAACCCTGAAAACCAAATAGGAGAATTTTTCAGGGTTTATTCATTTTCATGCAGGAAAAAATATGATTATTTTTTTCCCTGAGTGGCAACCTTGCTGTGAAATTCTTACTTTGTTTTCCTTTTAGGTTTAACAGATCCTTCCCGAGCCTTAAAAAAATTATGTGAATGCTGTTCTTCAAATTAAAAAAAAAAAAAAGCAAGCAGGAAGTGAAATGAGATGGATAAAAAAGGATAAATATTGCATGATTCACTTAGATGAGGGACCTAGAGGAGTCAAATTCAGGGAGACAGAGAGCAGAGCAGAGCGGTGTCTCCCAGGGGCCAGTGGGGAAGGGGCACAGGGACTTGGTGTTTGATGGGTTATAGAGTTTTGGTTTGGGAAGATGAAGCATTCTAGAGACGGACGGTAGTGATGGTCACAAAACAGTGTGAACGTACTTCATGGCGTTCAAGTGTTCAATTCAAAATGGCTCAAATGGTAAATTCCATGTTATGTATGTTTTGCCACAATTTGAAATAAACAAGCAGGGAAGCGATTACTGTCCTTTCAGGACAGGTTCCGTGGCCTCTCCCTGGGTTTCGGTTTTTTAATCTTAGAGTGGGAGAGAAATCCATCCCTCCTTCCTCCCTGAGCCTAGGTGTGGAAAGAGAACACATGCCTTTGCTTTCTGCCAGGCCAGGAAAGTGGTCTCCAAATGATACTGGACGAAGAAACTAAAGAGAAATAAAAATGGAACTGCAGAGCGAATACACAGAAGCACAAAACGGCCCCATGTGTGAAGGGCAGGCTGGTGTGCGGTCGGTAGGCTCCTTGCCCATCTACCCTTTACCCCATCTGTCTAGTCTCCCCCTGGAGACAAGAGCGGAGAGGAAGAAGGTGCTGATGGCATGGGGCTGAGCCAGTTGGGGCAGGAGGGTCTGCCCCAGACATCTGCCCCGCTCACCCCGCAACAGACCCCAACTCCTCGGACCACATGTGACTTCTGCCCAACAGACATTCCACCTCCCCCGTGCCTGGCCAAGCCCAGCACATCTTGCTTCATTCTGGAAGCCTCCGCCGGGTAAAATGCCCTTTCCATGGGATAACCAAGCACCTTACAGAATGGAATGGCCCAGGGCAACCCCCGGAGAGTGGCTCCCTAAGGATAGCACGATATCCAGTCCCTCTGTAGCATCACATTCAAAGGTCCCTCCTCCAGAGCCAGGTGACTCGTTTCCAATCTCCCACTTCCTGGCCCATTGACCTTGGGCCACTTCTAGTCAGTGCAGTCTGCTCAGGACCCCCACGGCCCCCAGCACACAAAGGCCACTTGCTGTTTGCTGGCCACCCAAGCAGGGAACAAAAGGAGTCATGGCAGCCTTCAGGGTGGACACTGGCCTGCAAGTTCCTTCCTGGGGCTTCCCATTCTAAAAAGATGGAGACCCCATGACAGTCCTGACCCTGTCGGGTCCTTCTTGAAGCAATGAGAGCAGGATAGCCTCACGAGTCCCCACTTGTGCCTCTCTAGAAGCCTGGGCCAGCGCAGCTCTGTCATGGAAGGAGCGAGTGGTATGGTCACGACAGGCACCATATGGGAGCCCGCCCCTCGCTATTTTGGGCCAATCTGTTGACATGACAACCAGGCTTCCCGACCCTGCCATGCAGCCTCCGTCCTCAGATTTGCATGGTGCCAGGCATGTCCTTCACCAGCTGCCTCCCAGGTGGGGGAGGCCTTTGCACAGATTCTGTCGAGACTTCCCTGGGACACAGCAGACCGGGACGTAAGGCCAGGCATCCCAGTGTGATAGGCACGGGAACTGGTAGCTTTACTCTTCAAAGCCCAAAAATGGAGCACAACCAGGCACAAAGAAAGGGGTGACCCCCATCTCAGAGCTTTCCAGGAAATCCCAGGCTGACTCGTCTTCCCCAAGATGCTGCTGCTGAGGGCCCACACCATGCCCTGCTCAGTCCCCCAATACTCCTATTCTAGGAAAGGTCAGGCCAGGAAAGGCTTGCAGAGGTCATCTGGGCCCAGCGACGCACTGCACTGTAGGGGAATCCAAGGTATGTGGCTTCTCTGAAATCACCCAGAACCCCTGACAGGACTCCCCCATGCCCCGTCAAGATTCCATTCACGCTGCTCTAAAATCAGTGGAAGAATGTGCTAGATTCTCCTGCATCACAACAGAACACACAGAATTTCATTTTCGAACCAGCAACTTTGTGGGGGACAGGGACAACCCACAGGGACTGAGCGTCCACTGGGGCGACAACAGCAACCGCAGATACCACCCTATCGACAGCTCTCCGCTCCGAGGCTCACTACGTGCCCAGAGAAACCCTCAACACTTCCCAAATGTCACCTCAAGTAGCTGATTGGGTAGAGCAGCCCCCACTTGGCAGATTTAGAAACAGAAGCTCAGAGAGTTTAAGTAACCAACTCAAGGGCACACTGAGAGCAGAGGGGGAGCTGGGCTTGGAGCCAGCCCGGCTCGGCAGACACAGACCCATGACTTCATGGAGTCTGGGAGGTGGGGAGCACCAAGGATGACGTGGCAGCAGGCATCCCTGAGTCACCTGGGGTGATGGGACCGACCAAGAAAGTTCCAGCAATATGCTCAGAGACCTGAGCGAGAATGAAGGCAAGGGGAGGGGAAGGACCCACAAGATGGCGGGGAGTAGGAAGGAGTAGTCACTTATAAATCATTCTAAGAGCTGTGCACAGAACCAGGCACCTTCAATGGCACCATCCATCCGCCTTGCTTAAGGATTTTGTAGGGGATGGAGGGTCAGTGAGGGCAACTGTGGATGTTGGCACGGGCTTCTTAGAGGAGGAAGCTCTCTAACTGCTTGAATTTTCCCCAGCTTGGGGACGCGCATCACCTACTTCCCAGATACGGAGTCTGCAATATTTCATCCGGAGACCACACCCACACTAAATTCTCCACATTCTCTAGTATCAGCAGGACCTAAAAGGGGAGACGTGTTGTGTTAACGTAGAATGTGCTACAGGACAAAGGAATTTCATGAGGAGGCCGGCTGATGCAGTCAGCTGAAATAAATAAATTAAAATGTGGCATTGTTGTCTCTTTGTGTGTGCTAGTTTTAATGACTATTTACTGAAACCCTGAAACTTCACATGTGCAAGAAGAAACACAAATTCCCAAACTTGGGCATCATCATCGCCAGACTCTGTGTTAACAGATCGACCCCGAGACCGGGAGGGGGACGTGGTCTTTTGTTTTCCACTGCAGTGGCCTGGACTAGCCAGGGGCATGGGCAGCGGGTACCCCTCCAGTGCCTTCAGTGTTCTTCCACGCGGCTGGTGGATGCCCGGATGGAAAAGCACATCCAGGGATCACGAATGCGGTTACCCTGAGGGGCAGGGCCGCATGCCCACCTCAGCCTTGGAGCCCACAGGCCATGTTGGATGGTCATTCCCCATTGGGTCACAGCACAACCATCCCCCCACCCCCCCACCCCCCACCACCAACACACACACGTTTCACTCTTTTCTTAACCAGTCTGCTGTTGCCACAACCAGCTCCCCGATCCTGCGAGTGGACAGACCTGAGCCATCTCTCTTGGACTCTGTGCCATTTTGCCCATCTGAGCATGAGCTAAGATGAGCATCCTCAGCTGTCGGATCAGCGGGGAGAGACGTCACGGGCTCACTTCTGGGGGGGTCTTGACGGAGAGGAATCCACCCTAGGGATTTCAAACTCTGTTCCCCAGGAGTCCCCTGAAAGTGGGCATGGACATATGACCCCAGAGGGCAGGGCTCTGGATCCCCACCACTGTTCCCTTCTACTGATTTTATACACTGGGCTTCTAGGAAATTTTGTTCAAACAGAGGGTCTGGGAGCTCAGCAGAGTTGAGGGGATTGGAGACCACATAGCCTGTTGGGCCACACGGCCTCTTCACCATCGGCTGAGTCTTCGAAACCCACCATCTGCAGGGAGTGCTCTCGGCCTCTTTGGCAGAAAATGCTCTGCCCCAGAAGAGATCCAGAAGGTTTGGCCTAAAGGACAATGGTAAAAAGTGAAAAACACAACCGAACCTCCAGGAAACACGCAGACGATTAGAGTGTCAACACAGGGTGAGAGGACCAGGGTTTTCCTTTGACCTGATGGGGGCTGAATTACGGCCTGTGTCATACTCTATTGGGGTTGCAATGACAAAGGCCAGAGCCCCAGTCGGCTCAAACAATAAACATTTGTTCCTCACAGTTCAGGAGGGTGGGAAGTCAACGATCAAGGCACTGACATGTTCCGTGTCTAGTGAACCTTCATAGACAGACGGCCTTCTCCCCACACCCTCACTGGGCAGAAGGAACAAGGCGGTTTTTCGGGGTCTCTTTGATGAGGGACACACACAATCACCTCGAATGCCATACCAAGAGGTGCCACCTCTGTCCCACGGAGCATGGAACCCAGCTCCCTAATGCACAGCATACAGCGGGGGCGACAGGTTTTGCCCAGGGTGCACAGTCACACTGTGGCCCCAGGAGGTGCAGCCGTGAACCCAGGATGCACACCAGACCACGAGGCATGTTGAGAACCACCAGCTCAGTCTGGCTGCGGTGGACAGTACAAGAGACGGCCAGAGTGGAGAATGCCCGGAGGCAGGGGTCTGAATTGTAGGAGGTGAGCTGGGAAAGGGACAGGTACCTGCTTGGTAACTGTGGAGGGAACATGAGCCCTGGCTTCACAGAAGACGTTTATCTCCTCCTCCTGCGGGCTGTATGTGAAGTCATCCACAATAAAAAGCTCAGGAAAAAACAAAAGGAAGAGGAAGAGCCAAGCAAACCCTGCATTCTCCCCTCCCCTCTTTCCAATGGTTCCAGGAATCATTGCAATACCCAAATCAGCCAGGAGAAGAGGCACAGGGGCTGGAAAGGCAGGACAGCTCCCACCTCGCTCTGCTGGGCAAAGCATGTCTTCCCAGCCAGCGTGTCCAAGCAATTTCATCCCCCCTACAGCATCAACCACCTGCTGCAGGCAGTAACCCCAAATCCTGACCTCTCTCCCTGCTGTCCGCCTCAGGTCCAGACGGCACATCTCCACCTGGCTGACCCCAGGTTCAGATCCAGACTCACCAAGTTAAATGGGGTCAGGGTCTCAGAACGTGGACTGCAGATGGGACAGGTAGGGGACCCTGAGCTTCAGACCTGGAGAAACCCGTGCCCAGCACACGGAAGAGCTCAGTAAATATCAGCCATCTCTATGATTAGTATTGATATTTGCATTAGTATTAGTATTAACACTCCCCTCTGCGGGGCCCCCAAGCCAGAAAATCAGGAGCCACCCTGGACTCTGGGTTTGCATGACCCCTCGCGCACCCAGTCGGTCTCAAGTCCCGAAGGTTCTGCTTGCTGAGATCTGTGCAATGGGGCCAGCCTCTCTGTCCCACTGGCATGTGCTCCTGTCTGGCCTTATCATCTCTGCCCTGGAATGCAGGCAGCTGCCTCTACTCTCAGCCCTGCTCCTTCCTGCTGCTGCCCACCCTTCCCCCAGAAGTGAGCTCCCTAGATGGAAAAGCTGATCATGTCCCTGTGCCCAAATGTTTTTTCATGGTTCTCCAGGACCAGAGGCACTTTGTTTAAAGTCCTTCACCTGCCCCATGTGGCCTCCAGGCTCGACACCCACCCCACTGGCTGGTCTCCCCTCTCCTTGCCTGGACTCCTTCTCAAGCTAGCAAACAGCGTTCTCAAGAGCATCCTGAGCGCTGCCCGGCTTTTTGCTCAGCAACCTTCCTCCTGGAACACCTGCTCCCTGGTAGGCACCCCCTCCCTCTGCCTTCCACAGACTCAGCTCAGATGCCCCCGTCTGCCCATATCCTCCCTGATCACAGCAGGACCGTTCTGACCACCTCCTCCCTGTGCCCCACGGCCTCCCCCTTGCTTCTGGAACATCACCAGTACCAGTAACAGTGGGGCTCGGGCTCCTGCACACAATTCCCAAAAAGAACCAGACTGCCCATGTAGGTTGTCATATTTTATTTTCTCATGTAAGGACATTAAAGAATAAAATAAAATGAATAAACAGATCCTAACATCTTCTATCACCGTGATTTAATTGTAAAGAGGATATGATAGGAAGGAAAGAGGAGGAGGAAGGAGAGGAGGGGAAAGGAAGAACAGCATCGCCAAGGAATGGATGTTCTTTAAAATAACAAGGTTGGCTCTAGGAAAAACTCATCCTTCTTTTTCTCATTCACTGAGGTCTGTAAAAGCTCTGTCAAGGCCAGTATGGGCCAAGGGCTGGTCACTGTGAGCATGTCCGGTGGGAGACAGTGAGCCCTGGTGGTGGGGGGTTGGGGGGGGGGGGTTGAGCTTAGGAGGGGAGGTGCTCTGGGAGTTCACAGATGGACGAGTGTACCAGGTCAGAGGGTATCAGGGCGTCCCTGCTCCCCGGCTGTCTGAGAATGTGACTTCCAGTAACACACCATCCCCAAACAATTCAGCCACAGCAAAGACCCCCGGCTGAGCTGTGGAGTTGCTTTTAGAAAGATTTTACTTGTGCAATGGCTCCTCCTACTATCACTCAGAAAACATTCCTTATAATAATATTAAAACACACACAAACCTGCCTGAGCACTTGGGAACAATTTGCCATTGTTAAGTAATTCAGGGGGAGAGGGGAAAGATGCAGGAAAGGGAACCGAGTCTCATTAGAGAAGCTTGGCTTCTGTTTTTCTTTCTTTCTTTCTTTTTTTAAACAAACTACCTTGTACCTGCCATAGTCTTTACTTTCTTCGAACTCTCCCCCCCCACCACCGCACCCAAGTAGCTGCTGGATTCCACAAAGTAGTGGGCCACATTCTGTAGTAGAGAGCCCGAGACACTAGAGCCTGGGGCAGGCACGGCCCTGGGTGCTGCTGGGCAACCTTTTTGGGCCTCAGCAGCCTCACCGGTAAGATACAGATTCCTCTTCTAGCCGCCTCCTGGAACTGTGCGTAGGGAGAGCCGAGACATGGGCACCACAGGCTCTGGACATTCCAGGACTGAGCAAACGCAAGGGACAGCTGCCAGCATCGCCCCTGTTGCTAACAAGACTGCTAATAAGTGTGAACTAAGAAAGAAACGGGGTGCATACGAATCATTACCCTCTCTCTGGCCTGCCTCACAGGGCACACCTCACTTCATTTGCAAAGGCATTCCCTGTTTCAGTGAGATAAACAAGACCCCTGAAGGCTGTACATCACTCTTCCAGCAACTTCTTCCTTGCCTGCTGCCACCAAGACCTGTGTGAGTGTTCTTGAGCAAAGAATTTGGTCTGGAAAAACTTTTCCACTGTGCTTCCTCACTAGCCAGCATTCATTTGTGCTGGAGAGAGGAGGAATTTAATATTTCTAATTACTTTTTAGGGAGTAGTTTACCCCTGGAAATCTTGTAATTGATTTTCATCTGGTTCCCCCTTGCTTGGTATGAGTCTCTCAAGACCTTGCCCGAGCCTGCCAACTACACTTCTTTTCCTCTTCTTCCTATTCCAGCTGTGTGTTTGCTTTTTTTGCCCTCCCTCAAGGGCAAAGATCATGCCTGTGATTTCTGGATCTCAGCCCTGGGCCCGGCACGTCGGTGGAGCGAAGCCAGTGCACTAGGAACAAAGACCAGGAGAAGAAATTATTTCCCATACCTACCCTTTCTCTAACTGCAGCTCAGAAATCCCAAATGGCTCAGGATAAGAAACTGGCCCAAAGCTAATTAATTTTGCAAAATAGACCTTACAGGGTAGCACACGGGATCTTCAGAAGGAATATTCTGGTTTTTACTTCCCACGGAGAGCTTCAGGGACCACAATTAGAGTAGCGTGAAACAACACACTCGACTCCGGTTCGCTAACCCCCAAGAACCTTCCCACTGATGGGTACAAAAATAACGTCCCATTCTGTTTGAAAATATCACCTCCGAGTCAGATCTGTGCTTTTCCACAGTGTTCTGTGCATTTTTAAGAAGCTCTGTTTGGCTGGATTTTGACAAGTGAGAGCGGGGGGCATGGAGGTGCGCCTCAGGCATGGAGTGGGCTTCTCCAAAGACAATGCTGCCAACCACATCAGCATCACCTGGGACGGGCTGGGGATCCTCATGATATGGCTTCCCAAGCTCTACTCCACAACCCCCAGACAGGAAGCCCCGGGGATGGTCCATTATTAAGTAGTAGCCATGATGACATGGGTGCACACTGAAGTTTGAGATGCCAACTCATTTTTCTGCCAAGGAAATTTACTCAACAACTCCCCGCCCCCGACACCCCACCTGAGTAACTGTATTTGCCCGACAGGACCTCAGTGGGACACTATGAGATCCCAAGGACGGCAGCCTCTCCAAACTTCCAGGGTCTTGTCTGCAGCCCAGCATTCCCCTTCCCTTTGCACAATGGCCACCAGTTGCCCTTTAGGCTCCTAGTGTTGCTTTCTGTTCCAGAAGACCATGTTTTCCAAGTTCTGCTCTTCCATCTACAAGGTGCAGAAGGCCGAGCACCAGGAGAGGCCCTCAGAAATTGCTTGTTGATTGGCCAACACTTGGCAACACCTTCATGGATTAGAGCCACTCACTGCCAAGTCCTTCCTTAAATATGCAGTATGGAATGCTGACTGGACATTAGTGTTGATGACAATAGTAATAATAGGGGCACCGGGGTAGCTCAGCCAGTTAAGTGTCTGACTCTTGATTTCAGCTTAGGCCATGATCTCAGTGTCCTCTCTAAATGAATGAATGAATGTATGAATAGATAAATAGATAGATAAATAAATAAATAAAATCTTCTTAAAAATGGAAATAATAACCATTATATATGGATAAGATTCCATATATAAAGCCCTTTCCAGCTTACAAGGACATGTCGTGCATTTTCCCTTTGGCCCTTCTAGTCACCTATAACACTGCCAGAGCAAATATGAAGATGCCACTTTACAAACTGAAGCTCAGAGAGGTTAAGTGACTTTCCTGAGGGCTTACAGTTGGTCCGTTGCAGGGTTGGTGCTAAATCCAGACCTTGTGACTCCCAGAAGTCAATCATTCTCTTCTTGATCCGGTGAATAATTGTCAAGCATCCACTATGTGCCACTCACCACACTGGTGCTGGGGATGGAAGAGCTTACCTTGCCCCACGCTCCCACTCATGTCCCAGGCTCCAGCCACAGTCTGTGTGCCATGCTCTTTCCAACATCATGGCCACCAAACCTACTGTCACCCCTACCCCATCCCTGACCTACGTAATTCCTACTTGCGGTTCCTCAGCAATGAAGATTGCCACAGATTCCTTCACTAAATCACCAGTGTACCCAAGGAATGGATGGATGGATGGATGGATGGATGGATGGATGGATGGATGGATGGTGTGCAAAGATGCTGAGAACATCCCAGGCATAGCTAATTGGACAAGGTACATAAACCCAAGCCATAGGCTAGCCACTGACCTGTGACCTTGTAGGTCAAGGAACAATGAGCTAGCAAGGCAGGGATCTCCTCTCTTGAGAATCTGAGTTTGGAAATGTTAAGAAAATGAGGATGTGCTCTCAGAGCACACATCGCTCCCTCCCAAACTGGTGAGGTCCTCTTTTATATATGTTCACTTCACCATGCATCTAGTCCACATGCTTGTGGTCACACTGTATCTGCTGCCATGCTAGACCCTAAGTTTCATGGTAGTCTTGTTTATCACCATGTCCCCAGTGCCCTCAAAGTCTGAATGAACAAATGAATAAATGGTGGTTGACCGAGGAGCCACAAGAGTCCACCTCATGACATGGCTCACAGGTGCACCTATAGGAGAATGGGCCCCAGAATCAAAGAGGTAAGAAGTGGACCTGCTCGGACCTGTCTAAATCCACCATTGAGGCTCCAACCAGGCTCTGCCTATGAGAAAGGGGAAAATGAGAGGTATCCATGGCGGGAGCTATGTGGGGAGATGATGAGCCAATAGATCACATGAGCTCAGACTACAGAACCTGGAGCTACTCAACCTGGAGGACAGCCCACTTGGGGCCTGGTCATGGCCTCTATATTCTGAAGGGTTCTCAAAAGCAGAAAGCACAGATGTGGTTTGTTTCATTCCAGAGAATAAAAACAGAACTACGTGGGGGTTGGGGGGGTTGGGGTAAGAGAATCCATAAGGAGGCAGATACCAGCTGAAAAAGAACAACTTTTTAAAAACCAGGGCTATTCAGAGACGGGATGAAGAGGAGGCAGGCCAGCCAGCCCCGGAGGTGTCCAGGCATTGGATGCCCCTGCTGTGGGATGGGTATAAAAGAGATTAAAGCATTGGAAGGCCCCCTCTAACCCTGAGAGTCTGGGCTTTTGTTCTCATTGCCACAATTATGTACATTCTGATGTAGCTGTCACAACCTCATCTGTTTCCTAAAGAATGTGACAAGCTCAGTTTTACAAAGAAAGTAAACATAGGAATCCCAGCCAAGGTGGTATCACAAATTAAATTCACATCTCGAAATCCCTTCCTCCCCACTGCACCAAACATACAGCAATGGTAGCTGAAAAACAAAAATAGAAAATTTAAAGACATAAATTACTCAAAAATAAAACAAAATGCTCAAAGAAAAAAGAGAAAAAAGCCCCACCATGTGGTAAGTGAAGAGGAAGCTGTGGGTTTGGTGGGCTTCATGAGCTCTGGGTGCAAAACAGTCAAAGGTATCTTGCAGTGAAATTCTCCAGGACAAAAGAGATTCATAGCATCCCCCAGAAAATGCAGGGATAGAGCCACATTCAATGCAAAGGGGAACCAGAGCCAAGCTCACTATTTAAAGCAAAGCAGGTAGGGAACAGCTTCTGCTACTCAGAAGAAAAGCTGGAACAAAGTTCTACCAACTGCTGCCTGGCACTTCAGGCCACACAAAGCTGCATGCTTGTGGGTGGCAAGATGAGGAAGCAGAGCAGAATGACGGATTGAATGCAAAAATGGCCCAGGTTATTGAGACCTTTCTGTACCCATGGCCTTTGTAATATGACTTTGCAGCTCCCTCCATTAGAAGGTGGAATCTACTTTCCCATCTCTTGAATCTGGGTGGCCTTATGACTTGATTTGGTGAAAAGAATACAACAGAAGTGACAATAAGCTGGTTCCAGGCTAGGCTTTAGGAGCTGCACCAGACAAAGATGGTTCACAATGAAACAATAACTAGATGGACAGCAAACTTCTCATCAGCAACCAGAGGTCCAGAAGATAAAGTTCTGAAGGCAAATTACCGTTTGCTTAGAATTCTATACCCTGCTAAACTATTACACAAGAATGAGAGGAACACAGAGACATTTTAGGACTTCCAAATACTAGTAAGACTACCCTTGACCTCCATCATATCCACTGAGTACTACTTAAGGATGAACTCAGCGAAAAGAAAAGTGAACCTACAAGAGGAAATGGAAGGGGGGGGGGAAGTGAGCAAAGATATTGGTAACATTTGTAGGCAAATGTAATTGTTAACTAAAAATATCTAATTTTTCAAATCAGTGGGCCCCAAATTCTAGGAAACAAGAAATGGAGAGCAGATATTTAGTGGATTGTTAGGCATTGGGACAATACTTGTCAAATTCAGTACAGGAGAAAGATACTGTGTAACTTTAGATTTTAGGAGAAAAAAGAAATATGATTTAGAATGTATGCTAAAATGTTAAGAGTATAACTACGTCAGCAGAGGGAAAAAAAGGGAATGGCAGAAGGAATACCCAAAATAAGATGGTAGAAATATGTCAGCAATCACAATAAATATAAACCAATTAAAACCACCTATTAAAAGACAAACTAAAAGGGGTATAACAAAATGGAATGCAGAATGTTATGTACAGTGTGATGTTTATACAAAGCTTTAAAAATACTATATATTGTTTATGGACATGTACATCTGTAGTAAAATATAAAAATAGAGATGGGAAAAATACAACCAACTTCCAGACAGTTGTTATTTCTGTAGAAGGAGGAAGGGCAGGGAATGGGAGGGGGAGGGCTAGGAGGGGGCTTTGGGTGCATCTGCAATGCTTCGGTTCTTTGAAAAATGAGATCTGGGGAAAAAAATACTCGCATTTTTCAAACTGGAGCTGTAGGTACAAGCTATGTTGTCGCTATATTGCTTTTTTTTCTTTCTGTGTGTTTGAAATATTTTGTGATATGTTTCCACATTGGAAGGAGGGAGAAAGAGGTAAGGAAGGAAAGCAGGGAGGGAGGGAGGGTAGGAAGGATTAGGTTTGACATATGGAGCCCTGCAGACCACCTCTCCCAGATTTAGACAATTCCTAAAGATAATAAATAACTAGCCTTGTAGGCCTTTTATATTCAAGCCAATCCAGAGCCCAGAGCCCCAGTCTGTTCATTTTGGTGGGCTTTCACACTCTGCGTCACTATCCACAGGACCTAGTCAACTTAAATCCAGGTACCAGAAGACTGACAGACAGCCCTAAGCCCTTAAAGCCCAGGGAAGTTATCTGACCCAGCCAATCGCAAGCTGCTTACCCTGCCTCGCCAGATCCTTCCCATGGAAACCACAATTAAGGCTCTTGCCCACGTCTCCCCTCCCTCCCTCTGCTTCCTGGCAGACCCTAGGGCTTCCCTGTGCACCCTGCCTGGTGTGGCAGGCTTCCCACATCTAGGAGACTTCCAGGGTAAGCTCCTCCCTCCGTGACAGTCATTTCCTTATCTGCATGTGTTATTGTACCAGATAGAAACAAACAAACAAACCAGGTAACCAAAAGCAGGAAAAGGAAGGAAGGGAGGGAGGAATGAATATATGAAGATCAGCCCTATAGAACTTGACCAGAAATTGAGACCACAAACTCAGTTCATCCAGGGGCTGTCTCTTTCTTTTCTTTCTTTCATTCCTTTTTTTTTTTTTTTTAAGATTTTATTTATTTATTTGGTGGTGGGGAGCAGGAGCAGGGGCAGAGGGAGAAGCAGACTCTCCGCTGAGCAAGGAGCCTGATGAAGGACTCAACCCCAGGACCCTGGGATCATGACCTGAGCCAAAGGCAGATGCTTAACCGACTGAGCCACCCAGGCGTCCCCAGGGGCTGGCTCTTTCTACACAGGATTTTACTGCCCAGATATAGGCTTTCAAGGTAAATAAACCTCCTCTCTGCCTTAACATATGTTGTCTCTCAGCCCGGAACAGCTTCTCTTCCCTGATCTCCCCCACAGAACGAACTGCTCCCCCAGGCTTTTCCCTCAGTCCAACCCGAGGCTGGCTGGTCCACCTGTGATGCTGCACCTGATGGGCTCGAGAGACAGAGATGCTGTCCCACTTGCCTTCGGATCACCTGCCCTGGCAGGTGCAGACACGCCAGCCTGTACCATCCGTGCCCACACCGATGAGCCAAATGACAGTTACAGCCCTCAGAGGTGCAGAGAATGGCTTCCCCGTGTGAGAACTACAGAGGAAATGAGGAAAGACCACAAGCCCATGGGCACAGCAACAAGCAACATCCACCGTGGAAGCATGAACCAGCGCTGTGTCACAGGAGTGAGTTTCTAGATAACCCAAATGTACATCTTCCTAAGCCCAAACTTCCAAGTATTTTTGATGCACTCATTTTTTAAAGGCAATGCACATGTAGACACGCCTGCAGATTTGAAACACATTCTTATTCTTTACAATTCTTTCTCTTCCTCCCAAGAACTGCTTTTTTAAACTGCTAAGGTAACACATGCTTATGGAAAATTCCAACAATACAGTAGCGTATATATTGGTCAAGCGGGGAATGCAAGCTCCTCCCCGCCTCCCTTCCCTCCAATCTCGCTGTCCAGGAATAACCACGGCCCCTCCCCACTCTCCAAAATGAATGGTGCTACACGCAGCCCGGATGCTTTAGTCTGACCCCTCGGTGTGTGCAGGCTAGCCCTCTAAGCAGTTCAGTGAGGGAGGTGTGGTTCTTGCTCCCCAACTAACAGCCATGGTCAGCATGGGGACTGGAGCCTGGCTGTGTGGCTTTGAATCCTGGGTCTGCCATGGGTGGGCTCTGTGGGTGGGGACCGCTTTGCCTCTGTTCTTCTCTGTTCTCTGTGCTTCGGTTTCTCACTGCTAATCAGTGATGCCTGCTTGGTAGTAAGAATTCAATGAACAGACACGGGTCAGGAGCTAAGAACAGTGCCAGATACATAGAAACCCAATAAATTACCATTTCTGTCTTACGGATAAGCAAACGGAGGCTCAGAAAGCTTAAGGGGCTTAGCAAATCCAACGGATGATTACGACATCAAGTGTGGACCCACCAGGGGCGTGTGAAGTCCTCCCCCCACCGAAAGGCACGGGGCGTGGGGGTTATTCTGCCCCACCTTCCCCAAATGCTTGTTTAGTCATTAGGTCCTTGTCTGGCATTTTCCTTCCCCTCTCGCCCTCCAAGTCAGGTGATAAGCTGTCACTCCTTGCGGCTGTCTCCCCGCCTCCAGCAACCTGACACCAGCTCCCAAATGGCTGACAAGCTCTCAGCTGGGAACCCAGTGTGAGAACAGTGAACAAAACACGCACAAGCAGACACACGCAAAGCCCTAAGCAGAGCTCCCATTCAAAACTGAACAAGTCTTAACAAATGTCTTCCCTACCAGCCGCTCAGAGACCCGCAGGCTCCAGATGAGTTCCTGATTGCCCCCCCCCAGGACCTCAGCGAGGTGCTGATGTCTGAATAGATTTTCCGTAATTTTAAACAAAAGTTTCTGACCTTGGCATTTTTAAATGTCCCTGCTGTCCGCCTGCAGAGCCCTGCCTCCCAAGCCCAGACCGGGTGTGTTATTCGGAACACCCACCTTCCAGGCTTCCCCAGGAGCCACACCCCATTCCCATTCTGAAAGCGTCCCTGGGACCCAGGATCATCGCCAGGTGCCGGGCTGCATTTAAACAACTTCCCAACTCGCCACAATAAACCCTCTTCGGGATGGATGGTCGCAGACTGCCATCAGACGTGCACGTCTGAATACCAAACTGCTATGAATCAAAGGGAAGTCAACGTGTCCGGGGCCCCTACTCTGGACCCAATCCTGGGCCACCAACTAGGTGAGACCCAGGCCGCCCTCGGAGGAGGTGGGGTGTCTGGGGAGTGATGGGAAGCAGGGCACAGAGAAATAAAAGGCCGAGTGTGAAGCTCTGCGAGGCAGTCTAAAAGGTGACTGAGGATGTCTCCAGGACGGGGTCCACATGCAATTTGGGGAGAGGTGGGGACACAGCGTGCTTTGGGACCCCTAAGGCCTCTAAGACCTCTGATATCCGAGTCCCACTCGGAGCTCCCATGCTGTGTCTGTGCACAAGCTTCAGAAACACACTGTGGGCCACGCCAAAATACCAAGATTCAGCAGGAGTGACAAGGGACATGGGACTTTTCCGGCTTATTTTGCACCCGAGATAACTCGGGTTCCTAAACGGATTTCTTTGGCCTCCGTTCTCTGATTAGATCACCTCAAAACCATTACCTCTCCTCTGGTGAATGTGGGAGAACCAGATTATTTGTTACCCAAAAAAGGGTTCAGTAAAACAAGAGCTAAAGTCACAGCGGGGACAGACGGAGCGCAGGAGCGGTGGTGTCATTCACAGGGCTGTTCCTGTGAGGGAGGTTAAGGGAACGGTTGGTTAGGAACCAAGGCTGCAGGGCCCAACATACTTGGCAAACGGAGCCAACCAATGGGCAATGAGGGTCGGAAGGGTGGTGTGGCTGACAGGTGCTGGACCCTCCTGGAAGCACTGATTGCCAGCAAGACCTGGACTTGGAGCTAGAGCCCGGTGTCCAGTTTAGGTTCATTACCTTCCTGCAGGCCCCACGACCTGGAGCAGGCCCACTTCCCATTCCAAGTCTGGATTTCGGCATCTATAAAATGGGATGACATCCATCCCATCGAGTTGTTTAAAAGGAAAAAGGTAGATAAAAAGCTTAGCCCAGGGGTGCCTGGGTGGCTCACTTCGTTAAGCATCTGCCTTTGGCTTAGGTCATGAACCCGGGGTCCTGGGACTGAGTCCCCGCATCAGGCTCCCCGCTCAGCTGGGCGTGTGCTTCTCCCTCTGCCTCTCCCCCAGCTCATACACCCGCTCTCTCTCTCAAAAATAAATAAATAAAATCTTTAAAAACTATATTTTAGAAACTATAAATAAAAGCTTAACCCAGTCCCCAGGTAGCAAGCACTCCAAAAAAAAAAAAAAAAAATCACTGTTCTATCCCCTTGCCATCATTAAGAATTATGTCTTTCACTCATGTCAGAGGCCTGCATTCTCACAGCAGTCAGGTCTTGGAGCACACTGACCCTGTGACCCCAGTTCTCTGGTCTCAGACCTCGGGAAGGGCAACCACCTTTCTTCCACAAGCTCCCTCTCAATGGCTCAGTAACAAGGGCCCTCAGAAGGGGAGCCAGGCACAGCCTAATTACCGGTCTCATGCCTTCCTTATAATCTTGACTTTGTGGGGACTGTCTGATCACAGTAGCTGGGGGCTTGTGTGCGATATTTAATTAGGCAGATGAATGCATGTTGGAATGAAACAAAAGTATCTCGAACTTAATGGACTATTGTGTATCTTATCCCTAAAACGGTAACAAAGGATGCTTCCATCTGAAGAAAAAGAGTGCCTCCCCCTTCCCTCTTTTTCCCCAGCTGACATACAGTTAACAGGGTTCCTGCCTCACTATGGTGTTCTAGTGAATAAGCCATTGCTGACAACTACTTCCTTGAAGCCACCTGACGGATGGGATCCAGAAGAGAAGGGCCTGGAGCTGGGAGCACGGTGAGGAGGTGAGCACCAGGGCTCTGGCCTCATCTGTCCCCAGCTCCCAGACCCCAGGTCCTCCCCTTAAAGGGCTAGCTTTAGTTTAAGCCAACCTGGCTCTTCTTCCTGAAAATAGTTACTAGAACTTGTGCCCGTAGGACCAAGATTTGGAGGAGATTTATAAAATTAAACACGGTTTAAGATGGGATAATTAAACATAATAAAAACAATGTCCAGCTAAAGACGCATCCAGAAAGAGATATTAGTAAGTAACAGGATGATCTCAGAGGTCTTGTCGAGCTCTAAAATTCCATTATTTTAATTCTGGGCTGTAAAATGCCAACATTTACCCAAGTCAATAAACATCAAGAGACTGATATTTCATTGGAATCCAACTCTGATTTTTCAATATTGATTTTTGTGAAGTCAATTTTGGTTTAAAGTGCCTTTTTAAATTGGTGCTCCTGTGGTGTCAAATGTCAACATTTATTTTTCCAGAACTCTCCTTCCTACGGGGACTCTGGTCAGTGAATGAAGTTTTTGATACTTGGAGTTCCTGTTTTCCTTGCTTCTGAGGCAGAGTCCTGATTAATAGTGTGGGGTGTTTTTTTGTTTTGTTTTGTTTTCACCAAGCTTTGAGCTTCCTGTTAGTATATGAAAAGTAATTTCTACTCTATGTTTGCCCATCATGCAAAAAAAGCCAGGAGAGGTAGAGTGGAGTGGGGGAAGGAGGAAGGGTTCATTTGTCCTCTAATTGAAAGCTTCACAATGACCTCACCTGCAACTCACCATTCACTTGCTGTGTGACCTTGTGTTAGCCACTTACCCTCTCTGAGCTTTGTTAGGTTATTAACAAAATGAAAATGACACCTACTTTACAGAGAGGCTGGGAAAAACATACAAGATAGCTCATGCCAGCGTCCAGCCCAGAGGCTTGCCCACAAAGACTTTCAGCAAATGGAATTGCCCCTTGAATTATTTTCCTTCCACTGTTACATTTTTTTCAAATGTTCAAATCTACAGAAAATTGGAAAGAATAAGAATATTAACATCCATATACTTTTCATCTATTCACCAATCATTATTATTTTCCTACATCTCCTTCTTTATCTCTTTCTCTGGTTTTTGCCCCTAAATTATTTGAGTGTGGGTTGCAAACGTAAGACCACATTGGGATGTAGCTCCTAGAAATATGGATCCTCTCCCACATAACAGCATTCCCACGGTACACCTAAAAAAGTAATGTTCATAAAAAAATTATTTAAAATAGAATTTGTATTTAAAAATTCCCCATTGTCCCCAAAATGTCATTTTTGGTTTTAATTCCATTTTTTTTAATTTACACATTACATTTGGTTGTCAATTTCTCTTCGTCAATGTGCCCCCTTGATTTTTAAGTATAGGAACAAAGATACTCTCCAGAGCAAACAGGGACAAAAAGCAGGTGGTAATTTGGCAGAAGAGGCAAGAAGGAAACCTTGGAACTGGGTTCAACTCCTCTCCGAGCCACTGGCTCTCGGTGTCCTTGGGCCTGAAGCTTTCTACATATGTTTGTTGCATCATCTAGAATCAGGCCCTGAACCGGCCCAACTTGGGACCCATTATCAGTCCCATAGAGGGGATTGAGGCTTATGAACTTTCAAAGTCAAACAGAGCCTGGTCTGAATCTTCATTTCCTAGCGGCATGACTCTCAGCATTACTGTCTGCAAAATGGGTGTGCTAACACGAGTGTCTATCTCACAGGCACATAATTCATAAACAGAACCAAACATCATAATTTGTGTGGGGCGCTAGGCACAGCAGCTGGTATGCTGTAATGGCTCCATTTTTTAAAAAAATGATATTTTAGTTATCAATTTTCCAGAAATTATGGACTCTACAATCAAGGCTCTTATCTGCACAGCAACTGCCTTTGGCTTATGAAGGGTCCTTCACCATCGATGAAGCACTTTCTCTCTTATCTCCTATGGAATGCAGGCCGAGGAGGTGGCTACTTGGGGGACAGTTTGCCCCATTTCCAAATGGGAACCTGGAGGCTCAGAGAGGTTGAGCATATGGGCTGAAGTTACCCAGCCGGCTGCAGAACCTGGACTCAGAAGGGCCCCACCCCGTCTTGCGTTCCTGTTCTGAGCTCTTGCTCTGTCTCCACGGCACCAACACTGTGCATCCCTCCATCATTTCTGCCTTCAGAACACATATCTCATCTCATCTGAATGTCCAGTCAAACCTGGCCACCTGCTCTAGAACCGCGAAAAGGGGATTGTGCTCCTCTGAGCCTCCGTCTGCCAGCTGTGGGATGGGATGCAAAACCTCGGGTCCCGGTAGGACAGCTTCACAGAGTGGGAGTGACAGTGGTCACTTAGCTCCGGACCCCGGGGGCTGACTAAGGGCTCCTTCAGGAGCAATGTGTCCCTTTACGTGCAGGGCCAAAGAGTTAGCATGGAAGAGTAGGGTCCCTTCTCCCCAGCTTCATTTCAGAATCATAAACAACAAGAATCAAAGTCACTTTGAAAAATGGCTTTTCGTTGGTCATAATTTCCATTTCCTCAAAGAGGAGGCATAGTGTCCTAGGCAAAAATCAATGCTTCCCCATAATAACGTGCCTACAGAGATCCGGTGCTGAAAGCCTCATGGAGAAGGAATGGAAGCTTATCTGTAGGATACATCAGCCACATCAAGAATCTGAGAATCAATGCTTTATGGGCTTGCATTAAAAATGCACAATTTTTTAATCAAAATACAAAACAACTGACTCTAAGGTTTTAAGATGAAAACTGTGTCTTGCCACACACACACACACACACACACAGAAAAATGTCTACAGGCATCCCAAGTGAAAAACGTATCCTTTTATCAACCTAAATATTATAATTATCAGAGCACACTCCATGTTGCAAGAACCTAGTCACCCCTCCTCCATGGCACCAATAACATATGTATTTCACAGCCACCAAGTCAGAACCTCTAGCTGGGACAGAAAGGAGGGAATATTTGCTGAGTACCAGCCACACACCATGGTCTGGCAAGCTGCTAGAGAAATAAGGCTGAAGAACAGATTATTTCAGACCGTAGCACTCCAACACTTACGACCTTCCCCGTGGTGTCCTCCCTCACTTGGGGTCAAAGCCCTGGCAGTGACCCCCAGTCCTACATGGCCTGGCCCCAGTTAGGGTCTCTCTGACGTCCCCTCCCTTCATTTTCAGCCAGGCTGGCTTCTTCTCTGCTCTGAACACACACACACACACACACACACACACACACACACACACACACGCTACATCTGCATTCCTTCCCCAGGGCTACTGTGACAAATTACCACAACTGAGGGGCTGGAAAAAAGAGAAATGTATTCTCTCCAGCTCTGGAAGTCTGAAGTCTCAGTAGGGCCATGTCCTTTCATAAGGCTCTAGGGAGAATCTGTTCCATGCCTTTCTCTTACCTTCTGGGTGACAGCTGGCAATCCCTGACATTCCTGTTCCTGTGGATGGATCACTTTAATCTCTGCGTCTATGGTCACACACCAATCCCCTGCCCTTCTGTGTATCTCTCGCTGTGTCTCTTTTCCTCTCCTTACAGGACACCAGTCATAACAGATTAAGGGCATACCCTAATCCAATGTGATTTCATCTTAACTAATTACATCTGCAATGACTCTATTTCCAAATAAGGTCAATTCACAAATACTGGGGTGTTAGGACTTAACATATCTTTGGGGGGGCATAATTCAACCCATAATGCACAGTAAACCTCAAGGCCTTTGCAATTGCCATTCTCTGTGCCAAAAGCTCTTACCCCAGGCGTCTACACAGTTCACTCCATCATGCCCTTCAAGTCTTTGCTCAAACCCAGTCTTCTCCTGGTCATACTTACACTTGGAACTGGGTTTGACTCCCCTCCAAGCCACTGGCTCCGGGTGACCTTGGGCCTGAAGCTTCCTACATATGTTTGTTGCATCATCTAGAATCAGGCCCTGAACTGGCCCAACTTGGGACCCATTATCAGTCCCATGGAGGGGATTGAGGCTTATGAGCTTTCAAAGTCATACAGAGCCTGATCTGAATGCCCCTTTCCTAGCGGCATGACTCTCAGCATTACTGTCTACAAAATGGGTGTGCTAACATGAGTGTCTATCTCACAGGCACATAATTCATAATCAGAACCAAACATCATAATTTGTGTGGGGCGCTAGGCACCGCAGCTGGTACGCTGTCATGGCTCCATTTTTTTTAAAAAATGACATTTTAGTTATTAATTTTCCAGAAATTATGGACTCTACAATCACTTACACCATGTGAAATGGCAACACCACTACCCCTCACACGCTCTACATCCCACCTACGTGCTTTTTGTCCACATCACATAAATTCTGAATGTCGAAATCACTGTTTTTTTTTTCTCTGTCCTCATTAGAGTAGAATGTAAACTCCATGAGGGCAGAGATCCTTATCTGTTTGGTGAAATGTATCCCCCACACTGCGAACAGCACCGGTCGTGTCATGAGCACGTTATAAACACTTGTCGAATGCATGCATGGTCCAGGGTGAGGGAAGGTGGACACGAGAATGGAGCATGACACTACGGGGAGATGGGGGCTGGGAGGCATAGCACAGGCAACTGAGGCAAAATGGAGAAGGCAGTGGTCTGGCTCCAGCACCAGGAAGGGGTCAGAGGGGGCTTCCCGGAGAAGGTGATAGGCAAGCAGTATCAGGAAAGGCAAACAGAATAGTCAGGTGCTGGGCGTTGGGTAGGAAGGGAGACAGCAGAGGTGGGCATCCCACATGGGACACGCAGCGCCCCTAGAAAAGTGACACCACCACAGTCTCCCCCTCCTACTACTACTTCTGATATTTCCTGAGTGACTGTGGCCAGATGCTGGGTTTTTTGTTGTTGTTTTTTGTTTTTTGTTTTTGTTTTTAAAGAGAGAGAGTGTATGAGCAGTGGGGGTGGAGGCCGTAAAGAGAGAATCCCAAGCAACCTCCACACCCAGCGTGGAGCCCGACGCAGGGTCAGTCTCACAGCCCTGAGATCACGACCTGAGCTGAAATCAAGAGTCGGACACTTAAGCGATGCAGCCACCCAGGCGCCCCGCAGGTTTTCTTCTGAGCCCCTGTCTTAGCTCACCGATTCATCACAGCCAGTGAGGCAGGAGCCTGTATTAGTTTCCTACAGCTGCTGTAATAAACTGCAAGTTTCAGGCTATAAAACGACAGAAACGCATGGGTAGCTTACAGTTCTGGAGGTCTGGAGTCCAAATCCAGCCCTGCCGGGCTGCAGACAAGGCGCTGGCAGAGCTGCTGCCCTTCGGGGGCTCCAGGGGAGAACCGACTCCCTGCCTTTTCCAGCTGCTGGATGGAGGCCGCCTGCGCTCTTGGGCTCGTGGCCCCGTTTGCCCGCTGCAAAGCCAGCAGGGCAGCTTCTTCCACTCTGCTCTGACTCGGACCCCTCTGTCCACTTCCCTGTCTCCTGCTCTACCTGGACTCTCCTGCCTCCCTTCTAAGACCCCTTGGGGATGACATCAGACCCGCTGGATAATCCAGGACAGTCTTCCCACCTCCAGATCTTGAACTTCATCTCAACTGCCAAGTCCCTTCTGCCATGAAGGGTAAGCTTCACAGGTTCTGGGACCAGGACAAGGACATCTTGAGGGCCTTGTTACGCATTTTTCAGATGGGAACGCTGACGCCCTGGGCACCTCTGTAACTTCCCAGGCCCCAGGGGCCGGGGGGATAGAGGCTGAGCCAGGATTCAGAGGCAGGGTCTCTCCATAGGGGCCATGACCTCCTCCAGCCTGAGACAGCCTGGCAGGTACGCGGATCTGCAAGGAACGCCATGGGGCTGGGGAGCTGAGGATCCAGTGGGAACAGCAAAAAAGCAGGGGCAGCAGGGCAGGTGAGAATGAAGAGAGCCTGTGAGCCGGGAAGAAGCCAGGCTTTCTCCTGAGGGCGATGGGGAGCCCCAGTAAGGTTGGCCCCACCTTCAAATATCCCGGCACACATGAAGGACAGGCTGGCACAGCAAGGCGGGAGCCCACAGGTCTCAAGAGACGGGAGCTCAGCACGCGGGTGCTGGCCGAGCAAGGGAAGTAAGATACACCCTGACCCCCTCAGCCTGTGGTGCAACATGAACTTGGCCCCCACCAGGGCACTGGCGTCCTGCCCCACTTCCATGAAAGGTTGATATATTTGGCCAGAACTGTTAAAGAAAAAAACTTCAATTATCCTAATTGTTCAAATACTGTCTTCTAGTAGAAAAGAAATGAGATGTTAAACAAAAGGTGGGTGGGTGATTGCAACAAAGACAGAGTATGGGCGGGAGGCGGAGGGGGGAGTAAGAAAGTCACTGGGGAGGAGAGGGAGGGGGCAGAGAGGAGCCGCTGGGTGGCAGCTGGTGGAGAAAAGGGGAAGGCGAGAATGCCAAAGCTTGGGGGGAGGGGAGGCGCACCCTGAGAAGGGCAGGCCAGGCAAAGAACCCGAGCCAGTGCAGGGTGGCTTGCATTGATTTCCAGTGGGACCTTGAGCAAGAGCATTTCTCTCTCTAGGCCTCAGTTTCCCCATGTGTACGGGGGAATATGAGAGCAGAGGGATCTGCCTGACAACCCACAGGGTTTTCTGCAACACCTGTCTTCTCCTCCGGCACCTGGTCTGGCACTTCCCTGGAATCATCTGCCCCCACCCAGGAGGCACTGCCCTTTGTGAAACCAGGACCAGGAACCTGGTATTTCAGCCAGCATGCACTCGGGGCCAGGAGGAAAGGCTCCCAGCTGTGGCCCCACTGAGGGGGATGAAATCGAGCCCACACCCCAGTTGCTATGATGCACACTCACCAGTGGGACACCTGTGTTCTCCTGCACCCACCCCAACTTTCGTCACCACCCGTCTACTCAAGCAGGAAACCCCAGACCATCAACAACTCCCAGCCCAGGGCTCCAGATTGCTTGGGAGACCTAGGTGCCCATATTGTTCCTGTGGATCATCTTCCTCCTACCAGCAGCTCCCTGTCCTAAGACCCTGTGTGATCTACATGGAGCTGGGAGACCATGGGGCAGAGAAAAGGCAGGCTTGGCCAGCCACTTCCTCCTGGGGCAGTGGAGGGGGAACTTGGGGAGGGCCTGTGCCTTTCTCTGGGGTTGGCCATGGTGTCTCCCTTTACCAGGGTACGGAGAGAGTCAAACTCCTGTTTGATGACATGGGCTCAGAGGTTTCCCTGAATTTTTCAGATAGGTCCACAACCAGTTGGATCCTTGTTCTACTGACTCCATGGCCAGTCACAGTCCAGAGGAATGCATTTAGGCAACTATCTCCTTAATCATCAGAGCAACCCCGAGAGGGCAAGACCAGTTTATACCCATTTCACAGATGAAGAAACTGAGGCTCAGAGAGGTTTAATGGGCTTTCCAAAGAGCACACGATATGCAGTGACCTGGGTTCATAGCAAGTCCACCTTTCCCCAAAGCCTGCATAGGAACGTACCACCACTGAGGAAGACAGGACTCAGGAAACATTCCCTGCTAGCCAGAGAAGGGGAACTGCAGGTAAGGGGACCAGCCTGGGCAAAGCTCTGGAGAGAACCTGGAAAACATTATGCTGAGTGAAAGAGCCAATTACAAAGGACCCTAGAGCGTACACCTTCATCTACAGAGAATGTCCAGAATAGGCAAATCCATATGGACAGAAAGATTAGTGGTTGACAAGTGGGGGGAAATCGAGAGTGACTGGTAATGGGTTCGGGTTTCTTTTCAGGGTGATTAAAATGTTCCTAAATTGATTGTGGTGATGGTTGCACAACTCTGTGAGTATACCAATTACCACTGAACTATATTCTTTAAATGGCTGAATCATATGGTATGTGAATCATATCTGTTATTTTTTAAAAAAAGATATGGAAATGAGTCTGATCTCTGGTTTAGCTCAAGGTGAAATCTTAGTGAGGTAGTTAAGAGCCTGGGTTAAATTCCTGCTACTTGCTGTGTGATCTTGGACTAGTTGCTTAACCTCTCTGTTTCTCCATTTCCCTAGCTGTACAAGCCAGGTAACAATGCTCTTAGGATTATGAGGTTTGATTTTTTAAAAATATTTTATTTATTTATTTTAGAGAAACAGAGATCAAGCACGAGTGGGGGGAGGAGGGAGAGACAGAGGGGGAGAGAGAGAATCCCTTGCAGATTTTGCACTGTATGCGGAGCCCAATGCAGGGCTCAAACTCACGACCCTGAGATCATGACCTGAACTGAAATCGAGTCAGACACTTAACAAAATGAGCCACCCAGGAATCCCAAGATTTGATTTCAGTGATGTAAACACCTATATATTTTTTTAAAGATTTTATTTATTTATTTGACAGAGAGAGATCACAAGTAGATAGAGAGGCAGGTAGAGAGAGAGAGAGGGAAGCAGGCTCCCTGCTGAGCAGAGAGCCCGATGCGGGACTCGATCCCAGGACCCCGAGATCATGACCTGAGCCGAAGGCAGCGGCTTGAACCACTGAGCCACCCAGGCGCCCCGTAAACACCTATATTTAAAAAGGCCTGACTCATTACAAGTTCTAGACAAGTCCTTGCTCTTATTTTATTACCTGAAGAAACACCAAGCATGATGGCCCTTAGTCCCCTTTGCATGTCATATGTACAAAGCTTCCTATTCTGTCCTGTCCATCATGAAGTGACCTAAAATACTTTCTCTTTGGAGGGAGAGAAACAAGCATTCAGTCAGTCAGTAAGGATTCATTCTTGCCTATGGCTGGAACTTTTCTGGATTACCCTGGAGAGCTGAACCAGCAGAGAAGTTGCAAGGAAATGAATTCTAAGACATCACTGAGATCATCTTCCCTTGGGAATAAAGGAGAGAGGATGTGGGAACATACCGTATTTCAGTTTGAAATCCCTGTTCTTGAGTGAGGCAGCTGAGCAGAAAGGATGTAGGCACTGCCTTCAGGTAGATTAGCTTTAGCCCCTGACAGGCTGGGTTGGAGAGGTGGCCCCAGTTTCAGAGGTCCACATGAAGCTCTGAGCCCGCCTTTGCTCCCGGACTTTCTCCTTGAATAAGCAACTGAGATCAGAGGCCAAGATGTCAAGAAGCTGTGCTGCGGCTCATCAGCCTCATCCATCCCCGGAGGACACCTAGACCACTGGAAGCCCCCGCTCTGGGACCTAGGGAGGGACACCAGGAAGAAGAGCCTGGAAGCCCTGGCTGCCATGTCCAGGGTTTCAGCGCCACGAATGAGATAGAGTTGGGATAAGCTATTCCCCAGTCTCTTGTTCATTGTTCTGGCTAATGCAGGAATCATCTGGAACAATCATGTAGAAGTACTGCGTTCCAGAGGGCTTTGTAAGCTGCCCTCACCTGCAGGTCTGTTAGACTCATTATGAATACCTAACACTTGGAGAAGCTGCACAGGGAAAAGCTGTGCCCTGGAAGCTGCGACCACCTTGTCACACATCCACACAGGGCAGGTGACAGGGGCCCCCGTCAAGGATGTCTCGAAGCGGATGCAAGCACCAGCACGCCATCTGTGCCGTCCCCGCGGCCACTCTCCTTGGTTTCTGACCCTTCAGCAGTACCCCCGATGCAGAGCTCAGTCGACTAAGAAAATCACAAACCAAATGAGCCCAGCCCCTCTACGACAGCACAGAAAAAAATGGATTTTGACAAGAAGTTAACTTGCCCAAGGTCACGTGGCTCTTCGGGGTGGAGCATTGAGTCTTAAATCTGCGTGTTCAGTGGGGCCTGAAGTCAGACACTGGCAGCCAGACTTTCCGCTGAAAAAACTCTCACAAGACGTTTCATTTCCATGGACGATAGCCAAATGGCTTTTAATCCGATACGGACGCTTCTCAAACATGGAGAATTTTAGAAAAACATAGCTTTCCCTCCAGACCCTTAACAAGTACAAGTCGGAATAGATGCTTCAAAAAGTCACAAGATGTGAGACACGACAACAATAACCTGCACGGGTTTAGAATGATCCCACTCGGACCGAAGAATAAGCTGTTTTAATTTTAGCCCAATTTTACAGATGAAATGAGTTAGAGACCAGGCAAGCTTGAGAGAAGAAAGAACGAGAAGCCAGGGCTGCCCTCGAACTCAGGACTTTTGCCTTTACCCTGGTGTCCTAAAGCCACATGTTACAAAGATACACAAATTCTGAGAGGAAGGTAGCTAATCACCTAGGCAGCAGGCTAGCACTACCCCCCTCCAGAACCGCACCTGCCGAGGCCAGAGCCTTCTCTGGACATCTGCTGGGGTTTGACCAGCTCTGGAGCCCCGCTAGGCCGTGAAACCCTTGCATGTGCTGTGAAACTGCCCACTTCAAGTGGCAACACCTTTCTTTCTTTCTTCCTTATAGAAAAAGTATGGGCATTGCTATTTCAAAGTCTTGGGTTTTTTTAAGATTTTATTTATTTATTTGACGGACAGAGAGATCACAAGTAGGCAGAGAGGAAGGTAGAGAGAGGGGGGGAAGCAGACTCCCTGCTGAGCAGAGAGCCTGATGCAGGGCTCGATCCCAGGACCCTGAGATCATGACCTGAGCCAAAGGCAGAGGCTTAACCCACTGAGCCACCCAGGCGCCCCCAAAGGTTTTCTATTAGGTCTGCCACTGCACTTGACTTTTCCTCCAAGCAATCACACCTCACTCTGCTCTGTACGTGACCCGAAACTCACCTGAAAATGGAACTTGCCTTCACATACCACCTTGCCTCCAACACCTGTGCCAAGTACTGCTGGTGGTGTCTTTCCCCAAGAAGACAGGGCGAGAGTTTGCGGCATGATGGAGTGTGGGTTCCCCATCAGCCAACTTCTCTTACCTGCACATCTCCCAGCTTCCGCCTGCGCAAGTTGGGACACCCACATGTGTGCCCATATGTGCATGCATGTGTTCACACGCACACGTGTGCATGCACACACACACACATCTAAAGCTGCTTTGCCCTTAGCCCCATCTGCCTCCTTACAGAGGTCCTGCTCTTGTTAGAGTGGGGTGGAGCCCCTCTCCCCTCTGATTGCTGCTAAATTAGTTGCCGGATTTAAAACTGAGTCTAAGTCTGAGCCAAGAGTAAGAGCCCCAAGACTTCAGATCCTCACAAACCATTCTGGGCAAGGAAAGGGGTAATTCTTACCACTCGTGGTCCTGAACACTAGGGGTTCATCCAAACGGGACTGAAGAGCTGAGGTGTAATGAGCGAAGCAATTCATTCAGACCTGATAGGTCCATGTTTTCAAATGTACTCCAAAACAGTGGGGGCCTTCATTTATAAAGAGAGCATAGAGATTACTGGGCTCATGCTTTAATAAAGAATCATAATTTTCACAGAAAAGACTAGAAGTGATCAGACGATGAGCCTAAAATTTCTTCTTGCTCTCCTTCGTACCTATGATGATTCTGATCATTAATATGAGCAAGCACATTTGCTGCTGGGAGCTCCTCAAATTACAAGCAATTTTCTTTTCCTCAAGAGCAGATACTAGAAACCAGCCTGAAGGGGGTGGCTGTCCTTTCCCGCACACCCCTGATGTTTCAACTCTCTGTCCCCGGGTGTTTGGAACAGTCACAGTGGACACTGGTGGGCTCCTACCGGGCATTCATCTTCTCTCCCCTGATAGACCCAGAGTTGCATTTGGACTCACCACTCCCCCATGGGGGAGTGGCCAATGTTGTGCATGGTCCTGGACTGATCTAAACCATTTTCCTGGATCCTGACTGATGCAGGAGGAAGCCAATCAGAACACCCAGGTCCCTGAAGGACTCTGCTTGCAAAATGTGGGCCACTGAACTATGAAAAAAAAGTTTCTTTTAGTTAGAGGACAGGACCCCATTATGACTCGAGTGGGCCTAGGTATTTTTGCTTTCCTGGGCCTTCCACAATGAACAAACAGATGTGTGTGTGTATGTATGCGCGCATGCGCGCGTGCACTAAAAATTGCATTTAAGGCTGCATTGATATAAAGACTGCATGATTACTATTACATATCAACACATCTTCTCCAGTGTACAAGTCCTCTTCCTCTTATTTTCCAAAAGAGTAAATCCTGGGGCGCCTGGGTGGCTCAGTGGATTAAGCCGCTGCCTTCGGCTCAGGTCATGATCTCAGGGTCCTGGGATCGAGCCCCGCATCGGGCTCTCTGCTCCGCTCCGCAGGGAGCCTGCTTCCTCCTCTCTCTCTGCCTGCCTCTCTGCCTACCTATGATCTCTCTCTCTGTCAAATAAATAAATAAAATCTTTAAAAAAAAAAAAAAGAGTAAATCCTTTTGTGGGCTTCTGAAAGGCACCAGGCTTACTGTACCTCAGAGATAAGTTGGCCCAGTTACAGGATTGAGTGGACACTCAGTGCCCTCCCCTACCCTGGACTTCTCATTGGAGCCCACAGATTTCCTAATGGCTTATGCCACTCTGAGTGGCTTTTTCATTCCTGGCAGCCAGGAGTATCCAGATTCCCTGGAGCAAGGGCCAGGGAGAACTGCTGGATGAGAAGCACTCAGAGAAGGCGGGTGCGGCCAAATCTGAAATCAGACATTGGTTCAAATACCCGTAACACTAATCTTCCTGAGTCTCAACTTTCAAATCTGTAAAATGGGGATAACACCACCTACTAGACAAGGTCACTCGATGAGAGATGCACCTTGCACAGAGTGGGTGTTCGAGCCATGGCTGGGCTTACTGCGAGATACCTGCTTCCACTAGGACCAACGTTTGGCCGTGGGTATCCGACAACAGGTAACTGGCATGAACATCATGGGGCCAACAGCATCTTGAGTAGGAGTAAGGCGGGGTGGGCACCAACACACAAATACTTTTAAACTATAGATCATGGCAACTGCCAGCCACATGTGGCTGACATCTAAATTTAAATGAATTCAGATTAAATGAAATTAAAAATTCAGTTACTAGGTTGCACTAGCCCCATTTCACTCACTCACTGGCCATATGTAGGTAGTGGCTAGCATTTCAGACAAAGCAGCTGGAGAACCACTCCACTGCCCACCGTTCCACCCGCCACCACAGACAGTTCTGTGGTCCGGCAACGTTGTAGGACAGATACGCCACCATTAAGTGCTAGGCTCATATAAAAACTATCAAAATCTGACCGAGTAGATTCCCAATTCAGAGACACTTCATCAACTTCCATGTTGTGTTTACACACTTAGGGAAAAAGCAGCACAGGACAAAAAGAGTCAAAAAATCTGTATTCAAGTCTCGATTCTCACGCTTCCCGGCTGTGTAATCCTGGAAGAAACAACTTACCTTTCCATTAGCTAACGCATTCACTCAATATTTCTTACATGTCTACTATGCACCCGTAACTCTATTTTCTACCCCCTGGGGATAAAGCAGGTGGCGGAGCGGACAGATGTCCCTGCCCTTGTGGAGCTTACCTTCTGCAAGATTCTAGCAAATGCTACATATTCATCTTGGTAATGAAATTAATGATACTATGATTCACACATGACATTAATGGAGCCCCCTCTCTCTCTTTTGGTTACTTAGAGTATCACTTTGATTTTGAAAGAAGCGGGCCCCCTAACTTTTACCTTCCTCCCAAATATAGATCTCAACTAAGAATTCTTTAAACTTGTGCACGGTTTCAGTTACATCATAAAACCAGACTTCCCTCTGACATTTGAATCTAATTCAAGAAAAAGATCTGATTTCAGCAGCTTTTAGTCCAGACTTTAGAAAAAATTAATTATGCATGCATTCAACTAGCAATGAGCAAACTTGATAATTTAGGCAGTTTAGCAATTGGATTGAAATTTTACAGCTAATTTAAAGTACTCCACACTACTGACTTCAGACTTGAGGTTATGAAGCTGAATTAGCCTGGACAAGAGCAATTACTCAGCACTTTCGGCACACATGGCCTTGACTGACTTTTAGGCAACTGCTCACACCCAACCACAGTTGGCTGGATGCTAGGATGCCTGGGGGTCCATGTATACCAGACCGAGTTTGCGTTATGTTCTCTGAAGCAAGGCTGGGCCCTATTGATCCTCGTCTCCCCCAACTTGACAAAAGTCACGGCGCAATCCACAAATGAATGCAGTGAGTCCTAGTAGAAAGATCATAATGATTTATGGCTGTGTGACTTTAGGCAAGCTACTTAACCTCTCTGAGCCCATTTCTTCATCTGCAAAATGGAAATAATGATAATACCTTCAGGGCAGTTGTGAAGACGTAAAGATCTGGCACATAATGGGTGCTCAACATATGTACCTCCTTGTCTTATTCAGTGTGGCTGTTTTAAAACATGGCACCCAAACTCCAGACATACCTCCCCTTCAGAGGTGATGTCCAGGTCCCCTCTCCTTAGATCTGAGCGCACTTGTGACTGCTCTGATCAATAAAGTACAGGGAGAGTGAGGCTACATGAGCTCCAAGACTAGGTCATACACATCATGCAGCTGTCCCCTGGATTCTGTCTTGCCATCTCAGGACGCTCCCTCTCAAAACCACATGCTGGGGACCGCACAGGGAGGCTGTGTGTAGGTCCTCTGGTCAAGGGTCTCAGCTAAGCTCAGCCCAAGTCAACTCAGCTTCGCCCGTCTTCCCAAATCACAGAGCAGGACAACCCACCCTTGCTGCAGACTATCTGATGTCCTGCCCCACAGGATAATATAACAAAGTGGTGGCGGCTTTGCCCTGGTGTTGGGGATGGTTCATTACAAGCAATAAGCAACTGAAACATTCAGTAGGCATCTCTCCCTCAACACTCACCGGGCCCTTTCTGCATGCACAAGAATGCGGGGAGCTCTGGAGAGCCTCTGGTAGTGCACCGGCGAGTGGTGAAACCTCACTGCAAACAACTAGTGGTGCACTGGTAAATGCTGATAAACACCTGGAGGGTAGGCGGAAGCTCTGGCTCGCCGTGCTGGCCGATGTCCATGGTGTGAACACCCTCATCGGTGCCAATTCTGAGCTACTGATGTGAAAAATTCCTGAGAGCTTAGCATGAGCTCTTACGAGCTGGCTCCCCAACGCCGTCAGAGCACTCAGTCTAGGGTGGGCAGTGCTAGGACAAAGACAGCAGAAACGGCCGGGGCGAGGGGGATTCCACGTGGTTGAGGTAATGGCCTCCATTTTTGTTCAGAACTCCCAATATCGCCTCCAAGAGACGATAAAGAACAAGAAGAACAAATAAGACGTGCACCTTCACGACAACTAGAAGACAGGGAGTCCCGCAGACTTCTAATTTTCTGGAAGTAGAAAAACAAACTAAGTTTCAGGGACAGCGAATGCCCAGACCAAGAGCAGTACAGGGCAAACTGTGTAGAGAGGAGAGAGGAACTAGTAGCCAGTGCAAAGCTGATGGAAAATCATCCTAGGAGAAGAAAGCCCACCCTAAGTAAGAAACTCGGAAAACAAATGCCACGAGACCCTCCCACCTACCACAGGGAATGGACTTACAAGGGGGCGGTGCAGGGAGGCGGGTGGTGAAAGGCAACGCTTGGGGGTAAGAGGAAGAAGCGTGGTAGAAAAGAAAAGCACCCTGGGCAGTCACAAACTGGAGGGGAAAAGAAGCGAGAGAGGAATCTAGAATCTTTACCAAAAAAAAAAAAAAAAAATAGAAAAGTCAAAGGATGTGTAACCTCTCCCCTCTACTTCCCATCAAAAGAAAAAAAAAAAAAAACATCAGGTACAGGGGCCGAGTCTCCCCAAGGCCAATACTGTCCCCTCTATAAAAGGAGGCTGTGTCCAGGTCTAAACTTAGATGAGTCCATATTTTATATCTAGCATAACCTATAGGAAGCCAGGCTTTCCTCCGAATGTGTAGCATTCTGGGTTTGCATGGGGTTTCCTAGGAGCAGAGCTTGCCTAAGGGCTAAGAGACGATCCAGCAAGGGAGCAGGGAAACTGGGACAGGCCCAGAGGAAAAGTAGAGGTACCATTGAGCTGCTCACTGCTGTGGGTAACTGAGGAATTATTACAATGCTTCTCCAAAGGAGGGAGACTAAGGGATCTATCCTGCATTGGTCCAGCTGTTCCCAGAAGCAGATGTCAGGAAAGGATTAGGTGTGCAAGAGATTAATGGGGAAACACTGTGAGAAAATGAGCCAGAAGCCAAGGTTGCTGGGAGAGCATCGGACCACAGTGTGGGTCTGACCTGAGTCCAGGCAGAGGACAAGTGGGAAGGGTGGTCAGCATTCATGTATAGGGGTGCTCAGCAAGGTAGATGGGTACTCCTCGAGCCAACCATCCATCAGAGGGAGGGACCCGCCCTAGTGTCCCCACTCAGCTTAGTACAGGCTCGGAGCAGTCCATGGGAGGCACGGTCTCAGCATGAAAGTGGTAAAGGATTTCAGAAGGCAGCAGCTGGAGCTCTGGGCAGTTATACTCACCACTCCTGGGGCAGGAGGCAGGGGTGACTTTCCATAGCTGCCACGTGGAAACCCAGACAGGGACCCAGAGAAGTGCTGCGGGGCCTTGTGGGGGAAGCCCATCAGCATACAGAAGACTGCAGCTAACCTCAGGGGTGCCGAGGGCTTGTGGGACAAGGGGAAAAGCAGCAGCCCAGCTCCCAAGTCCTAGGTCCTAGGTCCTCCCAGCTCCTAGGTCCTCTGCCCTGGACCCTGGATAGAAACATTATTCCCACTACTTCCATCTGTACACGTGGGAGGCCTGACCAATAACAACACGAGACTTCCTGGGGTATGGCATTAGAAGGGGAGTACACAGCCCAGGTAGAACGTTTTATACCTATTGTTAATAGGTTGAGATAGTGTTCCCCCAAAATTCATGTCCACCTAGGACCTCAGAATGTGACCTTATTTGGAAAAATAGGTCTTTGCAGATATAGATGGTTGAGGATTTTGAGAACACATCTTGGATTTAGGGTGGGCCCGAAATCCAATGACTGGTGTCCTCATAAGAAGAGAAGGCACAGGGATGCCTGGGTGGCTCAGTTGGTTAAGCAGCTGCCTTCGGCTCAGGTCATGGTCCCAGCATCCTGGGATCGAGTCCCACGGTGGGCTCCTTGCTCAGCAGGGAGCCGGCTTCTCCCTCTGCCTCTGCCTGCCACTGTCTGCCTGTGCTCCCTCTCTCTGACAAATAAATAAAATCTTAAAAAAAAAAAAAAAGAAGAAGAAGAAGAGAAGGCACAGGGAGACCCATGAGGAAGGAGGCTACCAGAGCACCGATGCAGAGATCGCCGTGATAGGACCACAAGCCAAAGGACAGACGGAGTCACCAGAAGCTGGAAGACGCAAAGAGCCTCCTGCAGAGGCTTCATAGTAAACACGGCGCTGCTGACACTTAACTCTGTGGTTGCAGCCCCCAGAGCCGTGACACGACAGAGTTCAGTGGTTGCGAGCTATCCTGTTTGTGGCCATGAGTTAGGGCAGCCCTAGGAAACTCAGACCAACAAATGAATAACAAACTACTGTTAGCAAAAATAAGAGTAAATTAGTGAAAATAAAATAATAAACTAATAATTCTAAGCCCATCAAAAATGCAGACATCACAGAGGTGGCGGAAGAAAAGCCCAACCAGAGAAGGGGTGACTCTCAGCGGCCGACCCCGTGGCAGCCACACCTCTCAGCCTCTGTCAGACTCCCCGCCAGGCTCCTCCAGCTTCTGCTGCAACACCTCCAGGGCTGGGGAACTTGCCACCATACGAGGAAGCCTCTTCGTTTCTGGCAGCTCTGACAGTCAAAGCCCTGCCTTAGAAATATTTGCCTTGGGGCGCCTGGGTGGCTCAGTGGGTTAAAGCCTCTGCCTTCGGCTCAGGTCATGGTCCCCAGTCCTGTGAAGGAGCCCCGCATCGGTCTCTCTGCCCAACAGAGAGCTTCCTCCTCTCTCTCTGCCTGCCTCTCTGCCTACTTGTGATCTCTGTCTGTCAAATAAATAAATAAAATCTTAAAAAAAAAAAAAAAAAGAAATATTTGCCTCCCTGTGATCCCACCGCTTCCAGCCCGGCTTTGTCCCCTAGCCCCCATACCCAAACCACTCCTGACAAGGCATCTCCTACTTAAATCTCCCTCCTGCCGGCTCCTGGCTCCCCGGCCCCAGTTCCTTTAAGGAATAATGTCACTTACTCGAAATACAACAATGAACCAGAATATGCAAATCATCTTATCAGCTGTACTCTATAAAGACAATCTTTCCCTGATTAGCATACAGCTCTGTCTCTATTTTCATCAGGGATTCACAGAGCTGGCACACCCAGGGCTTCTGGCAAGCACAGGGCATTTGAGGACAGCCACTGAGGCTGGGAGGGCTCACCAGGCCACGTTCAGGGGGAGAGAACTGCAAGAGTGGTCCCTTCATTCCGCATACAACTAGAGAGGGACCCCTTTGTACCACAGTCTGCAGTGGGGTGGGGTGGGCAGGGAGGAGGCCAAGGTGAGCACAGACAGGCTGGAAGGCAGAGAATGGAGGAAACTGTCATCAAGTCACTCCCAGAACAACAGTGTGGGAGACAGAGCCAGAAATACTCTCTAGAACTCTCAGCCTAACTCAACTGTCATACTCTAACTTAAACAAAGGGGAAGGTTCACACAAGAGGCAAGAGGTGTGACTGCATTCTGGAGTGAAATCAGGACAGGCTTCCAGGAGGAGGCATCTGAAGGTTGGGCCTTTAATTCAGATGCGGCAACCAAAATAAAAGGGACAGACCCAGCTGAAGGAACAGCTAAGCGAAGATGGGAAGATGGCATGAACCCTCAGGCAATGTTTGGGGAATGCAGACCAATCTAGTGTGGCTGGAATAGAGAGATTACGGCCAATATTTGAAAGAAGCGGAGATGAGAGAAGTCCCAAATGGTCTTAGACTGGATAAAGAGTTGTTTTATTGAGCTCTACTTCCCATGAAACCGAGCATTTATGGTGGATCATAAACTTTAGTGTGTGTAGGAAACCGCCTGTGTGGCGGCATGCTTAGCATCCAGACCCCACCCCCCTGTACCATGCCCCCCGTACCCCACTCCCCTGCATACCCCACCATGGCCCTAGTCTGACTGTGTGGGGTGGAGAGGAGCCTGGGTCCACATCAGAAATATGCTCCAGTCATGATTCCGTGGCAGGAGGGGGCAAACCTCACTTAGGAAGCAGCCTTGGGTTCCCAGCTTTTTTCATTATGGAAAACACCACAGGTGGCCTGGCAGCATATTAGGTTATCCAGAAAGGCTGGCAACTGAAGTTCCTATGGAAAGTTGCACCAGGGAAAGAAAACCAATTTCAATTCCCCATCAAGATGTCTGTTGAAAACGAAAGGCCAAGAATGTATCAGAAATTACTTCTGTGGGCAGAGCAGTGACTTGTGGGGGAGCCGGCCCTCTCCCTGACACGCAGACTCCCCTGAGGTCCTTGGGTCCTTTTAGGGGGAACACAGAGTTGAGCCCCAAAATTGCTCAGGAAATTGAGGCACACCCCAGAGAGAGGTCATTGCCTCACGAAGGACATTTCATTTAGTTTTTGAAAAGAAAAAAAAAAAATTGGGAAGCCAACGAATTTTAGGAGCCAAGTATCTCAGCGGTGAAAGATCCTTTAGGCCAATCCACCAACCACTGCTAAAACGTCTCCTTCGGATACCTAGCTCAGGGTGACCATAAATGCGGAGTCCCAGGCCCTCCACGGGAGACTATGATGCAGTGGGTCTGGGGTAGGGTCCTGGGGAATCTGGTGGGTGGTGAGGGACATTTGGAAACACTGCTCTAACTTGCCTGGCCTCTGCTTACACACCTCTAAGGACAGGGAGCTCCTTCCCTTCACAGGCGACCCATTCCAAATGTAAAAAGCGGTGTCCGTTAAAGATATCTAACATTGACCTGAAAAGGTCTTCCTATGCCCAGTGCTCCCAACTCCCCATCGTTGCACTGACGCCGCATAAATCCAATCCTTCGGTGGCAGGCAACCCAGTGGGAAGGTCAAATCCACACGCAGGAATGGCCTACTGACCCTGCGTATACTGAATGTGGAAAGGAATGGCGCGAGGGCTGCTCTGAGGACATTTTACACCCCTCCCTCCATTTTTCTGGTGCTCCCTCACTTCCACTATTTTTTTTAAGATTTATTTATTTATTTATTTATTTGACAGACAGAGATCACAAGTAGGCAGAGAGGCAGGCAGGGGGAAGGGGAGAGCAGGCTCCCCCCTGAGCAGAGAGCCCGATGCGGGGCTTGATCCCAGAACCCTGAGATCGTGACCTAAGCCGAAGGCAGAGGCTTAACCCACTGAGCTACCCAGGCGCCCCTCACTTCCTAGACGGTGCACTTCTTAAAGGAAAGGAGAGAATAACAATGTTAATGAAAATGCCCACTTACTGGACGCTTACTGAAATAACGCCTCCCCTGCCAAGGATGTCCATATCCTGACCCTCAGCCTGCGAGTACAGCAGGTTCCATAGCGAAGGAGGACCAGGTTCCAGATAAAACTGTGGTTGCTAATTAGCTGACCTTAAAAGAGGGAGATTATCCTAAATTATCCAGGTGGATCCGATGTAATCACAAGGGTCCTTAAAAGCGGGGTGGGGGGGGGAGTGGCAGGGCAGAAGAGTGAGTGCTGGAGTGATATCCCATGGAAAAGACCTGCTAACATGTTGACTTCATCCCAGTGACATTCTTGCTGGGCTTGTGTCCTCCAAAACTGTAAGATAATAAATCCGTGTTGTTTTAAGCCACTAAATTTGTGGCAATCTGTGAAAGCCACAATAGAAATCTAATACACTAATACCCTCGGCCTCTGCCCAGGGCACAGACACCGAGGCTGCCGGGAGCACTGTGCCTACGGCGTCTCAAAACAGTGTCCTGCCTGGCAAGCCTTCCCACTCCTCGCCATCCAGCAATCACGACAGAAACATGCCATGTTCACACCAATTATCCATGGTGTGTGCTGACACCTGTCTCCGCCTTGCACGTGTGGACTGACCTGTATCATCACACCTTTGAGGATGGCTGCCAGGAGATGGGCACTGCCCGAGGATGGACGTTAGGGACCCAGTGCCCTCTCCCTCGCCCCCGGGGAGAGGAGAAAGAGCACAGCTGATCAGGGACACACTTCTTCTACAAATACAACTCAATTAACCTGGCATCAATTTCAGCCTCCTATCCCACTGTCCCTCTCACACATACATAAGCAGGAAAAACATTTTCAAATACAAGACCCACTTATGATGACTCCAGAAAATCCTGGTTTCCCACACCCTGCTTTAGAGACAGTTCACACCTGCCCCCTTCCTGACCCAGAAGTCCTGCCGCCCACCTGCGGCGTCAGTGTCTCTGTTGCCGGCGGCTCCCTCTGAGGGTCCCGGTGGCCCCATTAAAAACAGGCTTGCCTCCGAGGTGCCCTGATGATCAGGGACCTGCCCGGCTGGGCTTGGCAAAAACCAGGCACTTCCTTCCCAGCCAGAAAAAGACGCACCACCTGCAAGGGGCTGTAGGCTCCCTGGATTCTAATCTCTCTTCCTCACAATCCCCTCGATTGTACGGAAAAAGGACTCTTGGCCAAAATCCCCCTCATTTCAACATTTAAGACTTACATGGTACTTGAATACTTTTTAAAGTTTTGGACCTTTGGAAAGACAACCACATGCATACAAAATATTTCCACCATTAGATACTGATTTTTCGCAAAACAGCCAGAAGGCCCCTTGCTAAGAGCCCACCCAGGACCTCATTCACCTTTGGATCGGGTGCATCTCGGGCATCCAGTGGGAGCCGAACCAAACTGAACCAAATCCGCTAACGTCACTGGGGCCTGGGGACAGAACACGGACTCTGTTAGTCCCAGACACCACGAGCCTTGCCTTGCTGCCTACGCTAAGCTGCTAACTACCCACACAGAGGAAAGCCACCCCCAGCACAGAGGGGCAGACTATCCTCATTTTCTCCTCGTCCTCTAAAGTTCAAGTACCCCTCTTCCACAAAACTGCCCTGAAGTGCCCCTCGCTGCGTCAGAATCTGTCACTCCTTGAGCGATGCTGAGGGACCACAGACAGAGCAGTCCTACCATGTTTCAGATACTGGGCATATAAGGAGTGTGAGAGATGTCCTCAGGGCAGGGGAAGGTGCAACAGGCAGACACAGGTCACCCTAGACTTTGAGCAAGCTGTGCTTTGGAAGCCCAGGGGAGAGAGAAGTCTACCCCACTGGAGAAGAGGGAGGGCAAGAATGCATCCTGGAAGGCTTCCTGGAGGCAGTTCCATCTGAGTGGAGTGGGTACTACACAGGCTATGCAAGGCAGAAGAACCCCACTGCAGAGACTCAGAGGTTCTGTGACACGGCAGGATGCCTGAGGGAATCACTAGCAGATCAGTAAGCTTGACACATGGGATTTGGAGCAAGATAGACTGAGCTTGACCAAGTTACTCTACTTTGAAAGGCTCAGTTTCCTCATCTGTAAAATGAATGTCTTAAGGCCTCCCTCCTCAGTGACTCTCATACCTTACACACTTAAGAGTACCCTGGAGGTCTTACTAAAATGCAGATTCTTGGGCTCTCCTCCTCTTCCCTCCACCCCTGCACAAACACAGCATCTGAATTAGTAGGTCTGGGATGGAACCCAGCAATCTGCTGTAATATACAACACACACACACCCATACCCCACAACACTACACCACATCGCACATACCACAAACATGTATATACACATACCTACACACACCAGAAACACACACGTGCCACACATACCACAGACACACAGGTACCATACCACAGACATATACACATACCTCACACACACACGCGCACACTACATATACCAGAAACACACACATTCCACAAACATGCATACCCACACATACCAGAAACACATACACACACACCACACCACACAACACATACCACAAACACACAGTCGCACACACAATTTTGATGGGAGGGACCAGATCCAGGAATGCATAAAAGAGCAACTGAATTATTGTAAGACTGAAATTATCCAATGTAAATAAAGCAACTACTATGCACTTGACCATCACTGGCACTCAACAAGTTACTTCCACTTCCTTCCTCTTTGTTTGTAAAAATCGCAGCCAAATCTTTTTTAAGATTTTATTTATTTATTTGAGAAAGGGACAGAGAGAGCATAAACCTGAGTGGGGGGAGGGGAAAAGGCAGAGGGAGAAGCAGGCTCCCCGCTGAGCAGTGAGCCTGAACAACACCCCCCCATCCTGAGCTGAAGGCAGACTTGCTTAATCGACTGAGTCACCCAGGCGCCCATTCATTGCCAAATTTTAACAGAGCAGAGACTCCCTTGTGCCTTCATTTTAGCTGGAGCCACTCTGATATGTTTCTGTGCGTTTCCGTGTCTGCTGTCTCCAACAAGACCAGGAGCCTCTCAGGGGCAGGCACCAAATTAGCTTCATCAGCCCCCAGTGGGCCCTAGCCAGGTAAGTGTTTTGTGAACGGAAGGCCAGAAGGCAGCCCTCCTCGGCCTCTTAGCCTGGCAGTGTTAATTATGTAGCAAGTAGGTCTATGGGCTGGGGGGTCCCGACAGCCTCACTGGTGAGAAGAGTGGCTCGGTGAGGAGTGGTCAGAACGGAATCCATCAGGAAGCAAGCCTCCTCCAACACACCTGCTTCCCACTTTCAGCGGCCCTGGGCGCACTAAGTGTGGGCTGGCTCACCATTCAACAAGGTCTTTAGGACTCTCACACCGGAATCGTATTAATGAAAGTTTTATGCCCTGATAAATAGTTCATGAGGAGCCACGGAAGGTGATGGCCCCACCCTCCATCCAGGGAGCCAACCTGGGGGCCCCCTGCCTCTTTGTCTCCTTTCTCTGTCCTCACATCCAATTAGCCACCAAAGCCCACTGCCTCCGCCATCTGCTCCCGCCTCTCCATCCCCAGCGCCGGCCCTAACGGACACCCTGCGGCTTCTCACCTGGACCACGGCAACGGGTTCAAATCCGCTCTCCGTGTCCCTTCCAGCCCATCCCCACACTGTCCCAATAATCATCCAGAAGCCCAGGGAGGAACTGATCATACCCTTACTCAAAAGCCTTCAACGGCTCCTCACGGCTCCGGAACTAAGGGGCAAATATTTAGGCCTGACATTCAGGCTCCTCTGAGGTCTGGTCTAACGTAACTCTCCCTCGTCTCCCACTACTCTGATCCCTCTGCCTCTCTAGCCCAGCGAACGACAGATCCCCACCCTATTAGTAAGACATCACATTAATTTCGCGGGTCCTGACCAGGCATTTTTAATAAAACAGAATAGACTATGAAATACAAGAAGTTTCCATTTCATGAAGACTCTGTTTTGGGGGGTGTGCGTTTGTGTAGGTGTGAGCGTACTGGATCTCACTGTAAAATGCACATCAGACCATCGATCACCGATAAAAAGGTTTGAAAAGGGCTGTGCAGACCACCCCGAAGTCACTGCTTCTCTTCTCTGTTCTGGGCTCTTTGTTTCCCCTCCACTTCTCCTGCACAGTCTCCTCTGGCCCTCTGCCCCAGCCACCTCCGTGCACCCCAGACCTACTCACTCATCCGCACCATCTCAGCTGGCTTCCCCCAGAAGAGCCTGACACAAGGATGTTTCTCTGGGAGGTGACCCCAAAAAGCACCAGTAAGGAAAAGGAGACGGGAAAGAGAAAAGGAACCAGAACAATCCAGGATGCTCTATGGCAGTTTTCCACTGTGGGCACCTGGGCTCGGTCCACTGGGGGCTCTGGGGGGTGAGGGAGCTGGGACATTCATCCACCCCCTCCTGCCAGTCATCCCTGCAAGATCCTGCAGGTGGTGGTGGTCAAGGCCACATGGGTGGGGGGGGCCAGAGGGTCTGAAAGCTATTGATGAAGCAGTGACAAAGATGGACAGAAGTCATTTTCAACATGAAATCTGACCTTACACTCTGCCCATCCTACACACACACACACACACACACACACACACACACACGGGCATCACGGTTCCACTTCTGTAGCAGTCATTCCCTTTTCTGCCTTTATTCTGGAACTTCATTGATATAAAAATTTTAATAGAGCAGAGACTCCATTCTGCCTTTATTTTAGTCGGAGCCCCTTTTGATAATCCTGTATGTTCCCCCCACCAAGACGGTGAGCTTCTTGGAGGGATCTAATTAGCTCAATACTCATGCCCTCTTCTCCCTGGTAACAAAGCCCATATTTTCCTCGGGGAACACCCTTCCTCTGCTCTCAGTCCCTGGGAGCCATTGCATCCCTGTGGCCACAGTGACAGGGGCAGAGCTGGGCACCAACCTCAAGTCGCAATCCGGGGACGTGCGTTTGCTCTGTTGGTTAAAAGAGCCCTTGTTGCTGAGAGCAGCTCGCTGCCATCTTCCCACCAAGAGGAGAAAGGCTACCAGAGAATGTAGCCAACACAGAATCAAAAGCGGGGGGAAGAGGGGAACCAGGTCTTTATGCCCGGTCTGAGCTGCCGCAGCTGCCTTCCTCAAAGCTTCTAAAAGATCCTGTTCCCTCTCCATCAATTCTTTCTTTCCCCTGAAGTTAGCCTGAACAGTGTTTCGATTACTTTTAACCCTGACTGCCTTCCATGGCAGCCCGCCTTCTGTCCTTCCCCACACTGTCACCCGGGGACCTCGACATGGCCGGCACTGGTAGGGGAAAGAAGGGGTCCAGCGAGAGGAGAGGTGGAGGGCCACCCAAACACCTGTCCCAGGTTACCGCGGTTCCCAGCCGCCAGCAGGCAGAGACACGCTGCCACCGGCCCCAGTCATGACCCTGACCTCCAAAACAGAGGCGGTCAACTGTTACAGACAGAGTGTGGGCAGAAAGAGCAGAAAGGACTAGGCTGTGGGAAAGGAGGCCAGAAACAGAAGCGTGTCTGGGGTGCTTGGGGCAGTCTAAAAGGACCCCTGGGTGCTAACCTGGGGACCTCAGAACTTGCCAGCATATTAACCCAGATTCAGCTCCAGTGAGGCCCCTAGCAATACGGTTTGTCAGAGCTGGGGGACTTAGGGACATCCTGCCCAGTCCTAATGAGGGGCAGAGACTGGCCCGAGGTTCCTCAACAAGCTGCTGGCATTGTTGGAACAAGAGGCCAGGCTGGTGCTCTTCCCACCGCCCGGGGCTGGAGCGACAAGAAGGTGGTCCGGTTCCTTCCATTACAGCTGTTGGGTTGCTGGAGAGCATCTCCAAACCTTCCACCCCTCTCACTGCCATCAGCCCCCCAGGAGGATTTTGTCCACTGCGAATTCTCCTGTGCTCAGGAGACCAGAGTGACTGAGTCCTCACCCCACCCTTGGCTCTAAATGCCCCTCCCCGTCTGTAAAAGTCACGATCCCTAGCCCTGCCCGGGACCAGGGGCAGTGTGGCCAAGACGTTTCTAGTTAAAATGAGTACAGTTCCTTTGGGAAGCTAAGTTACCGCAACCAAGCCTGCCTATTTAGCATCACAGAACCTTAACTCACAAGGAAAATGGTCCTAAGAATAGCAGCGAAGCTAGTGTTACTTAGCACTTTCTTCATGCCAGGCACCGCAGGGTTCAAGCACTTCGCATGGACCAACCCCTTCAGTCCCCAACTCCACTGAGGTGGGTATGGTCATCTCCATTCTACAGAGGAGGACGCAGAGGCACAGAAAGGTTCAATGGCAAGCCAGGAGGGGAGACCAGGCAGTCCAGCTCCAGGGTCCCCATGGAGGACCACCGTGCAACACCGCCTCTGTGCAGAAAAGGGTGAACAGAGCAGGCCTGAGACCACAGTCCGAGAAAGGACTGCAGCAAAAATGGATTTCAGGAGGGTCCCCACCACCTTCAGAACAGATGAGGGTGGCTCAGTGTGCCCAAACCATACGGACACCAGGGTGTATGCTGCACACCTGCTTTCCTTCTGGGACCCTGGAGGTGGGCTCTGTGCTAGGCAGAGGGACCCCAGGTGACTGGCCCCCAAGGGAAACCCTGGGCACGGAGTCCCTAATGAGCTTCCCTGATAGATGGCATTTCACGTGTCGTCACTAACCATGGGTGAGCCACTACTGGGAGAGGCTCTCGGCCCCTCTTCCTGGTTTCCTCTGGACCTCGCACCATGTGCCTTCCTCTTTTGCTGACCTCGCGTTATCTCCTTTCACCATAAAAAAAAAAAAAAAAATCATAGCTGCGAGCACCATAGTATGCTGAGTCCTGGGAGTCCTCTCAGCGAGTCACAGAACCTGGAGGTGGTCCTGAGGACACCACACATCCTCAAAAACCCTCAAGCTAATCATCTGAAAGAACATCATATTAAGTTGTGACTCGGCTGGCCTTGGGTGACATCGTTCTCTGGCTCCTATTTCTATGGTACCTAAGACTCTCTCTCCGGTACTGCAATGTGGCCTGAAGTGTACTGCCGGGCGCTGGGCTAGCACATGGTCCCAAGGTTGGTAGGGTTCTCTGAGGGGTAACCCCCAAGAGGAACTTCCCACACCCATCCTGGCCTTGTAGGGCATCCAAAACCGGCCCTCGGCCATCAGTCATACCAGCAATATTGTTTCACAGATAGGAAAACTAAGGCTCAGAATGGTTGTGTGACCTACTCAAGGACTAGAGTCTAGGTCTCTCTCTATTTTAAAGATTTTTTTATTTATCTGAGTATGTGTGTGTATGTGAGGGAGAGAGAGAGAGAGAGGGCTGGTGGGCAAAGGGAGAGGGAGAGATCCCTTCAGCAGACTCCTCTCTGAGCATGAAGCAGGGCTCCATCCCACGACCCTGGGAAACATGACCTGAGCCGAAACCAAGAATTGCGCCACCCAGGTGCCCCCAAGGTCTCTTGACTTCCTGTCCAGGGACCACCCATGATCTGTCCCAGGCACAATGGAGAGAAGAGGCAGAGAGAACATTTTGTGCAATATAAGGAGTAATACCCCTCCTGTAATAGGGAGTACTCCTCACGCACTGAGCAAACACAGGTAATGTACTGGGATGCTAGAGGAATCAGACACAGCCCCTGTCCTATGGAGTTCACATCTAGGAAAAGGCTTTATTTAAGGGACGGAGTTCCCCGTCACCGGGAACGTCAAATAGAGGCCAGGAGGCTGCCTGGGGGGGAACCCCTGCCTTCTAGCACCTGACACAGGGACTCAGGAAGTTTATGTGAAGCTGCTAATGCCAGATAAGCATCTCTCAGGCCCGCCGTACTCTTTCTCCAACTCCCCCCGGCTCAACAGTTCTGCTCCAGAGAAAGCCAGCCCCGGAAATGTGCGCGCAGCCAGCAGAGAATACACAGTGGGCTTTGCAAACAGATGGCCCCAAGTTAGATCTCAGCTCCCCCCACTCTAGCTCTGGGATTCTGGCAAGGGCCATAAGCCCTCTGACCCTCAGCTTCCTCATCTGTGAATGACGGGGGGGGGGGGGGGGGGGCGGGGAGAATGCGTGAAATCCGCGCCTGGCCACGTGCCTGGCACCGGGCAGGAGTGTCGTGAAATTTGTGCCCTACCCCCCTCGACGCCCAGAGTGCTGGATGTGCCAATTTTATGAATAGGCCACCTACTTTCCCTTCTTCACGTCACCAACAGGAGGGAGAATTAGGTTAATTACACTGAGAAGAAAGACAAGAGGGTAATAAGGTCTCTAATCCCATCGTTTGTTCACAAGTTAAATAAATGTAAAAAGTTCTTACCTAAATGATGTTAAAATGTGTGACCTCATTACCCCGGGTGCTGGCCATGGTGTGGGGCTTAGCCACGGAGAAGGAGATCTTGGCTGCTCAAGAACCAATTCACTTACATAAGAATGAATGCACGCCAATATACAACTATTTCCCCAAGTCCCCTTCCCGACTCTGTCCTTATTTAGGTATTTATAATCATGCACGATGTGCTTCTCCCGCCTGGGAGCATACTCACAGCACCTTCATGCCTGCCACATTTGGGGGGCGGGTACACTATGTACTTGAGACCACCCTTCCAGGCCTCATTCTGAGCCAGGTACCTCTCCCCTCTGCCAATGAGTGGTCAGGGACTAGACCAGGGGTTCTCAAACCCAGCTTACTTAACATTGTAATCAGGCCTCACCCACCTACCTCTAGAAGGGGGACCTTGGAAAGCCGCACTTTTTATGACTCCCAGAATAGACTATCTTTACATTCCTCTGGGATTGATAGCCCACCTTTTGGACGACCCCAGAGATTTGCTACCTGGGAACAATCGTAATCATTTCCCAATTTCTAGGCATCTGAATTATTTTCCATTTTCTTAAGCATGACCCTTTTTAAATAGGTCGTGCCGGCCCTCATTTTTCCTCACTCATGAGCATCCACAGAAAACACAGAGCCCAAAGGAAAATCCACATCCTAAAAAGTCCATTAAAAAAAAAAAATGATGGATGTCTCGGAATCCAGGTCAGTTTCAAAGGTAGATTTCTCCTGATTCATCTCTCAGTGACGACAGGACAGGGCTGGTAGATTTGATTTAGACCTAACTGATTTAACTCTCCAGTCAGGAGGGCTCAATTTGACCAATTTTTCTCTAACAAAAGATGTGTTCTTTTTTCAGTGATATAACCTTAAGTCTTCCTTTAGAGCCCAGAGGCAAATGTAGCTTTCTTCTTTGTTTAAAAAAAAAAAAAAAAATCATGACTTTATTAACATCCAAGCACCCTGGAATGTCAAGGCTGGAAAGGCCTAGTGTTCACCCAGGGTGACCCCGTAAGATCCTGAAGAGGCAGTGACCTTCTGAAGTCTGGCTGACAGTTTGGGGCTCATCGGAAGGAAGATGGTGCTCTGGACACCGAATGGGCAGGGCCTCTCCCACCACTCCACCCTGCTTCCAGCTGGATTCATGGTCCTTCAAAGGAATCTCAAGGCTACAAGAGAACCCCCCCCCCCGCCCCACCCACACTGCTGAGGGTTTTCCTTTTACCCGAAACTAACGAAAGCTTTCCTCTCAATTCACAAGTTCAGACACTCAGGTTTCAGACACTTAGAAATAAGTCTCTCGGTTTCAGAGCACCCCCACAATGAAAACGTGTATCTATTTCATGCCTAGGGTGTGGTGGGCTTAATGACGTTCTTCTCCGTTTTCCAAAATCATGTGTTGTTTAAAAAATAAGTCTAAACCTTACAACCACAAAAACACATGAAAGCTCGTGGGACGGGAACATCAGGGGGCTATCAAAAAACAAAAGGAAAAAAAAAAGCAGCCACTTACCCAGATTCATTTTTTCTAAACACTAGGACAATCTATTTTGGATATTTTCTCCAACACTAAGCTTTCATATTCATGCTAACAAAGGCCCTGGGGTGATTCATATGTCTGGATCTACACTGACTTCAGTGAGGGCTTGGGGAGGGGCGGTGTCCTCTCCCCTTGGATATTCCCAGAATATTATTCTCTTCTGGAAGATAATCAGGTGTGGTCTTGCAATCATTCCTCTGTTGACTTCAATTTTCATCCATGCTTTCTATTGTGTTTTTTATTAATTTTTCACATGTGTAGGTCTTGTTTCCCCAAGAATCAAAATAATGACCTCCTTTTGGCTAGCTCACCCCCTCACTTGAGTACCAAAGTAGCAAGGGCCTGGGAGAGCATCTTGTTCCACACATGCTAACTGGGTGACCCAGGATGAGTGAGTCAACCCCTCCTTAACCTGTTCCCCCATCTTCAAAATAGAGGTTAAAAGAATACTACTTACCTCACAGGGTTAACTCGGTTGGTGCTTTTTAAGTACCTAGAATTGTGCTTGGAACAGAATAAGTACAATATAATTGATACATTTTAAAATACTTTTACCAGCCCAAAAGTTAATGAGGTCATCAGCAAAATCCCAGATAGTGGGGAACACTACAGGACAAATGACCCAGTTTCATTAACAAATAAATTGCAAGGAGGAAAAAAAAAAAAAAAGAACAGAAGGAGGGAGACAAAGGAGGAACATACTGATTAAAAGATATTTTCAGAGTTATTCCTACATTCCTGTTCAAAGCAGCATTATTCACGATAGCTGGAAGGTGTAGGCAAGCCAAGTGTTCACCAATGGATGGAAAAACAAGATGTGGTATACAAATACAATGGAACATTACTCAACCTTAAAAAGAAATGAAATTCTGATGCAAGCTACGATGTAGATGAGCCATGATGACGTGGTACATGAAATAAGCCACGCACAAAAGACAAATTCTGCAGTATTCTACTTTAACGAGGTACCTAGAGTATTTGAATTCATAGAGACAGAAAGTAGAATGGTGGCTGAGATGCGTTCCCCATTTTTCCCCAGAAATACATCATAAATAGCTTCCTTTATAGCTCAGAGACAGAGCCTTCTTCTTTGTTAAGGAGAAAAATTCATAATTTTATTACCATCCAAGCATCCTGGAATGCCAAAGCTGGAAAGGCCATGTGGTCACCCAGTTTGACCTCAAAAGATCCCAAAGAGGCGGTGATCTTCTGAAGTCCCAGGGAGGGGGTACAGAACAGAGTTTCGGTTTAGGATAATGAAAAAGTTCTGCAGATGGATGAGGCTGATGGCAACACAGCAATGGACACATACTTAATGCCTCTGGTCTGCACACTGAAAAACGGCTGAAACAGTAAATGTAATGTTACATATATTTTACTGCAATTTTTTTTTAATATTTTGTTTATTTATTTGACAGAGAGCGAGATCACAAGTAGGCAGAGAGGCAGGCAGAGAGAGAGGGAAGCAGGCTCCCCGCTGAGCAGACAGCCCGATGTGGGGCTCGATCCCAGGACCCTGAGATCATGACCCGAGCTAAAGGCAGAGGCTTTAACCCACTGAGCCACCCAGGTGCCCTTTTTACCGCAATTCTTTAAAGAGAACTTAAAAATATATCCAATCACAACACGTGGACCCGCTTCAAAATAAATTTTAAAATGTGTGATGTTTATGAGACAACTGGAAATGTGAATCCTGAATGGATATTTTAGGATATTAAGGAATTAGTGTTGATTTTTTAAGATGTGATCATGGTTTTTAAGAGCCCTTGTCTTTTGGAGCTAAACAAAGACATTGTACAAATGAAATGGGGTAAGCTGTGAGATGAGCTTCAGGATAATAAGGGAGGGGGAGAAGTGGATGGGGACACTCATAAAATAGGACGGGCCACAAGGCGATAATTGTCGACGCTGTGTAATGGGTACATGGGGCTCTTTAAACCATTCCGTCCACTGTATGTTTGTAAGTTTCCATCATAAAATAAGGTCAAAGCGTTTCTTATCATTAGGGAAAGAGCTCTTCCATTATGTGCATTATCTCTGTTCTCAATGGCCTAGAACGGTTCCTGGCACACCATGGCTGTGGGGTAACTGCTCTTATCCCAGACCTCAGGAGGATGAAAGGCCCCGATCTTCCCTCCAATCTTCCCTCTGCACTCTCCGCTCCAACGCAGACCTTCCCACTGCTCATCCATTTAAGGGGTGACAGGAGTCAACAACCTCACGGTTGGAGAGCACTTTTCAGCTGAATTCACCTCATTTTGGAGATGAGGACCCGAGTCCCTAAGAGTTTAGTGAGTCTCTCTTGTCAGCGAGCCACAGAATCAGGACGAAAACCCGATCTATGGCTACAGAGCCGTCCTGTCTCCCCCGCGCCAAGCAGCCGCCTTCTTCCTGCTCCCAAACACAAAGCCTTGACTTTTCTGCCCTGCTGTCCTTCAAGGCGACCCCAGAACCCACTTCCTAGCAATCTTCCTCAGTGAGGCTAAAGCCTTTCCCCTAGTATTTCCCAGGCGAGCGGGAATTCTGTCTCCCCTTCCAGGTTTACTTTTGAAGCCATGGGTCCTCTCCTGGGCACTGCACGTTAGAAGAGCCACCACCAGGTGGCCTTCCCAGGTGGCCCTGAGGTCTGAACCGTCAGGCTTTCCAGTCCTGTTCCCTAGGAGCCTGGGGTTCTCAGCGCGGGCTGCACATTCACCCACGGGGGAGATCTGAAGATCACCAAGGCCAGAGCCCCAGCTCCAGAGATACTGACCTAATTGGTCTGGGCTGGCCCCAGGCATCCTGGTTTTTTTGTTTTTGTTTTTTTAAAAACTCCTCAGCTGTTCTAAAGCGCAGCCAAGGTTTCTGATACAGCCTCGGGGATGACGGGATCGTTTCCTCTAATCCACTAGTTTCTCCACCTACAAAAGGGACTCTTCAGCTTTTTTAAATAAATGGCTGAAATAAAGTTACCATTGGCATAAACGTGACGCATAAATGGAATGCACAGTAAATACTGTTGGAAAAAATGATGAAATTAGACCAAGATTTAAAGAAAGCAAGTTTTGAGGTCCCTAGGTAGAAGGAAGCGTCTTCCACCTCCACTGCCTCTCCCCTTTTCTGTCCCAGCGCTAAAAGAAGAAACTTCTAACTTTTCTCTCTGGACGTTAATTCAAAAGCCACCAGGATATGATATCATCCCTCTGTCCCTGGGGGCCATTAGCACAGCCTCTCTCCTCCATGCCTAAGGGAACCCCCACCCAGGACATTCCAGTGTGGACGCGAGAACATGGGCACACGCGTACCTGCACACACACACCCTCACCTATCTCCTTGTCCCAACAGCTAGGCCGAGGACATAGAAAATACTAGTCTGCAGCATCATAAATAGTCAAAACTATCTTTCTTCTAGTCGGAAGGAAGGTGGACCCACACACAACGCCTCCCTTTGGTCATGGAGAAACGGAGCCCTAACACAGCCAGGTGCATGCATGGGGAATGCCAAGTATGAAGCCCTTCTCCTGCATTCTGTATTCCCGTCTCATCCACAGGGAAGCAGAGGCTCGGAGGGATTATGTCGCTTGCTCAAGGTCACACAGCTCATCCATGACTGCCCTGCGTCTTACATTCTGGTTTGCAGCCTCTAAATTCAGTGGGCTCTCCATCGTACAGCCATAACCATCCCTCTCCCGTGCCCAAGCGTGCGTGCGGCCGCCCCCCACCCCCAACACACACACCCCTGCAGTTGCCGGAGAGAGCAGACCCATGGAGCCCTGGTAGGTGTTCACAACTAGCAGAAGCACCTGCCAGTGCCCATTGTCTGCCAGGCCCCGTGGACACAGAGCTGAGCACCGGTTGGGTGCCCCTGTTCCCGGTCCCCTGCCGCAGAGGCACGGCTCCATCGCCACGCTTCTCGCCTCCAACACGGTGATCTGTCTCAATAGGTGAGCTCTGAGCGCCACAAGAGGGAGGAAGAAGATTCTTTTTGGCATTTATTCACTCAACCAATATTTATGGTGTGCTCTCTATATGCTAGACAGGGCGTACGCCAGGGTGTGCAAACACGGAGCGTACATACCTGGGGCGCAAATGGGCATTATTAGTCCAGGAGTTACATGAACGCACAGTTACAGGTTGAAGAGAGCCAGGGCAAAGCACAGGTCCTTAGAGAACACAGAGCAAAGTGAGAAGCACCTGACCAGAAGGGTCAAGGAAGACACCCTGAGGAAGAGGGGTCAGAACTGAGCTCTGACAGATGTGTTGGGGTTTGCTAGAAGGGGGAGCGGTGCATGAAGAGGAACCATGTAGCATGTACAGACACGAAAGACAGCACAGAGGCTGGAGTGCTGAGAGCGAGGGAACCTTGGTAGGAGATAAGAACGGTGATGTGCACGGGGACCGGTCCATGCAGGACCTTCAAGGTGAGGTTAAGGATGGTGGTCTTTATCCGAGTGGCCACGTGAGCCACTGGTTGGGGGCAGGAGGGGAGTCCTATGCAAGGAGGTGATAGATAGATTTCCATTCTGAAAATCTTATCGGGCTGCAATGTAGGGAATGGAGTGAGAGTGGGTCGAAGTGGTTAGAGGCAGACAGCAGCTCAGCTCAGTCCCCGGAGAGCTGCGTGATGGCCTGGAGTAGGGCAGTGGCAGGAAGGAGGGAACTGAACAAATCTGAGAGATATCGAGGACGGATACGGCGGAGAGGACGAAGGGGTGTGAAGGATGACCTCTAGCCTCCAGCCTGCAGACACAGATGGATGGTGAGGCCAGACACCAGGAAGGGGACCCTGAAAGGAAACCTGAGCCAGGCAGCAGAGACCGAATTGCTGCGATCACATCTGACAGGCTCCATCACCGGGCTCAGCCCAGCCCTGTGTTGCCGTCTTATTAGGAAGAGAAGAAAAAACAGTTGAGCTGATATTTTGAGTAATAAGTGGGCAAGTACTTCAACATTTAATTTATATGTCAGTAGTTTCAAAACTCATTTTAAAACCTTCCTATAATCTTACTGGGTTTACGTACACTGACATTATAACACCCAAATTATTTCTGATCTAAAAATAACCACCCCGTATGTTGCTTTGCCTAAAAAAGTGTTGAGAGAAATTATTGGCAAGGAATGTTTTCCCATTGCCAAAGAACAGTAAGCCAATTACCAGTTATGCCTCAACTCCTTTCATCCATTCTTAAGAAAACCTATCAGATGAGAGAGATGTGTTGCTGGAATGCATTTCGGAATAAGCGTGTCCCAGCAGGAGGGCAGAGCACTGCGAAGTGATTGTAGAAACATGAAATGTGGGGAGATTCAGACAAGAAACAGTCAACAGTTGAGAGGTCTGTTAACAGGTAGGTGGAAGGGGGGCCTGGCAAGAGCAAGCAGTTCTTGGATTCTGGATCATGGGCTGCAAACTTGGTAGTTCTTGGGCCTTATCTGTCCTTAAAATATCTCCTGTTTGTCCTGTACGAAACTATTTTTTTAAAAAAACTGAGCCAACATTTAAAAAACCCAAATTTCTGGGGTGCCTGGGTGGCACAGTTGATTAGGCGACCAGCTCTTGGTTCCAGCTCAGGTCATGATCTCAAGGCCGTGTGATCGAGCCCCACGTCAGGCTCTGCGCTCAGCATGGAGTCCACTTGGGGTTCTCCCCCTCTCCTTCTGCCCCACCTCTCCATGCATTCATGCCCTCTCTCTCTCTCTCTCAAATAAATAAATAAATCTTTTTAAAATTCCAAATTTCTGACTTTTCTGGAAACATCAGTAGTGGATCTGACCATCTGGGCCACCTTCCCAGTAACAACTGCCTGAAGCGGAGTAACCACTGCCCTTCAGATGGGCAGGGCTCTCCCATCCATCCCCATGACCACCCATGTTTCCCCAACAGTAAGTGTCCGCTGACACTGATCACTGTTCTTGCAAAGCTGCTGCTTTTCTACAGTGAAGAAATATTTTTCTATACCCATGTCTTTATTAAAAGTGGGAAAACAAAACATAAACCAAGAAGACAGCATGTTTCCAAGAAAAATAGAGACAGCATATTTCTCAACAGAATTAAAAACTCCTCCAACAGGTGCAATTCACAAAGCATGTCTGTGTCGATTTCTCTTATCCCTGCTCTCCTCATTCATTTTTATTATCTGCCCAGTGCGTGCCTGTTAGCCCCCGTATGGTCTTGAATTTGCAACCTTTCAAGGCACTGAGGCCCCAGCTCAGGCATTCAGATACAAAGGAGGGACCCAGTTCTAGGGCAAGGGGATATGAAAGAGACATGACCATGAAAGAGACCAGTGATGAGTAATGAGAACCAGGATCCAGGGTAAGGGCCAACTCAGCCAATTTATGGATGGTTCTGACCATGACAGTCACAACCACCATTACTAATCACTGACTGTGTAGTAAGCACTATGCTAGGTGTTTACATATGTTCACTTTAACCCATTCTACAGAGGAGAAGCCTGAGGCTCAGAGAGGTTAGTCACTCATCCAGTCAAGTGACTAATCTCGGGGGAAATGAGGATTCAAACTCCAAACCCAGGATCCACCACCCGTGGTTCTTCCACTGGAGATGCACATCGGAATCACCAAGGGAGATATTTGGAAATACACAGGCCTGTCCCCCCTCCCCCACCCAGCGGCTCCAACTCACCAAGTCTGAGTGCAAAGCTCTTTGCTTGCAAGCCCGCCAGGTGTTCTGAAGGCACAGCCTTGGTGGAGAACCTTGGGCCTCCTAGCTCAGCGAATGAATGCTGACGTGACTTGGCTAACACAAGCAGAACAGGCTAATTCTTCCCCTAGCTGGTGTCCCCAGGACCTGCCTCATAGCAGCCTCTTCACGGGCAGACAAGTGCTTGTTTCAATCCATCACTCTGTCAACCCGACAAAGGGAGGACTAGCATCTGTCACACAAAGAGCCACTCTTTCTTCCACGAGACACCCTAAAAGTGGCTCTTCCAAGCAACCGGCAACAGTACCCTTTGGGGCTATGGGTACACAAAGGGCACTTTGTTCCGGTGATACGGAGGGAAGAAGCCCTGGTTAAGGGACAGGGGGCAACATCTGGCTTGATGAATGCCACGTGCTAACAGCTGGCTCATAGTCATCACAAGCCACACACGTTCAAGTTGAGAGACCCCCAAAGGCAATCTATTCTCCTTCTGGGCAAAAGACTGTAAATCTGGTCACACCAAAAACTCATTCTATTACAGCTTCAGAGGTGGTGGTATCTCAGCCAGAAAAAACTAGGATACTTCTCTTGGGCAGCTGGATATTTTAGGTATTATAGAGGATGTCTATGTTCTTGTATTGGCCACTAGGAAGCACAGAACCAGACTTCCAATTCACATCTAGCAATCGCGCAAGACCCTCTATACACATTTCTCTGTACTCGTTTTATTTCCCCCTTCATCTTGTGATCTTTCCTTTAGTATCCCTTCTGATTCTCCAATTGATCTATTTGCGTCAAACCATTACGCTATGGAAATTTTCATCAGTCTTTTTTGTTCGTCTTACATTTTTAACATTGTTTTATTCACTGCAGAAAATGAAAAGATACAGATCAAGGGTCAGCAAGCCTTTTCTGTAAGAACCAGATAGTAAATATTTTAGTATTTTGCAGACCATATGGTCTCTGTCATATATATATATTTTAACAACCCCTTTAAAAATGTAAAACCATTCTGAGCTTGCAGGCTTTAAAAAAAAAAGGTGCTATAGTTTATCGACTTCTGATATAGATTAAGAACCAGACCATACCTTACGAGAAATAACTACTATTCAAATTATGGTGCATATCCTTTAAGACATTTTTATATGCATATTTTAATGGGCTTGAGATTATATTATAAATACTACTTTGTGACCTGTATTTTTCATTCAACAGTAAGACATTAATATTTTCCTATGCTGAAAATAGATACAGAAAGTATTATACAGATATAGCAATATTTATTCAACCAATCCTCTCTCCTTGAATATTTAGGTGGTTCCTGTTTTTCATTATTATAGATTATACTCCAATCATTACCTTAGGATATAGCCCTGGAAATGTTATTTCTAGATCAAAGAAGATGCACAGTTTAAAGTCCTTTGATAAATATTCTCAGATTACTCACCAGAAAAGTTATACCAATTTACACAATATTCCCACCAGCAGCACGAGAATACATATTTCCTTAATCTTTACCAACTATGGGAATCAGCTTTTTTTTTTTATCTTTGCCAACATCCTAGGTAACAGCAGTATCTTACTGCTTTAATTTTCTTTGATAGCTAACATACAGACGTATAACGAGGGTATATATGTTGAACTGCATTTGTATGATATTTATTCTTTGGTCAATTTCTTGTCCAGGCCTGAACTAGTTTCCTACTGCTGCTGTAACAAATCACCACCAACTTCGTGGTCTAGAACAACCCCTATTTATTCTCTTATCATTCTGGAGACAGAAATCCAAAATTGCCTAGGACTGAAGACAAGACATGGCCAGGGCTGGGTCCTTCTGGAGCCTCTAGAGAGCATTTCTCAGCTCCTAGAAGCACCTGTGTGCCTTGCTCATGGACCCGTCCTTCACCACTCAAATTTCTTGATTCTGTTGTCACCTATCCTACTACTCTGGTCTCTGCCTCCTTCTTAACAAGGTCTTCCATGATTACATCACACCCACTTGCCTAATCCCAGAGAACCTCCCTGTCAACATGGTAACTGATTATATATCTTCCAAGTTCTTCTTGCCATATACAGTAACATTCACATGTTCAAGTTGGGAGGGGGCATCTCTGGGCAGGGGCATTATTAAGCCTTCACAGTGGGTCTTTTGTCCATTGGAGTATTCATCTCCTTATTTTTTCTTTTGTATATTCAGATATTTCTACCATCATAGTGAATGATGGTACACTGTCCAGATCTCCCCTTCAGGACAACTTCCACGATGGTGAAGTGGAATGGGATATTAGGAGGGACAATGCTGCAAGCGTTTGAGAGGTTTGGGGGGAGGAGGAACTATAAGGAGCTTAGGATGAGACGGCTGCCAGTGGGTACGATCAGTATGCTGGAGGAAGATGAAGAGAGGCTTGACAGTGATTCATCACCAATTTAAGTGGGAAGATCAGAGGCCTTCCTCGGGAACATACAAAGATACTCGCCTCTCCTGCAGGTGAAGCACTGAAAAAGCAGAGCCTCAGACCCAAGACTCATATAAAAGGGTAATGGAGCTACAGGAAGGCTGCATGCTCAACCCTGATAATCGGCCATGCCTAAGTCAGGGCTCTGATTGGGAAAATAGGCCATCAGACTTGGAGAGGAGACATCAGGAGCGTGCACTTGAAAATTTGAATCCCCAATTCTCCTGAGCCCTCTGAGCCTACAGTCGCGACCCACTGCTCCCCACGATAGACTTAAATAAGATCCAGAAACAACAGCGTGTACGCTCCTGCTCAGAGTTCCTCCCCATCTCCCTTCTTGATCACCAGACCAAAAACAAGAGTCAAGTCACAACACAGCCTGGACAGAGGCCCTGGTCCTGCTGAGGCATGATAAGTAACATATGCCAGGGGCTGCAGGACCCAGGCAGTATGTACACAGGAACGAGGATATGATGTATGAGCCTGGATTCTGAGGGAGGTGGACCAAGGTGGGGTGGGGGGACACTAAGCTGCTTAGAAGAGACTTTATCAGCATGGGAGGACCCTCCCATGAAACAGGATCTAATGCCCTGGCAAGCACCCTAAGAGGTGTTACCACACTGGCTCTTAGAAAGCTTGGCTCCCACTAAGCAGAAATGTCAGAGTCTCACGAGGACAGTGGAAGAAGGGATCAGAAAGCTCAGGGAAGAGAGCATCTGAGAGCAGCTATGCTGCCAAAGCCAGAAAACCTACAGGGGCCATGCTCTGTAGGGGCAGGTGGGGAGGCACTTGTCACAGGGGCCCACCGACATCAAGATGCTCAGTGGTGGCCCTCCTCTGTAGGCAGGACTGATGGCAGGAAATGCTGATATAGAATGAGCTTTCATCGCTTCTCGGCCTTTTGGCCAAGATCAAGTGTAGACTGGGCTGTCTGATAGCAGTAGGGATGACAGGGTCCCAAATAATAAGAGGCCAGACAGCAGCACTTAACTGCTGAAAGCAAGGTGAGTGCAATTATCCTAATGAATGGCAAGGTCAGTGTGGCAGTCGGAGGGGCCACTCCAGAGAGATCTAGGAAGGTGGTTAAGAGAACACAGTGTTCCTAGGGGGAAGATAGACGGGCAGCCAATAAGAGTATTGCTTAATTTATACAACCAAAAAATAAAAGAGCAAGAATGGATGATCGGGAGGCTGCAGGCAGCTGTCCCACAGACCTGAAAACCTCTCTCTGAGAGGCTAGGGATTCCCACGAGGAAGGACCCGATCACAACAGCAAGTACATATAACAGTGATTCTCCCAGTCGCTCCCCAGAGGGACTCGCAGAATTTATTCCCATAATCATAAACTTGGGCAAGGGAAAGACCCAGACGTTTTGAAGATGATTCAACACAGAGTCTGCGGAATCGAAGGATGATCACAGCCCCCCGTTAGAATGGAGTCCTACAGGGATAGCCCGTAAAAGGACTTTTGGCCCAGGTCCAGGTCATAATGATTCTAGTAAGTTCACGGACTCTCCAGTGGTATGCCTCCAGGTGATCCGCCAACATGTCTCTCAGTGGTCCTTTTCCCAAGTTTGACAGGAAATGGTCAGGGCGGCACTTATGGCCTGAGAAGAACATGGCGGTCCGAGGCCCAGGGCCCTGAGAGTCACCCCACCTAGTAGGCCACCTAGACAGCAGAGATGCTGGATTATGCACAACACAGAGCAAAGGGGAGAGGCGATGAGTAACAGGCATCCCTCAAGACCAGCTCTAGTGGGAGAACCACACTCTGTCCTACTCTTCTTCTTGGAGTTTCCTACGAAGAGACTACAACCATTTGGAGAAGACGCTCTGGACAGAACTTACTGATCAAAGCAAGTGAATGCAAACGGCAGAAGAACTGATGGGCTGGGAGCTGGGGTACACTGCCCAGATGCTCCCCTTCAGGACCCAGACACCCTTCCCTGAGCTGCGGGGAGTGCCGGCTGCCTGCCTCACAACTGAGCTGTCGCCGGGACGTGCCCTTAGCCAAAGTGAGCCATCTTACCCTCGCTTCCGGCCCCACCGCAGGGCCAGCTGCTATCCAGTCTGTTCCACTCATGCTGGCTCCACAGCAACCTGTGGGGTCAGCTGAGGCCTCTGCTACAAGGGCCTAGAAGTTCACCTTGTCTACCAGCCCCATCCTGCTTCCCTCATTCCCTCCAGGTGCTGCTCCAGAGGACAGCCCTGCAACAGAAACCCTGCGTGCAGACCTCGGCTCGGACTGGCTCATCCGGCCCTAAGAACCCCCCACCCCACCCCATGACTATCAGCCCTGGCTGTTTACCACTATGGTAGATCCCGCAGGGGCCCACGCCCATCCCTGGGCTGCTGGGAATGTCCCACGCTGCTAGCTCACCACAGAGTCCCTCACAGCCTCAGGGAGTGGTCTCATCCCCACCCCTAAGGGCCAGTCACTGGCTGCTGCAGGGACACAAAGACCAGAGCCTAGCGCCTCAATTGGGGACAGCTCTGAAGGGGCAAGTCCAGCTCCGGGGAAGCCCTGGAACCAGCTGAGGCTTCGGGTGAAACCAGCCTCCTGGTAGGTTCCTCCCACTGCCCACTCCCGCCCTCCTGGGCTCACAGTGACCCTCCCCAGAGCACTGCCCAAGAAAACTTCTGCACGCGTTTTTGGCCTCTCAGAGTCCTTTTTACCCTGGGAGTCCAGCTTCACATAATGGTGGCTCCGGTTTTCAGACATTTTAAATTTTGTATTCAAGTGTCTAAGTCTTTTCCTTTGTGCTTACCCATTTGTGAATTGGCTTGTTCTAACATTTTAACGTTTTGAATGCGATGGACCAGTCATCCCAATACCCTCTGCTGCATAACACATCTTTTCTCAATTATTTTACATCCTGCTATTATTATATGTGACATTATTATATTTATTTGGTCAAGCTTCTAGAGTTTCCATTCTGTTCCACAGACCAGTTCTATCTCTTTTGAGTTTTAGAACACACTGTTTTAATTAATGTAGCTTTGTAAGTCACTTTATTAGCTGCCACTTTGCTTTGTTTAGTTTTAAGCTCCCCTGAATCATTTTAGGAACAAGGCAGAACATTAATACTCTAGATCTTAACATCTAAGAGGTTACACATTCACCATCCCACAAAAGCCCACGGGGCGTTATTGCCAGCACCAGAGCAAATGGAACAGACAGAACAGACCTGGGCAGGGGGAATCACACACACGGTCAATTAAGCACAGATGTGCAGGGAACAGTAAGTGCCTATCATGGGGAATCTCATACGAGGAATCAGGAAAGGCCTCCTTGAGGAGGTGATGTTGGAGCTAGGATCTCAAGCAGGAGTAAGTAAGAGAATCTCTTTGGGAGTGCTGAGCAGGGGACCTGCTGCAGGTGGAAAAGATGCACTCCGGGCAAAGGGCAGCAAGACCTGTGTGCCGTGTCTGGCTGGGATGGGACTAGGGAAGAAGGTCCAGACCAGGCAGGCAAGAACCCAAGAGCCAACTAAAAGATTCTGGACTAGGGGTGCCTGGGTGCTCAGTGGGTTAGGCCTCTGCCTTCGGCTCAGGTCATGATCTCAGGGTCCTGGGATCAAGCCCCGCATTGGGCTCTCTGCTCAGCAGGGAGTCTGCTTCCTCCTCTCTCTCTGCCTGCCTCTCTGCCTACTTGTGATCTCTCTTTGTCAAATAAACAAATAAAATCTTTTTAAAAAAATAAAATAAAGGATTCTGGACTTGTTCCTAAGAGGAGTAGGAGGCCACTGAAGACATTAAAAAAAAAAAAAGCTTTATTGAGATACAGTTCACATACCATATAATTCACACCGAGTGTACAGTTCAACGATCTCTAGTATATTCACACACATATGTCCAATCACCATGGTCAATTTCAGAACATTTTCATCACCTCAAAAAGAAGCTCCGTGCCCTTTGGAAACCACCCCTTACTTCCCCAGCTCTAAGCAACCACTCCTCTACTTTCTGGACATTTCATGTGAGAGGAATCATATAATATGTGTTCTTTCATGACTCGCTTCCTTTTCACTTCCCATAATATCTTCAAGGTTCATCCATGCTGTATGTCATTTCTTTTAATAGCCAAAGGATATTCTATTTTATGGATATACTGCATTTTGTTTATCCATTCATCAGCCGATGGACATTCAGGTTCTTCCTACCTGATTGGCTATTATAAATAATGGTGCTATAAACATTTGTGCACAAGTTTTTTACAGATATATGCTTTCATTTCTCTTGGGTATATATCTGGGAGTGGAATTGCTGGGTCATATGGTAACTCTATGTTTAATAATTTAAGGAACCGCTAGGCTGTTTTCCAAAGTGGCTTGCACCATTTTGCCATTCCCATCAGCAGTACCTGAGAGTCCCCTCTCTCCACGTCCTTGCTAATACCTGTTATCATCTATTTTATTCTAGCCTTCCTTGTGGATCTGAAGGAGCCTCTCACAGTGGTTTTGATTTACATTGCCCTAATCACTAAAGGCTTTTAACTGAGGGCCTGATACAATCAGACTTTTGAAGAGTTCATTCTGAGAAAAGGATCTGAGGACAGAAAGGAGGGCGTGAGACTATGATGGGGGATGCCCCTGCAGCTGCCCGGGGAAGCTGCTGTCCGAGGACATAGGCAAGAAGGGAACAGGAGAGAAACAGGGTTACAATCCACGGGGGCTGGAGATCACTGGAGGAAGGCACGAGGGAGGTGTCTGGTGTCCAGTCAACTGCGTGGATGTTGAAGTCCTCACCCAGGGAACACATAAGTATGTGTTTTGATTGTGATAAAATACACATACCATAACATTTATCGTCACCACCATTGGCAAATGTACAGTGTTAGTGCATGCCCATTGTTGGGCAACCGATCTCCAGAACTCTTTCACCCGACAAAACCGAAACCTTATACCCACTAAACAACTCCCCATTCTTCCCTCCCCCCAGCCCTTGGCAGTCACCTTCTACTTTCTGTCTCTACGAGTTTGACTCTTCTAGAAACCTCATACGGTATTTGTCTTTGTGTGACTGGCTTATCTCACTTAACATAATGTCCTCAATGTTTATCCATGGTACAGCACATGATAAGTTTTCTTCCTTTTTAAGGGAATGCACAGAAATATTTTTTGCTGATCAACAGAAAGCACAGGTTTATCCGAACCACTTTCCTCTTCAATATCATGACTCTAAATTTTCATCTAAGCCTTCTTCAGATTCAGATTCTCAAGATTCTTCCAACTCAGTGCTTGCTTGGGCCAGTCTGACCCCCTGCCATTCATGACCCAAACTTCCCAAGCTTAACCCCTTTAGCACCTTTCAATTACGGTATAGTTGTCAGACAACCTGAAGGATAAAGGGCTTTCATTCGATTCAGATGAAATAACCTACTTGGTTATGTGCAGTCATTTTTTACTGAACTACCTTATTTATCGATAGAAACTGAACACTTCCTCCTGGAAATCAGTCCTAAGCTTTTAATAATTTGGGGCACCTGCTATTCCTCCATTATGCAAAAGTGGCTCCCATCTACCTCCCTTAACTCGGAAAGTCCTATGATCTATTCTGAGAGATCTGGCAATTTCAGCTGCCTTTAATCATCTTGCCTGGCATGTGACAGGCAATCTTCTGCATTCACAATAATTTTATTACTTCATTATAGTGTAATCTTTTAGAACACATAATAAGCAATAATTTAGGAATCCAAATGCAAAATTCAAGTGTCTCCAACGAAATAAGTGACCATAGCAACTGAGGTAGGAAACAGACAAAAGCCTGCCTACACGCAGATGGTGATCATCCTCATCGGATCTTAGCCCTTTGCCTACTGGCAGGACACATCCCGGTTTCAGAAACATTAAATCGTCGAGGGAAGATGTGCATCTTAGAATCAAGAAGACATGGTGCACGGAGAGAGGAAAAAGGAACATAAAGAAGGTTTACGTACAGTGGCAGAAAGTCCTAACACGCACCAAAAGAATGAGAAAACCCAGGACAGACAACAACCACACATGGCACTTTTTATGCTCAAGAGTCATCGTGGAGGAACAAGAAATCCTCCATGACTCATGAAACTCCCTGGAGTAAAGAAGAAGACAAGTAATGAGGACTGAGATGAAGATCTGGAATCATCGATAAAAGATCAGAGGGAAAGTACCACATCTGAGAAATGGGTTGTCAACCGTGCTTACCTCAGAGAAGACCAGTGTGAGAGAGAACGGTGTTACTGCTTATAAGAATTTTCTTGTTTTTTGCTACAAGGAACATACGTATGAAAAAAAAAGTTAAAAAAAAAAGGAATAGAAATATTTGAGAAAAAAATACAAAATGGCCAATAACGTAAAAAGAAAACACAGTTATGGCTGGAGTGGAAATGTGGGAACCATAGGTCCCTGGAAATAAGCACCTTAGGGCAATTCGTGTACTGAAGATTGTGACTGTGGCATCACTGGCCACGGAAGCTTTGTGTGATCTTCAGTGTCACTTGCTTTTGCTATAACGCAGGGCTCAGCGAACAAGCCCTGTCTGGCCGGTGCTCAGTGCCAGTTCTGCAGCTGCTCTCTCTGCAAGTCGCAAGGAGCCTGGCTGAGGAGGAGATAAATGGTAATGGTTGTTGGAAGGAGGACGCCTTGTCTGGAGCCCACGAGTCACTGCGAATGCCACTCACACGCCCCACATCCATCTTCAAAGAAAGGAGCAGAGATTCATGAACTTGACTTCACAGTTGGGCTCTCCCTCCTCCGGTGCCGTGGGTGCCTAGTGTGGCTCACACCAGTTGGTCATTTGGGTCCCTATCATCTTCTGCGGAGGGAACCAGAAGGGTTTATAAATCTGCTTGGTGGTTCCCTGTGGTCCCAAGGTCGGTGCCTGGAACACAAAGGGAGCCTACCAGTTTGCTTTAAGTGGAAACAGAGCCAATCCTCTACAGGATTCCCTTTTCTAGATTCAGTGAAGTTACTTGTTCTTACAAATGGGTCAAATCCACCATCAACACCACCAGAAATCACAGGGACTTCCTCAACAGCATTTTAAGGGGAAAGAACAGGCCCATCCATGGAAGCCATGAGGCTGCGTTCAAGTCCAGGGGCATCACAGGATCCTCCACCCTTCTGCTCACTTCTGCTTTTGGGCCCCGAGGGCTGGGGTCTGGGTGGATGGGCCGGGGTTGGGGGCCTGGCAAGAAGCAGGAATGAGCAAGAGAAGATTCTGCACCGGGGCATCCAATCTAGCTCTGGAAACAGCCCCTGGCACATCACGGGCCCCGCGAACAGGCTCATTGCTCCTGATGGATGGAAGAGAGGAGTCGCCTCCACTGGAGAGGATGACAGGCGAGACCAGAAGCGAGGCGACAGGCAGCCCGCAGAAGAGCCAAACCGTCATGGGTGATGGGGCCTGACTGGCGCAGCCCCAGAGCCTGAGGCCCGGGAAGCCCATGGAGGCCTCCCAGGCCGGGGCACAATCATGAGTCGTGCACGGGAGTGTTGGGCAGGGTCCAGGAGGGAAGCCAGCCTTGCTGCCCTCCAACCCCTCTTCTCTTGTGACTTGGCCAGGCTTTGGCTGCAAGAATCCTGGGCACCAGTCAGAAAGAAACAAGCATATCTTAGAAAGCACACTCAGAACTGGCCAGGCTGTCCAGCTTGTGAAGGAGGAGGCCACAGTTCAGAGGACAGACTGGTGTCTCTCGCCCCTGGCCTCCCGGAGGTCCCACAGCTGAGAATGAGGCCCTGACCCCAGGGCCTTTTCCTGTTCCCAACCTGGTCAAACACATGGAGACTGAGAGCACAGGTGTTTTCTGGTGCTGGGAACCCAGAGGAGATTTTCCGAGCAAGCACAGCGGTTCTCTGGTCAACGAGACCAAAGCAGGAGTCGCCATGGCAGGAGACACCATAACGAGGAGGGGCTGGAGGGACCAGGGCCCGTTAAAAGTGTGGTGAGTGTGCTAACTGGCAAGGATGGGAGGGTGAGGGGACAGATGGTGGGCCAGTTCCATGAGCAGCCAGGCCACAAAGAAAGGCCAGGAGTGAACACCATGGGATCTGAAAATGTGGAGGCTGACACGGCGGGAGAGCCAAGGAAAGGGAGTCGTTGGACACAAAGCCAGGCCCTTGCTCTGTGTGCCCAGAAGGACAGTACAGGGAAACCAGGAGAAGAAGCCACACTGCTGGTTCAGTAGTGGGCTTGGTTTTGGCTCTGCAGAGCTCTGTGTCTGTGGAAGGAGACATTGGATCCAAATGTCTGTCACTCTGAAGGCAGGGTGCGTGATGGGAGTCCAGTCCAGTGCGGAACTTAACAGTAACAGGTGTGGACAACTGATCTACCTCATGGGCTTCCTCCTAAATGCTCTTGCCCAAACTTAGTCTATACTCTTAAGGATCCATACATGATATGTGACACCCTTTGCTTTCCTGTAGAGAAGGTGGTTGAACCAATGCCATTGCAGTGTGGTATGAAAGTGTGGCAAGAAATACCCCACCAATGGCCCTTCATTCAACATTAACTGAGCATTTACTGTGTGCCAGGCATTAAGCACACTGTCCCCGATAGCCTTTCTACCTTTCCTTCTGTTAGTCATAAAACCACTTTCTACCTGTAGTAGATAGATTAATGGCCCCCAAAGGATATCCATGTCCTGACCCCAGATAAAGGTGAATATGTCTCCCCATCTGGCAAAAGGAACTTTGCAGGTGTGAATAAGTAAATACTGGGATAGGGAGATTCTCCCCAATCATCCAGGTAGGCCTGATGTAATCCCAAGTGTCCTAAACAAGAGGGAGGCAGGTGACCCAAGGGATAAGAGGCAGGAAATGGGATGACAGAATCGAGAAGTTTGAATGATACAAGGAAGCAAGGGCATACAAGTGCTTCTAGAAGCTGAAAAAGGCAAGGACACAGATTGTGCCCTCACAGCCTCCAGAAGGAGCCAGGCCTGCCAACACCTTGGCTCTAACAGGATTCATTTTGTACTCATAACCTCCAGAACCAAGAATACATTTGTGTTGTTTTAAGCCACTAAGTTTGTGCAAATTTGTTACAGCCGTAATAAGAAACTAATAAACCACGACATTAAATCCAAGCTGGAAACCTGCCATCCAGCTAGAAATCAAACGTAACCATCCTCCTTTGCAGCTGGTGTGATTGTGTGACTAATTTCTAGACAACAGGATTGAAGAGAAACAATGGGTACTGATCTTGGACCATCTTCAGCTTTAAGACAAGCTGTGTGCTCTGAACTTGTGCACTTTCTCTTCCCCCCGGTAGACTGGAATGTCGTTATGGCAGTGACCCTGTTCCAACCACACCAATGTGGACGACTGCTATAAATGGTAGGACAACAGGAATTAAGGAGCTTGGATCCCTGAATGACCTCGTGGAGCAGAAACGCTCCACCAGCCTGGAATAGCCAGAGCGCTGGCTGAGGGGAAATAAATTTTTAACTTATTTAAGACACTGTATTTTAGAGCCTCTTTATTATAGCCGCTTACCCAGAACCCAAACACACTGCCTAAAGGGAGTCCCAATTTATGCGGACAAAAAAACACAGAAACAGATCTGTATACTATCATAGGACGATGGTCAGGTACAGAGGTAGGCAAGGTGCCCAGCGGTCCAGGAGGCCCCCAGGGTGCAAAGGAACTCTAGATTGGGATCCAAGACCTCAGATGGCTATTCACTCAATATAAGCCCTCGGTCCAAACTCTGTTGCCTTAAAGGCCTCTAAAACCAAGGTAGACCTAAAGATGAAACAGCTATTTCACACGGCCAAGAAGACAACCGTCCTAGCTGAAGCCCAACTGTATAACCATTGCTCAAGTCCCGCCATCAACACTGGTTGTTTTCAGCTCAAGAAAATAGGGATGAGACACATTTGTGCCTCCAGACGTAGGCTCCTGACCAAAGGGTGGTGGCTAGCAACCTCCACACTGACCACCCCCAGGACAGAGGCTTGATCCAGACAATAATCTGGTCAAAAATGAGGAGGGTTACTCATGGCTTTTCCCATTTTAATAACCTGAGGCCATTTACAACATCTTCTAGGCATTCAAGCATTGTTGTCAGTTTTTTCAGAAGTTTTTTCTGGTTTTTGTAATGGTTGTTGGCTACTTTTTCTCTTTTTGTACAGCGCTTTTATTTTCAGTCAATTATGCCTGATCTGCCTATATATATATATATATATAGAGAGAGAGAGAGAGAGAGACAAAGAAAGAGAGAGAGATTGAATGAAATGAACCCAAAATGCTTAAGGACAGGGTCTGGAAAATGGTCCTAATACACAAGTCAAATCATAGCATCTCTCTGCTCAAAATGCTCATGTGCCACATGGCCGCAGAGCCCTCTGCGGTCTTCTCCTCTCCAGCTTGGTCCTGTAACACTCCAGCGCTCTGTGGTGGCCCCTTCTCGCGGGTCTCTGGCTTGGACAGCACGGCATCCCAGGCTCCCTTTCTCTCTCTCCTCAACCTCCCCTTGGATGCCACCTGCCAGGTCGTCTCTGGACACCAGTTGCAAATAGAACTCACTCAGTCCCAGAGTCACAATCATTCATCCTCTTCCTCTGCTTTATGTTTCTTTCCTGGTGCTCCCTTCGCTGGCCCGCTAGTGAAGAAGGGGGGTTGATTTATTCCTTGTTCACCGTCTCTCTCACTAGCAGGCAAGCTCCCTGCGGACAGATGTGTTTGTTCACTGATGCAGCCCCACTGCCTCCACTAGGACCTGGCACGTAGTGAATATATGGATTATTATTTGTTGAACAGAGGAGCAGATCACCCAAACCACCAAGATGTGAAACGCCAGTAACAGGGACTACTCGCTTTTTGCCAGCTCATCATTTGGAACCTGATTTTCACCTTGATCCCACGGTCTGCCCGCCCAAATTGTTTTAGAACAGCTCGTTTTCGCGGAACCCGCTCACCCCGCCCTGGCGGCACTTCCGACGCCCGTCCAGCTTGCCACCTGGCGCCCTAACCACGTGTTTATTTAGAGAGCAGATCTGACTCCCCAGACGAAACTCGCCCCACCGCAACACACCTTTACGATGAGGTGCTTTGCTGGAAAGCCTGCCTGCCACGCCGGCAGCTGGCACAATCAGGAGGTTGGTAATTCCAGAGCTCAGGAAGGCTGCAATTAGTACTTGACAAGCACTTTATGGTCCGCAATTTAAATGTCTATGGCATTGTAATTCAGTTCCTCAATGAGGCAAACATGATACTAACCTCATCTGGGAAACTGGATGAAATGCATCCTTACGTTGATGGCCTCCTAATTAGGGCACGTGGGGAGGTGGGGCTCCCCAGCCCTCCCACCTCCAACTTTTGAGAGCGCTTTCCCTTTAGAGCCCTCCCTAAAGCACGTGCCACTTGAGGCAAACTCCCGCGTCCCGCGGGGATGGAGCACCTGCTGGGGAAGCAGGAGAACAATTTTGTTTGTTGTTTGTCCACCCGGTCTTGCTTTGGCTGAGAGGAGCAACTGTGGGTGATCTCGAGGACAGTCCCCGCCCACTCTCCCCAGGTGTTGAGGGTCAAGAGCTGCAGCTATGACGTCATCCACCTGCCCCGCTGAAGTAACTCTTGGAAATGACGCAGTTCATATAGGGGATGCTGAAAAAGCAATTAACAAAATTCAGCGCTCATTTCCCGCTTCAAAGAAAAGCAAACCCTCTTTAGTAAATGAGAAAGAGGGTACTCCCGGGATGCGAAAACGTCGGTCACAAGCGTGCCCAGGAGTCACTGCAGCAAGCAAGATGCCTACACACATAACGTCTACCCAGTTCTGTTCTCGGAGTTGACGGCGGTTCAAATCCATGGACAAGAAAGCTAAGTAAAAACACTGGCATGGACGAGGCGAACATAAGTATTGCTGCTCACCAATAAATAACACGACCGGCTACCTGCAAAACCAAGGAAGCCTGTGGGAAACTGTTAGGACCACTGAGAATACTCAGTCAAGGGGCTGGTTATGAAAGTAATAATCACCCCTCAAAGTTTCTACCTACCAGCAACAGTCAGAAAACACAATGACAAAGAAGAACCACTATAAAGTAAAAGGATGTCACTCACAATAGGAACAAAGACATAAAACGCGGAGCTCACCCTAATGAAATAAGAAAGATTTACATGAAAAGGACCCCAATATCTGGAGCTGCTCAAGAAATGAATGTTGGATAAATAATTGCCAATTGTTCCAGAAGGCTATAAAAGAGGTAAGAGTGAAAGAAAAGATGTCCCCTCAGGGCTCCTGAGCGGGATGAGTCATATTATTATAAAAGTTTTGATTCTTCCCAAATCCCTAAGTTCACCAAATTCCAATCAGAATATCATCTGTATTAGTATTGTATTTAGCATTTAACAAATTGACTTGAAGTTTCTAACATAAGGATAAACAGGTGAGGACAGTTAAGAACATCCTTGAAAAACAGAAGTATTGTTATTGTTTGGGTTTGGCTTCTTTCTTTGAGAGACAGAGAGTAAGTGAGAGGGGCCGAGGGAGAGGGAGAGAGAAAATCCCAACCGGCGTTCGATCGAACAACCCTGAGATCATGACCTGTGTGTCCAAATCAAGAGTCGGATGCTTAATTGACTGAGCCACCACCCAGGCGCACCTTGAGAAATACTTTTATTGTTAAAGGAGAGGACTTGACTTATTGGATACTGCAGTGTGACATGAGGCTAAGGTGATTTAAAGAGTGGGGCACTAACCCAGAAAGTGTCAGACATACCTATGAAACAGAGCAGAAAATTCAGAAACAGACCGGCTACATATAAGCTGTCCTATCCAGTAAGCAGAGAAATACATTATCAACAAATAACACCAGGACACTGGCTTGCCCGTTTGGAAATATCATTGCTTGTTCACTTTATAAAAAAATCTATTCTAAATGTATTAAAAGGTGAACTATTGAAATATTAAACTAAATATTATTGAACTATTGAAATAGTAAATTAAATATTATTGTAAGCAAAAGAAAAATACATGTATTATTAACACATATTAATATATATTTAAATTTATATTACTTTACAATATAAAAAATGTAAAAATCAATTTCACAAATCAGTAAGAAGGAGTTATGCTATTAATGAAAATAAGCAAGCGATAGGACAAATCAATTCACTAAATCAGAGGCCTCATTCAACACTGAAATACATTCAACCTTTCTGATAAACAAAGAAGTGACAAAATAAAAGCTTATTCCATTGCCCAATTGGCAGAGCTTTTGTTTTTGTTTCAGTTAATAATATCTCCCAGTTATATACTCCAGGAAAGCACCCCACTCCATCCGTTGTTGTCTGAGGTCGGCTTAGCAACCGGCTAAGCAGGGCCTGTAGGCAGACAAGTGGGCAATGATGTCCTCTAAGTCCTACCCCTGAGGTCTTGGAGAAGTCTCTAAGGCCTCAGATCTTGTCTCTTGAAAGAAGGATAATAGTTCCTACCTATGTTACAAAGACTAACCAAGGTGATGCATATAGAAGCACCTGACTCTGGTCCAGAGTAAGTTTTGCAGAAATGGCAGAGAGAGTTTTGTATCCCCTTTGACTCAGCCAATGCTAGAGTCTAAGGGACTAGAATTGTGGAGAAGCATGCATATTTTGTTTCAAGGCTACATGGGCAGCAGACACAAGTTCCATAAGAGGTTCACAGGTTCCATAAGAGAAGATTACCCAGATAACCCGTGTCCTCGTGGAATACTGGGAAGTCATTTAAAATAGGGAGTAGAGGCTCTAAGTTGGTCCAGATTCTGAAACGCCCTTCATGACATACGGCTAAAGGGAAAAAGCGCAGGTAACCAGCAGCAGATAATCTGAATTTTGTTTTTTAAAAGTGTGATGATGCATGCCACAATATCAACAGAGATTATGTTACAGAGTAGGGTGATAGTGATTTTAATTTTCTTCTTTTTATTTTCATTTTACAAATTTTCTTCAATACACATAAATTACTTCTATAATAAGATAAAAACACTACCAGTTATCTCAGGGTTTTTTATGCAAACTCTCCGAATATGAAACTTGGTTGTTAGGATGGCTTTTCAAAAGATGCAAATGAGCTTGTCAGTATGCATTTCCCTTCCCAGCTGGGAAAGGTCCAGCCGTGGAGATGGACTCCATTAGCGCGATATTGACAGAAGTCCCAAACAGAAATTGCCCGCAGTACTCAATGGTCTCTATTTATTCCTCGGTACATTTGTCCTCATTCTGGAAAAGGGGGCTTGTGATTCCAAGATAGCATACCTATCCCAAAAGATCAAAACACAGTATAGTTTGCAATACTCTGTGTTTTTGAAAACTGTTACTCCAGGGTGAGAACAGTGTCTGTGGTCGAGAGAGACCCTGCCCCAGTGCAAAGCTTCTCTCCTTAGCGATCTGTGTTCTGTGCGGTGGCCTTGACCTGAATTCCCTGGCCTTAGGAGGAAATTCTTGCTTTCCTCAAGGCCAGCGGCCACCTCACCACCCCCTCCCCAGCCTGCCTGATCCAAGGCAGAAGGAACTCTTCTGCAGGACAGGATAGCCGTTCCAGTCCTGGCTCCTCCATGGGGTCTCATCTGTGTTTGCCCGCCAGCTCCCTCCTGAGGCTGCTGGCCTCAGGACGACTGGATTTTCCCCATGACCAGTCTGAGGGCACCATCCCATAGACCCATTGGCATCTTTTAATAAGCATCTTTTGGTGGGCGGGGGGAGAGGGCGCACCCTGAAATGAAGCCAAGGTTAACAATAAAAGCTTTGCATTAGTCTGTGCTCAATGGTCATTCCGGCATCGCCTTTCCCAGCATAGTCCCCAAAAGGTGCCATCCTCAGAGGACCCAGGACTCCAGCCCACCTGGGTGGCCCGATTTACACACATTTGCTGAGCTGCAGACCCCACATGCTCCCAGGATCCATAATGAGTCACAGTCAACTAGGGCCTTAGTCTCTGCATACCTACTGCCTTTACGCCTCATCAACTTTGTCCTGTCCCTGGCTTTCTGAACCCAAGTGCCAGCTGACACAGTGAATCCTGGAAAAGAAATCTTGGAATCTTGGAGGGTGAATGTACTAAGCGAAAATATATTTTTTGGCTAGTCCTTCTAGCTAGTTTGATATCCTTAGCAAGATTGAGCAGTAGGACTTCTATGACTTTATTCAAATTGCTGATCAGAGAATTAATATTTAAGTTGTGTATATACATATATCATATAGTGTATATTTATGTGCAGTATTTCAAATCACTGACTAAAGAATTAATATATGGGAGTACCTGGGTGGCTCAGTGGGTTAAAGCCTCTGCCTTCGGCTCAAGTCATGGTCTCAGGGTCCTGGAATCAAGTCCCACATCGGGCTCTCTGCTCAGCGGGGAGCTTGCTCCCTCCTCTCTCTCTCTCTGCCTGCCTCTCTGCCTACTTATGATCTCTGTCTGTCAAATAAATAAATAAAATCTTAAAAAAAATTAATATATGTCTTTCTTTTAAAGGAAGAATATATATTTGATATTAAAGGCAAAGATCCAAGTCCTGAGGACAACCACCCCAGGCTACTTGCAGTTTAATCCCTTCTGGGTTTGATATCCAAACAACTAACAGATGCACCTAAATGGACCATGTCCTCTCCCTAGTTGAGAAATTACAAGAGATTTTGTCAAACGCCTCCACGGAGTTCACATTTGCCAGGCTCCCAGCTCTCTATACCTCAGTCTTCTCATCTGAAAAATGGGAGCAATGAGAATGCTTATCTCTTCAGGCCTTGATGAGAAGTAGAAGATTTACCACATCAAGTGCTTAGAACAGAAGCTAAGCCCATGGAATGCTCCCCTGTGGACGTCAGTGATGCCTCACTGAAGGGACGGCTTCACTCAGCCAGGTTCATGCCTGCTCCCAGGGTGCCTCGGCAATAAGCCAGGATTCCCACATCCCAGGTTCCGGAGGGATCTTGTATAGCTCCAAACAAGAAGAGCTGCCCTGGTGAAAGCAAACCATGGCAGCCAGGGCAGGGACCAGGGCTGTCTTCTGAAATATTCTCTATTGCAGATGTCTCCTCGCCTAGCTTTTCCCCAAGTCACAACGGCGGGCGCCTGTGGCCGTGTTGTGTTCTTCCTAACACTATTAGGCCAATTATGATTATTTACACCGCATGAAGATCTGAAAGCTCGTAAACTGGCTTCTTATACACATCCAGGATGTTTTTAGGGTATATTATTGTCTCGCTCTGGTGGGTTCTAAATCTCTTGACATTCCGACTTCTAGCTTACACAGGATGAAAGAATCCAACTGCCTACTTTCTGCCCTGAAAAGCAAATCCTGACTCAAAAACAGGAATAGACACTTCAGTCTTTACATCCACTGCCCTATTTCTTCCCCCAAACCTAAATGAGACCTACTTTAGTCCCCATTATTTTCACAATGCTGCTTTTTTGATAACTTTCATGATTTCCTTCCTCATGAGTTCAGACAACTGACACTGTAGGGCTCTCTCACAGAAACACTTAACAATCCTAGATATTCCTCTCTTGGCTTCTCTCAAGGGCTTTCCAGGGCTATTATCTGATTGAAGCATAAAATCACCCTGGGAGGGTAGTCAGAGAAGGTGCCCTCTCCATTTTACAGATAACGAAACCGAGGCTCAGAGGCCCCAGTTCCCTTAGAAAGACCCCGGGGGTCCAGCCTTCCAACATCCTGAATTCTGAACACACTCCTCTTTCTTTCAGCCGTTCTGGCTCCCATTCTCCAAACACCAGAATGGAGTCATTTTGGTCAAAATCCAATTGAGTCTTCCGACATCAACTTCTTTATCAGTGGCCATGAGAAAGCACGGTGTTGCTCTGTTCCGAAGCTCTTTCCATCCAAATGGGTTTTAGGAGCGGCCCTTCACCGGTCAGAAGAGAAGTGATCTGTGGCGGGCTGGAAAGGGGCTGGAACTCGGCAGGTCTCAAAAGGAAAGCCCCCGGGGAGTTTCCCATCTCCAAACCCAGAGCCTCCTGCTGGGAGGGTGGAGGGAGCCCCTAATCCTTGCCAGGCATCCAGGCACAGTGGAGCAGAGACAGGGCCCTCAGCAGCAGCATGGTGGGCAGCACAACCCCGGTCCAAAGGATATACCTTTGGCCACACCGGTCACCTGTCATCCGGACAGACAGCCCGGAGCCATGAGCGCCCGTCTCCTGCCTTCCGATAGCGCAGCCAAGCCGGCCGACCAAGCTTCTGCCTGCTGGCCTTCTAGGACAGTGATTGCAGCACGGATCACGGCTCCTCTCTGCTTCCCTTCATCAAGAAAGCCATTAAGGGAAACGGAAAGCTGAGTGCATCTATGAGGTCCACCTACAGACCCAACTTGGAGTAAGCTTTGAAATCACTCCTGGGCCCTCTTCAGGCCCTGAGTCATTTTTTTGATTGTTAAAATTAGATTGGTCTCACAGCAGACTTCTGAATCTAAGTGGTGTCAAATGAGGCTGGGTCCTGTTCCCATTCAGCGTTCTCAGGCATCTGCGGTGTGCGCAGCCCCAGCTGGGCCTCTGAGGACGCTTCCTCTCGTCCTTGCCTTCCAGCCACCCACAAATCGGGTCCCCACATCCCAACTGTGCAGGTGGAAAAACAGCTTCACTGGGTTAGGGGTCTGCCCAGGGCCACACGGCAGGAAGTGACAAGGCCAAGATTTAACCCCAAATCTGCCCGATCCCCTTTCTTTCCCCTGCGCCCTTGTCTTTGTGATGCCCCTGGAGATGACCTTGCCCAGCTCCCACGTGACAGGGCTGTGTGTCCTTCTGCTTTAGCCAACAGGAAGCCTGGGCTGACAGCAAGTGTCAGAAGCCAGGACCCTGCAGGAGGCTCTGGCGAGCATGGATTGATTTTTAAAATATGCTTTTAGACACGGCTGGCCCAAAGGTGCTTGCATTTCCAGGTCTTTCAGCTCCCTCCCCCACAGTGTCTCTCATGGCTGGCCACCTAGCTGCCTGCTGCCTCTGAATGGCTCAACATCATCCTTTCAAAGTTCCCCTCACTCCCCCCACAGGGTTCTCCCATATCTTCCACCTATGTCCTTCAAGGCCAGCTTCAAGGTCAGCTGCTCTGCCAAGCCCTCCCAGGTTGTAGGCTGTACGGGTGAGTGTTCATCTCCTCCTCATCATGTGCCCATGGCCCTTACTTGTATCTCCCCAAAGAGTATGTACAAATCAGCCTCCTATCAGTTATTTGACAAACACGGTACGGTACTTCCTGTGCATCGGCCAGGGGCTGAAGTCTTTGGCAAACCTTAAGTGAGTGAGTTTTTGTAACTGTCTTGTGAAGTTGGTATTATCGTCACCTCCTTTGTACAGACAAGAACACTGGAGGGCGGGAACTGACAGGGTTTGCCCCAAATCAACACAACTAGTAAGCGGAGGCCAGGCGGTCCTGTTCCAGAGCTGGTGTTTGCTCACAAGCACTCCACTAGGGTCACCTGCTTGCCTGGGAGTTGTCTATACTGTCCTGTGAGCCCTCCAAGGGCAGGGGTCACGTCCCATCCTGCCCAGATGCTCACAGCCTGGCACAAGGCAGGACCTCTATGCTCGATCCTGAACAGAGCTCCACATCCAATATGAGGTCACCTCTCCCGTGTGGCCAGCGGACAGTGGTCGGCAGTACAGATCCTGGCCCCAGCTTCCAGCCCCTCGGAGCACCTGCCTTCCTCCTGCAGGCAGCCACCTGGGGCAGTCCTCCCTGAGATGCTTAGGAGGATGACACGGGAAGCATTTCATCATCCGTGAAGCCGAGAGCATCTCTATGCACGCCTCCCTCTCCAGGGTTCCTCCCTCTCCAGGGCTTGGTCCTTGGGGTCCTCCTCCAAGGATGGAGGACTCCCCCAGCTTCTGGTTAGATCCCAGCAAACCCAGTCAAGAATGCAGGACGAAAGACCCTTCCATCTGGTGAGCGTAGAGGGAGAGGGGCAGCTGCAGGTGGTGCCAAGCAGAGTCTCGAAGACTTAAAATCGGTAAGTGCCCACTTACTGCCTCACATGGGCTTATCATTCTGAGCCTCAGTTTCCCCATCGCTAAGTGGAGCTAACAGAATTCCTCTCTTACCAGGTTGTTATCCGGATGATGCATTCGGAAGAAATAGTAAACTCTGGCACTGCACAAAACTCGCCATTCTCGTTTAATTGTTGAAAGAATACCTACTGAATAAGGTTATCAGAAGAACTACATTAGAAGCCAACTGCACTTCTCCCTTTACCAGACTGGGGCACAAACGAGGTCACGTGTCTTTGAATGTTCCAAGATGACACGGACAGGCATCTTCCCAGCAACACCTGGCCCAGTGCCCCCCAGATCCTGGGGAAGCCTATGTTACATCCCTCAAGGTGCCCTGAGCCCAGCCCGTGAGATAGGCCCCTCCGGGTCCCTGCTGCTGCCATGGCTGCCACAGAGGTCGAGGTCTCCACTGAAACCAGGGCAGGACCCTCCCCCGCCGGAGGAGGTCAACCCCAGGACAGGGGAGTGCCGGCTCCAAGATGGAAGCTGAGGACTACGGTTCTCGACACCGAGCACCTTCAGTTTGCATGCACACATGCAGCCACAGTCTCCGCGGGCAGGGGGAGGAGGCATTCCAGCATCAGCTCCCACCTCCAGACCATACTGCCCTTGGCTCCCCACCCCACCCCCCACTCCAAGCAAACTTCCTCTGGGAACTTATTTTGCCCTCTCCCGCAGCAGACCCTGCTCAGGGCTCCAGCCCTCCTCAGAAGAGGCTCTGCCAGTGTTAAGCTCGGACAGAGGGAGTCAGTCTCATTGCTCTTCCAAGGGTCTCTGTGTTCTTCAGACAGTGGGACTCCTGACCCCAGCAACCCTGAAGCTTCCTAACAGTAAGGGAAGGGCTTCCAGAATGTCATCTGAATACAGAGCCAGCCCTTCTTCCAGGGACATCCACGTCCCTGCCTCCCCCCAACTGTAAGCCCCTGGCTTTCTAAGTGTGCAGTGACAGGGCCGTCCAGGTGACTCAAACTAAAACACAACAGAGGGTGCCTGGATGGCTCAGTCGTTAAGCGTCTGCCTTTGGCTCAGGTCACAGTCTCAGGGTCCTGGGATCAAGCCCCACATCAGGCTTCCTGCTCAGTGGAGAATCTGCTTCCTCCTCACCCTCTGCCTCTCTCCTCTGCTTGTTCTCATTCTCTATCTCAAAAATAAATAAAATCTTTTAAAAAATAAAAACACAACAGAGGGCCTCACCTCAGGAACCAGAACCAGAGCCGCTCTCAGAGGCCAGTCTTATGACTTTCTGCCCTGACCATACACCAGGACAGAAGCGCATCACATCCCCACTGGGCAATCCACCCTGTGGCATCTGTGGAACACCTACTAGGAAGCGGGTCCACATAGTTTTATCTAGTCCCCACAAACAATGCTAGTTATCCACTCCCAAACCTCCGTGTTACACGTCGGAGAAGGGAGGCCCAAGAGAAGCGGCCACCGCAGGTCACCCAGCAGGGATGAGGGGTGGACCTGGCCTTTCTGGCTGCAAGACCAAGCTCTTTCTACGACCTCTTCTCTTCGTGGGTGCACGTGTGAAAGCACCCAGCGCAGTGCTGGCCTGAACCCCATATCACTTCTCACAGCAGACAGCCCTCACTCACTCTCATGGCCCCAAATTTCTGCCCAGGGACCCTTGTGAGATAGTTTGGCTGTGGATGGTCTTGGGTCTGACATGTGCCGAAGACGGATGGCTGGACCTCTGATGACCAAAGGCATCCGATGCTTGAGAGGAAGACATGTTCCCTACCTCTCGTTCTAGACGCTTTTGTAAGAGTGCCAGCTAGGGTCAGAAAACCTCAGCCTCCGGCCTCTCTGCTCTCACACTGTTCTAATCTAATACTGTGCCTTCCTTCTTTATTAGGAAGTTGAATGAATCACCCGTGTGAACAACATCTCGGTGTCTTTTATTAAGATGTTATTGGAAACAGCCAAAGGCCCTGAGAAGAACAACCCAGAATTAATTACTCTTTGTGCTTAGTTTCAGGCGTCTCTTATATTTGTAACTCTTTACAACTTTTGTAAACACTTTCACATTAATCTATTTCTCTTCCCTTCTCTCTGCTCCTTCTCTCCCCCTCCCCGCATCAATGATCTCTACAATAACTCCATGGAGAACCGGGGCGGGGCCGGGGGGGGGGGAAACGTCATTATCATTCCCATTTTACGGATGGTAAAACTAAGGCGTAGAAACGTTGAATAACTAGTTCAGGGTCCTCCAGCACTGAGTATCAGAGATGGTCATCCACGGGGCATGCAGAGCTCTTCCTACCACACTGCCCTGCCCTCTAACAGATTTGTCCTGAGCCTAAAAGGAAATGTGTCTCATCACAGGCAAACATCAGGACATTTCTCTCCAGCCTTCAAACACAGTATTCAACTGAAACAATCCATTCCTCACAGATGCCTGATAACGTCTTCTCCCTCTGCTCCATTTAGGGCACAGTTGTGATTTTATCCAAAATTGTTATATTTTACATTGCGTTTAGCACCACTCATGCAAGAAACATTTGCTAAGCACTTACAATGTGCCAGAGGCCTTGCGAGGTGCTTGGACACAAAGGCCTTCATTCCCTCCCAGATATTACCAAGCACCTGCAGGCTCTGTGCTGGGCACTGGGACATGGCAGGGACCAGACAGATGACATGCCTGTCTTCGTGGGCTGGCCCAGCGTGCAGCAAGGTGAAGCGAGGGACAATAGCCAGCAGTGACAACACAGAGCTCTGGGGGCATCACCAGAGACAATAAGCCAGGGAAGTTCACCCCTGAGCTCCCAGTGCGTGTCAAGGCAACCCAGGGATGGCGTCGGAAACAGCCATGTCGAAAACCCATCCAGTGAGGCTCACACACAGATCACACACTTTTTTGCTTGACCTCATATACACGCTCCCACTGAATGTGACTATACAGCATTTTACATGTTCACTTACATTATAATAAATGACAGTGAAATTTAGTGGGCGCCTACTCGATGTCCTGTGTGCTCAGTGCTTTACACGAACATTCTAGGCCAACCTCCAAAAGAACCCCCGAGACAGTGGCGTTCCCATTCCACAGAGCATAGCCCAAGGTGTGGGGCGGGTGGTGGGGGCAGCACGTGGGCACACAATGCCTGATTCCAAATGTCACGGTCTTTTCCACACAGGCACGGGAAATCACACAGCAAGACATTATCAACATGCAGATCGGCCCCGGGAGCCCGTCAGCTCTCACCCATTCATCCCACAGATATCTGCCGAGCACCGGTTACCTGCCAGGAACTGGGCTGGGCACTACAGGGAGCCCACACAGAGCTGTTCCTGCACTTACGGAGTTCATGGTCCCCCACGGGAACACAGAATACCAAGAGGGATCAAAGAGTCCAACAAACATAAAAATGCCATTGTGGTAAGCCCTAGAGAGGAAAGTTTTATGATTCTCAGAGAAAATGGGGCAGAGGATTCTTCCCAATCAGGGAGGATAGACAAAGCCCACTTGAGCTGGTGTCTAAGAGATGAACAGAGGTGGCAAAAGTGTTCCAGACCGTGGAACAGCTTGTGCAAAGGCCCTGTGTAGAGCAGGGGGAGGAAGCACACTCACCTTAGAAACTGAGAGGACCCTGTGTCTAGTCCAGAGTAGGAAGGGAGAGCAGGCAGCACTGAGGCTGGGGAGTGGGCAGGGCAGACCCTTGGGGCCTCCAGGGCCACCAGGAGAGGTTTTGTTCCTATTCCCAGAACAAAGGGAGTCTCTGGAAGGTGTCAGGCAGGGAGGCCACCTGGTCAGAGTGCTGGGTCAGTGGTCCTAACTGTCCTCTGCACCTGGGGAAGAACCCCTGCCCCTGGCCTGTCCCCTCACCCTTCTCATGCTGCAAGGTGACAATGCCAGGCAGCCTTGCTGTGTGCCTTTGAGAGCACAGAGGCTGCGGCTTCATCTCCACATGCCCCGCACCCAGCCCAGGCCCTGCACCAAGCCTCAAGTACAAAGGAGGCAGCACCGCTGCCGTCGAGGTAATCCAGGAGAGACACATATAGACACAAACACTGACACCCCCAGTAAACACCGCAGGAGGCGACAAGCTCCGCAGGTGCAAGGCAAGCAGAGAGTGGATCTGTGGGAGCCAGGTGTGCAGACAGACGTGCTCAAAGTGAGGAGGGAGCACAGGGCTGGCTGTGTAGAACAGGGGAAAGGGAGAGGGCGGGGCAGAGCTGGAGGGAGATGAGGGGTTGCGTGAAAATCACAAAATAAAATAAGAAAAGCAGCAGCCACCAGCAACATGTGCCACTTGCCTCTACGGGAGGAAGGTAAGAAACTCGGGAGGATGCCGCTCCCTTGGTGCTCGACCTTTGGGCATCAAGTTCAGACCATCTGCATTGAAATGCCAGCTCACTGCTTGGTTGGCCGTCATGGCCCGTGACCCCGCCAAGCCTCACCTGCAACCTGAGGGCACTGATGGCACCTGCCCCAACAGGATGTGGCGAGGATCCCATCAGCGAACCCTACAAAGAGACTGATGCAGGGACGGACGCATGCTGAGCCCAGAATATAGGTGAGTTCTTGCTGCCGCTACACCCTCTTCTTCCCCTGCACGCTCGCAACTAAACCTTCTATTCCCTTTCTCTTCTTTTGTAACAAGATCAGAAGCTCTCCAAGGGCTTTCCAGTGTTTCTAGGACTCACAGAATCCAGCAAGGAGCTCAGAGGGGTCAGTCAGAAGACACTGAAGACACAGAAGACCCCCAGAAGACACTGTATGGAGTGACAAGGGAGCCCTCTCTCTTGTCAAGGTCAAGGCAGTCTACGCCAGCTTCGGTGGGAGCCAAAGCATGGGCTCTGATCGCATGCCACGGGGTGGCCTTCCAGGCCCCCGCCTGCTGGTTAAATCCCTGGAAGAATTCTGGGCATTCTCAAAAAAGCTTCAGTGAACGGACAGTTCTAGAAACAAAGTGATTTGGATAATATAGTGATTATTATAAGGATGACTGTTGCTTTCAGAATCAGTTCCCTCTGAACAAAGTCAAGTGGATCATAAGCAGAGTGTGAAAATATCATTTTCTCTGTACCACCTCCTGACCCTGCGCCACGAGAGCAGCAATAATGCATTACTCCTCAAAGTCTTTCTTTGGCTAGATTTTATCTGAATGGTGACTGATGATGTCCTTGCCAAGTGGCAGGACAGGGGTCTGCTTTAGCCAGCAGCTGGGGAATGTGGGCACTGATGAAGACAGATGAATCCATTTACTCCATACTCTGGATCTACCACTAATTTTCTAGATGACAAAAACACTTCATCCTTCCAGCGATGCAGACTGCTCAGAAAGACCAGAAAAGTAGGAAAACTGCCAAAGGATTCCCCAATCGGCCCCAAAAGGTGTCACAAGGTTCATGCCCATTACTCAAGCAAGAATTCTCAGACCCCAAAGCTCAGCTCCTAACTGCTTTACTCTTATTTTGCACATGATTCTAATAAACTGGGTTATCTGATTTGGGGTCCCGACTAAAACCAGATCAGGGAGATGGTCACCCTGAGGCTGAGGTTAGCCCGTTCCTGAGTCGGTCTTGACCATGCAAGGATAAAGAGCAGAAGCTTCCATCCTGGGAGCAGGAAGCATGGAATAAGTCTTGCTCTCCAGAGGATCCCAGGAGACCTCTTCATTCACTATCCCCAGACCTGTCACGGGACCACCTGGCTCACCGAGGCTGATGACTTGGCTCCATTCCTGCAATTTCTACTAGGACCAGAGCCCAGTCCAGCCTCTGCTGGGGCTCACGTTCCCTGGAGGTGGGAATAGGATATCACAACCTGATTCCGATACCCACCACCTGCCGTTTTAGAGGACTGTTCCAATAAACCACCTAAAACCATAACAGTTCTCAGATGCCGGAAAGTATTTATTTCCTAAGTTTTCATGTACCTTGGAAGATGCCATGTATGTTTGTCAGGGGAAAGGAGAATCTTCTATTGAAACATCCAGCAAGTAACCTTTGCACTCCACAATTACAGAGACCCCCAAAATACCAAATAACAAGAATGTAGACGAACAAATAAAGAGCAAGCAGGAAGTTCACGTGGCTTGGCATACGGAACACCTCGATTTGTGAAAACTATGCCCATTAATCCTCTTAGAACCAGAGAGCTGCATCCCAAGCTTTTAGATGTATTTGTTTGTTCAATAAATACTTATTGAGCTCCTGCTCTGTGCCTGGCCCTGAGCCAGTGCCTCAAGGAACCACAAGGGAGCCAGACACACCCAGCACCTGCTCTCACCATGCTTACAAGGGAGCAGAGCCCCTCCAGCCATGCTACAATTCACAGAGAGAAGCAAGAACTTCCCCATGGTCTCAACAGAGAACTGAGCACCAGAACCCAGACCGCCAACTCCACGTGGGGCTCACACCCCCACGGTTCCAGCCTGGTACACCTGCTTTTTCCTCGAAAGGTACAGAGAGAAAGGCATCTCACCAGCCGCCCTTTACATTGTTACATAAGCAGAGAGAATAAGAATAAAATAAAGGAGCAGATGAATAGAGATGCTTATGGGGTGAACTACACCGTTGAATTTTCTGACCTTCCGACAATCAAATTAAATAACCAAAAAGGTTAACGACAAGGAGCCACTTACATTCATAGTCAAACATAGGGAATGGCCAAACGGGAGCCTCCAGAAAGGGGTCGCCTTCCCAGCATCCTCCTCTGATGCACTACCACAGTTCGGCTCGTGCTACGTGCAATGGTTTCTGTCTGTTTCGACCAGCTACTTGGCCTGTGAGCTCTTTGAGGGAAGGGTTCACGTCGCATCCACGGCTGTGTCGCAGAGCCTAGAACAGGACCTGCAGAAAGTTCTATCAACCAGAGTGTGCTGCCCTAGGGCACTGAGGCAGAAGCAGGTAGTGCCTGCACAGCCCTGTAGGTGGGCCGGTCGGATCTCCTCTGCAGGCAGAACCTACAGCTGATGGCTTTTGCTGCAGCTTCAACTCTGTCACCATATTTAACTCCACTAAGGGCACAATCTCCAGGCAGCCTGTGGTCGGTGACAGAGCTGGGCAGGGATTCGGTCCGATGCGGGAGCGCTCTATAGGCAGACTTTGCCTCAGAGCAGCCCGCTGACTGGCCCAGACTTGCTGAGCCTCTTCCTACCCATCTCTCCTTCACCCTCCGTTCCCAGCTATCAGCCTGGCGTCACGGGTCGAGCGTGTCTCCCCACCTCCTCTTGTATCTTACATGGGCATCCCCACCCCGCCCCCTCCAAGAGCTCTTATGCTTCTATATCCGTCTTGGCATCTACTTCCTGAAGGACCCAGAACGACAAGTCTGCATGGCACCCGCCTGCTCCTCCGCACTGCCTACCTTCCCTTGAAGCTGGCTTGACCCGCGGCTATTTCCGGTCAACGGAATACGAGTAGCAACAATGCCTGTGTCACTTCCAAGTAAAGACGGTTAAAAATCCAGGGTGTCTTCCCCACGAATCCCTCCCTACTCCCATCTTCTTGAAGTCACAGGATGGGAGAGTCACACCCCAAATCTGCCCGGCTCCTTGTGTTCCCACTTGGAGGCGAGCCCCTCAGGAGCACTTCTAACACACTCTGGAATTCGGGAAGCGACAGAGAAATTTTATTATGTAGGCAACAGAGATTTCAGGTTTTGTTTGTTAAAGCAGCAGGACCTAGTTCACCCTGACTGACAAAAGACGTGTGTCCCACAAGTATCCGTTCAGCATCTCTATTTTCATGGCTGTCCTGCCCTTCCAGCTTGCTCACTTCCCCGCTGATCTCTGCGTGAGGAAGCTGATGGTACTCTGTGCCCGGGGGAGGGTAGGCCAAACATAGGAAGAAGCCCTTGTCAAAGATAAACTTAACAAGTTGAACTTTTAGCCCAATACCAAGGGCTAAACAGGCCCTAGCGTGTGCATTCCACCCACCGTCCCCCATGGGTGGCTGGCTGGGTCTGGGGAATTGGCTGGGGGTTGGCATGGCCAAGGGCACTGCCCTCCCATGGGAGCAGCACGGGGTTGGTTTGGGTGGGAATAGGTAGGAGGCAGCTACAGCCTGACAGTCCACTTAATCCTGATAGATGGGGTCACCTGAGTCCTGTGGTCATGGGGGGAGAGGTGATGGGGACAAACTCTTCATTCGGTGGGAAGATAATTCAGAAAGGAGATTAGAATTTACTCACTCACAGTGCCATTCAGCAGATGCTCACTGATGACCTGCCCTCACAGAGCTAGAGCTCGGCACGGGGAGAAAGAGTACATGCCAGGATTCACGACAGAGGGGAAGTAGGGCTGCTCGAACCCCCTTCCTCCATCTCCCCACTCAGCAGCGTGGCATCAGCACACGGCATGACAGATAATGCTGCCTTACATTACATCATGTCGTGAGGTTTCACATCCAAGATACCCATTCTTCCTTGTGGCCCTGTGAGGTCAGCATAATTGTCCCCTTACGGCACAGGATTAATGGCAATGGTGACAACCAGAAGCGGGTGTTTACTGGGCACTCGCAGGGTACCAAGCAGTGACCTGACTACCTTACCAGGGTGGTCGCATTTGTGAGCCCCATTTTATAGATGACAAAAGGGAGGCAAAGTGCCTGGCCCCGGGTCACCAAGCAGGGAAGTGGTACCCAACAGGGATACAAACCCAGGGCTCCTGAGGTACGGAAGAGCTCATCCAACAGGTACAAGGAACTTGCAGAGCTGAAGGGTCTGAAAGGGAGTCTGCCATTCTGTGCCTAGCCTCACCCCTGCTGGGCTGCTCCCTCCTCGCGCCCCTGCAGCGTGATGCCTGGACTCAGTGACTCTTGACTGCCAGAACTCCTACCCTTCTGTTCCCCATGGGTACCTCCCTGTTGTCCCTCCTGCCCCGGCAGGTCTCAGTGCTGCCTGTTCTCCTCCACATCCTCTCATTGCCTGTCCACCTCGTTCAAGTTCAGCATCTTGCCCTTCGACGGCTGGAGAAGCTTCCTGGCTTCTCAGTCTCCAGCTCATCTGTCTACCATCTAGGCTCTGCCTTCCCACTGGCCCTGATCATATTACAACCATGTTCAAAACCACCACCCACACACGGCTCCTCCTAGTTCCAGAATAAAGCCCAACTTTCTCAACATGTGATTCGAGGCCTTCCACACCCACCGCCAGGCTCCCTACCCCTCCACGCTCCCTGCACTTGGGGGAAAACAGAACAAGTCAATGCTCCCCAGACACCTCACACTGTTTCTCCCTCCCTCCTTTGATCTTAGGGTTCCTTCCTAGGATCCAACCTCCCCTTCCCTGAGTCCCTGCTTCTCTATGTTAACATGACATGGGCCCTTTCCAGCCCATCTTGATTTCCACTCCTCCAGGACGCCTCTCTTGACCTAGATATGATCTTCCCTTTCTCTCAATGCCCTTGGCATGCCTGGTCCCTTTCTTGAACATAGCATTTCCCAGTGCCTGTCTTTGTGGACATCTATAATCAGATGCCCCTGGCGTCCATACCTTCAACAGCCTTGGACATCCTTCGAGGAATCACCTTCTCTTCATTCCCTGCTCATGTGGTTGGGCAGGGCTGACCTCCCTGCCCTCTCCCTCCATGAAAAGCTGGCTGAGGTCCCAGACCATCAGTGTCATGGCATTGGCTCGGGGATGGACACATGACCCTATTCAAGCCAATGAGAGCTGAGTTTGGGACTTTGGCTGAAACATTTGGGAAACTTACTGGAGTCTCTGAACTGGGAGTGTGTAAATTTGCAGCCGGTAGGGGCCATCTGTGCCACCACATGGGTAGGGCCTGCCTGAGAGTCAAGCCAAACAGAGAAAACCAGAGCCAAGAGACAGAGAGAGAGAAAGAGAGAGAGAGATTTTTTTAAGATTGCATTTCAGTCCCTGGATTCAGCCATGCCTGAAGACAGCCCACTCCAGGACTTTTCAGTCACCAGTTAAAGTGGCGTTTCTATCACTTGCAAGGAGTCCTAAGCAATACACCTCCTAAGGGCCAGGTACCATGCTGGGTAGTGGGGCTGGAACCACAGAGAAGAGGTAGTCTGATTTGAAAAGGGCTAATTTTCTATCTTTTTATTTCTAAGAACAGCTGTATTGAAATACATTCATATATCATAACGCTCATTCTTTTGAAGTAGATGAGTCTACGGTTTTGGGAAGTTCATAGAACTGTGCAGTCATCACCACAATCCCTTTCTAGCTAACCTTGAAAATGGCCACTGTGCACTAGAGCCCTGTTCTCGCCTATGCACCAGCTCCTCTCTCGAGCCCAAGACTGGGTTTTGTTCCCTTCTGCAGCACCAGTGACTGTAGTAGGTGCTCAATTAGTGCCTGCTGAACTGGACTCATACATCCTTGAAAAGCTCAGCCTCCCTCCACCAGTTGCCTGGGCTCTTTCTAAAGCATCCACCGTGAATGAGAGAACAGATATTTAGCAAAGCTGCTCAAGGGAAGGACACACTCACCTACCGCTAGGCTGCCCCTGGATTTTCCAAGCTAGATCCCTGCAGCAAGCTAGCTTCCTGACAGGTGCACACCTAGAATGTGCTCCCTTGGCTCCCTGAACTTTCCCTAAGTTTATCACATAATAATTTAAACTAGTAACAAGTGGGAAAACATATACATCTGACAATAGGGGAATGACTTAATATTTATGCTACACCGTAAATAAGATAGGATTGTAGGATAGAATAGTATGCAGCCACACGAAATCATCTTTGCAATTGAGGACATGGGGGAGTACCCTCAATATAACGTTAAATTAATGAAACAAAATATAAAAGGGCACAAAGAGTGAGATCTCAAGTACCTAAAATAGTAAAAACTAGCAACTAGAATGAAATACAGGTAATTAGGTGTAATTGTCTTTGTACAGGTGATTATGAGCCATTATTATTTTTCTTCATGCTTCTAATTTTCCTTTTTTCTAAAATGAACATTCCTTTAATCAAAGTAGAAAACACTATTTCTTAACTCATCCCTTGGTTATTATTTAATTTTATTAATCTGGCTACTGCAGAATGAGAAACAACAGGTGAACGACATTCTGAATCTCCTGCGAAACTTTTTTAAAAAGATGTCGTCCTTCGGAATATTTTAATCAAACGCGTAATGTAACCCACCATTTTCACCTTTTTACCTTGACTGCCAGGAAGCTCAGAGCTAAAATGTAATACACAAAATTGCAATAACCCAGGTTCTTGATATAGTAACGTCCATGCCTCTATATGGTTTCTGATGCTTTTTTTTATTTGTATGTTCAGCTGTCTCACTGGTGTTTTATATATACTCAGCTCTACTTTGGGATATGGATTTTATCTACAGCAGGGAAAAGAGGTCTTAACTGGGCAGATGCTTTGGTGGGATGTTTCATTTTTAGGAACACAAGGCACTGAGTGGGGCTTTGAACATTCTATTGTTATTCTAATTACAGTAAGAGGGTCAACCTACAGAAATTCAGGCAGGAGGGTCCTTTATTGAGAGAGGCTCTCCCAGTGGTCAGATTAACCCATTACTTGGTAAATTTCCATCTCTTTGAAGACTAAGTGGACCCAGGTCCCTCCTGGCTGCTCACAGCCTCTGGCCATTGAGTGACAGCAAATGGCAGCAAAGCCAGCCAAAATCCATTCACCACATCCGTCTTGTGTTCAAGTCTAATGACAGGGCCGGGGAAGGGATTAGGAGTACACACACTCCGCAAAGACCCGTCTGAACAGTTAGAGTGTCTGAACCAGACACTCTAACACAGGCCCCAACGACCCTTCGAATCACTGTGGATCTTGCTGCCATGACCCACAAATGGAGCACTCCTTTACTCCGGCTCAGCAAGAAAGCACCTGTCCTATGGAGATGAGCCACTTGAAAAAATGAAGTATTATACCACCTGCACGTTCTCCCAGACATGACAGCCCACGGCAGGAGTTAACATACGTACTTGCTCATAAACCAGAATTAATTTTTTCTGGTGATAACTTCGCTGACCCTTCATGAGACTTCAGAAGCGAGAAAAACAAAATAAGCAGCCTCCGTGTTTAGCCATGACTATTTCATCACACCTAACGCAGCAACATCTTACTTGTGGACCACTCCAGAGGAAAACAAAGGCAGGGAGGCAGGAAACATTTCGTGGGTGCTTCCAGCATGTCGGAGGGAGCCCTGGCTGCCGGGCGGCCAGCTCAGGGCACTCTCCACTCGGGGCCCTTATCCCCTGGAGCGTCACATCACCAGCTGACCAAGTACATGCGACAACCCCACTTTTCCAGATGCGAGAATCTAGGCTGAGACAGATCCAATGACCCCACTCAAGGTCACCCAAGAGGCAGGTAACTGGCGTCTGACTAGAACCCAGGTCTGACCCACCCCAAAACCCGTGCTCTGTGCCCCTCGCACAGCTGGAGACGCTTCTCTGCTTGCGTGAGGCTGCGATTACCCCGTGCCCTCCTTCCCACGCTGCTTTCAGCTGATACCCTCCAGCTGGGAGCCTTATCCTCTCGCCTTTGGGCCCTCTCACTCAGAAAGTCATCGAGACACACTTGAAAAAATACACATAAAAGCTTCAACCCACACCCTGAAGCCAAGCACCCATCCTTGCACTGCCACAAACAATATCATGTGAAATCTCTTTCAGGGAAGCTTTGTGAAGGGAATAAACTGGTGATGAAAACCTTGTGCAGCTGACATTTGGTGATGATGCAAGCGGGGCTGCCCTGGCTACAAATGTTTCCAAAGAGCCGGCTCTTTCCTGTCCCTTCCCAAAGAGTATGTATGGAGACAACAGGGAACCAGCGGTGAGGTCAGAACTGAAGGGCGCTGTGCATTGCTGCATGCCAGACAGTCCCCAGGAAAACTTAAAATGTTCGCGCAAAGATGAGGGCGATGAGAATGTCATTCAGAAATAATTCCACACCCGGTTAGCTCTGCTCAGCCCCCCAGCTTGCATCTCCCGGGGCCAAGGAAGGCTCTCCGCTTGCAGCAGCCTGCGCGCACCGCCACCAACTGCCACACGTTCCTTCACCTTTTATTTACAGCGCAGAGCAGGCTGGTTCATCAGTGAAGGGGGAGGCGGGGAATAAAGATGCCATCCAGATTTCTGCTCTTTCTCAGGGGACACACAAAAAAAGGGTCAGGCAGAGAAGGAAGCGGAGTCTGGGCTGCACAGGCAGCGCAGACCTCCCCTCCGACGGGTAGGAGGAGAGGCACCTGGGCCGGAGCAGAAGCTCCCGGGGAGCTCCGGGAAGCCGGGGGGTCAAGCCCGGCGCGCGGCCCGGCTTGGCGCGGTGTTGAAGGCGCCAACAGAGCGCACTGCACAGGAAATCACTGCCCCCTTCAGGCCGCGTCTCAGACACCGCGGCAGGAGCCGAGGGGCTCCCTCAGTCCGGAAAAACTCGCAAACCCGACCTCGCGCGCGGGCGATCACTCCTCCAGAACCCCTCCAGCAGCCGTGCAGGCCGTGCAGGTCCGCGCTGGGGCTTCAGCCAGAACCCGAGCTACGGGTGTGAGGAGGGGCTCGGGAGGCGAAGCTCTAGGCTCTACGGCTCCCCTCGGAGAAGGAGGCCAAGAGAGCCGGCCCGCTGCTGCGCTCCAAGTCCGTGCTTCCAAGTCTGCGCCCGGAGAAACTGCGCCTGCAGCCGCAGGGCCAACAGCAGCGGCGATGCCGGACACCCCCGCGCGTCCGCAGCGGGACCTGCTCGGGCACTCTCTGAGCAACTAAACCGAGGGGGAGTCTTCCCCATAAAATCGCTCCGGCTGCAGGCAGCGCCGGGCACATTCAAGCAGCACCCTTTTAGAGCCGGCGGCCCCACACCTGCCCGCGCCGTGCGGGTTCCAAGCCGCCTGCGCGCACGACGCGCCCAGCCCTCCTGCGCGCCCCTCGGGTCCCGGAGCCCTCCGGACCTCAAAGCGCGGCCGGACTCTCCTGGGGGCCCGCGAGCAGGCCATGGCCTTTCTAGCCCCGGGTGGCCCAGTTTGCAGTCAATGCGCCTGTTTCTCCCACCCGGCAGTCCACAGCCCCACCGGCGGGACCTGGGCAGGGGCAACCACTGCAGGCCTTTCAGAGGGTCCAGTCCCCATCTTCTGCACTCCTTCTCTGGTCAAAGGAAACCCGTCTTTTTGTCCCCCAGCCTCCAACACACACACACACACACACACACACACACACACACACACACACACTCCCAGAGGATGGAGATGCTCAGCAAATCTTGGTACCAGCTGTGCCAGCCAAGCCCGGAGGGACCCCGGCTTGAGCACTGAGCATCAGCCCGCGGTGCCCTCGGCAGGCACAGGCGGCTCAGTCAGGGCTCTGCCCAAGGGTCGAAGCTTCCCTCGGTTCGGCACTCCCTCATCCACCGCCCCCCACAGCCCCGACGGCGCGAGCGGCCGGACACTCACCTCGGTGTCGTAGAGCCGCAGGTCGAGGAAGTAGGGGCGCAGGAGCGACTCGTTGCGGATCTGCTCGATGGCCAGTTCCACGGCGGGGAGCACGCCGCGCCCGATGCTGCCCTTGGCCACCTCCTTGGTGAGCGGCATGAGGCCCATGATGGAGAGCGGCGGGCTGCTGGGCGGCGGCCGGGGGGCACCTCGCGCCCAGCCCCAGGCCCCGGGCGCCAGCGGCAGCAGCAGCGGCAGCAGTAGGAGCAGCAGAAGGCGCGCGGGCGGCGGCGGCGGCGGCGGCGGCGGCCCGGGCTGCCCGGAGCTCCGCGGGGAAGCCATGCCGCGCCGCGGGCTGCGGGCGCCGGCTCACTCGGCCCGCATGGCCTGGCCCGGCCCGCCGCCCCGCGCCAAGCTCTCCCCGCGGCGCCCGCGCAATGGCGCCGGCCCCGGCCCCGGCTCCGGCTCCGGCCCCGGCTCCGGCTCCGGCTCCGGCTCGGGCTCCGGCTCCGGCTCGGCTTAGAACGGCGGCAGCGGCGGCGCCCGTGACGGATCAATCACGCCGGGAAGGGGTGGGAGCGAGCGGAGTGCGGGAGGCGGGGAGCGAGAGAGCGAACGCGGAGAGGGGGGCTGGCGTCTTCGCGCGCGCCTCTCTCCGGCGCGGCCACCCCGAACCAGGCCGCCTCCGCCCGCCCCCGTGCGCGCTCTGAACCGCTCTCCCGCCGGGAGCTGCTCCGCGGCAGCCCCGGGAGCCCGGTCGGGGGAGGGCGGGCGGCAGGAAACGCGGGAGGCGAAGGCGAGGCTGCTCGGCGGCGGTTCGGGCCGCCTCCGGGGACGGGGACGGGCCGTGCGCGCCGGGGGAGGGGGAGGCGCTGGCGCAGGGGCGGCCGCCGGGAGGGCCGTCTTCCCAGCACACGCACACACGCGCCCCGGGCCCTCCGCCGAGCGGGCCACCGCTGTCCGCCGACCGCCGGGGACCTGAGCCCCCGGGGACAGGGGCTGGGGGAACGAGGACTGCGTGCTGGCACACGCCGTGGCCGCCGCCGCTCCGCCGAGCGCTTCCTGCACGGTCGTTTGGGACTGCTACCGGGAGGTCTGGCTGGGAAGGTCTTAGCTGCGAGCTCGACACCGAGGCGTCCTAGAGGCACCTGCAACCTATGCTCTTCTGTTCTGTGCGGGTGTCTGGGGAGGCCCTAATCGAGCCCGAAGGGGCGGCCGAAGATGCCGCCTGCGTTCTCACACCCTTTGGTGCTGGGGTGTCCAGAGCTTAGGGCATGGACTGAGAGCCCCTAATTTCCCCCACCAGACTGAGAAGCCGTCCTCTGCCAACCTCAGAAGAGACTAGGGTCCTCACCTTGCGCCCCCTCCGGGCATTTGACCTCCCCGCGTCCCCACTCCCAGAGGGCTCCGCCCTAGAATTTTCCCTCTGGGTGGGGAGTACTACCCAGAGCAGATCCCTGCTTCCCTTGACTTGGCCCTCTCTTGGCAGGGAGGCGGAGGCTACGCTAGCTAACCTTAGGCAAAGCAGTCCTGTGATCTGACCTAGTCCCTCCATGCTTGAAGAATAGAATTTGTGGGTCATTAAAATATAAAATCCCAAGGAGTGATTAACGAGGGGAGACAGTAGGACATCAAATGAGAAAACATCCTTGTGCTTGAGTCAATCATCGTGGGCCATATCCACGATCTTGCAACAAGGTTGGAAGTTAAACCTTCACTGAACATTTACTACCTGCTTTATAACGTAATCCTCACAAGAGCCCAGTGAAGGAAATAGTGTTTATCATCCTCGATTTACAGGTGAATACACTGAGGCTCAGAGAGCTTCCACAGCTTGTCCAAGCACACAGAGCTACCAGGGTAGGACTGGAACCCAGAGCAAGCAGGAGCTCTGCACAGAGGGCAGTGGGAGCCAGGATGGGGGAAAACCCCTCCTACGGCAGGGGCACTGCCCTGACTTTCAGTTGTTCTGAACCTCAGTTCCCTCCGGTTCATGGTGAAGGAGTTGGGCCAGATGATATGCACACACTTGCTCTTCTGGACTGAGGTAGGCGCAGCCCTGAATCCCAGGCTGGTTAATCAGGAAGCTTGAGGACCCAGAGGGGAGGTTGTGCCCAGTCCTGGAGAGTACCTTGGACAGCTCTGGGGAACCCAGGCCAAGTTCTCCCTGTCCCAACTCTTCTTTCTAGGCTTCTGCACACATCACCCATGAGCTTCGCTTGGCCAAAGGGTTTGCCTGGACAGAGCTCACCTGAGCATCTCCACAAACAAGACCAAAAACCGTCCAGAGGACAAGGTAATCTCTCTTAGCTGGTGTTCACTAGACATCACAGCTGTCCTCTAGCCATTGGCTTCTGGCATCTGCCCTTCCTCCACTTCTCAGTTCAGGTTTCTCAGTGAGCATTTTCACTTTTTTTCCTTTTTTTTCCCTTAGTCATTTGTGCTTTCCTTGTAAGCTGTGCCAATATGGAGTATCCGCTGACACCTACATCTGGGAATAAGTTGAAAGCTGGGATAACTTTGATTGACATTTACTAAGTTGTTGAAGGCCTTGCCTGGCAACCTGCCTTTCAGCTCCTCTGTCTCCCCTTATGGGGTGACGTGGCCCCAAGACATGTGACCTGGGACCAACCCTGACCCGAAGAGCACCAGCTTCACTCTCCATCAGCCTGGATCCAGGCCAGTCTCTTATCTCATGCCCACTTCTGATGCCTGGGCATCCCTCTGGTTCCCAGATACTACCCTGGCCTGTGTTCCAGTTTGGATAACTGGATTCCTGCATGCTTCCTAGGTCTGAGTTCCTGCCTCGGTCACCAGCCTCAAGTCCATATCCCCCTATAGCTGGAGTCCAGCTTCTTGCTTTAAAATAATCATTCATTCCTTCAACAAATGTTTTGCAGCATCTGCTGTGTGCTGGGCAGTGTCCTAGGAGCTGAGGAGGCACGAATAAACAAGCCAAACTGAAATTCCTGCTCTCATAAAATTTACATTCTAGTGGAGAGAAAGAGAAACAATAAACAGAAATAGTAAGAAGAAGATATCTTAGTATGACAGCTTATGAAAAGTGCTATGGAAAACAAATAAAGCAGGAAAGAGGGTTGACTCTGATAGGGTGGGCTGCAATTTGAAATGGGTGGGGTCAGAGAAGGACACACAGAGGTGATTTTTCAGCAAAGACCTAAAGGAGGTGAGCAAGCAAGACATGCAGATAATGTTCCAGGTGGAGGAACAGCAAGGGCAGAGGCTCCGAGACTGGAGTGTGCCTGGCATGTTCAAGGAACAGTCAGGAACGGTGTGGCTGGAGCAAAGTGAGCAAGGGGAAAAGCGGTAGTACCCAAGGTCAAAGGCAGATGGGATCAAGTAGGACCGATTGCACCTGACGAAGTGGAGAACCACTGGAGGGTATTGAGTGGAGCAGTGACATGATCTGACGTATTTGAACAGAATTGCTGGCTGCCAAGTGAAGAATTGTTGGTAAGGGAGGGAAGGTGGAAAAAGGGGGAAGCAGGGAAACCAGCCAGGAGGCTGTTATGATAAACCGCTTATGGCAGCAGGAACCAGGGTACAAACAGAGGAGGTGATGAGAAGTGGCCAGATTAATAACTGTTCTTCTCGTTATTAATGGGAATAATATGCATCAGCAGGTGCCAAGTCCTGGGACCATGGTGAACACTGATTTATAGGCTCGTCTGCCTTACGAGAAACATAGCAGAGGCTTAAGAAAGCATCGTGCTCAGGGTCACACACCTAGAAAACAATAAAACATGCATGTCGGTCCAGGTCTCCATGGCTTCAATTCTCATCTTCTCTAAATCCTGCCTCCTTAGCAAACCTTTCTCCCATACCCTCTCCTTGCACACAAGAACCAGAAGCCAGTCTCCAAACCCTGGCTTAGAGGTTGGGGCTGTATTGAAAGATGATGCCCAGTCCCCTTCTGAGGATTTCTGGGGCTCCATGATCCATCTGGCTTGCCTTTGAGCAGGATCCCAGCACTGAGAGTTTAACCAGCCACCCTCCCCCCTTCTATCTGTCCTTTCTCCAGGCTGGGCTGGACACCCCTCACTACCCTGGTGCCGGAGCCTGGGCTCTGTTCTACAGCTGTCTCCTCCCAGGAACTGGCTCAGTTTCCAATACCCCGTTCCCAGTCTGACCTGCCAGCCGTATCTGCCTCTGTTCTTCCTCCAACAACAAGGAAGTCTTCTTCGACTTCTTTCTTTTAAAAAAAAAAAAAAACAAAACAAAACACAAAATCCCCCAAAATTTAAAAACCCATCAGTCATCTTACAGATATTTCCCATGTATTCTCCTCTTTCCCCCATGTATTTCTTATTCCTGTTTACATTGAAATGTTTCTTTCAACCAAGCAGCTCAGCTGTTTTTTTAAGTACATTGTTTTCAGTTCATCGTCTTTTTTTTTTTTAATGGATAAGTTATGAATGACGGCTTCAAAAAAGATAAGCTGAATGAATCTTAGTCGCTTTTCCCTTTTCACAAGGCGTATTTTTTAAACCGTAAAATTGGGTTTCAGGCATCAATGTGGTCTGGTGACACCGTTCGAGTAATAATAATAGCTACCATTTATTAAACACCTACCTACTCTGCGCCAGACACCTTGGTATGCATCATCTTAATCTTCACAACTGCCTGAAAAATAGGTGTCAGGATCCCAGTTTTGCAAATTACAAGACTGAAGTCCAGATGGATTAACTAACGTGCCTAATGATACTTGGCAGTGACAGTGACGGGGCCCAAATGCCGTCTGTCTGACCCCAAACTCCTGCATATTTCTCTACTCTACATGCCTTTCCTGGAAGATACCCTGATATGACAGAGGAGCCTTAAAGAAGTAAAGAATGCTCCTTAGGATTGACACCAGAAACATGTGAAATGACTTGACCAGGATGCCTCGCTACATGAGAGAAGTTGTTGGCCCTCCTCCTGAGTTATCGGGGGAGAGCCTCTGGCCTGGAGAGAGTCTATGACTGAACCCTCCAGGAGTCAGGCCTGAGCCTGGGGTAGACTAGAAGAGCCCGGACCCTTTCCTTCCACCCCTGCTCTTTGTCGGTTTGAGAACAGGAGGAGGATGGGGGAGTCACCGTGCTCCGTGTCAGCTGGACAAGCCCTGGGAAGACACAGACAGGAAATTTAGCTTAAACCCAAGTAGTCTCCAGAAGGACATAGATTGGCGAGGGCGCCAAAACCCCTCATTTCCAGGTTTTACAAACAAGAAGATGCTTTACAAAGGGGCACGGTTTAGGAAAAGAACCTCAGACAGGCAGCAAAACGCCTGGTCCAACCACTCACTAAACCTTAGGAAGCAGGCCGTCCCAGGCTTAAAGTCTGGCTCACCAGTCATTAGTGACTCAGTTCTGGGGGAGTCACTGTCCCTCCTCACCTTGAGTTTCCTTACCTGTCAAGTGGGAATAAATGATTCCTCTTGCATAGCAAGTTCATTGTGAGGATCAAATAATTACAACAGCTAGTGTATTTCCAGTACTCACAAGGCCCAGGAGCTGTTCCAAGCACTTTTCCCATAGTTAACTCCCTTGGGAAGTAAAATAATGCATATATATATACTTACCACACTCACCATAGTACCGAGCTCTCATTAGGCACGCGACTAATAATAATAGTAGTAATGATACCACTGGAAATGGTACGATCGGTGCCTCTGGAGGCTTCCACTCCATTATTTGGTTGATGGGGGTTTCATGCATGATTTCTTAGGCTGCACCCAAGTCAGCCATTCCTGTTGCATTCACTCTGCACCCTGACCTGCCACCGGTGGCCATGTGTGTGGCGCCCCTCCCCAAGGACAGCTCACAAGCAATGCCATGTTCGACCCCCAACTAAGTCACCTCTTCCCCAGGAGACATTCCTGAGGAATTCCTCAACTTTCCCCGGCCAGGAGTCTGCTCCTGGCCTTCTTCAAGAGTGATGTCCAGAACAAACTACAAGCCCTCCACACAGGCCGAGAGGCACGTGCGTTAGCAGACCCACCCCTCTGTCTGTGCTCAGGCCTCGGGGCTGCTGTGCTGGTGTTCCGCGGACCTGCATCTGGGCAGCGACTTTACCCGGTGGCCCACAGGAAGCTTGTGGTGCCCAAGAGCCCTAGGTTTGCTTTCTGCTGAGTTGTTGCTGTGCTGTTTCAACGGAGCAGCGAGCCGGGTCTCTCTGATCCTGCTTACCAACAGTGTGACTCAGGCATCTGGGAACAGGGTTGAAACATTTCACCCGTGATTTTGTCCCCGTGGTCCAGCCTACTGATGGCATCCCGCATCATGGGTCTCTTTTCTGTCATATTTGCCCTCTCTCTCAGTTGGTGCCATTTGGACTATCTCCTTCGCTTTCCTAACCTAAAGCATCAATCAAAGTGTGAAATAGGAGTGTCAAAGAGCTTTGGGACTGCCCACACTAGTGGCCATCTGTCCCCTCTGGTCTTGTGACCAAACCCACTGAAGCTTCCCCCAACCTCTATTTTCTGCAGCCCATGTTTGTCCAACTTGCAAGACAATTCTTGTAGCAAGAGAATTCTTGCTACAGCTCTTACTGAACACCCCATGCACTCTGTCTCCTTAATTTCTCTGACCTGCTAGATTAGTAACCACAAATGCAGGGGAGTGTGGCTGGCAGGTTCTTGGTGAACCCACACCCACTCCTAGGCACCATCCCTCTGTCCTCTGTGTGATCACAGAGCATTTGTAAAATCAGTACTTCTCGAATGCCACTGAGGGTCAAAGCCCCAAATCCTATATGGCAGACCTCGCCCTTCCAGCCTCTGGGGACATCGAAAGGGGACACTGCTGTGTCCCCCACCACCTGGCCCTTCCATCCACTCATCTCCCAAAGACCCTCAGAGGCTCTGGTTGGCTCTCATCCATGGTTTCCCACCCTGCGCTCACAGGCACCTCATGGACCTGGAGACACAAGCTGATTGAATGCATCCCCATCTCTCCTTCCCTCCTAATTACATTCACCCCACTATTCCTCTTTGCTGATCATTCCCCACCAAAATGTCCAGTGTGCCTCTGTCCCAGGCCCGGAGGTGAGAAAGTTCTTCATTCTTTATCCACCACTTTATCCAAGTGCACTGAACCAAGCATCTGGAGTGGGCTGTAACTCACTCCAGCACTGAGTGTCTGCATGTTCCAGCAGCTGCCTCCATTTAGACCCCTGCTCCCCCTGTCCGTCTGTGTTCCTAATTTGGGGGGGGGGCGGTGAGGGGGTTAATTATATTGAACCATAACGTACATACAGAAAAGTACACAAATGTTAACACAGAGCTCAACCAATTTTCATAAAGTGAAAACCCCCATGTAGACAGCTCCAAGAGCCAGAACACAACCAGCGTCCAAAAACCTCCGTGGGGTCCCTGCCAGTCACTACCCTCCCTCGGGGTGACCAGCATCCTGACTTTTAACACTACAGATTGGTTTGTGCCTTTGTCTTGGTCCTGATGTCAACAGAATCACCATCTGTCCTCTTTCATGTCTGGCTTCTCTCACTCAATGTAGCTTGTGAGACTCATCCATATTGTTATATGTGATTGTAGATCTTTTGTTCTCCTAGTCTTGGGCTTGCCTTAGCGTGTTACAGTAGGACTTCATCCCACTGGATCCACGTGCAGTCGCCTTGGTTTTCTCCCTACCTGCTCCCAAGCGAGCTGGTGGCCACTCTCCCCTGCATCCCCATCTCTGGTCTTGCCCTTTGATCTGCGGTACATTTACTCTGCCAGATGAGCCTCTCCACAGCTTGGCTCCAATCACCTCCTCCCAGATCAAGACAGTCTGTGGCTCCCTGTCGTCTTATGGGGCCCTAAATCCCAAGACTGGGCTTCCAGACTACTGGCAGTGTGGCTTCTGGGGTTCCAGCTTCGGCAACCAGCTGGACCTCCCCCACTCCCACCTTCCAGAGTTGAACTACTCAGAACGTATTAGTGGGTCCATCATCATGCCTGCCCTTTTCTGCCTCCAGACCTTTGCTTGTGCTATTCCTTCAGCCTGGAATGTTCTTCCCACTCTCCCTCCCATGTGTGAAATCCTTCACAGCCCAGATCAAATGTCATGTGCCTGTGAGGCCTCCTGTAGTCCCTCAGCAGAAGTAATCGCTTCCTTCTCTCAGCTCCCATGGTGAGGCTTAGCTCATGCTGAGAGATATCACTTATCACTTCTTTAAAACTTAATTACCACATTTCACCCATTTTGAGATACACATTTGTATTTGTCTCTAGGATCGGGATGCACCTTGCCATTGATGGCATCTTGTAATTGTTTTGGTTTGGTTTGGTTTTTTTTTTTTTTTTTGGTCCTTTCTTGGTGATCTATAAAATTACGGTGCCTTCGATTCGATGAAATAGTTTTTCATATTTACTCTCAACATAATCTAGAAAGACTCCCTGACACCACTCTGCATTGTGTAGTTAGTCCACATCTCTGGGTCTTTTTCCACGTGTGAGACTATAGGCACACACAAAGCACATGATATGGGTTTGTTGAATGCATAGGTGTGCCTTATTCATTACTGCCCAGACACCTCCTCTGTGTGTTTCTACTGTGGGGAGACGGAGTGGCCCTGGGGAGGACTCTCGGTGTGGCTCTTCATGAGGTTCCCCATAAAGGACAGAGGATCACAATTTCCTTCCAGGGTGCTGAGGGCCAGGGCGGGGGCTGGCACAGCTTGTGGGGGGGGGGGAGAGAAAGCTACACAGGATTCATTTAATGCCAAATCCTTGATCAGCAAAGCAAGCTTCAATTATAACATCCTTCCTATCGGGTAAATATGATTTGCTTTTCAAGGATCTTATTTATGGGCTGGTTTTCAGGACACTGAGAGAGGAAGCTGTACATCCTATCCTGCCAATCTTATTCCAAGCTTTAAATAACAACAGTGAGTCTTTTCATTTGCTTTTGTCTAATGAAATCAGTTATTCCCTCTGCCCCACCTCCACCCAGATCTATATTATATTAAATAACAAAGGACGCAGATAGGCCGGCATGTGACTTCGGTGGTATTTTAGCTACTCTTTGCCCTTAATATTCCAGCCGTTCAAATTCCATGGGTGATTTTAATAAAATCCAGCATGTTCTATTGTTTTCCAGGTGCTTCTAAAATCTGGAAATACAGCATACGTTGTCAGATGCTTTGGGATGTTCTACTCAGTGTGATTAACGATACTGTAGCCTCCTGATAGTGGGCTTTCTTGCCCTAGTAGGTGTAAGATCTTCTGACTTCAGATGGGTCTGTGTCTATGTTTAAAGGATTGGTTTAGAAGGAACTCGGCTCCCGTGTTCATCAGGGACCCTGGACAGGGTAACAACTTTATACAATTTGCTGCAGTTTGGGGTCAGTTTGATGAAGAATTCACTATACGTATCAGGTGTTGCTTTCTGTTGGATGGTTTTCCTGGCTATTTCAAGGGCATGGAGATTGCCAGACCGATGAGCATGATAAAGTTCAATTGCATGGCCATCTGGACTTCCTTTGGGGAGTTTTTTTGATTGATATCTTTATTTTGTCAGGATCTTGGAAAGCACTTAATTCTCTTATACAATGTTCATTATCTTTTAGCAAATTAGATGCCTCTGGGGCTTTTCTAAATTCCATCTTCTCCTTTAAAAGATGGATACAATCACTTGCAATGTGAAAACAACAAATAAAAAGTTTCTTGCTGTCAAGAACAGTGACCTCTGGCTAATAGGACCAGGAGTGAGAGGTAACACAAGGGTAGAAACAGATTAATTTTTCACTTTCTATCCTTCTGTACTGTTTGATTTTTTTTTTTTACTATGAGCATGTATCTGTTTTATTAAAGAAAGAAAAAGCTTCCTGTATCACTTTGCTCTCTGTTTTATTATTGCTTTTTGTTCTATTTTTCTCCCTCTTATATTTTCATTTTGAGACATTCAGCCAGAGGATGACTCAGTTCATTAAAAAAAAAAATCCAACAACAAAACAACAAAAAGATTGGGAAAAAAAAAAAAAACACTACATTTGGTTTCTATTGTTTACTATTGCTTTTCCTTTTCAATTTTCTTTTTATCTATACTTCCATTTTTTAAATATTAGATTTAATCTTATAATAGAAACAAAATAAAAGACTTAAGTCTCTAAAAAATAAACTTGTTGGGGAGAGTTAGGGACCCTTTAGAGAATCTGGGGGAGAATCTGGAGATGCCCTCTGTAGAGGAAGGTATAGACACACAGCCTCAGGGGTTCCCTGAACAATTACATTGAATATCTATTCAATGTAATCTAGAGGGGAATGTCCTTTTTTTATACTATCTCATTAAATGATCTCATTAACAATTAACAATTCAACAAAACAACAATTAACAATTCTGTAAGGCATTCTCATGCCCATTTTACAGAAGATAAGATGGTGTCTTAGGCTGAATGTCAAGACAGGACAGGAGAAGGGACAAACTTCAGGCTATTATTCTGGACTTAAGAGCCCAACTGGTCTTTTCCATCACACCACACTTTCAAGGTTAAGTGAACTGTTGGTTTACTAGCTTCTCCTATTGGTTTTGTTCCCTTTGTTAAAAGTGGGCCTGACTGCGGCGCCTGGGTTGCTCAGTCGGTGAAGTGTCAGACTCTTGCTTTTGGCTCAGGTCATGATCTCAGGGTGGTCAGGCTCACGCTCAGTGCAGCAAAGTCCCCTTAAGATTCTCCGTGCCCCCCCCAACCCCGTTCTCCTCTTCTGCTGCGCTGCCCCCCCCCCCCCGCTCTCTCTCTCCCTGGGGAAAAAAAAAATGTGGGTACCTGATGCCTCATTGTTTTCTTTGCCCTTTCTTTTAGCAAGATGCCTTGTGTCATGCATGTTCTTCTCTGGACCTTATCTTATGCTGGTATGAAGCTCCAAGGGCGGTCATTTGATTTACTGTCTCTTTGAGGTCTTCAAAAGACACCCTAGAAGGGTCACAGGACCTGGAGTTCAAGGTTTCTCACTTCAACACCCCTAGCATGTAAGAACACAAGCCCTAAAAGCAAGGAAGGGAGGCGGCAGTGCAGGGAAGAGAGACGGAAGGAACTCAAGCAGGAGATATGGGCACTGCATTTTTTCCCAGGATGCTGCACTCGGGAAGCTCCTTGGCCTCAGCTTCCTTTTTTAAAGGTAGGATGAATAAGGATCACGGACAATTTTAACAACTGCGTGCTGGGCTTCTAGCATGTGTTTGACTCTGTGCTTGGCACTTTATAACTAGAAAAGGGCGGAGCTGGGATTTGAACCTCGGTCTGGAGGCCTCCAGGGCCTTCTGCCCTGTTACCCTATGGCCTACTACCCCCACTATGATACCCCAATGGGCCCACTCTCCTCAAGGGACGGGCAGAAAGATCAAGGGGATGTGAAAGGAGATGCCACACTCTTCCAAATATCTCTTTTCTTTTTCTGAAATTTACTTCTTGCCAAAGTCTACATCTTTAATGTTCATGAGAGTGATATTATGATCAATGAAAAATTAATGTTCTGTGTCTATTCTTAGGCATTTATTTGTCTCCCAATCCACGATGATAACATGAACTGACTTTGGGAGAAATATTCATTTGGGGTTCATCTCCTCCCTACCTCACATAATTAGAGTGTTACTAGGGCTTCCTGTTATGTTACCGTATCTCTGCATGTGTGTATCTGGGGGGACTTAGCCAAGACAGAGAGCAGGACTAGCATCCCTCATTGTGGCAATCTGATCTACTTCTGTACTGGCCACTTCCAGTGCCCCCAAAAGCCAACCACCCCAACTCTGTGCCTCTGTGCACATGAAACCCTCCATCGGGAAAGCTTTTCTCTCTAGATCTAAACTGCACCTGGTTTTCAGGGCCCACATTGAATTCCACCTCCTCCATGAAGTTTTCCCTGGTTGTCCCTCCAAGGAGATGATCCCTGTGTCTTCTGAACACTGAGACCTAGTCCCTCACCTCCTGCTGGGCACCAAGCACGGCCAACTGTGCACGCTCACTGCCAATACTCAAGACCGCCTCTCCCACCAGGCTGTGACCATCTTTCCCTGCCTCCTCTTCAGCCTTGCCCAGGGTCTCTCAGGTCCTTGGAGGGCATCTGTTGAAATGCACTGGTAATGCTCAAGACTTGTCTTCACTTTCTATCATTTCTCCTGCTTCCTTGCTCAGCTCTCCCCATCCTCTGGGTCAGGTTCACTGTCACTCCTTCTGGCCTTCCACATACACTGTCCTCATTTTTTTTTTTTTTCCTCACTGTGCACTTGACACTGCCTGTTGTGGTAATCCATTACTGACAGAACAAACCACTCCAAGATTCTGGGGCTCAGAATAGCAAGCGTGTGGCTTAGGACTAGCATCTGAGCTGGGCTCAGCTGGGCAGTTCTGCTGGTCCTGCTGGTGGTCACTCGTGGGGCAGCATTGAGTTGGCAGGCTGGCCGGAGGTTGGGCTCAGCTGGGGAGGCTGGCACATTTGGGATTCTCTGTCTCTCCAGCTCGTCTTGGAGCCTCTCCCTGTCCCCACGGCCTCTGTACATGCTCTCTCTGCGTGCGCTCTCTCCAACAGGGTAGCCAGATTGTACGTGACCATGCAGGGCTCTGAGATGACAAAAGCAGAAACCCCCAGCTTTCTTAAGGTTTAGCCCTAGAACAGGGACAAAGTCACCTCCATCACATTCCATAGGAAAGCAAGTCACAGACTTAGCCCTGATTCAAGGGGAGAGGACTTCAGGACGTGCCGCCCCAGGAGTTCCTCATCCACACTTCACACAGCAGGGCTGTTTGACTCCAGGTCCATCCCGCGCCCATGAGTGCACCCCCCGAGGGCAGGGGCTGTGACCCCAGGGCCAGCACAGTGCCTGACACAGAGTGGAGAACTTAGGAAACAAGAGCAAATTCCCCCAAAGGGGTCAGGAAACCTGGCCTCTGGATGAGCTTTGCCGCAGCATGACCTTGGGCATCCCCGCCAATCAAGATCTTTTGGGCAGATCTGACATTCCGTGATTCCAGTGGGCACAGTACTGACCATGGTCGCGTGCCCAGTCACATGCCACTTTGGACTGTTCCCCAGATAGGCCATTTTTAGGCCTCTCCTTTTCATACGTTATTCTCTCTGCCTAGACAATCCTATTCTTGACCCTCTCACCTTTTCAAGGCCACTGTATGTTTTCCACCCTCCTTTGCAAAGGTCAAGTTAACCACCTCCCCTGCTCAAGGCACATTCATCATTCATTCCACGCGTCACCCTTCTCCGACTTGGTTTCCCCCCTCATCCCAGACCCTCATTCCTCCCCCAGCCCCCAACACGGTCACTCCTCCAATGTGCTCACATGTCACGTGTTAGCCATCCTTGCACAACATCCATTCTTCTGGCCATGGGTGGCCATGCCTCCTCCGCCTCTCCATTTTCCCAAACACTGTAGACGTTCTTGGACATCCGTCCTTGCACACCTGCAGGAGAGTCACTCTGAGCTGCACTCCAGGATCTGGAACTGCCTGGATCCTAGGGATGGGAATCAGACTGACCAGGAAACAGAAACTGCTTGAAGGTTTGCAACATGGGAATTTGCATGCGGGGAACTGGTTACTCGGGGAATGAAAGGGCTGAGAAGCTTCGTGGGGGTGGGGGGGGACAGTGAGGCAGTCAGAAAAGAGCAACAGCGGGGAAGGGCTACAGGGGCATCAGAGAGAGGAGGGCTTACCTGGCAAAGTTGGAGTCATCACTCTCCCATCCTGGCCCCCTGGAGAAGGCACAGCTGCTGCTAGGAGATGCCACCTGAGGCTGAGACGAGGAAGAGCGATGCCCTGGCTTCTCCCTTCCTTCCATCCTCCAACTTCTGGTCAGTGCCTCCCAATGGAAGCCAGCTGACAAGGAACTTGGGAAACACACCCTGCAGGGACCAGATCCCCACAATGCAGAGCCGAACAGAAGGGGCAAGAGACACTCACCTCCAGGACACAGAGCTTGGGGCTGGCTCCTCGGCAGGCACAGACCCAATGGACCAGAATCTGCCAGACTGCTCTCCAGATGGCTCCCAGCCCCCATCCTTCACAGCACTGAGCATTATCCAACCTTCTAAGTTTTTTAAACTGATGGGTATGAAATGGAATCTCGCTGTTGTAGTTTGCATTTTTCTCAGTGACTGGTGAGGTTGAGCATCTCTGCTTATACTTAAACTAGTTCTACTTCTGTGAAATGGCCTCTTCCTGGTTTGCAAATAGTTCTTGTATAATCTAGCTATTAACCCCTTAGGAATCCCTTATCAGATTCGGTCACTGAAAACATCTCCTCCCTATCTGTTAACTTTGTGACTGTCATTTAAAAAGAAATCTTTAAGGGCGCCTGGGTGGCTCAGTTGGTTAAGCGTCTGCCTTCAGCTCAGGTCATGATCCCAGGGTCCTGGGATTGAGTCCCACATCAGGCTCCCTGCTCAGCAGGAAGCCAGCTTCTACCTGCCCCGCTCCCCCTGCTTGTGCACACTCTCTCACTGACAAATAAATAAAATCTATAGAAAGACAAAAAATGACTAATTTTGGTGTTGTCAAATCCACAGTTTGCCAGCACTGTCACCTTGGGCCGGTTGTGTCTCTGGGTTTGCTGTGATGTAATTCTCTAAGCGTACAAATGCAGAGAGAGGGAAGGAAACTTGGTCTTTTCTCCAGGTTCCCTCTGTGACCTGGTTTCCAGCTGTTGTTGCCTCAGGGAGATGTTCTCTGCTCTGTACCCAGGCTGAGTATTCATCACTAAAGAAGGCTTTGTTTTCCGGGTGTCAGCTTCCCAGAGAACATACGAGACATTGTCTTCACAAACAACACCACGGTTGCAAATAGCAAGGCAGAATATGAAGGAAAGATGCATGCAATAAAATCGGTTTCCAAACTGGGTCCCTCTCAGGAAACTGTAAGGAAAGGAAGTAAATAGAAAGTTGAAAGTTGGCATTTCTCAGTTCTCACTTTTCTCAAGTGTCATATCTCAAGGAAATAGACATATCTCAAGTTCATATTCATTTCCCTAATTTCTTTAAAGTGTTCAGAAAGTCATACATTCATAATTGTGGTGAGACAGAAGGAGATTTGGACGCATGTCAGACAGACCCCACTCCAACATGGGGCTGATCTGGGGTTTCCCACAAGTCACTCCACTGCTTTGAGCTTAGTTCCCCCCGACTTGAAAAATGAGATTTACCATGGAAACATTCCCAAAGAAGCTTCAGAGAGTGGAAATGAAGTGTTCACAATTTTTACAGATTTTTAAAAAATATTTTATTTACTAATTTAGAGAAAAAGAGAGAGAGAGAGTGAGCGCATGAGTGGGGAAAGGGCAGAGGGGCAGAGAGAGAAGCCAACTCCCCTGAGCAGGGAGCCCTATGTGGGGCTTGATCCCAGGACCCTGAGATCATAACCTGAGCTAAAGGCAAACACTTAACTGACTGAGTCACCCAAGTGCCCCACAATTTTTACAGATGTTTAAAGCACCTACTGAGGGCTAAGCACAAAGTTTTCTTTTTCTCATTTAATTTTCACAGTCATCCCAGAAGGAGAAATTTATTATCCCCATCTCACAGATGAGAAGGCTGAGAGATTCAGAGGTTCAGAGAGTTCCCAGGCTCAAACATCTGGGGTTGCTTTGCCCCTGCCTGTAGACTAGAAACTGTTGGAGGAAGTCACCCAGGAGATGTGGCCTCTGGTTGACCTGGGAGCTGTACCCTGGAGGCTCCACATCCCTCCCCTGTCCCTGGATGTGGGTTCCGCTTGCCTTCCCTGCTCCCAGAGACTGCTCCAAGGACAGAGTCTTGGGAGAGTAAGGCGGCACTGAGACCATGTGGATGTACACGTGACTAAACCCGCTCAGGCTTCTGTATAAAGTTTTAAGGGATCCATGCCCCTGCCGCCCTCCCAGACAAGCCCTGTATGGAAGTTCCCTTACCAGACAGTTGGGGTGGGGGCTTTAACTCTCCGATTAGGTATTTCTCAAGTTCTTTCAGACCAAAAAGTAACTCCTGGGAAATATGAAAGAGCCATAGTCCTCATTTTCCTGTCTGGGAACCCGATCACTGCTGCTGCTGCCAAGGGCTTCCCTCCCCTCCCCCTGCTCAGGCTCTCCCGCAGCCCTGGCCACCCCAGGACTCCCTAAACCCTGCTTCGAGGCTCAGGGGGCTCCCTTGAGTAAGCAATGTGGTGGTTCCTACAGCTCTGACCTAGTGAAAAGGGGTGGGAGGACCTCGGCTACCCCAAGGGATAGAAGGTGAGTGACAGCCCCTGGGAATGTAGCCTCCCATTCAGGAGAGGTCTCTGCTCGCCAGTCCCTACTCCACTGCCAGGAGGTGAGGCTGCTTATAAGCTGGTGGGTGGACACAGGATAGAGGAGCTTGAGGGCAGAACTTGGAAATCTGAGGGTGGGGTGGGGTGACTTGGTGTCAACACAGCCACGGGCATGCACTCTGTCATTGCTACGCCTGGGTGCCACCTGCCAGCTTCAGCTAAGGGTCCTGGGGCCATGACAGGATGGTGGCCTCAGATGTCCCCTCTCCCTGAGGCTGGACAGAGACTACTTCCAGCAAAGCCCTGTGCATAGGAAATTCCCAGGACCCAGCCAGCAAGGAGCTGAAGGGCCAATGCTGCTGCTTGTCCGCTCAGGTACATGTCGGCTGTGGAACCAAGTATCAGGATGACTCTAGGAGCAATGGGTCTTCTTTCCTTTCTTAAAAAATTATTAGCAAGTCATAGAATGTGAGAGATGGGAGGGACCTCAGCGGTAGTTATGTGGAAACTGCCTCACGGTGTCCCTGGGAAAAGAAGCTCAGAGAACACAAGCCCGAAGGCACAGCGGCTTCCTTGGGCCTGCATTCCCAGCACAGCTCTCAACTCAGAGGATTCCTAGCGGCCCCCGTGAGAAAAGCGTTCATCCCCGGAAGACCTCTGCTGAATCTGGAGCTGCAATGAAAGCGGGATTTTCCTCTCGATTTTGAAAACTCAAAGGCATCACCCTCTCATTTTTAAAATTGCATCCCAATTCTTCTGGGCTCTTGTGGTTTGCACAAACCTTGTTGTTCCCAAGAAAACAACAAAGAAATGATGGCTTCCTGAGTCAAATCCCTGGGAGGTGTGGGACTCAAGAAACGTTCTGCTTTTCATCTCACAGAGCCCGTAGGGAACCAGTGAAATCCCAAGCCTCATGTTTCCTGGGGAGCAGCATGACAATGCCAGAGCAAATACCAAAGGCAGCAGTGATTGGTGGAGAGGAAAGAAGGGGACTTGAGAGGTGGGGAGCTTAGATCCAAATGCCTGTCTTGTCACAGACTTGCTGTGTGACCTCAGGCAGGCGCCATCCCATTCTGGGCCCGTTTTCTCTCATAATTTGGAGGAAAGATGAGATGCTCTCTAAGCACTCTTCCAGCATCAGCACTGCCCGGGGTTCTGGGCCCTCCCTTCGCTGTCCCTGGACACCACCTCCAGCCTTCCCTCTGGGTTTGCAAAGCCTACGAGGGATGGGAAACCGTCTCCCAGCATGTTTTCTTTCCACTTAAGCTCAGATTTACTGAGTGACTTGTGTGCATTTTTTTGGAAGTGACAGCTAATGGATAAGGAGCACCTTAGGTGCTTTGTCTGGATCTGACCGGGGAAATCAGCAGGAAGACAATCTTGAGATTGTTCTGGGCTGACGTTACCGCTACAGGATGATGTTAATTCTGCTGTTTACAGAAATAAGTCCAGTGTGAGTCGAGGCTTTTTGGTGTTTAAAACCAGATGGTATTTCCTGCCTTGATCAGCCTCAGAGCTTTGGTTCCCATGACAACCCTGAAGTTCCACCTACTGCAACTTCCCTGGTCTCCAAGCTTCTTCCTCTTCCACAGTTGTGCCAGGGTCCCTGGAGAATAAAGCCACTAAGTAGCATGTGCACAGCACTTTACAGTTTACAACGCACTTCAGTATTTATTGTCTCACTCACTCCTCACCACTGCCTCACCGGATAGCGTTGCTGTTCTCTCCATTTCACAGACGGGAAAACCAAGGCCTCAGAAATGAGCTGATCTGCTCTCTTAGCCCAAAGTAGTGTCAGCAGGACTCAAACTCTGAAACTCATGTGGGGTCTGCTACAAAATGATGGATGCCCTGCCCTGCAGACCATTTACTTACTTCTGGCTTCTAAGGGGTCAATTTCATACCTATCCTGGGTCTAGGTCAAGGTGCGGCATCCCTCGGCAAGTTCCTTGCCTTCTCTGTGCCTCGTTTTCCTCATCTGTGAAATGGGTAACCCTAATGGTAGGTCTGGATGGCTGAGAGGATTAACTTAGTATGTGTGTCAAAGCACAGTGAGTGCTTGCTGGATTTCGGTGGCCTGAGAACTGAGTTTCAGTTCTACTCTAACTGGCGTGTGATGTTGGGTGGGTTACTTTGCCTGTTGAAGCCAGTTTCCCTCTCTGTGTAAGAGCTGAGGGCATCACGGTGTTCAGACGGATGTTGGGCGCCATGAAGTCACGGTGTTCAGACAGATGTTGGGCACGATGAGGTTAATGCACAGAAGGGTACTGAGGAGCACCCTCTCTCATACCACTTCAAGAAGCAAGTCTGTAGCTTCTAAGACAACACCGTGTAAGTGTTACTACCAATCCCTCACACAGACAGCCATGCCCATCGTTCTCCAGTTACAAACTCAAACACTTGGGGAGCTTGGAAAGCTTGCTGAGTGTCAGCAGGAGCCCATTTGAAGGCTTTTCCCAGGTGGGAGATTTCCATCCAGAGAAGGGCTCCCCCAGCCCCGGGCTCTGCATCCTGGAAACCCCCACGGGGCTCTGGTGAAAGCTACACCTGATCTCAGGGCTCTCAAGAGAGGATGGAAAAATATATGCATGTCACATCTTGCTCATCAAAATACTCTTATGGATAATGACCTGTGCATTTCTTTAAAAATAGACTTTTTAAATAAAAAAAGTCAATGCAACCCAGGAAGGTTGGGTGATCCATGTAGAAGTGGGTGACAGAATGTGGCTCAAATAGGGCTATTACACAGGTCTAAAGAACACAGGCTGCACCTTGGGCCTTTTGGACCAATGCGTTGTTCTGTGTTCTTCCTAAACAATGGCAGATTGTAAACTGAACCACGTGTGTTAAGCTCATTGCTTTGCAATGAACAAATATTTTCCATTCATTATTGCAGTTCACCTGGCTGGGTGCCTCCTTGGCCCTTACTACCAGTCCATAACCCGGCCCCTCTGACAGCTAGCTCATTAAGGTGGCAGAGCACCATGTCCCCTGCCCTGTGACTGGCACAGAGCTCCTTTGGCCCTGACCCCCAAGGAACAGGGAGAGACATGAGTGATTAAAAGCAGTGGATGCCCCATGAGCACTCGCCCTGTGCCAGGCACTGTGCTGAGCTCTACTTGGATTCTCTCAGTTACTCCTCACCCTGCCCCATGAGCCAGGATTTCTACCAACACCCGGGATTGAAGTTCCACGAAGGCACGGACCTTGCTTTGCTCCCTTGGTGCATCCCCAGGGCCCGAGATGGTGAAGAAACAGAACTTTGGTTACCTGAGGAAGGCTGCCAGCCCCCACAGGCCTCTCGGCCAGCCTGGGGCTCCAGGTGGCCTGGTGGGCATTCTCTCAGAGGATCCTGACTCAGGCTCTTGACCACTGTCTGTGGTGAGGAGTTAGTAAAATCCATTTTTCCTGAGGTCATCTCACTCATGAAGCCGACCTACAGAAGCTGCAGCGACATGGGTGTACACCCTCCAGTTCTAGATCCTTCTCCATGGCTGAGGTTCCCCTACACACACAGCCTCCCCCTTTATAAACCCTGCTCACAGGCTGGGTGATCCAGGAGCAGACTCCAAGTGGACATTAGCCCCTGGCATGTGGTTTAAGAGCTGTCTTGGAAGGGACCCTCGTGGTGGGATGGGGGCAAGTGGGACTGGGAAGAGGGAGGCTGGGGCTCAGGGCTGGAGGCTGCTGCATTGGGGTAAGTGGGAGTTGATGAGGCTGGGCCCCTCAGAGATATTAACTCAACAGCTGAAGAAGTCCTTCATCCAATGGGTGTCCATGCCAACACAGAAGGGCTTCTGAAAACACTCGTCTGGGACTCAAAGGGAGTGTTTCTGATTGTGATGAAAGTGGAGACAATTATTCGACTGAAAGAGCATGTGAGTGAGTGAAGCAGAGAAGCTCCGAGGCCCTTGGGGAAAAGTAAGTAGAGCCAGAGAAAGGGTAAGCAGCCTGGAGCGTGTGAGGTTACCTGGCGCCTGGAGAAAGTTCCTGCCTTCCAAACGGACTTCCCTTCCCAGAGCCAGGACGAGGCCAGCCCCACTCATGCGTGAGGGTTTTCTGTGCTAGGCCCCAGAGACGCTGGCTTGAGACCCTCTGACGAAGCACACAGAGAGGAGTGTGTACATGAGTGTGGGAGGGAGAAGGGAGGGAGACCCTGGGGTGGTTATGATCTGTCACCCTGATGACAAGGTCCAGACAAGCAGACGGACGGGAGAAGGATGGACAAATGGCCAGGGAATGAGCTCCTCTCTTCTTTCTTCTTTTTTAAAGATTATGATAAAATGTGTATAACCTAAAACTTACTGCTTTAACCATTTTAAAGTGCACAATTTCGTGGCATTAAGTACATCTGTGATTGACAACCATATCATTATTTAGTTCTAGAACTTCATTGCCCCGAAAGAAACCCTCTACCCAGTAAGTAGTTACTCCCCATTTCCTTAGCCTCCACAAACTTTGGCTCTACCAGTTGCCTATTCTGGACATTTCATATGAATGGAATCATGTACCATGGAGTCTCTTGTCCGGTTTGTCTAGGTGGCAGCACGTGGCGGCATTCCGTTCCTTTTCAGGGCCGAAAAATATTTCGAGTGGCTGTAGCACATTTTCTTTATCCCTTCATCTGCTGATGCCGTCTGTATTGTTTCCACCTTTTGGATATTGTGAAAGGTGCTCTGAACATCTGCATACAAGTTTTGTTTTGTTTTGAATACCTATTTTCCATTCTTTGGGGTATATACTTATGAGCGGAATTGCTGTGTTACATGGTAATTCTGTATTTAATTTATTGATAAACCACTTTGCCTTCTTTTCATAGATTGTCATAGAATCACAGGGCAGGAAGGGACCTCAAAAGTGACCTAACACAGTGTTTCTCAAACTCTTAGATTGACACATCAGTAAAACTAGAACTACCGTCACCACCACCTGCTCTTGCCGAGTAGGAGCGACTCGTATCAAGGCCAATCCTACAAAATGTGTGTATTGTCAGGTAAGCGCCTCGCCTTCTTGTTTTTCTCAAGTCGTCTCCACCTTTGGGCCATTGGGGAACCAATTGCTGGGTCCAATCCTCATTCAAAAGATGACCCCCCTGCAGCTGTCCTGCTCCAGGCCGGCCCAGTCTCTGGGGGCCCTCCTGGAGGGAGCTCTGCTTCCTGGAATGTTCCTCCTCACGGAAAGCTGGGTCTACTCCCATGGTCTCCCCAGGATCTTTGCCCTGCTCTCTGGGGCCCCACAGACCTTGGCCTTCCTCTGGCTGCTTCTTTCTGCTTCCTGTACATATGCTCTGTGGCGCCGAGTGTGCCACCATGAGGCACTGATGGCAGAAGACGAGGACTCGAGGCAGTCCCCTGACTTGTAAGAATTCTTAGAACAAAGAGAATCTCCCAGCTATTTATAGTGTTTCATGAGCATACACAGCCTGCTACCCCCCCCCCACCCGCCCCACCGGCCTGCCAAAAAAAATTTTTTTTAAATTGTGAACAAGCCATACAGACTAACAGGTTTTATTTTTGTTACTGGCAGGGCTCATACCAATTTAATGTTTCTCTGTGTGTTGAAAGGCAGCAAGATGGCCTGGAGAAAATGTGGCCCCTCCTAAGAGTGAGAGGTGAGCCCTGCATTCAGACCCGCTGTTCCCTGTTACCCGGGGGACCTTGGTGAGATTAATGTCCCTATGCCACAGAACAAACGAACAAAGGGGAACAAAGAGAGAGAGAGAGAGAAACCAAGAAACAGACTCTTAACTGTAGAGAACTAGTGGTTACCAGAGGGGTGGTGGGTAGGGGGACTGGATGAAATAGATAATGGGGATCAAAGAGGACATGATGCATGATGGAAAAACAAAATCTGTGTGCCATGGTCACTGACCTGGCAGGAAGGGGCTGAGAGAGCTGCCCAACAGGGCAGGTGTGGGAGAGACAGGGCAGCCCACAGCCGCACCGGCCCACTTTGGGCGCCTGCACTGGAAGGGTTGTCACGGGAAGGAAGCTGAGCAGCATTTATGCCTTTGATGAGCAAAATCAACATGGGAAGACAAATCCATGGTTATTTAATACACATTTGGCAAACAAAAGTCCTTTAAAGAAATCAAGTCCCTTCATGAGGAAAATAATAATAAAAAGTGATGTTTGATGGTGAGGAACATGGGAACACACTCGGGAGAGCTGAAACAAAATGGCAACCTGGTCTCAAATCAAAGGATACAGCAGCTTTGTGGAGGACTCAAGGCTAAACTTTAGCCCAGTCACCTGGAGGGTAGAGACAGGTCTCCCTGAAGAAGACAGCCATGCCCTTTGTCCAGTAGCCCTAGGGACCTGGCTCCGACAGGAACTGGGAACCTGGTGGGGTTGGCTCACCCCACTGGGCAGGGTCCTGAGGAGGGATCCCTGGGTGGTTTCTGCCTTAGAAAGAACGGGAGACAGATAACTGGGCTTTCTGCTCTATCCCACTACCGGTGATTCTGTGTTGATTTCCCTTCTGTCATCCCAAGCTTTGGTGAGTCACTGTCTATACAGACTGGCTTCTTAGATGAGGGGCTGAAATTTCAGGCAGGGTCTAATCCCCTCTTAGGCCGCATGTTCCAGAGGAGCAGACACCCCCAGAGGCCAGCAGCGAGTCTGGCAGGCCTTCCAGAAATATTTAAGGAGAACCTGCCCAGAGGAGGTGATTCATCTCCCACCTCCTGGGGAGGAGACTCGTTCTCTGGCCTGTCCTACAGAATTTGGTATTGACTTTATCAGGAAAAAACATCAGGTGTCGGTGTCCTTGCATGTTGAACAGGATCTGTTAGTTAAAAAGACATAATAATCTTGCTTGAAATGGACAAGAACAGATGGGCACGGATGATGCTTCACAACACCTTCAGGCTGGGCTGCAAAATCTTCCCAAGAAGAGTCCTGGGCTTTGGGAGGTGTTCTTGGCGGCATGGGTCAGTGTAGGTGCCCACAGCTGTCTAGTCTGATCCTGGCCTGCATGGCTGTGTCCTTGGGCAGCTCCAAGGTAAGAGAAAATGGAAGGGTTTCCTGCTTCCTCTTTGCTGGATCAGCTCCTGCAATTTGGCTGGAAAGCCTTCCTGCTTCTTTCTGTTCACCTTGCTGGGAATCCCAAAGACACAAACCCCCAGAGTCAGAACTGCTGGAGCGTGGGGATCCTCTGACAATTCTTGCTTCCCTGGACTCTGAGGCCAGCAGAGCGAGCTAAGTTGCTGCTCCCTCTGGCGGGAGGCCCCTTCTTCTGGCCTTACCCTCTGCTCCCCTCCCTAGCTCTGGCTGCATCTGGGCAAGTGGGAGCTAGGGGAGAGGAGGATGGGGAGACAGAGAGGGAGGTTGAGATTGACTTCAAATGTGCAACCATAATGGAGAGTTCTCAAATCTGCATGGCTAAACACGGTGTGAAAAGGGCTTTCTCACTTGCATCTGATCTTCAGCACCTTGGAGAGCACTAGCCTCTTCTAACCACAAGGGAAACTCAGATTCAAGGAGGAAAAGCCAGCTGTTACACAGTAAGTGACTGAGCAAAAACCCAGTGCTAGGATTGACTCTAGATTCAGTCCTCTCTCCAGGGGACAGACTGTTTCTATGCATTTTAAAAAACCCAAATCAAAAAACAAAACAACAACAATAAAACCCAACCCAAATCAGAAAAACAGTTATCTAACGACCCAAACATGTAGTGCACAAATGTTATATACAGACCAACTTCAAACAGGCTGTCCCTGTCTGGGGGCCCGCTGGCTTCCTCATCTGCTAGCCCTCTCCTACTGGGCCAAACCTCAGCTGTCACAGATGATGGGCTCAGAGCCATGGACCTAGCACATGCCTTCATTATAAGACTCCTCACACGGCACTGCAATGCATTTACATGCTTGTCTCTTCTAAGACACTCTGGACTCTTTGAGGGCAGAGATGTGCATATTTTCATCTCTGGATCCAAAACACAAGTAAGGGCAGGCACAGGCTGGATGCTCAATGCATGTCTGGTGAATGTAAGCATTCTCCTTGCAAAACTAGCTGGCTTCTATCTAATGGTCTGGCACAGAAGGAAGGAGGTGGGAGCATCCCCTGGCTGGTGGGGGGTGTGGCATGAACACACAGCACACACCAGTGGGGCTACGGCACTAAGGCTGGGGAACAGAGCTCTCTCCCCTGCAAAAGATGGAGAGTCCTCTGAGCCAGGTCCCAATCACCCAAAAGTCAGGGGACTCCCCAACCCTGATGTCCTACTGCCAAAGCAGGGCCCCTCTGCCAGGAGATGCTGGGCACAGAGGAGGACTGAGGACTCCTGACCCAGCTGAAGCCCTTGAGTGCCCCCTCACCCGACTCCCAGCAGCTGAGCCCTCATGGCTGCCACTGTCCCAGTCAAAGAAGGCTTCCTAGACAGCGTCCCAGGAACCTGTCTTGCAAGAGCACCATAAGAAGTGCTCTGTAAGCAAACATATGGGAAATGCTACATGTTACACAGCTGCCTCCAAGAGGCCCTACAAATGCAGGCAAGCTGAAGGTCCTGAGATGTCCTGCAGCAAGACAATCATGTAACTGGGCTTTAACCCAGTGCCTGCCAAACCTATCTGATCATAAAGTGCCTTACCCCACTTTCACATACACACTCCCTTGATTTTTCTTTATGAAAAACCCATTAACATCCCATGGAAGTAGTGTTCCAAAGAACCCACTTTGGGGAATGCTGGTTCAGGTCACTGAGCAAGGGAAACACTTCCTATGGAGGAGAACGGCCTCTTACAGGCCGGTGGGGGGGGTGCAGAATACATGTGCAGGGTGGGGAGTGTCACCAAGAAGGGGAAGATCATGCCCCAGAAAGTGTGCCAGAAATCTCTCACCGGGCAGCACACAAACTGCCTGGGAGAAAAAGCCTTAGAACCACTTGAGTCCAGTGGAAAAGACAAGAGAAGCACCACTCCTGAGCCTCAGTTTTCCCATCTGCAAGATGGGAATCAGCCCCGCTCTGTCTGGGCCATCAGATGAGGAAAGCTGCCCCCTCCAGCACAGTTTGTGTGTGCGGCGCATGTTCAGTCAAACATAGCTGGCAGCATGCTGCACGGATAGGGGGCTTATGAAAAAACCAGCACAGCAGCAGGAAGCAGACACAGAACCTCAGAGCATGTAACTCAGAGGCCAGTGTATTTCAGGGGCAAACAACCTTTGGCCTATTGAGAACTAAGCCCTGGAGACATCAGTACATTACAATACTGAGGATACCCGGTGCCTTCAGCTCCGGAAGTCTACGTGGATCAGTGGAAAGGCATGGGCCTGGAAGCCCACCAGAGCCAGGTCTGGGCCAGCTCTGCCCACCCTAGGCTGTGTAACCGGCACACAGCTTCACTCTGTGGGTCTCCAGATGTGCAGGGCTCTCCAAGGTGACAGAGAGGATGGATGACACTGACCTCAAGCTGCTGCACACAGTACGTGCACATTGACCATGTCTCCTTAAAGGCCTGGCTTTGAGGGATATTTACAAATAAGCCTGTCAGTGACAGCTAAAGTGCAGCCTCCTCCCAGGAGTGCTGCAAGTAAGCTGCTGCCGGTGGGAGCATGGGAGGAGGGAGGAAGAGCTGTCTCAACAGGCAGGGGTGGGGGAAACATGAGGTGGTCAGAGCTGCCCCGCAAAGCCAATGGAGGGGGAGCAGGCCTTCATGGCTGGGGAGGGACATGAGCGGCCACACCTCCCAAGGAGATCAGCACACAGCCTGGTGGAGCTCATGGCAAAGACAAGAACTCTGTGAAGGCTGCTGGCTACTGGGTGCTTTGTACAGACTAAAAGCTTTCTGCACAGCGGCTCTAAGCTCTGAGCAAGAGGCCAAGTGACCTGTCCCAGGCCATGCAGCTGGCCAGCCTGGTGAACTTTGAGCCTGAGTTCTGCCACGCCGCCTCTTGAGGTTGGGACGGACCATTCCTGTCCTCTCCTGCCTATATAGGTCCCCAAGGGTGGGACTGGCTCTAGCTTGTCTCTGTAGCCCCAGCACCCAGAACATTACACAAATGCAGCAAGCATTGGCCAAATGACTCACTTGAAAACACTTCTCGAAGCTACTGTCGGAGCTCCGCAAATGTAAAAGGGGCAGAAAACTGTAAGGACCGATTCCCTTCTGAGGAACATAGCATTAACAGGGCATACAAGAAATTCCAAACACTTGGCTTCTTTGTCTAGAAAATTTGAGCACCAAAGTCCCTCCACAGTGCAATATATTAGGGTCTTCTGCTCCCCCTTGAAGTACAGGAGAGCCTACGGCGACATGGCGTGAGCAGAGTAGACTATCGGTGGAGTCTCCTCCTGCCCGACCCCAGATCTTGCAGGTGAGGACACTGACGGCCAGAAGGGAGGAGGGACCTGAGATCACAAAGCAGGCCTACTCTTTTTTCCCTACAGAAAAGCCTGCCATCGCAATACAGACAAACACATTCAACGCACACATCCTGAATACCTGCTGTGTGTTGTATGCAGTCGGTGCAGCCGAGTGTTAGGACGGAGTCATAAACAAGCGGTAAGGGACCCTGGGGCCTGAAAAGTTACTTCTGTGTAAGGGAGTCAAGGAAGGCTTCACTGGATCGGTGACTTGGATCACAAAGAACAAGTTAGAAGTTTTATGGGAAGATGTGTCAGGGAAAGCTAAGCTTCCTCTAAAACATGGCGCTGCCCTGGCTAAGTGTAGACTTGCTGCTGGGCAGTCACCACCTGAGCAAAGACTACATTTCCCAGCCTCCTTTGCAGCCAGGTGGAGCTATGTGACTACTGGTGGCCAATGGAACTTAAGCAGGAGTGGATGGAGCAAGAATAGTGGAGAGGAACGTGGTTAAGAATGGCTGTGCCTTCTCCACCACCCCTTTCCCCTTTCTGCCAGCAAGAAGCAAAGATGCTGAGGCCCCTGGGGATGACAGGGCCACAAGGTGAAAGGAACTGGGTCCCCAAATTACAGTGGGAAGCCACCTGCCAAGCAGAAGCAGCCATATCGGACTTCATATGAGGATAAATCTACCGCATTGGAGTTTGTTACAGCAAGAGCATCACCAACTGCGACAGCAGAGAAGAGAAGGGAAGACAGGCATTTGGGGCAGAGGGAACGTGACAAAGGCACGGCAGTGTGACCAACCGAGGTGTGTTTCAGGGAATGGGGAGGAGCTGATGGTGGCTGGAGCACGGGCTACATGAGGTCAGCACTGGGATTCAGAAAGCTCACGCTGGTCACCACAGGAGGGAGGATCATGTACAGGGATTGTTTCCTGGAGCCCTGGTGTTGCTGGCACTGCTCTCAAAGGAAGAGTGGAAGTTGTGAATGGTTTCCTGTAAAATTTGTCTCTCGCGTCCCTGTGGAGGAAATCAAAAACAGACACAATGTCTTGTTAAATCTTTTAACTATTAGTTCAATTGACAGAGTGTTGGTAATGTTCAACTCATACTTGAGAAACCCATGGGTGTCATGGGGAAAATGAATTATCTAATTAAAAGAGTACTGAGTTTAATAAAAACACACTGGCTCAGAATGTCCCCCAGCACCCACAATTCCAGCATGTCAAGGCTGGAAATGGCCCCCAACATGCAGGGGTCCAATCCCCCAGACAAGGACAGGACACAGAGCCCAAGGAGCAGGACTGACTTGGCCCAGGTCACATGGCCTGGAAGGGAGGTTGCCTCCCAACTCACTCTGTGTGTTTTTCTAGCTCTCAAGGTTTCCAGGGAATTGAGTGGGAGCGGAATTCTTTCTGCTACACAGGGAGTTTGAACTGCTCTACTCCCCTTTGCCCAAAAGATGTCAGATTGCTCTTGGCAATGATTCATGTCTCACTCTATCCCCCCACAACACTACCCCTTAACACGCACGTTTTGAGATGGGAAAAGAGGGAGGGTGTGGATGTTTCTTTCAGCCCAGAGAACATCTTCACTGAATACCTGGCCAGGAGGCAGTAATACGCAGAGACCAGAGACTGGAACCAAACAGCCTGGATTCAAATCCCATTCCTCCTATTTATTAGCTGAGTGACCCTGAGCAAGACAATTAGTCTCTCTGGGCCTTAGTTTCCCTATCTATAAAATGGGGATAATAATAGTACTCAAATGGTTGCTGGTGACATCAGATCCTGTGTGGGCAGCAGGAGGCTGACAGGTCCTGTCCTCTAGAGGATAGCAGTGTGGACTAAACACATATTTTTTAAAACCAACAAATGTGGTCAAAATGTAAAGCAGATTAAAAATGAATAATCTTTGGCAGACTGTTCTCTGCTAAGAGTATAAAGGGAAAAAAAGAAGTCCACTGAGTGAGCTCAGACTTCAAATTTTCTCTTCTTTCGTTTCATGGACTCTTTGGGCCCCAGGGGACCCCTCCGTGAGCCCTGAGCCAGGACCTCTACCACCATCCAGGCCTCCCAGACACTTGAGCAGGCAGTAAGACTGCCCGGCATGCCAATCCTTCCAATTAAGTGAAATGAGCTAGAAAAATACCCCCCGGAGTCCAACAACACAAACCTAAAGGCTGCAGGGCAGAGGGCAAGGCAGGGACGTGGGGTCAGAAGATGGCGAGTCCCTACTCAACGGTTCCCTCGCAGCGGCGTCCCAGGCAAGACCCCGCACTGCTGGACTTCCTATCTGCAAATGGCGGACAGGAGGACATGCTGGGACTGTGAGGAGGCTTGACCCGGGATAATGAACAGGGTGACACTGGGCAAACTGCAGAAGGCTAAAAAACTAAAAAGAGGAGCAACGATGGCCATGTGGCTATGACATGCGACCTTAGCCTGAACCATCCGAGAGATGAGGTCAGGGCCAGCCAGGGTTCCAGCACTCTGCCTCCTACTAAGGAGAGAGCCCTAGACAAGGAAAACCATAACTGTTCCCCACGTCCACGCTGACTGAAGACGATGACAATAACTGCCCCTTAGAAACCCCTGCGCTTCAAAGGACCTGCCTGATAATTCCTAAAAAGCAAAAAGCGAATGGCCATGAAACATAGAAAAAGTATTCAGTCTAACCAGTAGTTAAAGAAATACAAATTAAAATGAGGCACGCTTTTTGGCCTCCAAATTAATAAACATCTAAGAGCAAACCGAGAGCACTCAGTGCTGGCGGGGATCTGCTCACACCGGAGCCACATGCCCCCAGCTGGTGGGAAGTTCACTGGCTCTTTCTGGAAAGTAATTCAGGAGGAAGTGCCCTATACCTTGATTTAGACTCTTTGACTCCACGAGTCCACTTTTAGACATCTATTCTGAGGAGATAATTAGAAAGCCTTATACACAAAGTTGCCCACTGCAGCACTATTAATAGAAAGTTCGGATATCCGCATATCCAACAAGTAGGGATTTAAAATAAGGTAATTTTAGTACATCCATGCAAATGTATTCTATTAAAAAGAGTTTTTAATGACACGGGTAACTGCATATATTTAATGTTAAATGAAGAAAGGAGGAGGTAAAATTATAGATCCAAATTTATCTCCGCAGAGAAAAATATTTGGCAGCAAACACTGCAGTGATCTTCCCAAATGTGAACAGCACTGGCCTCTGGCTGGTTGGATCGTGATTCCTCTAAGAACTCTTTTGCCCTCTCTGGCACTCTGCAAACTTCATAAAATGAATGTGTGCTGCTTTGATAATCATACACACGCATCCAAGATGGCAAGACTGCAATGGCTTTGGACCAACGAAAGGTGAAATTCAGGTGAAGGTTCTGGTTGACCTTCTCCAACATACAAACTGTTTGAAACTAGTCAACTAATAAGCCCACTCGAGTACACATCACAACTTGCATACTGGCGGTGGGGGGTAGGCTCAGCCAGAAGGCCCGTGGCTTGTAAGGCTGCGGACCCATGCTGCTTTCCTGGTATTTTCACCAACAGAACAAAACAAACACAAAACCTTTTAGGTTAAAATGTTCTAACTATTTTTTGACTGTGCAAGAAACACATTTGAGGTCATAACCTTGTTATGTGTAAATACATACAACTGAAACAAATTTTACCCTCCTACCTGCAAAGAATGCTGACATTTTCTACGCTGTTCTATTTTTTAAAATGCTGCTGGGGAACCACTAAATGGGGTCCACAACCCCCCCACCATGCTGCAGACCACAGCCAGGAAGACACTGGTGGACAAGGAAAGCTGGGCCTCCCTCCCGTGGGTCCTGGTCTGGGTTCTTGGATGTGTCCAGAGCATCAGAGCCACCGAGGGGGTCCCTCTTGGCTGAGGCTGGGTTGCAAAAGATAAAGTATGGACGACACGATAGAAGATGGCAGTGGGCAACTTGGAGGGGGACCCTCACAGATCTCAACCACTCTGACAGGTTGGTCTGGGACTTGCAGCCGCGAGGCTGTGAGAACCAGCTCCTGCTGTTCCTGAGCCACCTGGTAGATGGTCCTTGGAGATGGAGCCTGAACTAAGAACCACGAACCTGTTGATGCTTCTGCTTCTCTAGGCTGGGCCTTGTTTGGTGCAGCACACAGACTGTTACAGGAATAGAGTATGGGGGCAATGAATGGGAGAGAAAATGAAAAAGGTCCCGGTCAGGGCAAACATTAAGAAAAATGTTCTCCTTTGGAGTTGGCTTGAGCTGCCACATCATCCACTCTGATCATAGCTGTTAATGTTCCTGAGATTCACAAGCCAGTCCAGTCTGCCTCCTTTCTGTGATCCTGGACCACAAAGGCCATGATCACTGAGGGCAGAGGGGAGGCTCTGGAAGCATTAGCAGCTACCATCTACCATGCCCTGGGCTAGGCTCTTAGTGACACCCAGCTCCTGGCCTGTCCTCCCAAGCCCTCCATGGTCCTCACTGGTGCTACATCTAGAACCTTCCCTGTCCTTCTTCAACTGGCTTGGCTTCCCCCACCTCCATGCTCTCTTTGGCTCACACGTCTGGCTTCTGGAGGCCAGAAGCAGGAAAGGTCCTGCAAACCTTGGGCCAAATTCCCCTACTATCACTCAGCCACCTGCTCCCCAAAGCCCTTGCCCTTACCTGACTGGGTCACCCTCAACCACCTGGGGGCCTCATCTGTTCCATCCAGGCTCCCCGCACACCACACCACCTGCTCTCAGGTCCAGCACTCCCTGAGTTCTTGAAATGTACTGCACCTCTGCTCACCACAGGGACTTTGCATATGAGCTTCCCTCTGCCTGGTCTGCACTCTTCTACCCTCTACCCAAAGTTTCCCATCTTTCTTTCCATCCCAGTCCTCCTGCCACCTCCTTGGGGATGTCTTCCAGGACCTTGTCTTTCCAACCCTCGCTCAAGATCAGGAGCTCTCCTTCATATGCATCTGTGGCTTACCCCAAGGCAGGGCAGCATAGTGGTTGACAAACCAACTCCAGGTTCTAATTCGGGCACTGCCACTTACCAGTACTGTGATCTCAGTCCAGTTCCTTAACCTCCCTCTGCCTCAATTCCTTCACTTATGAACTGGACCCGGCCTCAGTGGCTTTTGTGAAGTTAAGCAAATGATTAGACGTGACTGCTGAGAGCAGTGCTAGGCACAAAGTCGTCTCAGAGGTCAACATCCACGTCACGCTTGGGACACGGCAGAGAATCCAAGGGCTACTTTTCATGACTAAATCAATGCTCTGGGGGTGCCTGGGTGGTTCAGTTGGTTAAAGCCTCTGCCTTCAGTTCAGGTCATGATCCCAGGGTCGTGGGATTGAGCCCCGCATCGGGCTCTCTGCTCAGCGGGGAGCCTGCTTCCTTCTCTCTCTGCCTACTTGTGATCTCTGTCTGTCAAATAAATAAATAAATAAAAATCTTTAAAAAAAAATAAATAAATCAATGCTCCGAAGACTAGTGCTTGCTCTGGTTCGTCGATGCCCCAGCACCACCCTGGGGCTTCACCTCCCTGGCTAAGCCCTTACTACCTTCCAAGACTGGTCCACTTCTAGCAACTTCCAGCAACTCCCATGACTGCCTCACACCCCCCCCACCCCCGCCCTCTCCTCACATCTCATAGCAGAGCCAAAACAGTGCTGGTCTGGGAGCCGGGGCTCACTATCTACCCCTGAGCCTCAGCTTCCCTGACTGTAAAGCGAGGCAGCCTGGGCCCACGGAACAGATGAGCTGTGTCTAGCAACGGGCCACTTACAGAAGAAAAAGAACAGACAGTAACAACTCAAGGTAAAACATAGGTGCCAGAAGCACTGCCAACTAAATCACTTGGAAGGACCACCTTGCAGCCTGTAAACAGGTGAAATAATAATGATGACGGCGACAGCAAGAGGCCTGACCGCGCCTCCCCTCAACCCCAGTGGGGCCAGCAGGAGCCCACCTGCGCCCAGCATGGAGCTGGGGGAACACATGAAGAGGACCCGGGTGCAGGTCCTGCCTCGCTTGCCTGCCCGCCTCTCCACCTGGGCACACCTCCCTCCCCGAGGCTCTGTTCCCTTGCCAGCTGGACAATGCAAGTGTGAGGATCTGGCCTCCGGATTAACTGGGGAAACGTATGGGAAGCGTCTTGTGAATGATAAAGGGTTACATGAATATTTATTTGCTGCTGGCACTCTAAGTCTGTTCAATATTTCTGTGCCTACCCAGCAATACACAGAAAGAACCATAAGACCGGTCACGCTCTCTGACACGACCTCGAGTTGTGGAACACAGCCTGAGGAACAAAACAACAGAAGAGAAAGGAACAAGGCAGAGATATCCATTATAGTGCTATTTGTAATGGCAAAACCCCAGACACAGCGTGATTGTCTAACAAGAGGGGGGCTGTCAGGCCGAGCGTGAAACAGCAATAGGTAAGCAAGTCCTATCCCTTGTCGGAGACAGAAACGTCCATCCCACGTTAGGGAATAAACCAGGAAGCAAGGAGCTTGAATAGCCCAACAGCAACTGGGCTAAGGTTTGCAAAGTAAGTGGTGATTTGCTTCTCATGCTTTTTTTTTTTTTTAATTGTTTCTTGCATGTGTGCCTTTGATGGGAGTGCATTGTTAATCTTTGGTTTAAAGCTGGTGAAACAGAAATTTAACATTAGACAAAAATGTAGGATGCCAACAATAACAACAGTGATTGACGGGTCTGTGTGTGGCAGGGGCGCTGCTAAGCATTTTGGTCCTGGCACGACCCCACCACCCCCAGTGGATGAGAAAAGCAAGGCTCAGGGAGATGATGACTTCTAGGGGACACAGTAAGTAAGAGGAGGAGGGGGCTCACCCCCAGGAAGGCCTGATTCCAGGGCCCCTCTTAGACGACGGCTTTGCTTCCACTGTACGCTGGAGGGTAATACCCAGCCACATGGGTTGAAATGACCACAGGGAGTATTTTTGCTAACTCTATGGGAAGAGAGATCTGGAAAAGGAACGAGGAGGTGGGGAGCGCTCGGTGGTGAGAAGTGTGCCCATGGGGCCGCCCTCTGCCAGATGTGCCAGAGGAGACAAAACCAGACCACAGACATCCTCGGGAACACGGGAGGGCTTAGTAAGGCTCTTAGTGGAGCTCTCTGCTCTTTGAAACAGGAGAAAAGGATTGAGAACAATACCTTGCCTGCATTCAGTTCAGAAATCGCTGCCAAGATCTGCTGCCTGGATCCATCTGTCTTAATACCCAGCTCCTTCAAGTCGCCGTCGGTGAGTGTGAGGAAGGCTTCCATGTCCACCTAGAAAGAGAGAAGGGGGATTTGTTACCATCTGCTGGGTGCCACGCCTCGTTTTTTCCCCCATCCACACCAGAAATATCATGATTATGAGCTATTAGTGCTTATTAGCAGTGAATTAATTATGATTTACTTTATGACAACTTTATGATGAAAGTTTAGTTGAAAGGATTAAGAAGGACTAACTCTCCTCAGCTCTAGGCCTAGGAATCCCAGGACAGGGGCACTGTGGAAAGACAGACTCCCGACCATTGCGCAAGGAAGGGGAGTCTCTGAGAGCATAATCTGGGTGGCCGGCATGCTGCAGATCCAAGGCTGCTCTTAGAATTTTGATCCCAGGTGGCTGGACTTGCCCAGAGATCGGAAACCGCACAGAAAATGCACATATATGGTGGGACTCAGCACGTTTCCCCCACCGAGGACCAGGGAGAGGGAGGCTGTGGAAAGACAGAGAGAGCAAGTCAGCAAGCAGAAGTGATAAAGGGAAGAAGGGCCACGGAGAACCGAAGCTGAGAAAGGCTCAGAACAAGGGCATCTCAAAGCCACATGACCCTTGGCTGCTATAGGGAAAACCCTGACATTTCTGTCATCCCAGCTTGGGCCTCAGCTCCAGGCGAAGAACCAACAGGTTGCCCTACTATGTGACTGGTATGTTGCCGTGTCTGTCCTGCGAAGGTCAGACGTGGCTCAGAGGCAGCAAGCACAGCAGGTGGAGGCCAGCTCTCCACACCCCAGGTCTGTCCTGGAGCCTCACTGTCAGGTGACGATGGGAGGACACAAAAGCTAACACCGTGTGAGGCACTTTCTGACTATTTGGCACAGACTCAGTCGTTTAAGCCTTATGACATAAGGTGAGATGATTATTATCCTCTGTTTGGGAGAGATGGGGAAACTGAGGCACAGAGAGATTCAGTCCCCAAGGTCACATGACCAGTCAGTGAAAGCCAAGACTGGAACCCAGGCTGTGGGCTCCATAGTCTCTCCTCTTCTCTGAGGGGCTACGTCACCCTTTGATGCTGCAGCTGTAGCCACTGACCTCCCTCCAGTGGTTTCCTGGGGGCAACGGCCTCCTTGCTAATGTGACCTCATGTTCCCTAAGAATTAAGGGGTTCTGTCCCCTATATGGGCCCTTGCAAATTAGACCCCAAAATGGTAGTCATCAGGGAGAAGTGGAAGGGAGCTGGCTGCCCACAGCCACCTCTCCAGCCCGTGCACGGGACAGGGCCAATGCTGCCTGGACGCGGACAGACAGGGCCTCGACCCCCACTTGCTGCCTGGGGCACCTGGGCAGGAACCTTACCTCAGTTTCCCACCTGAAATGTATGAATCCTCCCCCGACCTAACTTACTGGTGGTTGTACGGCCTACCAAGAGGGCTTCCACAAAGCTTTGCAAACTAAATAAATTACAAAAACGTTACAGTTTTATGTAATATGATATTGCTGTCATTTAAAATAAAACTCTCATAACTTATTGAAAACCCTTAGTTCTTTACTTTAAAAGCAGGCTTGTTTTCTATTCCCTCAGAGATACTGAACAAGATTTTTAAAATTTTTTCTTTGAAACATTTGATGCGTGTGGAGATAGAGGAACTTTTTTCTGAAAAATGTCCCCCATCTTTCCTTTTCTATTTTAAAAAGTCATTTTACTTTCCTGGATTAAAACAACCTTGAAGCAGGATTGAGTTGGTGGGGAAGGGTCTGCTCCACCCCCAGCCCCAAGCCCTGGGAGGTGCCTCCCTGCGTCTCTCTGGGACTTTACAGCTCAAAAGGGGCAGAGGGCCTGAAAGAGCAGATGACATGATTTTGACAGACACTGCTTGCCCCTGGCTGGGCCGGACACTCCCCTCTCCCCACGGTCCCACCCCCAGCTTGTCCCCGTGGCCAGCTCCTCAGCACCTCTTGCCTATGGCACCCCTCACCCCGGCCACCCTCTTCTGACTGGAATCTCCTGTGAATCTGCCCCTAACTCCCCCACCAACCCTGGTCCGCCATTCATACCAGAGGCCAGAGATCTCTGGACCACGGTGCACAGATCACGTCCATGCCGGCCAGGCCCTGCCCAGTCAGGCTCTGCTCTCTGCCCCAGACACACCAGCCTCATTCAGGCCCTGAACAGGCCAAAGTGCTGACGGCTCTCTGCGCATGTCTGCTCCCTCTTCCCAGACGCCCTTCTACCCTGCTCCCCTCCCTCAAAGGTCAGTTTATGCTCAGTCAACGTCTCCTCTGGCCCTCATTCAATAGACGCCCTTCGTGGGCTCCCAGAATGCTCTGGGCATTTCTGCCATTGCTAGGGTCAGGCTCTGGTAGAGGGCCTGGTAGAGGGCAGAGACCTGAGCTGTGTTTGCTGGCTGACTGAATGACCACACCAGTCAATATGCTACTGCATCCCCAGATGAACGGACCTTCTCAGTCTCTGACCTCTATCAATCCTGGGGGCTACCAAACCCTCACAGCTCATTTTAGGTGGAGAGAACCAGACTAAATTCTCCTCACGTGAGCACTTCTGAAGGGTTAGCAGGATGAGGCAGAAACATCTGTGTCCTTTCAATATTCATGCCCTACTTTTTTTTAGTAATACTTTTTTTTTAGTAATAGAATCTTAGTTGTCAGCTAGGCATTTCCATGAAGCTAAAGAACTATATTTCTGAGTTTCCCTTGCATATGAGTATGTCAACTGACAAACTTTTGGCTAATGAGATATAAGAAGGTTTATGGTACTTTGAGGAAGTCTCTCTAAAAAAAGGAGAGCAGGTATCATTTTGCTCTCTCCTTCTATCCTGCTGCCTGGAATGTGGAGGTAATGGCTGGAGCTCTAGCAGTCATTCTGGACTTTGAGGATGAGGGCCATATACCCTAGTGGAGCAGAGAGCTAGAAGGAGATTTGGTGACTCAACTGAACACCTTCTGTGGGAAAAATAACCTTTTATTTTGTTTAAGATACTACTCCCTGGAATTTTTCAATATATGTAGCTAAATCCATCCAAATATCGGTAGAGAGATGAAAATTATTAGTCTGCTTCAGTTTCAATATTGAAAGGATGAGAAAATATATTTACTTCATTCTTCTTCCAAATTCTTAACAAGGACTAAAAGCATATAATGGGAAGACATTTTTATGAGCCCTGGAAGTAAGGGAAAAGTTCTATCTGCATGCCAGGAGGCCAGGAGTTTCTTAAGGACTGAGAAGTGCAGGAATGGATGTGGAGGGGAGGGCAGGGGCAATCCATGATGTTAAAACCCGACTCCCATTAAAGCCTTCCAGGGAACACGGGATCTCTGTATGGACAGACAACAACTCTCACACAGTGCTGTCGAGCTTCTACGTGGTCCAGTGGGGAGCTGAGCACAGGGGGACAGCTGAGCTGGTTCGGTTAACCTCACCCCACCCAACACAAACAGAAAGCCTCCAGTCAGTGGCTCCCAGCTCTCCCCACAGGGCTGCCCCAGGCCTCAGCACCCTCCCTGACCCCAGAGGCTATAGAGACCACAGCAACTCTGCATAGTCTCCCTTCCCTCTAAAACTCTGAAAGTGTCATATTTCATCAGGAACATACTTTAGTTCCCTATAAGGGACAGTGCCAAGAACCAGAGAATGGTGAATGACAGGTGTGCCCCCGGACATGCCGGCTCCCAAACGGGGATGCAACTAAGAACCCAGGACGAATGTTGCCTTGTGACACAGAGACACCTCAAGAAACAGAAGCACACTTTGAGATGTGTTCCCTGCACACTCCAAGAGGGCATGGAACACAGCACACAAAGGCAGGCCACCAGCGGTGTACAGGAAAGATTTCTTGGTGATGAGAAACATTGCTATGGAGGTTTAAAACTCTGGAGAGGCAGGAAGGACCCACTGGCTACGGCAGGAAAGCAAGGGAGGAAGAAGGCTGCTTCACTCTGTCTGCTGCTCAAGACAAAATGCTAGTCCCTCAGCAGCATCTCAAGCTTGCAGGGACAGTGAGCGAGTCTCAGGACTGCGACTGTCATGATAACAGTTGACATGGGCTCGACCGGGCCTCAGAAATATTCCAACCCAGTGATTACACCAGCTGGCTAGTGGGCCTACAGAGGAGTTTATGGGGCCAAAATGGTCAGTTTTTTTTTTCAAAAACTTGAGCTATAACTCACTTACAATACAGTCTGCCCATTTAGAGTGTACAGCTCCTAAGGAATTCATCAGTGGTATGGTGACAGCGATGTACCGCGATGCAGGACAGCTACGTTTGTGGTGAACACAGGGGAAAGGATAAGCCTGTCAAACTGCCAAGCTCCACACCTGAAACTAATGCAACACTGTGTGCAACTATACCCAAGGAAAAAGAATCTTTTTAATTAAAAAAAGAAAGCAGACGATTCAGTGATTTTTAGTATATTCCGAGTTGTGCAACCATCACGCTCAATTTTAGAACATTTTCATCACTCCCCAAAGGAACCCACACCCGTATAAGCAGTCAGTCCCCATTCTCTCCTCCCCCCACTCCTTGGCAACCACTACTTACTTTCTGTCTCTACAGATTTGCCTATTCTGGACATTTCATATAAACGGAATCACACCATATGTGGCCTTTTGTGTCTGGCTTCTTCCCTTCAGCATGTGTGTTCCAGGCTCCGCCGTGTTATAGCGTGTGTCAGCACTTTCTTCCTTTTGACGGCCGAATTATATTCCATTGTGGCAGTAACACATCTGGCCGGTCACCACTTAGTGGGCATTTACGCCATTTCCCACTTGTTGGCTATTATGAATAAGGCTGCTGTGTGCAAGTTTTTGTGTGGACATATGTTTTCAGTTCTCTTAGGCCCACGCCCAGGAGTGGGATTGCTGGGTCACATGGTAATTCTATGTTTAACATTTTGAGAAACTGCCAAACGGCAGAACGGTCATTTTTTTTTTTTTTTTTTTAATGTGACTGTGAGCACTTTTAAGCAAAAGGAACTCTCTCGGATTAACACAGACATCCTACATCCAGACACTTAGCCTGGAGTCATTAGGATTTCCTTTTGACCTGCATTAGATCTAAAAGCCTGTCAGTCCATCCCCTTCAACAAAAGGATGTGCAGGACAGACACAAACTTTACTAACAAGAGCAGTGCGCAAAATCACAAAATTCTGTTACAACAAAACAAGCCATAAGGCCCCCAGAAGTTCACTGTGATGAACTGAACTAAATGTGCGGAACACAAACTCCCATTTCCTCAGCTGTCTCAGTGAAAAAGATCAATCTACGCTTGCAAGATAAAAACCCATATATTTTATTGTTTTTACAGTAATATTTGATGGACATTCAAAAATAACATTCTTACCTCTTGCTCCTCAAAAATGGGCTGATATTTCTCAAGTGACAATTTCTTAAGGATTCCAGTCAGTTCATCTTTGAGAGGGAAAGATGTGAAAAGATATTTTAGAATTTGGCAAAATGCATCAGAACAGTGGTCTTCAAACTCATAAAGCAGTGGCAACATTATTTCAAATGAAATGTCACAAGAAATTCCCAAGGTGGAAAGCAGATCGAAGCTCAGCATGTGGGGATGCAGCTGGGCGCAGGCCTGAGCCACTGTCAGCCACGCCTCCCCTCAGGGCACGCCCCTGACACCTCCCCATCCCCAAACCCCAAAGTGGGAGCTGGACAGAGAAGATGGGGAGGTTCGTGGCCAGATGACCCTCCAATGGCTGCAATTTCCAAGCTCTCGGGCTTCTAGCAGCTGGGACTAAAACACCACTTTCTGTCCAAGAACAGCTTTTAACTATGATTTCTTGACTGCTGGTAGCTACACCTGCAGCAAATGCTAATGCCAACAAGTTGTCAGCGAGGCGGAGGAGAAACTTAAGAGAACAAGCAGGTAGCTTCAGACCAGAACTGGAGTTTGGCTCAGTGTGAGGAGGCTGTGGGCTCCCCAAAGGAAGGACGGAGACATCTGAGTGGAAGAGCAGAGCCAGAAGGCCACAGAGCAGGGGAAAACAGAAAATTGTGGATAGCAAGATTTCAGAGCAGGGAGGGCGAAGAAAGGAGACAAGACTAGCATCGGTGGGGGGCGGGGGTGGCTTGAAAAAATATTCATTCACCCATTCGATGGGGATTTACTAGACTAGGCTCTAGGGACTCAATAGAGACCAAAACAGATAAGCAGGCTGCCAGGCCAAAGGCGATGAGGATGAATGAAGCAGGGCAGGGGTAGATGACAGAATGGGAGAACGTTGTTTATTATAGAGTGTGGTTAACGGAGTGCTCCTTTATAAGGTAACATTTGAGCAGTAAATGAAGGAATTAACTGTGTAATACCAATGCAAAGATCAGCAGGCAGTATTCAGGCAGAAGGAAGAGCAAGTGCAAAGGTCCTGGGGCCATGGGTGTGATTCACAGAAGAGTGGACAGGAGGTTAGGAGGCCTGAGTTCAATTTTTTTTTTTAATTTATTTCTTTGACAGATAGATCAGAAGTAGGCAGAGAGAGGAGGAAGCAGGCTCCCCGCTGAGCAGAGAGCCCGATGAGGGGCTCGATCCCAGGACCCTGAGATCATGACCTGAGCTGAAGGCAGAGGCTTTAACCCACTGAGCCACCCAGGTGCCCCCTGAGTTCATTTTTTAACTCATTCATTCTACAGCAGCTACCAACATGCCTACTACATGCTGGGAGTGCAAGGATGGAAAGATCCATGCTGTGAAGGAGCTCAGTGTGGCTGGGGAAATAACATGAGGAGGCTGATGCACCATCAGGCACCCTGCACAAGGATAACCCATTTGCTCTTTACAACAACCACACAAGTGCCATCCTATCATCGTTCCCATTTACAGATGAGGAAATGAGGTGTCAAAAGGTGGGCTACCACATCTTGGATGAGATCATACTGCTGGTCTGTGGCAAAGCAGGAATTCACACTGAGCAGTCCAGCTCCCTGGCCTGTGCTGCACACCCCAGCCCTTCCACCACGTCTCTCACTGGTGACAAGTGCTATGACAAGGGATATCAACAAGGGGATCGGGGGACAGGGAGGCCGCTGACCAGCCTGAAGGACTGGAAAAGGCTTCACAGGAGAGTGCCACTTAGGTAGGATGGACGAGAGGAAGCAAGTCCCAGCCCGTACAGAAGACACTGACAGTTTCATGACACCAACGCTTTGCTTCTGTTCTTCCCTCCACACACAGGCTTTCCCCGCAGTAGTGTGCTGCTTAGGTGGCTAATAGCCGGCTCCCTGAGGGAAATGTATGTGCGTACGGAGGTAGCTATGTAAGTTTATTGCAGATTTCACTGAGGGACACATGTAAGGGACATGTAGCGCCCAATTTACATATAGTAATATGCCACACAACATTGGTTCTTACAAATTCCATATCGCCAATGGTTGCAGCATCTCGGGCACCTCACTGAAAGCTCGCACTGGTTTTTGCCCTCCTCTTAGTCCAGAGCCAAGGACTATAGCCCCAACACGGGTGTTGTAGGACAGTTTTGTTTACAGACACATGGAAGATGAGATGGAACAATGAGGATGCATATAGGACCTTCATGGGAGCCAGTCTGCTGCGTGAGGTAATGGTTTTAAAATCCTGACAGACTGTTTTCTCAATTGTTTGCACAAGTCACACATTTAACTCTCTCCAACATTGTCTAGATGACATCAGAGGCTCTAGGACACAACAAACCAAACCCTGACCGGCTGTTTGCTGACGTCATGGAGTCAATGCCCCCTGCTGGCTGATTTCAAGCCACCAGCATAACCCATGTTCCTGAAAGTGGAACTCGGAAGGAATGTGCATAGTAACGTCTCGTTATATAGTATTTTCTACTGCATAAAGAGCACAGACGTTCGTAAAATGTACTAACAAGTTAATAATATATTTTGTTTTAAATACCATGTACTTTTAATTTAATTAGTGTAAATATGTAAATACACGTAATTTGACTTTTTTGGCTCCTTTCATGTGTTTTTATATAGATTTACATATATTTATATATATATTTTTTATATAACATATATACATATATTTTTATTATATAGGTATTATATATAATACACACATAGGTGTTGTTGCTTTGTTGTAATTTGACTTTTAACAGCTGTATTTAATCACTGGCTTGTATATTTCCTATAAATTCGATGACTGACTCTGGTCCGCAACTGCCCTGCTTCTCCTTAGCCCTCTGGCCAGAAGGCCTGCTCTTCGGTGAAGCCCAGCTATCCTGTGCTCTGCCGCTAACCCAGATTGGCTCCCATCTGTGTCACAATCCTGTACTGCTATTCTGTCGCCCGCACCCGAATTCCCAGCCAGACTGTGAGCCATCCTAACACCCAGACAGGTGACGTCTCCCCAGAGAGGGAGTCTCGAGAGGGCAGCTGGTGGAAAGATGGGGCTGGACAAAGGCTTGCGTGTAGTCCGCAACTGGGGCCACACATTTCCCACACAAATGTCATAAAAAGTAGCTGTCTGGGGGCTGGGCTGCAGCTCTGTCCTGTGACAATCTCATGGCCACAGGACAAAGGTCCTGCTGCCTCAGGACAGAGGAACTCTGGAAGGGAAAACCAGGCTTTCTACACCAGAGAAATTCATCCAAAAAGAAACTGCTATCAGGTCCTCTTTTGTTTCTATCATGACTAGGGCTTTGCAAACCTTTTTAAATGAAGAGGGGGAGGGAAAAGAATAGGTATGGGCAGTGCATTCAGATATCCATGGTCTCAATAGTGTTTTGCAGAAAGATGGGGTATGAGTACCTAACGGAACCTCTAGGAGTTAGAATTCCTAAAAGCCTCCAAGGTTGGAGAATTCATGAGTGGGGAACCCAACACTCCACATAGAAAACACAGCTGGGGAGGAATGGGGTTGCTAGTGACTCTGAAGCGGTTATACATGATGGCATTAGAGATCACAAAACAATAAAAGCAGCCCCCAAATAAAGAGGATGCCAACAGCAGCATGCATTCATTAGCTCAGTCCAGACCATGGCCAGTGCGGCTGGTTTCAGCTTATCACCTGCTGGGCAGAGCACACTCAGCCCCGTCCTCCCCGTAGCCAGGCGCCCTCGTGTGAGTGGGAGGCCCTCCGACACCTGAGATTTCTCTCCCCTCTCTGACACACTACTTGATTTGCACCTGCCTGAGCCCCATCTCTCACCAAAGCTCCACTCCCCTCCCGCCCACCCCGCCCCCCCATCCCAGGAACCAACAGAGGGCAATTTGAAGGACAGGATTCTTCATCTCCTTTGTCTTTTTTCTCTTCCTATCTTTATCTGGGGCCTTGCAGCTGGGCCTCCACTCTATCAGCCTTTCTGCATTGTCCCCACAGGAGGGCCTTACGTTCATGTGCCCAGGTTCTAAAGTTGTCCTGGTTACAGGGGACAGCTACTGCCTCTGTTTGCCCACCACCCGTGCCCTCCTCCTTCTGAAAATGGCACTGTGACTCTCCTTTGAGGAGCCACTTCTCTCCGAGTTTGCAGGGCAGACCCTGACCCCAGCTACAAAGGCAGACACGAGACCTGCTCCTGACCAATGAGCATATTCCACTGGCACGGACACACGGTCAAGGATGGACAAATGACCTATCACTGTAAAAAGAGTCAAGGCAGGCCAGTGACATTCACCTCAGGATTTTGCTGGACCTGCTCAGAAGGTAGCACGCTTTCTGCTGGTGTGGCCAAGTTAGCAGGGAAAATGAGTAAGCTTGAAGTTCCTGGGGGACAACTTTGCCACCACTGAGATGAGAGAGAGCCTACCTGAGATATGGAGAGAAACATGCCCAAGGTACCTGGATCAGCACATGCCTGAAGCACACACTCGACACTTCCGCTTGACGAGCCAACCGGTTTCACTTAAACTGGTTTGAGTGACACTGCATTACTTGCAAATGACAGAATTCCGATTTGCACAAGGTTCAGGGCAAGGTCCATAAGTGGTATTGGAGAAGCATGTCTACAAGTGTGTGTTTGGGTATGTCCACAAAACTCACCTATGCTCAAGCACTAGCTGAAGGAGCTTCCCATACCATTAGCCCAGGAAAGATAAAAATACAAGGTGGGATCAGGGAAGAAAGGGGATAGGAATTTTTGTTGGAAATTTTCAAGGCCCGACTTAGGACGGCTATTGCAATCAAGAGCACCTGCAGGTCCCAGTGGCGAAGAGGAAAGGGCGTCATTCTGGGATCTTGGCGGACTCACCCTCATCTGTGATGGTGCCGCTGCTGGAGCCCCCACTGCTCTTGGACTGCCGATGGGAAGAGGAGGAGGACACTGAGGACTCGGCTGTGTGCCCTTTGGGTGAAGGGGAGGGCGTGAGCGTAGGCGAGGTGCTCTTGGAGGGAGTGGAAGTTCCAGACGGAGGCCTTTTGCTCGTCTCCAGCTTCTGCTAAAAAGAATAAGACAAATATGTAAGCCGTCACCTGGAGGGTGGAGTGATGAAAACAGACACCCGATAGGGAGCATGGATGCTGTCTGACTCAGCAAGGAATCTAACCAGGACCATGAAATCTACTTCAAAACACAGGTAAAGCAGAAACAGTATTGTCAGAACAGTCGTGGGAAAATCCTCCCCTGGGGCAGAGAGGCGGGGGGAGAGGGGGTAGGAGGAACTAAGAGGCCCCTGAGGAGCCTGGATCCCATGTGCTAGTCCTGCCCATAAGCTACCAGCATCGAGTCCTTGGCCAAGTCCTTTTCCTTCCCAGCCAACCCAGCTCTAGGCAGAGGTGTGGCTTATCAGTACACGAAGTCCCTTTCTGCTCCTGACGTCCCTTCATCTCACCCAGTCACTGCCAACCTTCCATCAAAGCATACATCACTTTTCCCTTCTTTGTATGTGTATCATTTAGCTTTTTAAAAAGTACCTTTTAATTTTTAAATAATTTTAGACTTACAGAAGAGTTAAAAGATAGAACAGAGCATCCCTGTGTACCCATCAGCCAGCTTCCCCTGATGTTAACAGCTTCTGTAACTATAGCACATCATCAAAACGACGAAATTAACAGTCACGCAATACTATTAGCTAACTGATGGACTTCACCCAGATTTCACTGGTTGTTCCACTTAATGTCCTGATTCTGGTCCAGGATCCCAAGTTGCACTGACTTTTCACATCTCTTTGACCTCCTCCAACCTGTGACAGCTCAGTCCTTCCTTGTTTTTCACGACCTTGACGCTGTCGAAGAGTCAAGGAGTTTGTATAGTGTCCCTTGGTTTGGGTCTATTTTCTCATAATTAGATTTGCTTACAGATTTGGGGGCTAATGATCCCAGAGGTAATGAGCCATTCTTACTGTATCACACCAGGAGTCTCAAAGTACCCATTTCTTATTACTGATAATGTTGACCTTCATCACTTAGTTAAGGTGGTGTCTGTCTGGTTTCTCCGTGAAGTTGCTAACTTTTCCCTTTAAAATTAACAAATATTTGGGGGAAGGAGGGTAGATTTTGAGCTAAATACCTTGTTGCTCCCAGTAATGTTAGCATTCTTCAGTTGCTCTTATCTGTAGCAATTACTACCATGATATTCTAATGACATGAGATCTGCTATTTCCTTCACCTTTCACATTTATTATTTGGAATTTTGTAAGAAAGAGTTGCTCATTTTGCCATTTATTCAGTTACTTATTTCTTATTGGTATGGATTCATGGATATTAATGTTATTCTCTGGGCTATAATCTAATAACTATTGCTATTTATTTTATGGTGATTCAAAGTGTTCCAGTTTTGGTCATTGAGATCTTTCAGGTTGGCTCCTAAGTCCTTTCAACATGCCCACCTTTTAAAAATTCTTTCTTCTTAAGGGCATTTCCTTAGTTTCTGACACCAAAAAATGCTTTAGGCTCATCTTATATTTTCATTGACCCAGCACTGAAATAAACCACTTCTCCAAGGCCCTGGTCCCTTTCCTTAGAGAGTGGTATTTAAAAACCAAAATCTGGGTACTAGGTTGGTCGTGGGTACTGGGATGTCACTGCTGGTAGGTCCTCTCAGCAGACAGAGCAAGGGAATAAAGTACACTGACCCATGTATACACATAGCCACACTTACTCCTGTATCAATCTGTATACATATATATACACACACATATTTATAGGCACATATTCATGTTGATTCATACTGACACCTCTGACAACAGTCCAACAACCATGAGGTGTGTTATAGCATTTCCCCTTCAATTTGATCTCTGACTGTTAAAAAGGGGACTCATTATATTTAATTATTTGATCAATCCTACTATAAATATAAAGTGTATATGTATACAAAAAGTACGTGTAAAGTGGCTTTGGAATTTAAACCATACCCCTACAAGAAAAATATTTATCAACTAGAGTGCAGTGTATGGCTATTTGTCTTTATTTGGCCTTACCATATCTACTCGACAGTTTCCCCATAACCCGCCTCCCAAAGTGTGGTTATGTAAGTCATTTGTAATACAGTTAGATCTCTTGTCATGGTTTGCATTCCATCTTTGGTTCCTGGTTCGTACTGTTTTTTTAAATTTGCATATAGCAGAAATAATTCAGCTGTGTGCAATTCTCTGGGTTTTGAGAAATGCCGAGTTGTGGACCATAGAAGAACAGTTCCATCACCTCCAAAAATCCCTTGTCCTGTCCTTTTCTAGTCAACCTGTTCCTCATCCCAACCCACAGAAATAAAGGATCCCTAAGGTTCCATCCCTAAGGTTTTGTCTTTCTAAAACATTGCATAAATGGAATTATACAATATGCAGACTTTGGGGGGCTGGTGCAGCAAACTGCCTTAAAGATTCACTCAAGTTACTGCATATGTTGACAGTGTGTTCCTTTCCCCTGCTGAGTGGTGTCCCATCGCATGGACATACCACAGTTAATTTACCCACTTACTTGTTGATGACATGTCTACAGTTTGGCCTATTATGGAGAAAACTGCTAGAAACATTCACAAACAGATTTTGGCATGAACAGTTTTTGAAAATGCACTTGGGTGAATACCTAGGAGGGAGAGAGCCAGTTTGTACGGTAAGTGCATATTTAGTTTTATAAGAAACCGCCAAACATTTTCAAGGTGGCTGTGCTGTTTTGCATTCCTACTGGCATCTGAGTTCCAGTGGGTCCATATGCTCACCAACACTTATATCTTTAAATTTTTATTTTTAATTTTAGCCAGCCTAATATGTGTATAGTTCTATATGTCACTGTGGTTTTAATTTGCATTTTCCCCAATAGCTAATGTTCAACATTTTCCCATATGTTTGTTTACTATTTGTTTATTTTTGATGAAGTATCCATTTTGTGTATTTTTTATAATTTGTTGGTTGTTTTATTGTTGAGTTAAAAAAATTTTTTTTAAGTAGGTTCCATGGCCAGTGTGGAGCCCAATACGGGCTTGAACTCATGATCCTGAGATCAAGACCTGAATTGACACATAACCGACTGAGCCATCCAGGTGCCCCTCTTACTGTTGAGTTTTGAGAGTTATTTATTCAGTAGTTTAACTAGGATATGGCTAGACATCTTCTTTTTTATATTTATCCTATAGTGTTTTCTGAATTCCTGGATCTGTGATTTGGCATTTATCATTAATTTGGAGACATTTTCAGGCACTATTTTAAGACATTCTTTCCTTCCTACCATTCTCTTTCTCTCTTTATCTTCAGGAATTCTTCTTACTTGTATGTGAGAATACTTGATATTATCCCATAACTGTTTTTTGTTGTTGTTGTTGTTCTTGTTTTTTTAACTTCTTTTTTTTCTTTGTGTTTCCGTTTGGGTGATTTCTTTTACCCTGTCTTCCACTTCATGGACTCTTTCTTTGGCAGTGTCAAGCGTACTAAAGAGCCCATCAAAGGCCTATCTCTGTTACCTGTTTTCTATTTCTAGAGTTTTCATTTGATTCTTTCTTAGAACTTCTATCTGCTGAAATAGCTATATGATCTTCTATGCTCAAATTTTCCATTAGAGCCTTTAAAATTTACTTCCAGGTAATTCCAACACCTGTGTCATATCTGAGTCAGATTCTGATGACTGCTGTGTTTCTTGGGAGTGCAGTTTTTCATGTCTTTTTGTACGCCTTGTACTTTTTGGTAAAGTTAGACATCTTGACTAGAATAGTAGAGGCTAAGATAAATACTTTCAATACATGGAAATGGGTATCCCTCTCCTCCTGCTAAGCCTTTAATGCTCCTTATGACTACATCCCAGAGTGGAACAAGAACCCTTCTCTTATATTTTGAAAGATTTTATCATTTAGTTGCCTATATTACTAATAAATTCTGCTTTTTTATAAAGAAGGACATTAAAGGACAGCTTCTGATAAAGTGGGAGATAATTAATATATCCCGAATAAAGAGATCTATCCCAGCCAAAGCGAAGAAAAATGATACTCTGGACCTTCTGGGTGGCATCATTTGGTGGGGGTGGAGGTGGGGGACAGACAAATATACTTATTTGGGATGCTCTGAAACATCTGAACAATTCCCTATATTCCCAGTCAGTATAGCAGACTGATTGTGTTAATAGCATCATCGCAACTCCTCCTATGTAACTCTGTGAGTTCTCCTGTAGTGGGCGGGCTGACTTGCTTAAACAACCTGATTGGTTTTCAACTCCTGCCTTTGGCTGTTGTTGTGAGAACATATCTAAGCTCGCTGTGGGCACACAAGGCTCAGTTATCCTGATCACCCCGCCAACAGCCAAATATATAAGTGATACCCCCCAGACCAGAAGGACTGACTAGCTAAGTTCAGACTGAAATGCTGACCCACAGGTTCACGAGCTAAAGAAATGCTTTTTGTTTTAAACCACTAAGCTTTAGGGTAGGAATGGAGAGACGATATACTTAGAGGGACTTCGGGCTCCCAGAGGTCTGGGGAGCACTGATGCACGCTCTGACTTCCCCGATTCTGTGTCTCCTCAGGTTCACTTCAGGCTGACTCGTGAAGATGCCAGAAGCCATGCCTTGTGAATATTCCACCATTACGGTGGTGCTTGTCTTAAGCCAAGTTCAAAAACCAGATTCAGGAGGCTCCTATTTTGAATACTGATTTCTAATTCTTCCTAGGGGAGTTTTTGACAAGTACTTCATGTCTCCATTTTACTGCTGGAGCCTTCGACAGAAAGCCCACTCCTTAGGTCCTTTGATTTAGGGCAGTGGTTTCTAGGAGCCCTGGGTTGGGCTGGCTACATACTCTCTGGGGGGAAATCAGAGATCTTAGACCCTGTCTCGAAGAGTCATTCAGTGATGCTGGGTGGAGCCCCAAAACCTGAATTTTTAGACAGCTCCCCAAGCATATTGCTAGGAGTATCAGGTGATCATGGAACTAGATAGTTTTCCCAGTTTGTTTCCCGAATGCATCTTTTCATACAATCTCCTTTGATCGGAATATACTTGTACATAGATTGCATGTAATAGATGCAGCCGAGTGAGACAAGAGTTAACTTATAATTTAGAGGCCTACCTATTTTGAACACCAGTTAAGGGAAAGGAAGCTAACAATATCTAACACATCATAAGATCATCCAAATAGAAACAGAAAAATTTAAACAACAGAGAAGAGGAAAATTATATCAAAACCCAGACTAGAAGACTTACTTTAGTTAGTAGCTCTGAGTTTCCTAGCAGCAAAGACAAAAAGAGAACTATAATAATTATATAATTCTTTTCATCTGAAGAAAGAAAATATATGACAATATCAGTAGAGACATTTTTCTAGAGCAGAATTCTAAAGGGAACAAATTACACAGACCCTATCACACATACAATTTTTCAATATAATGGAAAAAAGGCTAATGCATAGGGAGAAACTTTTTCTGGAACTATATTATAAAGGGAACCTAATTATATATGTCTGATTGCAAAAGGGACCTTGAAACCAAAAGTTATGTAGCCAACAGTGGCGGGCAGAAAATAAAGACTATTTCTCATACATCCATTAGAAGATCATCTCTGGAGGCACTTCTGGGCAAGGGCCCAGGGGTGAGGCTTTCAGGTGATCCAATTTTTCTCAGGGAAAAAGCTTAAGACATCTAAAAAAATTTGAAGAGCAGGACAATGCTTGGACTTGGGGTCCTCTCAGAGGATAAAATGGGCTACACTGAACCACTGGAGGGGGGCACCTGGTGGGCCACCTGGTAGAGGAGCCAATTTATACTCAACCACCAGGAATCCACATTTGGGTGGGGGGTTGGTTCACTTCAGTAACTAACTCAGGTGGAGCGGACAGATTCTAATGACACTAAAAAACTTCCCACTCCAGAGAGACATTTGCGATTTCCTGTCCTTTGCAAACTCCACACAGAGACTAACAACGTGTTGAGCGCTCTTGGGCTGCATCCATGGGGGAATGGTGCAGAGAGGCGAGGCTCCAACTCTGTCCTGTCTTCCAACCTTGCTTCAGCTCTTCCCCTCTGGAGGGCCTCACCCTGGAGCAGCCTCGCCCCTGCCCCACCCCTGTCCCCTTCATGTGGCTCCTCATCCTTCAGACCCCCTGTAGGTGTCACTGCTGCCCTCAAGCTTGGAGAGTGGCCCCCATCTATGCCCCCACAGCACCCCCCTCCTCACCGCCAGAGTCCACAGTGACAGTCTGAAAGCAGTCCCCCCACCCGGTTCACTGCCACATCCCTACTGCCAGCAGCGCTAGACACAAAGCAGCCACCCCAGACCGGTGCCCAGTGGAGGAATATGGTGGGAGCACAACTACTCCCTCTGGTCACGTGAGTAGTTATAGCTGCCGCAGGCTCGCTGGGTGCCAGGGCCCCCTCAAAATGCTCCAGCATGGGGCTGAGATCTGACCCTAGGCAGTCTTCTGATCCCATCCTCCACACTTCTTGGGTCTAAGCTATGACCCAGTGTACACAGTGTGAGGCTGAATGAGGCACCTGGAGAGGCCCTGCAGATCAGGTGGGAGGCAGACGCCCATGTGCAGGGGGCCGAGGGCACAGGGTGGGACCCCAGAGATTGCCGGCATGATCCAGCCCTCCCCAGAAAGCCCAGGAGCAGTCGGCCACAAGGGCCTGTCTTGAGTCCTGTCCCAGGACCACGGCACTGTCCGTGTCCCCCCAGCACGTGGGCCATGTGAGGACAGAATCTATGAGTGTAACTGGAGGAGACAGAGGGAGAACACGCACCTTGCCACTGGGACCGCCACTGCCTGCGGGGGAGACTGGGAGTTCAGACGAGCTGGACCCTGATGCTGGCCCAGCGGGACTTGACTGGTGGCTGGGCTTCTGCTCCGATAAACCGGCTGCTTTTTTCCTCTGGGCAGCGATTTGGGACAGGACACTGTCTATGCTGCCACCTAAGGAAAGAGGAAGAGACGTGACTGCCAGGGGTCCAGGGCCCAGCAACAGGGGTGTGGTGGACTTCGTGTGCTGATCTTGCGGAGCTGGAAATGCCTCTTCCAGACTTCCCCTTGACCCCATGTGTCTGTGGGCTGGGCTGACCCCAAGAGGACTGTGCATGAAAACCAAAGGTGGCGAGGACCCAGGGGTGGCCACCATGCTCTGAAGGCCTCACGGTGAAAGGTGTTGAAGGAGGCAGTGCGGGTACGATCAGCTTGTCCTCACTTTCCCTGAGCCATAGCCAGCTGGAGTGGCCTCCCATGGGTACAGACGCCCGGCCCAGCCGCCCACAGCAGCCCTCCGAGCCCCCGCCTTCCAGAGCTGTGTCAATAACTTCCTCACCGCAATACTCAGACCGGGCTACGATGTTCCCTCTCCCAGTTGCCCCAAACCCACTAGCAAGCTTGCATTATTATGAGAGGAAAGGGGAAGGGGATAACACCCAGGGCTAGAGAGGCTCTGAGGGAGAGCACTGATCACTGACGCCGGGAAGGTGGCAGCCGGGTGCTGCGCGTGGCTGTGAATATTTGTGCATGTATGAAAGTGCCATTCTGGAGGGCAAAGGGCAACACTGTGAATTCACTGGAGACTCCCTGAGCCACATCAGGAAGGAAGACAGGGTGTGGGCAGTTGTTCCTGGAACTATCCACCGAGGAAGCACGGGGGGCCGCCCACACCCGTAGCCCCACGGGACCCTCCTGCCTCCCCTGAGTGGCCCTGCCTGGTACCCACCTGAGCGGTTATGCAGCTCCCCGCCATGCCTGCTCGAGCCCCCTACCCCGCTGGAGCCACCTGAGGAATGAGGTGAGTGGTTGAAGTTGCCAGAACTGGCAGGAGAGGTGGGGCTTCTGGAGAGAGATGGAAATTTAACGGGCCTGACAGCAGTCTGCAAGAATAAGGTGGGTGCTGTGGTTAGGGTCTGTTGCTCCCTCCTCTGGGCACACACGATCACAGCAGAGAGGGACCCGGATTCCCCTGGCTCACCCTAGCTGACGCCTGTGCCCAGCACACCCTTGCCAACCAGTACTCAGCCTGTCAGGCGTCCCCCAAGAGGCGAGTTTACCTCTAGCCACTGACAACCAGACCACCAGCTCAGGCTGAGCCCCTATGACGTCAGTCCCCGAATCACCCCACTTTCAGCATCACTCAACCCCCTCCCCCCACAGCGCAGAATAGATGCCAGCCGGCCCTGCCCATTTCGAGCACCTCCAGGGGCCAAGATCTCACTCTCCCGCTAGAGACTTGCTGTCGCAATAGCCCCAGGAGGCAGCTGCGAGCAAGGGTCACCCCATTTTACAGAGAGATGGGGTTCTCAGTTCTTTTCGTCACTCAACACAATGGCAGCGCAGGGTCCTAAATTGTCACTCTTGGTCTGCCATTTACTGATTCTATGGTGCAGAGCCTACACACAAGGGATAATCTCCTCAGGAGAGGGACTGCCTCAGGACATTACAGAGACACACCAAGGCCCACGGAGTCACAGGCCACCATGGGCAAAAAAGCTAGACATCACACTCCTCGTGAGTATAAGAAAACACCAGTGGTGCACATAGTTGCCTCCTAGTGTTGGCTATGGCAGGCTACTTGCCCTCTCCAGGTCTCAGTCTCCTCATCTACTAAAGGGAAGGTTGGATTAGATCAGGTCTTCAGGCTGTGCTCGATGGAGCTCCGGGGCTCCAGAGAAAAGACAGAGGAGAGGGCCCCCCCCAATTTTCATTCCCTTCACACCACATTTTAATTTGTTTATAAAGTAAGTCCCTTTGTAGGATTCATGAGACAAAAGGGTAACACTCATTTAAAAGAAAACAAAAGCTTCGACCTTGCTGGATTAGCAGATCAGAGGTCCCTTCTGCCCACAGCACAACCCAACTTGTGAGTTGAGCAGTGAGTGCTCATCATCCGCCAGGCAACTTACAGCATCGGTGCTCCCACCAGCCACGCCCACGGGGGCACCCCTGCCAGCTCTCTGGGGCAGCACAGTCTTCACGGGCTCTGCCTTCCCGCTGTGACATGTCCGGGACCGATCGGAGCTCCACAGCTCAAAACTGGAAGGGGGTAAGAAAGGGGGGATGACTGCCTTCAGCTTGTCACTCGGGAGTCTAGGGAAGGGGGCTCCATTGCGAAGCTGAAAAAGACAGGCTGTGGGTTAGACAAGCCCCAGCGGGGCTCTTCATGGAACTCTCCAGGTTTCTCCTGCTTCTCAGAGAATGGCACCTGCATTTACCCTCTCACCCCTCCCAAAACACTCCGTGCCAGAAACCCATGTGGTATCCTCTGCTTGCCTCCCAGCAACCGAGCAACACCCTCCTTTACTCTGCTCCAGTCCCCAGCTTCTTCTGTGTCCATGACAGCAGCTAGAATGGAGACAGAGGAGATGGGGAGATGGGGGGGGCAAGGGATGCTGAGTGTGCTGTGACAGGGACCCCTGAGGGGCTGGGGAAAAGGGCACTGCAGGTCCAGGGAGCAGAATGCAGCAGGGCCCGGCAGTCAGAGGGGCAGGACGGGCGTGCAGAGCTGGGCGTCTCAGGAGGAAGGGGCAGGGCATGGCAGGGGGGACCGCGAGGCCCAGACTGGCTCTCTGTGAGCCCAGCAAAGATTCCCTTCCCCATCCCACCACACCCTTCCTACTCCAGCCACACCTCCCACTGCTGACATTTTTAACTGTAATTTTATATTTTGAAAATGTGATTTAGGGTTAGTATAAAATCCACACAACGATGACTGGTGGATTGTCAAGGAAAAGCATTCGCACAGTCCACACTAACTTTAATTAAGAAAAGACAGTGGACTTGGTGCCAGATGGTGCTTTGCAGGGAAGGGCATCCCACAGCTAAACCTGCCTCAGGAGCTGGGCACGCGTACATCTCCACAAGGACAGCTGCAAACGCCCACTCGGCAGGGCTCCCTGGCCATCCTCCATCTGCCCAGGGGCAGCCCACCACGCCGGTGCCTTCCACCAGGCACGAGGAGGTGGGATGGGGAAGCGCCACGGCAGGTGGCGGCTGGGCAACCTGGGTCCCACCCTGGCTGCCCCAAGCTCTTCTGAGAGTCTATGAACAGGGCTGTCCCGTCCGGACCTCAGCAACCTCAGCCAGCAATGAGGGTCGGACTAGAAGCGGACTAGGGATGCACCCGGCTGCAACACCCTCACACCCCGACAGGCATTTTCAGTCCTTGAGGTCAGAGTCTAAATTGCTGCAAACTTTCTGGAAGGCAATGACAATGCCCACTGACCCAGAAATCCTTTTTCTAGAGGTTTACCCCCAACGAAACAGTGAGGCAAGCAGGGGAAACTGAGGCATAAGAATATTCATCAGATCTGTGAAAACAACAACTAAAACCTCAAAGTCCAACAGGTAAGCCCTCGCTGGTCTGTGAGGCACAGTCCCATGACGAGCGTCGTATCATGCGGCTACTCGACGTGATGTGGTTAACGAGTGTTTAATGGCATGCGACAGACGGTCAGACGAACTGTTAGTTAGGTCAGGCTCAGCACAGCACAGAGAAGAGAACAGTGCCGACCTCACAGGGGTGCCAGGGAGACTGAATGGGCGAACATATGTTAAGTGTTCCTAATGGTGGCCGGCCCTTAGTAAGAGCTGTGAGACGTATTTGCTGCTGTCATATAGGGACGCGATACACTCGTAGAGGCTAAAATGCGGCTAGAAAAATACTCAAAAGATACAAAGCACAAAATGTTGTCATGATCCTATGTGTCATCAAAGGTGATTTTATGTTTCTTCTTCATACTCGACTGCATCTTCCAAAATCTCAGCAACAGGCCTTCTCATACAAAAGTAACTGCTGCTGTTTAATGAGATTAGCAAGTGTCAAGGGCCCACCTTGATAAACTGGTCTAGAGACAGGGATTCATACCTACTGCACAGCAGGGCGGGGCTGAAAGAGCAGATCCCTCCGCACTGGGCTCCAGGTGCCACGGGTCCCTGAGGCAGCTGAGGCCCTCACTGGGGAAGCTTCTGCTCCCTTCTCCTCTCCAATACTGCCCTCTCCTGGTCAGCCTCCAGATTAGGGTCTTAGAGCTAAATGGACTTCAGTTCAACCCCAAACAGAAGGCTCTCATTTCAAACAGGGGCACATGAGGTCCAGAGAGGGGGGAAGTCACAAGTCCAAGGTCACACAGCAGACAACTGCGAGCTCCTTCTGGGCCAGGCGCTATGCTAATAACTTCCTGGGGATAAACTTCTTCAAACAAACAACCATGAGGGATAGCGGCCCTTAAGTCAGAGACTGCCAGCTGTCCCCCAGTACCCGTCTTCCACATCTTCCTCAGTAGACGCCCCTGACACTATGATGAGACACAGCCTCCTGGAACAGAGACTGCATTTCCCAGCCTCCTGTGCAGTGACTCCCACGTGACTGCATGCTGGCCGACCTGACATAACCGGAAGTGGTATGTGGGTTCCCAGGAAACCTTAAAGACACGTGGTATGTGCCCACAGCCGCTTGTCTCTCCCCTCATCTCTCCTGCTGGCTCGAATGGCCACAGCTCCAGCAGCCGTCTAGATATCAGAAGCCAAGCTGGGTAGAAGGAAGCATGTTCCTAATTCCATGGGTCAACGTACCAGTCCTGAGCTGCACTTGAGAAAAATAAGCTGCTGTCTCGTCTGTGCCACTGTGATTTGAGGACTTTCTGGTACTCACAGCCGAACCTAATCCTGACCCATCTCTAGTTCACAGATGAAGAGACAGAGGCCTCTCAGGCTGGAAGCACAGCCTCCTCCGTGACTCCTCTCCCCCTGACTCCCACAACCAAAATAGTGAGTCCAATGTCCCCCATCAAGTCGTACCGTTCAAAGCCCTGTCCTTAGTGCTGCCTCCCTGCAAACGCCACCAGGGCTGACATCTGGCTGCTGAGCACCAGTGCAGCCTTACCCATGGCTTCTGGCTGGCATGTGTTCCCCCTCAGTGCCAGAGCTGTGACCAGGGTCACACGTTTTGATATCAACCCCCCCTGTGACCACCACGAAGACAGACACATGACTATATCCAGCCTTGTAAATCAATCAACTCATGACTGGTAGAGACCTGAAATGCTTTTAGAAAAGCCCCACACTCACCATGGTGGTCAATAACACATCTTCTTTGTCTCCTCTCGTGCTCCCAGGACCTGAGAGACAAATGGAAATTTCCTGAAATGATCCCCCCTCCAACTCCAAACAAGTTCATAGCATGAGGAGGAGTGACAAGGTCAGCATTCATCCTGGAAAACCAACTCTCCTGAGTGATTTAATATTTAATAATAATTGGTATTCAATATCTGAACAGAAGGAAAATATTCAAAAGGTATCTCTCAAAGCACGTTTTCAGCTTTTCCATAAACTACTGCCATGCGTGTTAGACAGCAGAGGGCCCAGCTCAATAGTCTGTCTCGAACAGTGCTGCTGAAGGAGCTCGTCTAGGGGCTGGGAGTCTGGAGAAGGGATGTGATTTAATCAATTGTCCGATCAGTGTGGGACTCTCCTTCGATCCCCTGGCAAAGTCATCCAATCTACTGAACATCTCCAGCGGTGGGAAGCCCATTACCTACCCCACAAACCCCCACCAGATAACTCATTCTATTTTAAAACCTTCCAGCGCCAGAGACCAATCATCCCGGACAGGTGGGAAAAGCACCTATCAGAGGCAAGAGAGAGGCAGGGCCGGGCCTCTGGTCCCTCAGCAGGGTGTGTGGGACTGAGGCCAGGGACTCTCACCACCACCATCAGTGGTGGTGACTGTGCTGGTGTCCCTGCCTCTCAGTCCTTCCCCAGCCCAGCCACTCTACTCCTGTGTCACATCCCAATAAGCATCTCCCCTCTGACATCAGCCCAGGAGATAGGACAAAGGGCAGAGAATTTGGGTCTGACCATTCTGGGAATTCTACAGCACATGCAGTGTTTTCTTACCATTCTCTTTCATGGTAGGGGCGACAGCCTGAAGCCCCAGGCGGCATAGCTTATCCTGGGGGGCCGCCCGCATCGTGGAGTCCAGTGCTGACTCTGGCTCATCGCAGAAAGGCAAAGGCTGGTTGCCGGAGAGTCTGCGGGGCAGGGTCTGCGTCAGTTTGAGCTTCCGGAACCGATTGGACATTCGGTTCCACCAGGACTGCCAAGGAAATGCAGAGCAGAGGTCATGCTCCAGGAACACCCAGTCTGGGAGTGGTGACTACACTTTACACAGGCGTCCCCTCTGCTCCCCGGGCGCATGACAAGTTCTCCCAAACAGCCACTGCACCCTCTCCCACAAAGCCACGGTTCTTTCTAAATCCTTTCTGACTCAGCTCTTAGGGGCCCACCTCCAATGGGGGACCCTACCTGCAAACCCCTCATCTCACCAATCTCCACCTCACACAGATCGAGAATTGGAGACCCAGAAGGGTGCCCACTTGCTCGGAGTCTTACAGTGGGTCAGAGACAGACAGATGGACAAGAGGTGATGCCAAACACGGTAACATCAGTCACTGTGTAACTTCCTCCCCCAATTCCCATGCGTGTGAGAGGTGTCGGGTGTCCACAGCAAGGCCTGGGGCACCTGCTCCAGCAGCTGATGTCCCCCCACCGAGAGAGAGGGGACCGGTACCACACCCCACTGAGAGAGGGGACCAGTGCCACCCCCCAGGGTGTCCCATAACCCTGGGACACAGCAGGAGGGGAGGCCAGGAGGGCCCGGCAGAGACGGCAGTGTGGACGGGGCTGCAGGGACCTCCGCAAATGACAGCAAGAGGAAGACCTGGGGCTTGCGTGAGCGATGCACAGGAACAGGGGGCCGAGCATGCAGATCGTGGAGGTACCAGAACCCCAGACAGGATGGCGGAGAGGGAAGGTGGATTTCAGGCAAGTAGAGAAGATGGGAAGCATGAGATATTCAAAGAAAAATACTCGGCTTGCAGTTAGAAATGAGCAACTGGAGATCATTCTGGTATTTCCAGAAAGCCGTGGATGCAGGCCCATGGGCAGTGGGGAGACCCGAGAACAGCACCAGCAGCAGTATCCCACGTGCAGATGTAGACACCGCACACACATGGCCTGGGAGGAGAGGCATTTGGAACCCCCCATACCCGCCATGCTCACTGCTCACCCCCAGTTTACTTCCCGCTCCTGCTGGACCGCCCTCACCCTAGCCAAAACCAGCCCAGCATCAGCAGGAAGCAGCAGGCATCCCGCAGCCTGTCAGCCTAGCTCTCTCTAGCCCTTAAGGACAGGAAAAGGCCAACCTTAAGCCCGCCTTTGTCATCAGGCAGCACTGGGACACTCCAGGGCTGTCGGGCCTTCAAGTGGGGTGGAGGCAGTGGGTGGCTGGGCCGGCCTTTGTCTTTAGTCACCTGCATGCAGACAGATGCCAGCAGTCGAACAAGTTCCGTGTCTATGGACACAAAAGGCAGCGCTTTACCTGCAAATACACCCATAGGGCCACGGAGGGGAGGGGGCTCAAGGAGACCCCGCTTGGCCTCAGAACTCAACTCCGTGGCTCCAGTGTCTGGGTCACTCCAGGAGCGAGGCCCGGCCCCCTCCATCTAGCCATCAGAAGGCAGCAAACAGGCTGGCAGGGCTCAAGCCACTTCACCAGAAGGAAAAACCAGGAGTCCTCTCCCCACAGAAAGACCAACGGGCAGCATGGGTTAAGAGGACAGACTCTGCAGCCGACGGTGGGGGCTTCAGTTCTGCCTCTGCCTCTGCCCCTCCCTGGCTGTGCAACGGCAGGTGAGTGAGTCTCTGGGTCTCTGGGTCTCTGGAAAGGGCTGCCAGTAGGCACCACGTGAAGGCGTGTGGAGGATTCAAGGGAATTCCTGCCTAAGGTAAGTGCTTAAGAGAGTTCAGGTCTTGTTATTATTGCCTGGGTTACCAAAACAAAACAACAATGCAATAAGTGAAATTGACAAGAAAACACTACAAACTATTAACAGTGTTTTTCTTCGTGATAACTGTTTCTTTTTTTCTCTCCAAGTGTTCAATAATAAGCGTGTGTTTCTTTGAAAATTTCAGGCAAAAAGTTTGTTTAAAAAAACTCACTAGGAAAAAAAAATCGACTAGCAAGAGACTTAGTGCACAAGAGGGTGGGGAAGTGAGCAGAGGCCAAGGGAGAAGACACAGCGAGACACGAGTTTGTATGAGAAAAGGGGATGAGTTGTATGTGATGCAGGAGATGAGTTTGAAGGACACAAACTCTTGACACACCAGGAGGGTCTCTGATGAGGCGGAGCGAGCTTACTGGACTTGGGCAGAGGACCCCAACTCGCCAGCTAGGTCAAGTCATCTCTCTTGGCCCTGGTCACCTCCCCTCCACAAGGGGACATGCAGCTCTGCCTCCCCTCACACGCCCTGCAAGGACGAAATGGAACCAGGTAGGCACGTGGAGTCTGTGGTGGGGGCAATGCCAGCGACAAGGTAGGGCCCCAAGGGGAGCAGAGGATGCCTGCAGGGACCAAGAAACATGGTGACACTGCCAGCAGAGTGCCCTTGACCCAGAGGCCTCAACCTACACAATTCAGCAGAGGGGGCCATGGCTTCACGTCTGCTTCTCCTTGTCAAAGGGGCCTTTCTGTTTCCCCCAGAGTCAGGGTTTCTGGTTCCGAAGCCCTGGTACCATTCTGGGGCTTGGGTGGCCCACTGAGGCAGATTCGTGTCTTGCTGGCCTTCCCTCCCAGGAGACTCCCTGAAGGCCGGTGCTGGAGAAGCCCAGAGGTTTACCTGGTGCCAGCCCAGCCTTTATTGAGGAAGAAAGCCACTTGTCTGAGGACCAGTGGTGAGCCCCTGGGGGCTTAAGAGTGACTTCCCCCATGAGTAAGCAAGGGCTGAAAACAAAGGCGACTCTCCCCATTCCTAGCCAGAGAAAGGCTGTGCAGGTTTACAACCCTTTTCCAGAAACAACCCACCAGGATCACTCAGCAGCATCACTAGGTCAAAGGCCGTGTACCCGTTTTTTGCACGAAGAGTGACATCAGCCCCTTGGTTTAGCAGATATTTGACAATTTCCTTATTCCTGGGGAGGAAAGAAAAAGCCAGAGTTAGAGGCACTGAAAGCGAAAGCCTGGCTTTGCTCCTGGGCAAGCTGACGGTATTAATGACAGTGCCCCATCCCAGAGCCCGAAAGAAGGGCGTGGAAAGCTTCCAAGGGTCTCACACTCCTCCTTCCCTACCCCATGGGCTGGTCAGACCTGAATGTGATGGAAACCAAAGCCTAGGTGTTCCTTCCACAAACAAAAGGAAAACTACGTTGCCAACACGCCCACACATAGATTCCCCACTCCTCCTGCCCTAAATCAGGACCCCCATGCTGTAGAAGCCCCACATAGGCCAAGGTGTCTGATGCAGAAGCCCGATGCTGACCAAATAGCAAAACAAACTGCTTTGAGATGAACGGGGGAGTGCTGTGATCACCTGAAACAGGGAAGGAAGGGCCGGTTATTTGGAATCAGACCACCGAGCCACTGTAAGAATGTCTGCAGCTCCTGGCCTCTGGGCCAGCCTACCTGGGAGAGGGAGGACAGGAGGCAAAGGGATTCAGAAGCACCAGTCAATGACGGTGCCTATTCAGAAGGAGAGGATGAGGACAAGATTCACAAGAAGCCAACAGTATGAATGGCTGATGTTCATTTCCAGTGGGACACAAACTTAAGGAGAGCAGTGTGAACACTCCAAATCAACCAACCACTATTCCACTGAAATCTACTAGAGACATTTATCTGCCTGCATAAAATGTTCCTGCTGCACAGTTTTTATGGACACTGGTGAATTCTGTGATAAGGTCACAGGCATCAGGACACACAATAGGAACGCAGGATAGAATGAGCCTGTACCACTTTGATTTTTGTGTGTGTGTGCCTTAAGGTCTTCCCAGCCCTTGAGTTCATCTGTAGTTTCTTGGGACTAGAAAACCCCTTCAAGAACCCTATCTGAGCTCAGGGTATCGTCAGCCTCCCACGGAGGGAGCAGAGCTGGCACTGACCCGTGGTAGGTGGCCTGCATGAGGGCTGTCCAGCCATGCACGCTGTCCTGCTTGTCAACGTCGGCATGCCTCTCCACCAGCAGCTGCACCAGAGGCAGCTGCCCCATGACCGCTGCCAGCATCAGTGGGGTGGCCCCATCCCCGTTGACCAGATTCACATAGTTGGGGTCTTCGTCTGCAATCTCTTTGACCAGCTGGAAGTTTCCTGCAAAGAGAAGAGGGAGATCTGGTGGTCTGCAGGCAGGGGGCTGCAGGATGACTTATCCAGCAGGTTTCGGTAACAAACAGGTGCTCAGCCTGCCTCTGCACTGGGCTGCTGGGCATCAGAGGGGCAACAAAGGTGAGGAAGAGGGAGCCCCCATCCTCAAATCTCTCAGTAAGGGTCGGAGGCAAGCACAAAAACAGTTTTTCTAAAAGAGAGAAGTGTTATTGATATCCCAAGAAAGCAGATGAAGGAACATGAAGGGCAATGTGTCGCAGAGAGCTCAGATCTCCCTGGGGAGGGCTTCCTGGAGGTGGGGTCTACAACAGGAGAGATTTTTGGCTTCATCACAATGAGAGTGTAGTGGGTAGGTAGGCCGTGAAGCATTTCAGAGGTAGGGAAAAGCCAGAACATAGCCACAGGATTTGGCGGGGGGGTGGGGTGGGGGGCTGGGAGAGCAGTCTGGAATTTGTGTATAAAGCATCATAATAACTACCAGTCTCCAGGGGCTGAACCACCCTGTGTGAAACCACCGAGTCAGGAAATAACAAAATGCCTGTTTCTTTCTCAAAACACTCTGGGTAGCCTTGAAATGGATTACAAATACTAGGTTGGGAGAATGTCCCTATATCCATAAATCTCCAAAAAGATTTTCTAAAGTGCTTACCCATTTTCAATGCATGGAAAATATCAGGCCGCCTTTTCTCCTCATCTAGGTAAACAAAGATTTTTAAAGTTAACCACAAAAGATTTAATAGAATCGGAAAGTCACCCACATGTAACAATACAGCCTAGCTTTAAAAGTGATCTGGTTTCCCAAGCAATCTGATCAGAGATCCGTGTAACAGATGAACCCGGCAGCCCCTCTGGAAGTTAGAGAGTGTCTGCAGATTCCCCCAAGACAGAACTTGGGCAGTCATCAGGCCAACAAAACCTGAAGAAGCAGAACATTTCCTGATCCCACACCCATAAAGCAACCATTTTGGGGCATTCCAAACTTTGGGATGTCTTCTCTTAGCTGTAATGGGAAAGTATGGTCTTGGAAAAAATCTGGATTCCTATGAAAAAACATTTTTTAAAAAAAGTGATTCTTCTCTACTAAAAACTAAAGGTACAACCCTGAGATAATCCCAAAGGAGAGAATGGAGACACTAAGCAGCTGAGCCCAGGGGGAGGTCATGGATGTGGCCACCAGAAGAGCCCAATGTTCACTTTTGTTTTCCTTCCCAAATAAGAAGAAATCTGAACGACTCTGAGTCTGCCCCAGCCTTGCAGATGTGGCCCCCTGCAGACCCCCTGATGTTTTTACCTTGGTCCCTGCAGCCCAGCTGGTATGGGAGGCCATGCCTACCCCCAAACCTGGGCCTTGTTGTACCCACCCCACGCTGGCCCTTCCCTCATCTGTTCATCGGTCACCTTCCTCCGAGCCTGAGCTGGTAGGTAGTGCTACTGTTAGAAAGCAGACATCCTCAGCATCAGCACCCCTGTAGGTGGTCGAATGCAAGACTTCTGGCAATCTTCCACGAACTCCAGAGACGGAGTTCGTGCAAGGGGAACTGTGAGGGGTGTGAGAGCCGCGAGGGGAACCTGTGGCTCTGGGCTAACTCTCTGGGCCGGGTCAGCCCCCTCAAACAGCTGGGAGGGAGCTGCCGTCCGGTGCAGGGTTCACCAAGTTTGAAGTGAGCGTGTTGGAAAGTGAGTGTGTGTTTCCAGAATGATCACTCTCCTCACCAACAACAGGGGAATAACATGTTAACATGGGGACCACGTGGTGATTGCAGAGATCAAGAATGGAAATGGGAAATGCTCCAGAAGTCCAAACAGCAGTTTTTGTTCTCTTGACCAGTGACTGGCACCCACCCCGGAAAGGGTACTCCGTAACTCCAGGCTTCTCACAGAGACGTACGGACAGGGCCATGGGACCGAGTGTCTAATTCTACTAGTGCAATACTATTAAGAAAGCATTCTGCATCTCAGTTTTAAATATGTCACATTCCTTTAAGTGTGTAAGAGTCTAATTTGTTGTGGGCGGAGCCTTCTCAGGTCAAGACCCGTTGAGGAAAAAGTGTGTCATCTGGCCTGTGTGTTGGTTGCTAAGCAACCATTCGATACAAAACATACAAAACAATCACTGACCCTCTAGCCTGACCCCAGAAGGCTGGGGGAGCTGTGCCACTGATGGTCCCCTCCTCCTTCCAGATGCCAGTGTTGCCATCTGCAGCAGAGCAGACTGGGGACCCTGCCCAAGCCCAAGAAACAACCACAGTAGGGGTAGGGGGGTACCTTCTTGTAGCTAACAGGAGGGAGAGCACTGGGTGGGGGGGGGGTCTTCCAGGCGAATTTCTTGGCATCTCCCAAAAACAGCTAGAGGCTAATGGTTATTTATTTATTTAATAATCTATCATTAATAACACACTTTTGCCCTTGCTGCTGGCCTACCTGGAGGCTCTTCCCTGAGAGCCTGTTTAGAGCATTCCCTCAGCTCCTGCAAGCCACCTGCCATCTCACCTGCTCCAGGAGGCCACCCAACAGGGGCAGCCTGCATCGCCCCAATCACCACCACTCCCAAACCTCAGCCTTGCCCATCTCCCGCCCCCACCATGGTACTGCCCACCCACTGTACTATATACTTAATGTTTATTTCCTGCTTCTTGCCTGTCTCCCCTACAGAGGCCAAGATCTTCACAGGCAGAGGGCACATTGTTCTAGAGCAGGGGTTGGTAAACCACAGTCCTGGGCCAAATCTGCTCCCCAGCTTATTTTGGTAATTAGTGTTTTAGTAGAACACGCCATACCCACTCATTGACATATAATGTATGGCCGCTTTCGCTCTCGCAGAATTGAGTGGTTCTGACAGAGGCTGGCCCGCAAAGTCTAAAATATTTACTATCTGGTCCTTTCCAGAAAAAGTCTGCTGACCCCTATTCTAGAAAGATCCCAGAACCTCCTGCATCAGAATCGTCTGGTTGGAAAGGAGGGGCCTTGCTATGGGGGTTCCAGGCTCTTCCCACAGATACCAAATCACTCCAGAGGGTGGCCCTTGAACCCGCAAATAACAGGCACTCCAACTGATTCTTATGCACAGCACAACTTAAGACCCACTGTTCTGTAGGCCAGATTCTGATTTGTGCATGCCCTCTGGTTGGGTAAGCCTCAGCTTTTGTCATTTAAACACCATTTAAGGTCCTCTGTGAAGCCATGGCAGGAAAGGGAAGGGTTGGTGGCGGCACAGCCTGACCTGTCTTGGGCCTGACTGTGGTCAGGGGGTCCAGGTAGTCTGCAAGATCCCTATGCTTGCGGTCCAGTGCAACCTCGAAGGCGGTCTTCTCCAGCACGCTGAGGTGGTCGGGATTGGCCCCCTTCTCCACCAGCTGCTGGGCCACGCCAAGCTTCCCAATGAAAGCCGACAGCATCAGCGGGCTCCAGCCCACAGTTCGGGCCACGCAGTTGGGGTCTGCACCCCACTCCATCAGCAGACGCACTACGGCCTCGTGCCCATGCTGGATGGCAGCCATCAGGGCTGTGATGTCCAACAGTTCGTCCCTGCTGTCCCCTGACCCCGGCTGCTCGCTGGCGGGGTTGTGACGGTCCACAAAGGCACCAGCTTCCAGAAGCAGCTTCACCACACCCAGGTGGCCACCCCGAGAGGCCACAGTGAGCACACTGGCCCCTAGCCGGTTCTGGGCGTTGACATCAGCCCCATGGTCCAAAAGGAGATGTGCCACACTCACGTGCCCAAATCTGCCAGGAAGACAGAGAATTAGTGACACTAACATGGAGCACTGACACGGAGACAGCTTATGTAATCCTCACCTGTCATTAATTATTAAAGTCATAATAGCGACTTAGAGTAAAAGGTCTTCTTCTGGCGCCAGGCACTGTGCTGGCCCTGCAGGTCCACCATCAAACAGGTGAACGACTGCTCTGTCTAGGTTCAAATCCAGCTCAGCCAATCACTAGCTATACGACCCTGAGAAAGAACTTCAGCTTCTTCATGCCTTCATTGCCTCACCTGTAAACAGGGATATATCACTGTGTCTGCTTCAAGGGCTGTTAAGGATTCAACGAGTTAGTATATATTAATAGAGAATATATGCAGCACTCAGAACAGTGCTTGGCTAAAGGAGCACTGCATTAAGTGTTAGATGTTTTAATGATCATTTGACCTTTTATGTTACACTAAGTACTGATGTCACCAAACTGGTAAGAAGTGGTGTCAGGGTCAGAACCCAGGTCTGTCTGAATCCTGAGGTCCTCACTTTTCCCCCTACATCCCAGAGAGTTCATTTTATTTTGCTTTGTAGCCTTGCAATCTACTTCTGTCTGTGCTGACTCCCGTGGGCAGGGCTCAGGGCTGACTCATGTCTACCCATCCCCAAACACATACAGAAGGTCCTTCAAAATGAGCCAGGGCACCCCGTGCCAAGAGGCGTAGCCTGGCTCTGGTCAGCAGAGATGGGCTCACCAGAAGCCTGCTGCCACCTGCTGGCAGGAATGCCGGCTGCCAGGGGCTAAGAATTGGGCCTGGGCGGGCCCTCCTCCAGGAAGCTGGAGCTGGCCAGGGAGACACACAAGCGACCACCAACCAACACCAATACCAGGAAAACAGATGCCTCTTCCCAGCAAAACATCTGCCTTCTTTAGCCACCAGAGGGCAGAAAAGATCTGTTTTGCAGGGTTTTGGTTGGCACACTTGGGGCTGAGCAGTGAGTGTCTGAGCTGGAAGAAGCCTTGGACTAACCAGAAAGAATGACGAGAGAGGGGCTGGGAGCACCAGACCATAATGCCTGCGTAACGTTTGCATCTGCGAGGCAGCGTTTTGGTTCTCTTGTTGCATTCCCCTCCTTTCCAGAAGTGAGTTTCGTACCTCCTATAAACCTAGGGCCTCCTTTCTCCCTGTTGGAGGCAGAGCCAAGGCCAAACTCTGGTGTGAACTTAAAAATACCTTCAGAGACGTGAACCTTAACGGCACCGGGTCACCTCAGCCTCTGGAAGGAGAGTTTGTGAACTGGCTCCTCCAGCTCTACAGGGCCTGGGCCTGTCCCTCCTCTTCTCCAAAAGCAGAAAGGGAGCAAATCAAAATCACAAGCTCAAATGCAGAAAACTGCAACCCCAGCCTGTTTCCCTGCCTCCAGTCATATTCCTTCCTGCCCATCCTCCGTGGCGGGATTGCCCCAAGCTGACGACCACGGCCCAGCTTCCCACTGCCTGAAGAGGCCTGTCCACCTTGACCAAGTCAACTTCATGTCCACCCAACCCCCACAGCATCCCCTCCACTCTGGCTTGTACTCACCAGTTCTACTCTTCCCATGACTTTGCCTTTGCCATCCTGCCTCTCTGCCCAGAGTACTCCCCTGTCTGTCTCTCCTAAGTGCACCATCCTGCTTCAGGATTCAGCACAGAGCTCACCCCCTCTGAGCAGCTTCCGGGACCCCTCCCCGCCATGAGTTCAGGTGCCCTTCATTTAGGCACCAGAAGTCCCCTGGTCCTTGCCTCTAGGATGCACCTGAGCCTTCCTTCTACCTGTTATGTCTGACTGTTAGACTGTGCGCTCTCGGAGGACAGGACCGGGGGCTGACCAACAGTGGGGCTCAGTAGATGGTGTTAAATGAATGACTGGCATAACCAAGCAGAGGATGGTCCGGAGTTGGGCCATGGAAAGGACCACAGAACTCATTTATCCTCCATGGAAGTAGAGAATTTTTAAAAACCACACTATTTCATTATCAAGCGTAAAATAAAACCTAGGATAACTCCTCAGAGCAGATTAAAAGGTACTGTCACATTTTTATTTCATTTGATCTTAATAAACCCTGAAATATTTATTTTTAAGATTTTATCTTATTTTATTTTGACAGAGAGAGACATAGCGACAGAGGGAACACAATCAGGGACAGAGGGAGAGGGAGAAGCAGGCTTCCTGCTGAGCAGGAAGTCTGACGCCGGGGCTCAATCCCAGGACACTGGGATCATGACCTGAGCCAAAGGCAGATGCTTAACGACTAAGCCACCCAGGCACCCCAATAAACCTTGAAATAAACTGATAATGCCCATTTCACAGATGAGGAAACTGAAGAACTGAATGGAAAGCAGAGCCTCTCCTTTTGAAAGTGATGAGTCAAAACTTGAACCAAGGCCCTAAAACCCCAAACACCAGCTCTTCTGGTACAAAACATTATCAGACAGAAAGAAAAGGAGAGAATTTGAACTGAAATGCTGACACTTGGAATACTTTTTGAACCCATGGGTAGCCCAATAGGTCATTCAATTAGGCTGAAAACATAAAACAATTCAGGGAAGGCTGAGAGAATTTTGTGGATGCTATGTTTCTAACAGGTAATTACTGAGGACGGGGAAGCGTGGGGCTTTCTGAACAGCAGCTGTGATTACCAATTAATTTCGGCAATTAACACCTGTATTTAAAGATCTGGCACAAAGTCCTACCACCCAAAGCACTGGGCAGAGAGGCCACACTGGCAGGCAAAGAAATGGAGGGCAGGAGAAGGAAAGTAAAGAGGCCAAGGGTGAAGTTAGGGCCAAAGTAAACACCATGCAACCTGTCCCTTTAGCATTTCGCCAATTCAGCGAGGAGCTTCCCTGTGGCCAAGACCAAGAGGAAACAGTCAGGTTACAGGATTGGTGGCCTGGAACAGAGGCCAGGAGTACAGGCTCTGGAAACACCCACCAGGGTGTGAATGTGGCTCTGCCACTTAAAAGCTGTGTGGCCTTGGGAAGTTAACTCTCAGTCTCAATTCCTCATCTGTAAAATGGGGGTGACAACAGTACTTACACAGCCCAAGGTTTTTGTGGATTAAATGAATTACTTCACTTAAAGCACTGAAACCCATGCTTGACACAAAAAGTGCTCGAAAAAGCTTCCCATTTTCAGAATAGGATAAAAGATGAATGTAACCATTTCTTTTTTTTTTTTGACCATTTTATTTATTTTTTTTTTAAGATTTTATTTATTTATTTGACAGAGAGAGAGGTCACAAGTAGGCAGAGAGGCAGGCAGAGAGAGAGGAGGAAGCAGGCTCCCTGCAGAGCAGAGAGCCCGATGCGGGGCTCGATCCCAGGACCCTGAGATCATGACCTGAGCAGAAGGCAGCGGCTTAATCCACTGAGCCACCCAGGCGCCCCCGACCATTTTATTTATTCATCTGACAGAGAGACACAGTGAGAAGGAACATAAGCAGGGGGAGTGGGAAAGGGAGAAGCAGGCTTCCCCCTAAGCAGGGAGTGGGATGTGGGGCTCGATCCCAGGACGCTGGCATCATGACCTGAGCCAAAGGGAGACGCTCAACCAACTGAGCCACCCAGGTGCCCCAAATGTAACCATTTCTGATACTAAAACACCCACCAGAGACCAAACTGAGGGGTGCATGCGGCGTAAGATGATGGCCAACAGGGGTAAGTGACTTTACTGAATATCAGAGTCCCCTCCCACCAGCGCTTCAAATCCCATTCATCCTGCTTCCTGAGAACATCTCAAACATCTAGTTGCTCTCCACTGCTCTCTCTGCTCTGGTCCAGGCTACCATCACCTCTCCCTAGACTGCTGCAATAGCCTGCGAACCAAGCTTTCCGACACTAGCCCATCCCTCCAATCTGTCCTCACCCTGCAGTGAAAGTGATCTTCCCAAACATAAATCTGATTCTGTCACTCACTCTGCCTAGAACCTTCTATTACTCCCCAGGGCCCTTGGGATACCTCATCTTTCTCAGCCCTGCCACACAGCATCTGCCTCCTCTCTGGGGGGGGGGGGCTCCTCTCCCACTATTACCAGCCCCCTTCTAGCACTGACATCCTTCTAGCAGTTACCAATGCCTTATGTTCATGTTTGCTTTCAAACATTTGCGCGAGCCTCCTATCACGCCCTTCCCACCTCCCACTTCTTCTGTCCTGGTTAATTCTTACCCAGTCTCGACCTAAATATATACATCATTCTTACCAAAACCCTTCCTCTACTTCCCCAAAGTGGGTCTGCCATCCCCAGAGCTCCTCGCCCTTTCCCTATCATCTCTTGTCTGGTCTGCCCACTGGCGCGTGAGCTGCTCCTGGCGTGGCTGTGCCTGGCTCCCACAGTGTCCCCGTCGCCCAAGCTAGGATGGGTAGGTAGGTAGGTTCTTAGGAAACTCATGTTGCAAGAAAGGATGAATGAACACCTCTAGGATGATAAGTCTCTTAAGATTCTACTCAACGCGGTCTTCAGATTGTTTCGAAAGGCCCGCTGTTTGTAAGATTCTGATTTTGTCAGGAAGCGCTCCCACTTCTTGTAGTATCCCAAGCTGCTCAAAGTTTACCATTCCAGCTCTCTCGAACGAGTTCTTGACTCTTTACCTCCCGGGCCGTCTGCAGGGGCGCCAGACAGGGCCGGCCAGCTGAGCCCGCCTGGCTCCGGGGACTGCCGACACCACCCCTGGGGATCCCGGGCCCCTCACCTGGCTGCCTGCATGAGCGCGCTCCAGCCGTAGTGGTTGCGGCTGTTGACCGAGGCGCCGCGGCGCAGCAAGAAGCGCACCAGCGGCTCGTGGCCCCCGGCCGCGGCGAACTGCAGCGCCGTGTTGCCCGCCTCGTCAGAGCAGTCCACGGGCACTGGCGCTCCGGCCGCCGCCGCCCCGGGCCCGGCCGCCTCGGCCCTCGCCGGCTCCGCGCCCGCCTCGGGCTCCGCGCCGCGTTCCGCCGGCTCCGCCGCCCCCGCCTCGAGCAGCCGCCGCGCCGTCTCCGTGTCGCCCTGGTCGCAGGCACGCAGCAGCAGCTGGAAGGCCGCGGGGAGCCCGCCCTCACCCATCGCGGCCCGGCGGCCCGCGCCCCTGGGTCTGGCCCGCCGCGCCGGCTCCGCCCCCGGATACCGCGCGCCAGCGCCCCCTTCCGCCCGCCGCCCGCGCGCCTACTGTGTGCCGGGCGCGCGCCAGGAGGGCGGGACCGCGCGCCTACTGTGTGCCGGGCGCGCGCTGGAGGCCGGGCCGCGCGTCCTCGCCGCGCCGGGAGGGATGGTGAGTTCCGGAAAGCGCTGAGGCTAACCCGCCCGCCTCTGCCGGTGCGGCGCCGGGTGACGGCCCTCCCCGGCAGCTCAGGGGACTTCCTGTCCCGCGCGGAGGTCGGAGCGCCTGCTCCAGCCCACTCACGCGGCGAGCTCGGAACCACCGGGTCTGGGTCCCCCGCCGCTTGGGCCGGGCCTGTGGCTCGCGCCTGCTCCGTGCCCCGCCCGCGCCAGGCGCACAACCGCAACTTCCCAGTTGCTGGCTGAAGCGAGGCTCTGATGGGTCCACTCTGCACCCCGCCCCCGGGACGTCCTGCGGGGCCTTCAAAGCTGTCCTTACCTGGGGATTAAGGCTACAAGCGCCTACTGTACCTCCTCTCTTTTCATCAGTGATTCTTGAATCGGCACCATCTGGGACGTTGTTACAAATGCAAATTTCCTGACTCCACCCCAGTCCTACGGGATCAGAAATTCGCGTGTGGGGCCCAGCTACCTGTATTTTAGCAAGCCCTCCGGGTGATTCTGGTGCATACTGAAGTTTGAGGCCCATGATTGATCCTTGCACCATCCCATCAGCCACAAGGGAGGGCTCAAGTGACCATCCCGGGTTTACAGAGGAGACCCCTGAAGCTTAGGGAGATTAAGTTACAGAACTCTCCTGCAGGAGCGAAGTGACTGAGACTCTGGTCTTCTGTGCTCCGGTTTCGACAAATACTTATGTAGTGCCAACCATGTACTGTTCTCGGTGCTGGAGAAGCTGCAGGAACAAAATAAAATCCCTTCTTTCCTGGCCCCGACAGTGGAAAAAGACAATCTGTAAATACACAAACAAGTAAGTAACTTGTACAGGTGTTAGCGATGAGTGCTATTGAAACAATAGAGCATAACCTAAATCCTAGTACATAGGTTAAAGGATGGGGTATTATTTTATAATAGGATGGGTAGAGAAGGTATCCCTGAGAATTTGACACTGGCACAGACCATGGAACCAGGCTGACATTTGGGGAGAGTGCCATCCAGGCAGGGGGGGAAAAGCTTCTAACAAGGGCAGTCCTGTTTGCAAACTGCTTACACTGCCTGCTCCTTGCGATAACATTAACATTCTGATATGGAGCCATTGGCTTCCCTAGACTCTGAGCTGTGGTCTGAAAGCTTCGCAGAAGGCCAGATATAGTAGGTGCTCAGTACACGATGTGTAAATGGCTATGTCTTGTATACATAGAATTATAACTCAGATCAGCACTTGATGAGGGCCTGAAGAAGCAATAAGGATCATAGCATTGGCAGATCAGAGAAAATGGTAATACCCTTAGGATCTGGGCCAGCAGAGCTGGAAGAAAAAGTCCAAGCAAAATGTAAAGATGAGGAGAAACCTCGAAACTACACAGGGCTCAGCTTCCCAAGGGCCAATGAATGCCAGGATGAATACTGTGGGATTTATTCTGGGAATAATGGGGAGCCATGAAAAGTGAACAGGCAAGTTACAGGGCTAGAGCTAATCACATAGGTCCAGTGTGTGAGGTGGTACACTCTCACTCCGTTCCAGATTTGGCCCCATTCACAACAGAGGGGAGGACTTCCTTTTGAAGGTCTAATGAAGACATTTGTTTCTGTGAAAATCCTGAATAATTGCATCCTTTTACAATTCTATTTATTCAGGGGCGCCTGGGTGGCTCAGTGCGTTAAAGCCTCTGCCTTCCGCTCAGGTCATGATCCCAGGGTCCTGGGATCAAGCCCCGTATCACATCGGGCTCTCTGCTCAGCATGAAGCCTGCTTCCTCCTCTCTCTGCCTGCCTCTCTGCCTACTTGTGATCTCTATCTGTCAAATAAATACATAAATAAAATCTTTTAAAAAAAATAAAATTCTATTTGTTCAGCTTTTTACTAACTAGCTGTTTCATTGTAAAAGTTACATGTGTGGTAAAAAATTCCGACAGTATAGAAGGACATAAGGCCAAAGTGAAAACCCCTTTCCCTCTTCTCCCACTTCCTGATCCTACTCCCTGTATATAACCAATATTCACATTTGTTTCATCTTTCCAAGGATGTTTCACACGTATACAGACATGCATATGCATATATAGGAACTGATCAACTTTCTTGATTGCATGCTGTAGAAACAAACCCTCTGGATAATTTCAGTAGAAAGGGGATTTAATACAAGGATCTTTTTGTAGCTCACAGATCCCACAAGGGTCAGAGAACCAATGTTGGAAGGCCCGCAACCAAGAAGGCTCACCACATTACGGCATGGCTGCACCCTATACCAGGATGGAGTCCGCATGGGCCCTGACTGGAATTCCCAGCTCCAGAGTGAGAGCCTGACATGAGAGAGAGTAAATGGCTCAGCCTGGGTCATGTGGTCTGACTGGCAGAAAGGGAGATTGAGAAAGTGCATTTCTGGCATTTTCAGCATGGATAGCAGGAGGTAGGCTCCAGGATAGGTTCCCTGGAAGAGTTCCCTAGAAGGGAAGAAGCAGTCCAGATTAGGGAGCGGGTTCAGATACTGGGCAGCCAAAAAGGGTAAGTGTCTACTACAAATATTCCCTCAAGAGTGAGTCTGCTGCTTATACCTGCTCTGGGAAAGAAATGCCTGCTTTCTTTTAGGGAGCCTCCCTCCCTGCTCTCAGTCTGTATGGTTCAGTGGTTAGACTACGTCCCAGCCCATCCTGATTGCTTCAGCCCGGGAGTCTTTGCTAAAGCAATTAGGAACCAGGGCCTCTGTGCTAAGGCTGTCAGCTGTCAGGCTGTCCAGATGCTGTGAGCCACCCTGTGCTTGCTCTGCCACCCTTGAAGAGTCTGACTGGGGGAGAAGCTACCGCTCAGGAAAGCGAGACAAGTGATGGAGAGAGATGGAGTCAGAAAATCCTCGCAGCTCCTTCCCCTCCAACCCCCGTTCTTTTTGGTAGGTTTGTTTGGAGCAGGGTTGTCATCCCCTGCAATCCCAGCCTTCACAAATGCATATTCTACTTTGTGAATGAATGCATTCATACTCTGCAGGCTCTTCGGAATCTTGCTTTTTAAAAAATTTGACAAATGGCATCTTTCCATGCAGGTGAATATAGATCTGCTGTATCCTTTCTAGTGGTGGCATGGAACACCATTAAGCCGAGGTACCGTAATTTATTTAATCATTTTTAAATGATGCACAATTAGCTTGTTTCCAGTGTTCTGCTATTATAGAAAAACAAATCTTGTTCTGACAGTGCTTATAGGTCAGGGTCCCAGCAGGAGACAGATGGTACACTTGGCTGAAGAAATGAGGAGCATTTACTAAAGGACTAATTACAGAACTGTGGGCAGAGTTTACTACGAACGCCAAGAGCTGGTGCAGTACTCCAACGCTGCTAACAGTAGGGAGCCATTGCCACCCCAGACCTGAAGGGGAAAGGGAGAGAGCAGTTACTGGAATTCTGCAAGAGAGAAAAATGGAGAGATCTCACTGATAGGAGTTAGGACCTTTGGTAGAGGGACACAGCCAACTTATAGTAACCTAGTAGGGAGTAATCCCCAGAGCAATAAAAACCCTCTGACCTCCTCCTCCTGCCCTCTAGTGCTCCTTCTTGGCCAAACCCAGCTGTTAGCCAGAGGTTTGACCCTGCTGCTAAGGTCCCCCCAATCATCCTCTCACGGTTCAGGGCAGGGAGGAGAGACTCAGTGTTGCATATAAACATTCCAGCACCTTGCTACTCAAAATGGGGTCCTTGGACCAGCAGCCTTGGTACTACTCCAGAGCTTCTTAGAAACACAGCGTCTTGCATTCACCCAGACCTATTGGACCAGAATCGACATTTCAGCATGACCCCCTGGTGATTCACGTGCACATAGTTTTCAAAGCATGAATCTGGGACATCTTTGTACACAAATTATCTTATACAAGTGTATCTGTAGTCTTACTATATATGAACTCTCTTCCAATATTTTTTCACTGATCCCTGTGTTGTTTTGTGTCCTCTGAGAACCAAATGCCAGGGTGTCCCCCGCCCCCCTCCCCAGGAGAAATGCTTGGATGAAGGAGAAGGGAGGAGGAAAAGGGAAGGAGGGCCTTCGGACCCTAATACAGATGCTACAGCTGGGAAAAGAGAGTGGGAGGGAGGAGGCTGGGGTAGGAAGGCTCCAGAGTGCTATGCTGTTCTGGAAATGTCTCGGCCAAGCCAATGGGCTTGGTGGCCACCAGGCAAAGGTGGCCTGCTAGGGTGTCCTGCATCAGAGAGAAGTAGCTGGGTTCTTATATCCCCCATGCTTAGTCATTGACTGGGAGAAACCAGGTGAAACAGCCTCAGCAAGAACTTCATAGAAGATTGGAAAGCATAGAAGCTGGAGGCTCTCAGCCAGCTGTGCTCCCCGCAGTGGGTTCTCTTGAAGGGTGGTCTGAGCAGTGTACTTCCATCACCAACGCAGTCCTCATCCAACCAACATCTATTGGATGCCTTCTATGTGCCAGGCATGGTGTATGTGATGGCATATTATGGACGATAGGGATGGTCCCTGGCTCCCAGGGAATCCCACATGATTGTGGAGAGGGTGGTCAATGAGTTTTCACTGTCAATTTAGAGGAAGGCATCACAGTTTGGGGATATCACTGACAGCTTCATGGGAGAGCTTGGCCACAGGTTGAGCAGAAAAACTGGGGGAGACCTGGGTAATGGTAGGAAAAGAGAGGAAACAGGTTGGAAAGAGGGAACAAGGGGACTGGATTCCAGAGACCCACGCAGTGGCTTAGGGAGGAGGTAGGGAAGGCCTGGAAATAAAAATCATCTCAAAGAGTATTTATTTACTTTTAAATGTATAACCTCTTTTCCCTAATATGATAATAATGTTTGTTGAAAAGAAATCCAATGTTGTGCAAACATAGAATGCGAGAGCCTTGAGATCAATGATCGAAAGGTGGTAGGTAATCAATAAATATTTGTTGAAAAAAATGAATAAATTGAATGAAAAGGCCCACAGAATCTCATGCACCAAAAATAAATATAATAGTTAATACTTTGGTGAATATTTCTCTAGAGATTTTTCCTTTGTATATATATTAACATTCCAAAACAGGATCATACCATCCGTACAGTTCTACTAGCTTGCTTTTCTTAATAATGCATCTTAAGGGGGCGCCTGGGTGGCTCAGTGGATTAAGCCGCTGCCTTCGGCTCAGGTCATGATCTCAGGGTCCTGGGATCGAGCCCCACATTGGGCTCTCTGCTCCGCAGGGAGCCTGCTTCCTCCTCTCTCTCTGCCTGCCTCTCTGCCTACTTGTGATCTCTCTCTCTGTCAAATAAATAAATAAAATCTTTAAAAAAATAATAATAATAATAATGCATCTTAAGCACATTTGTATGTTAAATACCTAGAATTAGTGTCATTTTTGTTAACAAAACTGTGGTATATTAGTGTATGAATGTCAATATTTTATCTTATAATCTCCTATTAATGGGCATTTGGGTTAACAACTTTTTGCTTTTATACACAATGCTGCAATAAGCTTCTTGTAAGCTCATCTCTTGACCACTTGTGAATCTATTTCTGTGGATGTGACATTGCAGAATCAAAAGGATATGAACATTAACATTAACATTTCTAGTAAATGTTGCCTAATTGCTTTCCAAAAGGTTATACCAGTTTGCCTTCCTACCAACAGTGGTAAGAATACAGCCTATTTATTCATATCCTTGCCAGCACTGGAATGAATAACCTTTTAAACTTTGCCAATCTGATAGATGAGAAAATATTTCAGAGTAAGTTTAATTTGCATGCCTTTTACCTAGAGAAACTGAACACATCTTGATACGTTTCTAGACCATTTGTATTTCTTTACTGGGGAGCTGTCTATCCAGATCTTGCAGCTATTTTTATTTCTGTTCTTTTTAGGTCCCTGTTACATACTGGGTATGTATGTACTTACATACTGGGTAGATGTCATCTGCAAATATCTCTTTCTGATTTGTCTTTTGTCTTCATATTATTTTTGGCTTTATAGAATACTAAAATTTTTATGTAATCAACTTTATAAATCTTTTCTGTAATGGTGTCTAGGTTTTCTTGATCCAATACTTTTATTGTTGGATTTTTAAAATTATTTTACTTTTACATCTTTAGATCATTTGGAACTTATCTTGGTGTAAGGGTGAGGATAGCCAACAGCTATCAAGGAGCGCCAATCATTGAATGAATCAGCCATCTTTTCCCCCCACTGATGTTTGAAATACCACATCTACCATATATCACATTAAACTCCAAAAGGGATGAAATGATCCCTGTGAAGGGAGCTAATATGACAAATCAAAAGTGCCTTATAGAGAAATCTGTCTGTTGGTTGAACAGCTGAGGAAATGAGATGGTGTGGTCAAAGAACAAATAAGCTCCCCAAACAAACACACCCAAGGGAAGGACAAGGTACAAAAAGGATTAAGGTCTCTGCTGAACTTGCCCTCTGTGGGTGCCAGTTTGTCATTGTTAATAATGATTCCTTGTGCTTTTCCTCTGCTAATGAGCTATTGTATTTCCAATAGCTCCCAGGTGGTCCCAATGCTGCCGGTAGTAAGGACCACACTGAGTAGCAAGACACCTTCCCTTTGCCTTTGTAAAAACTCTTTCTACTCTTTGTAGAAACTCTTCCCACCCTGCTTGGAGCCTCGGGAGGCTGGCTGTGTGGACTCCATCATTCAGTCCTCCCAAAAACCCTACTCAGGAGGTACCATTATGATCACCACCATTTTACAGAGAAGTAAATGGCCTAGGGCCACAGAGCTGTCTGTGACATCAAGCAAGTGGGCTCCAGCTGTGCCCCTACATGACGCCGAGTTGCCTTTTGCCCTGACAGCAGTCTGCCAGCCAGCTGTGTGGGCAGAAAATCCTGAATTCAATCAAGTGACCTGGACTCAGACCATTGCTGTGCCACTGCCATGTCCCTCGACCCTGGCTAAATAAATCCCTTTCCTTCTCTGAGCGAAACTTTCCTCCTCTGTCTGCCTTGCAAGGTTGTCAGGAGAGTGAAATGAGAATGGGACATGAAGAATAAAGTCTGGCGGTTTACGGCACACACAGATGCTCCGTAAACGACAGCTCTCACCATTAGCTGGGAACTGAACCCGTGTTGTGCCAGGCCGACACTCCCTTGTCTGCCGCTGAGGCTGTATCAGGAAGCATTCCAATGCGGTAAGCTGATCCAAGGCATTATGAGTTGTAATCCTTGTCTGTTTTCTAATCTGACCACAGATCTTAATTGTGTTGAGCGTCTGGACAGAGGCCAGAAGGCACAGCTCCAGGCCTTTCCTCTCACACCTGCCTTCTAGTACCAGCCGGCAGACTCTGTTCCATGGGTGGAGTCATCTCCCACCAATCCAGTCTCCGCAGAAGGTCGTCCTGTGTGGGAGCTGCTTTGCAGGTTCACCCCAAGCCCTTTGCCTACTCGAGCTGGTGGGGAGGGGTCCAGACCAGGACGCTTGCCTCCAGGGCAACTGTGAATCTACAGGGGCGGCAGGTGAGAGCCTACCTGTAGCTGAGACACCAGCTTGTTCAAAGGCCCTTTCCCTACTCTGTGTCTCCGGCTTCCCACCTATAAAGTGAGAGAATCAGACCAGATATATGTCTCTTAACTTTTTTGGGTTGTGGTCCTCTTGAGAATAGAGAATAATTGATAAAAAGCTTTCGAGTAGTTTCCCAGGATGTAAAAAGTTAAAAAAAAAAATACAGCTTACTTACTCTATCCTTCTATGGGAGATGCAAAACTATACCTTACTCTGAGCTGGGAACCAGCAGAGGGAGTTCCACATTCACCTAAAAGATGTTTTCAAATCTCTGGTATCACTTTAACATTCAGATATCCATGTAAACATTACTTCCTCAGTGAAGCCTTCCTAAACCCCCCAACTAAAGCACCTATAATTTGTCTTAAACACACTAACCACAACTCGGGTAAGTTACCTTTTTAATATCTGTCTGTTCTATTGCCCTGTAAGCACCACCATGTCAAAAATATCTCTTGCAACAAAGACTCTCTCCTTGATCAAACCCTAGCCAGGCTCCTCTGAGCCTCCTTCTCAACTAGGCTTCAACTTTGGCCTGTAACCAGGACAGAGTCTGAACATAGATGATTTTGTACACCTACTTCCCTTCACATTAAAGATGTAAACACTGACAGTTTTTAACAGCTCAAGGCTGCACTGGTAGGATGTCCCCAGCCCCCCTTAAGTATCTGCTGGAGGAAGCTCACGGCTGTCCAAAGAATTCACGGTTTATCATAGCTAACACCTAACTGTCAGCTCCTAACCACCCTTCTTAGAGAGTTTGTTAAGAAGGGCGTATTATGGGGTGCCTGGGTGGCTCAGTAGGTTAGGCCTCTGCCTTTGGCTCGGGTCGTGATCTCGGGGTCCTGGGATCGAGCCCCACATCGAGCCCCACATCGGGCTCTGTGCTCAGCGGAGAGCCTGCTTCCCCCTCTCTCTCTGATTGCCTCTCTATCTACTTGTGATCTCTCTATATATATCAAATAAATAAAATCTTAAAAAAAAAAAAAGAAGGGCATATTATTATAAGTCCTTTCTCTGTCCCTTTAAGATGTATGTGTATCTCCTACAAATCAAGAGTGTCTTTCCCAAGGACTGAAAGACATTGCTTTACAATATCATCAGGAAGGATAGGGCCTCTGCCTTATAAGCCTCTGGGAGGATAGAATCCTCACTCTGATCCTTGCCAACCACAGACACAGCAGGCATCATCAGCATTTACGCTGAACACGCTTTTGTAATTTTTCACTTCCCTGACTCTATTTAAAATGCCCAGTCATTCTGTGCAAATTGAAGTTGAATCTGTTCATGCTGGACCCTCTTCCCTAGTGCAATAGTCCATTACAGATTAAGATCTGTCCTTACCACTTCAGCTGGTGTCTGGTTTTGTTTCTCTTTGACACTTGGTCGTTATAGCATGCCTAGACCCTAGACCCTGGAACATAGTAGATGCTTAATAAATATTTCCTGAATTAAAAATACTGTTGACTAAAATCATCCATTAGTTCTAGCTATCTATTGCTGAGTGATGGACCATCCCAAAACTTCATGGTATAAATTGCGAACCACCTTATCATACTCACGGATTCTGCGGGTCAAGAATTTGAAAAGGCTACCTCTTTTCTCCATTCCATGACGTCTGGGGCCGCAGATGAGGTGACCTGGATGGCTGGGGTGACTCAAATGGCCAGGGTGGAGACACTTACAAGATGGCTTCCTCACGCACCTGTCTGATGCCTGAGCTGGCTGGGCCGGCAGAGGATTGGGCACAGCTGGCACTGTGGGCGAGATATCCTACCTAGGACTTCTCCAGCACAACGATATCAAGATAGTCTTATTTCTTCCCTGGCAGCTCAAGGCTGCAAGAACAGGGATCCTGTAAACAAGATGGAAGCTTTGTTCCTTCTTGTCCCCAGCCAGTGAAGTCACAGAACTTCACTTCTACTATCACCTAATGGTTGAAGCAGTTATAGGTCTGCCCCGATTCAAGGTGAGGGAGTATCCGCTAATTTGCAGCCTTGTTTTAAAACCACTACACTATCAGAGCCAGATTTGGGGGGAATTCTTGTGCAATTTGTCCTGCATATCACTTAGGATTAGATTTGGCTGCATAGGACAGAAGACCCATAGGAACGGTGGTGCAAACAAGACAGAAGCTTATTTCTCCCTCACATAAGCAAAGCCTGGAAGGAGCCCATTGGGACTAGTTCAATGTCTACAACGTCCAGGACCTGGTTCCTGATGCCCTATGGTTTCACCACCCTCAGTGCATGCCTTTGACCTCATGACCCAAGGTTGTTGCTTGAGCTCTAGTCTTTATAACCACAGTCCAGCCAGCAGGAAGAGGGAAAGGTAAGGAAGTTTCCTTTAAGGACATTCCTTAGAATCACCGTCTGACAACTGCACTGACAGCCCATTGGCTGAACACTCAGTCACACGGCCATGCCTACCTGCGAAGGAGGCTGGGGATGCTAGACTTTAGAACACCTGGTCTTTACACCATGGGGCCAGAGAAACAAGCAAGCAAAAACTCAAGAGTTCCACTCTTAAGTAAAGAGAGGAGGATGGATGTTGGCAGACATCCACCGGAGTCAGCCTCCTTTTTACTTCATTTTATTTCCTGTTCTGCCACTGACCTGTATGTGGGCTTGCACAACACACTTTTTCTGGTTGTTGTTACCAGTTCCTGTGGTCATTAGGGAGGAGGTACCATAATCTGAGAAGGAAGCTCAAAGTATTAAGCAGATAAGAGTCAACGTTCTGATTTCAGGGAAGGGAAATGGGGTCCCACCCAGCCAGCCTCTTTTTATTTTCTTGGGTGGTTCCCTCGGGTTTCTGGGAGCAGATTTTTGAAAACTCCCATATTGAGTTACCACTGAGGGCTTTCTAGCAACAAGACCTCAAGAATTCATATTCGTTACATTTTGGGAGTAACTCCTCCCCGCCCTTAACCAGGTGTGCCTTCCGTCAGATACCTCCCCAGCGAGTTCAAACAGATGCCAACAGAAGGCAGCGCAAGAAACAAAGCCAGACCTTAACTGAGCACTTTCTGTGTATCTGACACTACTAAGCTCTGCGATCATGAAGTGATCACCACTCATTTGTCCCTTACATTTGTTGTTGTCATCCTCGTTGTTACAGGCTAGGGTTAAATAAAACACAATCCAATGCACCAAGCATTTTAACAAAGTTTGATGGTGTTATGGAGTGAATTGAGTCCCTGCAACAAGATACGCTGAGGTCCTAATCCTTGGTACTTATGAATGTGAATTTCCTTATTTGGGAAATAAGGTCTTCGCAGGCATAATCCAGTTAAGATGAGGTCATCAGAGTGGGCCCAAATCCAATTTGACTGGTGTCCTTAGAAGAAGAGTAGAAGAGACGTAGACAGATGCACATCAGAAGAATGACAATGGGGCCAGAGGTTGGAGGGACACGTGCATAAGCCAAGCAATGACAAGGATTTCAAGCAACATCAGAAATTAAGAGAAAGGTATGGAATGGTTTCCCCCCACAGAGCCTTTTGAGAAAACGGGACCTTGGTGATAGGACTAATTGATTTTGGGTTTCTAGCCTCCAGAACTGAGATGGAATACATTTCTGTTGTTTTCAGCCACCCAGAGTGTAGTCCTTTGTTATGGCAGCCCCAGGAAACTAATAAAGATGGTCAGTTGGATGTGTCAGCTTAGCCAGGTTTTAATCCCCAGTGTGTTCAATCAAATACTAACTTGGGTGTCACCAGGAAGATATTTTGTAGACATAACTAACGTCTATACTCAGTTGACTTAAACTAATGGAAATTATCCAGGTGGGTCTGGTTCAATCTGTTGAAAGTCTTTAAGAGCAGAACTGAGGTTGCCTTAAAAAAGAAGAAACTCTGCCTGTGGACTGTAGCTTCAGCTTAAGCCAGAGTTTCAGCCTTCTCTTCCTAATGGCCTGCCCTAAGGATTTTGGACTTGCTTAACCAGCCCTTGCAATTGTGTAGATCAATTCCTTCCCGTAAATCTCTTAATATATCTCCTGGTTCTGTTTCTCTGGTGGAATCCTGACTAGTACACAAAAGGAGGATACATCTTGAAATGCATTTGCCTGAAAGGCTGTGGAGTTGCCCAAGGCTTCACGGAAGAGGTGGCTTTTGGCAGGGCCTTAAAGGGTAGAGGGGGGCTTGCCAGGAGGGGCAGGGCATTGCAAGCAGGGAGAACAGCACATGCAAAGGTTTGGAATGTGAGACCCTGCTCCGCTCTGCCCCAGTGGCGTGGGAGTAGGCCTTGCAGAGTTTGGAGTCACATTCTGAGGACTCCTTCCTGTCAAGCTGAGGACTTGAGCGTTGGTGCAGGAGGCCAGAGCTGCTCTCTCCCTCTCATTTTAATTTCTTTTAGCTCTTTTTATTTATTTTTTGTTTTGAATTGAGATATAAGTTTCATAAGTCAAGAGCATTTCTTTTTTTTGAAGATTTTGTTTATTTATTTGACAGAGATCACAAGTGGGCAGAGAGGAAGGCAGAGAGAGAGGAGGAAGCAGGCTTCTTACTGAGCAGAGCCCGATGCGGGGCTTGATCCCAGGACTCTGGGATCATGACCTGAGCCGAAAGCAGAGGCTTTAACCCACTGAGCCATCCAGGCGCCCCAAGGACATATTTTTAAAAGAAGAAATTGGTGATTTTTTTACTTCTATATCCATGTAATCCCCACTGAGATCGAGACATGGAAGCAAGGCTGGGGTTAGGGGGAATGAGGCCAGTGAGTTGAGCTGTGCAAGCATAGGGTCAGATTCTGTCTTTCTTTAAAATTTTGGTGTTTTGTTCAGGGATTTTTGGCTTTCATTTTGATTTTTTAAAGTAATGTTTATTTTTGATTACAGATTTTGTTTTGTTTTGCCCATCCTTATAATCTTCTGTCTTGGAGACAGCCTCATGCCTCGCTCTAGTTTTGACCCTGTTAAATATTTCCAGCACCCCCATGGCTCCTTAGGAAGCCTCTGGCCAAGGTTTAGGGAACGGATGGCCTGGGGTGTACGCGATCATAGTTGGGGTGCCTATGCATGTGTGTCTCTGAAGGGGTTCATTCCTTTGATCAGTTTCTTAGAGGCTTTTGCCAAGTGAGGGCTAAGAGACGCAGAGATTGACTAACAGGGAGCCGGGGGAAGGTTTGCTCTTGAAGGGATCTCAGAAGTATTACATCTCTGGTAGGCCTGCAGGCCTAAGTGACACAGTCCGGTGTGTATTAGCTTCACTGTGCCTCAATCCCCTCATCTGTTAATTGGAGTTGATAATCCTCCTACCCCTGTTATTGGACTGCTTAAGGGTTGGATGAGATAAGGTAGTAAAATTCACAGCACTCCTGCAGGGCTCACTCTGCCACTATTTACTGAGCGTTTAGGATGTGCCAGGCGCTGAGCTGAGGCTTTTACGGCCGTCACCTTGATCCTAATGCACCCAGCCCAACGAGGAAGGTACGAGTGTCGGCAAGCCCGCGCGTGTCCCCAGTGAAGACCAGCCACCCTCGGCTGCTTGGGGGCCGCGCTCCTACTGGCCGGGTGGGCGGGAAGGGGGCGGGGCGCAGGTGGGGCGGGCCGGGGGCGGGGCGGGGCGGCGCGGCGCGGCGCGGCGGTTCCGGGATCCGGGTCTGGGTCTGCGCCGCCGCCCCCGGGCGAGCCGAGCGCTGGCCCCAGCTGGCGGGCGCATGTGGGGGCGCGCGGCCTGGAGGCGCTGCCCGCGGGGGCTGCGGCGCGGCCGGGAGGCGCTGCTGGCGCTGCTGGCGCTGCTGGCGCTGGCCGGGCTGGGCTCCGTGCTGCGGAAGTGGCGCGGGGCCAAGACGGCCGAGCCGGGACCCCTGCGCACCCCGCGCCCGGGGCGGCGCGACCCAGTCCTGCCGCGGCCGCCGGTGCCCGACGACGCTCTGGGCGCGCAGGGCGAGGCGGTGCGGTTGCAGCTGCAGGGCGAGGAGCTGAGGCTGCAGGAGGAGAGTGTGCGGCTGCACCAGATCAATATCTACCTTAGCGACCGCATCTCGCTGCATCGCCGCCTGCCCGAGCGCTGGAACCCGCTGTGAGTCCGCAGGTGGCCGGGGGAACACTGCCCGCGGGGTGCCGGGTCCTCAGTTGCTGCATCTGTGAAGAGGCGGGGTGGAAACTGGGTCTCGAAATACCTGGGGATCGCGCGTCTTACGCAGTCTTTCTCAGAAGTGGGCAGTGGCAGGGGGTCATGTGGAATGGGGAGACGCATGAAAGTTAAAAAAAATGAGAACAGAAAAAAAACTTCAGAATTGATGAATTTTTTACTGGGTGGTCTCTTGTCTCTGCGCCTCTTGAGAAGGTCTGTCATTCGGCTCTGAAAAAGTGGCGGCGGGAGGGTCAGGGCTAAGCAGACAGGTATAAGATGAGACCCCCTTTGGGTGCTCTTCCTGGTTTCACAGCACCCCCTGTCCAGCTCTGCCGGTATGGCCCTACCTTGGTGAAACTAAGGACGGTTAGAGTTTGAGATAGGGTCTACTTTCACTAATCTGTGTGTGCGAGGCCCTTGAATGAACCAGGAGGGGAGGGCGCTCCAGCAGGAGAGATAAAAGGTCGCCAGAAGGCCAAGTCGGAGGCTTCCCCCTCACTGGGAGCTGGATTCCTGAGCATTAGGCAGAGGAAGGCCGGAAGGAGGTGGCGGAAAGGGCTCCTTCTGGCCGAGGTTCAGCTCAGCTCACTCTTGTGGATGGTGCAGGCCCTAAGCAGGTGTGGTTAGAGGCCTAATTTCTATGGGAGCTGCTGGCTGGGTGGGTTGTGCCCACCCGCTTAAGTGAGAAGGGAGCAAGCTGGTAAAAGGACAGACCTTCTGGCATTCTCTCTCCTTCCTTCCATTAGTGGGGATCTTCCAGGTCCCCACTTGAGCCCTGTTCTTAAAGATTTTGAGGAAGAGGACTCATAGAGGGGTTTCCTGGGAGTAACCCCAGGTGGGGAGGCCTCCTCTGTGCACTGTGCACCTGCCGTTCCTTCCTGTTCCCTGGCGTGCCTGCTTTAGAGGTGTGGCAAAGGTCTCAGGGAGGACAGGTGATTCACCTAAGGCCCCACAGCTAGAAAGTAGTGGAACTGGCTGTGGGGGATGGGACCCTCCTGGCCCCCTTGGCATTGTGCTGATTTCAGAATTTGGGGATCCGTGAATCCTTGGATAGAGAAAGCATGAGTACCTGCTCCAGGAAGTGATCCCCACCCGGCTTCGGCAGAGCCGGGAAGGACTTGGGCTTCAGCGTCTATTCATGTCTAGCCTCATGCTTTTGCCTGAGGCATTTTCTCTGTTAATCGTTTTGTGTAGAACTTTGTTAATGCTGGTCACAGTTCCCTCCAAGTTCCCTATCTGCAGAGTAAGGAATGAGTAGAAATAACACAGCCTAGGAATTAATAGAATGTCGAACACACTGTGTACTCAATTCTTTTTTTTTTTTTTTAATAAATAGATTTTATTTATTTATTTGACAGAAATGGATCACAAGTGGGCAGAGAGGCAGGCAGAGAGAGAGGGGAAAGCAGGCTCCCTGCTCAGCAGAGAGCCCGATGTGGGACTCGATCCCAGGACCCCCAGATCATGGCCTGAGCTGAAGGCAGAGGCTCAACCCACTGAGCCCCTGTGTACTCAATTCTTACTGGTGTTCCCCCATTCCCTGTTGCCAACGGGGTACGCAGGAGGCCGCTTTTAAGAGCCACCGAGGGATTGGTTGTAAACTTTTTCTTTTCTGGGTTCCAACTTCCTTTATTGTCCCAGGTTGAGAAGTCTCTTTCAAACACTGTGGATAACCTGTGGGGCTTATGGCATCCCGTCTCCATGGTGACACAGCTGCCCTGTGTCCTATCAGGATTTGCTTATAGATCCTGCTGTTGCATTGACTCTGGGAAGTTAATCCAGACCCAGCGTGATAAGAAGTATGAATGCCTCCTGCCTTTAATTCCCGAAGCAGGGCCTGATGGATTATTGTTGCCTAGCTGGAGAGAAAGGTGAGCCTGATCTGGGTCACTCTCAGCCAGACCAGGCCGTGAGGCATAACTTCAGTGTGGCCTGTAAGGTTGGGGCCTTTAATACAGTTCATACAAAGGTGAGCACCTAATCAGGTCTGGGAAACCAAAACAGCAGAATATAAATTTATAATTGGAGTGGCGCTGCGTACCAGGAGTTGGGGGGGGGGGGTCTCTTGGTACTTTAATTGATAAGCAGAGGGATGGTTAAAATCCTTGAATGTCACAAAGGGAAAGGCCCTAAGGGAGATCCAGTCTAACCAGAGAGGAAAAACCATGCCCCCAAAGTAACACGAAGATCCCGGGCAGAGCTGATCTAAAACCCAGACCTTTGATTCTCTCCTCCCTTTTGGTATGCAGGCAATTATTTATCTATTTATTTTATTTTATTTTTTTATTTATTTTTAAAGATTTTATTTGTTTATTTGACAGACAGAGATCACAAGTAGGCAGAGAGGCAGGCAGAGAAAGAGAGGGGAAACAAGCCCTCCACTGAGCAGAGAACCTGATGTGGGGCTGGATCCCAGGATCCTGGGATAATGAGCTGAAGGCAAAGGCTTTAACCCACTGAGCCACCCAGTTGCCCTAATCTATTTATTTTAATTATAAAAGCAATACATGTTCACTCTAGATATTTTAGCATATGCAGAGAAGCAAAAAATTAATAAATAAAAATCATCTGTAAACTTACTGCCCCAGGAAAACCACTGTTAACATTTTTCTGTGTATTCTTTTAGACTTTTCCAGGTATAGAAAGAGATTTTGAAAAATATGCCTATGAGTATGTGAATGAGAACATATTCAAACATGAGTCTGTACATGGGTTCATACATGTATTTAACTGGTCTTTACACTACAGTGGATGAACCTGTTACCATAGACAAGGAGCTGGGAATTACCAAGGGACTCTGGCTTCTTCTTCTTGTTGTCTGCAAGCCTGGAGACTGTGTCCACTTTGTTGGACCGGCCAGACCCATACAGATGCTTCAGCGTTGGCTCTGATTCCTTGAAACTTGATGTAGACCCCCACTCTTCTGTGAGTCTGATAATTCACATGCCAGTGGACTAGAGCACAGGTTTTCTTCTGTTATTTCTGTTTCTGTTATTTATTTCTGTTTATTTCTGTTGCATAACAAACACCATCTCCTCTGAGCTGGACGAGGAGGTGGAACTTTCACTCTAAGATGGCAGTAGGCTAAAGTGGGGAGCCAGAAAGCTGGATTTGTGGCCTAGGGGAGCTTTGAGACATATTGATGCCAAGGACTTTCCCCAGAACAAATAGAATTTCTGTACGTAGAGCCTAGGCTGAGGCTGATGTTCATCTAGGGTTGAAATGTACTGTCTCAGGGTCTCTGGGGTTTAATTTACTCAAAAGATGAAGGATAGGTGCTTTTAATGCAAGTGGGAGAATACCAGAATTAGACAAAGCAGGGATTTAAAACAGATCACCTGTTGTTGAAACTAGCGATGACATCACAGCCAGTTTAAGGTGTGTCATGAGTAAATGGTTGCTAATGTTGTACCAATATTTGCAGAGTTTGTTTTTATAGATCCATGAAAATCCTTGAGATAATCACAATAATGTCATTCCTTGTTCACATTCTGACCTATGTAGCCAGTGAGAAAGACGCTGTGGAGTGACTGTGCCCTTGGGCTGTCCATTTCCACAGGCACGTGGTTGGAGATGGCATCTGTGCCCATCAGACATTCTCTGCCATAGCAGAGGGATTTTGAACAGCTGTTTAGGAAAGTGTGCCAACAATACATAGGTGTTCCTTGAATCCTTGCCTCAAGGTGTTAGCCTCACTAATGCTAATATTGCAAATGTGTATCTGAGTTTGGGGATCAGGACTTGGGTGCTGGGATGGTGAAGAATTTCCAAATAGCTCTAAGTATGTAATTTAGCAGAAGAAAGTGTGTCTTGGTGGGGTTGGCAGGAGGGAGGGGATTGGTTAGGATTTCCCTTCTTGCAGAGAGGTGGCCTGCTTGACTGTTCTCGTACCAACAGTATCTTTGGAGCAACATCACGCATGGTATGGAAATAAGACTATGTCTCTTGGCTTCCCCAGCTAGGTTGTAAACTGCAGGTTAATTTTTTTTTTAAAGATTTTATTTATTTATTTGACAGACAGAGATCACAAGTAGGCAGAAAAGCAGGCAGAGAGAGAGAGGAGGAAGAAGGCTCCCCGCTGAGCAGAAAGCCGGATGTGGGGCTTGATGCCCGGACCCTGGGATCATGACCTGAGCTGAAGGCAGAGGCTTTAACCCACTGAACCATCCAGGCGCCTCTATTTTATTAATTTTTACCAGACCCATCTGTGGTTGTCAGAGTAGCATCTTTTCTTTGAATCAGTGCTTTCAGCCTGCAAAATTATAATCAGGTTTAGTTAGTATTTTTGTGATACCATTCTCCATCCTTTTACGCTCATTCATTCCGTGTCCTTATGTTGTAGGCTTATCTTTAAGTAGCATGTTGCTTGATTTTGTGTGGTCGTTAAAGAAAACATCCAGGCTGACAATCTTTGATTTTTAACTGGTAGGTCCATATATATATATTTTTTTCTCATGCTTATAAGACACTTGGGATTTGATTATTTTGATTATACCATCTTATTGTTTTTGCCTTTTCCCCTTTTTTTTAATGCTACTTTTTAAAAAAGATTTTATTTATTTATTTGATAGAGAGATCACAAGTAGGCAGAGAGGCAGGCAGAGACAGAGGGGAAGCAGGCTCCCCGCCGAGCAGAGAGCCCGATGTGGGACTCGATCCCAGGACCCTGAGATCATGACCTGGGCAGAAGGCAGAGGCTTAACCCACCGAGCCACCCAGGTGCCCCTTAATGCTGCTTTTTGAGTTGATAGAAGTTTTTCTCTCCCTCTCTTATTCCACTTTTTCTTCTCTACTAATTTGGCAGTACTGTTGTTCATTCCTAACTTTAGCGGTCAATTTGAAAGTACATATTCAAGTCTGCAGGATTTAAAGTTAATTACTTGCTGTGAGCCTTCAGATGATGCTTTAACATTGGTCGGCTTCCTCCCGATTTCTGTGCCATTTTACTCCAGGGTTTTAATTCTTTCTTTTTATTATTTATTTATTTATTTATTTATTTTTTTAAATATATGCATCCTTTCTTTTTTTTTTTTTTTTTTTTAAAGATTTTATTTATCCATTTGACAGATCACAAGCAGGTAGAGAGACAGGCAGAGAGAGAGGGGGAGGCAGGCTCCCTGCTGAGCAGAGAGCCCGATGCGGGGCTCGATCCCAGGACCCTGAGACCGTGACCTGAGCCGAAGGCAGAGGCCCAAACCACTGAGCCACCCAGGCACCCCTAATTCTTTTTAAACCAACACATTAAAACTTTTAAAAAATATGATTTTTTGTTGTTGTTTTTGTTTACATTTACCTGCAAAGTTATCATTTTTCTCTGCCCTTCATTCATTCCTGAACTCTGGGTGGTCTTTGGATCTCAGAGAACTTCCTGGGGTTCTTTTCCTTCTTGAAGCATGTCATGTATTCATTACCGTAGAGAAATTCAGTTTCATGAATTCAGTTTTACCTATCTGAAAATGTTCTTATTTTGGTCTTGTTCTTGAAAGATAATTTTATTTGGGTATGTAATTCCAAATTGGTAGTTTGGCATTTGAAGATAACAGTCTATTGCCCCCTCACATGTACTATGGCTGTGAGATGTCAGTCCTGAATGAGATTTGCCTATCATTCTTGTTTTTTTGTTATTCATTCAAGGGCGTCTTTTATTTATTTAAGCATCTTAAGCATACTTACGCTCTGTGTTTCATAACTCTAGTTATTTTCTTGTTGTTCCTGGACTCTGAGGACTTTTTTTCCCTTTCCTGTGAGCTGAGGCATACATTTAAAAGGTTTTTCTAAAAGTATTTTATCAAGAATTTTTTCCAATAGGGTTTTCCCAGGCATTGTAATCTTCCATATTGCCAGAAGCGGAAGTCCTATATTCACTTAAAAAAAAAAAAGACGTATTTTTCTATTAGTCATATTGCTATTGTTGATTGAAAGTGACTGAAAACCCAATACAAACTGACGTGAATATAAAAGAAAATAAATTAACTTCTATCATAGACAAGTCTGGGGTGAGGATTATGTTCAGATGATTCTGGGCCCCAGATTCAGTGACTCACCTGATGTCATCATAATGGAAAATGTTCATTGGTCAGACCTGGGGAGCATGTGACCTTCTCAGAGGGGTGTGTGTACGTGTGTGTATGTGTGTGGCCTTGCACAGACCATGTGCACTGAGAGTCCAGGAGACATGGTTCCTGAAAGAGAAATCAAAATGCAGTAACGTGGGGCACCTGGGTGGCTCAGTGGGTTGAGGCCTCTGCCTTCAGCTCGGGTCATGATCTCAGGGTCCTGGGATCGAGCCCCACATCGGGCTCTCTGCTCGGTTGGGAGCCTGCTTCCCTTCCTCTCTCTCTGCCTGCCTCTCTGCCTACTTGTGATCTCTGTCAAATAAATAAATAAAAATCTTTTTAAAAAAATGTAGTAACGTGGAGAAAGGAGAAAGGATTTAGGGTGGGCAAACACACCAAGGTACATTATGACCTTGCTGGCCCATTCTGCAAAGGATATGGGTTTTCCTTTTTTTCAAGGACATTTATGTGATAACTTGAATATAAACATAAAAGAAGATTAGGAGGCATTCATCTGCATAATATCCCATTCATCCACACCCTTATAATACCTAGACTTGTATTGTGCTGGTGGAAATTATGGTCCCTACCCAACAGCATTGGGAGGGAGAGTGGAGTAATGTATGTGAGATGCTTAGCAACACTGCCCATGATGTGGGCAGCATGCAATACATGTTATTATTACCAGGTACAGTACAGAGCATGCAGAAAGTACAGCAGAAACCAGAATTCAGCCGCTGCCCTTACAAAGCACATGAATTATACCAGAAAGTTAAGGGGTGGATGACCCACTATGATTTAGCAGTGAATTTGGTTCTGAGCTCCCTTCTGTCCTCTAGGCAAGAGTGGAACCCTGAGTGATGCATGTGTAGCTGTTCTTGTCTAATTAGAGGCCGCACCGCTTTTTATCTGTCAGGAGAGTGAGAATGAGCAGTGCCATATAATGATTTTATATTCCATCATAGTGCCTAGGATAGGGATAAGCATGAAAGCAGTGTTAATAATTTTTTTAGTTAATTGATTCAGACTGAAGAGTTGGATAATTGAATAAAAGACAGTTAATTCACAATTCTAGAAGGTTAAACCTGTACATTTGTAAAAGTCGTTCAACTTGTTTTGGTCATGCAATGAAAGTAAATTGCATATTTTTTTTTCAGGAGAGCATTTGTTTTGCAATCTGAGCTTTTGGGAACTTGCTTTTAAAAAAAAAAAAAAAGGAAAAGGGGAAAGTATTTTTCCTGGAAATAAACTTAGACATTCCAGAAGGATATATTGAACTTCATGAAGGAGAATGCCTTTAAGGTATGTTTAAAGAAAGAAGGAGAAACTCTATCAGGCCAAGAGAAAAGGAGCGGTCAAAGTGTGACATTATTGTCCAATGAGGACATTTGCTATGGGAAGCTAAAGAAATAGGTTCCGGCCTTTTAAAAATAATCTTTCTTTGTGATTATAAAAATAATGCATGTTCAGTGTAGAACAATCTTAGAAGGCAGAAAACTGCAAAGGGAGCAAAGAATCCCACTGCTCAGAGATCTCCATTGTTAACATTTTTGGCATATTTCTTTCTACTATGTATTGTTTTTGTGGGAGCGCACTCGCTCACGCCCGCTGCTGCTTATAGATTTGTACCCTGCTTTTTTGATTTGCCGTTACAGTAATTATTCTCCTTTACTGTTGGTCTCTGAAAATGTGGTTTTGGATGGTCTCATAGCCTTTCTTCCCCCAGCTGCCCCGTGTGTCACACTTTCTTGTTGGACTGTTAGAATTGTTTATAGCTTTTTGCTGTTATAAATAATGTTACAAAGAAAAATTGCTACTGTGGGCTTCCTTCAGGGTACCTCTGATGGTTCCCTTAGGTGAGAAGCTCTTCAATATGTTGATAAGAGATTAAAGAGAAGAGGAACGGTTTGAAGCTCTGTGTAGGTTTGCCAGCTGGTACCCAGAACTCTTGTGATTTAAAGGGACAAAAATAGAGAAAGAACCTAGACATTCTAGAACAGTGGCCTTGAGCTTTGGGGTTTTGCAGAGCAGTGAAAACATAAACAAAAACATTGAGGAGGGACAGACATCTGGTCCTGGCGTTATTTGGTCAAGCAGAGCTTTTTCTGCCATCCTCCTTATTCCCATTCTGGAAGAAATACATTTTAATACCAAACAGTAAGGATGTGATTTCACACGAAAGGACAGTTGTCTAAACGGAATAAAACTTCATTTTTGAAAACCTCAGTTTACTGTCCTTATTTCCATTCATTCCTCCTTGGACCTGTGTACATTTGGATTTAAATTTTTGCTTTTTTTCTTAAATAAAAAGTTCTTTATTTTTAGGTTGCACAGAAACACATTTTTTTTTTTTTCATGGAGTATAAGCAATTAATTCTTACCAAAGCTTCTAGTGGGCTCTGGCTCAGCGCTACATAGCTTTTCCATGCACCCTGGCTACTAGTCAGGGGCTTTTAAAATGCAGATACACTTATTAATATGTTTATACATATATATGTTTTCCATTTTTCTTAACATGTATTTGGAGGAGGGCTGTGATTTTGGAGGAATTGGGAAAGAGTGAGGTAGGAGAGGGACTTAGGGCCACTAAGCTTGAGATACATATTTTGAGAATCAGAATTGGCTTGGTGTTTGGACATACCGTTGGCAACATTAACATTTTTTCCTTCTTATTGTATTACACGTTTGATTTTGAAAAAATTCAAAGCCAGAGAAAATTTTAGAATAGCATAAGAAACTCCTGTTCCTCTTCACTGAGATCCATTCATTATCTTGTTCCATTTACTTAATTTCTCTCTCTCTCTGCTACAGTATTATATACATTTGAGTGTAAATTTCAGCGGTAAACACCCTATAATAGCCTTTGTTACTTCTGCGTGCATTTTCTAGGGACAGGTTCATTCTCTCGTGATACCATGACATAGTTATCAAATTGAGGAAGTTTATACAATACTTCATTTTTTCAACTGTGCCAATTTTTGGAGCATCTTTTTCTTCCTAACCCAGTATCTAATCGAGAATCGAGGGTGATATTTAGTTCTTATGTCCATTTAGGCCTCTGTCTGTCTCTTAGGACACTGGCATTTTTTAAGAGTACAAGGCCTGTTGGTTTATAAAACATCTCTCAGTTTGGGCTTAGCTGGGAGATTCCTTGTGATTTATTTCGGCAGATGCCGTACCATAAACTTAGTGACTTAAAGCAACAATAAACATTCGTGATTTCACATAATCTCTGTGGGTCAAAAATTCGGGAGTGGCTTGGCTGGGTGGTTCTGGCTCCGGATCTCTCATGAGATCACAGTCGAAAAAATGCTGCCTGGGCCTTTCATCATCTCAAGGCTTAACTGGGGCTGGAGGATCTGCTTTCAAGAGGACTCATCACAAGGGGGATGGACAGCTGGGACTGGCTGTTGGCCAGAGGCCCTCCCGCAGAGACCTCCTCATAGGATGCTTGAGTCTCCTCCCTTCACTGCACGGAGCTGGCTTCCCCCAGAAAGGGTGGTCCCTGGGCGGGAACAAAGAGGAAACCTCAGCGTCTTAGGACCTTGGAAAATTCATACTCTCACTTCTGATGCGTTCTGACTCTGCACAGTGGCTTTAAACATATCCTCAAAGTCTTTGCTCTCCTTCCCTTCAAAGGATGGAGCCTCCTTCTCCTCCCCTAGAGTGTGGACTGGACTCCCCTCTGGGGGGCGCTGTGCTAAGTGACGGCTTCTGTGCATTGGGCTGGAAGTCTGTGGTGTCCAAGGACTCAGGTTCTGCTGCTGGGGCTGCTGGGGATGCCCTCTCGCTTCACGACACCAGAGCTGCTGCCATGCTTCCAGCCTCGGCTGACTTTTCCTCAGGTGTCTAGAGCCGGGCCTGCAAACACAGCAGGAATGAGACTGTAAAGGGGGTTGAGAAGAGCCAGGCTCCCACAGAATCTCCTGGAAAAGCCTATGTGAGAGCCATCCCAGTGACAGCCGTGCTCTCTGCAGAAACTGCCCTGATGTGTAGGAAGAGGACCTGTAGCGGGACCCGGAGAGGAAGCACAGGAGAAATGGCCTATGGCTTGTCAGAAGGAGGGCTAGGCAGGGAGGGATGGTGTTGGAATCTTTACCCGAGCATCCTGGGAGGCGGGAGCAAGCCAGAATCCTCCGACAAGGGCTCTGGGCCCAAGGACCTCAGCCAGGTACGGACTCTCAGGGGTTCTGTGAACTGCCCAAGTTATTCACCTCGCTGAGCCTAGTCTCAATAAATGCTAACATAGCAAGTGTTTTTGAGTTCAGGTATTACATGTCATTAATTATAAGTCATTTTTTCATATTTAAACATTTCTGAGATTTGTAGACATCTTAAAATCAACACATCCTACAGTTAGGCGACATGTGTCCTTTTTAGAGATTCTTCAAAGAATGCTATGTCTTCCAACCATGGACATCTTAATTTTTATGAAATATTGGAGTTTGGAGATATGGTAGCACTAAGGAATCGCTTGTTTTTTTAAGGGTTTTCAGTTTTATTATGTTTTATTATTTAAAAAAGAGTCCTTATCCCTTAGGTCTGTTGAAATATTTATGGATGCTGTGCTGTGCTGGGTTTTGCTTAGCACTAGTCTGGGATGGAGGGAATGAGGGAGAGCTTAGATGAAGCAAGATGGACTGTGCATTGAGAATTGTTGGTGTCAGGCGAAAGGTCCCGGGAGTTTCTTACAATATTCTCTGTACTGTTGGTATGTTTGAAAATGTTCATAATGAAATAAAAGGAGAAAACTCACAAAGAAACAAAGTGCAACGTAAAGGGCTTTTTCTCTGCTTTCTGCAGGACTGGGTCCCTCATTATTCAGATCCCATCTTCGATGTCACCTCCTCTAAGAGGCCCTCCCTGATTACCTCTTCAGTGGTTACTCCCCTCCCCCCTTCCCACTCCCCTTGCAGTTGCTCTGTTTCGCATCCTGCTTTTCTTCCTAGCACCATGGCCTCCTGAAATTATTGATATGTTTGCTTACTTGATTATTGTCCCCTTGCATGTAAGCTCTGTGGGAGCAGGGGAGTTGTTGTTGTTTTAAATCCAGCACATAGTAGGCAATCAGGAAATATTTGGTGACTGACTGGTAAGGGCCCACTGGTATATCACCTGGTCCCTGGTGGGTAGCCCACACAGCTGGCTTCACTCCTCACCCTGCTAGCTTCTGCGTCTCTTGGATGTGCCCACGGCCTGTCTTTGAGGCCTTCCCTTTCTGCCCAGGCCGCCTGACTGGTCTTCAGCCCATATGCCCTTCTTGCATTGCCAGCCCCCACTTCCAGTCCCCCCTTGCCAGTCCCCCCTTCCAGCCCCGGGGTCCTGCAGGTGCCCCTCTTGGGCTTCTGTTCCTACCCTTTCTGGGCACTTCTTGCTGATGAGTTCCAGGCACAGCCCAATCCCTGGGATGACCTGGGAGTTTGTCATCAGCTACTCTGAGGAAAGAATTCTCTGTCAAGTAGGGAAACTTCCCTGTAAAGTAACAGGAAACCCTACTAAAGAAAGAGGAAGGAAGCTTATTGGTCCCTATCACTGCCAGTCAAGGCACATCCCCTCACTCATACCCTCGAGGCTGCCACAGAGTGGACTGAGGGGTGGCATGGGTACTAGATGGGAAGTAGTCAGGGTCCTCTCCGGAGCCCTTCTAGACTGTTCTAGTATTCTAGCATTCTAGCAGCGGCTCCAGTTTCTGCATTCCGCGCAGGGCCTGTGGAAGCAGAGGTGCGGCCAGGGTGTGGGAGGGTGCCGGGGAGGGCAGTGAGATTGCAGCCAGTGACCAGAGTGCAGCAGCACCCGCTGAAAGGGATGCCTGGCTGGGGCCCCTCCTGCAGCCAGCAGCTGCCTGTGCCCGCGGGCCTGGGGACAGAAGGATGACAGAGAGTTTGCCAGGTAGAGAAATGAGGAAAGGATGTTCCAGGCAGAGGGCATGGTCTGAGCACAGGCCTGGCAGTTGGTCATGGGGTCGGAAGGGAGCAGACAGGCGAGAGCGGTTGAAGAGGGGGTAAGTGGCAGTCTCCCTCCCTCCTGGTCTGCTTAGCTTGTCTGTCGCTCAAATCTGAAAATTGCTCTGAAGCTTAAAAACAGCGTCCCACAGTTCAAGCTTATAGGGTATCATTTTTGAACCTTTCTTAGAATCTGTTAAGGCTCCTAGTGGAACACGGGGGGTTCTGGAAGATGGCAGCAGATGATTTTCCATTCCCAGAAAGAGGCCTCAAGACCATGACCCATGTCCCCTTGGTGCCTCCCTTCCCAGCACCCCTGGTACGCAGCGCGTTCTCCATTCCTGAAGCTGTCTTGTATCTGCAGGTGCAAAGAGAAGAAATATGATTATGATCACCTTCCCACGACATCTGTCATCATAGCGTTTTATAACGAAGCCTGGTCAACCCTTCTCCGGACAGTCTACAGTGTCCTCGAGACATCCCCAGACATCCTGTTGGAAGAAGTCATTCTTGTAGATGACTACAGTGATAGAGGTAAGCCCCTACCTTGGGCTCCTGGAGGGGCCTTGCGTTCTGTGGTGGTGTCTGGGAGGCCAAAGCATGACTTCAGGTGGGTGGAACAGGTCTGGGCAGGACGGGCTTCCTGTGTCCCCTGGACCTGGCTCATGCCCTCAGGGGGCTCAGAGCCTGCTGGGGCTAGAGGGGTGGTGACATTCTGCCACATGGTGCTGCAGGAGACAGGGCACTCGGGAAGAGGGCCGATCTTATGTCTTGAAGGGTGAGCAGTTTGTGGGCAGCAAAGGTGGAGGGAGGGGGTTCTCAGTGGAGGCACAGAAGGTAGAAAGACTTGGGGGCATGATGTCGCCTGGGTTATGTAGCACCTGCCACTCGTTCAGGAAGGTGGGAAGAGCAGCCGCTTCATGGGGAACAGGCAAAGGAGGGATGTGAGACATGGGGAAGGATGCAGGCATTAGACCTGAGGTCAGATCGGGACTTTGTCCTGAGAGCAGGGAGAGCAAAGGTGGGATTTTAAGCAGGAGAGCGATTTTGCCCTTTGAGGGATCCCTCGAGGCCCAAGATACCTATGGGTGAGAATGGTGGGCAGCGGAGCTCTGCAGGGAGGTCAGGGGCTATAGGACTGGCCCAGGCAAGAGAGGGAGGCTGGGAGTCAGGTGGGAGTAGAGGGGAGGGGCAGGAGGGACATTTGAAACATGACATCTGCAGGCTACTGGCTTGGATCTCTGGGTGAGTGGTGGTGCTGTCCCAGAGCTGGAAAAGCCACCCAGGGTAGGAGTGACAGGTCTGGGAGAGGAAGAGGGACATTTGGCTTTGAATGTGTTGAGTTTGAGATGAGATCAAAAAGGGTCAGGCCCGGGGGTGCTTAGGTGGCTCAGTCGGTTGGGCGTCTGACTCTTGATTTCAGCTCAAGTCATGATCTCAGCGTCCTGAGATGAAGCCTGGCATGAGGCTTCATGCTCTGCAGGGAGTCTGCTTGGGATTCTGTCTCTCCCTCTCCCCCAGGAGCCTCTCTCTCTTTCTCTCAAATAAATCAATAAATAAATCTTAAAAAGGTGTGTGTGGGGGGTGTAGCCCAAACAGAAGAACTGAAGCCAGGGAGAAATATCCCATTGAGAGGCTGTCGGCGTCCCTACCAGTGACCTGGGGTCCATAGTTCACAAGTAGTCCAGGGCCCTTATTTATTCAGTAGACACTTTTTGAGTTTCTCCTGTGTGTGAGGCACTGTTCTAGGCACCAGGGATTCTGTGGTAAACACCAGTCCCTGCTTTCATAAACTCACATTCTGGTGGGTGGAGATGGTCCATGAATGTGTAAAGAATAACGTAAGACAACACAATGTAAAATAGCATAGTGTGACATAATAATATAGCAAAAATGTAATGCAGCAAGGTGGAGAGTGCTGCGAAACAAAAGCGGGAGCAGGAGAGAAAGTGGAGCTTGGGCACAGGCCCTCCTCCAGCTGGTGGAGGCCAGGAAGCCTCCCGGAGGAGGTGGTCTTAAGCCGAAAGCTAGGATGTAGAGGAGGCAGCCCAGAAGCCGCAGGTGCAGGCAAGAGCTGGGGTGAGCCGGCATTCCTTGGGGCCGACCGTCGGTCAGTGGGGAAGCGACATGGGAGATGCAGTTGTAAGGGTGGGTGAGACCAGGCTACTAGGGCCCTTGAAGCCACCATAAGGGTTTCAGACTTCAATATGAGGCTGATGGGAGCCGCCTGAGGGCTGTTGGGGGAACAGGAAGGTCTCTGGGTCTTGGGCTCACTGTTCTGCCCTGTGGGGCATCGCCGATGGATGGTTGGGGGGAGAGGCTGTGGTCGTGCCATGTGATGAGCTGAGTGAGGGCAGCTAAGCTCAACTGAGGGGAAATGTCAAGGCTGTAGCCCATTTCAAGCCAAATGACCATTCCTGGGCCACGCAGAAGGGCATCCTGCTCCTGCTTCCTGGGCATCAGCTGCCTTGGGCTCTGGGCCGGGGCTGTCTGACTTCAAAGCCTGGAGTATGCGTCCTAACTGGTGGGTGTGTTTGGCTGCTCTCACAGAGACTCAAAATAACAGTAATTTATGTGGGATAAAAATTGTTGTCTCTCACATTACACATCTGTGTAACGGTCGAGAGCTGGTATGGCAGGCTTCACAGTGTCAGGGCCCCAGCTGCTTCTGTCCTGTGGCTCCACGTTCTGCAGGGTGTTGTGTGGCCTTATCTGCATGCCCCCAGCTGGCTCTTCACCTTCTGCTCGCTCTCCCTGGCAGAAGGGTTTCAAGGGGCTGGGGAGCCAGACCTGGAAGCTGTCCTTATATCCCACCAAGTAGAATGGGCTCATTTGGCCACACCTAGCTGCAAGGGAGGCTGGGAACGGTAGCCTATATGATGGGTGGCCGTGTGCACCCATGGGGACAGCATGTGTTCTTCGTGACAGCATGTAAGCCAGGCTGGGGCTTTGCTGAGTGATGCCCACTGGGCACTGAGTTCTGGAGTCAGGGTACCTGGGTCTGAGATGAGCCTTACCAGGAACCTGTTATGACACCTGGGACGAGCCACTTGTCTTTTCTGAGCCTCAGTTTCTTATCTGTTAATGGGTTTCTCCACACTTATATCAGAGAGCAGCAAGGAATAAATGAGATTGTGCACAGGACAAAACCCCATGTCAGCCAGCACATATAGGTGCACATCTCCGTTCCCTCTGGTCCTTTCCTCCCAGGGCTGTTTTAAATCTGCGTTAGGACAGGTTCTGGATCGCACTGCACCGGCATCCCAGCTCCAACACCGTGCAGCTACGCAGCCTTGAGCAAGTCCCATGTCAACCTTGGCCTCAGCTCCCGTCAAGTGGGGTAACAGTTCCGACCTCCGTTTGGGGTCATTGTGAGGATTGAGATAAGGGCGGGTCACGGGCGAGGTCAGCACCTGGCACATTGTTAGTGTTTGTTAAATGGTAACTTGTAATTTTATGAAATAGTAAAAAACTGTAGGGTGCTGAAAACATTTCAGAAAGGTATTTGTTCAGAAGCAAAAATCAGATTATTTATTTTATCCTCATGGGATGGAACAGCTCCTCAGCGGGCCGGGGTGTGGGATGAAGCCCTCCCCACATGGCTCCGTTTTCTCGCAGATGCCAGCGAGGGCGCTGAGGCTTCTGAGGGCGCTGAGGGGGCTGAGGCTTCCCTCCCCATCCTGGTGACTTGTAGAGTGGGCAACTTGCCCCCCAGCCTGTAATGTGATAGGAGCCCTGCCCTGCCCCTCCTCTCCTTCCTGCCACCCTCTCTGCATGTCCCTCTCAGCGGGAGGAAAGGGTGTCAGCCCTCCAGGGCATGGGAAGACAGTTCAGACAGACATAATCCATAAAGGTGCAGGGAGGCTACACAGGCATTTTCTTCCTTCCTTCCTCCTTCCTTCCTTCCTTCCCCTTTTATTGCACCTGCAATTTTGTGTGTTTACTGGGCACTTTGCTTTGAAGTCACCACTGATTAGCTTTGCTTAGAAGTCACCTCCCTTATTTGTGCTGGCAGCTTATTTGCAGTTATATGTAGGATTTTTTTTTTTAAAAAATCAACCTTTGAACGCTTTATTTATTTATTTATTTTTGCGTGTCAGGAATATTTAGAGAAACATTTTAACAAACTCTGAAGCAACCTAGAACAGTTCATAAAATTTTCCCTTTTGGTGATGAGGACTTTCAGACAAAGCCCACATTGATGTGGGGGGATTTTCTTATTTTTCATTTTCCCAGTGGGTTCCCACCTACCTCCACGTGACCCACGGAGGGGTGTGAACCAGGGCCTCCAGCCTCTTACGTGTGTGGAGTCACAAGTCCTGGGGCCAGTCCTCGCTGTGGGCACGACCTATCGAATTTTAATTTTTTGAAAAAGATTTTATTTATTTGACAGAGAGAGAGCACAAGCAGTGGAAACCACAGGCAGAGAGAGAGGGGGAAGCAGGCTCCTCACTAAACAGGGAGCCCAATGTGGGACTCAATCCCAGGACCCTGGGATCAAGACCTGAGGTGAAGGCACAGGTCTTTCCACTGTACATTTTAAGTGAAAGACACTTAACCGACTGAGTCACCCAGGCATTCTGCGACTTTTCAACTTCTTTTTTTTTTAATTTCTTTTCAGCGTAATAGAATTCATTGTTTTTGCACCACATCCAGTGCTCCATGCAATACGTGCCCTCCATAATACCCACCACCTGGCTCCCCCAACCTCCCAGCCCCCGCCCCTTCAAAACCCTCAGGTTGTTTTTCAGAGTCCATAGTCTCTCATGGTTCATCTCTCCTTCTAATTTCCCTCAACTCCCTTCTCCTCTCCATCTCCCCATGTCCTCCATGTTATTTCTTATGCTCCACAAATAAGTGAAACCATATGATAATTGACTCTCTCTGCTTGACTTATTTCACTCAGCTTAATCTCTTCCAGTCCTGTCCATATTGATACAAAAGTTGGGTATTCATCCTTTTTGATGGAGGCATAATACTCCATTGTGTGTATGTACCACATCTTCCTTATCCATTCGTCCGTTGAAGGGCATCTTGGTTCTTTCCACAGTTTGGCGACCGTGGCCATTGCTGCTATAAACATTGGGGTACAGATGGCCCTTCTTTTCACTGCATCTGTATCTTTGGGGTAAATACCCAGTAGTGCAATTGCAGGGTCCTAGGGAAGCTCTATTTTTAATTTCTTGAGGAATCTCCACACTGTTCTCCAAAGTGGCTTCACCAACTTGCATTCCCACCAACAGTGTAAGAGGGTTCCCCTTTCTCCACATCCTCTCCAACACACATAGACCATAGACACATAGACACATAGTGGAACAGAGTGGAGAGCCCAGATATGGACCCTCAACTCTATGGTCAAATAATCTTCGACAAAACAGGAAAAAATATACAGTGGAAAAAAGACAGTCTCTTCAATAAATGGTGCTGGGAAAACTGGACAGCTATATGTAGAAGAATGAAACTTGACCATTCTCTTACACCGTACACAAAGATAAACTCGAAATGGATAAAAAACCTCAACGTGAGACAGGAATCCATCAGAATCCTAGAGGAGAACATAGGCAGTAACCTCTTCGATATCAGCCACAGCAACTTCTTTGAAGATATGTCTCCAAAGGCAAAGGAAACAAAAGCGAAAATGAACTTTTGGGACGTCATCAAGATCAAAAGCTTCTGCACAGCAAGGGAAACAGTCAACAAAACAAAGAGGCAACCCACGGAAAGGGAGAAGATATTTGCAAATGACAGTACAGACAAAAGGTTGATATCCAGGATCTATAAAGAACTTCTCAATCTCAACACACACAAAACATAATCATATAAAAAAATGGGCAGAAGGTATGAACAGACACTTCTCCAATGAAGACATACAAATGGCTATCAGACACATGAAAAAATGTTCATCATCACTAGCCATCAGGGAGATTCAAATTAAAACCACATTGAGATATCACCTTACACCAGTTAGAATGGCCAAAACTAGCAAGACTTTTCAACTTCTAAAGCCTTATTTCCTCTTCTGCAGAATGCAATGAACACATCCTCCTAACAAATTCTGAATTTGTTTCACAAGGACGAGAGATTATACAAGAAAGCTCTGGGAGGCAGCGTTAAGCCTGTGGATTCAAGCCAGGGCCACCGGGTTAAAATCCTGGTTCCTTAGCTCACTTGTTCTGGGAATTTGACACATTACTTAGCCTCTCTGGCCTCAGTGTTCTCATCTATAAGTGGGGATCATTGTAGTACCTACCTCATGGGAAAGTTAGAAGACTCGCGTGACTTAGAGAGAAATCCCCTAGATGATAATTAGCACAGGAGGCCCTCTGCGGTGAACTGCCATTATTATTCCTATTACTGTGTCCAGGGAAATGTGCTCCTGAGAAAATTTACATTAACAGAAATATAAATAAAATTTGTTAACATCATTCCATATAAATTAAAATTTTATAACATATTACATAATTAACATAAGGAAACCAAATTTATATTAAGCCAGTTTTTCTGAAAAATTGTGGTTGGACAGGTTTTGTTTTCTTTATTTTTAATGTTCACAAGTCAGGGTGTGATGTGTTCTTGAGGGGGTAACGGCTTTGCTGAGACACATCCACATACCATGTGTACCCATTTCAAGCACATAACTCAGTGTGCGTGTGCTGAAAGAGAGCATTGGGGGAGTTCTGGAATTCTTCTGCCCCTTTCTCTCTCGGCCTCCCCTGGCCTTGCTGTGCGTCCAGCCTCGGTTCTGGGTGAGCTAAGGGCATCCCAGGTGCAGGGCAAAGGAGGCTTCCGTCTGAACTCTTCAGTTTTCTTTTTGGGGATAGCAGGGCATGGCTCGGGATGTGTGGGGGTGACCCTGCTTCTCTGGCTTGCCCCCCCCCCAGAGCACCTGAAGGAACGCTTGGCCAATGAGCTGTCCAGCCTGCCCAAGGTACGTCTGATCCGCGCCAACAAGAGGGAGGGCCTGGTGCGAGCCCGGCTTCTGGGCGCTTCTGCGGCGAAAGGTGAAGTGCTGACCTTCCTGGACTGCCACTGTGAGTGCCACGAGGGGTGGCTCGAGCCACTGCTGCAGAGGTGAGCGGTGTGGGCGGGGGCCGCACATGGTGCAGAAGCAGAAACTTCTTACCTGGGCATAAGGGGCTGCCGGGCACCTAGGTTCAGATGGCCCTTGGGCAGTCCTCTGTCATTGGGCATGATAACAGCCCTTGCCCCACAGGGCTGGAGAGGCCATTCAACGAATTAATCCATATACAGTCCTTAGAACATGCTAGCACGTAGGAGGCCCTATTAGTATTTCTTTTCTTCCTACTTATTTTATGTGTTTACTGTGGAAGAAAAAAAATATCAGTCACATAGAATCACATGGTTTAAGAATATATATTTTGGCATTTTTCCTTCAAGCAAGGCTGTCTTATCCATTATACCCAATGCCTACGATGCTTAGGACCCATGAACTTTTAACAGACCCCAAAAATGTTTTTACATTAATTTTTTTTCAATCAGAAGGAAAAAAAATGAGTATCAGTATGACTGTGCATTAATGAATTTAGCCTGGATGGTGTTTGTCCTTATAGCAACATAGTCATAAAATAGAGTTCTTAATATATATATTTTTTTATGGAGTCATGAAAAGTCATAGTACAGCCCTATCTTCAAGGACATGTCTCCTGCTGTCCCGTGGCATGTTCCCCTGACCCTCCCAATCTGCCTGTCCTACAAAACTACTGTCACTGGGCCCCCACTTTTGTTCTCATCCCTCTTTCTCTCCCCGTTCTCCTGATTCTGCGTCATAGCAGTCAGGAGCTGGACTGGCCGACTCGGAGCTCTGCCAGGTTGGGGAGGAAGGGTCAAGGTCAAGGTGGGGGGTCTGTCTCTGGTCCCTCCCTGTGGAGCAGGTGAAGGGTTGGAGGACCAGGGTCTCTGCAGTTGGCAGACTATTTTCCTGTGGCCTCTAGTGTTTTGGTGCCAGAGTCTGTCTGGAAGAACTGGGCCCCACTGACCTCCCTTCCTGTGCGAGACCAGGCTCCCCCCTGTTCTGCTACTTCTGCTGTCCTCGATCCTGTCCCCTGTGGGTGCCACAGCTGCCTCCATCTCCTCCTCAGCTCTGCTGAGCTTCGCTAGCAGCAGGAGCCCAAGATTCCCCTGGCCTGTGGTGGAGTCTGAGAGTATGTAGAACATGGTGACAGCTAAGACTTCCCTCTGGAACCTGGACCCGTGGGTTTGGCCTTCACCCCCTCCCCACTGTGCACACAGATGGCTGCCTTGAGGCCAGTCTAAAGGCAGCGATGCACTAACGCTTCCCAGAATTCCGCTCCTGCCCATCCCTGGGAGGCAGCAAGGCAGCCCTCCCCATAGACACGTCCTTGTTCCATATCTCTAGACAAAAGCTGGGGAATTTGTAAAATATACCAGCTCCTGTTCTCACAGCGGACTCTTTGGATCTGAATCTCTCAGAGTAAGCCTGGGCTTCTGGATGTTTCTGAAGCTCCCAGGGACCTAGGTGGGCGCCAGAGTTGGCACACACTGGTCCCTTAGACTGTCCAACAGGAACAGTAACCCTGTTCCTCTGGGGCTTTTGGAAATAGATCTTTGGTTCCCAAGTCAGGTGTCAAGCTCCTGGTGTTTTCTGAGCTGTGGACTAGGGATACCGGACAGCTCACGGTGCACAGCTCAGCCCTACACAACAAAGAATGGTTTAGCCCCAGATGCCAGTAGCACACCCCCTGTCCCCACCCCCACCATGGGGCACGCTGCTACTGGGCCTCCTCTTTGTGTGACTCTGCTCCAGGGGCCTTTATGCCAATGCTGGCTCTCCCCAGTTTTCCTTTTTCTGTAAAAATGTGGCTCCCCTTGGTTCCGACCAGCTTGGTTCCAAGTCACAGGTTCTTGTCTCTGCCAGGGGCTAAGCAGCTTCTGAACATGCCCAGTGGGTCTGCCATTGGTCCCTTCAAACCTTTTCAGAGCACCCTCAGTTTATTGAAAGAATTGGGTGTTAGTAGGTACCTGGTCTGCTTCTTCCTCATGTTAGAGAATTCACAGGTTTTATTCATATCGTCTATCCCGAACGGTGTAATTTCACCTAATACCGTAATTCTTAGCGAAGTGTGGTATTCACACCACTGACTTTCTGGCATTATTCTAAGGATTCTTAAAGCTTGAGTCTGCTTGATCTCTGTTTCTTCACACCATTGCTCTATGGGACTTAGGATTCTTAGGTCTCAAACTCCAGAGAAAACCCCCCTGAAATGGAACGCAGAGAAATCCAGTGTTCCCACACAGCTCAGTCTCAACTCCTCTTACCTGATGTGTCGTCAAATGCAGAGTACCCACACGATGTGGCAGCGTGCTGGAGGACGCTTGGGTCTGCAGTCATGACTGGGGAGAGCAGCTGAAGCAGACACGTGGGCTGATACCCGCAGTGGGAAGTCAGTGTTTCTCGCTTTAATACTGTATAACATTTCACAATAACAAGAATTAAAAGAATAGCAGTAGATCCAGGCTCTCTGTCAGTCATCTTTTACAAACGTTCCCTCAGGGAGTCCTTCCATTAACCCTCTGAGTAGGTACTGATGCGGCTGTGTTACCTACGGGCAATATGCTCAGAGAGGTTAGGTGACTTGGCTAATGTCACACAGCAAATAAGAGGCAGGACTCAAATTTCTTTTCTAACTCCAAAGCTGATCCCCTGTTCTGGACGCGTCTCTGTTCTGAAGGGGGATAATTATTTCTTAACATGAAGATGTTTCATTGTGATTACATGAAGAAACCTCTTGCCGTCTTTAGACACTGGAAGTCTATTTTCTGTTCTAAAAGTGATCTTTGGTTTTCACATGTCTCGACTTTCATGGAGGGACACAAGTTTATGCAGCAGAGCCATAGACAGAATCAGAACAAAAAAGCTGTGGGGCCTTCCGTCTTCAGGCCAGAATCCTTCTTTTCTCAGCTTCCTCTGTCACCTGAGCCTTCCCTCTGATGACCGCCTTTCAGGGTGTGATGTGGCCGCAGGCCTTTCTCACACAGGTGCTCCTCCTTCCTCACGGAAGGAGGAAGAGATCTCATCCCCAAGCTCCCTTCTCATCCCCCTGGCCACCTGTCTGCGCGGAGAGGCACACGGGGTGTCCTGGTGTTCACAGGATTGGCGAAGAGGAGTCAGCGGTGGTGTGCCCTGTGATCGATGTGATTGACTGGAACACGTTTGAGTACCTGGGCAACCCCGGGGAGCCTCAGATCGGCGGCTTCGACTGGAGGCTGGTGTTCACGTGGCATGTGGTCCCCGAGAGGGAGAGGGTACGGATGCGGTCCCCCATCGATGTCATCAGGTGAGGGGGACTTCCAGACGCTCACTCTTGGATCAGGCCTTGTCGCTTCTGGCTGTCGTGTCAGGGAGGACCCCTGGGAGGGCAGGTTGGCTCTTGCTCCCTCATTTTCTCCGGAGCATTTGTTTAGTTTTATTAAAAAGCTTTGCTGCAGGGCACCTGGGTGGCTCAGTTGGTTAAGTGACTGCTTTTGGCTCAGGTCATGGTCCTGGAGTCCCGGGATCGAGTCCCGCATTACGCTTCCAGCTCCATGGGGAGTCTGCTTCTCCCTCTGACCCTCTCCCCTCTCATGCTCTCTCTCACTCTCTCTCTCAAATAAATAAATAAAATCTTTAAAAAAAAACTTTGCTCCACACATGAATTTTATATTGGTATACTTTATTGATTGATTTACTTATTTAAAAAACTGTGGTAAAATGTGTATAACATAAAATTTCCCACTTTCACCGTTTTTAAGTGTCCGTTCAGTGGCATCAAGCACGTTCACAATATTGTACAACCATCACCTCGATATACTTCCAGGACGTTTTCATTGTCCTGTCCAGAAACTCTATACCCATCGATAAATGACTTCCCTTTCTCTTCTCCAACCCCTGGTAACTACTATTCTACTTCCTGTCCCTATGGATTTCTTTAATCTAGATTGCTCATATAAGTGGGATCACACAACACTTGTCCTTTTGTGTCCTCCTTCCTTTACTTAACATCATGTTTTCAAGGGTCTTCTAGAACTCCGTTTCTTTTTCATGGCTAAATAATATTCCACTGTATATACATCCATGTTTGATTATCCATCCACCTGCTGACGGACCCTTGGGTTGTTTCTACCTTTTGGTTATCGTAAACAGCGCTGCCGTGGATGTTGGGATACTGTTATCTGTTTGAGTCCTTGTTATCAGTTTTTTGGGGTGTATACCTAGGAGTGCAATTGGTGGGTCATATGGTAATTTCAAGCTTAACATTTTGAGGACATGCTGTCAGGCTCTTTTTCAACTGGGTAGACCTGGGGCTGAATGGGTCACCTTTGACCAGTGAATGAGCCTGGGTCTGAGTAGAGTGGACTTAAAGGGGGCTCAGTTGCTCTCCTTCGTTGAGGTCTTGATGTGATAGCATGGCTTCTTCCTCCCTTTCCAAGTTCAGGACCAAATGGGAGGCAGATATGGGAATGAGGGGGATGGAGGTCAAACATCAGCTTTATTGCTGGTGAACGGAGCTGCAAATGGTGTCTTAGATCAGCACTCTTGTTTGGCAGGTGGGCTTCTGGAGCTTCCACCTGAGCTCTGACCCTGAGATGACTCACTTCTGAGCAGAGGGCAACACCTGTGGGAATGGTGTTGAGAGATGGGGGAAGAGAGTTGAATGGGGCCAAGTCATGTCCAGCCTGGAAGGCCAAGAACAGGGCTTTGGACTTTACCCTGAGAGGGTAGAAGCTGCTAGAGGGATTTGAACTGGAAATGACCATTGCCTGTTGCATTCTTTAAAGGTTGCTGGATGCCACGTGGTGAGGGGCCTGCAGGGGGTGGAGCAGAGGGCAGAAACATCATTAGGAGGCATCGTGGTCTTCCAGTCAGAAGGGATGGTGCAGGAGAAGATGGAAGGAAGTGAAGGACTCTGGGGATGTTGCAGGGGAAGAATTGCAAGAGACTGAAGGAGAATGGGGGAGGGAGAGATTGGGTGATGCCCAAGCTTCTGTGGGAGTCCTGGGGGACATCCTACCCAAACTTTCACTGAACAGATTTGTAAACTGAGGTTCAGAGTAGGAAGGATCCTATCTAGGTTCACATAAACAGCTTGGGATGCCGACCTGAACTCCCATGGTTCCCCCCCCCTCCATTAAACACACAGGTATTCAGGGATGTCATGGCCAACTCCCCCTCCCTTCCTGTAATATCCCTGGGCCTCAGTTTCTTCACCTGTGAAATAGATACCAGCATATCCACTTTGCCTCCGTCTCAGACTTTTAGGATGAACACACTTGGAAGAGCTGTGTAGTCTAGAGCTTTCCCTCCCACAAGGAATCTTGCTGTCCTTTTCCCGTTGGGCCAGAGCTTGGAGCGCAGGGAAAGCCAATACTTTGTCAGGGGCCAGGATCGCTGCTGGAAGACCTTAACATTTGTAGACAGTCAGGCTCTTAATGAAGTTTAGTTCTCCATTTCCGAATGCCTCCTTTTGTATCTGTGTCTCCTGGTCTCCTGTGTCTCCCAGCTTTCTGCTGGGGTAGGATGGAAGACTTGGGCCCTTTCTGGAACATCAGGCCGGGTGAAGAAGCAGGCCAATGCTGGCCATCTGGGTCCTGGAGGAGAGGCCACTCATGCAGGAGAGGAACGGGCCCTGGGGGAGCTTTAAGAGAATAGTGTTGCCTTGCATGGTCTTCGATAGCCCTAAGGGCAACCCCGTGCTTGCCCTCCCTGTGACTGTACAGCCAAGTCCACCAAAGCAAGGCACTAGCCATCTTCTTGGGGAGCACTTCTCTCTCCTTGACTCTCTTTGTCTGTGCTTCTAGAAGGATGAGGCTTTCTCTCACCCTCAGGCCTCTGCTCATGCTGGTGTCTTCTTAAAGAACCATTCCATTCCTGTTCTCTACCAGCTCCCCTGTGTTCTTCAGGCTGAGCCCTACCCACCTGCCCCAGGCCTCCCTCTGTGTGCCCCCGGGGCTCTGGCTTAACCAGAGTGCTCTCACACAGTGCTGGTTGAGATGTCTGTGAGTTTCCCCAGAGCAGGGACCGTGAGGCACATCTCTGCCTCCGGGCTCGGCTTAGCGCCTGGCACAGAGTGTGAACTCAGGACATGCTTAGAGATGGATGGGCAGCCCTAGGCCTTGGGACTGGCAGGAGTTCAACTGTGCTGGCTTCCTGCCATCATTCACATTGCAATATGGTTCTCACACTCTTCTAGGTCTCCAACGATGGCTGGAGGGCTGTTTGCTGTGAGTAAGAAATATTTTGAATATCTGGGGTCTTATGATACAGGAATGGAAGTTTGGGGCGGAGAAAACCTGGAATTCTCCTTTAGGGTAAGTATCCCAATTTTCTCTTTGGACTCATTCTTAACCTGTTCTCTCTCTCTCTCTCAATCTCTCTCTCGGGGAATGATGGGATTTGCTGGGAGACCCTGGTGGACTTTTCCTTCACGTTGGCAAATTTGATCTACCAGTCGTAAAATATGATAGTAGTGGCATAGACATCCTGTAAACATGCTTGTCTTCTTGTTTGAGCCTTGAAAAAAAACGTACTTTTCATAGATTCAGAGCAAGGAAGCCTCTTCCTTGGGAAGTCACCTAGTTCTTTTCTCCCACTACAACAGAGAGGAACTGGAGCCCAGACAGGGGAGGTGATGGGGTTGGGGTCACCCAAACAGTGAGTGGCAAACACTGGGCTCAAACACAGGCCCCTGCCTCCCGACCCCATCTTTGGGAACCTTGATTTGCTTAATTACTCATGAAGTATCCTGTTTGGTGCAGTAACTTTCCGGCTTTGCCACACATGAGAATTGTTAGGGAGGCTTGCTAAAAAGGCAGATTTATATAAGTACAGTCCCCAGAAAGTCAGCTTTGATAGATTTTCAGTTGGGACCAGGAATCTGCTTTATGGAACAAGCCCCCCTACTGGTTCTGCTGCATGTGACCCCTAGATGCCCCTTGGAGAGACCACTAACATTTCAGTGCGGTTTCCAGTTCACCAAATCCTGCATTTTAAAGTATCAGAAGTTTATGTCAGTCTGTACTTTTTAATAGAAAAAAGTTATTTTTCTGTAGATTTTATTTATTTGATAGAGAGATCACAAGTAGGCGGGGTGGGAGGGTGGTGGAAGCAGGCTCCCTGCTGAGCAGAGAGCCTGATGTAGGGCTCGATGCCAGAACCCTGAGACCATGACCTGAGCCGAAGGCAGAGGCTTAACCCACTGAGTCTCCCAGGTACCCCTAATAGAAAAATTTTAAGTTTCAATAATGTTTCCTGCTTTGAAAGAGTTTATAAGAATTGGCCCTCCCCCAAAGACTCACATTCCGCATTCTAAGTACCAGATCCTATCCCTGGTCACACATTCTGGGGACAGCGGTGTGTTCCCAACCACCTGCTCCCGGCATGAAATGCTCTCAGACAAGGCAGCCTGGTGAGGCGTTGGGTGTGCTTTTAATGGTCTTTCTGCCTCTTCCCTAGGTGTCAGGCTGCTCTGCCTACCTCTAGAAGCTCTTCCTTTCTCCCTTCCAAACCTCTCTTCTTACTTGCTGCTTTCCTATCTTCTGTGGCTAGGAGACCAGGTAAAGAGCCTGCATTTTACATGATGAGTAAATGGGTTCCTGGTTAGGTCAGCTATGGGGGCTCCTTGGGTCAAGTGCATGAGCTTTAGTGCATGGACTGCAGGGTCTCGATTCCAATGGCTTATTCGTCTTTGGGGCTATGTTCTTGCTCTTTGACTGTGTTCTGCGTGTGCTGGGGAGGTGGCCTCCTGTCCCGTGGAGGGTGAGGCCCTGGCTGTGTTCATCGTGATGTCTATGTGCCCGGCCTCCTGGCTGCGGGCATTGTGGACCCACAGCCCGCCCCCCCACTCACCCGCCGGCCTCCTCCCTGCTCTGTGCACAGATCTGGCAGTGTGGTGGGACCCTGGAGACACACCCCTGCTCGCACGTTGGCCACGTTTTCCCCAAGCAAGCTCCCTACTCCCGCAACAAGGCTCTGGCCAACTGCGTCCGAGCCGCGGAAGTGTGGATGGATGAATTTAAAGAGCTCTACTACCATCGCAACCCGCATGCCCGCTTGGTGAGTTCCCCCACCCCCCTGCGCCCCCGGGCTGGGCGCCTCCAAACCAAAGCAGCCGATTCTGGCTTCCCCCCCACCTAGCAAACTGGTTCCAGAAATAGAGACTAACTCAAGCACCCATGATACAAGTCTGGGAAACCTTTATTCCTCCCGCTTAGAATAATACCGACTGTTGCTTCTCATTAGTCACAGTAATGATGGTCTGCGCAGTCATCACCAACCCTGATTTCCAGACTACTGAACCACACTGCTCCCGGGGGACTGCGAGGCTAGGTTCCCGCATGCTTCCCGTGGCCTGACGTTTTTGCCAGCTGATCAACGCCTAATTTGGTTTCATGTGTATTTCTGTTGAAGGACATTATGACATACATATTTTCGATTCTTTACACCAGACTCACGGCCAACAGCCCTCTAACATGTGCCCGAGCAAAGCCCATCCCACCCATGTAATTTCTCTGTCAGGCCCAGCGTGGCCTTCTTGAACCTAGGAATGCTAGCCAGCCCTCCAGCATGGTGCTCGGGGGGGCTTTTGAACAGTGATGTCACCAACACAGAGCGGCAAAACCTGGAAAATGTGGCACCAGGAAGATCCCAAACAGGACACTTGTTGACAGTATGGGAACTGAGACGTACCTCAGCTAGGAGCGTCCCGTGGGGTGATTGTGATTTCTGGCCACTCTGCGCATGTCTGCGAGTGACAGAGAAGGTGTGGAACCACAAGTACTGATATTAGGGTTACAAAGAAATTTCAGCGGGTAGGTCCACTGCCCCTGCACGAGCCAGCTCTACAGGCCCCGGCACAGGGTGCCCGCCTGCGTCAGCATAACTCAGAGGTCTGCTTGGCAAGATGAGATGTGCCGCAAACACTCTCAATTCTGGCCACTTGAGGAAAATCTCTTCTTCTGAATCCTTAGCGAGCCCTTCAGGATAGCTGTGAAATTCTCATTTTGTAGATGAGATGAGGCCTCGTGGGCGATGCAGACAGAGCTGGGCCTGGGGTGTGTGCCCTCCCATGGATCCCACTCCCTGCTCTGCTGAGCCCTGTGAAGCTGCCCCGACCTCCCCCTTGGCCCTTCTCCGCCTCTGGACGCCAGGGTCACGGCTTCCTCTGTCCTGCCCACGGCCACAGGGTGGAAACATCAGCTCCTTCCTCTAACCCAGACTGGAAGCCCCAGTTCCCTCTTCCCGAGGATTCCCAAAGAATCTTCCCGAGGATTCCCGAAGAATAACATAGGGTCATGGCATACGCCTTTGGTCTGGATGCCTGGGGCCCAGCGTTAGTATGGGCATCTGGTTGAAGGGAGGACCCTGTGACTCACCAAAGAAAGAACCACTGGGAAATACGTAAAAATCTGAAATTTTACTCAGCCAGTTTTCTATCATTACCATTTTGCTAACTATCTAGCTTGTCATGTTTTGATACTCTAGCTTCATGGGGCAGGGACAGTAACATGTCAGCCCTCGGCTTTGTGCCTCTGGCCATGCTAAGTAGACGCTTGCTTTTATTCAGTAAGTAGAAGTTCTCAATCCTTGGTCTGGTCCAGAAAACTGACCTCCCACCAGTATTTATCATCGTGGCACTTTGCGCTCACCACTCCAGGTTTATGTTCCAATGCCAGTATGTTGAGCACACCAGGTCTTTGAGCGTGATGACATCGAGGATGCTTGACCTGTGTTTGAAAGCGCACGCTCAGGTATCAGTCGTTCAGAAGGTCCTGGTGTACGTGCTCTAAGGATGGTCGCTGGTCTGGGATCACGTGCTCACCTACGGGCAGGCCCGAGACCCAGTGTGGCTGCAGGACCCGGCGGCTCCTTGACTTCATCACCAGGCACTTTGTGTTGTGTAGCTGCGTGCGCCTCCCTGAAGCGAGGACCTCTGAGAAGGCAGTCGTTTGTGTGACCGTCTCGGCTGCCGGGGAGCGGCAGCTGTGTCTGAGGCTGGTCTGAGGCTCCGAGCCTGCACGGGGCCTGGCGCTCGGGAGGTGCTCAGTGCTGCTGAGGAAGGGAGCGTCCGTGGACAGGGGGCCGCAGGGACTCACTGTCTGTGCTGTTTCCTCAGGAACCCTTTGGGGATGTGACGGAGCGGAAGCAGCTCCGTGCAAAGCTCCAGTGTAAGGACTTCAGGTGGTTCTTGGAGAACGTGTACCCAGAACTGCACGTGCCTGAGGACCGGCCTGGCTTCTTCGGGATGGTGAGCGAGGCGGGCATGTGGCGGGCTGGGGGTTTCCTGATCAACAAATCCTGGCCGAGAAAGGCTCCTTTACGGGGACTGCTGGCCTTCCTCTCCCTCCCTCCCCTTCTGCATTCAGGCACTGTCTTTCCTTCTCCCCATGTCTGGGCTTCCGGTCCAGAATGTCAGTACTAGAAGCCACTCCAAACTGGTGAGTATAAGCCTCCCATTTTATAGATGAGGAGACTGAGGCTCACTTAGTGCTTCCATGTCCATGTCAGTTACCTCGCCTCAGTCTTCAATGGCTGGACCAGTTAGTAATTCCCTACTCAGGGATTCATAAAGGCAGTAATGGAGGGAGATGAGTCACTTCTGTTATTTTAAAGAACCCGAAAGAAATGTTTCTGGGATGAAGTCAACTAAAATGTCCAGTGCCTTTGGCTTTTGGGAAGAAATACACCAACTTAGGGAGATCTCCTGTGTCATGTTGATCAGAAGTGCCCGTGTTCTATTCTGGAAGTCTTTGATAAATGCAAAGCAGGACACCCTATGACCAACTAATCTTCAACAAAACAGGAAAGAATATCTAGTGGAAAAAAAGCTATTCTCTTCAACAAACGGTGTTGGGAAAATTGGACAGCCACATGCAGAAGAATGAAGCTGGACCATTTTCCTTATACCATACGTAAAGATAAACTCAAAATGGATGAAAGACCTAAATGTGAGATAGGAATCCATCAAAATCCTAGGAAACAACAGGTGTTGGTGAGGATGTGGAGAAAGGGGAACCCTCCTCCACTGTTGGTGGGAATGCAAGCTGGTGTAGCCATCCTTAAGCCACTTTGGAAAACAGTATGGAGGTTCCTGAAAAAGTTAAAAACTGGGGCGCCTAGGTGGCTCAGTGGGTTAAAGCCTCTGCCTTTGGCTCAGGTCATGATCTCAGGGTCCTGGGATCGAGTCCCATTGGGCTCTCGGCTCGGTGGAGAGCCTGCTTCCTCCTCTCTCTCTGCCTACTGTCTATTAAATAAATAAAAAAATATATATTTTTTTAAAGATTTTATTTATTTATTTGACAGAGAGAGAGATCACAAGTAGGCAGAGAAGCAGGCAGAGAGAGAGGAGGAAGCAGGCTCTCTGCGGAGCAGAGATCCCGATGCGGGGCTCGATCCCAGGACCCTGAGATCATGACCTGAGCCGAAGACAGCGGCTTAATCCACTGAGCCACCCAGGCGCCCCAATAAATAAAATATTTTTTAAAAAAAGTTAAAAACAGAGTTACCCTATGACCCAGCAATTGCACTACTATTTATCCGAGGGATACAAACATAGTGATTTGAAGGGGCACATGTCCACAATAGAGCAGCAATGTCCAAAACAGCCAAACTATGGAAAGAGCCCAGATGTCCATTGACAGCTGAATAGATAAAGCAGATGTGGTGTGTACATATATGTATTGATTGGAATATTACTTGGCCATCAAAAATAATGAAATCTTGACTTCTGCAATGAACTAGAAGGTATTAAGCTAAGTGAAATAAGTTAATCAGAGAAAGACAATTATATCATTTCACTCATATGTGGAATTTAAGAAACAAAACAGATGAAGATAGGGGAAGAAAAGGAAAAATAAAGTAAGATGAAAACAGAAAGGGAGGCAAACCGTAAGGGACTCTTAACTCTCGGAAACAAATTGCGGGTTGCTGGAGGGGAGGAGGGTTGGGGGATGGGGCTGCTGAGTGATGGACATAAAGGAGGGCACATGATGTAATGAGCACTGGGTCTTATATGAGACTGATGAATCACTAAATTCTACCTCCGAAACTAAAAAGAGAGATAGAATTGCAAGCACATTGCATGGAATGTGAGTTCTCCACGACTGTGAACTATATCAGAACCAATTACATCTTCAGTCACCTAAAAAAAATAAAAGCAAACACCGTGAACAACTATCTCCCTAATAGGTGGGGTCTCTTGACTGTGCCTAAATCTCTGGCTTTTTTGATGATATTTTCATTCACCCAACATATTTGTGTTTCTCAAGACTGTCTGTAACTTTCAGAATACCCCAACTTTAACATTTACATGGAGTTTACCCTGTGCTAGGCACTGCTCTGGGCATCGGGGTTTGATGGTGGAAGGACAACCGCTCTCCCACCTTTAAGAAGTGTATTGTCTATGAGGGAGCTGGACATTAAATAAATAGTCACACACACAAAATAAATACAGAGCAGGCCATTAGTGCATTAAATTCAATTTTCATTGTGAAAATGTCCATCAGAGAGCGTGGTGTAAGGAACCCTGTCCTGAAGAATCTAGAATCGTCATGATTTCGCCTCTCCTGCTTTCTGGCTTCTCTGCTCCCTCCTCTCACAATTTTTCTTTGCTCAGGCACATCCTGGGCATCATGTCATCTCAGTCCTGGTCACTGTCACATGCACGTCTGTGTGGATATGATCTCACACAACCATAGACCATTATCACACCCAATCTGAGGAGCAATCATTTCTTCATTTCCTTTCCTATCAAGCCCTTATCAGATTCCCCCAGTTTTTCACATCTTTCTCGGGGTAGTTGACTTGTTCTGATGGGGATCAAACCCGGTCTACCCATTGTGTTTGGCTGCCATGTCTTTCCTCCCAGGACTCTTTGAACTAAGGCAGACCTCTTCCCTTTCTTCCCCTCCTTTAGCTGATAACTGTTTAAAAAAACCCAGCATCTCTTTTCCTGTAGAACATCTCACCCTTGGGGTTACCTCATTATCTCCCTGTGGGGGTCTTTTAAATGGTGCCTCTCTCACCCACCCTTCTTAAACTAGAAATGAGGTCTAAAGGCTTGACTGGGGTGGGAAGCGACACTTCCTGGGTGCGCTCTGGGTTCCAGTTGCGTCAACAGCGGGAGCACCTCACCTCTGGTCTGCCTCTAGTGACAAGGGAGCCTCTCCCGGACCAGCTGCTCTCAGAGGCCATTCAGCCTTCTGTCTCCTGTTTCTGGTGGCTGTTGACCATCATGGCCTAGGCTCATATTTCTTCTTAAATATGGAAGGCTTCACAAATTTGCTTGTCATCCTTAAGCAGGGCCCACCCTGATCTTCTCCACATCGTTCTAATTTTAGCATATGTGCTGCAGAAGCGAGCCCTAGACCCGTATTTCAAATGGCATTGCCAATCGGGGCTTTTTCTAGTGCTTTCATTCCTTCTGCACCGTGAGCTGAGGTTCTTCTGTGAGGAAGACTGTTCCCTCGTTAACCAGGAAAGTTTGGTATCTATGAAATTTAGAGTTCATTCAGAAAAGGCGTAACCCATTTTTCAGTCTTTCTCTTTATTTGGTTTTCAGGATAAGAGTTGGCACTCCAGTTTGCTCCAATGGGGCGGAATGGGTTGTTTTTGTTTGTTTGTTGGCTCATTTGCGTTTTGGCTTTTTCTTTTCTTGAGCAACATTGTAAACCAACGGGCTTTTATATGGCCCATGTGCTTCAGTCAATTAGTCTGGTGTGTGTGTGAGTGTGTGTGTGTGTTTTCTTTTAACTGCTCAGGTTGCCTGTCTTTGGCTAGTGAGAATCTCTTTATTTTGGCTTCTAGGATCTTGACTGCTTCTGTTGGTTTGATCGCCTCCTTGATTCTGGCCATGCTTGTCTTCTCCATCTGCTGCCATCCTTCCCGGAAGCCCCAACACTTTCTGGGGGGGCAGTGGTCACAGCCCACAGTCTGGATGCCAGTGATGGTCTTTGTCTCTAGAGCACACACCACAACCGAAACCCAATGCTAGCCACATAAGTAATGGGACATTTTTTAGTAGCCATGTTTTAAAAAAAGGAGCAAGTAAAGTTTATATTTTAATTCAGTATACCCCCAATATTATTAGCTTTAGCACTTGTTTTCACACTGAGTCTTGAAATCTGCTGTATTTTATCTTTACAGCGTGTCTCAATGTGGACTTAGCCCCTGTCAGGTGCCATGTGGCCACACACCGCCAGTGGGTACCATGTGGGATAGACCAGCACTATAGCTTTTCAGTAGGCAGAGAAAAGAAAAGTGTATTTTTGAGAAACAAATTGTGAGCTCATACTGATATCTCAAATTCAAATGTAATCTTACAGGATTTTTTTCTTCTTCGATATTACACTTGTATTTCTTCTTTTTTAAGATTTTATTTATTTATTTGAGAGAGAGAGAGCGCGTAAGCATAGGCAGGGGGAGGGGCAGAGAGAGAGAGGGAGAAGCAGGCTCCCCACTGAGCAGGGAGCCTGATGTGGGGCTCCATCCCAGGACTCCGGGATCATGATCTGAATTGAGGGCAGATGCTTAACCAACTGAACCACCAGGCACCCCAATACTTGTATTTCTTTTTTCTTACACTGAAAATCTTAGTTTTAAGAAATATCCACATATTACTTATTTGCTTTATCTTAAACTTTTATTTATTTTTATTTTTTATTTTTAAAGATTTTATTTATTTGACAGACAGAGATCACAAGTAGGCAGAGAGGCAGGCAGAGAGAGGGTGGGGAACAGGCTCCCTGCTGAGCAGAGAACCTGATGCGGGGCTCGATTCCAGGACCCTGAGATCATGACCTGAGGCTTAACCCTCTGAGCCACCTAGGCGCCCCTATCTTAAACTTTTATTTGAAGTAGTTTCAAGAATGTTTATAGCAGCAATGTCTACAATAGCCAGACTATGGAAAGAACCTAGATGTCCATCAACAGATGAATGGATCAAGAAGATGTGGTATATATACACAATGGAATACTATGCAGCCATCAAAAGAAATGAAATCTTGCCATTTGCGACGACGTGGATGGAACTAGAGCGTATCATGCTTAGTGAAATAAGTCAATCGGAGAAAGACAACTATCATATGATCTCCCTGATATGAGGACATGGAGAAGCAACATGGGGGGGTAGGGGGATAGGAGAAGAATAAATGAAACAAGATGGGATTGGGAGGGAGACAAACCATAAATGACTCTTAATCTCACAAAACAAACTGGGGGTTGCTGGGGGGAGGTGGGATTGGGAGAGGGGGAGCGGGCTATGGACATTGGGGAGGGGAGGCGAACCATAAGAGACTATGGACTCTGAAAAACAACCTGAGGGTTTTGAAGGGTCAGGGGTGGGAGGTTGGGGGAACAGGTGGTGGGTGATGGGGAGGGCACGTTTTGCATGGAGCACTGGGTGTTGTGCAAAAAGAATGAATACTGTTACGCTGAAAAAAAAAATAAATGAAGTAGTTTCAAAATAATAACACACTGACAGTGTGATACTGAATGAGGTTTAAGATTTCTTTGCAGATCTATTTGTTTGTAGAATATAATTCACTAAGGAAATGTAATCAAATATGAGATAGTCTAAAAAATGGTATATTCTAAAGTCACTTAATATCATTTTATTCTGTGTCTCACCAACATGATACAGCTGGCTTAGTTAATCTCAGTTTTAATCATTAGAGGCTCCCCCCAACCTCCTTTAGTATTTTTGTAGTTTCTTCCAAATCTTTCTGAACATAGGGAATTCATTTGAGGTCAAGGTCCTTTGGTGGTCAAACATGGCTAGATGACATTTGAACCTTTCCAAACCATTCCAAGATGCTCTGATTATTCTAAACATCTCCTATTCCCAGATTCCTTCACAAAGCAAAGAGACTCCAAGAACACGGAAGTCTGTGACTTACGAGCTAGTGGATTGTGGAAACTTCTTTCTATATGGCTGAGTCTTGTCTTCAGAAACAGCCCAGTCAAGGGTGGACAAGGGCCAGGGCAGGGGTGGGGTTCACAAAGAGTTCATTGAGGGGTCTTTGAACTTTCTAGAAAGGGATTTAGAAAGGTGTGTGTCTTTCCCTAGAGGCTCCTGAAAGGGAAGAGGGAGCACGGTTTTTTGCTCTTAGAATGTTTGAAGGGTTTTAGATCTAAGAGGTACCTTAGAGATGACATTAGATAGACAGCATTGAGTGATGGAGAGAGCACTGGACTTGGGCGCTGAGGTCCCGGATTCAGACTCAGGTGACTATACCTGCGTGACTTTGGGCAAGTCAACGGCTCTGTATTATGCTGTTTCTTGTAGCCTAGAATCGTGCGCTTCTAATCTGGGGGCTGGTGAGTCTCTCAATCAGGGTATCTTTTTGCAGATGCATTCTTGCAGGAGTCCTTGGTACATGTGTGAGGCGACAACCCAGCTATACTTGGACTAGTGCAACAATAAGGCTGCACTAATGAGAACTGGAGAGATAGAAGCTTTCAGGCCATAAAGAGTTAAACTGTCTGCAACTCAGATCTAGAATCTTAAAATGGGGGTTATGCTTCTTGCCTATGGCATAGAATGGGAAGGCACTTCCTGACCTCGAAATGTCAGGGGCTCTTTCCATTAAATCCAGTTCTCGGGGCAGACACTGCTTTCTAATGGAGTCATTACCCTCAGAACCTTGGGTGGGATCTGTTGTTGCACATAAATCTGGACCAAAATGCCGCCTTTGTGTTTTGTTTAGCTGCAGAACAAAGGACTGAAAGACTACTGCTTTGACTATAACCCTCCTAATGAAAACCAGATCATGGGACACCAGGTCCTTCTATATCTCTGTCATGGAATGGGTCAGAACCAGGTAGGTGCTGCTTCTGTCTAGCTGGACATCCCAGGGCCAGTGGGCAGCAGACAGCAGGAGGCGCTGTGCTCAAGGGACTGTTGGTATGAATCTCTCCGTTTTAAAAAAAATTAAAAGTTTGAGGGCGCCTGGGTGGCTCAGTGGGTTAAAGCCTCTGCTTTCGGCTCAGGTCATGATCCCAGGGTTCTGGGATCGAGTCTCGCATCGGGCTCTCTGCTCCGCGGAGAGCCCGCTTCCTCCTCTCTCTCTGACTGTCTCCCTGTCTACTTGTGATTTCTGTCTGTCACATAAATAAATAAAATCTTAAAAAAAAAAATTAAAAGTTTGATAACAAAGATCAGAGTAAAAAAAATAAATAAATAAAATATTAAACATTTGATATTTTTTGCATGATCCAGGTAATATATGCTTATTGCAGAACATTTGAAAAAAAGAAAACAAAACAAAAAAAACAAAACCCAGAAGCAGTGAGTGAATGACAGGCCCCCGCAACCGCCATGAGAATGAAGACATATTTACTTCGCATCTCTTTGGATGCAAGGCCTTTGGATTATTGTTTGAAATAGTTATTATCATCATGTCTATGTGTTTTCTATTTCATTATTTCCACTTACTTCATCATACTTTTTTTGTGTTACTAGACATCCTTTGAGAATATCATTCCCAAGGGCCTTTGATAATCCTTCATGCGGGTGGATTACTATTTAGTTATAACTGAGTCCCTGCTTGCCTGTCTTTGTGATTGTAAGTGCTCCTGCCACTAACTTCTTGTCAGAAAAAAAAAAAAAAAGGAAAAGAAAAACCCCACCAGATCTGCATTTTGGATGAGTTCCTTAGAATTAATGCTTAAACGGAATTACATGTTTTGATGCATGGTGCCACACAAAGGAGTGTTTAGAGTAACTACCAGGGGCCTGGGCAGGGCTGTCTGGGTGACGTCTGAGTTTCAAGGTGGGCAGGTGGAGACCGGGAAGGTGTGTGGCCTAGACCAGGATCCCAGCCCAAGCAGGCAGATACACCAGCAGGGCGGGGCCCATGGAGGATGGAGGAGACAAGGTGTCAGACACCTGGAGACGAAGGGGTGGGATTAGAATTTCTTCCAACCTAGAGTCCCCCCAGGTTCTCACCCAGTGATTTCCCTTCTTCCACCTCAGACAGTAACTTGTGCATGTTGCTTGCTCCGTTTTTAGTTCTTCGAGTACACGTCCCAGAAGGAAATACGCTATAACACCCACCAGCCAGAGGCCTGCATCGCTGTGGAGGCAGGAATGGACATTCTCACCATGCATCTCTGCCAGGACACTGTCCCAGAGAATCAGAAGTTCATCTTGCAGGAGGTAAGTGAGCTGTCTCCTGCCTTCCTTGCTGTCAGTCCGGGGGCTGCCGATGGGGGGAGTAGAGGGAGAGTTCTCCGGCCTAGTCCTTGCGGGTCTCAGGTGGCCACATACAGGAGACTGGGGGCTTCCTCCAAGCTGCTGGCAGTGTGGTGGGGGTCTGACATTCAGCGTCAGCACCCAGCATCAGTAGCCTTGTGGCTCCCCTCCAGTCGTCCTGCCCTCCTCCAACCTGTGGTCACAGCCGTGGAAACAGGAGCTGTGCAAACACAGTCGAAGATGAAATGGGGTTTAAATGAGTGGAACAAATAGCCAAAGTGTAAGGGTGTGAGGTTAGGTTAGACCCAAGTAGAAGCTACTCCATGTCTTTAAGCCTCATTTTCCCCAGCTGTAGAACGGGAACAATAACAGCGGACCAGATGTGTGGCAGAAATAGTCCTTGGAAACCATGAAGTTCTACAGAGATCAGCTATTACTTGTAGGATAAGAATGAACATCAAGAAACACAGGATAAGAAAACACCCCTTGGAGGGAGCTGGCGCTCCTTCAGAATAGTTACTGTGGGCTGGGAACTGGGTATTATTTCAGGCCTGAAAGGCACCAGCCACACTGCACAGCCACAACGGGACCCGTGAATCAGTCAAATCCTTTGAGTCATGAAAAAGCACTTGAGGGAATAAATCCAAAGCAAATAATTCAAAAGAAAAAAATCAGTTCTCTTTTATCTCCACGGGAAGCTTTCATTCCCAGCCTAACCCCAGGGACAGAAAGATTGGTCTCTGTTGCTTATAAATGGGTTAATTCTAGGTATGATTAGAAGGTGGAATCCATTTTCCCGTGGACAGTATTATGATTAGCAGTGAAATCCGCAGGCTCCCTAGACAAGCCTTGCGCTGTGGCGCTCTGCATCTGGTATGAAAAATAAGACAGAAGACACCCCCGGTCTGTGGTTCTCTACAGCGCCTGCCCCCGCCTCCTCTTCTCTCTTCTAATTGGAACCTGTTTGTAAGCCCTCAAGGAAGAGTCATGCAAGCGAGAAATCATAAAATTGGTTTGAAATGTCACTACAATTTTATCTTAAATTTCAATGACCATTTAAGGAAAAAATAAGTTTCCTTAGAAGGGTGGGAGAAGGGTGGCTATATTTAATCATTTCCTTTCCTGGTGCTCTGAGGGCAACTTGGGAGCTCTCTTAAGGGTTTTAAAGGTGAATATTTTTTGCGATTCTTCTTCATATAATTCTGTTTCCAAGGCTGGTCTTTCCCTAGAACAGCTATGCCCATTCCACCCTTCTGGTCCTCAGCCACGATGATGATCCCTTGGGCTGTACAGCTTATGACAGAGAGAGGCGGAGGGAAAAAACAAATTCCAGGGCCAGAGGAGAGGCTTGCTGAACTAACTCAGCAACAGTTGGGAAAAAGAAGAGGAGGGGGAAGCACTAAAGAGGACCGTGATTTTTGGGGTTGGGGAAATGGTCACGGTCCCATAAAACCGATGTCCTGGCAGGTGACTTACCCTCTCATCCAGCTGTTCTCTGGCTGAGCTGGGATTACATCCAAGGTTCCCGAGTCTGCCTTTAAAAACCTAAGAGAAAGAGATTGCCAGGGATGGAATGAGTTGACCTGAGGGATGTGAAAGAGGTTAATAAGGGATCTTTGATCCTGATTTCCCTGAAGGAAAAGAATAGCGGTAGGGAAGGAGGCAGGGAGTCTGATAGATCCCTAGAGTGGCCAGCAGGTGGCACCACCGGCCCTGACGGTGGAGTTGTGGACCCTGGTGCCAAGATTCTGGTGCCAGGGGATCCACACCTGTCCACACCTGGCCCTTCCTATGTGCACACCCTGTTGCCTTCGCACAGGGCAGACACTCTGTGCTCAGTAACTGCGTCTGAAATGATAAAAAGTCCCCTGAGCTCTGAAGAATACATTGTAAGGAAAAAGATACTTTCTGGGGAATTATTTGGGTTTCTCTTAAATACCCATAGTTTATCATCTCTTGTAGGATGGTTCTTTATTCCACACACAGTCCAATAAGTGCGTTCAGGCTGAGAGGAAGGCGTTCAGTGACAGTTTCGTACCCCTCTTGCGGGACTGCACCGCCTCAGAACATCAGAAATGGCTCTTCAAGGAGCACATGGGATAAACTGTCACTGTACAAGGAGCTCACGGAAGGAGCGGGAAGGCCCTGGACTGTGCCCGACAGAGACTGAGCTACATCTAGTGACAGATCCGCCCCCCCCACGCCGTCTGCTCTCCTTTGATAAGGAAGTCACTTTACAACCTACACAGGTGATGTTGGATTGGATAAGCTTTGTACTGATTTTGAAAACCTCAAAATTGCTCCCATATGCCCTATTTTCAAAGGGTGGTCATAAATTGTTAACTCTTGGTATTCAGAGAATTAAAACCTTTAAGTATTTTTCTATCAAGATGTGTGTTCTACTGTCATGCCTTTCTATTACAATCCCTAGCAAAAAGGCAAAAATTCTATTTTTGGTGTTTGCAGGGATCACCAGGCATTAAGATGTTTGCATAGGTGGATATCAGACTCACGCAGCGTGCTCTATGTAAACTGACAACACCTCAGACATTGGGTTAGTTTTTCTCAGTGTAGACAGATGAATGCTAGGATTGTTGTGTTGATGATCGCCCAGAACGACTCCAGCTGTCCTGGCTATCATCAATCTGATACCACTCTGAACTTCAGTTTCTTCTTCTGTAGAATGAGAATAATGAAACCAAGCATGGAGGGGAGTCTCGAGAATGAAATAACAGAACAGATGTGGAGTTAGTTCAGTCCCTGGCATGTAGTACGGGCTCATTAAATTTCTAGTTTCATAAATAACATGTTATAATATGTGAAGCACAATAAATTCATCAGTGGGTGTTCATCCAAAAATAAAGACTAAGTAATCTGGTTATTTTATCTTTATGGGATTAAATAGCCCAGCGGGAGGTGGGACTGTGCTGTGAACTCTTTCCAGCACGGCTCAGTTCTCTTGTAAATGGTTAAAGCGAGAACTTTTATGTTCTCCATCTTTTCCCCTTTCTGTGTGTCCGTCTGAGCTGGATGAAGGGGTGTCAGCCTCCCCCACCCCCGGGGCATGGGAGGCAGTTCAGGCAGATGTAAAACGGATGCTGACCAAGTCCATAGGGAGTGCGAGGAGGCGTTTGTGCGCCTTCACAGGCCACCGCCACTAATCCGTTTGGCTTGTGAGTCATCCCCCTTACTCCTGCAATCAACTGACACGTGGTCATTTTTAGGGTAGAAAACTAATATGACATTTTTTAGGGTGTCAAGGGAAATATTTTTATGGACTGGGAGGCAATTTACATTTTGAGGAACACTTCCCTTCTCCAGTGGTTGGGGAGTCTGAGCCTGGTGTCTCCCCCTGGCCCACTGGAAGGTGTGAGTTGGCCCCCAGTCCCGGGACGCGGAGCCAGGAGTCTGTCGGCCGGCCTTAGCTAAACCGTGGTACGTCATCCCACCTTCCAGGACTCATTTCCTCATCTGCGTCACAGGGATAAGAATGTCCTTCAGAATCTTGCTTTCTTAACTGCATTTTTTCATTACCCTAAGGATTACAGTATGCTTCCTGAATTTATCACACTGTTTTTCAGTGGAGTATCGAGTGAATTCCAGTAAAATCTGGCAAGTTTGTATTAGTGTAGCTCTCTTTCCTACCCCCTCCTCTGGGTTATTGTGGGTGTACGTGTATGTTATAAACTCAATTGAATGGTATAAATTATTACGTTAAATCATTTTAATTATTGAAAGAGTAACAGGAGAGAAAAAGCGTATATAGGTGTGGATATATATGTGTGTATGACACACACAGTCTGTTACATTTACCCACGTCTGCATCATTTCCACGCTGTTCTGTATGTCCTGTGACTTGGAGTCCCCTCTGGTGTCATCTTCTTTCAGCATAAAGACTTCCTGGCGTTTCATCTAGGATGGATCTGTGCTACCTTCAGTTTTTTGGAGGATAGCCTGGTTGAATAGAAAATGCTAGTTGATAGGGACACACACACCCCCTCCCCCGCCACCTTCAGCTCTGTGAATCTGAGATCACACCCCTTTAGTGTCCCCTTTGTTTGGAGTGGGAGCTTCTCCGGTAATCATTGGGTTACCTGTATGTGGGGAGCAGTTTTTCTCTTGCTGCTTTTGAGATTTTTCTCTTAGACCTTAAATTCTCTTTCTCTTCAGTCTGTCTCTGGCTTTCAGCAGTTTAACACATGTCTAGATGTGGTCTGTGTTTATCATACTTAGGGTGTGTTGAGCTTTGGAGAATGTTAATGTTTTTAAAATCAGTTTGGGAAGGTCTACGGCCATTATTTCTTCATTGTTTTTCCTGCCCCTCGGTCCTTCAAGCTGGAAAACGTCTATTTGCTTTCTTTAAGTTCATCGGTCTCCTTCTGCCATCTCAAACCTGCTGCTGAGCTTACAGTCACTTTATTTTGGTTATTAGACTTCTCGCCACTGAATACCCATTTGGTTCTTTTTCGTAGTACCTGTTTCTGTGTTTGAAATTAGATTCATTGTTACAAGCAAATTTTCATTTAGTTGTTTGAATATAGTTTTTTAAAAATTCTTTGAATATATTTGTAATAACTGCTTTGAAGCCTTTGTACCATAGCAGTTTAAAACATTAAAGACATCATCTTACAGTGTCTGTAGGTCCGATCTGGGGCATGGCTTCACTAGCGTCTCTGCTCAGAGGCTCCCAAGGCTGCAGCGAGGGGTCCACCTGGGCTGTGATCTCCTCTGAGACTCAGGGTCCTCCTCCAAGCCCCCTGGCTGTTGGTGGTATTCAATTCCCTGGGGTCACAGAACAGAGGACCTCAGCTCTAAAAGGTCACTGTCTACTCCCTGACATCTGGCCCTCTCCACAACATGACAGTTTGCTTCTCGAGGGCCAGTGGGAGAGTGCCTGTTGCTGATTCTTGGCTCTTTTTAGGCCTCACTTGATTAGGTCATGTTGACCCAGGATAATCTCCTAACTCAAAAGTCATCTGACTCAAGACATGAATTTCTTCAGGGCAGCGGTATCCCATCACATTCCCAGGTCCTGCCCCCACTCCAGGAGTGGGGGAGGAGACTATCTAGAGCATGTTTACCAGGAGGCAGGAAACTCGGAGCTCATCTAAAATTCTGTCTACCATAGCCCACCCTCTGGCCCCCAAGTAGGTTATGCCCCTTCCATGTGAAATATACATTCACTCCTGGGGCACCTGGGTGGCTCAGTGGGTTAAAGCCTCTGCCTTCAGCTCAGGTCATGATCTCAGGGTCCTGGGATCGAGCCCCACATCGGGCTCTCTGCTCCGCGGGGATCCTGCTTCCTCTTCTCTCTCTCTCTGCCTGCCTCTCTGCCTACTTGTGATCTCTGTCTGTCAAATAAATAAATAAAATCTTAAAAAAAAAAAGAAATATACATTCACTCCTTCCCCAGATTCCTGAGTCTTACCTCACTACAGTATGAGTTCAGAGCCCCAAACTGCATCATCTGAATCTAAAACTCATCAGCAGAAAGTTCAAAACCTAAGTCAGGTCCTGGTCCAGATGAGGCTTCTGGGTGTCTCCCAACAGGTGCGGCAGCCATGACACAGTTCCCCTCTAGCCGCGGGCCTGAGAAGCCAAGGAGACAGGTTTTTAGCCCTGCTTCGGCCGGCACACTGTCCGAAGTGGGAAGTGGGAAGCTGCAGATAATGGTTACAGACATTACATAGACAGGGGGAAATGAAGGTCGGAAGGAGCCACGGGTCCATAAGACTTTTAAAATTGAGCTAGGTAATGTGAAAATTCTCACCAAAATACTAGCCAGTAGGATCCAACATACATTAAAAGGATTATTCACCATGACCAAGTGGGATTTATTCCTGGGCTGCAAGGTTGGCTCAGCATCTGCAAATCAATGTGATACAATACATTAATAAAAGAAAGAACAAGAACCATATGATACTCTCAGTAGATGCTGAAAAAGCATTTGACAAAGTACAGCATCCTTTCTTGATCAAAACTCTTCACAGTGTAGGGATAGAGGGTACATACCTCATTATCATCAAAGCCATCTATGAAAAACCCACCGCAAATATCATTCTCAATGGGGAGAAACTGAGAGCTTTTCCCCTAAGGTCAGGAACATGGCAGGGATGTCCACTTACCACCACTGCTATTCAACATAGTACTAGAAGTCGTAGCCTCAGCAATCAGACAACAAAAAGAAATAAAAGGCATCCGAATCGGCAAAGAAGGCAAACTCTCACTCTTTGCAGATGATATGATGCTTTATGTGGAAAACCCAAAAGACTCCACCCCAAAACTGCTGGAACTCATACAGGAATTCAGTAAAGTGTCAGGATATAAAATCAATACATAGAAATCAGTTGCATTTCTATACACCAACAACAAGACAGAAGAAAGAGAAATTAAAGAGTCAATCCCATTTAAAATTGCTCCCAAAGCCATAAGATACCTAGAAATAAACCTAACTAAAGAGGCAAAGAATCTCTACTCAGAAAACTATAAAGTACTCATGAAAGAAATTGAGGAAGACACAAAGAAACAGAAAAACATTCTATGCTCATGGATTGGAAGAACAAATATTGTGACAATGTCTATACTGCCTAAAGCAGTCTACACATTTAATACAATCCCTATAAAAATACCATCAATTTTTTCCAAAGAAATGGAACAAATAATCCTAATATTTATATGGAGCCAGAAAAGACCCCGAATAGCCAGAGGAATGTTGAAAAAGAAAGCCAAAGTTGGTGGCATCACAATTCCAGACTTCAAGCTCTATTACAAAGCTGTCATCAAGACAGTATGGTACTAGCACAAAAACAGACACATAGATCAATGGAACAGAATAGAGAGCCAAGAAATGGACCCTCAACTCTATGGTCAAGTAATCTTTGACAAAGCAGGAAAGAATGTCCAATGGAAAAAAGACAACAAATGGTATTGGGAATATTGGACAGCCACATGCAGAAGAATGAACCTGGACCATTTCCTTACACCACACACAAAATAGACTCAAAATGGATGAAAGACCCCCATATGAGACAGGAATCCATCAAAATCCTTGAGGAGAACACAGGCAGCAACCTCTTCAACCTCAGCCACAACAACTTCTTCCTAGAAACATTGCCTAAGGCAAGGGAAGCAAGGGCAAAAATGAACTATTGGAACTTCATCAAGATCAAAAGCTTTTGCACAGCAAAGGAAACAGTCAACAAAACCAAAAGACAACTGACAGAATGGGAGAAGATATTTGCAAATGACATATCAGATAAAGGGCTAGTATCCAAAATCTATAAAGAACTTATCACACTCAACACCTAAAGAACAAATAACCCAGTCAAGAAATGGGCAGAAGACATGAACAGACATTTCTGCAAAGAAGACATCCAGATGGTCAACGGACACATGAAAAAGTACTCAACGTAACTCGGCATCAGGGAAATACAAATCACAACCACTGTGAGATACCCCCTCACACCAGTCAGAATGGCTAAAGTGAACAAGTCAGGAAATGACAGATGTTGGCGAGGATGCAGAGAAAGAGGAACCCTCCACACTGTTGGTGGGCATGCAAGCTGGTGTGGCACTCTGGAAAATAGTATGGAGGTTCTTCAAAAATTTGAAAATGGAGCTACCTTATGACCCAGCAATGTAGTGATCTGAAGGGGCACGTGCACCCAAATGTTTATAGCAGCAATGTCCATGATAGCCAAACTATGGCAAGAACCTAGATGTCCATCAATAGATGAATGGATGAAGATGATGTGGTGTACACACACACACACAATGGAATACTGTGCAGCCATCAAAAAGAAATGCAATCTTGCCATTTGCAACTACATGGATGGAACTAGAGGGTACTATACTGAGCGAAATAAGTCAGTCAGAGAAAGATAATTATTGTACCATCTCTCTGATATGAGTAATTTGAGAGGCAGGGTGGGGGGTTTGCAGGGCAGGGAAGGAAAAAAATGAAACAACATGGGATTGGGAGGGAGACAAACCATAAGAGACTCTTAATCTCCCAAACAAATGGAGGGTTGCTAGTGGGTGGGGGATAGGGAGAGGGTGGTTGGGTTATGGACGTTGGGGAGGGTATGTGCTATGGTGAGTGCTGTGAAATGTGTAGACCTGATGATTCACAGATCTGTACCCCTGGGGATAAAAATACATTATATGGTAATAAAAATAATATAAAAAAATTGAGCTAGGTAAATGTTTTGCTTCTCTGGATTCAGTTTCAAGACCTGGGGAGAATCCTCTGGAACTCTTGCCTCTTTCTTCTGGGCACACAGCTCCCCAACTCTTGCCTTCCTCCCTTTTTTATGAAAGGTAACACGGTTGCAGTGGAGGAGTTTTACCAAAGTGCTTCCCACTGTGGAATTTTGGGACATCCAAGAGTCTCATTTTATACTCTCACTGTCCCTTTTTAGTCCAAGCTGGCATGATTTCTGCTGAAATAATTTTCTTGAGAACTTTGGGCATCTTGTTTGAGTTCACTGCCTTTCACACCACTAGACAGAAGCCACATGCACAGATCTCTGTTTTTCTCTGCAAGCTTTCTAGGAACCCCTGGCTCAGTTGAATGCCCACACCCATAATCTTTTGAAAGGGCCCTTGGTGGGGCTGAACGTCCTGACCTTTCGATCGCTTTGAGGTTCTAACGAAAGGTAGTGCAGTCACACGCTCAGCCTTCTCTCTGGGCCGCACGTTCAGCAGCCCTTCTGAGTTTTAGCATCTTCTGCCATCTGAAGAGACTGAGAATTTTATTCCTACTTCATTTTTGTGTCACTCTATTTCTCTTTCTCCTCTTGGGTTCTACTCTGAGCAGTGGGAAGAGAGCAGGCAGCACCTTCAGGACCACCTGGAAATCTTCCCTATGTAACAGGTTCATCCCTTAGCAATCCTACATACCTGCGGGCAGTTCTGCTAAGCTTTCTGCCACATGTAACAAGGGTCGCCTTGCTCCTGTTTCCAATAACGTTGTCCTCACTCTTTTCTAATCAATCCTAATGCTTCACCAACAGTGTCCTCAACATCCGTATTTCTATGTCTGCTCAAGGAAATTTAGCCTTTCCTATTGTGTTCTGCAAATTCCCTCCAACTTTCTCCCGCTGTTCGTTGCCAAAGCTGGACCCCCATGCAAGGTGTTTGTTACAACCGCATCTCACTTCCAGGTACCAAAATCCACGTTAGTTTCCTATTGCTGTGTAACAGATCGCCAGAGACTTAGTGGCTTACGATAGCTCTTATTTACCTGTGGGTTATTAGCCTGGGTGTCACTCAGCTGGGTTCTCTGCTCTGAGCTCGTGGGCTCAAATCAAGCTGTCGGTGGGGGTTGCTCTCTCTGGAGGCCTGGGGTCTTCTTCTAAGCCCACTCTTTGTGGGCAGAATTTGGGTCTTTGTGATCACAGGACTGAGATCCTCAGCCCCTAGAGGTCGTTTGCTGAGAGATTTTCTGGCAGCCTCTGAAGAAGTCAGCCACCCTGTCGTGATGGGGCAAGGGGGCTAGGACTGAGACTGAGGAGCTGAGGACTGAGTCCCTGGGAGCTCAGAGGGACCGAGTTCATGTTGAATTTCTAGAAGCATGCTCCTCAGTGGGATTAGTACCCCAATGACAATGTAGATAATGCAGGAACATCTGAAAAATCAGGTTCAGGGATGCCATTCTTGTGATCAGAGGCCTACTTACCATTCAAGAAGGCTCCTTTCTGGGGAACCTGAGTGGCTCAGTCAGTTAAGCATCTGCCTTCAGCTGAGGTATGATCCCAAGGTCCTGGGATTGAGCCCCACGTTGGCATCCCTGCTCAATGGGGAACCTGCTTCTCTCTCTCCCTCTGCCCCTCCCCCAGCTTGTACTCTTGCTCCATCTCAAATAAAGAAAATTTCTTTTTTGAAAACTTATAAAAATTCCCCAGAAACTAAACCTTCATCACGTGAAGAGCTTCTTAGATGTCAGCTGGGAAGGGCTTGTTTTATTTATAGGCATCAATTCTGAATTTCCTTACAGGTTGAGTATGTGTTAAACTTAAATTACTTGCACCAACTAGCTTCCTTTTTTCCCTCCTACGAAAGCAGCGCTTCTCACACTTGAATGTGCACAGGGTCACGTGGCATCTAGTTAAGAGCCTGATGCATGTTTACTAGGTCTGGGATGGGCCTTGAGAGTCTGCATTTCTCCGAGTTCCCAGATGATGCCAGCGCTGCTGGTCTGTGGGCCATATTTTGAGTAGCCGGATATCCAACTGAGAAAAAGGAGAGAAGAAAGCTCCAGGTTGGCTAGCTACCAGTGTCTTACCCTCACACACACGCCAGATGGTGTTGTCAGCTCAGGAAATGTAACAGGGCTTTCTCTGAGGCCCAGTCTATTGGTCTAAACTGTCCTCCACATCCTGGGTCCTCAGGAGGCAGAGCTGGAAGGCACCCAGAGATCACCCCCTGCCCAACGTAGCTGATGAGGGGACTGAGGCCAGGGAGGAAATGAGTTTGGCCGAGGTTACACGGCAAGTTAGGGACAGCATTTTCTTTGTCAATCCCTGTCATTCCATCTGGCCACCCGTATTCTAAATTTGTTTTGGGTGTGTTTTCCTTGAAGTGTTCAGCTGGGACTCTTTTTAAAAAACATTGTATCTTCAAAAACTGGCCTTGCCATATTCTGTTAAATTATAAAATAAAATGAGTTACCAATCTTCATAGAAAGTTCTAAAGACCTTGCCACGTGGCTCGTCACAATATTTATTTAACAAGTGGGGCTGGAAATACTGGCCTCCTCAGTCTCCTGATGTCTGTGAGCGTTAGTGCGCTACACACTAAATCTCTCACACTTCTACACAACTTTAGAGTTCTGTTTTCAAGGGTTTTATTTTGTTTGATCTTCTGAAGTCAACCGGATGAGTGTGGCTATCTCCTGTTGCTACAGCTGTTGCCGCTAATAATAATAATAATTATTATGATTATGATTATTTCATGAGTTGGGCAGTGCTCTAGACATTCCTGTACATGATCTAATTTAATTCTCAAAACAGCCAGTGAGGAAGGTGTTAGTCCTCCCCTCCCCACCCTCCACCCCCACAACCTCAGGCGGGGACACTGAGCCTCATAGAGAGGAGGGAACTTGTCTAAGGTCGCACAGCTAGTGGATGGTGGTTCTGGGATCTGAACGCAGATGGTCTTAGGCCAGAGCTCAGCGATAAGGGCTCTGTCCCTCTGCCTCCTGGAGGGCGGGGGACGACCAGCCCAAATCTGCAGCCCATACTCCCCCCCAACCCCCCACTGTGCCTCTTCACTCTTTTTTTTTTTAGTTATTTGACACAGAGAGATACAAGTAGGCAGAAAGGCAGGCAGAGAGAGTGAGAGGGAAGCAGGCTCCCTGCCGAGCAGAGAGCCCGATGCGGGACTCAATCCCAGGACCCTGAGATCATGACCTGAGCCGAAGGCAGCGGCTTAAACCACTGAGCCACCCAGGCGCCCATCCCCTTCACTCTTGATCCAGTTACGCCACAGTGCCATTTATGACCCGAGGATGACTGAGTCTGTCCTGCTTGGAGAGCTCAGGAGGTCACGGTGGATGCCTGTCTCTGGGCAAACTCATTTCTTTCGAAAGTGCCACATCCGGGAGCAGAACCAAGTACAGAGTGGCCAAGGGCTCCGGCCTGCTCGTTCATTGGCAGCTGTCCAGGGACCATCCCCTCTTGCCCACACCCAAAGCCTGCCCTCTCTCTTCTCCAGACGAGGCAGAAATGGGAAGGCAGGATTTGGGAGGTATCTCTGAAGCTTCTCCCTTGAGATTCTCACTGTGGAGCAGGGAGACCCGTGCAGTCCATGGCCACGTCAACTGCGATGACTCTGTCCAGCACCAATCTGCCTTCCGAGAGTTTCAGACCCGTGGGATGGAGAGTTTCGTCCCATCTGCTGTGTCGTTATTCCTCTGTGAATCATCTTGAACCTTCTTTTATGAGGCAAGGGTCAATGGAACTGATTGCTCATTAGAATTAAGATGGTTATTTTAGTGTCCCAAAAAGAAATTGCCAGAGGGGTGTGTCTATGGGGCAGCTCTGTTTATTAACTCAAGGGTCATTGAGTTAATTGCACAGCAGTACTGGAGTCTCACTGGCAACTTCAGAAAAGGAGGCAAACTACTGGGTTATGGGATTTGAAGGGACTTTAGAAGTCGTAGGTTCAACTCACTCACGATGCAGGACTCCCTCCTGGTCCCCAGTCTGTGGTCAGCGACCCTAGCTTGTCCACTGCTGCTGGGAGGGAGGCCCCTCCCTTTCCAGGCAGTCTGTTCTGTTCTCAAATGGCTCTTGAAGCTGAAATCTGTCTCCCTGAAGTTTCCCATATTGCTCTGGATCCCCTAGGAGGCCACCCAGCGTGTCTGCTCTCTTTGCCCCTCAGAGATTCAGGGAGAGAGAAGATGCGTCTGAGTCTTCGCTGCTCCAGGCCAGCCAGCCTCATTTCTTCAAACCATTCTGATGGGATGTGGTTTTCACTGGAGTTCTGGGAGCAGAGCAGAGAGATGTTTGCTTTAAATCTGCTTCATTTAACCAAAAGTCAAGAGTCCATTCTCCCTTGCTGTAGACAGGTTCAGGCTAGCTTAGGCTGCCCCAGATGTCCTGAGGGCAATAGAAGGACACGAGGAGGGCTGTGGGTAGGGAGGGGCAGTGCGTGTGTGTATGTACACGTATGGTCCATGTGTGTCTGTGTGCGTGTGTGTGACAGCTAGACTGGGAGAGGTGGTGTAAGTGAACCTTCATTTTCCCTAACGGGAAGCCAGTAATAATGATCTAAAACAGAAAACTCAGGAGGAAAGCAGGGCTGATATATTATCTGAAACACAGGGACAAATACTGGAAGAAATAGCTTGAAATGTTGCATAGAGGCTCTCTTGGGAGCCAGATCTAGATGGGGTGGGGATGGGTGGGGCAAGGGACTACTGATTTTATTATAAACCTTGAGGACTAGGAGGCTTTTCCAGCAAAGTACATGTACTCAAGCTAACTGAGTACATTTGGTAAAAATTATCTTTAAAAATTTTCCCAAATGGAGTCTCAGTCCAAGCTCTTGTTCGTAGGGAAATAATTAGGGACCTAGATTTGGCTTTATTTAGCAGGCCAGATTTAAAAGAAGTTGGAATTTGCGGAAGGACAGATCTGGATATAAATTCCGATGGGTCACTCGCCAGCTGTGTGACGTTGGGCAAGTGACCTGACCCCTCTGAACCTCAAGTCCTCATCTGTGAGATAGAGGCAGTGCTGGGACATCACTCTTAGGGGGTCGTGAACATTCCGTGAGATGAGGTGGGCAAAGCTGGAAGCCTAGAGCTCCCAGCAGAACAGGTGCTCAGGGACCACTGACTGGCCAAATATTCAGAGTTGCTTGCGTTCAGAGATCCCCTGGGTGCCAGGGCGGCCATCAGAAACAACAAGGAGTATCCGGGACCTCTGCCCATGGAACAGTTGCTCTTCATAAAAGTCGGTTTCTGTGTTGTTTTCTGCCTTGTGGCTGAACAAATGAGCAAAAGTCCTTGGAGGCCCCCCAGCTTCCTTCCCTCTCCATTTGTAGAGAAGTTAACTTTTCAACTTGTCTCTTCTTGTAATTATTCATCTGTGGGAAAACTTTGAACTCAAGAACTGCAGGGGACTTGGAGGTGGAGGGGGTCATTTTAGTCCAGTCTTTTCGCTGTCCAGTGAGAACACTGCTTCCTACCTAAGAGGGGCTGGGAAACGGGACTCTGCAAAACCCTAGCCCGCCATGGGACTGGGGAGACCTGGGGAGCCTGCCGGGACATGGAATGGGCTCCACAAACTCCTTTTGGAGCCAGAAGCTGAAGGGAAATAAAACTGCCCTCTCTGGGTAAGTACTGGAGAGTTCTGGGAACTGGTCTGCAGAACAAATTGATTTATGGGGATCCAGCTGTGAAGAACTGTACAAAGCAGGGATCAGAGGAGATACACTCCAGATGTGGCTTTATTAAAGGCAGGGATAGAACAGTGGGATTGAAAGACTTTCTGAGGTCCAGTGGACCGTGGAGACTTCAAGAAAGTATGGCCAAGAGCTTGCAGCTTCCAGCTGCCAATCCTGAGTCGGAAAACAGCTTAGAACCCGTTGTGTCCAGCCTCTTGAAACTGTAGGTGGGAGCCCCAAGGTCCAGGGAGGGGAGGGGCTTAGCCTGCATCATACAGTGAGGGGAGACAAGACTAGGGCCAAACTCCACATCTGTTACTGTCAGTTCCGATGTCTGTCCCATCACCAGCACTTGCTCACCTGCCTTTTAGCTCCAACTCAGGCTGTTTTCTGAATTCCAAGTGGAGGGAAGGCTCTACCCTGCCTGTCTAATGGTGATTTACACTGAGAGGGAGACCACTAAGGCTGGGGTGCAGAGCTCCCTCCCCACCTCACGGACCTCTGAGACCTTCTCTTAGAGCCTTTGGTCCCTGAGCTCCCGGACCCGGAGCGGGACTCAGTGGTACTTCCTCAGCTCTCTGCTCTCAGTCTCTGAGGGGAGGGTGGGCGTGTCCAGTGCAAGGAGGGCCCTCTGCTGCTGCATGGCCTCTGCTGGGAAAGGACTTCCGGGTTTTGCAGCCTGGGGATGAGATTCGTTATTTGGTAAAATCTCAAATTAAGTCAAGACTCCCTTCTCTACTCTCGTGTACCTGACACACACTGTCTCTTCCCCCCAACGCTTCCCTTTTTTTTCCCAGATTATTAGAAAGATACATGCTTAGCTGAATATTTAGAAACTATGCAAGAATCTAAAGAAATCACTTAAATTCTCACTACCCAGAGACAGCACCATTTGGAACGATTCCCTTCCAGTTCTTTTTTTGTTACCACCATCCCTTTTACTGGGCTGGAACTGGCTCAGTGTTAGCTTTTGCCAAGTGAACGTGGTCCTGTCCTTCGGGGAAATGCAAAATTAGTATCCTTCTTCGGCCCATACCAGAGCTGAGATGTGTGAAGACAATATGTATCCACAGATTCTTCCCACCTCGGGGAGGAAACCTAAACTCCATTTTTAAATGCCGGGGTTTGTCGTTATAAGTAGGATCGCCATTTATTAAGTGTGCACTGCTTGCAAGGTATCGCACTAGCTGTTTTTCATACATTCCTTCGTTTAATCTTTACAACAGTCTTTCTAAGGAGATATCTTCTAGCTCCAATTTATAGGGGAAGAAACTGTGGCTCAGACATTACGGATCTCATTTGGGCTGATGGGAACTGAGTTCAGAAGATTATCACCTCCCTTCATCTGGCTTCTTTATCTTTATTTATATATCCAGAGGACACAGTACCTTTCCTGACAACCTTACAAAAGCTGCTTATTGAATGCTATATACATGCAAAGCAAGCCTTTATGGTCGTCCCTGACAAATCCATCTCCTTTATTCTGTCTCACAAAGACCTTTTTTCCCTTATAGCAGTCATGCTGAGGCAACATAACTCATGTAGAATTCCTGGCAACAATGTTTAAAAACAAAAAAACCACCAATCAAGCTCCTAGCTCAGCTCCTAGCACACAGTACCCCCCAGTACCTGGTTGCTATGATTATTATAAGAGGTGGAAGAGACAACACTCCTCCACCTTATGACACTGTTTGTTTGGTTTCCTGGGTTTCCCTCTGTTCCCCACAAAACACAGCAGAAAAATGTGCTAAAAGTAGCATTTTGCTAAGGAGGGGTCCATCCACTGTGGTTGATCTCTGAGGTGGCTTCCAGAAACATCCTTCCTCCCCAGCGACTGGCAGAAATAAGAAGCCGAGAAGATGCTTCCTCGTGTAGGGGTGCTTCTGCCCCATACCCAGCCCCACCTTCCCTGGGGGTCTCCCCATCCCAGGCGTGTGCTGGTGGGGCAGGCCTGTGTGTCTTTGGTGGGAAGACCCTCCACTTCCCGGCAGCCTCCAAGCCCGTGACATCCCAGCCCGCCTCACTGCTGCTTCTGAGGCTAGTCCCTCACGCACGTGGCTCTGAAGAGACACTCCTTTGAGTGGGGTGGAGCTGTCAGAATGGATTTTAAAATATGGGTTGTATTTTATTTTAATTTTTGGTTATTTTCTAAATTTGGTCACAATCACATCTTTTTGTTCTAAAACGAGAGAGGATGCAGCTGCCCTCTGGGAAATCTCCAGAGAGGAGAAGGGAAGAAAGCCCGTGTGCATCTCTGCTGAATGCTCCTGCTTCCTTCCTGAGCTCTCCAAAGCCAGCTATGTGGGAGTGGAAGGGTCAGATGTGGCCCAGAGAATGCCTACATATTCCCCTTGAACCTGGGAACTCCACAGAAGGCATCCTGTCACCGGCCCAGGACCACTCACCAAGGCTCCTGACCCCCACAGATGCCAGACAACCAGACCCCGTCCCCACCCCAGGGAGCAAAGCCCATTCAGACCCCAGCAATTATGATTCAAGATGGACAGAAGGAGATGGGAGGAGCCTAAAAAAAAAAAGGGATTGATCTTGTTGTCATCATGGAAGGGTGACATCTGTGCCATCTTGGAAGGCTGAGTAGGCCATGGATTGGCAGGAGAAGGTGGTCCAAGGGAAAGGTGGCAGGGCCAGGAAGGGTGGCTGGTGGTGTAGCTGGAATGTGGGGAAGGAAGTCTGGGAGGGCGCACCAACTCCTGGGTGGGTCCCTATCTTGGTGGGCTCAGATGCTGAGCTGAAGAGTTTAGACTTCTTCCTGGAGGCAAGGAGGGGAAATGGACTTTGCAGCAGGACAGGACGGGACAGATGGCTGAGGAACTACTTCCTCACATTGCGTCATTTGCCAAGCACCATCCCCCACCAGTGAGCTGCTGAGGGCTGGGACTCTATCACACTGTGCGGTTTGGCGTCTGTCCCAACCCGGCACTGAACCTCTTCTGCCAAGGTCAAGGGCCTCTCATATACAAAATCCTTTGAAATGTGACTTCCGCGTGTCCCTGTGTCCTAGCATTGCATTTGACCGGCTCTAGCCCTGTCCCCTGTTGGAATTCTCTTCTCGTTGGTTCTGGCCACCCTGCCGTGTTTCTTAGTTCGCCACGCACCCCAGACTCATCCCCGTCACTTCTGTGACTTTCTTATGGCTTTCCTCTCCACATTCTTGAGCCACATTTCCCAGGACCCTACGGGCCCCTCTTGCGACCTTTCCTGTTCCCCCTGGGAGACCTAAAACATGGGCGTGCCTTTAATGCCACAGTTCCTTGAGTCTACAAGTTAGGACTTATATTCAGCCGCAAGCTGAGAAACAGTGACTTAATAAAATTCAAGGCCTTATTTTTCTCATGTAGGAGGATGTCCCAGAGTTAGGCATTTTTAGGGCTGCTACGGCGACTTCACGGTGCCATGAGGGAGGGAGACTCATTCATCCTTCCACGCGTTCTCGTCACACTGTGGTTGTGAGATGGCTGTCCCCACAGCCCCCACAAGCATTCCGTTCATCTTCATTCAAGGAGGAGGAGAAAGGGCAAGAGCAAAAGCCCTGCCGGCTGAAGAGAGGCAAGAGGAGTCACCACTATGGTCCGCCTTTGGAGTTATTTGTCCCTCTGACTCTCAGTGAGATATCAGCCTGGGATTCCCCGCACGCACTCATCAGCCCGGAGGGACATGGCTCTGTCACATCGTGGCCTAGCACTAAGGCCTGGCATGGATCTCATGTCTTTGTGGCCTCGGGCGCTCATGTTGCTCTCAGATATACTCATGTCCTGGTAAAAACTAAGGGAGAGGAAGGTGCAAAGCAATCTAGTGTTGGAAGATGGAGCTGGGGTGTTGCTCAGTGCAGGAGGGCAGGGGCTGCTCGGCTGCCCAATCCTGGCATCCAAGGGGAGGAAGGGGCTTTCATACAGCTGAACTTGCTGTTCCCGAGGCAGGGGGTCCAGAATGACTCCAGAGTCTGCAGGATTATCTGCCTCTTAAGCTTGTCCCTCATCCCCTGCACACTGGCAATGTGCAGGTCTCTGCAGCCCGGGGCTTCCCCGACCCTGCTGCGAGCTAAACATTTCCCTCTGGTTGTGCCACTGCTGTTACATAACCCATCCAAGCCTGGACTCGAGATTTGTCTTCCCCCAGCCTGCTCTTCTGTCCGTGCTGTCCGCAAAGCCGGAAGATGCGGTTTGTCTCCTTGGTATCTGTTTCCCTTCACTCTGGCGAGAGCCACAGTATTTCTTTGGGATCTACCCCTTTCCCTTTTAGTTTGTGGTTCACATGGCTCCAGCAGAGCTCTTGGATCAAGTCCAAGCCCATGAGCACAATCACAGTGACTGGTTCAGGGGTGAGCATGTGATCTAAGCTGGTCCAACCAGAGGGAATCTCAGCACTTTCACGGAGATGCTGAGACACCAGCCCGTGTTTGATTTCTATTTGATTTAAACCTAGAAGGATATAGCTCAGAGAGGCATTGGCAGCCATCTTGTGACCATGAGGTTGGTGGTCATCCCGTGGCAATGCAAGAAGAGCCATCAGGAACGGGTCAGCACTGAGTATCTTAGGCAAGAGAAGGGGAGAACATATACTGATGATATGGATTGGGCCCTGGATCCAGGTGTGACTAAAGTGAGAGAAATTCACCCTCACACAGTTCCATCATAGGAGCCAGCACACTCCCCTGTTCCTTTTCACACAGGTCAGTTTGTCACCAAGGTCAGCCAGTTGTAACCAAGTGTTCTGTTATACGTGTCTCCCTGAATGGCAGTACCATTTGCTCAGCCACTTAAGCGAGAACTGGGGTCACCTCCAGACTCACTCCCCATGCCTCAGGAGTATTGAAAGGCCCTCAGTCCTTCTGGCCATCTTCCAGGCCAGTCTCCTCCCTGCCCTCCCCATTTCTGTTGTCTCAGTTCAAACCCATATCCTCTCTTCCCTGACCCATAGCATTGCCCATCAAGCAGCCTCCCTTTCAGACTTCCCATCTCAATTTCTCCTTCTCCCCACTTGGCAGTGCGGTCTTTCTAAAAGCAGATCTGACCGGGGCAGTGTTCAACCACGCCCCATGCTCTGCTGGGTCACATAAAGAATGACCTGGCTCTGACTGCTGCCGGTGGCCCTGGGCAGAGTGGGTGTGAAATCGTGAGGTTGCCAGAGTGTGTCTTCAGGGTCTCCTTCCCCTTCTTGGCGCTGTCTCCCACCCCTGCACCATCAGCTGAGCGGGGTCCAGAACTGCCCAGGTGGGCCAGGCCCACAGAACCAGAGGAACTTTCAGGCCTGGGAGAGGTCAGGCCTCTCTTGCCTAGCACTACGGAACCAGAGCCACAAGGCCCTCCCCAGCCTCCCCCACTGCCCCCAGAACCCCACCACCAGGCTGTAGCCAGATCTCCAAAACCAGCCAGGCTCAGAGAGCAAGGGTAAAGGGGTGGGATGCGATAGAGAAAGGGGGCTGGGGATGGAGGTAGGGCTCAGGAGGCCTGAGATTTAGACTGAATGACCTTCCAACTTGCTGTGGGACCATCTCTGATCAGTCAGGGTGTTTGACCTGTTCCCTAGGCACTACACATAAAAGGGACCCACTTAGTTCAATACTGTACCGTTACCATCATGAAATTCTCAATACCTTTTGAAAGAGGGGGCTTTGATTTTCTTCTGCCATTGAGTCCCACAAATGATGTGGCTGATCCTGCGTCAGTCCCTGTACCTTGTATGTGACAACGGTAGGATCCCTGGACTCCTTGCAGCCTCAGGGAGGGGAGGAATGTCTTCTCCAAGTTTGCCAAGTAGAGGCTTGTGTAGTTGGATTTCATGGCATCTCCTGACAGGGGAGGGGGGAACTCATGGTGCCATCTTCAGTCCTGGAGACCCCTATTTCCTTCTGCCACTGAATTCTTCTCTATCCCTCCTCACTGGAGATATTTGTGTGCCTACACTGGGGTGGGGCATCTTAGAGTGGGCAGGGGCCCTGGAGATGCCCTGTGGTCCAGCCCACTGAATCTTGCTTGGGTCACAGACTAGAGAATCTCAAGGAAGCTGTGGCCCCTGTCCATAAGCAAGCACACATGTGTGCCCTGCACACGTACGCACATGACTGCACCTGCCCTCTGGAGCTCCCAGGTAGAAACTTCTGCCTTAGAAGAATCCTCCATCCCTGGTTGAGAGCCCTCTAACAGTGAGGCCTCACCATCGGCCACACCTGCCACACCTGCCACGCCTGCCACACCAGCCACGCCTGCCATACCTGACATACCTGCCATGCCTGCCATACCTGCCACACCAGCCACGCCTGCCATACCTGACATACCTGCCATGCCTGCCATACCAGCTACACCTGCCACACCTGCAATACCTGCCACACCTGTGTCATTGCTCCATTCTCTTTACCTCCTTTTCTTTGCACGTGCTCTTCCTCCCAGTGACTTTCTCCCAGTGGTCCCTGTCCTGCTCCTCAGGGCCACCCAGAAGAGATCACTTGGTCCTCACTGCGACAGAGATGAGAAAATAAGGAATTACTTCCCCCAGATTTTGCCTTTCTCCATGGTATTCAGCTGCGATTCTTTCTTCACAGGACAGGGTGTCCAGACCCTTCCCAGCCCGTCTAGTCCCCAGACATCTTTCGGTTACTCAGTGTTCCCGTTAAGGGCTGGCCTCCAGAACGCAGCATTCCAGGTACAGTTCGACCAGCTCAGGGAAGGATGACCGCTCACCCATTTGTTCTGGACCTTAGCCTCAATTACGATAGCTCTGGAGACAGACATATAACAGCAGATACAGAGCTGGGGTTCACCTCGGACCCCAGATCTTGTCCATATAAACAGCTATCCAGCCGTAATTTCCTTTTCTTCTTCCTAGTAAATGGGCAGTTTTAAATCGAAATGCCAAGTCAGACCACATAACCTGTCCCAGTCCTTCACTGCTCACAGAGCGCTCACGCAAGGGCGTTTCCACCCTGGAGCGTCAGTTTCTTCCCAGGTTTGTCGGCGTTGACAAATACATAACGGACATGCTGGGGCTTTTTTTGAAATGTGTAAAAAAAAACCTTTCTGTCAGTTCTTATTTTGGAAAATATTTCTGGTTGTTTCCAAAATCCACTTCCCCTCTCAAACACCGAAAGAGGACTTTCACCTTGGCACTCGAGCCTCGGTGCAAGACCACAAACCCCAGCCTGCCTTGAGCTCGGCGTGGCGCGGCGAGGCGTGGCCCGGCGAGGCGCTCAAAATGGAGTCATGCTCTGCGGGCAGGAACGTGCCTTCCCTTGCCCTCTGCCCGTCCCACATCTAGGGACGTGGTGGTACACCATCTCTAACCACCAGTACCAGGACAACACCCCGGGAACGGCAGAGCAACAGGACAGAGCAGTTTGGGCCCGGGACGACTTCAAAGAGCATCCTCGCTATGCTCAGTACGACTTCCACGTGAGTGAGGCACGATCTCCTGTCTCCTTTAAGCCACCAGGGTTTGCGGTGCTTGGCTCAGCCTTAGTCCAGCCAAATGGAGGGATTTCTGGGAGCCTCTTAATTCTCAGAGGCAAGTGTTGGCTCAAGTTGATGAGGAAGCATTAAGGGTTTGCAAATATCCTACAGAAATGCGTTATTTCCTCCTTTCTTCTTCCTACGTCTTGCATTCCGTCCTTCCATTTCTCTCTCCCCACATCCATCCTCCAAGATTTTTCCGCACCAGGCCCTCTGCTTGACCCTGCTTACTCGAGAGGGTTGAGGCGGAGCACCTGCCGAAGGCTCACAGGGGAGGCAGGTGCAATAACTCCTCGTCTTCCAAGCCCAGGTAGCATAACAAGATGGCCGCTGCAGAGATGTTTCCAGGGTGAAGGGGGAAAGAAGAGGGGCCACCATTGGGGCCTGGCAAGGTGGGAGACAGGGAGCCCAGGCTGGTCCCTGAGGGTTGAGTAGAGGTTCTCCAGAGGGAGAAGGTAAGGAAGGGCACTGCAGACAGAGGAGCAGCCCCTGGAAAGGCTCAGAAGTGGGCCAGGACCTCATGTGCAGAGCCGGACTCCCTGCTCAGGGCACCCTCGGGTGCGGGGCTGGAAGCTGGGGCTGGCCAGGGGCTCGCTGCCAAGTGCCCTGCTGGAGCTGGACTTCCTTCTGAGGAGCCCCAAGCAAGGGAGGGACAATCACTTTGCAAACAAACACCTGATGTTTTATTTCCTTCGTTTTCCTCACATAGCTCATCTCCTCCCCTGAGTGAGATACCTCCTGGTCTCACTGAATTTCCACAGGAATCTGGAGAGAGCAGCATCTGGCCAAATTCCCCTAACGCGCTCCAGATTTCCAGGGTCGGGATGGGGACCCAGGGGAGATGCCATTCCTGCGGGGTTAGAGGTGGCCACCCCAGACCTGGGGGACTTGTGGTGAGCTCCTGGTGGCAGGAAAAGGTACCCCCTCCCTGTGCGCTGCCACCACCACCAAGGTTGGGCCAGAATTTCGCTGGGAGGTTGATCAGCAGCTGCCTCTGGAGAAGGGAGCACAGGACGGTTCCCACAGGCTCTTACCCAGGGCGTGTTCCTGAGTTTTCTGGAGAGGGGGTGGCAGGCAACAGCTCCAGCTCCCACACCAGCTGCTGGGGAGGGCAGCTCTCCTCGCATGGGCCTTGGGCTGCTCCCCGCCACAGGGCCACTGATTGGGACACTGTTTTGTTCACAGCCATGTGGTTGTGGCCTTTATTCGGGGGACATTTTCTTTTCTGCCACCCCGAAGGAGGGAGCTTGGAGCACATGAAGAAGCAGGGGCAGGCTTCTAGGGATCAGGTTCCAGCCCTTGAGTGTCCACTTCCTAGTCGGTAAGACAAAGCCAGCTTGTCCAGGTGGCATCCAGACGTGGTGCATGGACAAGGTGAGGACTTTGGAGACAGGCAGACAAAGTTTCAGTTCTGCCTGTGCTGCTTGCTGGAAGTATGACCCTGCCTGGGCGTCCCTGCAGCTGGCTAGCCTCGGTTTCCTCATCTGTGCACTGAGGAGGGGGACCAGGTCACCTCCAAGGGCCCTGTGGGCTTCTTAAAGATACGAGTGCTTGCCCTCCATGAGAAAGTTGAGGAAAAGGGTCTTATTCCTTCCTCTGTGGCAAAATAGTTCTGATTCTACCCCTGTTGGAAATGAGCAGGATCAGCATAAAAGAATTGGCCTCCCCATGTCCACAAATTACCCTTCTGCCCCAAGTGCCCAACCCCCTCCACCAATCAAGTCTTCACAGATCAATAGAGTATTTTTTCTGGAGCACGAACTGGATGCCTCCTCGGGGTATGTTCCAGGTGTTGTGGGATCCAACCCTGCCTGACCTGCCCATTGCTCTGCGTTTTCAGTCACTCCGGTCCCTTGTAGGCCCTGAAATGGTCGAGCTGGAGCCTCCTTTGGCCCTGGCCCCAGTGGCAGTGCCACACGGGGGGTGGGAATGGGGATGGGGCTTTAGGTCCTCCACAGTCTTCATCTGCTCCCCCGAGCCACTAGCCGTCAGGGAGATTCAAATCAAAACCACATTGAGATCCCACCTTACACCAGTTAGAATGGCCAAAATTAGCAAGACAGGAAACAACTTGTGTTGGAGAGGATGTGGAGAAAGGGGAACCCTCTTACACTGTTGGTGGGAATGCAAGTTGATGCAGCCACTTTGGAAAACAGTGTGGAGATTCCTTAAGAAATTAAAAATAGAGCTTCCCTATGACCCTGCAATTGCACTGCTGGGTATTTCCCCCAAAGATACAGATGTAGTGAAAAGAAGGGCCATCTGTACCCCAATGTTTATAGCAGCAATGGCCACAGTTGCCAAACTGTGGAAAGAACCAAGATGCCCTTCAACGGAGGAATGGATAAGGAAGATGTGGTCCATATACACGATGGAGTATTATGCCTCCATCAAAAAGGATGAATACCCAACTTTTGTATCAATACGGACAGGCCTTGAGGAGATTGTGCTGAGTGAAATAAGTCAAGCAGAGAGAGTCAATTATCATATGGTTTCACTTATTTGTGGAGCATAAGAAATAACATGGAGGACATGGGGAGGTGGAGAGGAGAAGGGAGTTGAGGGAAATTGGAAGGGGAGATGAACCATGAGAGACTATGGACTCTGAAAAACAACCTGAGGGTTTTGAAGGGGCGGGGATTGGGAGGTTGGGGAACCAGGTGGTGGGTAATAGAGAGGGCACATATTGCATGGAGCACTGGGTGTGGTGCAAAAACAATGAATTCTTTTACACTGAAAAGAAATTAAATTAAAAAAAAAAAAAACCAAAACCAAAAACAAAAAAACCTCCCTCTAAGTAAAAGCAAAGACTGTTGGGACATGATAAGGCCAAGTCCACTGGGTCTCCCTTTCAAGAGGCCACCCCCAACCAGACCCCACTGGGGGGTGTATGTGCTGTTTCCTCTGCCTGGAGTCCTCCCACCTTCTCTACCCTTTCGGCCTGTCTTCTCCTGTCATTATCACTCTCCCAGTGGCACTTGCCCACATCCTGTTGGTCCCCTTTTTCCCATCTCTCACAGCACCTGGCATTTTCCTTCAGAGAACTCCTCATGTTTGGAAGTATATATCAGTCTCTTGTACTTAGCTGTTGAATGCCTGAGTTTCCCACTACATCATAAATGCTGAGAGGGCAGGGGTCATGCTGGTCTTACTCTACCCTCACTGCATTACATAGCGCCTGGTAGAGAGTTGGCTCTTGACAAATAATTGGTGAATGAATGAATGAATGAATGAATGAATCACCTAGAAAATCTCGACTCTGGTGGTAAAATGATCCCGGTGAGAAAGCAAATCCCTCCAAATGGTGACGTGGTACCTACCCCATTGAGGCCCAGGCTTTGGCACTAACATCATGGGTACAAACCCTGGCGTTGGCCCTCAGGGCTCTAGGACAGCAAAGTCATTTCCCCCTCTCAGCCCCAGGGTGGAGAGTGTCTCGAGAAAGAGAGGATGGTCCCTCATGGTGAAATGTTTCTGAGAAGTCGAGGGAGGAAGCGAAGGACTGGGACACATGCCTGTTGATTCCACCATGGGAGGTTATGGTGACCTTGACAAGAACAGTTTCAAAAGACTGGGGAGTCAGAAGCTGGACCGCTAGGCGGGGGGTGGGAGTCGAGGAAGTGGAGACTGTGAGTATTAATGACTATTTCTAGACACTAGAACAGGAATGGGAGGAGAGATGACATTAGCTGTTTCTTACCGCACAGGATCACATCAAAATTAATTTGGAAAAGTTCCTGAATAATAAAAATGATTCATCTACTGGGTCGCTAACAAAATAAGATGCTTCAATTCCCGTTTTCTTTTTCACAGAAAAGAGGATGTTAGAACCGAAGGAATCTCAGAGGGCAGAGGTTCCAGCATGACCCCCTCATTGGGTAGATGAGGTGCCTGAGGCCTGGAGAGGGACAGGGCCGTGCCTGAGTCACGCAACAGATGAGGGGCAGAGCCAGGTTTTGAACCCGAACTTCTGTGTGCCCAACCTCAGGTTTTCATACTCCATGTCTTTCTTTCCTCTGTTCTTTCCAAGCAGTCTTTATTAGCTCCAGGGAATGGGGAGGATCGTTATTTTTGGTTTTTTAAAGCGAGTGAAATGGGTAATGTTTTCCCCCCATATATCAGATCCAAAGTATGTCTTATGTAAGCGCTAAATGGGATGAGAAATGGCTCCTCGGCGAGAACAAAGATTCCTTTGAATATTAAAAGCTCCAGAGTAAACCCCAGACGAGTCCAAAAGACTGCGACCAGCTCTCTGCGCCTCACTCAGATAGAAGGCTGAGCAACGCTGTGTGCGTGTGCAGGACGTGTGTGTGTGACGTGTGTGTGCATGACGTACGTGCATGTGTGCGTGCGTGTGTGGTAGCACGCTCCCGCTGCCTAATGACTGAGTACCAGGGCAAACCTCAGTACCTCTTTTATTATTATTATGATTATTTTTTTTTTAAGATTTTGTTTATTTATTTGACAGGCAGAGATCACAGGTAGGCAGAGAGGCAGGCAGAGAGAGAGAGAGGGAGAAGCAGGCTCCCTGCTGAGCAGAGAGCCGGATGCGGGGCTCGATCCCAGGACCCTGAGATCATGACCTGAGCTGAAGGCAGAGGCTTAACCCACTGAGCCACCCAGGCGCCCCATTATTATTATTTTAAAAACACTTGTTTTTTTAGAGGTTCAGAGCCAGGTTGAACAGAGGATCTAGAGATTTCCCATAAACCTCCCGCCTCCACACCTGCACAGCCTGCCCCACTGTCCTGCACTGCAGGGTGATGCTTGTTACCACTGAGAGACCTCTGTGGGGGCATCAGCACCTAAAGCCCATCATTTACGTGAGGCTTCTCTCTTGCTATGGCACATTCTCTGGGTTTGACAAACTTATAATGACATGACCCTGGACCTCCTCAATACGTTATTATTATTACGGTAAAAAACACACAAAATTTACCATCCTGACCATTTTTAAGTGCATAGCTCAACGGTACAAAGAATATTTGCATTATTGTGCGACCATCACCACCATCCATTCCAGAGCCCTCTCCCCATAAAACACTGACCCTCCATTCTTCCCACGCCCTGTCCCAGGCAGCCCACCTTCGACTTTCTGTCTCTGCAAATCTGACGACTCCAGGTGTGTCATAGAAGGGGAGTCCTCCAGCGCTTGTCCTTCGTGACTGGCTTCTGGAACTCTCAGTACCTCTAAGTGTGCTGCTTGGGATGCCCCCTGCTACCATTCAGAATCTCACCTTTGCCAGAGCATTAGCCTCTCTGCTGAGGAGGGTCAGGCATCCCCAGGGGAGAAAATGCTTCGGGGTTTACTGGCAATGCCAGTCAGGGGGTGATCCCTTGAGAGCAGGTTTTGATGGGGGTGACCCTGCTGGAAAGGCTTGGTTGACTGAGACTGAGACGTTCATGACAGAGAAGAATATCGTTTTCCTGCCTGGAAAAAAAAAAATGTTGGGATGATTCTAAGTCAATCTGTGTAATTAGTTTTATAACATAGCCACCTCCTAGATTTATGTCTCTGGCTCTGTTAACCTCATGGCTTGTTCTGACTTGATTCCTTGGGGTGTTATGGCTGGGTGCCCACTAAAGACTGCTAGGAGTAATTGTAACACCCTCTTATGTTGGGATTGCATTCTACAATTTAGGACATTTTTTTTTAAAGATTTTATTTATTTATTTGACAGAGAGATCACAAGTAGGCAGAGAGGCAGGCAGAGAGAGAGGGGGAAGCAGACTCCCTCCTGAGCAGAGAGCCCGATGCAGGGCTCTATCCCAGGACCCTGAGATCATGACCTGAGCTGAAGGCAGAGGCTTAACTGAGCCACCCAGGTGCCCCTAGGACGTGTTTTTATTTCTGTTATTTTATTTGGTTAAAATGACAGGAGGATGAGGTAGTTAGAATAGGACTTATCATCTCCATTTTTCAGGTGGGGAAACTGAGGCTCAGTGAAGTGAAGGGAACCTGCTCAGGGTTATAGAGTCGCTTGTTGGTAGAGCTGGATGGAAAACACAGTCCTCCAGGACTCTGTCCATGTGTCACATTGCACTGGCATTTACCAGCTCAAAATATTAAGGGTAACATCTGGCTGCAGATGCATGGTCCTCTCCCCACCCCCAACGGTTGATTTCGACCCCATCCTTCTGATACGTCAGAAGTGATAGGTCACTGAAGTGATACCTCACCACCCAGACGCTCAAATTAGAAACACAGGAGTCGCCCTTGACTTTTCCCTCACTCTTGTTCCATATCTAATCTTCAGCGAAGTCCTGTGGTCTTTAATTCCTAGATATGCTATCACCACACCCACTTCCCCCACAGTTCTGGCCTCCCGTAGTCCAGGCTCCCCTGTCTCCTCATATTGGGGTTAACCGTTTGTATCATTGCGCCGTACTTTCTCTTCCTCTGTGATTTCTTGAGAACTATGGGTTTGAGCAATGTTAACCAAGGTTCCATATTGTGGTTTCTCAGAGGCTTTGGCATGCTAATCATGGATCCAGGGACTGCAGCGGAGGCGGGGGTCGGGGGAAGGGATTTGATATTGTGCACACCCCAAACTCACTGCACCCTGCAGCCCTTCTCTGCCCTCTCACCCTGCCCATTGCCTGTTCTCCACACTGAAGCCAAAACTGATCTCTGCAAAGGGCAACACTGGTCCCCGTTGCCCCCCTCACACCCTTCCTGCCATCCAGGCTTTCAGCCTCTCTGATGCATACGGAGCACAGCAGGGGGCACCATCCAGATCCCCCTCACCAGCCCCCGCCTCCCCCCCCCCCCCACCCCCACCCCATCCAGCTGCAGCAGCCTTGACTGCTGACACTCACAGCTGCCTCTTCTGGGCAGCTACCTCCCTGGGAGGCAGCCTTCCCCACCCTTCAGAGGCATCTCATGGCCAGTGTCTGCTTTGGTGGCTGGGGCCACAAGAGACCACCCACTCTCGCCTCATGGAGAGAGTCTCTGCTGCGCAGGTCATGCTCTGGAGCTGGCAGGGATCAGGACTGGCAGGAGTTCACGTTCTCTTGCCACTGCTTCCCTTTCTGCTTCCCTCCCTCTGTAGGTTTTTCCCAAAGGGCGCTCCCTGCATACCTCCCCATCTCAGCCTCTGCTCCTCAGGAGTTGTCCCCAAGACTCTTGCTCTCTGTCCTAAGAGGGACCCTTGCATGCCATCATTCTCTCATGAAGCAGCTTTGTCTCCCTTATGGGGACCATGTCCATATTTGTCCACCTCTCCATCCCCCGTGCTGGTGGGTGCCAAATGAATGAAAATTAGCCCCATAAATATCCAGAATGCAGATGAAAAGTATCTGCACAAGATGGCAGGCAGCACATGAACGTCTAGAATGTATGACAAGCGTTGGCCAATGAGAGGAGGCAAACATCTTCATACAGAAATGAACATGGCACCCAATTCACACATACAAATGGAGATGATTGCTGTGTAGATGGGAAGACATGTTCATCCAACGCTAGCAAATGAAATCCATAGTTAGAAAAAGAACATCTGTAGACTGTCGGATTACCCAAGGTTTACTCAAGAATAGATCGTCATGGGCGCCTGGGTGGCTCAGTGGGTTAAGCCTCTGCCTTCAGATCAGGTCATGATCTCAGGGTCCTGGGATCGAGTCCTGCATTGGGCTCTCTGCCGGGCAGGGAGCCTGCTTCCTCCTCTCTCTCGCTCTCTCTCTCTCTCTGCCTGCCTCTCTGCCTACTTGTGATCTCTCTCTGTCAAATAAATAAATAAAAATCTTAAAAAAAAAAAAAAAAAAAAAAGAATAGATCGTCACACTGGTGGGGGTTGAGGGCGTCCGACATGGCTGGTGGGAAGCTAAGTTGGTACCATCACAAGGATACAGCTCCAGAGGACAGAAAGTTGGTCTCCCATTCACCAGGTGTCCAGAACCACACTTGGCATGTAGGCACCCAGTGAATATTTGTTGAGCAATGGCATGCAATTTGGCAATAGCTATAAAGGACCTTCAGTTTTTCATACCCGTTGGTTTAGTAATTCTATTTCCTAAGGAAACCCTTGGAGAGAAGGACAAAGACAGTTGGATAAGAACGTTCAGACATTCATTTCTAAAATCAAAAGACTGGAAGCAACCTGAGTTTCCCTCAACTGGTAATTAGTTAAATTAATTATGGCACTTCCACACTGAGAAATCTCCTAGAACTAATAAAAATGGCATATTTAGAGAAGCCTGGGTGTACAAGGTTATGCTACTTATAAGTGATTAATAAAAAAGAAACTTCAGGTTTTATATACAGGGTGACCTCAATTTTTGTTTAAAAAAATCACTCGTTAATAGTGGGTTACAGTGATTTTTATGTTTCTCTCTTTTCTAGAATTTCAGCAATAAGTATCTCATACTTTCATAGTCAGAAAAACAACATAAAAGCTTTGAGAAAGAAAGCATGGTTAATAACAAAATTGTGGGCAGCCAGAAAAAGTAGGAATAACTTGTAATACTATTTTTTCCATTAATATTTCATACCACATCATTTTATGGTGGGTTATGGAGCACAGTCCCCTGATGGAGTTGGCCTGGTTTTATTTAGACAACAATGAGAAGTAAGTTTTGTGCCATTGGAGACACTGAGTGTTGTTTTCATGTTCTTAGTGTATATTTTTCCATGACTTGGAGAATCTTAAAATACTGGCTCCACTCAAAAAATAAATAAATAAATTCACAACTCGTTTGACTGGAATTCATTTCTCCTGTGGCTCCTGGGGTCTGTAAAAGGCATCAGGAAAGGACATGGTGTTGACCTTTATTCTTCGCCTTGGCCAGAGAATTTCCCTATGGCTGGCTCAAGGTTTCCAAAAGGAAGGCAATTAAATGACCTAGCACAATTGTCTGGATTCTCGGCCCTGGGCTTATCTTGATTAGGAGGAAGTCGGTATCTAGTTATTCTAAATTTAGAGCATAGGAAAGAGCCAGATGTTTGAGACTATCACGTGGAGAAAACTTTAACCCATGGGGGCTTTTGTCCCACTCACCATGTCTCAGATATCTGGTTGTACTGCCTTGACCCAGAACAAAGGAACAAAGTTCCATTTCCCCTCTTCCTAGGAAATCTGTGCTGGCTTCAGAGCACATGGCAAAGCTCATGGCAGGGACTAAAGGACTGGCCACATGTGCTGGCTTGTGTTGAACCTTCCTTCATCTGTAAGGTCCAGGCTAGGACCCTACGCCTAGCGGCCAAGGCTCTTTATGACCTGGCCCCAGCCTCCTTCACCCACCATACATCCCCCCTACAGTGAGAGAGCAGTATTTAAAAGAGCAAAGTCCAGGAACTAGACATGGCCTTGGCCACTAGGGTAGTGGAGAGACAGACCTGAAGCAAGAGAGGATAATCATCTGACAGAGACCTGGATCTGAAGATCCTCTTGCCAGTTGTGGGAGGCCCCTGTGTCTTCGTCATCTCCTCCGTTAAAGTGGGATGGCCCGGTTATAACAATAGGAACAATAACAATAATATCAAATCCATAAGATTTATTTCATGTATGTCAAGCACTCACTATAATGCCTGCCATGGAGTTAGTGCCTAATGCATGTTAATTCTTCTTTTCTCTTATTCATTTGGAAAAAGTTTGCTGGGTTCTGACTAGATGCTACATACTGTGCCTGGTGGTGGAGATTCAGAAGGGGATAGGCCCTAGCTAACCCCAAGAAACCCAAATTTTAGTGATGGAGACGCATGGGGCACAGGTCCACATAACACAGCTCCAGGGACCCCGGTCTGCTTCCCTTTCCTGAACACACCGTGTTCCTCGTGCTTCATGCCTTTGCCCATCTGCTCATCTGCTCCCTATGCCATAAGAACTCTCCCTGCACCCTGCCATTTGAAGACTTTCAAAATGCAGCTTAAATATCATCAACATTGGGAAGCCTTCCTGACCCACAAACCAGAATCATGAACCTCTCCTGTCTCTCCATGGTGCTTTGTGTAAGCTCTCTGACCCTCACTTTCCCTTCTGTCAGGGCTGGTCATGTAAGGAGCATCTCCCAATAGATCGGGAGCTTCTGGAAGGCAGGTTTATGCTTGCTTCATTTTCATGTCTCTGTGTCCAACACAGGGCCAGGCACGCTGTCGATGTTTAGAAAGTATTTGTTGGTGGAATGGATGAATGAATGGGTATCTGGCAACGTAGGAGAAACTGCTTCATTGACAGGGGAGACGAGGAGGAAAGATACTTCCTTTCTGCTGTAGGATTTTGTGAGACTATCAGATTTGCTTTGCAGGTGCTTGGGTCCCTCTTATTCATTCCGTCTGTAGCTATGAACAAGGATAATTTTACTGAGTCCTAGAAAACTTGGAGGAGGTATATGTTCTCACAGCGTCTGCCTAAGGGGCCTGTTCTGAGATTGGGCTTTCAAACTGCTATATTGTTGGGAGCATGCTGAAAGGGTTAAAACCCATGTCCTGGTGCTGGGCTTGTGCCATTCCATTGCTTTTCACTGTGTGGGAGACCATTTAATTGGAACTGGAGTTACTAAGGCCAATATTGCAACAGAAATAATTGGATATATAATCACATGGGCTTGGGGGACTGGGACACAGACATTTAACTTAATTCTAGTTTCCTCACTTATCTGTGGGGGTAAACTGTGGATGGTTCCTTCTCCTTTCTGGACCTCATCCATTAAATGTGGTTGTAGGAGGCGGGAGTTAGGGTAGTCAGACTGATTATGTCTGAGTTTCCTTCCGGCTCTGATAAGCCACGTCTGTAACTTACACGATATCCGATGGACAAAAGGCCCGCTGACACAGAGTTGCTGGAAAGTGATGTGGACGGAGTTCTGGGAGGGGATCCCAGTCCTCATGAGTTCAAGGCCATAGTTTTGGAACTAAAAGCTCAGAAATGCTCTGAAACTACAGATGGCCAAATCCACCCACTGGAAGTTTGGATATACTTGACTCTAATTTGTAAACTGAAAGCAGAATTTCTTGAGTTGTTTAGAGGATGCATGGATAGATGTAACCTCATAGTGGGTTTACGCGTTGGCTCATCCTGTATGAGGCCCACATCATAGAGTGAGGAGGCAGGTCCCCATCTAGCCCACCCTGGCCATCAGGCCGGAAAGACCCCTTCAGTGAGCTTTGCTTAGGCACCAAATCTTAATGAACCCAAGGGAGTTCTTTTAACTCACTGTATTATAGAGGCAGTAGGATCAGTTGAGAAGATCTGAAGCCACTCTTGGTAGTGAATTGTAGCATGCACTTTTCCTTTCTTTTCTTTTTTATTGAGATATAATTCTCATACCATAAACTGAACCATTTTAAAGTGTACAACTCACGGTTTTTAGTATGTTCACACAGTTATACAACCGTCATCAGTAATTTCTGAACATTTTCCTCATCCCCCAAAGATGCCCCATATAAATCAGCATCACACCCCATCTCCTGGTAATCTGCTTTCTATTTCTATGGTTTTGTTTATTCTGGAATTTTCATTAAAAAAAGAATCCCTGAGGCACCTGGGTGGCTCAGTGGGTTAAGCCTCTGCATTCGGCTCGGGTCATGAGATTGAGCCCCACATCGGGCTCTCTGCTCAGCGGGGAGCCTGCTTCCCCTCCTCTCTCTCTGCCTACCTCTCTGCCTACTTGTGATCTCGCTCTGTCAAATAGATAAGTAAAATCTTAAAAAAAAAAAAAATGCCATGACATGTGGCCTATCAGGTGTGACTTATATTTAGAATATTGTTTTCAAGGTCCACCCATGTTGAGCACATACTTTTTGAACAATTAAAAATTATATATGTGTATCAACTTTTAGCTAGCATACAGACAAAACTATAGTGTCCATTTGGTATGACCTACCAGTGCTTCTTCACAGACCTGATGAAGAAATATGCTAGTCTAGCTAGGCCTGTCCCAGATCCTTCTTACTTCTCTAGTCCAGTTCAGTTTTGGCCTTTTACAAGAATCATACCGACCTTTGAAATTAAGAATAGAGGCACCTGGGTGGCTCAGTCGATTAGGTGTCTGCCTTCAGCTCAGGTCATGATCCCAGGGTCCTGGGATCCAGCCCCTTCCTTGTAGGATTCCCTGCTCAGCAGGGAGTCTGCTTTTCTTTCTCCCTCTGCCATTCCTCCTGCTCATGTTCTCTCTCTTCCTCTCAAATATATAAATAAAATCTTAAAAAAAAAAAAAAGATTTGGGGCTCCTGGCTGGCTCAGTTGGTGAAGCACATAACTCTTGATCTCTGGGTTATGAGTTTAAGCCCCACAGTGGGTGCGGAGATTACGTAAAAATAAAATCTTAAAGAAAAAGAAAATTAAGAATCAGATCGATTGGCATTTTTATTTTTTCTCCCATCTTTGCTGGCAGGTTAAAAAGTCATTTTCCAACCCAAGATTATTTAAAGACATACAGCTTCTCCTGTCATATTTTCATGGTTTCATTTTTACATTTATAACTTCCATTCATCTGGAATCTGTAAATGGTATGAGGTAGGCACCTCATTTTATTTTTTTCCCACGTAGTTAACAAATTGTACCACAACACATCTTTTTCTCATTGATTTGGAAACAATAGCCTTAGCATCTACTACTCTCTATAAATAGCCAGGACTATTTCTGACCTTTCTTTTCTGTGTGGAGCTGTCTTCTTTTCAGCTGCTAGCACACTGTTAACTTTCTTGCCCTTTTATGATACAGTTTCATGTCTGTTAGGAGACGTTTATATTACCACTCATTCAAACATGTCTAGTTATTCTCCTATGTTCATTATTTTTGTTTAGCTTTATTGGTTAAGGTAAGAGATTTCATGTCATGTGTATCGCTATATTATTTAAAAATTTATGTTCTGCCTTGGAGAACAACAGAATCAAGTAGCTGCATGAGACCTTCTAGACAAAGCAAGTGGGGCATCTGTGAGCTGGAAGGACCAAGGAAGCACTAAATATTCATGAAGTCTGAGATAGCAAATACCGTGTGCCCACTAGCGTAGAGCTGCCTGGGGAGAGCCCCTTCTGTGAAGACTGAACAGGAAACCAGAAAGGCCCGAGTCTCTGGAGTCACAGGATTACAGCTATGGCAGCTTGCTCTGTTCCCTCCAATTAAGCAAGAGTGGAAGACACTGCTATTTTGTTCAAGCCATGATGACTTGAAACAGAACATCAACCCCACTAATACCACTCCTAATTTCAGTTTTGTATTTGGTTGTCTGGAGTAGGATTTGTAGGACAGTGGGTTTTTTTTTTTTTTTTTTTTAAGATTTTATTTATTTATTTGACAGAGTGAGAGCGAGAGCGAGAGAGAGAGAGAGAGAGAGAGAGCATGAGCAGGGAGAGCAGCAAAGGGAAGAGGAGAAGCAGGCTCCACACTGAGCAGGGAGCCCAATGCGGGACTTGATCCCAGGACCATAGGATCATCACCCAAGCCGAAGGCAGACACCTAACCGACTGAGCCACCCAGGCACTCCCAGTATCTGCATTTTAACAAGATACCCAGATGACTCACAGGCCTATTAAAATTTGAGAAGTGCTGTAAAATTGTAGCCAGAGGGAATGCTTTCCAGGTTTTGGTGGTGATGCAGACTTTCCCCATTTTTATAGGAGTTTGATTATTTTAGTGTCATTTGGAAGAAGTTTGAGGAAAGGCTTTGGATTACCATGATGTAGATTTTGAATGTTGGTGTGTTGAGGTCTGGAGCTGAAGACCAAGAAAGAATTCTTGAGATATCTTTGGTGCAAAAGGGTAGTTTTATTAAAGCACTGGGACAAGACCCATGCGCAGAAGGAGCTGCTGTTTTGGGATTTGTGAGGGGCAGCTGATTATATACTTTGGGGTTGGGGGAAAGTAAAGATAGGGGAGTTTCAAAAGGATTTTCATCTGCTAAAGAAGACTTACAGGCTACCAGAGGCCCTGCTCAAACAAACCAAGGTTGTTTTCCCTCTAGCAAGCCATTAACATGAAGACAGTTGGGAGCTTCCTGGAGGAACGCCGCAGGTTATAAGGACATTTTATTGTATCTACACTTCCTTCCACCTTTGTTTCCCACATCAACCAAGTGGGACCAGAACCCACAGGCTCTTTGTGACAGGATATGGGGGAGGGGGACAGTCGGCTGCTGTGTATGAAGCCAGGACATGGAAATGACATCCCAAAGGTCATCAGAATCACCACCAGGCATCATTAGACCAATAAGAAAGAATCCTTCTGTTGCATTTCTGAAGGGCAGTGTGTGTCCCCCAGAAGGCTTTGCCCACACTCCTTTCTTTAACAAATTACAAATGCCAACTAGTGTCTACAGGAAAGCCTCTCATCCTGAGCTGATAAAAGGGAATGAAGGGGTTCTGGAAAACTGGTTTGGTGTCAGGCATGCATTTCCTTCTTCTTCTTGGTAAGTAAAAGAAATTTGTGAGGTCGTTGAGGAAATCATGTTCTGTAGGGCCCCAGCATTGTGCCCGAGGGCTGCCTGGGGGAAGGGGGGACGTATTCACAGTCTTGACTTATGGGAGTATTAGCACACGGAGAGACAAATTCTTTTAAGGAAAAAATTAACTGAATAATGCTCAATTCTCATCCGTCATGGCAGAATAGGCAGGAAAAGCCTGGGGGAGGCATAGAAAGCTATTGAAATGATTCTAAGGAGAACAAGACTCTTTAGGACAAAGTGGCTCATTCTTTATTGCTGTCAAACCCTTTATTCCCTGGAGACCGTTGAAACAATACCAGCGCATAACTCTCATTGTGGAATTGACAAACATCCTACCTCTCTTAATGGTTTCATGGAGTTGTTGTCTCAACAGGAAGTTCTGGTCATTGTCACACATTCTTCTTGTTTATTATTAGTAATAATAACCCCTTGCATCACAATCGGACTCTAAACCTTACAAGGCTTTTCCACACAAAGTAGGTCATCTGTTCTTTCCTGAGAATCCCATGAGACAGCAGAGTGAGCAGGCCTTAATGTGCCCACTTCACAGAGGAGGGGACTGAGGGTTGGAGGAAATTATAGGACTTTACAGTTTGTAGTAGATGGGAGCCACAGGCCTCAGACTCACATTCACTAACCACGGGAGGTCTCCAAGACATATTTGGCCAAGGGTCTTTGACTTTTAAGCCTCCCAGTCCATTCAGAGATTTTTTTTTTTTAAGATTTTATTTATTTGACAGAGCAAGAGATCACAAGTAGGCAGAGAGGCAGGCGGGGGGGGGGGGGGGGAAGCAGGCCCCCTGCCAAGCAGAGAGCCGGATTCGATCTGGGGCTCTATCCCAGGACCCTGAGATCATGACCTGAGCCGAAGGCAGAAGCTTAACCCACTGAGCCACCCAGGTGCCTCACACCCAGAGATTTTGTCTGTGCTAATGCTCAACAAGGCACCACCCACGTGTAAAGATCACTCTCCACAGTTTTATGCTAAAATGCGGTGTGTGACGTCAGTGAGGTTATAGTCTTCAGATTAGATTCACACAGACATCTCTGATTCTGTGTATGCTGTCTGTCTAGATGTCCCCCACTACAACAGACCTTTGTTAAACCTTTGCTAAGGATCTACTAAGTGAAGTATGATTCATTATATATCAGCAGGAACTGGTTTTAAGTTATTTTTTACTTCATAAGTTTGATTCATTTCACTCACTGGGGAGGGTGATGGCATCTTCTTTCTGCCTTTCTATAAACTATGCTTCTACTCTGAACTTCCCAAATTTTCTCTAATGTTCCATTCTCCCTTGAATATGTTCTGTCTAGGATATCCTTCCCTTCCTCACTTCCCCACCTTCTTCACCCTTCTTGTCCTTATGGAATTCAGCTTAAAAGGTTTTCCTTTGCAAAGACTTTCAGACCTGTAAGGACCTATTTTATATTTTTATATTTTAGCCAGAGGCTTCCATTGAGGTTAAACAATAATCTTGTTGTTTAACCCTTAAACTGTCCCTGCTCCCCTTCCCCCAGGGGACTTACTTAAAAACAAGTCCCAGAAACCGGCCTCAGGAAACAAAGCACAGATACAAGGATGGGTCAGGCCAGGTGGAGACATCCGATCAGTGGGGGGGTTGCATACTGTCTCCCTAGCTACCAAGGAGTAGGGGCCCCGCCCTTTGGGAGCCTTTTGGGTGCCAGTCCTAACCAAGGTGAAACTGTAATTCAATTGGTCACCTAGCAACACTGTGCAGTTTTCTCTGTGTGTTACAATTTCCTTGGTCACCTGTGCGTGGCCAGGCCCAACCACATGGCCTTTGCCCTTAAAAGCCAGTCCATAAAGGAGAGCGGGGTCTTCCTCTCTGTAAGAGGCACGGCCCTGGCTAGTCAGTTTGTTTCTTGATGCTTGGCGCGAAATAAAGCTTTGCTTGACCTTCGCTTTGTATCAGTCTCACTCCTTTAATCACGGACCCGTTATTGGGGCATAACAGGACCCAAAGCTAGAAACTTATACCCCTAAAAGCACTTTGAATGCATCTCTGCTGTACCATGGATGTATCAGAGTCTGAAATATATTTCATTTAGCTCTCTATACACTGGGATTTCAACTAGATTGGGAGCTACTTTGGGGACAGGAATTGATGAAGTTCTAGAACCTAGGTGAGGTTTGGTGGGCTGAGGTCCAGAGCCGATGACCAAGAAAGAATTCTTGAGACATCTTTGGTGCAAAATGGTGGTTTATTAAAGCAAGGGGACAGGATCCGTGGGGAGAAAGAACTGCTGCCCCGGGGATATGAAGAGTGGTTGGTTATATACACAGGAGTTGAGTAGTTGAGAACAAAGGAGATGATGTTAGTCTCTAAGGAATTTTGGAAGCAAGGTCTCCAGGACCTTGAGGGGCTAGCTGTTGTCTGGGGAAAAGGTTATTCATTACCAATAATAAAAATCTTCTTGTGAGACCCTTTAGATGTATATCAGTGGGTCATATGCTTGGGAATGATTCTCAACACTATCTTGGAGATCTAGAGATAAAAAAGTTTCACATTTCTCCCATCAAGTGTCGTTGTTAGTGAGATTTGGGTTTAGAAGAAATTTAACTTTATTTATGGCTTGAGGAACTGAGTTATTTGCCTCTGGAAATTGTGCTATTGTTAAAATAGCTTCTTTGTTGTAAATCTCCAGGACATTGGTAAACCAAGGGAGACTCCTATCTTGCAGGATTGTAATCTCCGCAAGTTAACTATTTGTTTCTCTTTTATGGTGGTCAGGGGTGCCTGAGGAATGTCACACATTATTACCGAGGGGAGCGGGTGGAGAGGGGGTGCAGGGTGCCAGCTTTTGCTTTGTCCTCAGCCAGCCTCCTGCTCCCTCATCAGAATGACCTCTTCAACTTCTCTATATCCTCTGAGCGTGGAACCTGACAACTGATGGGAATTCACTAAGGTTTGATCTAAATTCCTCTACCTAATAGCTTTAGTGTGATGAGGGAGCAGGAGGCTGGCTGAGGACAAAGCAAAAGCTGGCACCTTGCACCCCGTCTCCATCCGCTCCCCTCCGTAATATGTGTAGCATTCCTCAGGCACCCCTGACCGCCATAAACAAATAGTTCCTTTGGTTTACAAAGTCCTCGAGATCTACAAACAAAGAAGTTACCTTGTGCTATTGGTAATTTCCAGAGGCAAATAACTCAGTTCCTCAAGCCCTCCCCTCCATACACAGAACTGAAGGAGGCTGAAGTAGAAGGAAATGTAAATAAAGTTAAATCTCTTCTGAACCTAAATCTCACTAACAAAGATGCTTGATAGCAGGATTGTGATATCCCACCAGGAATCTCCCAACTATCTTGATATTAATGGCTTGCCAAAAGACAACATTGATCAAGTCTGAAGACCTCCGGGATACTCCCGGCACCTTGTAGGCCCTCTTTAGCATTTGAAAACTCCTTTGAAAGCTCCCTTCCCCTCTCCTTCCCCCAACCGCAGGGTACATAACCTGCCATCCCTCACAACCCCGTCAGCAGCTCTTTCTGCCCACGGGTCCTGTCCCCGTGCTTTAATAAACCACCATTTTGCACCAAAGACGTCTCAAGAATTCTTTCTTGGTCATCTGCTCCGGATCTCAGCCCACGGAACCTCACCTAGGTTCTGGAACTTCATCAAGTGCATCAGGAATACTTTTTAACCAGATACCACTTCAGTGTCTGCATTTTAGGTGATAGGAAAGTCCTATTAAGCAAAGCAAGAGTATAGTAGCTCCTCGTATTAAAACAGGAAGTACACCAAACTTCTCTCATTGATTTATCTTAGATTCTGTTCTTTTATGTCTCCCAAATTAGAGTCATTTTATTTTTTTTTTATTTTTTTTTTTTTTAAAGATTTTATTTATTTATTTGACAGACGGAGATCACAAGTAGGCAGAGAGGCAGGCAGAGAGAGAGGAAGGGAAGCAGGCTCGCTGCTGAGCAGAGAGCCCGATGCGGGACTCGATCCCAGGACCCCGAGATCATGACCTGAGCCGAAGGCAGTGGCCCAACCCACTGAGCCACCCAGGTGCCCCTAGAGTCATTTTAGAGTAGAGCTCCTTTATCAACGCCCTTCATGACTTTGTCCCAGACCGGTTCTGCATGTGTTCTGCATTTTCTTTGGTACCAGAGCATTTTCCCCAGCTTCTTCAAAATTAGGGAATTAATGGTCAATGTTCTCAACCTTGGCTGTGTGTTGTAAAAGGAGCTTTAAAAAATACTGATGAGAAGTTTTCATGGAGTCCTCTTAGGTCTTTTGCTGAGTAGTAAGCTGTGTACACACACAGAGTGAGACTCTGACAAACCTAGCGGGAAACAGCTCCTGGAGGGCATGAGCTCAGCAGAGATTTTGGTAGACTCACAGTACTGGTGGCTAATGGATTTCTGACTAGCTATATTAGAGAGCCCTCAGTTAGTATCCTGGACCATCGGTTGAGACCCCAGGAAGTCTGTGTCTCTCTCTCTCTTTAGAATAAAGCTAACTGCCTGCCAGACAAAACAAAACATAACAAAAGACATGACACTCTTTAAAGGAAGGTAACAATCCAGACTGTTAACATAGTATCAACAGTGTCCAGCAAATAAGCAAAAATTACTGGAAACACAAAAAAGCAGGGAAATGTGCACCAAACTAGAAGAACAGTTAGTAAAAACAGGTCTAGAGATGATAAAATGATGGAATTAGTAGATAAAAGCTTTACACAGCTATTATCAACTCATGCATAGGTTTAGAAAAAGAGGAAGAGATGGACATAATGAGCAAACAGATAGGAGAATCTCAACAGAGAGATGGAAATGACAAAAAAGAACCAAATAGAAATTCTAGAACTAAAAAACCTAACATCTGAAATGTTAAAAATTGATTGGATAAGATAAAGCCAATTGAACACTGCAGAAGGAATTGGAAAAGGTAAATAAATATGTGGGGGTGTTGAACATTTTCTCCTCTGTACTTCAGCCAGATGATTGAGGTCCTTGACAGTCTTAAGTCATGGTGACAGTACATACCCTTGGTATGAAACGATGAGAATGATACTTTACCTCTGTGGCTTTCCTTTCCAAAATCTTTAATGCTAGTCTGACCTTGAGGAAAATATCATATAAATCCTGAGGACATCTTCAAAGATAACTAACACTTCTCAAAACTGTCTGGGTCTTCACAGCCAGGGAGAGCCTAAGAAGACATGATGACTAGATGTAATACGGTATCATGGGTGGGATCCTGGAGCAGAAGAAAGACATTAGGTAAAAACTAAAGAAATCTCAGTAAAGAATGGACTTCAGTATGTAAAGAATGTACTAGTAATGGTTCACTCACTGTATCAAATATACCATACCAACATAAGATGTTAACAATAAGGGACATTGGGTGCAGGATACATGAGACCTGTCTTCTACTATGTTTGCAATTTTTCTGTAAATCTAAAACGATTTTATTCTAAAATAAAGAAGGTTACTAAAAAACCCGATGTAACTAGTGCTGGCATGGACGTGGAGTAATTGTAACTCTCCCATTGCTGGTGAGAGTGTAAAATGTAATACTTTGGGAAGCAGTTTGCGAGATTCTTATAAAGTTAAACATATGCTTGTGATCTAACCCAGCAGTCTCACTCCTGAGTACTTAACCAAGAGAAAGAAAAACTTGTCGCCACAAAGACTTGTATGTGAATGTTGATGGAGGCTTTATTCAGAATCATCACAACCTGGGGCGCCTGGGTGGCTCAGTGGGTTAAAGCCTCTGCCTTCGGCTCAGGTCATGGTCTCAGGGTCCTGGGATTGAGCCCCGCGTTGGGCTCTCTGCTTGGCGGGGAGCCTGCTTCCTCTCTGTCTCTCTGCCTACTTGTGATCTCTGTCTGTCCAAAAAAAAAAAAAAAAAAAAGAATCATCACAACCTGGAAATAACTAAAATCAACTGCTAAATGGAGCAATGAATTGTATTAATCTATGCAATGGAATATAAATATATAAATAATATATATAAGCAATGAGAAAGGAATGCACTATTGATATATACAAAATATGGATGAATCTAAAAAGCATACTCTAAGAAGCCAGACACGAAGGAGTTCATACTGTTATTCTATTTACAGAATGATTCCAATTCTAGAATTCCATTATATATATATAATGGAATATATATATATGACACAACAAGCAAAAATAATTCAAGGTAGGAAAATCAGAGCAATGGTTGCATCTTGAGGTCTGAGGATAGGGATTGATTAGGAAGGGACAAGAGGGAATTTTCTGGGGTGATGGGAATGTTCCATGTCTTGAGAGGGGTACAAACTATACAGGTCTATGCATTTGCTAAAACACCTTAAGATGTATAGTTAAGATCTATAAATTTCCGAGGTATGTATGTCAAGTATATCTCATTTTTTTTAAGGCAAAAATGCTGATATCTGTGTGCCACCCCTAGAGATTCTGATTTTATGGTTTTTAGATGTCGGGTATTAGATTTTTTAAAAGCTCTTGCAGACAAGGTTAAAAAAAATATGGTTGTAAGTATTTGTCTGGTGATAGGATCCTTCGTCGTTGCTGTTTGCCATGTAGGTGCTTCTCTACCTTTGATGTATGGACCCTGGAAGCTGTATGCATGGAATTATGTGCCTGCTTGATGGTTGGGTCTACGTGGGGTTGGCTTATTGGCAAACATCAAGATGCCAAAAGGCCCAAGAAGAAGATAGGAGCAGGATGGAGCCCCCAAAGAGCCCCTCTAGCTCTCTCTCTGCTTTCTTCTGCCTCTTCTGAATGTGTCCTGCTTCTTCAGGGAGTGGATTGCTGTGGTGGCAGGAGCACTAGAAGGGGACAAGTGGAGACATTGTGATGAGGCCAGGGGACTTCTTATTCCAGTTACAACTGCAGAAAGTTGTCTCTCTCTCTTCTGTCAGCTGCTATCACATAGACAACAAACTCCCACCAGATTCTGCCAGCTGGCCTGATCTTGTCTTGATTCTGTCCTCTTGGTGACTTCGGGTGGGCTGTAGAAAGGGAAGGAACAGGACATGTCCATGTGTTGGGCGCATACCAGACCCTCTGCTGGAACTCTCCTGCTGCTTTCCACTTCCAGGTTAACACTCCAACTACACAATTTTCTTGTTAGCCGTTTTCCTTCTTTTGAAGCTGACAGGCAACCCATTAACATTTTTAGGACAAAAAAAAAAAAAAGCTTTCCTTAAAACTCTATCCAACATTAATAAAACTGTGTAATAAAACCTGAAATGATAATTCGTAACAGTTATTCCATGGATGCTCTTTGTCTGATACTTAGTTCAGAACACATGGCCAAGGTTTCCGAGAGGTCTCGGAACTTTGACTAGCAATTTCATGTAGGCTGTACCAGTAAATAACAGCATAAACGTAGACACTTCCAGCTGCAAGGAGCTTTGCTGGTCACCTAGCCCAGGCCCCTCAGGCAGTACCTGAGTAGCAGCGGCATGGCCCCTGGTCTCTGCCCATATACCTCCTGAGCAGGGAGCCTTATGAGACAACCCGATATGTCTATGAGCCAATCTGATACAATTTTTCCTAGTATGATGCCACACTTGGTTCTCTTAGTCTCAGAGAACATCAGATCCCTTTTCTTGTTTGCTGTCCACAAGCTTTTTCTCCCAAAAGTTAAATGTCTCTAGTTGCTCAAAACATGCCTCCTAGGATTTGGATTTCTCTGCACTCAACCAGCCTGTTTTCTCTCCCTTATGAGTCCTGGTCTAATTCCATTCAAATCCAACACAGTCCATTTGCATCCATGTTGTTGGAACACCTTCTCAGTGCCAGGCACTAGACTAAGTGCTGTGGGGAAGACCAAGTCAGGACTCGCTCTGTGAATGAGAGAAGGCTTGTCCCCAAAAGCCCTACAAGGTGGCTTATAGTATGGGGCCAGAGAGAGGGACGGCATCCTTTTCCCCAACCCACCCCACTCCTGCCCCCAGTTCCCAGGCTCTCAACTTGCATTGTAGCACATTGGCTAAAATACATAGTTGTGCAAGCTCAGAGCATAGTTAGAGGAGACTGGTCTTCAATGTTTGATGAAGGCATACCAATTGACTAGGTCTCTGTAGTCCAAATTCCTGGGAGGGATATCTGATTGGCCCAGCTTAAGTTGGAGCTCCATCAGCTGTCAGCAGAAAGGACTGGGTCACCTGGCATAAGAGGCCAAGTTTTCTGGGCTAGGGACAAGGAAAATTCTATGAAACATGAGTGTGGTTGGGGAGAAAGTAATAAGAATCTTAGAGATATATTATAGATATAATTCCATAATGTATAACATCCATAGGTATATATAAGCAGTACATAATATCCATAAACATTAATCCTAAAAGATGGGTGTTTTCTCCAATTCATATCTGGGGAAATGGATCCAGAGAGATGAAGTGACTTACCCAAAGTTACTGCTTATTAATGGCAAAGTCGTGGTTTGAATTCAGGGCTGCCACATTGCCTCTTGGAGTTTCTTCAATAATTCTTTCTGGAACTTGTTTAGTCACTCACTTATCTCTTCATTTATTCATTCGACTAGAATTTTTCCTGCATGGACTATGGGTCTGGCATTATGTGAGTACTGGGATTCAGCAATTAGCTACAGGCAGGCCTGGAGGGACAGCCATCAAGAGCATGAGAGATGGTTCCTACCCTTCTGGTTTTGTTGGAGAGATGAGACATATGGACACCATAAGTTCAGGCATCATTGCTGGAGTGAACCAAGATGGTAAGGGCTTCAGGATGTCAGAGCAGGGAGATCTCCAAGATGTGGAGTAGCCGAGGAAGTCTCCTGGAGGCAGAACTCTGATTAGTGCCCAAGGATAGAGAGAGAGGGAGGGAAACCACCACAGTGGGGAGGGAGTTGTGCTGACTCTACTTCCTGAGTACTGTCCACTGACATCCACTTCTCTCCATCCCCTGTGAGGCCTCCCCTGATCTGGCTCGCTTGCATCCCTCCCCTGGACTCAGCCTAAGCCCTCCAGCAGATCTGTACCCTCCTTGTCTTGTTCTCTGCCAATCCATTGTCAATTTAATTGGAAAAAAAACAAAACAGAACACTTCAAACACATAAAAAATACAGCATATAATAAATTTTGATTCAATAGATAACATTTCTCCATATTTACTTTGGTTCTGTCTTTTATAGAAGTAGAACATTATAATCTCAGCTACATTCCCACCCTATCCCTAAATACTGTCACAGAGTAAACATTATTCTAAAATGGATGTGATTTATTCCCACGTGTGTTTTTCTACCAATGACCCACAAACCATATGGTATCAGCTTCATGTTCTTTTGTAAGTTGCCTTTTTTCCCTCCACTGTTCATTGTATTTTCAGATTTGTCCTTGCTGCATGGAGACCTAGTTCATTCATTTAACCATCATGTAGATTCTCTTGTAGGAATTAATCATAGCTTACAGAGCTGCTCCTCTACAAGAACCCTGGTTAGGTCATTTCTATTTTCATTATTAGAAATGGTATTGCGGTGACTATCCTCACACATGTCTCCCAAGAACCAGAGTTGCTGGGTCAAGAGCAAACATATCGACTTTACTAGGTATTGCAGACAGTTCTTTACAGGATGAGGCAGGTTACATGTGCATTTCTCTGTGTGTCTGAGTATGGGCGTTCCAGTGGCTCCACATCCTCAGAGATGCTTGCTAGTATCAATCTTTTCTTTTTTCTTTTTCTTTCTCTCTCTTTTTTTTTTTTAAGATTTTGTTTATTTATTTGACAGACAGAGATCACAAGTAGGCAGAGAGGCAGGCAGAGAGGGGTGGGAAGTAGGCTCCCCACCAAGCAGAGAGCCTGATGCGGGGTTCAATCCCTGGGCCCTGGGAGCTCGACCTGAGCTGAAGGCAGAGGCTTTAACCCACTGAGCCACCCAGGTGCCCTGATCTTTTCTTTTTTCAATCTGGTCCCCTTTGCCCATGGCAGACAGGTGGATCTTTTTTTAAAATACACTCCTTACCACGTCCCTTTCCTATCTAAAATCCCTCCAATGGGCCCCATTGCTCTTGGTATAATACCTAGCATCTTATTCTGCGGAGCCAGTGTGTGCCCACCTCTCCAGGCTCACCTCTCTATCCTCTTCTGTTCCAACTTGTATGCATGTGCATATGCAGGCACACACCCACATCCCCCCCCACACACATGCATATATTCTGTGGTCCAACCAAATCAAATCACACTCATGTCCCCTATCCTGCCCACCCTCTGTTGTCTTTGAGCCTTGGTGAAGCTATTGCCTCTGTCTAGAATACTCTTTCCCTCCTTCATAGAGCTGATTGCTCTCAGCCCTTGGCTCCCAGCTTGATGTCTCCTCCTCTGGGAAGCCTCTGCAGGCATCGAAGACTTGAGTTAGATACCTCTCATCCCCTTGCCTAGCACTCTTGCCTCTGACATCATAATTTGCCGGACATTGTCTTGTAATCATCTGTTTTTTGTCTCCCTGCCCCACTAGACTGTGGACACCTTGATACCAGGGTCTATGACCTATGTACCCGGGCTATCTACTGGGTGAATCTATTAGATAATCCATGGGCAAGAGATAGGTGAGCATGATGTAGAGGCAGCAATGTGGGAGTAGTTGAAATCAGACTGGAGAGAATGTACTATCCCATCGCCCTCATAGCCCCAACTTCCATTAGGGAAGTCGAGGCTCACCTGGGTGGCTTGTCCTGTCCAGAGTCATGTGTTTGATAAGTGGAAGGGCTGGATTTGATTCCATCTTCAGACTCTGTGCCTGGGCTTTCTCTGCTGCACTTCAGCTGCAGTGAGAGAAAGGAGCCAGCCCAAGAGGTCGGGGGGAGACGGGAGGTGGGGGTGGTGGCTGGTGAGCCGTCAGGGAGGGAAGGCTGTGTAGGAGAGGGTGGTCCTGGGATCTAGGACACAGGTGGAGGGCTGAGCCCAGCAGACATGACCCCGGATCTTCTGGGCCAGTGAGGAAGGAAGAACATATGGCCAAGTTTCTAGAACAGACACTTGTCAGGCTGCCCTAGGAGCCAGCCCTCCTCTGGGGAGGAGCAGACCTGTGGAAGGCAGTTCAGCATCTCCCTCAGCACCCAGCCCACCCGAGTGGCCTCTTCCTGTTGCACCAGGAGAATGATTTCTCAAGACTGTGCTCTGGTAGGAGGGAGACCAGAGCCAAGGACAGCTGGGTGGAAATATGGGCCCAAGGCAAAGAGGCGGGAGCTGGCCCAGGGACTAGAGCTCCAGTGGAGAGGGCGCAGGTCAGGCTCAGAGGCTCCAGGACCACGGGCATCTAGAGGAGCCCTGTGGACCGGCTCACATGTGGCAGGGCGAGGGGACATCAGTAAAATGGGGACAATGGTAGCTATGCTTCCCAGGATGGTGAGGATTAAGTAAAATGAAATACGGAAAGGGCCGAGAGTACTGCTTGGCAGGGAAGACGGAGAGGAGGGGTGTGGAATTCACTGACCAGTCACCCTCCTCCAGTCCTGGAGTTTCTTCACCAGACATTTGCATCAGAGACACACAACTCCATTTGGGAAGGATGCCAAGAGATGGCACAGTCCTGTCCTCCACCTACATACAAGGGGAAACCGAGGCTTGCAGGGTAGAAGGGACTTGTCCGGGGCCAGACACAAGGCATCGGGGCGAGCTTCCCAGACTCAGATCCAACACTTCTCCTTCTGTCCCCTCAGTTCAGGCAGAGCTCAGGATGGGGCTCTGTCAGGAGGTTCGGGGATGGCGTGTCTCCCTGCAGGTGTCCCCTCCCCCACCAATATCAGTGGGGCTCCCACCAGCTCTGAGAAACTCGACTTATGAGCTCTCCCTGCTTTGAATGCTGTCTTCCTGTTTTTCCAAGGCCCACAGTTGAAAAAGAATTGAAAGCCGCTTCCAGCTCTGGTTTCCCCTCCAGAGCTTTCCTTCCCTGGGCCACCCTGAGAGGTCGGGAGCTGGTCAGCAGCATGTATGTACCTGCTACTCTCACCAAGGTCTCTTCAGCCTTGGGCAAGTGTGAGCATTTCCCTTCCCCTCAAACAGAGCTCCCTCCTTCCTCCCTCCTGCCTTTTTCTAAAACAGCACCCCAACCACCCACACCTTGCCATTGGACTTGCCCATCTGGCGTGTGCAGAAGCTTATTCTGAGAGACCTTGGGTGTGCATCCTTGTTGTCAGGTGGGATTTCTCTGCTGAAAAATAGTTGCCGGAGTACACGGGTACAAAATGCCAGGCCTGCTAAGAGCTCTTTTGTAAGGTAAATGTTGACCAGTGAGCCCAGTGATTATAGGCATGCCAACAGAGGGAAATGAAGATCTGGCATTTTTCTTGTAGCTATCTCCCCATGTTTGGAAGCTGTTGGATCAGCCCTTGGGAAGGTTTGCTGCCGTGACGAATCTCTCCTATGGACAGACGGGCTGCCCATTCACAAAGTAGCCTCACACACATTTCTTTGAACCGTGCAACTGGTCTGGATGGGATTATTTTCTCTGCTTTCCTGATTAGCAAACTGAGGTTTACAGTGGTCAGAGTCACTTCTAAAGATTAAGAGATGCAAGGCTTCCCCCAGGGGCTTCTGATTCCACACCCGGCTCTCCCTTACCAGCTATTCTTCTGAAGGAAATCCAGAGTTTTTAACTTATGACACAATTCTGCCTTGAATTTATAGTTCAGAGGCAAATAAGTGAATTAGAAGACGGCCACAAAAAGGACAAATGACGGTGAAGTTAGGTGACCATTGAATCAATGAGAAGTGGGCTATCCCAGTCTGGTCTCCTGCTCTGCTTTTAAACTAGTTGGACCACACTTCCTCCCCAGAGCTCCCTTCCCACACCTTGGGGTAGAGTGTGTTCTCCTCATCTAAGATGACCTTTCCATGCCCTGTGCATCTCCACTGCAATTCTCACACTACATTGTCATTTGCTTGTTCCTAAAGCTCTCTTGTCCTGTGCACAGTGGGTTCCTCAGGTAAGGAAGGACCCATGGGGCACCATAGCCATGTTCAGTGAGATGCCGTTGCTGCCAAGCTGGGGTGGGTCAGCTCAGCTGCACAGCATGGGGCTCCGTCTGGGGCTGGGTTGGAAGCAATGGTGTCTGGAGGTCCAGAGAGAGGTCTGCAGCAGCTGGAGCAGTGATCAAGGACTGAGGAGTGGCCACTATGGAGGTTCTAGGGAAGTGGAACTCTGGCAGCCATAGGCCTGGGGCTTGGGGTTGGGATTCAAGTCTTTGGGTCAGGGACTCCAGTGATCCTGAGGAAACAGGCTGCAAGGCGCAGACTGGTATCAGGAGGGAGTCCAAAGCAATTCCCTTCAGGCCCAGCTGCCAGGCCTACCCGAGTTGAGACCTCTGAGGGAAGACCCCAAGGGAAGGCAGTGCTGCCGATCTGGGGCCGCCGTAGCTGCAGGGAGAAGAAAGGACTGGGACTGGGGAGCCAGGCAAGGCATTACAGGAATCCCCATCTCTCTTAGCACCAAAAGGCAGAAGAGAAGAGTTCTGACAGTTTAAGATACAAACAGTGAAAACCAGTGTTTGGTTTAGAAATTGCCATAACCTGGATTCTTAGGTCAGGGGCTGCCCTACTTTCACATGGAGCTTTTTGTGTTCCTACAGTAGAGGAGATGTGTCTTCCCCTCCTGTAGAATGACCAGTTTCCTTCCTGGGTCCATCCCTGTGATCCCCATGGACAGGCTGACGTCCAGAAGGCATATTGAGTAACGGAGCTCACATCTTGCCAAACAATTTGATTTCGATTTTCTGGGTGAAGAGTTATCACCCAGTTACTCTGAAGAAATGGACTGTTCTTATCGCATCTGGAAGGGAACTCCTCAGTCCCTGCATCCCATCCCCCACAGTGAGGACCACAGCTCTTTTGCTTATCGGGGAAGCAGTGGGGCAGAAAGGCCAGGGCGTCGTATCATTGAAGAGATGAAAGAAGGGAACTTGTAGTATTTACTGAGAACCTGCTGTGTACAGACGTGGTCTTGGGCCTTTTCCATATATCATTATATGTCTATCCACTTGTATACAACAGCCCAGGGACATAAAGCTTTACAGTCCCCACCCCCTGGATGAGGAAATGGAGGCCCAGGCTCCATACAGTGAGAGTAACAGACCTTTCTGGGATCTTCACATTTCGCCTCTCTGGAGATGCCCAGAAAAGGGTGGCGTGGCCTTTTCAGAGCTAGGATGGCCGCTGGAGCTGGTCTGGCCACCAGGTGCTTTCCAATCTCTCAAAGCCTCTCTCACACCAGTCTTGTGGTTGATATCAGCTGGAACAACTGGCGGGCTGGCCCAGGCACCCAGAGGTGAAGGCCCCATCCCGGTCCAGCACCCCTCCTTGGTTAGGGGAGAGTGAGGCTGGGCTGCAGCTTCTCTGCCAGGGGACCATGAACCCGGCAGAGAGGACGTGCTGGCCACGCAGGTTTGCCTGTGAAGGGAGCCAGCGCTGTGGGGTGTAGGGAATCTGATGAAAATAATCAGCTGCAGAGTCCTAAAAAACAAACAGTCCGTGATCCAGAGGTTTGAACAACAGCCCCCTCAGCCAGATGGCTGCAGGAGGCATGCCAGGGAGAGAAAATGATCTCCCGCCCTGAATTTCCTCTTTGTTCTGGATGTCATTGGCCTCCACCCCTCTCGTGCGCCAGCCACCCAGACAGAGTCTTGTGTTTGGGGAGCTTAAGGCAGCTTTCCCCAGATTAGGATTTGGGGACAGGGAATCCAGGAAAGAAGCAGCTTTCTTGTCCCAGCATGAGTCACCCGAGGCTGCAGGAAGTGCACAGCTGTCTACATCTGGGCCTGGAATGCTGCTGCTTCCTCAGAGGACACTCCCAAGAAGCCTGGGACACTTGTGGGTGCTGAGTAGGAGGTCATAAGCAGGGCTGCCTTGTGTGGGGCTGGCTCTCTGGACATCTTGGTCCCCTCTGTTAGACTTTCAGATCTGAACTGTTGGGAAGCTGAACATTAGCCTGTTGCCATGGTTGGTGTATCCCGCCAAACTCAGCCTCCTTATGGCTCCAAGAAGAGCATCTGTGTCAGAGCGAGGCCAACATGGGTTTGAAGGCTTCCTCCACCATTGTGTGATCTCCAGCAACTTATTTGACCTCTTCGAGCCTCAGTTTCTGCTTCATTGAGCTTTAGTGATACTAGTAAGTAAAAAAATGATATTTTACTACATATAACCCACTATTTGGCACCTAGCAGGCATTCAGGAAACATGGTCCCCTCCCAGCCCTCTGGCCCAGAGCCTTTTGGTACTAATTTCTTCTATTACTCTTGCCTAAATGCTTTCACTGATCCATGATACAGTATTTCATTCCTGCCTTCTGGCAAAGCTTCTAGGAGCAATCCTCTCCCATTTTCTCTGAATGGATTCCCATCTCTCTCCTCCATCGTTGTATTATCTAATCTGTTTGCCAATATATATTTTGACTTGCCGAGCTGCCTCAGATGCTGTCTGGAAGGAGCATGGGCAGTGCGTAACTGCAGTGACATTTACCAGACTCACCAAACTTACAAACTGACTTAGAACTTTCTTCCCCCATAAGACGGAAAGCCACTTAAAAAAAAAAATCTTTACAACAACAAACAAATCTATTTATGTGTACTAGGATTATGAAACACGTTAGTCAGGTTAAGCTGGGGTTTGCTGCAGGAACACCCAGCTCCCAAATTGAAAATGGCTTAAAACAGCTAGCGGTCATTTCTCACGCATGCTTCACATCCACTGTGGGTTGGTGAGGTCTCTACTCCACACTGGCCTCTCTTGGATACTCAGGTTCACCATCTGGAATGTTGTTGGTCGCTGCAGCTGGGGGAGGAGACGATGAAGAGTTGTTACCACACACTAATGCTTCTGCCTCCTAATAACATATTTCATTCGTCCAAGCAGGTCACCTGGTCCCCTGAGCTCAAGGAATCAGGGACGTCCAATTCCATTGTGTTCACAGGTGGAAAAAAAAAATCAGAAATATTGCTGGACCATGCTAATGTCAACCATATAGAAACAATGTTTTCAAAAGAATAGAGAGGAGGCAAGCAGAAATTCTGAAATTATCCACCCCCACCATTCACTAGAGATTTTCTAGTCATTTTAAAAGCAGAATGTGCCCAAACATTTGCATATAGAAGCTCCTTTCATCCCCACCTTCATTTTATTTCAGGGGTTCTCACTTCCAGTGTGCATAAGAATTACGACCTGACATTGGGCAACATTGTATATGCAATCCTAGATGGTTTCAAAGTGTTTTGAATATATGCAGTTTTTTCCCCATATGTGCTAAATTTAGAAACTAACGTACTTAGGATGTGACTGTACAGTAATTAATTCATACTATTGCCTGACTTCATTATTTTGTAAAACCACTTTATTGAGGTGTGACTGACATTCAAAAAGCTGTTCGGGTGTAATGTATACAATCTGATGAGTTTAGAGACAGGTATACATCCATGAAAATATCACCACTTTCTATGCTGTAAACATATCCTTCACCCCCAAAAGTTTCCCCCCACCCTCTTTAATTGCCTGAATTTAATTGTTCCAACATTTTATCCCCTTTCCTCTCCCATGCTTCCCTTCAACCTGAGGACCCACTCTATCCCTGAATCTGAATACACTTGCATTTGCTTGATTTTTGTGCCTTGACCGTAAGAGTTGACAAATACTAATTTTTTTTTTTTTAAGATTTATTTATTTATTTATTTGACAGAGAGAAATCACAAGAGAGGCAGGCAGAGAGAGAGGAAGGGAAGCAGGCTCTCCACTGAGCAGAGAGCCCGATGCGGAACTCGATCCCAGGACCCTGAGATCATGACCTGAGCTGAAGGCAGCGGCTTAACCCACTGAGCCACCCAGGCGCCCCGACAAATACTAATTTTTATCTCAAACTCTAAAAAAGTCACCACCCATAGCTCATTTCCTGCTTGGCCAAACCTGTTGGAGCAGGAGAGGTAAGGATGAGCCTTGAATGCCAGGCCAGGGAGCGTGGACTTTCTTTTGAGGGCAATGGGGAGCCATGGAAGTCTGTAAGCTAAGGAGAAGGCAGATTTGGATGTATGCTAGAAATGCCCTCTGGCTGTTTGCAGAGACCTGGAGAGTGCCTTGCAAGAGGGAGGATGAGGGGCTGGTGGTCACCTGGATGAGAGAGGTGACAATCCAGGCTTGGGCTGCAGCAGTGGAGATGAAGGAAAAGAGGCAAACTGTGGGACTTGTTTCACATTCCCGCAGGGGTGAGGGAAGGAGGAGTTAAAGGTGATGCGCAGGGGGCGCCTGGGTGGCTCAGTGGATTAAGCCACTGCCTTCGGCTCAGGTCATGATCTCAGGGTCCTGGGATCGAGCCCTGCATCGGGCTCTCTGCTCTGCGGGGGGCCTGCTTCCTCCTCTCTCTCTGCCTGCCTCTCTGCCTACTTGTGATCTCTCTCTGTCAAATAAATAAATTAAATCTTTAAAGGTGATGCGCAGGTTTCTAGCTGGGGCACCAGAGGGACTGCAGGCTCCTTGAAGGTTTATCTTGGTTCCTTCCTTATTTTCACTGTCAGGCACCATGTCTGGCACGTCATGAGGCTCTGTGGAAGTTTCTGGCATGAATATGTGCCTGTGTGAATGAGAGAAATGGGGAATGCTGCAGGATTCGGGGGAGGAGAGGTCTGGGAGAGAAGGTGACCTCAGTTATTAGGGGAGACCTTGCGCTTGAGGTGGCAGTGGGCCTTCCCGGGGAGATGGCCAGGAGGTAGTTGGCCATAGGGCCAGTGCAGGAGAGAGGTCCAGGCTGGAGAAACAAGTTCCGGGGTTGTGAGTAGGCAGGAGCCAGATCATTGGAGCCAGATCACTAGAGGACATGGCGAGGAATAAGAAGGCAGTGGATGTGGAAGGAAGCTTGGGGGCCAGAGACATTTGAAGAGCTGGAAGGAGTCTGAGAGGGCCAAAGTTCCCCCTCACAGGGCTGCTAGGGGTTAAGTGAGACTGGGTTGGGGAGATCCACAAGAGCCAGGCAAGGGGTGATAAGCTGAATCGTTAACAGGCACTGGACAATCAGATCAGGCTGGGCCACTGAGGGAAGCCAGGACTTCCAGGCTCCCAGTTGTGCTAGAGTGAACTCCTGAGTAGCTGGGTCACAGGGAAGGCAGAGGCAGGATGGGAAGAGGGCCTTGGGCAGCTGGGGCAGGGAGTGGGGCACCCGGGGGCTCGGGGCAGCTGCTCTGTACTGGCTAGAACAGAAACACGTAAATACTTTAATAAGTGGGACAGTTACATAGGGACATCCTGGCTGCCTGTCAGCCCTGGGGACGGGCTGTATCGATTTCATTCATTCCTGGCTCTGGCCTCACATTAGAATAGCACCCAGCAGTGAGGAAACGACAGTTTCCATCAGGCTAGCACCATACCTGGCCTCTGATAGGTGCTCAATACATGTAATTTTTTTCATCTTCTTTTCAGGGAGTAAAGACGCCTCCGTAGTTCCAGGGAATTTCCTTCCCTGAGCACAGTTTTTCTGTTTTAGGAAAGCGAATTTCCTTTCACTTGCAAAGACCTGTCTTTTCTGCTATTGAAGTCCTGGGAATTTCAAAGGTCCTGGTTGGCAAGCTTGCTGCAGATCATGGGACAGTAGGAGCCCCAGTGAACAATGGTCCAATCTGGAGGGATGGCTCCAGTCAGGGTCACCCCCCTCATGGCCTACCCTCCCTTCCAACACAGCCTCGTCATCTGTCGGGAACCAGGGGCTTCTCCGGGCCTGACACACAGTCTGTGCTGTGTAAGTGTTCGTTGTGATTATTTTTGTTATTACTGTCCCTCCGCCTGGTGTTTCCTCAAATTGAATTATTTCTGTGACTCTAAAGCTTAGTTTATTTTTTTTTCTCTGAGCCTCCAACTAATACCTTAAGGCTTTGGGCCCCACAGGCTGGGTCCTCTTGCAAAGACTAATTCCAACACAATCTCTTTCCAGTGATTTTTAAACACTCACACTGAAAAGGAAGGTAGGCTTCCTTCACGAGCTCACTTAGTTTAGATAAATATGTGGCCTGTGGCTATATGAACAGTCCTAAAAAGTACCTTTATCTAGGTGTAGGATCTCAAAAGGAGTTTTCATGGCTCAGTGCCTATTCCTTTAGTCATTGATTTGTCCACCTCGTAGCTGCCCGTAAAACATCAGTGAGGGCAAGCTCCGGGCCTCTTTTGTTTGCTGGTATAAACCCACAGGTGGAACAGTTCCTGCCACATCCTTGGTGTTCAGTGAGTGCTTGTTGGATGAGTGAGCGGATGAGTATCTTCTCTGTGCTGGATTCCTGGCATTGGAAAGCCAAGGTAGGACACAATCCCTGCTGTCCATGGGCTCGTGGTCTTGGGCAGGAACTCACCATCCCCACAGCATCTACTGGAAATTCAGAGCAGGTCAGCATGGCTGCCCATGAGGCCCGCAAGAGCCTTACAGTGGTCTGGGAGCCTGGAAGGAAAGGCACCCCTGTGGGGAAGACCAGGGCAGGCGTCTGAGCTGAGTTTCATTTCAGCATGAGGTATGGGTGACAGGGAAGTAGAATGAGCCAAGGTCCAGAGTGGGAAATCTTGGTTTCATAGAGGAAGTTCCAGAAAGGCCACTGGGTTATGTGGGTCCCTGGGCAGAAGCTCCATGAGGGCAGGGGTTGTGTCTGTCTGGTCTGTCTTCTGTGACCCAGTGTCTGGCACATATGAGGCTCTAAGGAAATCGTAGCACAGGAGAGTGAATGAATGACACGAGATGGAAAGGAAAAATGGGACTTGGAAATTGGTTTTGGAGGTTTGCTTAGCAACTTCAGTGATTGTCTCCTTCCACTCTGGAACGTAGATGCTCATGTCTGGGAAGAACCTTAGGTCCCCCCGCCATTACCTCCATAACATCCCCCCACCCCACCCCAAGTGATCATGTAGCTTGGGCTAGGATGCCCCTCAGTGATGGAGAGCTCCCTCCCTCCCACACAGCTGGTCCTTGATTTTGGTATAGATCTGATGGCTAGAATTGCCCCTCCTGATGTTGACCACAGAGGAGGGGCAGGGATGTAGCCCTGAACTTGGCTTGGCTCTTGGCCCTTCCACTGACTCCTGTGGTCCTTGGGCAGGGCTGGCATAGCCAGTGATCACACAAGTGTGGGCTCTGCTGTCAGACAGAACAGAAGTTACTTGGCATCTCTGTGCCTTACTTTCTTTATTTGTAATTGGATTTAGTAATAATAGTACCGCCCTCGTAGGATTCTTGTGGGGATCAAAAACATCCTCATGCATTAGATAATACGTGCAAGGTTCTTAGTACCTACCAGCAAATGAGTAAGTGTTCGATGAAAGTGAGCTCTGATTTTAGTGTTTTGGCCTCCTTTCCAGGTCTCGGTTTCTCCCTCCATACAAAGGGAGTAAGAGGCCCTGGCTTGGCTCTCCTGGGGGTGGTGGGAGCACCCGGAGAGATAAGAATGTGAAGGCATCACAGACGGGAGGGTTGTGCAGCATTCTCATCAGCTGTGGCCTTTGTCCTGGACAATTTCACTGGCAAGCCTGACCCCCCCCCAAACACCCCCACCCTGCCCAGCTCCCGCGTTTTCTCTCTACCTTCGGTGGCTAGTTCCTGTTCCTTGCCATCCTGTATCTTGATCTCTAAGATACATACTTAGAACAAGCCTGCAGGGAGAGGAAAAGGGACACGAAGAGAAGGAAACAGGCGAAGTTTTCTCTTTCAGCAGTTCCTTGGGGGACTCGAGTCTCAGGCTTTCTGATCCTTTTGCAAAGGGGGCTCAGCCAGTCTTTGAAATAACCACTTCCTCTCTCCTGGCCTTTTCAGATCAGAGAGGTGGGAGGGGGTGTGGAGATTCAGTTCCTGGATGAGCTGGACAGGAGGCTGCAAGCTTCCCTCTGATGTGTGACACTTCTCCAGGGGCCCTGGACCTGGAGACCGTTCTCTGGGGTGTGGCAGCTCCTCTTGGGGTCCGCCCTGGACTCACCGCTGCCCAGCTGCTTTTAAGAGGTTTGGCTGACTTTCAGCGCAACTGAGTTGCTGTCAGAGCTTGAAGAAGCGTTCATACTCTTTCGGTCAGTAGTTCCCAGACTAGAGGCCCTGTATGCTCGGGGCCTCAAACCACTTCCAGCTTTTCCATGAGCCCAAAAGATGCAGTAGACCACCCCTGTGTGTGTGTGTATGTGTGTGTGTGTGTGTGTGTGTGTGTGTGTGTGTGCTCACAGGCTCCCAACAATAGTAGGTGTCTCTGTGTTTTCCTGGCATCAGCTCAGGTGGTCCTCTCTATGCTGGTACTGCCGGATGCCATAACAGCTTCTCACTGAGCTGATTTTCTGCCAGGAGCTGGGCAGAGCCCTTGATGCATATCATCGCACTGATCCCCAACTCAGTAAGGTGGGAATGGTTTATGATCTCTGTTTGCAGATGGAGAAACTGAGGGTCCCAGTTTCCTGCAGCCACACACACACATAATCAGCCAGGATTCCAATTCAGGCAGACCGATTCCCTAGCTCCAACCCTTAGCCGCTCGGAGACAATCTCCTGGAGCTCCATTATGTGCTTGTCAGAATTGCAAAGGGGCAAACACATTCGTCCTTACTCAGGGAAGGCTATTGGTCGAGAAAACTTTCACGTACTAGATGCAGGAGGCATAGTCAGAGGGAGGCGGGAAGGTTGAGAGCCAGATGGTGTGTTGTAGCACTGAGGCTGAAGAAGTGAGGGTCTTGCCCAGGGTTTTCTTGTGAACTGGCAGCTGGGACAAGAGCTTGTTTCACTTCTGGGGATCCCAAAGCACCTTGAGCCAGGCAGCAAGCGGGGCAGCGGAGGGGTTCCCCGAGCTGATGGTTCCTGCCTGTGGGCACATATGCCCGCGGCTCTGCCTGGCAGGATCTCTGAGCTCCCTCTGACCCGCAGGCCACTCCCCAGCAAGGGTCAGACCACACACCCTGAGAATTCTCTCCCAGTCCCCACCTACCTCCCACCAGCTGCACAGGGCTTTGGCTTTGCCAGACCACAGGGCCGTGGAGGGCTGGGCGGGTCGGGTGGCCGTATCTGTCTTCAGCAGACTTCCTTTATCACCTCTGCAGCTCCTGATTCCATGCTTGTCCATGCACCGTGTAGTTTGCAAAGTCCTTCCACATCTACCATTTCACCTGACACCTAAGGCTGTTCTGGGAGCTGGGCAGGGGGGGATAATACCCCATTTTGCAGAAGAGGAGAAGGAAGTTCTAAGAAGCAAGGTGCCTTGTTCAAGGTCACGTGCTCAGCTAGGAGCTAGTAGAGCCGAAAGGTGGGGTGGAAAAGGCCTGTTCCACCACATGGGACAGCATCTCCCCTTTCAGGAGTGAAGACTCCTGGGGAGCAGTGAGTAAGGTGCTAGGCTGGGTCCTGCAAAGAACTTTATTTTTTAAAATATTTTATTATTTTATTTGACACACAGAGTGCACAAGCAGGGGGAACAGCAGAGGGAGAGGGAGAAGCAGGCTCCTCACCGAACAGGGAGCCCGATGTGGGACTCAATCCCAGGACCCTGGGATCATGACCTGAGCCAAAGGCAGATGCCCAACCAACTGAGCCACCCAGGCACCCCTGCAAAGAACTTTATATATGACAAACTACATCACCTTAACCACATCTTTCTTCCTGTAAGGCATAAATAGAGGCAGCTAATTAAAACAGTTAAACCTGTGTCGCCTGCGATTTCCTGAGAAATCGCCTGCTCTCTGAGAACTCGTGATGTGACAAAGGACTCAGATGTTCCAGCTGGAAGGGGCTTACCTCTCAGATCCATGACTTTGTTACTGTGACCCTGGAAAGACAGTTCAGCATCTGGGCCTCCATCCCTACACACAATGAAGGTGATGACAGTACCTACCTTGCTGCTTAGAAACATGAGTGAGGCCATCATACGAATTTCTCTGAGAGATCTTAAGAAGTGTTATGCGATGATTACATGTGACAATGAATTTCCAGAAACAGCGAAGGCAAGAGAAATTCAATTTATAAGCTAGTGATGATTAAGTGTTTCCTGAGTAGTTTACACAGATTGTTCCATTAACGTGAACAAGAGCCTCCAGGAACCTGGTATGATATCATCCTCACTGCACAGATGTAGGTACTGGGCCCCAGAGATTTTAAGTAACGGGTTGCAAATGGCAGAAGCAGCATTTCAATTTGGTAATTTAATGCCCAGCGGATAAGCGGATAAGCACTTTAACTCCCACTTTAACTCTCAGGTGAATGGGATGTCCCATTCACCTGAGGGGCTGGATAAAACTTGGAGCGCTGAGAGCCAAGCTGTGGGAAGAGCCGAGATGCCCTTCAGCAGATGAATGGATAACGATGTGGTTCATATATACACTGGAATACTACTCAGCCATCAGAAAGGATGAATACCCACCATTTGCACTGGGATGGATGGAACTGGAGGGCGAGTATGTTAAGTGAAATAAGTCAATCCAAGAAAGGCAATTATCACATGGTTTCACTCCTATGTGGAATATAAGAAATAGCACAGAGGATCGTAGGGGAAGGGAGGGAAAACTGAATGGGAAGAAACCAGAGAGGGAGACAAACCATGACGGACTCTTGACTCCGGGAAAAAAACTGAAGCTTGCTGGAGGGGAGGTGGGTCAGGGGGTGGGGTAGTGGGATGATGGATGTATTAAGGAGGGCACCTGTTGTGATGAGCACTGGGTGTTACATGCAATTAATGAAATCATTGAAAACTGTATCAAACATTAATGATGTACTATCTGTTGGCCAATTGAATTAAAATTAAAAAAAAAAAAAAGAACAGGGTCACATAAAACAAAACAAAACAAACAAACAAACACACTTCACCCCAGAATTTCTGACTCAATAGATTTGGGAAGGGGTCTGAGAATTTGATTTCTAAGAAGGTGATTCTTCGATTTGTTTCTCAGGTGAAACAGATGCTGCTGATGGATGGCTGGGGGTTGGGGGGGGCACACTGTGAGAACTCTGTGCTACACAGAACTCTCCTGGTACTCCTGCTCCACTGATGGCCAGATATGGGCTTTCTGAGGCCTGTTTGTACAGCTTGGCTGGACATCATGTGCACCAAATTCTCGATTTATGTCACGTAGACACACATTATGCTAATGGACAAAGTGGCTGAGAAGGCCTTTACTCCTTCAGAAACTAAGTGAGAGCAGTTGCCCCATGCCTGCTGGTCCTGCAGGTGCCCGAGTCCTGGTAGCTGTGGTTGCCCAGGCCCTTCCCTGGGCCAGCCAGGGGAGGGAGGGCCATTTGTCTAGGGAAGGCACCGAGGACAGATTCACAGGCTGCCCGCCCCCCACTCTCAGCAGTCTTTCTCTTTAAGCCGCTCATGCTCCCAGATTTCCAAAATAATCTGTGAATGAGGAGATCAGTCACAGCCTGCAAAAAGAGAAAGCACAGACTAAGAAGACTTTAACTGAATTAAACTTAATTAAATTTTATGTTTTTGAAAAGACGTAAGCAAACGACTTCTGGAAGAATAGAAGCATTTCAGAAAACGGGGGTTGAGCCACAAGCAAGGGTAGCAGGAAGTAGAGAGTGAAAACCAAGGGCATATGGACGTCTTATTGTTCTGGAATGCTATCTGTTGGAAAGACTATGCTTTCTCCACTGAACTACTTTGATATCTTTGTCAAAGATCAGTTGTCCAAATGCAGAAAAGCTGAAATAATCTTGAAAAAGAGTAACATCACAGTTTCAAAACTTACTACAAATCTACAGCAATCAAGATGGTGTAGTACTATCCTAAAGGTAGACATCCATGCAGTGGAACAGAATTGAGAGTCCATAAAGAAACCTCACTTTTATGATCAGTTGATTTTCTGCAGTGGTGCCAAGACCATTGAAATGGAGTTTGGGGGAATAGGGTCTTCAACGAATGGTAGTGGGACAAGTGGATATCCATACACAGAAGAATGAAGTTGGTTCTCTCCCTCATGCTATATGTAAAAACTAACTCAAGGGGCAGCTGGGTGGCTCAGTCAGTCAAAAATCTGACTCTTGGTTTCAGCTCAGGTCATGATCTCAGGGTGGTGACTGAGCTCCAGGCTCAAGAGGAGTCTCCTTGGATATTCTTGCCCTCTGCCCCTCCCCTACTTGCTTGTGTTCTCTCTCAAATAAATAAATCTTAAAAAAACAAAAAACAAAAAACCTAACTCAAGATGAATCAAAGACCTAAATGTAAAAGCTGAAACTAGAAGACTAAGAAGAAAACGGAGATGTAAGTCTTGGTGACTTTGGATGAGGTCATGGGCTCTCTCTCCACGATTTGGGTCTTCATTTCGTCAGCAGTATTCCATAGTTTTCAGGCCTTTCACATCTTCTGCTAGATTTGTACCCATGCATTTTGTACATTTTATGCTATTGTAAGTAATATTTTTTAATTTCAAAATCCATTTTTTTTGTCACTAGTATATAGAAATACAGTTGCTTTTGTGCAGTGATCTGGTATCCTGCAACCTTGCTGAGCACACTCCTTAGTTCCAGTAGCTTTGCAGAAGATTACATCAGATTCTCTACAGACAGTCATGGCATCAGTGCATAAATTTGGGCAATTTTACTTCTTTGTCCAATATGGATGCCTTTCATTTCTTTTTCTTGCTTTAAGGCACTAACTAGAACCTCTGGTACCTCTGAGAGCAGCATTGAGACATGCTCACCTTGTCCCTGATCCAAGGTGGGGAGGGGCCAGTTTTGAGCATTAAGGAAGATGTTACCAGTGGGTTCTTCTGTGGGTGCCCTTGAACAGATAAAGGAGACCTCCTATTCCCCTTCTATCCCTAATTTGCTGAGACTTTCAATCAGGAATGGATCTTGGATGTTGTCAGTGCCTATGGATAGAGAAAATCCAGCGATCATGGATGGGAGAGTCCAAACTCAAGAGTGGCCTCTGCCTTCTCCCAGGAAGGAGAGGGGAAGAAATAGCCCCGCCCAGTGGGAGGAGCCCATCGTAGGCCACTAGGCTTGCTCCTCTTCTGCTGCTGGTCTGCACCTCCCTACTCAGCTGATGTTCCTAGAGTTTGGACCTGTGAACTCCAAAGCCAGTGCTCTTTCCTCTACACCAAACTGTTCAAAGACTTGACTCTGGAACTCTGCCTGACCAAGATCCCAAAAATGGATGACACCTCAGATTCCTCAGTAATATGATACTAGCGGCCACTTACTGAGCACTTTTGGAATATCAAGAACCAGGGCTGGTACTAGGGTGAGTTGAGTGAATCTCCCATGGGGGCAGAATTTACAGAGGTACCCCCAGCACGGCAGGTGCCTCACCTATCTAACCCTGCAAAGAGCAGTGTTCTATTGTCTGCTTGCATCCACTCCCTAAATCCTCAAATAACCCTACAGTGGGACGTGCCAGTGTTCTGAGTTTACAGATGAGGAACTAGGATGAGGGAGGTGGAGTGACTTACCCAAGAAGTAAGCTGGAGAGCTGGCATTTGAAGCCCAGTCTGTTCGTGTTCTGTGTGCTTAATCAGTGGTTCCTGGCTCTAGTGGGTCAGAATCTCCTGGAAGGTTGGTTAACACACTGATGTCTGGGCCCCACCCCAAGATTACTGATTTAGTAGGTCTGCTGTGTGCATAGGAGAGTTTGCATTTCTAATGAGCTCCCCGGGGGGCACGGATGCTGTTGGTCCAGGGACAGCACTCGGAGAACCATTGCACTATTTGTCAAGCCTCTTCCTTTGCAACCCTTGCTCATCAGATCCTCCGGGCGTGAAGATTCAGAGAGTAAAAAAGAGAAGTCTGAGCAAACACCACTGGGTTTGTGAAAGAAAAGAAAGCATCAGTTTCCCAGGACTGGATCACGAGTTTCCACGTCATCCAGGGGTGTGTTGGAGCGCCAACCCCATTCCAGAAGGCCTCGCACAGAATCAATGAGCAGTTATGAGTCGAATTGGAGGATGAACTGACTGGTTGCCATGGGACCTCTGTAAGGACTTATTCATCCTAAAAGAATGCCTGACATTTATTCTGAAAGGCGTCTTTCTATAGACCCTCAATCCTTGTAGTACAAAATGGTATTTTTTTTCTAAATATATTTCAAATGTTTTCTAACTTATTCTTAGACATCTATATCAAGGGGACATGGTACATTCAATTTTTCAAGTCTTTGAACATGGGCCATTGCAAAATAATAAGGGGAAGGGGGAAACAACACAGAGCTATTCACCATGTGATTAAAAAAAAAAAAAGCAAACTTAAATCTGTCTTGGCAAAATCTCTGAGCTCTGAACATGTGACAACATTCCAGGGTTGACCCTAGTGTCTGAGGAGTTAAATTTTTCTTTAAGCTCCCAAATCTTTGGACCCTAAGACCCTATCCAGTGGCATCTGGCCTTAAAGTGCAATAAGGAAAAAGCTGGTTTTAGTCATTTACTTGATTTTTATGAGGAGTATCACAAGCCCCGTGGCAGGAATTCACAGTCTTGGCCGCACGCTATAGTCACTTGGGGAAGCTTCTAGGAATCCCTTTGCCTCTGGCGGTGCCTCAGACCATGCACATCAGAGTGTCTGGGAGTGGGATCAGGCAGGAGTATTTTTGAAAACCCCCAGGTGAAGCCAGTGGCAGCCAGCCCTGGGAAAGCCCAGCTCTAGGGCAAGTGAATTCTTGGTGAATCCCCATGGCCTTCCTCTGATTTTATACATTCTGTACATATTGACAAGTTGTCTTCACTAAGTGTGGTACCACTAAGTGTGGTACCCATATGCACCATCACCATGCATACGCGCATGAACTCCATCGCTGTGCCTTGGTCCGCTTGCTCCCTGCAATTTCCCTCCTGGTCTCGTTCACGTAGAATGATGCTGCAGTAGACCAGGGATGGACAAAGATTCTTTGCTATCTCTCCCATTGAGAGGTGGGGTCTAATTCCCTGCCTTTGAACCTGGGCTGAACTTAATGATGTGTTGACAAACTACAGTTTGTGACAGAAGTGATGTTCTGGAACTTCTGAGCCAAGTTGCAAAAAGCCTTGCAGCTTTTGGCTAGGTATCTTTGAATGCTTGCTCCAGGAGATCCCACCCACACGTAAGAGCTCCAACCTTGCCCAAGAGACTGCCATACCAGAGAAGCTCAGTGTAGGAGCTGTGGCTGACACCTGCAGCTGAGCCCATTCTGCCAGCCACCCCAGGCATCAGGCACATGAGGGGACGCTTGGAGCCTCTGGATTCATTTTCCAGCCAAGTACCAGTGAGTGCCCTCAGAGGCCATGAAGAGCAAAAGCGTTTCCCAGCTGAGCCCTGCCTAAATTCTTGACCCATAAAATCATGAAATACTATAAATTGGTGCTTGTTTCAAGCTGCTAAATTTTAGGATCGTCTGTTGTGCAACAATGGATAACTGGAACAGGTGTCTTTATGTTTCCTTTTAAAAAAAAGTGTGTTAAGAACTATGTTCCTTTGATTTACATTTCCAGTTTGTATTTTCCTAGGGATTTGGATTTGGATTTGCAGTCTGTTTTCACCTTTGCACACGGACCTTATCTTGTCCCCAGGTAGGACCTTGACTCCAGGTTCACACTTCCATGGCACTCCCAGGACGCTGAATGTCCAACACCCCACCCACATGGCTATGACATGGGCTCCTACCCAGGAGATTTATACACAGATGAACTTGAATTCCTTTCAATTCTTCCATTATTCTAAGTGTCCTGGATGGTGGAGGGAGAAATTGAGATTTATTTTCTGAGTCCAACACTCACAGCCATGGCATATTGAGTCCTACAGAAGAAATAAAAATGTAGAGAGATATGAAGTATCATTTCCAGGCTCCTTGACTAGAAGCCCCTTGTAAGTGGATCCTAGCAACCTAAAAACACAGAAATAAGAGACGGTAAACCCTGAATGCTTTCTGCAGTAATATAATTTGGGCGGTTCAAGGTTTGAGCCTTGAACAAAACTGCCTTTTGCATGTATTATATATTTATTTTCTAAAACATGAAAGCATTCTAAAAACAATAATTTGGGCACTGAGATGGGTAGTTTCCCCATCTTAATTACCCCTGACATCTACTAATATTTCTTCCTACTTAAAGCATGAATAGGGGCGCCTGGGTGGCTCAGTGGATTAGGCCGCTGCCTTCGGCTCGGGTCGTGATCTCAGGGTCCTGGGATTGAGCCCCGCGTCGGGCTCTCTGCTCCGCAGGGAGCCTGCTTCCTCCTCTCTCTCTGCCTACTTCTCTGCCTACTTGTGATCTCTCTCTGTCAAATAAATAAAATAAAATCTTTAAAAAAAAAAAAAAGCATGAACAGTATCTACTGTCCCCACAGCCCATCACACTTTTTTTTTTTAGGGATTGAAATTTTTGAAAAGGAAGAGATTTAATAATATTACAGCTATCTGAAAACAAGAGAAAATCTATATGCCTACCACTTTGACACAGTGACAACTATATTTTTATGTTCCTTTCCTGTTTTTACAAGTCACATGTATGCAAATACTGTTCAAGACTTTCCACACCTAGTACTTTATCGTAAGTATTTTCTGTGGTCCTTCATAAACTCTATACCCATCATTTTTAATGGTTATAGAACATTTCTTCAAGGCTTATACCATAATTTACTTTACCATCCTCTCTTTCCTTTTTTGAATATTTGAGCTGCTTCCAGTTTTTCACTAAACAACTCTTTGATGAATATTTTTCTGCATATGGCTTTTTCCATATTTCAGGGTATTTTCTTAGGCTAGCTTCCCAGAAGGGGATTATTGAGTCGAAGTGTATGAACATTTTTATGGCTTCAAAGTATCTTTTGAAGAAGGTAGGTGTTCCATTTCATGAGGTTCACAAACATCAAAAAAAGGAAATTTGGCTTCAAGAAAATCCCTTGTAACACATGTATGTAAAACTTTGGGCAAAGGGCGGTTCTGATCATTTTTTAAGTCATTGAAAGCTTGCCCTTTTAAATGAAAACAATTTAAAAGTTGCTTCTTGTTTTGTTTGTGATGAGAATCTCTTATGAGATGTTTTACACTGCTGAGCTTTTCTACAAAGAGCCCACACAGCACTGTCCAACGTTTTGCTCGAAGGCTCATGCGATCAGCATACCCATCAGCTATTTTCTCTAGGCGGAATACCTGAGTTCTTCCAGGAATTTCTGCGGTGGAGAAGCTACTTGCTTCTTCACAAAACGGCCCCAGATGAGGGGCTCTTGTCCTCTGGGTTCAGGGCCTGGCCTCCCAGTTGCAGGCTACAGCTAGTGTGCTGCTACTTCCTTGGGCTGAAGACACCAATGCCGCCTCGGATTCTTCCTCCTGACCCGCAGACCACAGGCAGCTCTTGGAATCGGGGGTCCCATGGGCCCACCCCAAGCAAACAGCGAGGTACCCACATCAGCCATAGTCCCTCTTGGCACATGTTACTTGTGAAGCGCCATGTTGACGTGGTGAACAAGGCCTGTCAGGATTTCCTTGGATGCACGTGGTGATGAGAAGTTCCCGTTGCCCGTGGAAGTTCTGTGAGGCTCCCACAGCCTCTTCTGGGAAAGTGAGAATCTCTCAGCTGTCTTGCTGGAGAGGCGGAGGGGTTGGTGTCCGGGCTTTGGAGGAAGCCTGGCCACCTTGCTGAGGGGAGGGAGTGAAGTGAGAAGTGAGGCCAGGAGACCCAGGCTCGAATGTCCGCTCTGCTCTTTCTTGACCCCCTGAACTTGAGAGAGTGAGCTGCTTACCCTGCCGAATTTCAACCTTCTCTTTGAGGTCGGGGGAAGAAGAGGTGCCTTGCCACCTCCAAGGTTCCCGTGAGGCTTGTGTGAGAGAAGCCGCAAGGGAGCCATGAAGGCCCATACCTCGGTGGGTCGTCATAGTCTTGTTTACCTGTGAGAACACAGATCAGCTCGGGCCGGTGCCAGCCAACATTTTGTGTTGTCTACTTTTTGGTGGCGAAACCTGGAATCTCGCAGGTCCTTCAGAATGGGAGGCCTGGAAGGGTCGTGACCCCTCAGGGCCTGGAGCGGTGCAGGAAGCCGGGGGAGCGATGGGGCGTCCAGACCTGGGCAGCACCAGGGGCCTGCGAGGCGAGTGTGTGGTCTTTACGCAATGACTGTACATGCGAGAACACTGAGTCACTAAATCCAGGAAGTGGAGAAAACATAAACCAAGATAAGAAGGGACTGTCCACGGAGAGGCAGGGGGAGGCCACTTTTTCTGAAAATGGCGTCTTCTCAACCACTTTGAAGGAATATGTGGATACGATGACAGGTAAGAGTGTGTTAAGAATATTAGAGGACGCGGTGGGAGGGAAGTGTCTGATTATTCAGTTTGGGAGGGTTGTCAGTGGTCAGCGGGTGGTTAAGGGGTGGTTGGTGGCCCCGCCTACCAGTGTCACAGGCCCCACTCCTGGAGCCTGGCCCTGCCCTTGGCCTGATGATCGGCATCTATTCTTGCCCTTCTTCGGGCATGTTAGAACCTGGCCTGCTTGCAGAGCAGGGAAGTGAGGAATTGATTCGGAGAACCAGGCTGCCCATCTAATGTGGGCAACAGGCTCTGGTTCAGGAAGGTGACAAACAGTCCGTTAAGCTCCCTTGGCTTGAATCACAGTGCTCACACCACTCCACTGCCCCGGGGAGTGTAAAGGTTTTACTGGGAGGTAAAAACCTTTGAATGGCTAGGATCCCTCCGTTTCCCCACCACAGGGGGAGATGCAAAACACATGGGACACGAGCCTCAGAGCAGGGCCTGTGAAAACCTCAGAGCAGGGCCCTGTGAAAACCGCAGGCCTCGGTAATGGGCAATGGTTTGCATCTGGCTTTGGGAAACAGAGCAAGACTAGTTTGGCTCATCAGAAGTCCCTGGGGTTTTCACTTTAGCCCTGAGAGTTTGTAAGTTAAGTAGTGGGGTTGAGAGCAGATGACTAATGCTTACAAAGAGGTTCCCTCCGTGTTTCATATTTCCACTCACTGGTGCTGATGAAGAATTTGGAAATGGGGGCGTCTGGGTGATTCGGTGGGCTCAGGTCATGCTCCCAGGCCTGGGATTGAGCCCCATGTCGGGCTCCCTGCTCAGCGGGGAGCCTGCTTCTCCCGCTGGCTGCAGCTCCCCACTCTGTCAGAGCTAGATATGGCAAATACATCATTGTATGGGGTTATATTTCAACTGGGAAGTGTCCTAATGCACATAGTGCCAAGGTAAATTTCAGGAACCACGTGTTAGGAGAAATAGAGATATTGAAACTTCAGGCCAATGGCAATGAAACTTTAGTATACAGAAGGTGGGTCAGAGAAACTTCTTAAAATTCCAGTTCCCAGGGTCTGCCTACAGACATTCTGATTCGGAAAGTTTTAGGTAGAGGCTCAGAAGCTGCATTTCTAGCATTCTCCCACAAAATAATTCTGATGGTGTGGGCCGCAGGTTAAAAAACTCTGGTCTGGGGGCGCCTGGGTGGCTCAGTGGGTTAAAGCCTCTGCCTTCAGCTCAGGTCACGATCCCAGGGTCCTGGGATCGAGCCCCACATCGGGTTCTCTGCTCAGCAGGGAGCCTGCTTCCTCCTCTGGCTCTCTGCCTGCCTCTCTGCCTTCTGGTGATCTCTGCCTATCAAATAAATAAAATCTTTATAAAAAAACAAAAAAAAAACAACTCTGGTCTGGACCAAGGCTGACTAATGCAAAGTAGCAGGAGCGAAATGCTCCAGGGTGGCCCTTAGAAAAGTGGACGTCTCACGAGAGTGAAACATTCATTTCTTATTATCTTTCTGATTTGTAATGGTCTTGAGTCTGGGTATATGGGGGAACTTGGCAGGAGCCCCACAAAGAAGAGAGATCACTGGACAGGGGTTAGGGCACTTGGCTCTGGCTTAGCCCTGGATTAACTGTGGCCCTGGGCAAGCTCTTTCTCTGTCTGGGCAGGAGGAGAGACTGGCTTGACAGTCTCTCAGAACTCTTCTAGAACTGCTATTCTATTTTTTAAAGATTTTATTTATTTATTTGACAGAGTACAAGAACAGGGAGCAGCAAGGAGAAGGAGAAGCAGGCTCCCACTGAGCAGAGACTGACGTAAGGCTCGATCCCAGGACCTGGGACCATCACCTGAGCTGAAGGCAGATGCCGAACCAACTGAGCCACCTAGGTGCTCCTTCTAGATCTGATATTCTATGACAGTAAGTATGGGCTTTTATTTATATTGAAAAGACAAAGGCACTAAATAATAGCAAAACAGAAAATTGCTTAGTGACTGCCATGTGCCCACTCTATATTACTATAACATTTTTTTTTCTTTTTTAAAGATTTTATTTACTTATTAGAGAGAGAGAGAGAGAGCGAGCGTGAGCGCACAAGTGGTGGGGAGGGGCAGAGGGAGAGGAAGAAACAGACTCCCTGTTAAATGGGGAGCTCGATGCAGGACTCCATCCCAGGACCCTGAGATCATGACCTGAGTCAAAGGCAGATGCTTAACCAACTGAGCCACCCAGGTGCCCCGCTGTAACTATTTGCAATTCATGACACTTGAGGCACAGAAACATTAAGTGATTTTCCTAAGGCCACACACTTAGTAAGAGACAATCGATGAATTTAAAGCTATAGAGTCTGATTTTATTTTATTTTATTTATTTTTTTAAAATTTATTTATTTGACAGAGAGAGATCACAAGTAGTCAGAGAGGCAGGCAGAGAGAGAGGAGGAAGCAGGCTCCCCGCAAAGCAGAGAGCCCAATGTGGGGCTCGATCCCAGGACCCTGGGATCATGACCTGAGCCAAAGGCAGAGGGTAACCCACTGAGCCACCCAGGAGCCCCTAGAGTCTGATTTTAGATATCTCTGCGACTCACATGTCAGATGTTGGGTGGAGTCCTTCTGTCCCTTGAAAGTGACCTTTGCCTCTGCCATTCTGTGGCAGAGCTTCTTTTGGAAGAAGTCAGAGTCACCCTCAATATCTAAACAAGTTCTCAGAAAGCTGAAGTTCTTATGCTTACCTCTGATGCCGAACTCCTTTTCCTGCTAAGTTCCAGTGATGGCTTATCAGCACATCCCACGTGGGCAGCCTTTGTTCTATTCTGTTGACCAAGATATGGAATTCATCTCTCAGTCGATGTCCTTAAAATCCTGTTTTCACAAGGCATTTATGTATTTGGCAAACTTGATGGAAGGCTTCTGTTCTTGTGGCTTCAGGAAGGGTACAGTCAGGAGGAGTTTCCATTGCTGGAATGCAAACAGCTACAAGCTGTACCTTAGCTTCATAGTTTCTCCAAGGGTCTGCAGCCAAGCCGGCTACAAATATTTCACCGGCTGCATCATCTACAGACTTTCTGGCCTCTGTGTGGGTACTGGTTTAAAGCTCTTATTCTCGGTCTTAACCTGGGTTTCGGAACTCAAGTTCAAGGCAAAGACTTCTGCACTAATTCATTACAGAGTACAATCCCTGGAAGGAGGAAGTGGGAAAGAATCAAGGAACAACAAAGATACTAAAGAGGCATCAAGTGGAAACGATTTCTCCCTCTTGTGGGATATTCTTTTAAGAAGCTGATCTGTAGGGTGGTTCATCTGGAAGAGGGAGGGGAAAATATCTATTTACTGGTTTCTATCTCCCATTGTTCAAAAGTCAGCCACACAGTATTTCCTTTGCATTTCCAAGTTGCTTGGGCACTAAGTGAATCCTGTGGCGTCTCAGCCTTCTGCATTGAAGGAGAGGTCCCAAAGCAGGAGAAGGGTGGTACCCAGTCCAGGTGAAAGTCTGCCAGGCAGCAGGCATGGTTGGCTGGAATCCTTGCAGAGGTGATGGCCACAGTGAAGGCTGTGACTGGAGCACACGGCCACCTGGAGACAGGTGACATGGGAGGATTTGAAGTGGTATGCTAGGGTTGTCTAATCTGGTCCACGCCTGTACTTCTTAGGTTTGCACGTGCCCTCCCAATAGATCGGCTCCCATGCTAGGATATGGGGCACCGATGTTGTGAGAACAAGATGTTCTCTTCAAGGGCAAGTTCAGTCAGTCAGAGAGTTCCTTTCAAGATCACAGCCTCGATTGTTTCATATGTCATCAGTATGGAATATGGAGGGGCCAAGAAATCCCCTTGAAATCACTTGAGTTCCTCCCTCCCCTCATAAGGTAGCTGCTGTCACACTTACGGAGCCTGGTGGGAAAGACCGAGTGGAAGTCCTTAAAACTTCCACCCTTTCTCCATCTTCAAGAGTAAATAAGAAGCAATACCACCTCCCAGGAAGCACGGCGGAGATTAGAGCCACGATTAAGATTTAAGTAGCAGACGTGATGAGTCCCATTATACTTCCACTAATTCACCTCCATGGCTCTTGCAAAAGCCAAATAGCTTGTGATGGGTAATAGTGGGTTGCCATAAACTTGCCCAGGTGGCAGCCTCACTTGAGCTGTCATGCCAGATGTGGTGTCTTTACTGGAATATATCAACACAGCCTTTGGCACTTGGGGCGCACCATGGTCTGGCAGGGGCAGTCACGATCGTCCCATCAGTGGGGAAAACTGAAAGCAATTTTCTTCCATATGGCAAGGACAGTACTAGGTATCTACATTTTTTTTTTTTTTTTTTGCCCCAGAGCGGTGTTAACTCTCCTGTTCTCTATTATAGTATAGCCCACAGGGACTCTTTCCTCTGGACATGCCACAGGTCATGATTCTGGTCCTCTCTGTCGATGGCATCATGCTGACTGGACCTGGTGAGAGGGAAATGACAACCACCTAGAGACTCTGTTTCGACACACGAGGGTGAGAGAGCGAGAGGTAAGCTCTGCCCCCGCCTTACCCTAGGCTCTCAGGTAGTAGTTTTGGGGGTCAGTCTGGCATTTGGGAGTACAGTCCCAGGAAGCAGGGGTGAAGGAAAGGGGAGTGAGGCGCGGAAGGAGGAGGGGCCCATAAGATACATTAGACGAGAGACATCAGTCTTGGGAGACCACTTTCTGAGACACCTTACACACAGCTCTCTTGGGACAGGACATCTGAGAGAAGTAGGGAGAGACCCATATCTGTTGGCTTCCAGGTAGCCCATGCTAGGTGGCTCACACGTGTGGCAGCATCCACAGGGAGCCCTGGGGCAAGGAGCCAGAGGTGTTCCGTGGGATCAAGGGGCACGGGGGACAGGAGACTCTTGGGGTCTCTACACGTTCCTACCAAGTGGGAGAGGGAGCTGACTGCCAGTCACTGGCTGAGAGTTGCTCGGTCAGCGGTAGCTCCCAGCACCTCAGGTCCAGGTGGCCAGAGCAGGCTCCAGCAGCCAGAGAGATCGCTCAGGGAAAGGGAAGCAGGCCCGGTAGTTGGAAGTCTTTGCCTATAATACACATAAATATCAAAGGCAGAGGGTTCAAGGACCAGACACTGACAGTGGCTCTGAAGAACATCCGACACACTCTCCCTCCTGGTCCACTTCCCTTCAGGATTGTCAGATTTTCAAATTCACCATTGTTGTTTTTTTGTTGTTGTTGTTGTTTATTGAGCCCTCCGTTCCCCTTTTGCACAACCGAATGCGTCAGAGCGGTCATCAGAGCAAGGCTCCTCGCTGGAAAGCAATTGGGGCCTTAAACGGTCATTGCTTTCTCTTGATCACCCAAAAGGCTGCCCACTTTTGTTATTCTAGCAAATTCTTTTCTAGTCAGCTAGCTAAGTTTATTCCCCTTTCTCCGCCCGTGGAATCAGATGAGGATGCAAGCTTCGGGTGCCTGCAGGAACTCTGTCACCACCACGCCACGAGGGAGGTATTATCCCTGCATCCTGGAGAAGCAGGCTCGGGAAGACGTGTGCTATGAGCTTCGTAACTTCTTCCCAAACCAAAACTTGGGATGCTTCTCACTGATTTTTGTACCCCTTCCAGCTTCTGGAGACAGTCTGGAGAATGTGTTTTTGGAGACTGTGTTTTCTGGGACACTTGGGTAGATCATGGGAAAATGGAATAGCACTTTAATTTAGCTGAGTCCTGGTAGAGCCAGGGACATAAGATCCCCACGTCTCCACATGTCTTAATCTCTCAGATTGTACTGCAGCTGTGGTAAACAGTTTAAGACGCACTTGGGTTTGACATGAGGCTTCCCCTTGGCTATTTCTACCGTTTCATACTGAATGGAAGGAAACGACTGAAACCCTCAAAACACAGTCTGGCAGGAGGCGAATTGCCTGGCTTGGCGTCCTACCCCCATCCCTCCCACACCTGCAGCTGGGACCATTTGGATGCCCTGCACCCTCCCCTGAGCTCACAGTTCCCACCTCTAGGCCTAACTCCAAAATGAGAGCCCTAACACAGCCCTCTAGGACCTGGTTTCTCACGTGAAGTAGGTACAAAATTAACAATATTCACATGCATTCGGTTCCAGGCATTTGTGCAGAAGAAATGTGCTTTGGAGACGTTCATCTTTAGGTTCCAGTGAACTGGATATTATCCAATATGTACGCAGAAGTTGCAAAATGTGAGATGTGCACACAAGATGCCCCTGCCAGAGTAGTAAAGGAACCCGCCGCCTTAAGCCTACAGATCTTTCTCTACTTCCAATGTGGTTAAGTCCCGATAAACCCAAGGTCAGTTGAAAATATCCCGAGTTGAAAATGCGTTTAATGCATCTAACCTACAGAACATTGTAATTTAGCTTAGTCTCCCTTAAATGTGCTCAGAACACTTACATTAGCCTATAGTTGGGCAGAATCTTCTAATGCAGAGCCGGTTTTGTGGGACCAGCACGCTTCTGCTGCACTACTCTGCTCAGAGCCTGTTTATAATAAAGCACTGAATATTGCATGCAACTTACCAAATACTTACTGAAAGTGAAAAACAGGACGGTTGCATGGGTATGAATGATTGTAAGTGTATGGGTTGTTTACCCGCCAATCAAGTGGCAGATGGGGAGCTGCGGTTTGCTGCCACTGCCTAGCATCATGAGAGAGTATCATCCCCCATACATCTAGCCCGGGAAAAGATCAAAACTCACAATTTGAAGTATGGTTTCTATTGTACTGACTGCACATTGCTTTCATAACACTGTGGAGTCAAAAAAACATAAGTCAAACAATTGTAAGACTGAGGCCATCTGTATGTACCTTGAATTATAAATGGGACCACCCTTAAATTCCACCAGGCAAAATGCAGCTGTGCCTTCATCCTTCCAGTAGCAACACAACTGAGGGGGACAGGGCTTGTTTCAAAACATCTCAGTTTTCTTCCCCCCCCCAGATAGATATTAAACATGCAGAAATATGTTCTTCCACATCTTTCTTGAAATCTGACTCTGTATATTTATACATCTTTTTATATTTTACCCATTTTTTTATAGAGACATAAGCGCTCAGTCCATTCTACTTTTTTCTTTCTTCTTCTTCTTTTTTTTTTTTTTTAGAAGGGAAGGGGTAGGGATGGGCAGTGGGAGAAGGAGAGAGAGAATCTTAAGCAGATTCCATGCCCAGCATGTAGCCTGATGTGGGGCTCCATCTCACAACCCTGAGGTCATGACCTGAGTTGAAATCAAGAGTTGAGTGCTAAACCAACTGAGCCACTCAGGCACTCCCCACTTCTCTCTTTTTTATGAGAAAGGCAAAGTGGATATAATGGCAAATGATTCATAGTCTTGGTGTTGAGGAACAATAGGGAATGGTGGGGACTATGGCAAAGTGGAGAACACAGCCTGACCTGAAGGCAACAGCCCCTTTTCAATGCAGTCAACTGTTGGCACAGGGAATGCAGGCCTCACGTTGCGAGGTTTCCCAAAAATTTAAAAAGAACCCAGAAACCTAGACTTTAATATGTAATCACATAATTATCCAATATCATTAATTTAATTTTGATCTTGTCACCAGACAAGTCAAACGAAACATACCTATAGGCCAAATTGAGCTAATGGCCACCAGTTCACAACATCTGGTTTTAAGTCAAATAGAACCACAGACCTAGCAGACAGTTGTAACTGATACGGCTCTTTCTAAGCAATGTAGAAATGTATTCTAAGTTTGAGTTCTAAGGAGACCAATTCTATGTCCAGTTGATGCGATACTTTGTAAGCAATAGAGAAATAGAGAACTAAGAAAGCAAATTCCCTATGGTTGGTAATTCATACTAAAGTAAGGTATTCCCACACGGAATGGCTACAAGTGGGAGAGAATTCATATTCACAGAGAGTACGAACAGATGAAGAAAGAAGCCTGAAGCAGATGATTTTCTTAGAATACACTCTGACTTGTGTGTTAATTCTACTTGGGGCCATCCTAGCTCTAGAGCTGCTTTGGCGGCAGGTGCCTTAGCCTCTTGAAGGCTGGGCTGGGGTTGGAGGGTGTCATCTCTCTTCCAGCCCCACCCCTTCCCAGAATCTCACCACCATCCATCACAGAAGCTAACATCCAAATGAGCATTATCTTGCGCCAGACACTCCGACAAATGCTGTGTACGTCAGAAACCTCTCCATCCTCCCAACAACTGATAGGAGGAAGGATTCATCATCTTTGTTTTACCGACTTGCCCAGATTTCATATAGCTCCTTAGTAACAGAGCCAGGATTCACCGGGAGGCATGATCCCAGAGCCCCAGTTCATAATTCCTACCTTCTCTGGGACCCCTTGTTTGTTAAGTTGTCTGTTTCTCTTGTGACAGGGAATTCACCACTTTTAAGGATCTTCTGCAACACTTGAGGACCTTATCCCTGCTCTCCTCTTACGCATCTTCCTCCTCAGCTCTGGGACTTGTCAATCTGTCACTTACTGGAGAGTTAACTTGTAAATTACATGGCCTGTCTGAGCCTCAGTTTTTCCAGCAATAATATAGGGACGGGAGGGAGGAGGTGGCTGGATCAGATTTCTCAGGGCTCTATGTAAATGTTCCAGGATTCCGAATGTGCAGGGAATGCCAATGATTTCAAGGCCACATGCATATGCATCGATTAGCATGTCATCGAAGGTCTTGGCTCCATAGCATTGCCCTGCCTGCCCTTCTGCTCTCCAATCCAGGACATCTTTAGCCATATGCTGCTTGAGTGTCCACCTCTAGGAGTAGTGCCTTCCCCTCCCTCCTCTGAACCACCTCCCCCAAAACACTCCTTGGACCCAGAGGCTGGGTGAACTTCACTTTCATCTTGAAACCTCTCCTACCTTCTCCAGGCCGTGTTGCTCTCTTCCCGTTCTGAAGGCCATTCACACGAATCCTAGCTGTGTACAGATCCCAGATATGCAGCCCTTTATGGGGGAAAGAGCGCCTTTCCACATTTTTTTATCAACAGACCCACAGCCACTTGCCCACATCAGGACCATTATGTCCACTATACGGATGAAGAAATTAAAAAAACAGAAAATGGCAGGATTTGCCCAACTTCATTCTGTAGCCCAGGCCAGAACTGGACTGGAAACCCAGCTCCTGATGGCCTCCCTTCAAAGCCCTCACTGGCTGTGCAGGCATTAACCCTTTCATGCTGGGGTGCTGCATGTCTCCAGTGGGTCTAATTCCATTGTCATTGGGTCCATAGTGTGATTGAGTGGTGAAGAGCATGGGTGCCTGTCCCTGTCCTTCATACGCTGGGCATATTTTAAGCCTTGGCTTCCTCATGTATGAAATGAGGATCATTGCAATCCTGCCTTTCCAGGGCTGGATTAAGCGAGATAACCCAGATATAGGCAACCCCTGCTTTACAAACGTTCACACTTGGCCACTTTGCTTTTATGAAAGACCTATGGGAGTACCTGTTTTCTGTAACTAAAAGAAATCCAAAGCAGATTTTCACTTTTGTGGAGAAAAGGGGCAAAATGAAAATAGTGCTCTGTGTTTCGCAGGCGAACATTACAGATGCAGCAGGGACCCCAAGCAGTGGGATGTCCCCCCCCACCCCAACAAGCATCTCAGCATCAAGCTGCCATGGCTTTGGACCGTATCTGTGAGCATCTGTGCTTTATCTCAATTTATTTTGGGCATCATTAGCACGATGTATCCTAAGGTATCACAAAAGCCTAAGAGGAGTTATTTCTGGGGTCTGGGAACTCGCATTTTTCTAGATAAATTAGTGGTAATTGCTTCTTCACCTTACACCATTTTGGCTCAGCATAGATTTCATAGGCTCACTCTATGTACCGATGGTGGGTGGAACCTGTAAAGAATTTATTTAACAAGGGTCTGGGAAATAATCAGCACTCCGTAAATGTTAGCTACCATGTCCATCCCCCATCCCATCTCTGGGGACTAAATTACTGGAAGTGAAAACCGGGAACTGACCACAGTGCCTTAGCCCGCTGTGGCTGCTTGTTGCTTCAAGAAGAGAGGCCCCTGGGGCTTGCAAGGCTTCAGAACTGTGCAGGTCTCCATGGACATCCATGATGCCTCCTTGTACCCCCAAATCTTGCTCTACTGTGCTCACTGGTAATCATAATAAAAAGCCACCATTTGAGGGTTTAGCCAGTCCCAGGCCCTGTGCAAAGCTCTGTTCAGGTGGGGCAGTCACACACACCAGGGATGATTTTGGAGGCTGAGCCTGGTCCCCGTCGCACATCATCACAGTGCCTGGAGTGGTCTCACCTGAGACCGCGCTCCTTCATTCACCCAATGTTTATTGGTTTTTCCTACCACCAGGTACTGCTTTAACCAGATAACAAAATAAATAGAAATTCTCACCCTCCTGAAACTTACATTCCCTGGCAGGGGGGTGAAGGGGACAGGCAAGCTGTAGAGAGGAAAACCTTGGAAATAGTCAACACATTTAAAATTTTTATTATTAGGATCATCTTTGCTGCATAAGTTTGTATGTATCGCCGAACCCCTCGAAACGGGGCCACTTCTGTGGGGTTCGTGGGTCAGGCGTTCAGGGCCGGCGCAGCTGTCAGAACTCGGTCGCGCTGTGTGATCTTGGATGTTCCCTCCATCTCTGAGCCTCAGTTTCTTCATCGTCTTTGAAGGAAATCACAATGACTCCAGCCTCCCTGGGCGGTGGAGAGAATTCCATTGGCCCATGAAAGGAGAGCGCGTCGTCTGCGGGGCAGCCCCCACTGGGACAGACGTTGGGGCGGAAGGGAGGCAGAGCCCCGCGTACCCAGAGGAGCGCGGGTGTGGGGCTTTTCTCGAAGGTTACATAAGGCCGTCCCGGTGGCGGCCGTGGCCGGGAGCGCGCGTCCATCGAAGCGGGGAGAGGGGCGTGGGGACGGCGGCGGCGGCTGGGACCCCCGGGGCGTGAGTGCGGCGCCGCTGGCCGAGGTGGGCGCGGCACGGCGCGCGGGTAAGCGCAGGGCGCGGCGGAGTCGGGTTTCAGAGCGCGGGTGACTCAGGGGAGCAACGAGGCTGCCCGCAGCCGCCGCTGCCCAGCGCCGCCTTTGTTCGCGGAAGGAAAGGCGACCGCGGCCAGGGCGCAGCCGGGCGCACAGTGCCTTCGGGGGCTCGGCAGGCCTGCGAGATGGCGCCAAGGTAGGACTCGCTTCCCCGCGTCCCGGCCCCTCTGCCCCTTCGGCCCTCCCGCCCGCCTCACCTTCTCGCCCTCCCGCCACTTCTTGCAGGAGGAACGCGCGCTGCTGGCGCCTGCTCTTGCTGCTTTCGATCTCCGCGCTTCTCCCCGCTGTCTCCCGGACCCGCTCTGCGACAGGTAAGCGACCCGGCCCGAGGGTGGCACCGTCTGCCTCCGCGCTCTCCGGGGAAGTTCGTTTTGGCGGCGGGCGTGCCTGCGGTGCGCTCCTCATTCCTGGACATAAAAGGGAGTCCTCGCCGCGCGGTGCGCACTGGCGGTCCCGCACTTCCCCGGGCGGTGCAGAGGATGCGAGGGGCGAGCGGGAGTCCCTCACCCGCAGGGCGGGTGGCGCGCCGTCCGGCCACTGTGGAGCTAAGCGCGCCCCCCCGGATCGTGGGCACAGAGGGACACTGGAAGCACAGTGACAGCGCCAGCGGCTCCGCGGGGACAGTTAGCTCCAGCTCACCCAGCGCCCGCATGCAGGTCGTGCGTGCTGGCTGGTTCATTGTAAGGGCAGGTCTGGTGCCCTGTGACACAGGTGCGGGAGCGTGACCACCAGCAGGGACACCTGGCGCCTTTGCCGCGCAAGAAATAACGGGACTGAATCACCTCGATGTTTAACTTAGCCCTGAATTACCTAAGGGAGTCCCCTATCTGTCGCGGGCAGTGATGCCATGGGTGATGAGAAGAGCTGGGGGTGGAGGAGAGCCAGGGATCTGGTCTCTTCGGTTCCCCGAGTCTCAGTTTCCCCACCAGAACCCAGAGGCGGGTGGATGACTGGTAGGGTCTGAGTTAAAACTGATTTTGGGAGGGGGGGTTGTGCCTGGGTGGCTCAGTAGGTTAAGCCTGTGCCTTCAGCTAGGGTCATGATCCGAGAGTCCTAGGATAGAGCCAGAGTCCTGGGTTCCAGCCCCACATCGGGCTCTCTGCTCAGTAGGGAGCCTGCTCCCCCCACCCCCTCTTCTATGCCTACTTGTGATGTGATGTGTGTGTGTGTGTGTGTGTGCGCACGTCAGATAAATAAAATCTTTTTTTTTAAAATGTGATACAACAAACTGAGGATTAAAATAAATAAATAAATAAGTGAAATCGATTTTGGTTAAAGTGTGTATTCAGGCTGTCTGGACTTGAATTGTGGCTGAGTTAGGTGACCCAGCTCAGGACAATGCATTTCACGTCTTTGTGCCTCCGTTTACAGTAAAGTGCAATAATTAGACCACCTGTCCTCCTAGGGATGCTGCAAAGATTAAAAGAGGTATTAGAAATAAAATGCTTTCCACACTGTGACCCATACTAGGCACAAAGTAAGTGATAGAACTTTTGGGTTGATCCTTGAAATAGATGTGTGATCAAACAATGCAGTCTGAGAGAGGCTTAGGAGTGGCCTGTCCCAAAGGTGGGATTTGAGCCCAGCTCCCTGGGCTCCGGTCCTTGCTCCCTCAGCTCTTTCTCCTTGCTGTGTTGTTGCCCAGCCCAGCGGTAGCCTCCCACCCCTTTTCAATTTAGAAAATCAGTACTTAGCCTCAATAGAAGAAGTGTGTGAGAAGGGGCAATCGACCTCCTTCCCTTTGCAGGAAACTGACTGTGGAGGGTGGCCTGGGTTAACTCTTTGTGTGCCAGAGAAAGCCTCAGACAGCCTTGACCATTGTCTCCTTGGGAGCAAGACCCAAATTCAAAGACTATTTCTTCCTGCCCAAGCCTCCAGCCTGGCATTTCTTGCAGATCAAAGGGCAGCTGGAGCACAGCTTTGGCTTCTCAGCACCATGGCCCATGTCGAAACATTGCAATTTTCACGTGCTAAAGGGTACTGCTGGCTCAGCGGCAGAGGGCAGCTTCATGTTTCGTGGTCTTTGTGAATTTTGCTATAACCCCACTTCCAAAAAGGAAGAAGATTCTGGGAAAAGAGACTTTGGTGTTTTTATTTCTTCTCCTGTGTTTGGAGGCTGAACTCCTTGATGTCAAGTCCGTTGTTAGAAACAACACAGAGGAAGTCCTGTTCCCATCCATAATGTAAAAAGGAGTGCCAGGAAACCCTCAGGAGCCAAAAAGGGCAACGAAAGGGCCATTTGCAACTGATGGGTACTCAGCGTCCCTCGGAGCCTCTGCAGAGACTCTTCCCAGACACGTGAAATACCCTCATGCACTTTAATCAGGCCAACACTTAAAACAAACCGCTTTATACTTTCAGGCAGAGGTGTGAGCAGGTCTGAGTTACCTTCATCCAGTCCTCAGAATCACTGCAGAGGCAGGGACCAGTTATTATCTGGTTATTATGTTATTATCTTTGTGCTTTAATAAGGAAACCAAAGCCCAAAGTCTCAAGGCTTCCTAGCTCCTGAGGCTTTCCTGGCCTGCCCTGTTTAATGAGACACTTGTCAATGGGACCCTGTCCCCCACACCGATCCTTGTGCCCCTAACATATCATAGCCAAGCCAATAAAGTTACAGCACCATTGGGATACCTCTCTTTTAGCAGATAGGGAAGTGGTTTGGGGGACGGGGCACTGGTTCCACAGGTAATTTGTTCCTACTAATAAAATCCTGATAGATGAAACTTACTTAGTTTTCTTAAACTTTTTTACCATGACATTTAACACCCATGCAGAAAAGTCACACAGAAAGTATAGCCCAATGATTTATCATAGATCAAATATCCATATAACCCAGGTCAAGAAATAGGATAGGGGATGCCTGGGTGGCTCAGTGGGTTCAAGCCTCTGCCTTCAGCTCAGGTCATGATCTCAGGGTCCTGGGATAGAGCCCTGAGCCCCACATTGGGTTCTCTGCTCAGCAGGGAGCCTGATTCCCCCACACCCCCGCCCTGTCTGCCTCTCTGCCTACTTATGATCTGTCTGTCAAATAAATAAATAAAATCTTAAAAAAAAAAAAAAAAGAAACAGGATAGCCCCAGATGTTCTCTTGCACCCCTTGGATGTGATTATTCCCTCTCTGCCCTCAGAGGTCACCATCACCTTGACATTATGGTGATTGCTTCCTTACTTTTTAGAAATAACTGTAGTACCTAAGCATGTATCCCCAAAGTCTACAATTTCATTTGACTTGAGTTTGAACTTTATACATGGTATCTTTCACTGAATATTAAGTTTTTTTTTTTTTTAAAAGATTTTTTTTTTTTATTTATTTATTTGACAGAGAGAGAGATCACAAGTAGGCAGAGAGGCAGGCAGAGAGAGAGGAGGAAGCAGGCTCCCTGCGGAGCAGAGAACCCGATGCGGGGCTCGATCCCAGGACCCTGAGATCATGACCTGAGCCGAAGGCAGTGGCTTAATCCACTGAGCCACCCAGGCGCCCCAGAATATTAAGTTTTGAGATTCATTTACGCTGTTGTATGTGGCTGTGGTGAATTCATCTTTGTCACTGTATCATTTCCCACTGTATTAATATGCTGTACATTATCTGTCCATTTTTCTCCAACAGGATTTGGGGGCATTTCCATGTTGGCAGATAGAGCGATGTGTTTCTGAACATTCTCGTACATGTATCTCAGTGCACAGGGGCACGTATTCCTATTGGTTCCGTGTCTAGGGGCTGAGTGCTGGGTAATGGGGTGTGCCGCTGAGGCCGTACAGACAATGCCAGCCCTGAGGCGCATGGTCGTCAGCCTGGTATAAGAGCTCCCACTTCTTCAAATCCCCAACAGCACTTGGTCTTGTCTCTGGGCTCAATTTTGGTCCTTCTAATAAGCACATTGTAGAATCTTACTGTAGTCTTTTTTTCTTCTTCAAGATTTTATGTATTTATTTGACAGAGAGAGAGAGAGACAGTGAGAGAGGGAACACAAGCAGGGGGAGTGGGAGAGGGAGAAACAGACTTCCCGCTGAGCAGGGAGGCCGATGCAGGGCTCAATCCCAGGACCCTGGGATCATGACCCGAGCCAAAGGCAGGCGCTTAATTACTGAGCCGCCCAGGGGCCCCTAGACTCTTACTCTTTTTTTTCTTTGTTTTCCTGATTATCAAGTTGATTGCCTTTCCATGTTTGTTTTTTTTTTTTTTTTTGGATCTCTGGTTATCTTCTTGACTTTTTTTTACTGAGGTGAAATTCACATAACATGAAACTATCCACTTTCATGTGTACAGTTTGGTGGCAGTCTGTACATTCATATTGTGGTACGGCTGTTTCCTGTCTAGTTGCAAAATGTTTTCATCGCTCCAAAGAGTGAAAAGTCTAATTTCTAGTAAGTGGACCCTGGCCATTTTCCCCAGGCTCACCCCACCAGCGCTAAGCAACCACTGATTTGCTTTGTGTCTCTATGGATATGCCTGTTCTATTTCATATAAATGGCATCATATAACTTGGGTCTTTTGTGTCTGGCTTCTTTCACGTAGCATGATATCATTGAGAGACATCCATGTGTAGCGTGTGTCGGGACTCCATTGCTTTTTATGGCTGTGTAATATTCCATTGAATGGATATACCGCTTTCGTTTATCTATTCTTCCATGGATGGAGACCTTTGTGTTGTCTCCTCTTTTTAACTATCATGGATAGTCTCTTAGAAACATTTGTGTACAAGAGTCTGAATACTTGTTTTAATTATTTTGGGTATATACCTAGTAGAACTGCTGGGTAATGTGCTCATTCCATGCTCAGGTTTTGTAAAGATTCCCAAATCTTTCCACAGTGGCCGCACCATTCCACAGTCCTCCCAGCAGCGTACAAGGCTCTGATTTTCCACATCCTTGCCGACACTTATTTTTTTCCATTTTTATTTTTTTTTATTTTTTTTTTTAAAGATTTTATTTACTTATTTGACAGAGAGAGATCACAAGTAGGCAGAGAGGCAGGCAGAGAGAGTGAGAGGGAAGCAGGCTCCCCGCTGAGCAGAGAGCCCAATGCGGGACTCGATCCCAGGACCCTGAGATCATGACCTGAGCCGAAGGCAGCGGCTTAAACCACTGAGCCACCCAGGCGCCCTTTTTTTCCATTTTTAAATTACGGTTACTGGGGCACCTGGCTGGCTCAGTGGGTTAAAGCCTCTGCCTTTCGCTCAGGTCATGATCCCAGGGTTCTGGGATCGAGCCCCGCATCAGGCTCCCTGCTTGGCGGGGAGCCTGCTTCCTCCTCTCTCTCTCTCTGCCTGCCTCTCTCCCTACTTGTGATCTCTGTCTAATAAATAAATAAAATCTTAAAAAAAAATTACAGTTACCTTAGTGGGTGTGAAGTTGTCCCTTCTTGTTGTTTTGATTTGTGTTTCTGTAATGACTAATGACATCGAGCATCTTCTCATGGGCTTGTTGGCCATCTGCAGATCTTCTTGGGGGCAAATCTGAATGCTGATCAGAGCCAGTTTGGGATTTTCCTCTAACCATCTTGCTCTCGCTCACAGCTATCTGATGTGCTGTCCTGAAGGAGAGAGGAGTGGGGAGGGGTCACACCTGAGATGTCCTGTCCCTGGCCTCCTGCCTCCCCTGGGGCATGGCCTGTAGTGAGCTACTGTTGCTTACACACCATTGGAAGTTGCGATGAAGATAAATGATGGTAGTATTTTCATTACTGGGGAAACTTTTCGGGTTTGTAGAAAGTGGGGAATGCCCCTGGGGGCGTCCTGTGCCGCCTGTGTGTTTTTATGACAGAGCTCAGGCTGAGAACTGGCCATGGAGCCATTCACAGCTTCCCATGTCATCTTGGGGCTTTGTAGTCTCTTTGACTTAGCACAAGACGTGACCTCCTCTCCCCATCTAGAGACTGCCTTGCCCTCGGTTTCTCTCGAAGGCCTAATGCTACCTACCAGTTTACATGGCACCCTGGTAGAGGCATCTTGCCAGGTAAGCTTTTTCATCACAGAACTGCCCATGACCTTCATCTGTCTCTCCCAGCGCCACCCACTGTCCCTCCCCGCCGCCAGTGTCAGAGCCCTTTGAGGATGTGGGTCAGGCCTCGTTTGTCCAGAGTTGGCCACTTGGACTTCAGCTGTTTTGTCATTATTATGAACAGTGCTGCTGGGACCATCTTCTGACAAATGGCCTTTGTTTTCCTTTTGGATTTTTTTTTTTTTGGAACTAGATTATCCTAAACAGAAGTGCCCATCAACGAACAGAAGTGGTTGGAGAGTTCTTCTGTATTTAGATGGATCTGTCTTAGATACAAATTTAATCATTCTCCTTCTTTTAATTGCTCTCACTGGGTCCTTACTGTACCTCAGAGGGGGTCATGCTCCTTGCTGCAGAGGGCCTTTTGGTCTCCCAGTCTCTCCAGTCACACAGAGCCCCTACTGAGTTGGGCTCACACCAAACCACTTCTAGCTGGTGGAATAAGATATGCAATGACTCACCTTTGTGTCTCTGCCCAAGCTGGTCGCTCTCTGAGACTACCTTTCTCCTCGTGTCCCTGACAGCCCACCATTCATCCTTTACCCATTCTCTTTGGGAAGCCCTCCCCCTCCAAGCAGGTTGGGTGTCCTTCCTCTGGGCTGACACTATTAACCCATTCCTCAGTCCTAGGGCTTCTCAGATGGATGGTGACCACTGATGAAATCACTGATGAAGTCTGCCTTCCCTACTACACAGGAATCTCCAAGAGGCAGGGACTGGGCCTTTCCAACTCTGAATCCTAGAACCTAGCCCAGGGTCTGGAATGAGGGTACATTATTGGGACTTTTAGTTTTTTTTTTCCTTTGGTAACTTTAATAACTAGTTAGAAATTTATTCTAATGTCATTTTGCTCTTTATCTTTTTTCATTATATGTAATTGCATAACAATTTGTTGTCTAGCTTATCCCCATTCATCTTATTCCTGATGGCCTCCATTTTGTCAAAAGTTGTACATTTATCTTTTCTTTGCTTGCTAAATATTGAGTTTATTTTCAAGGTTTCTTTGAATGTCTACAGCTTGATCTGCTTAAAATGGACTATAAATTAGGTTAATTACATAGATTATGTAGTGTGTAATCTGAAGTCAGTTTTTTTTCAAAGTGGTACCCAGGAGTCCCCAAAATACTAATTAAAATGTGAGTGATTTACCCATCATTGTGTTGCTTCTGGTTACCATGTAATTTTTCTTTCTTAAATGATAGAAATTTTTTCCTCAAATCTCTACTGTTGATCCCTTCTTGTGCGTATGTGTATGTGTGTTTTTAAAATCTCACTTGGTCTTGGTAATTACTGCATTATAATATGTTTTAAAATCAAGGGAAGTCACCCCTGTCTCATTCATTAGGCCATACAATTTTTAAAAAAATTTTTTTATTCTTAATGACTTTATTAAGGTACGCTTGATACGCAAGTCTACACAAATGTAATATGAACAGTTTGATGGAGTTGAACATATGCATACACCTGTGGAACCATCATCTCAATCCATGTAATAAATGTAGCTTTCACCTCCAAAAGTTTCCTCCTGCCACCCGCTTTTTTTCCCACTTATCTTTAATTTCTTTTCAGCATAACAGTGTTCATTGCTTTTGCACCACACCCAGTGCTCCATGCAGTACGTGCCCTCCCTATTACCCACCACCTGGTTCCCCAACCTCCCACCCCCCGCCCCTTCAAAACCCTCAGGTTGTTTTTCAGAGTCCATAGTCTCTTATGGTTCATCTCCCCTTCCAATTTCCCTCAACTCCCTTCTCCTCTCCATCTCCCTGTGTCCTCCATGTTATTTGTTATGCTCCACAAATAAGTGAGACCATATGATACTTGACTCTCTCTGCTTGACTTAGTTCACTCAGCATAATCTCTTCCAGTCCCGTCCATGTTGCTACAAAAGTTGGGTATTCATCCTTTCTGATGGAGGCATAATACTCCATCGTGTATATGGACCACATCTTCCTTATCCATTTGTCCGTGGAAGGGCATCTTGGTTCTTTCCACAGTTTGGCCACCGTGGCCATTGCTGCTATAAACATTGGGGTACAGAAGGCCATACACTTTCTTAGTACAGATTGATGTATCACAGAATTTTCTCATGATATGATTTAGTAGTGGGAGTGTTGAAGTGGTGGTGGGTGGGTGAGGGTTATCAAAAGGGAGAAAATCTTACAATAAGATTCAGCCAAAGACACTAATGTGCAATAGGAGAATGGATGAGCAAATAAGGTTTCAAAGACAGAGCAGCAGATCATGGGGCCTGAGATACTACTGTTGGCACAGAGCCCAGGGGAGCAGAGATGCATCAGAAGTGTTGGGAGGAGTGGATTTGCTGACTGATCACCTTCCTCTGCTCTACTCCAATTCAAGAGAGAGAAAGTCTAGGGTTAGAGCAGAACCTGGAAGAAGGTCCAGACCTATTATTGGGAAAGCTTTAATGAGGGAGATAGGAGACTGGGGTTACCTAATGAGTGCATCCCACCTGTTATCCCCATCAGAACTCAACTCAGCCCAACCTAATCTAATACAACCCAACCCAACCCAAACCAATTTTATCCAATCCAATTTATTTTGCACTTGTTGCATGACATGGGTGATTTGAAGGACTGGACAGAGAAGAAAACTCCTCTAGGGATCTTAGTATCTCCCTCAAATGAGCAGGACCCCTGACTTCAGATATTAGGAGAGCCTCTTCCTGGGTTTGAGGGAGCTTGGCTAGAGTCTGATTTGCCTTCAACGTCTCCAGGAGTCACCCTTCCATCACTGAGGACTTGCATGGGGTCCAGCTTTAAATCCCCTCTACCATTAGGAGGGCTTTTTCTTTTTCTTTTTCTTTTTTTTTTTAAGATTTTATTTATTTATTTGGCAGACAGAGATCACAAGTAGGCAGAGAGTCAGGCAGAGAGAGAGAGAGGGAAGCAGGTTCCCCGCTGAGCAGAGAGCCCAATGCGGGGCTTGATCCCAGGACCCTGAGATCATGACCTGAGCTGAAGGCAGAGGCTTAACCCACTGAGCCACCCAGGTGCCCCTAGGAGGGCTTTTTCAACAAGTCTTTCTACAAACTGAACATCTGTTGAAATCTTTGAAAAACTGCCATGTTCTGTGTTCTGGCTACTATAGATATATTTATATTTATATACATAATACTTATATATAATACATAATAATATATATTTATATATATAACATTTTAATATATTTATTTTATAGATATATATAGAGAGATACAGATATATAGATTTCTGTCTTCTCCCTGTATTTCCTAACTGCCTGATCTCACAGAGACCCTCTGGGATGTGTGGTTGGTAACTAAGAAGATGCACTGGTCCAAGCGCTCATATCCTAGAGCGACTCAGAGCTCAGTAGTAGAGACCAGTGGGCAGCAGCTGACTTAACTGCTAGGGAGCCTATCCTGTGTGTCCTAATGCAGGTGCAGGCGAGCCTCTGCCTTACCAGAGTAGGGATGTCTATTTCCACCAGCAGATGGGGTGGCAGGGGGAGGGAAACGGGTTTTGAAAGAGGAGCTTTGTTTTTTCAATTACACTAAAAAATTGATAGTCAAAGTAATAGTCAGTGTAAAGATCTGGAGGATGGAGGAGTTTACAAAGGCCACATATTGTCTCATGACTCAGAGATAAATGCTGCCAACATTTAGTGGACAATTTTTCAAAGTTATTTGCCTTAATGTGCATATATGTTATAAAGAGAATAGCTCATTCTGTACATTGTGTTTCATTGCTTGGCATTTTTTCCCCTTAATAGTCATCTAAACCTTTCCTCTGGAGCATTAAATATTGTTCCCTAACATCCTTTGTAATTGAAATAGTATTTCATTGTATGTACATCCCATAATTACACTAGTCCCCTTTTATGCCTTAGACGGTTTTTGGTTGTTCGCTACTATAAACACTATCGTGATGACCCCATTCTTGCAGTTCTGTATTTGACCCTTTCCACAGTTATTCCCTAGCACAAATTCCTGAAGCAAATTGTTGGCTCTAGTGCGTGCCCATTTTTAAAGCTTCTGTTGCATTCTTTGGAAAGGCAGTAATTTCTCCTCCTCCCCGCAGCAGCACACAAGAGGAGCTCAGCCCACATTTATCCGCTGCTGCTACTTCTCTAATCCAAAGGGAGATGGGGCGCCTGGGTGGCTCAGTCTGTTAAGCCTCTGCCTTCAGCTCAGGTCTCAATCTCAGGTCCTAAGATCAAGCCCTGTGTGTTAGGCTTCCTGCTCAGCAGGGAGTCTGCCTCTCTCTCTTCTCTGCCCTCTTCCTCTGTCTTCCTGTCCCCCCACCCCGTGCTCTCTCTCTCTCTCTGTCTCAAATAAATAAATAAAATCTTAAAACAAAACAAAGGGGAAAAGTAACAGCAGGTGGAGGGACAGTGCGGCCTCACTGCCCCATATTTCCCTTAGTTGAATGGAGTCGTGAATCCTTCCTCCTTCCTCCCTTCCTGCTTTGTTCATTCATTTTGCACATGTCCTGTAAGGCCTGGATGAGAAGAGGGTCTTTCCAGAAATTGGAATTCCAGGAGTCAGGTCATAAGGACCTTGGTGGTTCTTAACCTTGGCTGTACCTTAGAATCACGTGGAGATTCAGAACGAACACAATGCCCAGCCTTCCCCACTTCCAGGATGCTGGACCCACCCAGGGTGAGTTCGGGCCACTGGCAGGTTTTAAAACCTCCTGGTGTGATTCTGGGGTGCAGCCAGGATTGAGAACAACTGGTGCAGCCTGAAGGCCTCCTTTCCGACGTGGCGATCCCGAGTCCCATAGAGGAAAGTACCAGCCCGTGGTTGCAACACAGGGGAGGGGCACGGCTGGCATTGGATCCCAGAGGGAGCTTCAGGGGGCAGAGTTCAGGCAGATGAGCTCTGGGAGCCTGGGTCTTGGGTTCAGATCTCAGCTCTGCCGCTTTGCACTGAGTGACCTCTCTCTGCTTACCTTCCTTCGCTATACATTGGGCCAATAATTCCTACTCAGAAGAGTAAGGAGGTAAGCTTTGGGCCTAGTGACCCATTCAGTACCTCCTTCCTTCCCTGTTCCCACATCACTGCGGGTTCCCCGAGGGCAGGAAACCTATTTTATTTATCCATGTTTCCTCAGCATCTGACATGGCACCAAACGGACACAATGAGCACTTGAATCCATTAATGAATGAATCATTCAAAGCCTGGGACTGTGGAGATCTGAGTGAAAACCCAGCATTATGAACCCTTGACCTTAGCAAAATCTGTGTGTGTCCGCTGCCCTGCTGGGAGACCACCCGCAGCCATCTGCTGTGACAGAGGGTGCGGGGACCAGAGCAGGGGGTGTGGCAGGGACCCGGATATAACAGGTGGGTTGGGATAGAGTACGTGTCACCAGAAGAAAATGAAGGTAGGCTCTTTGGGTGCCGGGAAGTTATAACAATTCTAGACTAGAAGTCCAAAGAGCCTAAATGCTGGCGGACAAACTGAACTTCAATTCATGCCATTTCTACAGCATCACACCCAGAACTCCGACTGCAGTTGGGCCCTCCAGGTGCTTCTCCCCTCTCAGCCCTGCATCTTAGCGACAGGCTTCTTCCATCTTTATTTTAGCACGTAGGTGTGTCTCCCGCCACCCTTCGGTGTGTCTTCCAGCTGTGGCCCACAGTAGTCTTCTAGCTTCTCGCTGCTCAGATGCGGTCCCAGGATCAGCAGCAGCAGCAGCAGCAGCAGCAGCATCTCCGGTCCCAGCCACAGACCCAGTAAATCAGAATGTGCATTGTAACAAGCTCCTTGGCAATGTGCATGCATGTTAGAGCTTGAGCAACGCTGTAACACCAACTCTGATCATGTCACCCCGGCTTCAAACGCTTTGTCATCTTCCCATGCTAACCACCCATGGAAGGTGGTCATGGCCCTCCAAAGGTGTCCACGTCTTAATCTTCAGAGCCAGTGAATACGTTTGGCCACATGGTGTAGGAGACGTAAGGTTGTAGTTGGAATTCAGGTTGTTGACCAGCTGACCTTAAAAGAAGGTCCTGGAAAAAAGAGGATCCTGGAAGATGCTCGTGGGCCCCGCATAATCACATGGGTCCTTAAGAGTAGAAGCAGGGGCGGGAGAGGAGGTCAGTAAGATGCAACATGGGAAGAACTTGACCGGCCTTCTTTGCTGATGCTGATGATTCAGGAAGGGACCATGAGCCAAGGAACACAGGTGGCCTCTAGAAGCTGGAAAAGGCAAGAAATGGATTTTCCCTTCAGGCTTCTGGAAGAGAGCCTAGTCTGTTGATACCTTACTTTAAAAAAAAAAAATTTTTATTTATTCATGTGTCAGAGAGAGTGTGCGCACACAAGCAGGGGGAGTGAGGGACAGAGGGAGAGGGAGAAGCAGGCTCCCTGCTGAGCATAGAGCCCCATGTGGGACTAGATTCCAGGACCCTGGGATCATGACCTGAGCTGAAGGCAGACGCTTAGCCAACTGAGCCACCCAGGTGTCCTGAGACCTTAGTTTTTATCCAACTAAGACCTGGGTTGGACTTCTGACCTAAAGAACTGTAAGATTATAAATTTTTGTTTTTCTTTTTTGATGTAAGTCACTAAATTTATGGTGACTTGTTACAGCAGCTATAGACAACAATGACAACACTACTTAGCATGGCATTTGAGACCCCTGATATCCCATCAAGGTCCTATTCTGGCCTTGTGTCCCAGAATGTCCCTCCTCACAGCCTGAGCTAAAACTGCATATTGAAATCTGGGGGAGGCCACCTCGAGCGTCTAAACTGGGGACCTTTTCCATACCCCAGGACCTAGCACCATGCCTGGCCCCTGGTAGGTACTCAGGCAATGCTTCTGAAATGAACAACCTGGGGGAAACCTGGTACATTCAGGTGACCATCAGCCATGGAGGGGCTCCCCTATCTTCAGGAGGCACAGGTGGCAATGATAGGGGGAGGCACGGTAGACACCTGCCCAGAGGCTCAGCTTTGTTGTTCCCCTGCTCTTCCTTTGTCTTGAATGGATCTCTGCTTCTTTGGGGGCCTCAGTTTCCCATCTGAGAAGTAAAGGGGTTGGACCAGGTGAACCCTAAAAGCACTGTTAAGCAGGAACATTCTAGCATGCCCGAGTTGTCTGCCCAGACACTGTGGCCCTTGGGGGGCAGTGACTGAACTCCTCAGCTCTTAGCCCTGTCCGTCCAGTTGCCAGTCAGATGCCTCACTGCACCCCATCCACAAGGCAGGATACAAAACTGTCCTCGACAGCCGTGCATTTGGCACAAAACGGAGACCACAGCTGCCCTCTCCCCCGTCTAGTTAAAATGCCAAATTACTCAGTCTCCCACGGAAAGAAGAAAAAAAGGGGGGGGGGGGTAGAAACTTTTTCTCATTGCGGAGTTTTTCCATGTGACACATTTTCTAATTTTACTTCAGGTTTAGCTGTCTAGAGTAGATGGCTCCGTTTCAGGGTCTCCCCCCCCTTCTTTTAGAATGTAAACTTCCAGTTGAAGAAATGGAATGTTTTTGCTTGTTTCATATTTGCAAGTGCGGGCTGATACCAAATTACAACTGAATGTCTTTGTTTTCTCCGCCGGGGAAATTCTCTGAAATGCCCAGCACTAGCCTAGCAGTCCGATTCCTTGATGCTGGGCCTGGCTGTGGGAGCTTGACCGAGTCACTGCCACTCCGGGACTCAATGCTGGTGCTGGAGCAAGGCAGGGCAAGGCAGGACAAGGCAGCCCTTTGGAGACAGCTCCCCATGGAGACTGTGTGGCTGGACTGGAAGGAGTGGTTGGTGGGCCCCATTTCTAAGAGTCATTCTGTTTGAGACTCCTTCGGAACGGTGTGCGCCTGACTTTATGTCCACTGCCGGCTCTGGCTCTGCATTGTGGCCCCAGTGTGTGGAGGGGCTGAGAAATTGTTAGTACGTGGAAAGACCACTGCTGCTTTGTTGGAAAGAAATGGGTCTTACCCTTGCAATGTCTGTTGCATCCAATGTCTCGCTTCCATCCCTCTGCCCACCCACCACCCCGGCGTCAGGGCTGTGTCGTGTCCTTCTAATGGACTGTAGTAGCAGTTCCCTTGATGGTGGGACCTCCATGTCTCTGTTCCCAAACATGCCCTGCGGCTTGTGGAAACACAGGTCCCATCACATCATGCCCCTTCTTAGAACACTTCTGTGCTTTCCATTACACCTTAAATTCCACTCTCTTTGGGCCAGAGCTCAAGGCTGCTTGTCCCCTCCCATCCCTCCTCATGCCCTGGCTCTAGCCACGCCGAACTGCTTGCTGGGCTCTGAATTTCACAGTATGTTCCCTTTATCCAGCCTTCGCTTGTGCATGCCTCCCTGCATGCAGGCTGGGATACTCTCCCTGCCCTACTGAAATCGTTTGCCTTTCCTCCTCTGTAGACTTACTATTCAAACTGGTCCCTGTACCAGCCCATGGGCATCAGCTGGGAGCTTGCTAGAAATGCAGAGTCCCAGGTCGGCATCACCCACGCCCCTTGGGGATGCGGGTTTTCGTGCATGGCCTTTGTAGCATGGTGGTTAAGGATCTGGGCTGTGGGGGCACACAAAACTGGTTCAGTTCCAGGCTCTGTACATACTGGCTGGTGATTTTGGATGGCTTACTGATCCTCTTCTAGCCTCGGTTTCCTCGTTTGTAGAATGGGAGATAATAATTGTGCCCTTCTCAGAGTTCTTGTGATGAGGCCATGGGCTCATGTCCCCATAGCTCTTAGCACAATGATTGTACCTGCTTCAGTCCATCAGAGCTCAGAATTCCTCTGCAGGTCCATCTCCCCAAGGACGAGGAGGACTGGAACAAGGTCATTCAGCTTTGGAATCATTGACCTTCTAGTGAAGGGAATGTAAAAAGCCATACTCTGCTGTGGGAAAAGTGAAATACAGCTAAATGAGGACTTTGCAGGGGCGGGTAGGTGGGTGGGATAGAATTAATCCCAAAGTTTCTGACCTTAGTAGACTTTGCCATCCTGCCTGTCATACCTGGTAGGTCTTTCTTTCTTTAGAGAGAGAAAGAGAGGGGGAGGGGCAGAGAGAGAGAGAGATTGAGAGAGAGAGAGAGAGAATCCCAAGCAGGTTCTAAGCCCAGCACAGCCCAACTCAGGGCTCCATCCCACAACCCTGAGATCATGACCTGAGCCCAAAACAAGAGTTGAACACTTAGCTGACGGAGCCACACAGGCGCCTCAGGCTTTTCGTTCATTCATTTGTTCACTTATGGTTACTGAATAAATATTCATTAACTGCCTGCTTGGTACAAGGCAATGTGGTATGTCTGGGCAGCCAATGATGAACAAGAGAGACATGGTTCCTGCCCTTGAGGGAGCCTACAATCTATGGAGGACATAGACACTAAATAAATAATTGTAAAAAAAAAAATGCTAAATAATTGTACGTGGTGAGCAAATGTTATGAAGAGGTACAGGGAGTTCTGAAAGCACAGCCCTGGCCATTCTGATCAGCACTGGGGAGTCAGAAAAGTCTCCATGAGGAGTGACATTGAAGGTGAGCTGTGAGGGGTGAATCGATTTAGCCAGGAAAGGGGATGGGTCTGGGGGGTTGGAAGAGAAATGGAAAGTTCCAGGTCAAGGGAGTAGAATAATGAGAGGGTGGAAACAACAGCGTGTAGGTGTGGGAGGTGAGGCTGTGGGGAGTCTCAGGTCAAAAACAGAACCTCCATCCGGGAGCTGCTTTCCCAAGCCTGGCCCTGAGTGAGCATCCTGGCTTCCTTCTGTCCCATGGGTCCCTTGCAGTGCTCATAGCCCAGAATCCATGGGCTGGGGGCCTCCAGGTCCTGCTTCCTGCCCTGCTTGTGCCTCTACTTGCGAAGAGTGAATTGCTTCAGGGAGGAAGAACAGGGTCTCCACCTCTGTGTTGCTCCAGAGAAGTGCATTGGAGAAATAGCAGCAAAATTTTGGTACCATTTTGGTAGTACCAAAAATGGTAGGGGAGCAGGGCTCAGTGAGAGCCACCCAGAGCCTGTGACCCCTGCATCACCAAGAGGCCATGAATGTCACAGGGGGAAAGGATTCTAAGACTCTCCCTCTGCAGTGAGGCTGTAGTTAGTCTTGGCTTTGAAAAGCTTCTTCCTGTCTCTGAAATGAAGGGGTTAGACCAGCTCTCAGGCCCATCCAGATCTGATACTCTTATTTTGACTTTTGTCTCTCTTTGGATCTCAGTATTCAGAAGGTGTGTCCATAAACACAATGCAGAAATCTCTCGCCAGGGAACAGAAGCAAGATCCTGGGGCCCATAACTCTGGCGGGAAGCGTTTAGATGTGTTTACACAGGAGAACAACTGCTTTAGAAATGGTGGGGGTAGGGATGATGCTTTACCTCCTCCCGTCCGGGCCGTGCCTTTGGAGACCTCACCTTGGCTGTGCTCCCGGCTCCTGGCTGAGTGACCGTGGCACACAGAGTCACGTTGTTTATTTCCCGCATCCATGTTACTCAGAAGCTGGTAACTTGGCTGGGGGGGTGGGGAGTCCAGTGATGACTGGGGAACAATTAAGAACATTTTATACTAAAAGGAACAGCACACATATATTACGGAGCAGGATGCAAAAGTTGAGTGCTTTTAGAGTTAAAGCAGAAGACTCAGAAGACTTTCATTAAGTCTCTGAGCTCTGGGGGCTCTTCGTCTAGGGCTAGACCCTCAGGCACAGGTCCCCTCTCCCTGATGGCAGGATGCATGAGTGGTGATGTTATATATAGATTTGAGGTCCCCAACTGGTAGGAGAGGTTCAGAATCATGGCAGTGGATGCCAGAACCCACTCTGTATAAACATTTTCTCCTGCTGCAGATACCTAATGCACTTGTGTGCGGAAGGGATTCACTCCTTGTTGTTGTTGTTGACAAGATGGAGATCATTGCTTTCCATAGCTCTTGTGCCAGAACTGTCCATGCCCTAAGAGGAGGAACTTGTCTGTCTGTCACTGCTGGATCCCCAGCACCTCTAATAGTGCCTGGCAGACAGCAGGTGCTCTGCGAATGCTGGTTGAGTGAGTAGATGTGTATGTGTGTTCATGGCTACGAGAAGCTTTCCCCTCTCAATCTGCATTTACCTTTCCAGGAATGAACGTGTGGGGCCGCATTAGCATGGCAAGGTTGAGTGGAATGTGAGAAATGCTGCCCATGTGTGTGCAGGCGGGGGACTGGCCAGTCCCACTCAAGTTCAGGATTTCTAAGAACTGCCCTTTGGAGGCAGCCTCCTCCCCATGTGGTCTGTGCCACAGTGGCTCCTGTGGGAGAAGGCACAGAACTATTGTTCGTGCACCTTGGAGAGCTGGGTTCCTAGGGCACCCCTTGCAAAGGGTCTGGAGGTCCCCCAAACACTTTGCCTCCATCAAAACCTCCTGGGAACCTTGGGGACCCCAAACATGTGGGGCTTTCAGGATCATCTATTCTAGTTCTAAATTACAGACAAAAAGATGGGAGCCACATAGCTGGCCTACAAGAAGCCTGGATCTGGGTCTTCTGATGTCCAGGTGGGGCCATTGCCCCACCCAGAACTCCCCCAGCGCCGGGTGACTGTAAATGCATCGTTGGTCTGTCCCACCCCTGGAGACGTGGGAGGAGAGCCAAGGGCAGGCATTCACAGACGCTGAGGTCCCTTTTGTGTATGGCAGCCGGTGGTTAGAACTGAGCTTTGGAAACATCAGGTGGACTTCAAATCCCAGTTCTTTCTTTTTGGAGCGATATGTCTCGGGCAGATCCCTCAGAAGGAGGGATGGTTTCCTCTCCTGGATGTGGGACTGGGGTGGGCAGAGGTCCCACCTCTGGGACTGTGTGAGGCCTTCAGCAAGTGATGCTAGGGGAGTGCTTGGAGAGAGCCAGAAGCAACAGGCCTTCAGTGGATGGGAGGTTTCCCTAAACCAGGGACCTCACGCTGCTGCACCAGTGGCATCGCTGGCCTTGTCCTTGCAGATTCTGACCAGGGTGACCGCCGGGCATCAGTGTTTGAAAGCCCCCAGTGGTGGTACTGCCAGGGATGCTCAGTCCTAGACCACACAGACCATGAAGACCAGTGCCTCTCCAAGACCAGCGGTGCCAGGCACGTGGTGGTTGGTGCTTGATACTATTTGTGAGTGAGTGAATGGGTGGATGGATGAATGAGTGAACGAACGGAGGGAGGGCGTGGTTGGCACCTGACGTTGCCCTATGGCACCCCCCAGAGAGCTGGCTCTGGCCATGTGTGTATGCCCACATAAGGAAACTAATGCTCAGAAATGTCAGAGGACTGGCCCAAGGTCGCCGGTGGGCAAGTGGTGGAGCAAAGACTTGTACGCAGGTCTGTCTGGTGCCGAATCCCCCATCCTTTCCCCTGCACCCGTGGGGTAACGCTGGCCCTCCTGGGATTCCCTCGACGTCAGTTTCAGGGTTCCAGGTAGGGGCATCTCCGGGGTAGTCATGGTGGAAGTTCTGCCCCCCCTCGCTCCGGTCACCATCCCGCTCTCCCTCCAGCGAACATGTGGGGACCGTCGAGCTGGTTTCATCTAGATTAAACAAGAGTCAGCCTGTTGCAAAATATGACTTTAGGGTCGCCATCTGTTCCAGCTGTTTACTGAGACTCCAATCCCACTGCAGAGCTGAACAGGCTCCAGTGTCCAGCAGGGAGCCAGTCTGCGCCATCGAGCAGGCCAGTCTGTAGGAAGAAGCAGTGTGTTTGGTGGCAGCTGTCAGCAGGTGGCTTAGGGGTTCTTTCCCCCGCCTGCCCATCAGCACCCAAGTCATTGCATGTGTGGAGCGCGGGCCCCCACCACAGGCACGAGGGCATTCATGCCCACATTGGGCCCCTACTGTGTGCCGAGCACCGGCTGAGGTGCTTTCCCACACCGCGCCTTCTCTAGGGTTTTGGGGGAGAGTGGCCTGGAGACTAGATGGCCATGGGAACATGCCATGGGTGCTTGGGTGACTCACATCATCAGTCTGGGCCCTGGTTTTCTCGTCCTGGGGACATGGGACTGGTGTTTCCCCGAGGTCCTCCCCAGCTCTGAAGGCCTCCACCAGGCTTGCTCTGCGTGGGTGAAATTTCACGGGCCTGCCGAAGCTGTGAGCTCACTCTGCCCGGCGGCTTCTCCACCCTGGCTCAGTTCACACCAGCTCGTCTGCTGGGACGCCCTGGGCTGCTCCCACGGCAGCTTGGTTTGCCCGAGGCAGAGCTACATGCCAAGTGCCCTGAGAGGCTGCAGGAAAGTATGTCTCCGGCTGTTGCCAGCCTACCGCCTTCGCTCCGCATTCCAGTTCCCCAGTTCCACCCTCTCCTTGGCAGGGGAGGGAAGAGGACCTGGCTGCCAGGGATAGCCACTCGGGGTGAGGTGGGCATGCCTCCTAAAATGGTCAGCAGTGGCTTTCCTCAGAAGCCTGCTGAAGCTCCCTGTGGCCTGTTGGATACACTTCAGTCTCCTCGGCTCTCAAGCCTTTCTGCAATCTGGTCTCCCATGTACAAAAGTGGTGCGACAAGAAAGAACTGGAGAAGACCTCAGGTGACCCCCTGCGAGGCCCAGCCGCCTGCTCACCAGCCCTGGGGCTTTCATCTGCAAAATGAGATAGCGGCAGTCCCCACCTGGCCAAATTGTCCTGGGATTAAGGGGCTACTGCATACTCACTTTAATACTTCTACATCTCTATTTCCCCGGATTTATAATTCTATCCTTGCTGCTCTAATGCAGGAGGTTATCTAAGGGGCCTGGATGCCGCTCCCCCAGAACCATGCACATACCCCTCATTCTCCTTACGGTGGGGTCGCCTGTGCTCTGCTCACGCTACCGCATTCACCTGTGCAAAGCCTTCCAGTTCAGGCCACCTGTAGCGGGGCTCTGCATTGGTGTCTTGTCCCCTCTACTAAGATGAGAGCTACTTGGGGACCAGACACTGCATCCTCTCCATCTCCCGGAGTCTACCCCAGAGCCAAGTTTGGACCAGGTCAGCCATGGGACGCTGGTTGTAGGCAAGGCCAGAACCCTCGACGGGGGCCAGGATAGAGTAAAGGAAAGATCCCTCCAGGGTCTGTTCTCCGCTTGTGGTTGCGTTGGTGCTGGGGTAATGTAAGTGATGGCTGAATCGAGGCAGGTGACAGCAACTCTTTGAGAGATTTCACGGTCCAGGTAGTGTCACCCGTGCCCAAAACTTCAAGAAACACCTGAGGATATGCCTCACTTAGAGAAAGACTTAGACAGCTCCAGAATTGTTAAGGCTTCCAAGTTCCTCCCACCACTTGATGCCCCTCCCACCCTTGTTTCCTGGGTGAGGGTGGGGGGTGCAGCCAGGAGCAGGAATCTTTTGCTTCTCCCCCCAGGACCTGGAGGGCTGGCCTGTCCCGTCCCATCCCACTTGTCCAGTGGCCCCAGCTCATGTCCCATACCCAGACAGGCTATGAGCACCTTCCTCGAGGCCTCCAGCACAACTTAAGACTCTAACAGTATGTCAGGGAGAAGGGCAGTCGCTCACATCTTCCTCGTTTCAGGGAGGGGGGACGTGGGGGCGGCTGGAATCTAGTCTGAAGTCTGAGAGGCCAGTGTGTTTAAGGGAGGCACTCCCAACTCAGTCAGTGGGTGAGCGCCAAGGGCTGGAATTTTGCAGAAGGTTGGTCATTCAAAGCCGTCTTGCTTAAGGGTCAGCCAAAAGGATGGAAGACTGCAGCCCTCACAAAAGTTAAAATCAAGCCTTTGTAATATTATAATAATAATATTCTATTATATCTCGACAACAGGGATCCGATGAGAGCTGGGTATTGGGCGCGTGTTGAGCTAATGGCGCTGGTGGGGTTACAGTGACGACAGTCGACATTCATTAGAATTCTTTTGACTGATGACAATAAATAGGAACTATTAGGGCAGGTCTGCAGTCACTCTTGTCCAGAACCTACTGAGTTCGTTCATTCACTCACATGTGCGTTATTTGTCCGTCCATCCATCTGTCCATCCACCCAGGCTCAGTTTTCACTTACCCCAGGCAAGGTCCCACGCTAGAGGGGTGGGTGAAGTTGGAAGATACAGAAATGAAGCCAAAACATGATGTCTGGACCCTGAAAGGCTCATAAGCCAGTGGGAGACACAGGCAAGTAAACAGATAATAACAGGGTAGTGAGAAATTGGAGCTTCCTGGGAAACTCACCCAGGGAGGATTTCTTGGCAAGATGGGGTGACTCATTTGTAGTCATCTAGAACGAGTGGGCCCTGAGGCCCAGCTTCCCAGTGTGGCTGAAGTGGACTTCCCTGGGTGTCTTCAGGCCCCCTAAACCAAGTGTAGGGCAAGGGCAAGCTGGGGGAGGCAAGGGAAGTGGCTGTGGCCATCCCCTCTGGAAGGCTCCTTCTGCTCAGGACAGGCTTTCCTTGGGGAATAGCTCCTTTGGAGGCCATCAGCTTACTCCTGGCTGCAGAACTCTCAGCCAACAAGCCCAGGCCCGTGGGCTGGGGCTCCCAAGCCTCCCTCTACCTGCTTATCTCCAGCCTGGGGCCCCTTGGCCACCTCACTACAGGCCCTGAGGCCCTCCTGTTGTCAATCAGTGGGACCTAGTCATTCAGGGGACTCAACATTCCATTGTCCTGTCTAGGAAGTCACTAATTTGTAGCTCATCACTGCCGGTGGGACTCCTGCCCAATCCTATGCCTGGGTCCCAGCCCTGCAACAGACTTCTCTGTTGCTGGGTGTCTGCTCACATCATCTTCTGCCTGGTTCTCCACCACTGGCCTCTGTTCTGGCCTTGGGCCACAACCTCAGCCTCCACCAGCAACGTGTACGACAGGTATCACCAACCTGAGGGTGATGGTCCCTGGGGAGGACTAGTCCAAACATCCACGCTGGCCTTTGCTGCAGAGTTTCTGATTCATTAGGTCTGGAGGAGAGCCTGAGGACTTGTAACTCTGGGTCCCCAGGTGATGCTGCTGCTGCTGGCCCAGGAACCACACTTTGAGAACCATCAGGGCCATGGGTGAGCAGATGGGCTGCGGGGCTTGAACCCAGGCTCTCTGGGTTCAGATCTTGTCTCTGTCACTTACCATCTGTGCGAACCCATGCCTCTACACTTCAGTCTCCTCATCTATAATCCAGGCTACCATGAGCCCCGAATGACCCAGTCTAGGTCCCACCTGGCCCACAGTAAGCATTCGGCGAATGTGTTCGTTTCCCTGGCCCAAATACTACAATTGGGTTGCTTCAAACAGCAGAAATTTATTCTTGTAAAGTTCTGGAGGCAAGAATTCCAAAATCAAAGTGTTGGCAAGGCCCCTCCCCCTCTGGAGGCCCGAGGGTAGGGTCCTTCCTGGCCTCCTCCAGCTTCTACTGGCTGCTGGCATTCCTTGGCTTGCGGCAGCCTCCCTCCAGGTTCTGCCTCCATGGTCACAGTGTCTCCTCCCTTTCGTCTGTCCGACCTTCCCCCGTGTGTCTCTTTTAAGGACACTTGTCACTGGATTTAAGGCACACATGGATAATCTAGAATGATCTCTTCATTTCAAGATCCTTAAATACATCTGCCAATAAATTTAAATATATCTGCAAAAGATCTTTCTTCCAAATAAGGTCCCATGCACAGGTTCTGGGGACTAGGACGTGGACGAGCGCATGCAGATATGTCTTTGGAGAGCTGTCATTCCACCCACTGCAGTGAACGTGGTCATTATTATTATTATTTAGTTGTTGTTTCTTCCAACAGCTGCAGTTAGGCCTGACCCCAGCTTCTTGCCCTGGGGTGTGTGGGGTGGGTATCAAGTGGGGTGCTAAGCCAGTTTCCAGGTTCCAGCTCCTCTGTGCTGGCCCCATGGTACTCAAGCCGTTCCCAGCCCGGGGCAGGGATTCTGCTTCTGAACTGACACTGGCCACGTCAATTGGATGGATTCAGAGCTGAGCACTCTCAGCTCCCAGTACCTGTTTGGAGCCCTCTGTCCTTATAAATTATTCCCTGCACCAGAGTAAGCTGTGCTTGACAAAGCATTTTCCCATTCAGAGCCACCGTGGCCCTCTCTGCAACCTAGGGAAGGAAGCAGTATCATCCTACCTGCAGGTGAGAAGACTGAGACCCAGAGGAAGGAAAGCTTATGTCATTGATGATAATAACAATAGCCCCAGCCAACATGCTCTGCTAAATCTCTGCGTTTGCTAGGCCCTCAGCTCAGCATTCTGTATCTGTTATCTACCTCAGGTCATTCTCAAAATTCTTTCCTGCAGTAGGTGACATTATTCCTATGTTACGGAGTCAGAGCCCGAAGCTCAGAGACGGGAAGTGTTTTGTCCAAAGTTGCACAGCTCTTAAATGCAGAGCTGAGATTTGAAGCCAGAGCTGTCTTTCTGCCCAGCACTACTCTGCTTGGAGCTCCTTCTCGCAGCTCTGAAAATATGTCTGGTCAGCCAAGATAAGAGATGGGCTAACCAGTGGCCAGCAGAACCAGAGTCTCCACCCTCCTGGATCTGCTCAGAAGACGAAGCCCACGAGAGATTGTCTCTGGCTGGCAGCAAAACCCTCTTCCTCATAGCTGATAGGGAGAGGCTGTGCTGATCCTAAGAGCGATGGGGAGGGGCTGTCAGGGCGATGGGGATAAGAGGCAGATGGGCCCAAGATCCCGGAGGGCTAAACAGGGGGTGTTCCCTGGAGGGGGGCAGCCTTGGATTAAAGTGACATTCCTGGAAAGGAGGGGATAGAGACTCAGCTCCTCACATCTGACAGATGAAGGATTAAAGTCACCAGTTCTGGGACCCGATAGCTGTGTGCCCTTGAGCAAGTAATTTAACTGCTCTGTGCCTCTGTTCCCACATCTGTGTATTGGGAACCATAAGAGTGGGGTTTTTGTGAAGAACTCAGGGGCTGTGTTGGGGTACCGGGGTGACTCAGTTGGTGAAGTGTCTGAGTCTTGATTTCAGCTCAGGTCATGATTTCAGGGTCCTGGGATGGAGCCCTGTGTTGGCCTCCATGCCCAGTGTGGGGTCTACTTGAGATTCTCTCCCTCTCTCTTTGCTCCCCCTGCATTGTGTACACTCATTCTCTCTCTCTCTCAAATAAAGAAATCTTAAAAACAACAACAACGACAACAACAACAAACACCAAAAGGAACGCAGAGGCTGTGAGTATCACCTTGCGTGACTTCAGCAGCCCAGGCCACGCTTGGGCCATCTGAATCAGAATCTGTGGGAGTGAGGCACGGGCCATAGTATTTTTGGAAATCTCCCCAGTGACTCTGCCCTGTAGCCAGAGCTGAGAGCCACCGCAGTGCGGGTAAAGCCCTTGCACCCAGGACACAGTGAGGGCTCAGTATACGTGAGCCATCGTTACACACACAATGCACTCATATGTTCCTGAAACTGGCCTTTGGGGGGCACCTACCTGTGCCAGGCTCTGTGCCAAGCATCACCTGGACGGGTCGGCTGTTCATATTCATCGATCAACCGTTTCTAGCACTGCTTCTAGGAAAATGAGTCAGTTGGGCTCGATGCTTCGTGAAGACATGCCCCAAACCTGACATTCTGAGAAGGTTTTGCTGATGAGGGGAAAAATGCAGAAAAAGTACCCACATGAGAGAAACCGAAACCCTCTGTGTAGGATGTAGGGAAGGATCTCCAAAGCCTTCGAGAGGTAGCTGGAGGAGAAAAAGTGGGCTGCGACTCTCCGTGGGCCCCTCGGCCAGCAGCTTCCCTTGCCGTGCTCCCTCGTGAATGCCAGTGACATTGAAGGCTTTTGACGGTGGGTTTTGGTTGGTGGGTGGGTTTTTAGCTACTGAACCCCGTCTTCCAATGAGGCTGTGACTGGAACCGAATCCATGAAGCAGGAATGGAGTCAGAGTTGCTTTGGGGCAAGTGTGTGTGAATGTGTGAGTGTGTGAGCGGACGAGTGTGCATGCGGCTCCGTGAGTGTGTACAGGGGATGTGTGTGGGCAAAAGTGTCAGAGTGTGTGCGTGTGTGGATGTGTGTGTAGGAATAGAGGCGTCTGTGTGTGAGGGTGATCGTGTGTGCACGTGAACATCTGTGTGGTCGTGTGCGTGCGTGTTAGGGGCCCTACAGGCAGGTCTTCCCCCCTTCATCCCCTCCCCCACACCCCCACCCCAACACTGGCAGCCTCCTCTGTGTTCCCCCTCCCTGGAGCCCCACCCCGGCCCTTGGGAATGCCATTTGAAGCCCTCTGGTCAAGATGTCTACACTGACCCTGCCTGGCCTCCGGCTCTTGGTTTCTTGTCTCCATCTGGCGCCAAGCCTGGTAGTGTTCGGGATCTGCGTGTTGCCAGGTGCCTGTTCCTAGCAGGCTGCTGCGTGCTCCCATCTGTGCCCCTCAGGTGCCCCCAACAGGCCCCATCCCCTCCATGCTTGTTTTCTCTGAGTTTCCCTCATGGTGCCCTGAGCTGAGGCCTCCAGAGCTGCCTGCTGGGACCGATGACTCATTGCAGCTGATGTCATCCTTGGGACTCAAGGCCCTCCTCACACTCAATGAGTCTTTGTTCCCCAAATGGAAAAGGAAGGGCCATGCATCTAGAAGAGTTGACTAGAAAACTCTGCCCAGATGCTCCTGCTGGCCCACACCTGCCGGCTCTCACGTGCCACCTGGTGCACGTGGCCACTGCGCTGGCTGGGTACCCAGTGGGTTTCTAGAACAAATCTGGGGAACAGCCTCAGTGCAACAAGACAGCAGGACCCACTGCTGCTTCCTGAGGCCTGTGTATGGCTCTTGCTCGGGAGCGGATTTCTGCCTGGGCCAACGGGTTAGAGTATGTGTATGTGTGTGCATGTGTGTGTATAAGTGTGAGTGTCTGCAGGAGGAGGTAGTGAGCAGACCCGGGCCACAGAAGGAGGGAGCCCTCACATATTCTCTCTAGGCTAAACTCTTCACTTCTTTACTTGCTGGGCCTACTTATCTCATGATATTAATTCTTCAATGGCTAAGAGTTTGGAGCCTGGCTGGTGAGAATGTGGGAGGGCCGGGCCCAGACTTGGCCCAGTCCAGTTAGCTAGGACCTGCAGTTGGTCCTAGCTAGGCATGGCCCTCATCGTGTCATCCATTCTCACCATGACCCTGTGAGCCAGCTCTGTTGCTGTCCCTCCATACAGCTCAGAGGAGGGAAGTGGCTTTCCCAAGGCCATACGTGGGTTAGTGGCCGACTCAGGACTCAAGCCCAGGTCTGCCTAGGGAGACCTGGGGGAGGGGGGTAACTCTTACCTGGACCCTCCCCATGGGGGAGGGCATCACACTTACTCAGGCTAGACCCTGGAAGACACTGGGGTCCCCAGGGTGAGGCAGGAGGGGCAGACCTCTGTCTTTTTGAAAGCTCCCTGGGTGACCCTGATGTGTGGCTAGGACTGGAAACTTCACACCAGGCTATACCACCCATTCTGATTTGAATCCTGACTTTAATCGTTTATTGTCCTCATGGCCTTAGAGTGGTGATGAACTTCTCCAAGCCTTAGTTTTCTAACCTGTAAAATGGGGATGATAACTTTATCTGCCTCACAGAGAGTTTGTAGAAGATGAAATCATTCATGGAGAGCTCATTGAACTGTGCTTGTCACGCAGCAAGCCCACGGTGAATCTTAGCTGCTGACATTCTTCTCGCTTGTCTTCATTCATAGGTCATTCTTGCCAGGCTCTGCTGGCACTGGGGACTGAGAGGAGTCCCCACCGTCTATGCGTCTATGCCCAGAAGCTTATGTGTCGTCATATCAGAGGGGGAAGGGGACGCACCAGCAGAAGGCAGAGAGATGAGGGTGTTTGGGTGGAGGGATGGGTGGGGACCATGGGGACACAGAGGTGTGCAGCGGGACCCGGAGGAGTCCCACGGGCAGCCTGGGAGGGTGTAGCTTGTCATGGGCAGAGGCCCAGCATCAAGTCTTCAGTGCTGGTTCCTGCACTGGGGCTTCCAGTAGGCTAGGGCTCAATTTCCTCCTCTTTGAAAGGAGAGAATGATCATGCCTTGCTTCCCCTCTGCTGGGGAGCTCTGGAAGCCTGAGAGGGTGCTGGGTGGGGGACAACCTTGCCTTCCTGCTGGGTGGGCGGGGCAGACAGGCCACAGTGCCCACACCTGGTCTGTCTCCACCCACGGCCAGGCACCTTCAAAGCCATCCTTCTCTCGGTTTACACCAAAGGCCTGAGAGAACGAGAGAGAGAAAGAGAGGGAGGAGGGCTCACACAGTAACTTCATTGAGCATGAAAATTCCTATGCTATATATGAAAACCGGAAAAGGGAAGGAGGCGTTCTAAGTTTACATGTAGAAAAATGCTCTTCTGTAATTCAGAAAAATGAGGTCTTTGATTGTTGCCAAGCCCAGGTCTCCTTTCTAAGTTGATCCAGGAATTTTCCCCCCTCGCAGGAAAATGGTTCTTTTTCTAAGAAATGCATTGGGTGGCAGGTTTTTCTAAGAACCTTTTGCATCTTTTTGCTGGGTGCAGATGGATCCCATGCAGTATGAATTCTGTTGTGTTCCTTTTCCTTGGGAAGGGACTCAGGTAGAGCTGGGAGCCTCTGCGGGCTCCAGACTGGGTGGGGCGATGCTTCCTTATAGGCCGAATTGTGACATTTTCCTGGGCACAGCGCTCCATGCTTCTGGCCAGGCTGTGCTGCCCAAAGATGAGGAAGTCTGTTGGGGAGGGCTGGGTTTGTCCTGCTCCCTACTGGAGTCATTCCTTCCAGGCCCGAATGCTGTGGACTGGAGGAACGGACGGTGAAGAGTGGTTAGAGAAACTGGAAAAATAGATGGCAGATGAGAAGGACGCAGGATTGGAGACTTGCAGACCTGGCAGGGGCCTCTGGAAACCATCATCCTGAGGCTCAGAGAAGAGAAGGGATTGCTCAAGATCATACATTGAGCTAGTGACAGTCTGCCTCCGAGGTTGGCCCTTCCCCCCACCCCCTGCTTCTGGGAGGCCATGATGCAAAAGTCAAGGCCAACTTGTGTGTGGTCCCAGAGTGCAGAGAAGGGCTCAGCCAGGCGGGGCGCAAGGCTAAGGGAGACCGTCTCGGTCTATCAGGAGAAAGAGGCCCAAAGACTGAAAACTGTCCAGCAGTGGTCAGGGTTCTCAGGAGGGGACCTAACTCCCCAACAGTGGACATAGGCACAAAGAACCCTTGCACATGGCCTTTTGGTCATTATGTGGTAGAGGAAACTCCTTCTCCAGATGGTGAGCTGTGCTCTTCCCACTTAGAGTCCGTGTCTTGCTGCCCTCCCTGTTTCCTGTCTCGGGGGGGAAGTGCGAGGAAGGGAAGCCATGGGCCAGGAGGTCTGATTTGATAACCCGGAGTCCTCAGGGGCCATGTCCCTGTAGGAGTATCCAAAGGGAAGGGAAAGAGCAGTCCTGAGAAGAGGCAAGAATGTCTCCCTCCTACCAGGATGGCCTGAGAAGGAGCAAGAGGGGGACACTTGGTTCTCTGAGGCTCCCCAGTTTATGCTCCTGGAGCAAAAAAGGTATTGGGGAACTCCTCTCTCCCCAGAGCCTGAGTGCAGAGGGGCCCTGCTGGGGCTCCCAGGGTAGATACCCCCACTTTACCTGTACTCCCTTAGCCTACTGGCTCTAGCTCCAGGAACATAGGGTCCTCTGGACCCCTTGAGCCCTGTCTCCAGTGGAATACACCAACCAGCTTGAAGGAATCCTGGGTCCCATTTAAACTGATGAAAGTGTCCCATGGGTCTTCACAGCCACAGGTGGCAATGAGAGATGTGGGGGCCACCTTTTTCTTTCCCAGGCAGCCAGAACAAGGAAAGTGAAAAGGATAGGAAGAAGGCATCTAAGTTTTGAGCCTGACTTGGTCGCAGAAACCAGCATGACCTCAAGCCTGCCCTCTGGGGACCCTCCCAGACCTTTGACCCTCCAGACTTTTGGTTGTGTTGTTGCGATCCCTGTCCTCCCAGTTTCTCCAGGCACGGAATGTGTCCCTCCCAGTTGTATCCTGGGAAGCCTTCCTTGGGTTTCACGGAGGCATAGTTCTGCCTGCGGCCACCAGGGGCTGCTGCCATGCACCATCCTGGGGTGTCCTCAGCCTCCCTCCCTGTCTGGCTTCTCTGCAGCCCTAGTTGACCTAGAGCCAGAGGAACGCTCCTTAGCTCCTTCCGGCCTTAAATGCTAACAAGCGCGAGCACTGGGCTCAGGTCCCAAATGATCATCTGTGAGATGGAGCTTTGCGAAGCCAAATACAGTTCCCTAGGGAGGCAAAGCGCCAAAGCCCAGACTAGCCCGAGGCACTGCCTCCTCACCCCACAGATGGAAGCGCTGAACCAGCCCATTACATAGAAGGAGAAACCAAGGCTTGACTGGGGGCCAGAGATGCCAGATGTCCTGGAGTCTGTGGCTGCGGAGAGGAGAGGGAAAGGTTCCTATGTTTCACTTCCTCTGGCCAGGTTGCTGTCGTCTCTGTGGAATGAAAACCTGAACCCTGCCCTGTTTGTTTCTTCATCACTAGGAATCTGCCCTGGTTTCCATGGAAACTGACTTTGGACCCCTGGGAGGAAAGTTGCACCCTGCTGTGACTGTTCAGATTTTCCTCTGCCTCGTCCATCTCTAGAACCATCTGATGCCTCCTCCCTGTGCCCTCGGGAGGGGCCGCCCAGAGCTGTGCTCAGGAGCCTGAGCCAAAGACTTGTCCCCTTTCATCAGGCCATGGCACTAAGTGCCTGCTCTGTGCCCAGACCTGATTTGAGTATTTAGAGGAGGGGATTGAAGCTGTGGCTCTGTGTATAGGGTGGGAGGAGGGCTCCGGTGTCTTGGAGCGCAGCTGAGCAAGGGCAGGAAGTGGGAGGGTGGGGCTCTTCTTAGATGATTCGGCTCTGAGAAGATGGGAATAGAAGGAACAGCTTGAGCAGAGACAGAGATGGGGTGAGGGGGCAGATGAAGAGATGAAGCAGAGGGTGTCTTCACTGGAATTTTGACTTGATCCTACGGGCACTAGGGAGCCATGGAATGCTTTAGAGCTTGTAAGTAGCATGAACGGATAACTGCTAACCAAGACACCTAGATCGTGAGTTTCTTGAGTGCCTGCATTCTAGATTCAGCATCATATCCCTAGTGGCACACAGGCAGAATGTGGGGACTTTATAAATGTTATCAGTTCTTGGATTGAAAAAGTGGGTTGAGAAATCCCCATTGGAGATGAAACTATTGTTATGTATTAAGGAAGCAAGAGATGAAGACTGAAGTCAGAGTCAGCCCCAGGAGGTATTTGGAAGGCAATGAAGGACTATGTTTATATGGCTATGGCTCCAGGAGTCCATCTCGTCTAACTCCTTGATGTGCATATGGAGAAACCAAGGGCACAGATGGAGTCAGTGGCAGAGCTGGGATGCAACTGAGGAGTCCTGCATTCCCTCCCTCACCCCCCCCCCCCCCAGTCCCTGACCTCTCTCATAGCCCCATGGCTATGTCCATGCCTGGAGGGCTCCCTGGGCCTGTGGACCTAGCATTGTGGGAATGGGAGGGAGCTTGGATCTCCAGGTGATGGACGAGCATGCAGTGAGGTCCTTGTTAGATGTGGAGCCTGAGCCTGATCTCACTTACCTTCCCTGGGGCCTCAGATTCTGAGCCTGGCACTTCCTGTGTGCTAAGCATTTTAGATATATAATTTCACTCAAGTTACACAGCTGTCCTCTGAGAATAGATGTTATTATCTGTGGAGAAGTGTAGCCCCTTCCCATGAAGGGCCCCAAGGTTCTTGAGACCAGAGAGTTCCAGAGTTCCAGGATCAGCCCCTGTCAGACTGCCCCATCCAATCTAGCCCGCCCCCCCACCCCCAGGATGGTGGGATGTCTTTCCACCAGCTGTGATCCCCACCCTCCCACTTTCCCCCCAGTGCAGAGCCATCCCAGGACAAGCCTATGGACCAAGTTGCCGGGCCTATTTGTCTTGGCTCCCTGGCTTCTCTCCCCTCCCTGGTGGCCGCCTGAGCAGGTGGCCCTCCTGCAGAAGCCAAGGGGAAATGAGCCAGCAGGCCCAGGCGCAGCCCTGAGCACGGGTCACTCCAGGCCAGGGGTCACTCTCCACCATGCCGTGCCACGGGATACCGCGTTTGGAGGGAGCTCAGGGTTGCTGAGAGCAGAGCTGGGCTGACCTGGGCTTCCTGCAGATTGCAGCTTGGCTCCCTCTGTGGCCAACCCAGTGGAAACAAGGCTTGTGGCCAGGCTCCTGCACACTTGTCTTCCCTCGCACAGCTGGGGCCTGGGCGGCAGGAGGGCAGGGGGCGGCTAGGGAGGGTCCTCTTTGCAGACTTGGATTTCTGCTAAATTTATACCTTTCAGTCAAGTAGAACACGAGTCACTACCATTTGCTGAGCATGGGCACTTCCCACCCTTCATTTCATTGGCTCCCCACACATGAGATGAACCGAATGTCCCTACATCCCCGCTAAGTCATCCACCCAAAGGCTGCCCCCTTGGTAAATGGCGAAGTCTGGATCCCAACCCAGCTCTGCCCAATGCCAAGAATTCTCCTCCGCAGGTGGCTTCCTCTGCCCACTCTCCAGATGGCCAACCCATCACCAGCGCCTGGAGGGGCTGGGACAGTGGGGCAGAGTCACACCTCCTCTCTGTCCCTCTTTGCCTGCTGCTCAGTTGCTACTTCCTGGCTGTGGCTTTATAGTCACAAAGCTCCATCCCTGGCCATTCATTTTCCTATCTATAAAACCAGGAGGTTGGAGAGATTTGTGATTTTCTTTCTTTCTTTCTTTTTTTTTTTTTAAAGCAGGATTCTTTGGGGACTACAGGATTCCTAGAATTGCCACGTGGAAGCCTGGGCTGCACTGGCCATGGCATCGCTGGGCTGGTTTAAGCAGGATTCCTGGCCTCTCTGCCTCTAGCCTCAGGTCCTCGGAACCTCCACTTGTCCCTGAAACCATGGGGACACCACTTGGAAACAAGCCACCGGCTGAATGAGAGCTTGGCCCATTTACTCCCGTGGAAGGGCACGTTTTTTCCAAAGCTGGGGCGGCCCACCGAAAAGGGGCTTCCCTCTTCTTCTCAGGACGGGGGTGATTGGAACAGGAGGGAACTTCACACTGGATCTGGGAAGAAGAAAGCAGGGCTGTCAGCAGGGTGCTGTTGGTTCTGTTTTGCTTTTATCTTTAAACCTGGAGGGGAGAAAAGACATCCCAGTGGGGTGTCCGTTTCTTTTCTTTTCACTCTTTCTCTCCCCTTTCTTTCCATATAGGGACAGACCATACTGAGTGAGGACAAGCAAAGAGAGAGGGTTTTATGGGATGGAAGGAGTTAATGTCTTTAAAATATGTAAATGTCTCTTTCACACCATGTATATGATATAAAATTTCTAAAAGTACAAAAGAGTGTCTAGAGAAAAGAAAGTCTCTTATTCCACAGCGCCAGCGCCCCCCCCCCGCCACTGGCTCCCTTCCCTAGAGACAGTCTCTAGTCCCGGTTTCTTACGTATCCTTCTAGAGATAGTCTACTATATATTTTAAAATATATCATATATATTTATATAATTTATATATGGAATATGTATTAATATATGCATTTCTAACTCATAGTGATTCTGTTCTGCACTTTTTTTTTTTGGTCTGTTTTTACTTAATACATCTTGTTGACTGTTACATAACAGTACCTAAGGAACTGACTCTTTTTAAAATTATTATTTATTTAATTCCATTTATTTATTTATTTTATTTATTTAACCATTCCCAAAGATGGACAGTTAGAAGCATTTTCAACAATGCTGCAGTGAATATTCTCGTACATGCTTTAAATTTCACATATGTGACTTTATCTGTTAGAGAATCCGTAGAAGTGTAATTCCTGGATCAAAGAGCCCGTGTACACTTGTAATTTTGATATATATTGTCAAAGAGCCTCCCACAGACAGTATACCAGTGCGTGTGATCCCACCAGCAACCCATAACACAGCGTACTATCTGACGTTCTGATGTGTGCCAATCTGAGAGGGAAATGGGTGTGTTTTCATTGCCTTAACTTGTATATCTCTCCTGAGGGAGGCGGAGTATCTTTTCATATATTTAAGAGCCATTTTAATTTTTTTTCTTTTTCTTTTTCTTTTTTTTTTTTTACAGTGGAAAGAATTTCCCTGTTCTTCTTCCATTTTTCCATGAGGCTGTTGCTTTTCTGTTTTGTATGTAAGGGGACTAGTTTGCTGTCTGTACTAAATGTAGCAAATAGTTTTGTCCAGTTTGGGATTTTATTTGATACCAGTTTGGGAATTTTTGTTGCTATGTAGAACTTGAAGAATTTTGGTGCAGTTAAATTTAACCAGATTTATCAATCTTTTCATGTATGCCTTCTGGGGTTTCTCATACTTAAAATTAATTCCTGTTTTAATGCGAGTTGCAAACCGGAGAGGAAAAGCACTGGATGGAGAATCAGCTCTGAGTTCCTAGCCAGCAGTCTCCTCCCTCTTTTCATCTCACTTTCACCCCTTTGTAAAATGAGGGGGTTGACTTGAGTCCTGCGTTCATTTATTTGTTTGTTCGTTCATTCATTCATCAGGACTAGGCTGGATACTGGGAACCCAGAGGTGAATGGTGTGCTCCCTGCCCTCCTAGTTTAATGGGGAGAGAGACAAGTGGCCCAGCAGTGACATGCGGTGAGCCGAGGGCAATGATGGACGATCCCAGTGTGGGCTGCGAGGACGTCTAATGCAGCCCCCAGAGGGGAGGAGGGTGTGGGTGCGGACGTGAAACAAGCAATTTCAGGGGAGGCGAGGCCTGGGTTGGGTCTTGAAGGAGGTCTTCTGGCAAAGTAATGGGTTGGAGTGAGATGGGGTGGGCGACAGAGGGAAGCACACTTGCTGTTCTGGGGGAGGACCTGCCACAGCGTGGGGCTCTCCCAGGCCTGCATCAGGGCTTGCTGGGGAGCAGGGAGCACAGCTGGGTCTGGACCACCAAGTCTTCTCAAACCAGGAGGTAGCAGGCGTCCCCCAACCCCCATGCTGACTGCAGACCCAGAGCCCTGGGCTAGGCGCCCGGAGACTACTTAGCAGAGCACCAACATGATCAGATTTGCTCTTTTGTTGAAGATGGGTAATTGGTTTTGTTAAAAATGCTGTGAAATATTTTCCATGACATGGTTTATAAACAATACTACAATGAATATTTTTACATATTGCTTAGTCTCAGAAATAAACATTATTGCTTGAGTTGAAAAGCCCCACAGACTGCTCCTTTGGGTCATCTCCCTACCTCCCTCTGAGCGCTGGTAAGAGTGTGCTGCTGGTGGGCACAGCGGCATCTGAAATGTTCTTACCACCGAAAAAGAAGTGATAGTTACCGTGATGTTGGTGGCGGTGTTAGCTAAAGCTGGGGGTGATCATATTGCCATATAGCAGTATATCAGATCAACAAGTTACATATCTTAAACTTATACAATGTTATATATCACTTATGTCCCAATGCAAAAAAAAAAAAAAAAATCAGCACAGGTGCTTCGGAGGCCATTGTAGCAGCATTCAGTGAATTTGCAGGTGTCTAGTCCCACAGCATCCCACCACTCCCCCCCCCCCCCCGCTCCGCCGCCCCAGGTAAGCACTAGGAGATGTGGGTAAGAAGTCTGCAGTGGTCATGTTTTAAATAGCAGTGAAAATCTCCCTTCCCATCAATAGGAAAGTGGACCAGTCTGTATGGCTTACGGATGCTGTAGGGGACTGTTGGGAAAGTATAAGATCCAGAGTCAAATAGATCAACCAAGATCAACCTTCAAAATACAATGTTGGGTGTGGACTATAAAAGGGTCAGAGGCGTCCACGTGGAATACCAACAGTGCTGCGAGGGTTAGAGACATGCGGAGTGGTGGCCCAGTCTGTCCCCAGCACGTCTGTGCTCAGGTAGCAAACAGACAAAGGACATGCATGGGAATAGGCATGCCATGGGCTTCAGACAAGCTGTCTTCAGGGGCATGATCAGGGGAAGAGGACTGGAGAGTGTCTGAGGGCTTCTTCTGGGTCAGTACTGTCTCCAGCAGAGGGGTAGACCCAGACCTGTTCTTCGTCAGATTCTTTAGAAATTATTTAAATAATATAGTCTATTTAACCCACTATATCCCCAAATTATCATTTCCTTTTATAATCCATATTCACGTGATTAATGAGATATCTTACATTCCTTTGTCCAAATGAAGTCTTCGAAATCCAGTTCACATGTTACTCTTGCAACTCAGGTCAGTTGGGACGACCCACTGGAGTCACCATCTCTCTCCCCCATCCTCCAGGGAAGCTTGAGTTCCTGGATCACCCAGAATTCAGTTGCATCCTCGTGCTGCTCAAGGGTCATTGGCATGACGGGCTGACAAGGTGCAGCTCCCCCCCCCCACCCCGAGCCCCTGGGAGGGAACCCCTGTCTGAAGAGACTGAGGCAGGGAACCAACCTGAGGTCAGACCAGTCATGGCTTGAAAACTTGTGCCATTTACCGTGTCACCTCAGGGAGTGACTCCATCTTCCCAAGCCCTGGTTCTTCATCTGTAGGATGGGAAAATGGCAGGTGACCCTGGGCCTGCAGTGAGGACGAAGGAAAATCACGGATAAAAACCCTGGTCAACTTTATTCTGTGTAGGGAGCTCAGGGAACACTGAGGCAGGGTGTCCAGGCCCCCCATCTTGGCCTCCCTCTCCTTGTCAGCACAGTGCAGTCGATGACCCCTGTCCGTCAACCTCTTGGGCTTGTTGAGTGGATGTCATCAAAGGAAAGAGTAGTGAATGGTTATTTTGTCATCGCTGTATTTCCCAGGGCTACATGGATGGCCTCCTTTAATCAATTTCATGGGGCCCATATCATAGAAGGACACACAGCGATGGGGCAGTGAAATGAGTCACCAGCTAATTAGTTGTCCACACAGACAGAGGCAAGTTGGTAGACTGAAAGGCAGGCTCAATTTGTCAGATGGGGCTTTACTCACAGTGTCCTTGAATGGCTTGGGTCTTCTCTGGGCACAAACCCTGCGGTCACTCGGGCTCTCAGGGTCCTCTGGCCTTTGGCCGTAGCCCAGGCAGTCACCAGATGTCTGCTGTGCTCCTTGGTCTCTGGGGAAGTACCCTGCTTGATTCCAACCCTCACTCACTCCAGGCCTCCTCCTTGGACTGTGTCCTCAGGATCTGGCTTCACTTCTGAGGGCAAGATGTCCTGTGTGTCCATTGTCCTATCAAGGATTTGGGGGGGTCCTGTCTGCAGGGGTCCTAGACACCTGAGATCTGCCTTCCTCTCTCACTGCTGGGACCCTGGCATCTCCTTTGGAATGGGTGCCCATCACTGCAAGCCAGCTCAAAGCTTGCTCCCAGGGCATCAGTATTGGACAGATTAAGGCTTCCGAGCCTGAGGGCCTTTCCAGCACCACCACAGTGGAGCCCTAGGATTTTAGCCAGATAAGAGCTCAGACTCTGGGGTCAGACACTCTGGCTTTGAACCAGGGCAGATTTCTTAACTTTTCCCTGAAGTAGAATGAGGCTAAGGGTACAGGGTTGTTGTGAGGATTAGATGAGCTAAAGTATGTGAAGAGTTTAGAGCTGGGATCCGCACAGAAGAACTCAGGGAATGTTCATCATGATGACGATGTGAACTTCAACTGCCTTAGATCTGGAAACACTTCACCTTGTCCCAGTTTTCCCCCATATCCTGGGGCACTCAATAGTTGACCTCATTCAAAACAAACAAAACAAACCTACCCAGTTTTACAGAAAGAAATGAGGAACAATCTGTAAGTTGATGGGAGAATGTTACATAGTCTGCAAATATTCTAGGACATACTTAAAAATGTTTCCCAAACTGTAGGTCAGGACTTCTTAGTGGGTGATGAAATCAATTTAGTGGATTGTTGCCAGCTTGCTTTTAAAGATTCTATTCATTATTTGAGGGGAATGCGCAGAGGGAGAGGGAGAAAATCTCAAGCAGACTCCCCGCTGAGCATGGAGTCCAACTTGGGACTCGATCTCATGATGTTGAGATCATGACCTGAGCCCAAACCAAGAATCTGACACTTGACCGACTGAGCCAACCAGGGACCCCTCCAGCATGCTTTTAATGAAATAAAAGAGGCGACGAATTCCCAAAAGGAAAATATCAGAGTGCCTGATGAGTATTGAAAGTAATAACGTTTTATGAAACATTGTTTCGGTGTTACAGGTGCATGTTTATCGTAACTTGCGTGGTGGGTTGCAATATAAATGCATTTCTTATGGTGGGTCATTGTTGAAAAAGCTTGAAAACCAGCAATTAAGGAACTACAGTGAGGTTTCTGAGGGATCCCATTTCACTTAGGACTTTCTCTTTCTTCCCCATTTCCAAGTTTAGTAGAATATATGTATGAGCCATGGCCTCTGTTTCCCCCCCTGCAGAGTTGGCTTCCCAGGGCCACCTGGACCTCACGGAGCTCATCGGTGTCCCACTGCCCTCGTCTGTGTCCTTTGTCACTGGCTATGGTGGCTTTCCAGCCTACAGCTTCGGGCCTGGTGCCAACGTTGGCCGCCCGGCCAGGACCCTCATACCACCCACCTTCTTCACGGACTTTGCCATCAGCGTCACAGTAAAGCCCAGCAGCGACAATGGCGGCGTGCTCTTTGCCATCACTGATGCCTTCCAGAAGATCATCTACCTGGGCCTGCGGCTCTCGGGCATGGAGGATGGCCGCCAGCGGGTCATCCTGTACTACACGGAGCCAGGCTCCCACGTGTCCCACGAGGCTGCTGCCTTCTCGGTGCCCGTGATGACCCACAGGTGGAGCCGCTTTTCTGTGATTGTCCAGGGCGAGGAAGTAACCCTCCTGATGGACTGCGAGGAACACGGCCACATCTCCTTCCAGCGGTCTTCCCGGCCGTTGGCTTTTGAGCCCAGTGCAGGAATCTTCGTGGGCAACGCAGGAGCCACAGGGCTGGAGAGATTCACCGTGAGTCCAAGCCCTGCAGATCAGGGAGGCCCCAGACGCCAGCCGTGAACCCAAGCAACTGTTCTTACTGTTTTGTTCTTACAGCCTCAGAGAGGCACATGTGTGTGGTGGCGAGAGCGCTAGTCCTGGGACCCCAAACCTAGATTTCGGTCCTGTTTTCAGTTTAGCCTGATGACGTTAGAGCGTGGATCCTGGGATTCTCTCTGGGTCTTCTTATCTGGGCACGATGATAAGCAAACCTGTGCCATGCAGTGGTAGACTCAAGTGGAATGGTCTGAGTAAAACATTTTTGTGCATTTTAAGACAGGATAAAAAGAGGAAGGTTTACTATTTATTCAGCAATTTTTTTTTTTGTTACCTTTGGAGAGGAGTGTCATGTACATTTAAGTTATTTCTGTGAAAGTGGAGGAAGCTAGAATGCCAGAAGGAGAGGTAGCTTTTCTCTCTCCATTTGGACAATGTGTTCTGGAAAAAATAAGCAGAAAATTAACTTTCCTGTCAAAACAGGCTTTTATGAATAAGCCATTCTAAGAAAATCTCTAAGTAGTTACGCATCTAGTCAGCACACCTGCTTACTGACACCTTGGCTGAGTGATACAGGGTGGTACCAGGAGTCAGAGTTTGGGTTTACTTGTAGGACAGCGGGACAGTAGGACAGCGGGAGACCATCAGGGAGTCTGAAGAAGTGAAAATCCAGTCACAATTTTTCCATACTCACTTTGGGAGCATCATGGAGAACGGACTGTCAGGGGTCAGGGGTAGAGAGAGGAGGTTGGGGTGGAGGCCGGGAGGCTGGCTGGCCGCTCTTCTTCCCACGAGGCCTGCCCGCCAAGGAGCTTCAACACTTTCTGGAAGAGGGGAGATGGGCATCCCAGGGACCACCACAGACAGGCTGGGGACCTGGGACCAGGTAGGAGGCTGCTGGGAGTCTGTACCTTGAACACAGTACCCTTCAGGGGCTTCTCCAGCTAGCGGAGCTCATCTTACATCGGCCCAAGCAGGACCCCCGCCCCCAAAGGAGAGTGGGCCAAGAAGTGGCTTGTTCCATTGTCATGGCCCCAGGCCGTGCATTCTCATGCCTGTCTTCTCACTTGGTAGCCTGGGCTCCATTGCAAGAACTGTCATGCTTGCCACTCGTGGTCGTGCCGTGGACAAGCAGGTGGTGGCTTCTGACCCTGTGTTCTCCCCCCAGGGCTCATTACAGCAACTCACCGTCCACCCTGATCCCAGGATCCCTGAGGAGCTGTGTGAGTCCGAAGAGTCCTCGGTGAGCCCCCATCCCCCACTGCCCCCCACCCCCAGCCTCCGGTCAGCCAGGGAGGGCTGGACGCCCAGGCAATTCCTCTTCCCCAACGTCACTGAGTCTCTAAAATCCCTCAACTTGTCAAGTGCTGCCTCAAGTCCTATTTTGGGCTTTTTGGCTTTATTTTTTTTTTTAAGAGCTTCAGCCATCTCTTTTGCGGGGGGTGGGTTGTGTTTGTTCTAAGGTGTTAGGTTCTCCGGTGGCTGTGGCAGTCCATGGCCTGGTTTCCAGATTTCCTGCCAAGAAGGGGTGTCAGGATTCTAAAATCTCAGTTAAAACTCTAAGACATGAGTGTAAATTCCTATAAAAATGAGCCTAAATTTAGCTTTTATGCTTGGCAAATGAATCCGTTCCTAAGTTGGGGATGAAGTGGTAGGCAGGGAAAAAGATGGGGCCTTCTGTGCTCCCCTTCCCTTCTACCTCCTTCCCTTCCCCCAGGATCTACTGAGTCCCTGTTAGGTGACAGTCCTGGGGGATGCTGGAAATACTGAGATACGCTTGCAGCTGTCTCCATCCTCAAGCAGCTCACGCCACTTCCGCACCCAGAGGCAGTGACAGAACCGCAGGGTGACTGGAACCTGTGTGGTCCTCAAACCCAAGTTCTCTGGGTTGGGTAGGGGGCACGAAGGTGAAAGAAGAGGGACCAGAGTAGGCAAGGGAGGGGTTGATACCAACGACAAGCAAGTATCCGCCGGATGATAGAAGAAAATGCTGCCCATTTAGTGGGGAAACCCTTCAGAGGTGGAATTTGGCTCTGTAAGAACGTTGGCTCTCCCTGAGGCCATGATCCTGGCCTGACGTTCCTGTGAAGCCGGGAGAAGGGAACCCTTATGTATATGCATTCCCTTCTCTCTGTGTTGCTGTTGGTACTAGAAAAGTAGAAGCTGCCTGAGAGTCCAAGAATAGGGTATTCGTTACACAATGATGGCCCTCGGGCTCCCTGGCTGACATTAGGCGGCTCATGATGAAGACAAGGTAGCAATAGGAAGACATTCTCCAAATGTCATCGTTCTCCAGTGGAACATTCGCGTGACAGCCATGCAAATGGAGTCCCTTTGGCAGAGGTTGAAGGGACCTGGACAAAATGAAAAGAGGTATATTAGACTGTATATTGACTAGATTTTTGTCTGTGTGTGCAATAGAATATGGAAGGAACAGCTGAAAGAATAGCAACTGTATATGTGCTTTCTCTCGATTCCTCTCTCTGACTCTGTCCATTTCTTTCTCTCTTTCACACGCACACACACACACACACAAGCGCATGCACACAGAGTTTCTCCAAAGGAGTTACCGTCTGTGACTTGCCCTCTGCTGGTATCATTTGTCTCCACACAGGCGTCAGGAGAGGCCAGCGGGCTTCAGGAGACAGAGGGAGTCGCCGAGATCTTGGAAGCTGTCAGCTACACTCAAGCCCCGGTGAGTACTCAAGCCATGCGGTACCTTCTCCGCCAGCTCTTAGGGGCCCAGAGTCAATAGAGCATGCCCGGGCCTGACATCTCTGTTCTTAGGTCTGTGGCTTCAATTGTGGGCTTACCTGGGGAGGTCCAGGAAAGTCCTGACCCAGGGTATTTGGCCACAGCCCCAGTGCCCTGAAATGTCTGTATCTCCTGGCCACCATGTACCATGGCCACAAGAGTACTGTCCAAAGGCAAACGTTGTGTTCTCCTGCCTCCTGGCTCTGTGAGCTTAGGTTGCATACTCAGCTTCTCTGGGTCTCTGCTCCTCTTCCATAAAATGCTATTCAGAGTCCCATCTCGAGGATGTGTTAGGAGGGTCAGAGTAAGCAGTGCAGGGTCAGGGCCTGGCGTCAGGCACGAGGGAAGTGGCCCTAAATGGTGGCGGGCATCACATTTGTTCTGGGCTCTGGGCTCTGTGAAAGAAGGCAGGGCCCCTTCTCCTGGGACATGCAGAGCCTTCCCAGGAGCTCCCTTCTGCTCCCATGGGAAAGGCGCCGTCCTCACAGTGACTGGGGCCTCCTCCCTCCTGGGAATGTACTCTGTGGCCCAGACGAGGAAGTGGTTTTGAAAGTACTGAGTCAGACGGTGGGGGCAGCAGGAGCCTATTTTAATGAACACAGCCAGCAGGGTCTGAGTCATTGAACACAGAAGCCCAGAAATCTCCTCGACCGGGCTGGCACATTCTACAGACTCAACTCTGATAAAAGAAAGCAAGGGAATACAGGCAGAGGCTATAGATTATAGACTTTTGGTGACAGAGGTTTGGGGGGGGCAGAATGGAACCATAGTCCCTTAGTGTAGGGGGTGGCGCGTAAAGTTCTCCTCTTTCTGTCCAGAGGTATATGGGAGACAGCCCTTTGTACAGATGGGCCGACTGAGGCCCAGACGGGGGATGAGACTGCCCCTGGGGTGCCTGGGCAGAACTGAGGCTAGAGCATGGGCCCCTTCATACCCCATCCAGGGCTCAGGCCGCAGCCCTGTGCTTCTGGCCCAGGCGGTGTTGTCAAGTTCCATCCCTAGGACTACAGCCAGCTCTAGGGCAGCAAGGGCAGAGGAGGCAAGGGTCTGAGGTGGCCGCGTGGTGATGGTGATGGTGGCTGCTCTGGGCAGAGTTGTAACCCTGTGTGCCACAGCTCTGCCCCCCACCCCACCATTGGTGTGTCCAGGGCACCTGCAGCAGGGCACAGAGTGGTTGGTCCCTTGGGCCTTCTAGCCTGATGCTGTCCCCCAGTGCACCAGGTCACAGCGAGGCTTGAGTTCAGCTCGGGCAGGGATGCTGGTAACACATGGTGGCCTTGTGAGAGAGACAGGAAAGGGGAGTGAGGTTTGAGAGCGTAAGAGGATTGTGGCAGCAGGAATGGGTCAGGGAGGACTTTCTGGTGGAGGGGGCGTTGACACTGGGCACTCTGGACAGGGATGGGAGAAGGGAGGGGATGGAAGAGGACCAGCATTTCTCTGCCTGCTGTGCTTGTGTCTATGTGACTTGATTTCATTCTTCCAACAACCTTGCACGGGGCAGGGGTGGGGGTGGGGGTTGGTGGGGGGGAGGTGGTGACAGAAGCTCAGGGAGCAGAGTCAGGGCAGCCGTGATGTCAGGACCTCAGGCCGCCAGGTCAGGGCAGGTGCGTAAGCATGCTGCAGCTGAGACGAGGTAAGAAACATCCCTCCAGGATCTGAAGAAGAGAAAAGTCCGCTGAGGGACTCAGTGGCCCCTGCCCGAATCCCCGCCCCCAACACGTTCCTTCCTAGACTTCCTAGCTCCACTGTCCTCAGTGGTGCAGAGATAACTGGGGCGTGTCAGAGTTCCTCTGGGTGTGGTTCAGCTCCGCCCCTTTCTGGTCCTTAACCGTGAGTCTATCACTTCCCCCTCCTCCGCTGAGATGTAGCAGACCTCCCCCGCAGCTCCTGCCCCAGGAAACATGGGCAGCGCTCGGCACATGGCAGCACACGGCAGCCCTCGGCGTGTGGTGGCGGATGGCGCCCTTGACTGATAAATTTATTGTGCTAGAGTGCCCTGTCCTCTTGGGGCCCCCTCCTGCCCCCTGCTTCCAGGTTGGCTGGTGACTGGGAGTGCTGGGCATGCCAAACCGCTGTGGTTGCCCTTAGTCCTCAACAGAATTCTCTCTGGGCGGTGGGTCCCGGAGCTAACTGCTGTGTTCCTGGGACTGGAGTCCCGTTCCTCCTGGCAAGGGTCCTGCAGAGCGTACATTCGCTCCCTTTGCTGTTTGCTGGGGAGTGCTTTTCCATTCATTCCTCAGAGAAGGCCCTGAGGCACAGAGGAGGGATGACCTTTGTCCCCAGGGCTGCCCAGCCTGGAGGTGGAGAGCTAGGTCTCTAGCTCAGGACTAGGGCTCTGTCACCATCTCCGGGAAGGGCTTCGTGGCTCCCATCTGTAGCCACCCCTCCAGGACAGGGAGTTTCCCTCTTCTCACAGACCTTCCCCTCCCATCTCTGTCTGGCTTCTCTCTTGGAATCAATCTCACTTCCCTGTCCTCACCCCTTCCAGCCTGCCACCCTGCCAGACACAAGCCATGAGCAGCAAACTGAATCATGGGCTGTCTGAGCACTGAGGGACTTAAAAAGCCAGCCTTCCTCACCTCTTTCCCCATTTAGGGCAGGAGTCCCTGCTACCCCATGCTTCCCCCTAAGTCAGCTTCTCTTGACACCCCTTTCCATTTCTGGAAAGTTCTATCGTGCTGAGTTAGAATTAATGTCCTTATGGTTCTGATCCCTGGCTGTGCATCAGAACTGCGTGTGTGTCTGGGCGGGTGGTGGTGGGGCAGGGATAGGGAGACACTTGCTTCCTGGCTGTATACCTGGACATTCAGATTCAGGGGTCTGGAGTGAGGTTCAAGGGACTGTACTTATGAAAGCTCTGCCGGTGATTCTGATTCACTGCCAGGACCTCTGCTCTAGCCACACCTAAATGCCCAGGTTTCCCAGACTCTGTAATCTTTGTAACCCCTTCTTCCAGGCTTTGGCCCCGGCCAGCCGTTTGCTTGGAGGGCCCTGCCCACACCCCCCACCCTACCTGGCCAATTCCTAACTTCCCCTTCAGGATCAATCCCCAGCTCCTTGTCAGAGCTTCCCTTCTGTTCTCAACTCTCCCCTCTGCCCTCACACGCCACATTCAGCCACACTATTCTGAGTCTGGGTCTCCCCACAGTCCAACAATGAGAGGGTAGGCACTCTGTCTTTTTTCTTCATTTCTGTATCCCTGGGGGTCGGCGGAGGACCTGGTGCACAATAGAGCCTCCGGAAATACATGTGGAATGAACAACTGTGTTTGCGAATGCGAGAGAACCTTTGCCATCTTGAACAGAGCTCAGCCCATGTCACCTTGCTGTCCTGTTTCCCATGCCCTGCCTGTCCTGCCTGCCTTGTCCTGATGCTCAGGTCCCTTAGAGAGCGACTTCCGGCAACCAGCGGGGACATCCTTAGAGAGTCACCGCAGAGGGGCCCCTGCTCCTGGAATGGCAAAGACAGGAACTGCCTGGGGCAGAGGTCTTGTCACCCTGCTGGGGCTCAGCTGGGGAGGAGCTGGGCAGCCCACTGTGGAGTCCTTCACAGCTTCCGGTGGGGCCATCTGCTCTCTGCTCCCATGGCCCGCCCTGGTTCCAGCCTCGCTGGGCCTCTGTCATGCACCCTCCTTGTCTCCTGGTCTAAACCTCAATTCTCAACCCTCAAATCCATGCCCTCTTTGGTGCCAGGGTGAACTCCCCAAAGCACACACTTCTCTTGAGCCTGCTACGCATGAGGGCCCCAGATCCAAGGCCAGACATCTCACTGGAGAGCCGGCTTCCCCACTCTCTGCCTGCCCTGGCTCTGGCCCTCTCTTCTCTCCCTGAACCCTTGAATCCAGGCCCTGACAATACTGTGTCCCTTCTTACCTGGCTCCTCCCTCCACCCCTGTCCACTGTGACTCTCCTCACTCTTTAAGGCCCAGCTTCTGGGAGGTTTCCATTCCTGCTTCTACCCTGGAGATTTTACAGTACAATAACCTGTATTTTCTTTCTCATATGTAAATATTCCATCCTCATTTTGGAAAAATTATGGTTGCGGTGAGCAAAAAAGATAAGGCAATCACCTTTAATACCAACACCCAAAGAAAAGCATTAGTGAGGGGTTGTTCTTTCTCAAAAATTTGAAATTTCGGTGTCGTGAATAACAGCTACCATATGTGGGTTCATACTATGGGCCCGGCTCTGTCCTGAGTGCCTCCACGTGCTTTCTTCCCTGTGAGCAGGCACCATTGTCCCATTTTGCAAAGAGGAAGGTTACACGACTTGCCCAACAAAACGTAGCCAGTAAGCGGAGTACAGAGATTGGACCTAAATTTGATCGTAAGAGCTGAAACATTGAATACCAGGTTATGGTGCCTGTAAGAATCCCTTTTGTTCTAATGGACCAGAGACTTACTCTTTGCATACTAGATTCTGACATAAAGGAAATAATCTTGTTATTAATCAGGATAGTCAAGTCATGCTGCCATAACAAATCAGCTCTAAAAATCTCAGTGGCTGGGTGGTTTCTTGTTCAGACCACAGGGCCAATGCTGGTCCCTTCCATTCACCACCCGCAGCTCCTTGACCTCAGGAAGGGATGAGACTGTGAACATCCCCAAGCCCTGGGCTTAGGAGCTGCTACCTGATCCTGGGTCTAGGGATGGTGTCATGACCTTTGTGCCCACCCACCATCAGGATTTCTGCCAAGATCTTGAAGCTGCGCTGTGTTTCCAACTGTCGGGGGGTTTTGTCTGTTCAGAAGGAACTCACCCCTCTTCTATTTCGCAGGCGCGTAGTACACATCTGGCATTGGATTTATATGGTTTTTACTGAGGACACCGGGGTTCCTTTGTTTACTTGTTCATTCCCTCATCTAAGAGATCTCTATTGATCATGTCCTCTGTGCTGGCCTGGGATGCAGGTCCTTGTGCTTGAACGTCAGCCAAGATGAGCTGAGTCTTACTGTAAACAGAGCAGAATTTCATCACCCCTAGCATGCACCTTGCTCGGGTCCCAGGAGGGTCAGCGATAGCCTACGTATGTAATCAGCAGGTCCAGGCATTTTTCTGGGTTTGTTCAGCGTGTCGTGGACATTTTATTTCCTCCAGTGAAAATCCCTACCATTTTTCCTGCTTTCCTCCCAAGTAAATCCTTTTGGGTCTCGTTTTTCCTCTCTTCAGTCTAAAGAAGCAAAAGTCGAACCCATAAACACTCCTCCAACTCCATCGCCTCCCTCTGAGGATGCAGAACTTTCTGGTGAGCCTGTACCTGAGGGGACTCTGGAAACCACCAACTTGAGCATCGCCGAGCACAGCGGCCTGGAGCAAGGCAAGTCTCCACTGCACCTTCACCCGTGACAGTCTTTTATGAGGTGATGCCTGTGTGCCCAGCCTGCGAGACATATGCCACATAAAGCCTCTCACGGAACCTTCCCCTTGGTCCTTCGAGGAAGGAATTAGAACCATCCTCATTTTATAGACACGATGGGGAAATCAACTCAGAAAAGTTAGGTGACCTAGCTGGGGTTCTTTGGCTTGTAAAGGGCAGACTTGATTTGAACTTGGATACTTGAACTTTTTTTCTTCTTTAAGAGTTTATTTATTTATTTGAGAGAGAGAGTGTGTATGTGTGTGTGCTAGAGTAGGGGAGGGACAGAGGCAGAGGGAGAAGCAGACTCCCTGCTGAGCAGAGAGCCCTATGCAGGGCTTGATCCCAGGACCCTGAGATCATGACCTGAGCCGAAGGCAGACGCTTAACCGACTGAGCCACCCAGGTGTCCCTGAAACTTGAGCTTTTAACCCGCAGACTCTGGAAGGGCTTGAGTTCCAACAGAAAAGCTTGCAGTAATTTACTGTTAATTAAACACCTGCTGTGCACCAAGTGCTCACGTACTTCATCTCCAGTCCCGACAGTCCATGTCCAGGTTGGGATTATTGGCCAATATTTTATGGGTGGAAAAACAGATGCTTGAAAATGTAAGTGACAAGCCCACAGTCACACAGCTATTGAGTGGTGGGATGGACCTCATGCCAGGCCTGACTCCAGAATCCCCACCCTTCCCAGCTTTGTCCTCTAACTCCTGACTCTCAGAGGATGGGATCAGCTCTGAACTCCTATGGGGCCCACAGTGGAAACTGGTGGCTGGAGAGGGACAGGCAGGCACCCACAGGTCAGCAGCAGGCCCTGGGGGTGCTCTGGCCTCCTGTGTCCCCCTCCAGGGCTCTCACCCCTGACCCTTGTCCCCCAACATGTGCAGAGGACACTGGTCAAAACCCAAGATCTGCTGTGACCTCCAGGCAGCGACGTGACGTGTTTCCAAGGCTGAGAGGGGTCTGCACTTCCTGCCCTTTGTCAGAGGCATATTGGCTTCGGACTGAGATTACTGCCCGCGCCAGAGCACCAACATGCAGGGCAGAAAACACAGACAGAAACCTGCTCTGCCCGTGGGAAAGATTGGCTGAGCAAGCTGCCTTTCGTGCGTGTGTGCAGCCTTGATTTTGATGATGCAGGAGATGTAAGGACCCACGACGGACTCGTGCGATATGCCACAAGGAAAGCAGATTTCAGAACTCTGTGTGCTGCCACCCTAACTTTGAATATATTATTTAAATCTATTTATATATAGCCATATGTGTGTGTGTGAGAGAGAGAGAGAGAGAGAGAGAGTGATAGACAACAAAATATTCCAAGTAGTTATCTGGGTGGTAGGATTATGGCTGGCTTTTCTGTCTTTACCTCTGGTTTAACAAGCCTTCTGTAATCCTATGTATCATTCTTCTTCTCAATTCTGCCATCAATAAATGCACATCATTTTAACAACTAAATTGGGAAGTCTCTGGGAGAGAGAAGGTATACAGGACTGAAGAGGAAAAAATTTGTATCATCGTTTAATACCGTCACGGAGTCAGGGTGTTGCCGGGGAAGACTGGGAACAGCAGACAGCTTGGACAGAAGCCCTGCTCAGTCACCTATTTGCTCTTGGGCCTGGGGCACATTGCTTACTATTTCCAAAATTCAGATCTTTTCTTTTTTTTCTTTTTCTTTTTTTTTTAGATTTTATTTATTTATTTGAGAGAGAGAGAGTACGCAAGAGAGCGCAGGGGAGAGGGAGAGGCAGGCTCCCCGCTGAGCAGAGAGCCCAATGCGGGCTGGATCCCAGGACCCTGGGATCATAACCTGAGCTGAAGGCAGACGCTTAGTGGACTGAGCCACCCAGGCGCCCCAAGCTTCAGAGTTTTTACCTGCCCCCTGGGAGTGTTCATGATCCCTGCCTCCCAGGTAGTTTAGAGGGTTGAGCGCAGCCAGGGATGTGCAGGTGGTTTATGGATTGTGAATGCTGTTGTCCTGGGTGGAATTAGGATCTCTGAGGAGGGGCAAGGAGCCAGCAGAGGCCACAGGGCCAGGCTGGAGCCTCTCCTGGACTCGGGGGTGAGTGCCGAGGAGGTGGGAGCCAGTGCAGACAGAGACACCGATCCAGGCACTGGCTCTTCCATTCCCTGGGATCAGCCAGACTCCCTTACTGTCAGAGAAAAGGCCAAACAAACAGCAGAGCTTGCTGAAGTGTTCCTGTTCTTCCTGTCGGATAGACAGCCCAGATGGTGAGGAGGAAGGGGCCTGAACCCTGAGCCCTGTCTCCGTCTGGGGAAAGCTACCTAGTAGTTTCATTCCAAGCTTTCCTGACACCACCTTGGCCCAGGGCACCCCTCCCCCACCCTCCAATTTAGCATCCTCCAAGGAGTGGAGACTCAGAGGTTTGGGGTCGGCCTGCTGTTTGCACAGCACCCCCTGGTGGCCAGATCCGGGAGGACAAGAGAGAGCGGTGATGCGGCCGGGATTGGCGGGGTGGGGGAATCCTTCAGCACCTTCCCCCGCCCACACCGTTCTCACCGTGGGACATGTGTACGCACAGCATGCATGGACCTGGCCTGACACAAGGACAGGCTGACCTGGCTTCAGGACCCCTCCTAGTCACTTACTTTCTGTGGGACCCTGTTCTTCTTCAGCAAAATGGGGTTAATCATAATAAGATACTAATATGTGCATCAGGGCAACACACACGTGCCCTGGGGTGATAGGGAGGAACCTGGAAACGTGGGATCCCTGTCCTGGCTCTGCTCCTCCAGATGTCAGGTGGTGGGAAGGTCCTTGTGGGTAGGACAGGTGGGCAAGTGGGAGGATTAAACGGGGTACTGCATGGGACATGCTTAGCAGGGGACCCAGCCCATGACAGGAGTACATTCATATTAATATAATTTCTTTTTCTTTGCTTTAGGATTCCACTTGTTTTAAATTTTTTAAAAATTTTAAATAGAAATTTAAAAAGATTTTATTTATTTATGTGACAGAGACACAGAGAGGGAACACAATCAGGGGGAGTGGGAGAGGGAGAAGCAGGTCCCCTGATGCGCAGGGAGCCCGATGCAGGGCTCGATTCCAGGACTCTGGGATCATAACCTGAGCCAAAGGCAGATGCTTAACCCACTGAGCCACCCAGGAGCCCCTCCACTTGTTTTTGTTTTTGTTTTTTTAAAGATTTTATCCATTTATTTGACAGAGAGATCACAAGTAGGCAGAGAGGCAGGGGGAAGCAGGCTCCCTGCTGAGCAGAGAGCCCAATGCGGGGCTTGACCCCAGCACCCTGAGATCACGACCCGAGCTGAAGGCAGTGGCTTAACCCACTGAGCCCTCCAGGCGCCCCTCCACTTGTTTTTTAAATTGCAAAAAGATACGTGCTAGTGGTAACAGTTCAAGCAATGCAGAGTTATATGAACCCTCCAAGATCGTAGTTTCCTTACCTGTCCTCTGGAGGAAACCAGTATTTAGCCTTTGGGTTAGCCAACGTTGTATGGTTATCTGCACATGCATATGTTTCCATATATTACACGAGTTATTTAATAATCGTATTAATTGTGTAATGATCATTATATATGTGTGTGTGTGTGTGTGTGTGTCTGTGTGTGTATGATAAAACCTGGCTACTCACAGGATGCCTGGGTGGCTCAGTCAGTTAAGCATCTGCCTTCAGCTCAGGTCATGATTCTGGGGTCCTGGGATCGAGCCCGCCCCATTGGGCTCCCTACTCAGTGGGAAGCCCGCTTTTCCCTCTCCCAGCCCCCTGCTCATGCTCTCCCTCGCTATCTCTCTCTCATAAATATAAAAAATAAAATCTTTAAAAAAAACATGTACACTCACATAGTTTTTTCCCTTTACACATGGAACCACGCTGACAGTGAACATTTATGAATGGCTAACTAAATTGCTAACTCTATTGAGGGACAGTCCTCAGTGCTTTTTCTTGTGTTCACTTCTTGAATCCTTGTAGCGCATAACCTTCCAAACACCCTTGTAAAATAGGAATTATCCTTCCCAATTTATGGATGAGGAACCCGAGGCCCCGGCTGAATGCCTCGCCACAGGTCACGTTCCTAGTACGTGGCAAAGCCGGGTTCCCACCCGCAGGTGGTTCTGGAGCTGACGGAAGCACCGTGTGATACTGCCCTTCAACGTCGGTTTTTCTGCAACTTGGGTTTTTCCCCCTCTTAATTCTGTATTATGGACATCTTTTCAAGTTAATAGGTAAAGAGATGCTTCACTCTTTTCCAAGGTTCCAAAATACAGTCATCAATTACAGAATGCCTATTTCCGTAGGGTCTGGTGAGGTTCTGAATGACACGCTGGAGGGAGTTCATACTATGGACGGTGCCCCTGTTACGGATGGTGACCCTGTTACGGATGGTGCCCCCGTTACGGACGGTGCCCCCGTTACAGATGTTGGTTCGGGGGGTGGAGCCTTCATTCATGTCACTGAAGAGGTGAGTGAGTGGTAAATTTCATTTGCCAAGTCGGTAGTCAGTTTGTTTGCTCGTTTCAGACTTGATGGGAACTTGTACGGGGCATGGTAAAGAATCAAGGGGGTTTTTGCTGAACATCCTTGTATGGAGGAGAGGAGACCACACACCAGGTCAGGGGGAGGAGATGCAGCACAAGCTGGTCCTCACACCTTCCCCGGGGGATGGGTGCCGGGTCCTCCCCATGGTAACCACCTCCCTCCTGCTCATCTGTGAAGACACACAGCCTTTTCCTTTGGAGCCCCTTTTAGACAGAACCAGATTGATTGCACACGTGCGTGTCCACTCCATTGTTGTGTAATTGGGTTTTACACCCATAAAAACAATTTTTTAAAATGTTAGACACAGTAAAGTATGAAATTAAAGCAAACGTCTTCTTTTCACAACAACCTCTGCTAAAACCCCACAGATTCAACTCATGCTTTCTGTTATCGTGGGATGGAACTCAGACACTTCTCATGCTCTCCCAGATGCGACCTGATAATAACCCATTTTCACAGCTTTTTCCAAAGTCTAGTCTAGTATAATATCAAAATTCAACCCTTTGTCTCTCAATTTCCAAGGAACACATATCCAGCTCACACATGGTTTGTAGTGGGGAGAAGGGAGGAGAAGGTCCCTGCACACCGATGATTGTCTCCAAAGGAATCCTTTACCTTTTCCTCTATAGCCCGAAGGCAGGTGGCGGCTAACCTTGATAGAACTGATTTCCTTTCTTGTCTCTTAGTACATCCCACACAAGTGGTCTGGTCCCTCCTTCTGGCATGTGAAGTGTACTTAATTGTAAAATGAATTAATTGTTCTTAATTATACTTTAGTGTAAGGCCTTTGGGACTTAAGCTCCATTTGAGGCAGAGTCTCATTTTAAAATCTGTGACGCCACCTTCTCTTTTTTTGCGGGGTGGGGGGTGGTGGGAGACAATAATTCCGCAAGGATTAATGTTGTAGGGAAAAAGGTTCTGTGGTCAAATACATTTGGGAAATACTGCACTTTATATCCTCCTTATGATCGTCCCCTTATAAATCCTGCAGCAAGGAAATCTACCTTTGATCAGCTTAGTGGTTTTAGTATCCAAAAGAGCTACTTTTTGTGAAACAAAACAATATAAAATGATCCCTGCATCCTCCAAATTTAAAAGAAAAAAAACAACCTTTGGAAACTGAGATATAACACAGTTTGATGCCACTCGCAACCAAACTGCTGTATCCCTTTCATGCATCGGCCGTGTAGCATTTCCCAAGGAAACTGAGTCACAGGGAGAGACGAATCATGGGGGGTCAGTCTGGAGAAGCCTGGGGAGATCAGAGTCGTTGCCTGCATCTCTCTGAATCTCTGTCGGGGGCTAAGGCTTTCGACTTGTTTTTATGGCTCCTGGATGGGCCCCTGGGGGAGGTCGCAGGGACACAGATGTGTCTAGACAGAGGTGTGTGGAGCTGGAGTGGGCTGACCCAGGAGACAGGGATCTCCCGGTCACTGGGCATGTGCAAGCAGATACTTGGAATCAAACAGGAGATCCATTGCCTTGCAATCTCTCCTGTCCCTGGGATTCTGGGATTCTGTCCTGGTGTGGGGGTGACGTCACAGATAAGAAAGCGCTGTGAGAGAAGGAAGTTACAGAAATACAAGCTGACGGAGAGGGGTGTGAGCAGTCTGATCCGTCCAGCCATAGGCACACTGGTCAGAGCCACGGGATCAGTGACATGGTCCCTCACGATGCTTTTGTTTCAGACTGTGCATGCTGAGGAAGGTTTGGCGGCCACAGCAGCAGTCGGGGAGGCCGAGCTGCCCCCCAGCCCCACTGGGGAAGCAGAGGCCAGCAGTGTGCCCACCGGGGGGCCAGCCCTGTCCTTGTCCACTGAAGACACAGGGGAAGGAGTCACTCTGGTGAGTAGCTCAGAGCTTATGCCGTTTCTGGGGGAGGGCGGCCATCTCGGGTGGGAGCGGTCACTGGTCTTCCTTCTCAGTCTGTGGAATGCAGAGTGGGGGCCTTGTTGGGTCCAGTCCGAGTGGACACTGATTTGGAGGCTGAGGGCTCTGCTGCATCAGTCAGCAGCTGTTTGTGAAGTGATGTCTTATGCTGGGCACAGGCAAATAGGATAGACCAGTTCCTGGGGACAGAGCTCTAAGAGGTGCAACAGGAGAAGCACCGAAAGGGGCCCAGAACCCAGACATGGGGGTCCTGGAAGCCTTCTTAGGGAAGGGATGCCAAAAGCGAGCCCATGGGGATGCCCGGAAGGAGCCCGGCAGGTGGGAGTGAGACAGGTTCCAGGAGGCAGGCCAGCAGGAGCAGAGGCCTGGAGGGATCAACAGGAACATGCATGGGGCATGTGTGAGCAAGAGGGGCAGGGAATGTGGCCAGAGAGGCCCCTGAGACCCAGGGAGCCACGCTTTGGAGCTGGAGTGTGTTCAGAAGTGGCGAGTCACTGAAGGGCTAGTGGCCTTGTCAGAATAGGGCTTAGAAGGTGGAGAAAGGGTGGGAGAAGCAAGCCTGGAGGCTGAGGCCTGGGATCAGAGGCTGTCATGGTCTGGGCACCAGGTGGTATTGGGTTGCTCTGGGTTTGGTCAGTGATGTCATATCCCGCCATGAGTCTCGGTGAGTAAGGGCTTGTAAGGCACCCGGTGGATCTGTCTGAATGGCTGCTGGTGACTGTAGGGAAGGCAGGGTTAGGGACATGGGAGGTGTCGAAGGAGAGTGAGACGAGCAAGCTGTCAGTGAGGGCAGCCAACTCCTCTAACAAGAAAGAAGGCTGGGCATTGCAAGCCCCGGGTTTTGTCCCAGCACCGTGATTGGGGTGTTTGGTGAGAGCCCTCCTTCTGGGAAGAGCAGAAGGGAGAAGGCAGGGACGGTGGTGCACGGCACCAAAGGTGACAGTGAGGGATGGAGTGAACCACGTAGGTGGCATGCTTGCCCAGGGCTCACGCCTCGAGCGGTGTGCAAGGCGTGGGTTTCTGTGTGGGTGCCATGTTCAGGGCATTAGCATGAGGTGAGGTCTGGTGCCTTGAGGGCCAGGAAGTGCCAGCAGGCAGGCACTCACAGGGCCCGGGCAGTCTGCTGCCTCCGGCTCCCTCATGATGTCTTCCTGCTCAGGGTGCAGACGCTGAAGAAGGCTCGGCAGCTGGGGAGACCGGCAGCACCGCTGGGGAAGTGGCGGCCAGCAGTGTACCCGCAGGCGGAGTGACCCCATCCATGCCCATCCAGGACGCCAGGGAAGGGATTACATGGGTAAGGGGTGCGAAGTGCCCCAGTGCTGAGTTCGCAGCTGGGCGGGTCCTGACCTTCTCCGAGGACCCATCTTCATTCTGCTCACACACCCAAAGGAGCCTGAATGGGGCACTTCTCTGAAGGGGAGCTGGCCAAGGCCGGGGTATGCGTGTGCTAGAGCCCAGCTGGCTTGGGGACTTCATGGGCTGACAGCCCTAGCAGGCCAGTGGGGAACCTGGTTGGGGGGATGTGGAGAGCCAGCGAGTGGGGACAGTTTCAGGGGCCCACCACGTCCACCAATGGTGGGTCAGGAGCCAAGGTGGGGGAGCCTGGATGTGGGCGGGACAGTTAACGGTGGGCACAGCCATGGCCGATTTCTGGACACAAGCACAAGCTGCCAGAGGGCGGAGGGAGATCAGGGTCAAGGGCAGGGCCAGGCCTCCTCAACCTTCTTCTTAGGCAGCATGGAGATAGTGTTCCCAGCTTGTGAAGGTCGGATGCAAATATTTCAGGACATGTGGCAGGTCTGTCCCTAAAAGGTCATTACAGTGGCAGTCCTGCAAGTTCTTCAGACTCAGACTCAAACCTGGACCCCCCTGTCCACTGTTGTGTCCCCACCTCTAATGACTGGGACCATTGCCCCCTAGTTGGCCAATCAGAATTCTCTTCCATCTTCTTTACTCCCCATATCCTGTCAAGCATCAGGTCTTGTTGTTTTTCTATCTAAATCCACTGTGCTCCTGCCTCCTTCTCCCCTTCCCTAGTGCCAGCCTGTGGACCGAGACAGCATGTCCCCAGTCCAGACAACAGCTGAGGCCCCGGCCCGGGCTCATGTCCTCCATCCTCTCCCCAACTCCTCCTGTGGGGGCAGCCCTCTGCTTGGAGCTTCCCATTGCCGTTGCTTTTCGAGTCACAAGGATTTTCAGGATCTGGCCCGGCCAGCCTTGGTGACCACATCTTGGATCACTGTCTCCCCGGCTCTCAGTGCTCGCACCTGACTGATCTTACTTCAGTTTCTTGAACATGCCCAGACCTTCTCCTCTCTGCCTCGAACCTCTTCTTCCCTCTGCCCTGCCCTTAATCTTGGCTTAGCCTTCAAAGTTCAGCTCAAATACCACTTTGTCAAGGAAATACCATCCCAGGAGCACCCGGGTGGCTCGTCAGACTCTTACCAGCCAAAGCACTGGGCAGCGGGGTGCCTTGGGGGTGTCTGGGGGACGAGTGCCCTGACCTGAGAGGTGCACTCCAGCCTGGGGTTCCGGGGCTCTGTGGGCCAAGGTGGGTCTTGCACGAGCAAAGCTATGGCCATGTGAGTTATCTATCTGGTGGCCCAGCGGCTTCCTATCCTGCAGCCATACACCTGCTGAAGCAGGGCGGGTAGAAGAAGGGGCCGATTCATGCCATTTTTGTTTCAGGGTGCGGCCGGGGAGGCAATGGTCACAATACCAGCAGCTGCAGCGGAAGTGGCCCCCAGCACTTCGGAGGAAGAGGAGACTCGCGGTGTCCCCACCGGTGGCCCGGCCCCCCCCACACCTACAGCGGCCGCTGAGCAAGCAGTCGCTTCTGTAAGTGTCTCCTGGCATTTTCTGTCTGGCTCACGGCAGGGAGAGGGGTCAGCGTCCTGGGACAGGAGCAGTCACTGGCCTTCCCAGCATTGGGAGAGCCCAGATCAGGGTTGGCGCCCCTGGAGGGAGGCAGGGTGCCTGGAAGGAGCGTGAGAGCAGGTCAGGGAATCAGGTGCCCAACCCTGCTACTTCCTAGCTTTGTCCAAGAATTTTCTCAGAGTGCTGCCGAGTCAGAAGGGGTTGCTAGGGGTTGGGGTCGGGGGTGGGCAGAGGAGGCGTGGGAAGAGGAGATGTACGTGGGGGAGGGCAATTTTGAGTCTAGGCTTCTGTGAATGTGTTGCGTGTACCGATGGTTGAAGGTAAACAAGTGTTGTGAGTTTGGACAGGCACTGCAGGAATGACAGTCACCCAGACTTGCAGGCAGCCTGCCGTGCGCTGCATCACAGGCCAGGTGAGGTGATGCCTCTTGTTGGTTTTGCTTCTCAGGGTTCTGGTGAAGATGAGGACGTAGCAGCAGCCGCAACAGGGGAGCCCCTGCCCGGGACTGTGGCAGAAGAGCTGGACGGCAGCCCCCCAGGGGGGCCCCCACTGCCCATACCCACGGTGGCTTCAGAGAGAGGGGTCACTCCGGTGAGTGGTGTAGAGGCGCAAAGATTTGCCGTGGCCTGTCTTACTGAGGCGAAAAAGAAAGGCTGGCGACCTGGGAGGGACCTGCCCCTGGCTGGCTTAGAGGCAGGTTTCATTTTGGTTCATGAAGTTCCCCATTTGGGCATTTGAGGGGCCTGCGACCTGGGAACACACAAGGAAGCCACAGAGTGCAGAGGAAAAAGCAAGAGGTAAAAAGGTAGGGCACCTGGGTTCATGTCCCCAGTTGTCTCCAAGTTCAGATGAGAACTTTGTAACAGGCAGAGCTGGCCGAAGACACCAAGACCCTGATATCAGGGGAGTCCCATCCTGGACATGGGGAAGCTTCTCAGACTCAGCAGGGACTCAGAGGTGTGTGGGGGTGACCTCCACATCCCTTCTCCCACGAGTTTTTGTAATTCTGGGCCGTACCTGCATGACCTCAAGCAAACCCGTTCTTTTCCTAGGCCTCATTCCCTCCTCTTCGCGGGAGGATGGCTGTGAGGCCGAGTCAGAGGATGCAGTACTGGGAATGTTTGGAAAACTCTGTACGCATGCCCAGCATTGCCCTCACTTAAGGGCTGTAACTTCCTGTTTTGGAACTAGAGCCCCAGAGCTGGTTCCCAGCAGTGAATCAGATTCCCAGCTGTGAATCTGAAGGAAGCTGCTCCTCAGGTGTGAATATTTTTAAGGGACAGTCTGGTGACCAGAGTCACACCTGGTTACCTGCACTTTCAAAGCCTTGACCCAAGTTACCGGCGTATGACCTGTGGGACCCAATACAGCCCTGCAGGACTAACCCCCTGTGTTTGTCTAGTTAAACCAGCCCTGTTGCTGACAAAGCCCCTGGGCTCACTTACTCATGAGAACCTCTTGGCGAACACATAAAACTACGTAGTGTTGACCCAGAGGCTCTTGTCCTGGGAATCAATGTAAAAGGAGACAGTCTGCTGCGTAAAAAGGTTTGGTTGTATACAAATTTGCTAATCTCCGTATTACCCATAATAGAAAAAAATCAGACACGGTTTAATGAGACAGCCGTAGGGGGGTTGATTGAGTAAAGTATATTCAAATAATGAGACATTATGCAGCTATTAAAATTACACTTTTGGGAGTATTAAATGGCGGGGGAAATACAACATGACACTGAATGATGAAAACCGGTTATAAGCTCGAGTACATTCTGGGGGTCTTCACTATTTAAAAATAAACTCACGCACAAACTCTGGAAGGAAATGCCCTCCCTGAGTGTTAGCAGTTGTGTCCTCAAAGTGGCAGGACTGGGGAGGCCTGGCAGGTTCCCAATACATTCTGGTGTTTTCACCAGGGGTGTTTATGACTTTTACAGTGGGAATTTGTGAAAGCTCTAAGGAGAGTCTAGGCAGGGGGGACAATGGGGAAAGGGGAGCCACACCGATTGTAGTTCGCTCTGGCATGTGACTGATGAAGACAGGTCACCCCTAAGTGTCCGTGCCAGGAATCGGCAGGGAAGGGAAATGGAAGCCTCGGTTCATGAGCAAATGCTTTAAAAGCACAGTAGGGGCAGTGAGGAGAGCACCCACGCCGTCTTTAGGATCCTTGTGAATCTCAAAGTCACCCGAGGCAGTGGGGGAAAGGGACATCCAAGGTTGGCTGTGCCACAGCTCTGGGACGCATTTCTCACCCTCTCTCTGTTTGTATAACACGGGGTCTCAGCCCCTATTCCTTGTGTGGTTGTGAGAATCACATGAATCAGTACTTGGAAGAGCTTACCTAACGCATAGCTACACCCAACCAATTACGTAGGCAGGCCCAGAGAGGGCTGGCAGTTTGCTCAGGGTCACACAGCTCCCAGGAGATGAGTAGGGGTGAAAGCCTTACTGTCTGGACTTTTGTTTCTTTGTGTTTTGCACTGTCCCCAGCCACCCATCTTCAAACATGAGCCATAAGCCTGTCAGCAGCATCCAGGTGGTCCAAATGAGGTCACTCCATGTCTACGGTCTTCCCACTAGTCATTTGGTGGGGAATACTTATCAAGACCCTAATGTCTGCTGAGTGTGAGGGGCACAGCAGAGGCTAGGTGGCCAAACCTCTGTGCAGGGGCTCGCTGCAAGCCCCCAGGCCACACTTAACTCACAGAAGGGCTCCCACATTGGAGATGAGCTGCTCTGTCGTGTCTTTGGGACACGGACCAGGTTTCAATGACATCTTCTTGTCTTGGCTCAGAGAGGACATGTGGGAAGGAAAGGGCAGGTTGGGCCCCAAGCAGAAAAGGCTGGTGCTGTGACCATTCTGGAGAACACGTTGGCTCTGGTCAAGTGCCTGGAGCATGTTATTTGGGGTAAATAGAGTCAGTTCTGATCAAGGAAATAGCAGAAGCAGTAGGAGGACTGAGTCCCAAAGAGACTGAATTGGGAGTCCAGGAGAACCAAAAAAAAAAAAAAAAAAAAAAAGGTGTTTGGCTCAGGTCTGGCCACCTCTCCTCATTGATCGGTGACCTTAACCTCTGCAGGCCTCAGTTTCCCCATCTGTAATCAGAGGGGCCTTCCAATTCTGGTGTTCTCCAGCTCGTCTCCCATCTCTGCCCCTGATTGTCTTCCTGGGAAAGCCTGGGAACACGGGGGCTTCAGACACTTGGGTTTGCTTCTTGGGAGTTGTGGGATTTCTGGAGAGGTCTTTGCCATTTCTGTGCTCCATTTTTCCATCTGTACTGTGGGGGTGGCGAAGACTACCCCTCGAGGACGTTGTCAGGATGAAATGAGGTGGTGTTGGTGGGAGTGCCTTGTCTGGTGTCTGTCTCCACAGACGGATAACAGACTGCTCCTGAAGCAGCAGTGAGGTTGAACTGTCACCGAGGGGTTGTGCCCACGGCAACCAGGGCCAGGGACCCCCAGGAGCCCCCCAGCCTGCTGAGGTCCCACCCATGGAGCCTGCTCTGGCCAGAGGCAGCAACCTGGCTGCCTCTGGGGACCTTTTTGCTCTGCCTGCTGGTCCCAGTCCTCTTGCCTCCCTCCCACCTCCCCCTGGATGGAGGGTGTTCCAGCTCTGGTGGGGTTGGAGGGGCTGCCAGTGGGGATGGAGGGGCAGGAAGGCTTGGGGTCTGGGGAGGATAATGTCCTCCTTTTAGGCTGGCCTCCTCGGTGGACTTCGGATGCTAGCAGAGTTCCTGGAAGCAGGTCACACCACACAGGCTCTGTGCAAATGTACTGTTCGTGTTTCCATTCCTTTTGGTGGCTCAGGCCATTCTGTCACCTTTTTTGTCAGAGCAGCTGTTTCTCTGCACCCTTTGTGACAGCTGAACGGCCCCTGGGATGCTGCGTTTTCTCATTTTCTGCTTCCTTCTCCTTTCCAAGTCAGTATTCCTGTCACTCTGAAAGCATTTCCTGAGCACCCACCAAGGGCCGGGTGCAAGGCACCGGGGCCTGGAGGAGATTCGGGTGCCACACCTGCCCTCCAGGAGCCCCCGGTCCCAGGGAGGCTGGCCTACAACCCTGTGGACAGGGTGCAGGGCTGGTGGGAGGAGCAGGGTGGCTAGGACCCACTTCAGAGGAAGGCACATGGGCCTGGCTACCTTGTTCTGGCAGCACCTGGATCGGGGCGTGGGGTGGGGGAACCCTAGGTGATGGGATGGGGAGAGTCCCTACTGCTTCCTTCCTTCCATCATTCCCATGCACACTATGCGTGTGATACAGAGAAGAAGGGCTCCTGAGCCCAGGGTGGCTGAGTGCCCCTTGGGTTGTCTCATGAAGAACAAAGCCTTCTCCCTCCCTGCATAAGCCTCCTCTTAAAGATGAGCGGTTTCTACAGGGAGCAGAGGGGACAGCGTGTGTGTGTGTGTAGAGGGTGGGGGGCAGCCAGCACTCCACTGACCATCTTGTTCTCTTTAGGCTGAAGTTGGGGAGGGACTTCCTGGCCACCCTGAACCTGCCAGGCCGACTGGACCCACGGTGAGACCCCCACCCAGGCTCAGCGTGCAGGGCCTGGGAAGCCAAGAAGTAGGCCCAGGCTAAGGTTCAGGGTGTCTTCCATTGACACGTGGGGACATCACCTCTGTCAGAACCCTCAGTGAGCTCAAGAGTGGAGTCTTCATATACCCAGTGCTCTGAATGGCTTGCATGTCTCTCAACCACATCCTGAATGACTCGTTGCAATGCCCCATCCCTTGGAATGCCCCATTTCTGGGAGTGGTGCCCCATCTTCCTGGATACCAAGACAGAAATCAGGAAGCCTCCTCCAGGGGACCTCTGCCTCCCACCTCCCATCCAGTCAGTCTCCAAACCCCAAGTCTAGCTGGTCCCTCAGACGGTGTCAGCAAGCCCCCACAGTCCCCACCTTCTTTTTCCCACACCACTGCTCCCTTCTCAACCCAGCCCAGACCTCCAGCCCAGCTTCTCCTCGGGGCCTTGGAGTGTGTGCTCCATGAACGTTCTGTGATTGAGTTCAGCCTCACCTGGTTCTTGGGCTCAGGAATTAAGTCCCAGAAAGGGGTTTTTAGAAATTCCCTTTTGTTCTTTGGAGGAATTTGATGGCATTCAACAAGTAAGCACTGAGTACCTTCTTGGTACCAGATCTTGTGCCAAGATACTGGACATTCAGCGGTACCTCGGGGCGGGCCAACCCTGGAGGCGTCCTAGTCTGGAGGGGCTGACAGACATACACACAACTGAGCTTCAGGTCGGGTGGTCCTACCACCAAATCGAGACCTCAGCAGAGGTTGGTGAGGAACACAGAGTAGGGAGAGATGAATTCCGCCTCCGCCTGGAAATGGGGTGGGAGGGCTTCCTGGAAGTGGTGACAGTAGAACTAGGCCTTGAAGGATGAGTAGGGGTTTGGAAGGCAAGAAGTGAGGCTGAGAAGATGTGAACGAGCACGGTATGTCCAAGGACCGCTGCCCACTGGCTGTGCAGCAGGAGGTGGTGGGGAAGGAGGGGAGGGGTAGAAGGGAACGGGAGAAAAGGCCAGAAGGAAGGTTGGCAGCTGCAGTCTCCGGGCTACAGAGTAAGGAAAGACTTCTGGCGACAAGGCTGTCCTTAAAGAGTGGCCGGTGAAACCAAGTGGTGGGAATTTCTTCTCTCTCCAGGTAGGAGCTGAGGCCGAGGGCTCCGGCCTGGGCTGGGGCTTGGATGTCAGCTCCGGTTCTGGCGATCTGGTGGGCAGTGAGGAGCTGCTGAGGGTGAGTGTGAAGACGGAACCACGTGGTGTCTGGGCTTGACCACCTGGTGTCTGGGCTTGCCTTCCCAGTCATCGGGAGGATTATATTTTCCTCCCACATGTGTCTATGTTTGGCATTTTCCACTTTGATCAGTTTTGTTTCAAGTGAATATGAGCCTTAGTTTCTCTTCAGGACCCCTACTTCGCCCCTGCCCCCTTTCCCTGGCATCCAGGGCTGTCCCACAGCATATGCCTGTGACCTTCACCTCTTACTTGGCTTTGCCCCCATTCCCTGTACCCACTATAGAGAATCACTGCCTCTTCCCTAGGTGGTATTTCACACTTTGGCTTCCAGACTCTTCTGGAAATCCCTCCTACCCTGAGGCAGCCCCTCCTACCTCTTCAGCCACTCCTTCCTCTTTGGTCTTGACCCATCAGCCTCCTGCCCAAGGCAGGGCCCCCACCGGTTCCTGGGTCCTGGGTCCTGGGTCCTGGGCAGCACCTCCCTGCTCCAGCTGCAGCTGGTGGCTTTGTCCTGAGGCCCCCAACCTCACTCAGACCCCCTGTGCTGATTCCCCACCACTCAGTTGCCCCCCTGCCCACTCCTCAGGATAGAGCAGAAAAGTTCTGGACTCACTGGATAAATGGAGTGGGAGCTACATGGCTCTTCCAGGCTGGTGGGATCAGCCAACCCAGCAAGAGGCTGAAGAGTCTTACTAAGGGTTAGCAGCAGGAAGTTTTTGACTGCTCTGTCAGGTAATCAGAAAACTAAATTAGAACACCTCTGAAAAGTCTTAACTGATTGGACTTTTATTGTATACATATAACTGGGGAGAAAACATGATATGAGGGGCTCAGAAAGATCCTGGTTCAAATCCCAGCTCTTCTAATAATTAGCTGTGAGTGTGTGAGCCCAGACCAAGTCATATTATCTCACTGAGCCTCAGTTTCCCCCATTAGCTAAGTGCTAACACCGCTCTCTACTTGTAGTGTTAGTGTGAGGAATGGAAAGAATGGATGGAACATAAATGCTTAGTATATGTTTATCCCCTCCCCTGCTGTCTCTTAACAGACTTTCTGTTTTTTTTAGGGTCCCCCAGGCCCCCCAGGCCCACCTGGCTCACCTGGGATTCCAGGAAAACCAGGAACTGATGTTTTCATGGGACCCCCTGGATCACCTGGAGAGGATGGAGCTGCTGGTGAACCTGGACCCCCGGTGAGCCGCTGGGGTCCTCCCCCCCTCTCAGTGGCCATGAAGCTTCCTCTACCAGGGAGGCATGTAGAGCCCCCAGACCCCAGCATGAAGGCTCATAACAGAGAGTGAGCAGCTCGCTAATGTTTGTAAGCAAAAAAGTCCTCAGCTGAGTCATTGCTAAGACTCACAAGAGACAGAAGCCAAGAAATACACCATCCTACCCCCTCCTTTGCTGCTTTATCTTAGTCATTATAGAAGAGGCAAACTCAGGTGGAATCTTGGAATCCTAGCACATCAGAGGGCCTGGAGCACGAGGCCACCAGAGGCCATCCAGTCTGACCCTGCCCCCAGCTCCCCTCCAGAGAGGAAGATGCCACCCAGAGAGTGAAGGACACTCGTCCTCGGGGCATGGTCAGCAGTGACCATGCTGGGGCCAGAGGCCTGCATTCTGCCCTAGACTGACACAAGGTTCCTGGACCCACTGACCTAACCTGCTCAGTCCTCCCAGCCATGGCCTCCTTCTCTAGGAAGGGTTCATTCTTGATTCTTATCAGAGATGTTGTGGACTGATTGTCATTGCTGTTCCCAGGGCCCTGAGGGACAGCCTGGAGCTGATGGAGCCTCTGGCCTTCCTGGGATGAAGGGAGAGAAGGTAAGGACAGGGTGGGAGGGGCCCAACACATGGGGGCCACCAGGCCACACCACCTCTCACTTACCTCTAGGCCTGTCCTTGCCTCTTAGGTGAATGACCCTTTCTAATCCCCTCTCAATCCTCTCTCTGCTGGATGTCTCCATTCCAGGGCTCTTGATGCCCAAACCTGAGCTCAGCATCTCCAACTTCAGTGAATGATGCTGCCTTCTACCCAGTCCCGAGGACGCAAACGCAGAATCTTCTCTAAGCCCTCCTTCATCTCCCTTTCCTGCCCTGGCCCTCCCATTGCAAGGACTGGCCCATCTGTCATCCACATGCCTTGCCTGTCTGCACCCTGATCTGAGGTTCATCTCTCCTTGTCCGCATGGCAGCTTCAGGCTTCTCGCCAGTGTCCCATTCTTCCCACCCGCAATCCAGCTTCCACCTACCCGCCCCACCTGTCCATCGTCCTGCAGCAGGCTCCCTGTGGTCTCTGCTGAGAAGGTATCAAGTCTTGCTGCTGCCTGAAGGACCAAACGCTGACAGTGCCCAGACCTGCCTTCCCAGCTCTGTCCCCTGCCGCTCCCACACATGGATTCTGGATCAGCCAGCAGCAGCCCTACTGTGGTGCTCTGGGCCTGCCCTTCCTGGATGGCCCCTGCCCTTTGCACATGCTTTCTCTCCACCTCAGGTGACTTTCCCTTTCCTTGTCCTCCAAGGACTGGTTCAGACACATCCTCTGAGAAGCCCTTCAAACTCCCGATGAGCAGAAAGCAGCTGTCCCTCCTGCACTTCCATTAGCACAGCATTGTTTCTGCTGGGACGCCTCCAAGCCAGTGTTAGTGTATCTGCGACAAACAGCTCTAGCGCTGTCTATGTGTCCTTAGGATCTGGCTCAGGCCTCTGTGAGCGTCTGACCAGTGAACTGGCCATTCCCTTCAGTCTCTTCATTCTCTGTAAGCCTGTATTGTCTTCAGTCTGCAAACCCCACATGATGCCGCGGGGGTGGAGGTCCTGCCCTTCTGTCGGTTCCCAGCCTCTTTGAGGAGATAAGCCATATCCTGCAAAGGAGAGCAATCAAAATGAGGTATATACGCAAATAATGAATGATGGAACACTTAAAAAAAAAAAGAAGTAAACCTCCTTGCAGTGATACAGTCGTGAGTTTCCCTGAGGATCAGAGGAGGGAGGATCCCTCCCAACTGGGATGGGGAGCAAAACCTTCTGTGGACTCCGCTGTATGAAGCTGTGGAAAATGCTAACTCCCCAGACACCACCATCTTTGCTGAAATGAGTTTCCAGTTTCCATCAGCTCTCAAGTGTGTTTATTTTAATTGAAACAGTAACTCAATTTCCATGGAAAGCTCATTTCTCAGAAAAAGAAGAAAGAAACTAGTTGTCAAGCTTTATAGGACTCATTTTTACATGTACCAGCTATTTCATAAGAAATTAGATTTTGCAGGAAATATCACAGACCTACACTGTTCCTCCCTGTCCTTACCAGCTCTCCCCTACCCACCCACACACACCCCACCCATGCTCGTCTCGTACTTAAAAATACCCACGGCCACATCTGCACACGGACACGGGGCGGGCACCGTCTGCAACTGTCCGGGGCAGCAGGCTCGCCCGGGATCACTGTTGGAGATAAATTACAGTTTTCTCCCCCAAATTTGCATGAGTCTGAATTTTTCGCACCACGTGCAGAAGACACTTTCTGGTCAAGTGAAAGCAGACTCTAGAAGGACTTAGAAATTTAGATCTAGAAAGCACGGAAGAAACTTTGCAGATGACATTTACCTAAAAAAATCTCTTAAAGGACAAAAGTAACCCGAGGAGCATGGTAGGGATGTCAAACAACAGAAAGATGCTTGAGAACATGAGCGGTCTCTGGGTCGTCACACAACGTAGGATCCAGTGACACATCACTTGATCCTTGACTCCCTTCCACGGTATCTGTTCCTCTTGCACACCTCCCGTGACAAGGGCCTCATTTCCTGCCTGGTGGTACGTGGCCGCGTGTAAGGGGATCATTCCTCACGCTGCTCAGAAAACAGCCTCTCTTCTCTCTCGCCGTGTGTGGAGACCAGTCTGGGCAGTTGTCCAAAGGGCAGTTTTCCCCCCAAGAATAAAGAATTTTCCCCCAAGGAATTATTTGGCTGGAAAAAGAATATTATCCTATATATTCATTATTTTCAAATTGAGATTGTCATCAAAATATGGATGGTCATTAAGAATTTACGCAATAGATTACTTTATGTTGAGTTCGATGACAGGCGTTCTCCTCAGTTTATTTTCCCCGAATTAAGAGGAGCAGCTACTCTGAGATCTTTAGCCCATGAAGGAACAGGACAAGAGTAGCCTGCTTTCCCAGCTACAGAAGGCTTCTGGAAAGGATGCTTCTGCAACATGCTAGAGATAGATCTCTGGAACATTCCTTCCTGCTTTGTGCCTGGCACACTGTGCCATCGAGATCTTCAGCACACGTGTAGCGTTTGTAATCCTCACTCTCGTCCTCCTTTTACAATTTGAGTCATTCGCTATGTTCTTCTATGTCAAAGGTGCTTGGACAGCCAGGCAGGAAGGAGTTTGTGTTTTGAAGTTTTCTTCAGTGCCCAGAACTGCGGAGGGGCATTGAGCTCCCAGTAATGGGCTTCGAGTGGTCCCACTGAGCTGCCAAAATGTCATCGCTGGGCCTCGTATACGAGATTCTGTCTTGCCCATGAGATGAAGGGAAATGCAAATAAATCATTATCAGCTGCCCTTTCTCCATTGAACCCCACCTGGATTTGAGCAATTCTGTAAATCTTACACATGGCAGAGCCGGGTGCCCTCGAGAACCTACATGGTGAACCACGCCTAATAAAGGTCCAATCATGGTTTTAGGGCTGGTAACAGCTTAGGTCACTTGAACATTTCAGTACTGGCCCGATTTCCTGTTTCATATCTTCTTTAACCACCAGACGTGTTTGGTACAAAATCAGGATCATAGGCCCCCATCAAACCGAATGGACCATGGTCAGTTCTAATTGTAACAAGTTGAAGTTATCAGTGTAACGAACACCAAGAGCTCAGCTGACAGACACGTATGAGGCAGTAAGTTGTGACATCTCAGATACCACAACAGGAAAAAGAAATCAATTTATTTATTAGGTTCTTTGATGTTCTTGTACATTGAAGTCAAAGTCCTTAGCAAATTTACTTACCGTAATGAGCGGAAATTTCTAGTGAATTCTGCAGCCTGATTTTGTAGCACTCCTGCACCTCGGTCTTTGGTGGTAATTCTGTTGTGGAACTGGCCTCTCCATACCTCACTGCCACAGCCAACCCCGCAGCTGGGCCGGTTGGAATTCCAGGATCCCCACTGAGCAGTGAAGTACAGCTCTACCCTGTCATTTGGGAGCAGAGAGTCTTTGCCGACTCTTGTCATTTGGGTTCCCAGTTTCCACTGTATGTGTTCACGTAAATTCCAAGATGAGCTCTTCCATGCCCCAAGCTGATCTGCTCAGATTCTAAAATAGTGGCCACCAATGGAATGGGTCCAATGGAATGGGTCCAAATACTACCTTTTTGCTTGTACAAACTGGATAAAATCATCTGTTTCTGAGACCAATTAATCAAGGTCCAAAATACCTTCCAGAACTTCCTTTGAAACTGCTACAAGATGTACTCTCAATTTGAAGAGCTGGGAAGGTAACGTAAAAAAGACCATTTTTCACTTTCCAAACAGAATTTTCTTTAACACGCTCAGCTGGGAACCCAATAAGGTTTTCAGAGGATACAGTTCAGGAGTCAAGAGAGGAGGCTCGTTTAACTTCTCTTTCGCAATATCCCTGACTGACTGCGATGTGACTTGTGACTGGAAAGGTGCACAAGGTCGGCACTTCCTCAAGGACAGATGGCGACAGGCCGCGGAGGACAGCATGGCTGGTCACACCCAAGAAAAGCTGGCACCGAAACTGTAGCCTCCAGATTAGGAGGAGGAACTGGAACACAATTCTTTTTTGTTTCTGCCCATGGTGAAAAGTCCCATGTAGGTTCTCAGCGGTCAGCTTGGTAGGCAGAGAAGCCTCTGAGCCCAGCCACCACTGCTTCCTTCTCCCGGCACCCCTTCCTGTCCCGCCACCCACTAATGTCCCTGCTGGAAGGCAGGGGGGACTCTACAGCCAGATTCTGTAATTCTCTCCTCCGGTGCCTCTCTTGTGATTCAGCCCCTACAGAGCACTTCCTTTCGACGGTTATGTATTTTTATTTCTAAGATCTCGAAGTGATCTGTGCTTATGCCGTGATAGCTTGCCCACGTCTCGGGGCCAGAAAGCCCTCCCTTTGCTTCCCGAGAATACAGATTGTATACACTTAGAGTCCCAATTGGCTTGTGTTCTTCCCGCTCCTTCCCCGGGCGTGCATCCCGTCGGCACTGCCGCCTCCCTTTTACAGTGTTGCCTTCCCTCCGGATGTGTGGTGTTTCTTGCTTGTTTGTTTGCTTTCAAAATTGGAACCTCTCTTCGGTCTGTTTTCTGCCTCTGTTGGAGAGCTGGGCAGCATCTACTTCAGAGACTTGCAGTTTTCGGGGAGAGGATGCAGGCAGTGGGGTGTGCCATCAGTCAGGGCCCCTCTGCAGCTGGTCTTATGAGTTTTGGGGTACCCCTGGACCTCCCTGGGTTCCCTTAGCCACTCGGGGCTCGGCCCTGTGTCCTGACTCTAGTAAACAACGTTCATCGTTCATGTAGGCGTGAGACCAGGAAGTGAGGGGGAATGGTCACGGCTTGCCAGCCTTCCTGCTCTAGAATTTGAACCTATCTGCCCATCAGAACCACACCGAGCTCCTGGCTCCCGCTGCCACCACTCTGCAGGATCCTTTTTCCCCCTGTGCTTTTTCTCCACCATTGAAGTCTCTGGCTGCAGCTTCCTGTGTTTTTGCCTTAGCGTTCCTCGCTATTTTCAGTTTCGGTGTCATTTGCCATCTGACTTTTGAGCATATTATTTTGGACCTCTCTGTTCTGTCCTTTCTATGGATTTGATATGAAGGGCCATCCCGCCCAGGGAGAGAGGGATTGGGGAGAACGGCAGAGCCACAGAAGGCGGGTACATCACGATCAAGTGTCAGGACCTTGTCCTGGCTCCTTCCTTCGTGAATCCTGAGAGGTTCTCCCACTGGGGGGCCCTGTTCACAGTCCCCTGATGTCAGGCCATGTCTCTTGTGGTTGACCACTCCTGGCCAACAGACCCCTATTGGTCCTCCCCTCTGCTCAGAGCTCATAGCTGGTTCTCGTCTATGGGATCCACATCTAATGCCCCCCCCAACCTGTACTGTAGTCCTCATTGGGAATGGACGTACAACCCACTTTAGAGTGATACCCTCCCCCCAACCTCATTCTGGGGCCACCCCAGATATAGCTATATCCAGAAGAAAGTCCGTCATCATTCCACAAATCTCCAAAAGTCTAGGAAATACATATCAAGTTCTGGAAGCCCCTTTCTTGGCTTCAGGTAGGACACATATCCCTCTACTTGCGTCGTGGGAAGGTGGGAAAAGGGACCAGCCAGTATCAGATAATTTTCCAAGGGAATTCTCCCTCTCCAGTCTCTCCTTGGTTCATCTTTAACTTCTCCTTTTCACTCTTGAGGTAGGTAATGAGCTAACAGTTGAAAAATGGACTTCTCCAGCTTTCAGTGTAACTTGCCCAGCAAATGGACAACTGTAATACACCCTCGGCTTGGAGACATCAGCCCCTTTTAATATCCTGTTACTTAAGAGTCATTAATTCTGCATTTTTTTCTTCTGATTATACCAAATGAGATGTATATTAATTGGCCCTTTTTCTTGTTTTTTGTTTTGTGTGTGTGTGTGTGTGTGTGTGTGTCTTGTTTGTTTTGTTTTGTTTTTTCCCCCAGGGTGCAAGGGGGCCTAACGGCTCAGTCGGTGAAAAGGTAAAAGAAAAAGAAAATACTTTCTTCTCATTCGTAGCTTTTCTCTGGGTTTGCTCAGTTGGACTGGAGTGCTGAGGGTCTGCATGTCAGGGAGCAGAGAGAAAGGATCCAGGAAGTGCTCAGGGAAAGCAGAATGGATACATGTGTGCTCCCCTCCCACGCCCTCCACCCAAAGGGCCAGATGCGCAGAGCGCGTCAGCATGTCTCCACGTGAAATGTCAGTTAGCAAGACGGAGGTTTCTGTACCTCAAAGCAGTACCTGTCAGAGAACCCATCAGCCTCATTAAATACAAAGAATGATTTTCGAACTCAAGCGTGTCTGTTGCTCCTTTCACCGGTGAACCCAGGGCTGCACAATAAACCTGTCCTCTTCCGTACAGGGCGACCCAGGCAGCAGAGGCTTACCGGGACCTCCAGGGAAAAATGGACAAGTTGGCTCTCCCGGGGTCATGGGACCCCCAGGGCCTCCTGGACCGCCAGGGCCCCCAGGTCCTGGATGTACAGCGGGACTTGGACTTGAGGTACTTTGCCCCCTTTTTGTGGCTAAAGAAGAATGGGCGCTAGGGACTGTAGAGCAAACCAGCTAACAGATGTTGGTCCAATGGCAGAGACGGTGGTGACCCCCCCGGAGCCCAGCCCCAGGGCCCAGCTCCCCACCTGGCACCAGTAGGTGCTCAGGAACTGGGTAAGAAATTCTCATTCTCTTTTCCTCCCAGGATCCTGAAGGGTCTGGAAGCATCAGGCTGTTACATGAACCTGGACTCTCCGGACCAGTGGCTCCCAGCGTAGGTTGAGTTTGGAAGCCTTCATCTGGGGGGGCTGCCATCCGGGCTCTGTTGTTTTCAGTGACTCACCCTCTCTGTGCCTTTGGCTGCCAGCTGTGCAATGGGGACACCAAGTGCTCTTTATAGTTTGTTTCTTTGAGGAGCGGCACAGATGTTTTGTATAAAACATCATAGGGGAAAACTTGAAAGTCCTCTCTTTGTCCCTTACCATCAAGCATCTCAGCTTCCTTGCCTCCTACCTGCTGCCCCCTTCGGTACTCACACTTTCCTCATCTCAGAATCCTGCGCTCCTGACAGGGGCTCCTTCCGGCTGCACCTAGCCCCAGGGAGGTATTATCCATCCTCTGCTATGATTCCTGCTCTCAAGAGGACCACCCCTCCCCATCCTTGTCCCATCCCACAAAGATAATGAGACAAAGATCTTTATCTCATTATCTTTGTCGGATGGGACCCAGAGCTGAGCATACCAGTCCAGGAGAGAAGCCTCACAGGGGCAGGCAGCATAACCCCCTCCACGATTAAATAAGACCCTTCCCTCTCCTCCAGATGCAGAAGGCTCTGAGATTCAGGGTTAAGAGGACACTCACTCCGTGCTGGCAGAGAGCTTCTATGAGTGTTCCTTCTTTCTGACTCTGGAAGGGGAATTTGCCCATCACCTTTTACCCCCATTATCTGGGGGCAAAATTCATGTGGGTGCTTAGGGAGAGACAGCAAGACAGGAGGATAGATGGGGAGCAAGCAAAGTGAAGAGAAGAAAACCAAAGAACGTCTGTTTGTTTCACCAGGGTCCCAAAGGAGAAAAAGGAGACCAGGGACCCAAGGTGAGGCCACTGATCTGAGATGGGGGTGGGGGTTCCCAGCCAGGTTCCGGGAGCGTTATCCGTGTACAATGACTTTTTTTCCACTATCACTGCTGTATCCAGGGTGACAGAGGCATGGATGGAGCCAGCATTGTGGGACCCCCTGGACCCAGGGGGCCACCAGGTCGCATCGAAGTCTTGTCCAGTGTGAGTGTCATGTGCAAAGTTTACGGTAAACTGAAAGAAGAAAGTGCTACGGCAGTTCAGGGCTGTTATATAAGAAGTGGAGGAGGGGACGGGTGTGTTGGTAGTCAGTTCTGTATGTTACTGTGTCCACCTGTGTTCTGTCATCCTGGGGTGATCTCCATTAAAGCCTGCCACCAGGAATGGGGTGGGATGTGTGCTACCCTCTGTCTCATTGTCTGCTTTCTTTCTTTTCAGTCCTTAACCAACATCACCCACGGATTCATGAATCTCTCAGACATCCCTGAGCTGGCTGGGCCTCCGGTGCGTATCCACAGCTGCCCCCAGAGTGAGGGTCCTACCCAGAGGCCCCTGCGGAAATGAAGTTGGGTTGGTTTGGAACCCTTTTAGCTCCTGAAGCGTGGAGCTAGAGTATATCAGAATAGAAGGGAAAGGAACTTTGCATTTCTGAGAAGTTGCCATCACATTAATTTGATTGTCCTGGGAGTTTTATCCAATGCAGTGGAAGCTTCCAGTCTCATGTACCAGAAGTATGTGTCATGGAAACCAGAGAATCAGAAGTATGTGTCATGCAAATCAATCAGAGAATCAGAAGAAACAAACCCAGTGACATCCGTGTGATGGCTTTGACCTGCTTTTCTTAACATGATCTCATTTCGCAGAATGGGAAGAGCCTAGAGAGACCTAACCTTGTGCTCATGGGAAAAGTGGCGCACAAGGAGAGAACCTGACTTGCTTAGGTCCTTCCAGCCCCTGTTAGAGACCAGGAGCACTCAGGGAAGCTAGTCCACACAGTTGTCTAAGGCACAGCAGGACCTAAGAGGAAGGAAACTCCTTCCTGCAGGCTGTGCCATACATTCCCATCACCCCTCCCGGCATCTGCTGGTGACAGCTGGGGAGAGAGGCAAAAGCTCTAAGGAATCTTGGGGTCCTAGCCCGTCTGCCACACACCCCCTGAGCCCCTGAGTCTGTTCTCTGATAAGGCCTCACCAGCCTCTGGGGCAGCTCGTGAGAGGCTGGGGCATGAACCTGCTTTGCAAATGGTGCTCTCTGTGGAAGCCCACATGGAGACTGAGGCTCATAATTCCACAGCTGGCTTTGGGGGTCACCCCCAGCAGTACCCACTGAGATTGGCCTGGAACCCCCACCATCCATGTCCAGGGGCCCTCGGTGCTCTCCTCAAGGCTTCTGCAAATACCTGGGAAGTTCTTCTAGAGCCAGTCTCTCCTGCTGGGTCACCTCTGTTGGTGGGGTCTTCCGCTGTCTCTTCTGCACTACATCCCCTGGGACCCCTTCCCTTGATTTCTGGAAAATCACTCAAAACACCCCGGTGATCAACCCCTAAAGCAAACCCGCTATCAAGCCAAAGTCGCCTCACAGAGGCTCTTGGGGTATTAGGTGGGTTATAACTAAAGCAACGTACAGGCTCAAATGAAAGATTTGGCCTCTCTGTTCTGAGAGTCCCTGGGCCTTGTCTGCCCCTGCCCCTTCTCCCTCTCCCCACCTCTAGAATCTACCTTCTCTGCCAATCCCTGTCCTCCCTTAGCAAATCAAGGTCCTCAGTGTCCTTTTCAGTCCCAATGAAAGGCCAAGATTGTCCTCCTCAGAGGCCCTTCCCTCCCTAATGGGACTCAAGTCCCGGCCAGCACCCTCATGCTTCCCTACCCCCACCATACGCACAGGGCATTGAGAAATGTGTTGCTTTCCAGTTGTCTCTCTCTTTATGTATTCTGCCAAACTCATAGACTTTAATGAGTATGTGGGTGCCTGGGCCAGGAGAGAGAGCCCTGACCAACGTGTAGTGAACCAGACTCTCTGTTTATTCTTCTCTGAGGGAGAAGAACATCACCCAAATGCCCCCACTTCCACCCGCAAATACCTCAGTGCGCTCTCTGGGCCCACTCCTCAGAAATGAGGAGCTTATTCTCAAGAACACGTGTTGAATGTTGATGCTGAGTGATTTCCCAGAGCGGGAGTCAAATGCAGGGTCCTCCCTGGTGGTGGAGAGGGAGTGGGGCCTCTGGGCTCCTGGACACGGTTTCTGGCTCTGTCACTAACTGGTCATGTGACTCTGCACGGTTCCTTCCACTCCTGGGCCTCGACATCCTCGTCTAGGAACGGATCATGGGGTCCTCCACACAGGAACATGCTTGGGCCTTTGGGAGGTACTAGGAGGGGTGGGCCCTGAGGCCCCGCATTCCTGCTGGCCTCCTCCTCACCCATCTGCTTGGTTTTTGGTATGTCACAGGGTCCGGAAGGCATACCCGGGCTGCCAGGATTTCCAGTAAGTACCACAGTGGCCCTCCTCCCTCTGTGCTCTGGGGCTGTGTTCATTCTGTTCCTTCCCCCTGGAATGCCACTCTCATTCTGCATGACCAAGCCTCTGGTGCCATCTTGTTCATGTAACCTGTCCTCGTTGACCCCCACATGGAGGGATCCTTTTCTCCTCTGAGTCCCATAGGCTTTATTTTCAGCTCTGCCATGATCCTTTTCTGCCCTGAATAACAAGTTATTTGTGTCCTTGTCTTTTTTTCTCAATTTTACTGTGAACAGCTTGTGGAGGTTGGGTCTTATCTCTCTCTTCCATGGTACCAGCGGAAACCAGAGCCCGTGGTTGGCTTTCAATGATTGCAAGTGGATTAGTCACATTTTTCAGTCGCTAGATAAATAGATACGGTCAATACAGTTCCAGCAGATCAGTTTCCTAAAGTGAGAAGATAGCAGCGATGGGGGATGGGGGAAGTGGAATCATAGACCGCAAGTCTAGCAGTTCATAGGAAACCCTATTGGGGTTTCCATCATGGAAGGTGAATGTGCATTTCTGTGTAGAAACTGATCAGTTCTGTCTCGAACTTGGAACCTGTGCTGAAGCTCAAGGCTCCAGAGTGAAATCTACATGATTCTCTAAGACACTACAGCTCTGAAACGTCCCAATGCCAGCAGGCCTATACACTGTCTCTGGGAAAATGAAGGGAATTTATCAAAACCGTGACATAAATTGATTCTTGATGGTGGGATGATAAGCAATTTCTTTTTCTGTTTCTTTTTTACTTTTCTGAACTTTTTACATTTTGTAAAAGGAGCATATCCAACAATGACACAGAAAATACAGATGAATTCACCCTTAGACACAGGAGAGAGTGGCAGCCAAGGAGGACACCTCTTTGTTAGGAAAAGAGGCCACACATCTGAGCCCTGGCATGGTGGCTTCAAACTGGTGGCATGTTCCAGAATACGTTTTCCTCTAGATGAGTAGTTCCGTGTTCCTGAGGGAGCCTACAGGGCTACTTTAGGGAGTAAAGAGGAGGCCACAAAGGCATGTTCTGGGGGACCTCTAAAGAAGCTCCATTTGACATGTTTTATATATTGGGTTTTCATTTAAGTCTTGTTTGAAAAAGGACGGCAGAGAGCTTCATTGCTAAAAAAAAAAAATAGTAATCACAAATATTTGAAAGCCACTGCTCTCATGCATAAATCACCCTTTAACCCAGCGGAGAGGACAGGGACTAGTGCAAAGCTTCATGGCAGTAAAGCGTGTGAGCGTTTTGGGGGCAGACATCTGGCTGCGAGTCATCGTCACAGGTATTGAGCGTCTATTGGAGTTGAGAAGAGGTCCGCTCTGGCTGGGTGTGCAGAACTTGGCTCCTTAAGGGGGCGGACAGGCCTTCCTGCAGGGGGACAGGCATGGGTGGAGGTGCAGAGGAGAAGGGGAAAGGCTCACCCTGGTGGGGTGACGGGGTGAGGTCTGAGGCTGGCTGGGCTGGGTTTGGGTGTCAGGCTGGGCTGCCTGGATCTTACCCCATAAGTGGTAGGGAGCCAGAGAAGAAGCAGGAGTCACGGAAGGTGAATGGTGGGTGGAGGCCGGCTACGGGATGACCTGAAGGACCCACAGGGCCACCAGAGGCAGCAGGACAAGGCTGTTCCAGTGGTGGCCATCAGAGGAAGCCTCCAGGCCTAGTCCTGCTCGGTGTTGTCTTCTTTCTGCCAGACCCTGCCAGACCACAGCTTCATGGCTCATGGTGATTTCTTCCCACGAGCAGAATGACACTCCATATTCTACTTTTTGAAAAAAAAAACTTCCACTTGGCTAAAGCATAACAAACCATAAAATAGCCTCTGATGATTCCTTCTAGGGCCCTCGAGGACCAAAAGGGGACACCGGTGTGCCTGGATTTCCAGGACTGAAAGGAGAACAGGTAAGAGGGAGCTGGGTGTTTAGTGACATCGCGCTCCAGAATTGGCTAAGTATTTCCAACTGGCTGAAAGTCACTGTTAACTTTTGTAAAATTTCTGAGATATAATTCACATACCACAGAATCCACCCCCTAAAGGATTGTAGAGTTTGGTGATTTCTGGTATATTCACGGTTGTACAACCATCACCACTACCCAATTCTTAGACGCTTTCTTTCTTTTCAAGATATTATTTATTTATTTGACTGAGAGATAGAGAGCACAAGTAGACAGAGCAGCACACAGAGGGAGAGGGAGAAGCAGGCTCTCCGCTGAACAGGGAGCCTGATGCGGAGTTCGAACCCAGGACCCTGGGAACATGACCTGAGCCAAAGGCAGACACTTAACAGACTGAAACACCCAGGTGCACCCAATTCTTGGACATTTTCATGCCAGGAAGAAACTCTATTTATTAGCCATCATTCCCTAGCTCTTAACTTTTCTAATCTCCATGGTCCTCCAAAGTGTAGGTGGGTTATGGGTGGAGAAATGGATTCTCATCACAGTTTGGGAAAAGAACTCAACACGCCCTTGAATGTTGTTGTCACAGGTGCTGTGCTTTGTCTGACTCCCTGTTGGGCACCCCCCATTAGAGTGTGCGCTCCCCAAGAGCAGGCCACACAGTTTCTTCTGTATAGTTCCTGTGCTTAGCATAAGTCCTGGTACACAGGTGGCAGTCAAGACATTTATTGAATAAAAAATATATAATTAATGAGTACAATGAATGCTAACATTTCGAAATTATAAGCTGGGCATTCTGCATTTGGATGGCAGTCTTGGTCCAAAAGCTTTGGAATAAAAAGCATGCAAAGCATGTCCTTGGAGCTCCCAGGACACTGAGCGGACCTTTATACCCTTCCACCTTTGCCTCTTAGAATTAACTCCCCAGTTGGTTTTTATAGATAAGGTGGAGAATGACATCCCTATGCAGATTGCAATGACTGGGGACTGGGTCATTAATTCATCTATCCATTTGTGTACTCATCCGCCGCATATCTGTTCCCTGGGGTGTGCCAGCCAGTTTCCCAGAGTAGGCACTAGGGACACAGAAGTAAGACAGGAGGAACGGACGTGCAATTAGCCGACAGAAAGTATGACCACTGCTCCGTGGAAGGTCTGTGCAAAGCCAGTAAGAGCAGCCCTGTAGCCTGCCTTGAGAGTCACGGAGGGTGGTTATGTCTCCAAAAGGAGGGAGCATTAAGCTTCTCTCTTTCTTTCTCCCCCCAACACCCCACCCTGGCCCCCCAACAAAGGTTCTGGTGTCTGTTGAATCACAGTCTTGGGGGGAGGGGGAGCAGTGTGCTGGGCAAAGGGGGTCTAAGTTTGGCGCCACATAGGGTGATGTCTTGGGATGCTTTTCACTGCCTTGGGCCTTTGGCAAGCAGCTGCTCTGGCTTGGGAGGAAGGCTGGTCAAGCAAGAGTGGCTCTTGCCTTACATACGGTTTCTAGAGGGATCTACACGCCATAGCCGCCCCTAATCTCCTGCCATCTTGAAAACTGGGACGGGCGCCCAGCCAGCTGCCAGGCCTCACAGCAAACAGGCTTTCTCTCGCTCCGCCTCTAACGCTCTTGTGCTTGTCCTTCTCGCTGCTGCCGTGCTCAGGACTGCCTTCCCTCGCCGGCGGAGGGGTAAGAGCCCAACATGAGGTGGGCGCTTAGGGGGACAGAGGGAAGAGGCTGCTCTGCTTGCTTCGGCACCACTGTCCTGGCTGCTTGTGGCCCCGTGGGAGGGAGACTTTAGTGGGGTCCAGCCCAGCCCCCCCGCCCCCCAGGGGCCAGCGCTGAAGCTTGGAGCCAAAGCCTCAGGGTGGTATCGAGAGTTCCTCCACCCGGCCTTCTCTCGGCACCAGTATCTTCTATCCACCAGCCTCCTGGGATAAGTAGACGGCTCTGCTGAGGACAGGATTTGGGGGTGGGATTTGCCTCCAGTATCTATCCCCTGAGCTCCCGGCAGCTGAGATAACTTTGCCGGATCCGGTTTGCCCAGGAGCCTGGCGTTGGGGACAAAGTTCCACATGGAGACACAAGGCCTCTGTGTTGAGAGAGGCTCCTGGTGTTCTCACCAGTCTCTTTTCCAATTACAGATGTTTTAATAAAAATAAGGATGTTAGGAAAGCAAGCCGCCAAATAAATTAGGAGTCAGAGGTTCTCAGAGGGGTGCCATGTAGCAAGAGGTGGGGAGGACCTCGTCAGGCTCGTCCCAAGAGGGTAGGGGATGATAGTGCAGATCCGTCAACACTAGGGAGCCCTGTTAGGGGGTGGGCTTGCAGGACTCCCGCCTGGTCTTGTGGTGTTTGGAGGCAGTAACCCTGAGAAGGCTGCTGTGGTTGTCTTTCCAGACACAGGTTATGTCAGAGCGGTGGGGCTAGAGGGGTGGGGCCGGGTGACAGGAATGGGGGACCCAGGAAGCAAGGAGGAGCCCCACTTCATCGAAAGGTTCTCTGAATTTCAGGGCGAGAAAGGAGAGCCAGGTGTCATCCTGACTGGGGACATTCCTCTGGAACGGCTGCAGGGGAAAAAGGTAAGTGTGTCACCCGACCCTGAAGGCAGCCATCTGCGTCAGCATCCCAGGTTTGTTCTCGCCATGGACTGTGGCCCTCTGAATGACAAGTTCATGTCTCCCTGCTTTAGGGTGAACCTGGAGAGCACGGAGCCCCGGGACCAATGGTAAGCCGGTGTGCCTCTCGGCCGGGTCTGGCCTGGGGGCTGAAGGGTTCATCATACGTGGGCCCCGTTAGACTGAGTTGTCCCCGTTGTGAAAATAGAAAGGATGTGGCCTGATGTGTGTGGATTAGGGTAGGCTAATTGTAAGGCAATAGAAGTCTCCCTGGTTTAACACGGCGGAGGCGTGTTTCTCACTCCCGCCAAGTCCAGGGTGGTGGTTCCTTGGTGGGCCTCTCCCCTCCCCTCCAAGCCATGACTAGGGGGCCCAGGACGCTTCTATCCTGTGACTCCACCATCTGATGGCTTCAAGGCGACACTGGCATCTTCCAGCTGGCAGGCTGGGACTAGGGAGAGGGAAGAGGAAAGTGATGAACATCACCTCTAGTACACTCTACTGGCCAGAAAGAGCTCAGATGCTTGGGGCGGGATGGGGGAGGGTGAACTCAGAAGTGTGGTCGAGCTGTGTGTCCCGGAAGGTGAGGAGGCCGGGATGGTGCTGGATGGGTACCCCGTGCTCACCCAGCATTTCCCAGGGAGCCCCTCCAAGGAATCCCAGAGAGCCTCTCTGCTTTTCGGATTCTAGTTGTGGATCCACGGCTCCTTTGTCATGAGGTCTGGAGTGAGTCCACTTCTCTCTGGGCTTCTGTTTTCCCATCTGTAAGGGAAAGGTAGTGAATTAGTACTAGGTGATAAGATAGGGCTCTTCTCACCTTATGTGCTCTGGGAATCAGTAACCCATTTGGGCTGCAGAACGGTTTTGGAAACTGCCAGTTCCCTCCAGGATGAACTACAAGCCTCTCTTGTCATAGTCTCCACGCCCTCCACTAAAGAACAAGAGAATTGAGGTGTAGGACCCCCCACTGTGGCTCAGACACACTGACACTTCACGCCATCTCATTTCATCCTCAGCACTCTGAAAGGTGACTATAAGAATCCCCATTTTAGAGACCAGGACACTGAGGTCAAAGAGAGTGAGGAGCCTGCCATCTGTCACACAGCTTGTAAATGGTACACTGGGGATCTCGACCAAGCCTGTCACACTCTGTGTTCAGGGTTTTCCCACTGCCTCCAAGAAGCATTTCTTCAGAAGCATTTTGGCATGGAGATTTGCATCCAGGGTTTCTTCGGTTGAAGCTGGGCCTCAGGCCTGGGGAGAAATGACTCACAGACACATGTCTTTGGTGAATGAATGGCCCATTACCACCAAGGTGCATCCTTCAAATGCCCTTCTGAGCCCTTTGGTCCTTTAAGTCAGGCAGAATGGATTGCCCTGCAGAGGAGAAACTGTGGGTTAAGGCAGCCTGGGGGAGAATTGTGTTAACCACTGGTTAATCACTTACTAGCATCTGGTCCCGTGGGAAATAGGGTAGTTAGCAATGGTGGCCAGCAGGCTGCTGGGGATGGCTGCTTTGATGGTTCCTACTGAAGGCTGGTGTGAGCACAGCTTGCCAAGTACAGACCAGAAGGGAGCACCTCCTAATTTGCATAAAGGTGCCCTATAGGGCAGCCGTGGCCCTCGTGACCTGTACAGCTTACACTTCCTGTACAATTTCCCTAGAGCCATGTTGCTTATGGCTCATGGATCAGCATCATCAAGATCCCCTGGAAGCTTGTTAGAGAGGCGGAGCCTTGGGCTGCACCCCAGACCTCCTGGGTCTGCATTTTGACAAGATCCCAGGTGATGCCGGGCACACTGACATTTGAGAAGCTCTGCACTAGAACATACCACCAAGTGGCCTGTGCCCTGTGATTCCTTCCGTTCTTGGTTTTCTTTCATGAGGAGTAATGCGGGCTCAGTCCGTTATGTTCAGAGCGTGTTTCCGCTCAGCTTTATTTCCCAGTTTCCAGGGCGTGAACGTATATGTTAATGTCAGCAGGAAGAAGGGGCTTGGCTTAAACTAGGCATTCCCTTGGGAGACAGGGCAGACCCACCTACAGAAGTAGGAAGGGGCAGACTGGAGGTAGAGCCTGTTCTGGGAAGAGGTCGTGTGCATTGTGTGTCTCCTGGATGCCAGAAGGTGTGAGGGTTCCTGCAGGAGATTAGAACAGGGCTGTGTCTCTAGAAGCATGAAGACATAGAAAGCAAGCCCTGGAATGAATAAGGGTCCACAGGTCAAGGACTCCTCTGGAGAATCAGGGTGCTAGCCCAAGACTCTGGTCCTGAGAGGTAGGAGCAAGACAGAAGCCCAATCCTGGGGCAGGTTCTCAGGCTGGGCTGACATGAGGGATGAGGCAGGATTGCATTACTCCAGTTGGAGACATGTCCTGGGACCTAAGACCTAGAGCAAAGATCCAGCTTCTAAGCTACCCCTGTAGCCCACTACCTAGGGGCCAAGGTCCTGAGCTCCTGACCTCTTGCTCTTTCGTTAGCTCTAACTGAGAGGGTGGGGTTGGGAGTCTGGGATGGGGAGAGCCGACAGGAGCTCCAGGGGAGGTAAAGGGTAGAACAGGTGGTCCCAGACTAGAGCAGAGAGGCTGGGAGAAAGGGGACAGGCAGGTGGCTACTTCATAATTGTCCTGTCCTCCTTCCTCCCCTCAGTGATTCATCCTCACCCCTGCTCATGAAGGCAGGCCAGTGCCCCCCATTGCCTTGGCTCTTGACTTTCTGTTCTTTCTAATCTGGTAATTGTTTTGCCTCTAGGGGCCCAAAGGACCTCCTGGACACAAAGGAGAGTTTGGCCTTCCCGGACGACCTGTAGGTGTCGGTGTTCCTCAGACTGGACATGAGGGGCAGACACGTGGGCTGGGCTAGCTGCTGGGGAGTGGGTTAACTAAGGCATGACCTGTGGGTTTCAGGGTCGCCCGGGACTGAATGGCCTCAAGGGCGCCAAAGGAGACCGAGGGATCATGATGCCGGTGAGTGACGTGACCACTGTCCCAACCCTTCCCCCCAACCCCCTGTGGGATAGAGCCCTGAGTCCAGTACCCAAAGGAGGACCAAGAGTGTGCCAGGTCCAGCAAGTGGGGCTTGCAGAGAGAATCTTTTTAGGAGTGTTTTTCTCCTTCCTCCATTGCCTTTCAAAGATCCTTCAACCCCTCCCCGTCCCCCAGCTCACTCTCGGGAGGATCCCTGTCCCTGAAAGCACCTGAGTGGAATAGAAGCTTCCTTGTTCAGACCCAAGACAGAGATGGGAGAAAGCAATCCAGATGTGGTCAGGAAATCTGGTCTCCACCCCCAGTCTTCTGACCCTGGGGTAGTAATCTGTCTTCCCTCCATACCCAGTCCTGGGATTTCACACATCTCTAGGAGCTCAGGACGTGTTCGTGAGCTGCTATCAAAGCTAGGTCAGCTTCTTAGGCGGAAGCTCCCAAAAGGGCAGATATTGGGACGGCAGCAGGCTCCAGCGTCTACAATAAGGAAGTCAATGTTTATTGAGCACCTACTGCGTCCCACACTCTCTGCTAAGTCTCCTTTTGTTGGCGCCACACTGTCTCTCCTTTGAATGTGCGGAAATCAAGAATGCAGTTTTACTAAAGCTTGTGGGGACTGGCTCATGCTCGTCAAGCCGCTGCAGCTGCTAGGGAAAGCAGGCACTCATGCCTTCACTTAGGATAATGAGTGCGGCTTCTGAGCAGGCCAGACTCCTCATGCCTGTGGTCAGAACCTCGTCCCTCCTGCTGAGCAGTCCTGCTTCCGATCCACGCTCAAGAAATCTTTGTGTGGTGTTAAGGCCAGGCTGACCTGACTTTGAAAATAGCTGTGCTATTGAGGGAGAGTTTTACATACATTCTCCCCGGTACCGAGTCTGGTGAAGGACCCTCCCCACCCCTCCTGCCCCCGCTCCATACCAGGGTGTGCTGGTGGAGAGGTGGTGGGTTCTGTGTTGGCTGAGCCCCGCTCTGAGAGTCAGAATCTGAGTTCCGACTGTGGGGCCTTGAGCAGGTCACTTCCCCTCTCTGGGCCTCCATCTCCATTTGTAAACCAGGAAGACTGTCTCTTCTGCTGCCTCCCCCATGGGCTGCTATAAAGATGCCCTGGGGGTCCCGGAGGCAGTCGTGCTCTTGAGAAGTGTCAGGCCTACCTGTGGGAGAAGTTAACTTTAAGAGGACTCTTCTTTTCGAGGTGTGTCCCCAAATCCTGGAGGAAATATCCCACACCACCTCTGCACACAATACCCGGAACTCAGAAAAGGCCTTTCTTCTCCCCTCAGGGTCCACCTGGCTTACCTGGTCCTCCAGGTCCCCCGGGGCCTCCTGGAGCTGTGGTTAACATCAAAGGAGTAAGTTGAGTGGGGCAGGGGAGGGAGACCTTCAGCGGGGAACGGACCCTGCACTGGCCTAAGCTGGAATCGGGGGTCCTGATGGCCTCACTTCTGTTCTCACTTTGCACAGGCCGTCTTCCCCATACCAGTCCGGCCACACTGCAAAACGCCGGTAAGTAGTGTGGAGTCACTGCCTTACAGGCCAGACTGGGGCATAGAAAGCAACCTAGAGAAGGTGACTGGTCTTTGTCTTGAGCCCTTGCAGTCCAACAACATCCTCTTCAATATCTCCCATCGCCCCGAAGTAACTAGCTAGAAGCCTCTAGAAAACACACCGTGGCAATAAAACATACTGGGTCTTCTTAAGGTGCACATGCCGTCAGAGTGTTTCTTGTAATGCGATCAGGAAAGCAGTGTCTCGTTATTGTAACCACATCAGCTTCCTGCATGGAACCGCCCAGTAAGAAGGAAGACAAACCCCTTCAAAGTATGGGTGGGAAAATATAGCAATTCCAATCAGTGTTCTTTGCATTAGGAGCTGTGGGCTAAGACCTACAACTGAGTGTGTGCTGTCCCTTCCCAGCTGGGGAGCTGCATAGCACACAACCCAGAGCGGGGAGCGCTCCCGCCCACTCTGTAATGAGCCAGCAAAAACCGTGACTCAGACAAGCTCCCTGACTTGTCCAGGTCTGTGGTCCTAACAGAGCTAGGGTCATCCCTCGCGTTGCCTGGCCATCAGGCACCAGGTTTAGACACTGTGACTCCCAGGATTCAGGATTGTCAGAATGTCACCCGGCTAGGCAGTGGTACTGTCGCTGAGGTCTTCCCTGTTTGGGGAGGGTCCTGTTTCCATGGGGAAGACCAGGGAGAGAGGGCCTGTCCCCACACACAGGCATTAGTCACAGAACCATGTGTGATCACTTTCTCATTCATTCAACAAGTATTTCTTGAGGAGTTGCCCAGAGCCAAGTACTCTGCTGGGCCCTGGAGACACAGGGGTGAACTAGACAGGCGTGGCCTTCCTTCCTGGGAGCTTGCAAAAGGCAGTTTACAAAGATTCCTTGCAGTGGGTTCATAATTGGTGCTTACTGGGTGTGGTGGTGAGGCTTGGGTCAGAAGCTTTAAAATGACGCAGTCTGGCTGCGTGTTTGCCTAGACATCTGTCTGTGTCAAAACTTTGAGGCACACAAGTCTGCAGCCCAGGGCCTGGGAACTCTGGCCTAGAAGGCAGATGACAGGACCCACTAAGATGACCAAGGGGCCTGCTGGCTCCCAGATTTCCATGAGGACCACAGCAAGCCAGGTCATGTAATGGTGATGGCCTGAAGGGACACCTCCAAGAGATGGCTGTATCCCGCCTCCTTATCATACAGAAGGAGAGCCTGTTTGCTCTAGGGACCCCATGAGTTTGTACCCAAAGCCCCCCTCCACTAACACAGTTGCAGGTGTCAGTGGAACACCCATGGGGCAGCACTCGGCAAACTTGGAGATCATTGTAAATATGCTACTGCCGTCACCACGGCCTGTGCTAGAACCCTTTGCCGTAGCCATGGCCCCTGGGGTCATGAGGTCCCTGAAAAGAAACCAGCAATGAGCTCAGAGCATTTTTGATGAGTTTTTGATTTTACATTGCCTGGCCGGACACCATGGACTTTTCTGGACCAGCTCTCAAAATGGACACTTGGAAAAGAACGGCTCTCTGTCCACATCCATCATGCCTTAAGTCCCTTCTGCTTTCAGCCCCTTTCTGACACCACAGTGTCAGCCCACATTGGGAGTGGAGGACCCTATCGGTGTAGCCGCATGGCATCAGCTTCACACTGTAGTCTTCTTCCCTAGCTCCAAAGTGTTGTTTGTAAGGATTCCCATCTATACCCCCTGTTCTTCTCTTGGTGACCCCTGAGCAGCTGCTGACCCTCCATCCAAAAGCAGGAGGATCCCAGTACCAGAGGGGTCATTTTGATTCTATGTATCAACTGGCAAATGGTGAAGCTGGGTATTAAAAGCAGGGCCGCAGGTAGCTCTGTTTTATAGATGAGAAAATGCAGAAATCTGGGAATGAACTGTGAAGGAGTGATTATCTGGGCTAACTTGGGTGCCGGCCCCTGACTCGAAATGGGGAGTCTAGACTAGCCCTTGAAACAAATGCTAACCCCCCGTATTAATCGCTGCTCCCATCATCAGCTCCTATTCGTTATGTGCCTCCTTGATTCTGTCCCGCAGCAGAGCTCATGGCCGGCCCAGCCTTGTGACTGTGAACATCACTCACTCGGATGCTTAACCTCTCGCTTGAATTAGTCCTAAATCATAAGAAAGGAGGCTAAGGACACTCATAGTTGGCCACAATTTGTTATTTTGAAACTTTGTGCCTTCCCTTTGCAGAGTTGTCCGGCCAGTGAGTGTCCCCCAGGCCTATGATGCCCACCGCCCCCCACCCCCAGTTGAAGGCCTGGTTTGTCCTATGCAGTGAGGGCTGCAGGGGAGCTCAGAGTTTTGGGGGGCTCCAGAGCCCAAGAAGGGCCTGACTCTGTCACAGTGTGCCTTATGACCTTAACTCTCTTCCTCTCCAGGTTGATACCACACATCCTGGGAATTCAGAACTCATCACATTTCATGGTACAGTGTCCCTTCTTCACCTTATGGTTCTGTGGGACTTTTCCAGACTCTTGTAGCTCTGAAGAAGGTGGTCTCCACTCCCAGCGCTGGACCTGCGACTTATGGCTGGGAAGATCTACTTCTGACCTCCCCATCATTTAACAAAGGATTTCATACCTTCAATAGGCCTTTGTTTATTGAGTGGACTTTGCTAAAGGGGCTCAGTGTGAAAACTTGTCTCGGAAACATTTTCTATAGAATGAAGGTGATTTTCCATTGTTTTTTTTAAAAAACAAAACAGAACATATATGTGTTTGATGACAGGTGTTAAAGGAGAAAAAGGATCCTGGGGTCTTCCCGGCTCAAAAGGAGAAAAAGGCGACCAAGGGGCCCAGGGACCACCAGGTATTCCAACTATTGTTCTGGATCTTGCCTTGGATCTTTGTTCCTGAGAAATTCAATTGACTGAGCCAGAAAATAAGACACATTTTATTACCACACTGATAACAAGCTCCATGGAGTTCTAGAGAGACCCAGTCATGGGTCACACATACATACGATGGAACACTGTCAAGAGAGACCAGTTCCAATAATTCATGCTTCCTGTGTAAGACGAGGCCCAAAGAGGGCCAGGGACATGCCCAGGATCCCAAAGTATCCGGGTTGTGGGGCCCAGCCTAGGGGCCCCAGTCCAGTGGCTAATCTGTGAGCTAAACCAGTGTGAGGTCACTTCCACTAGGGAGTGATGATGGTTGCCAACTTGGAAACTTTTATTGGTTTATTTTAAAGATTATTTATTTGGGATGGGGGCATGCTAGCAGGGGAAGGGATAGAGAGAGAAGGAAAGCACAGAGCCCAGTGTGAAGCTCGATCTCACAACCCTGAGATCATAACCTGAGCTGAAATCAAGAACCAGACGCCCAACTGACTGAGTCATCCAGGTGCCCCTGAAGACTTTTATTTTGGAATCTCTGAGGTTATAGTTGTGAATTTTACACAGCATTTCCTTTTCAGGCCCTCCAGTAGATCCGGCTTACCTGAGACACTTTCTAAACAGCTTGAAGGTGAGTTTTTCTCTACCAGACATTTGGCCTGTGTTTCCAAGTGCTTGGCCTTAGGTCATAGACCGCTTCTTCTTACTCTTACTGAATGTTCTCGGCTTGCAGGGGGAGAATGGAGACCAGGGGGTCAAAGGAGAAAAAGGAGACTCTCACAGTGACTTCTCTGTGTCGGGGCCTCCAGGCCTGCCAGGAAGTCCCGGCTTGGTTGTGAGTAGTGACTTCTCCTCGCCATCTGCCTCAGTGAGCCCAGCCTACCCTGAAGGCCCCCAACAGGACCAGACAGTTGAAGAGTCAAGGGTCTGTCACAGCACCACAAGCTGGAGACAGGACTTGGGGATTGGCTTGCCTCCCTTGTATTTCTTTACTGATGGGGAGGTTGGCTGTGGCCCATGGAGGAAAGGGAGCAAGCTGTGGTCATATGCATTCTGGTAACATCCAAGGTCATTCACCACACTGCACGTCAACGGTGGAAAATTCACTCAACCCAAAGAGTTACTAATCGTGAACATATCAGATAATGAAGGTGGAAGGGAAGGGGAGGGAGATATTTTAGGAGGGGCAATTTGATTCTTCTGAAATGTCATCAAAGAAGGAAACACTAGATAGGTTCGGTCTTCTTAGGATGCCAAGTTTCCCCAGCTCACAGGAGAGAAATTCAGGTTATACCTCCAGTGAGATAATGACCAGATCATGACCCTCAGGAGCCCTAAGCAAACTCTGGTCCCAGAGCTCACCATGAGGGTGGACCCCGCAGAGCCAGAGGACCAGGGGTCCTCTTCCTCCTCTGCTGAGAATTGGCTTTGACATTGAACAAGCCCCATCCTCTCTCTGTGCCTGAGTTTCCCAATCTGTGAAATGCGAAGTTGGGGCCCTTCTGACTCCAGGGCTCTGTGGAGTTGGGCACGGTGCATGGACATGGACATGGACATGGAGCATGATGATTGGGCTGCTGTTCTCTAGGTCTTCTGCCAGAGCTGTGCCCGGCATGGAGGCTAATTACTGACTTTTTACCAACCTACAGAGACAGCTGGGGCCTCTAGAGAGAAATGCTGTGTTTTCTTTTCTGTTACTGTGCTCTTGCCTTGATAGGGCCAGAAAGGGGAGACTGTCGTCGGGCCCCAGGGACCCCCGGGGGCTCCTGGCCTGCCTGGGCCTCCTGGCTTTGGAAGACCTGGATCCCCTGGGCCACCAGGACCCCCAGGGCCACCAGGACCCCCAGCGATCCTTGGAGCAGGTTAGTACCGTGCATAGTGGTCTCTCATGCTTCCCTGCTGTTGTGCTCAGGGTCAGCTGCCCCAGCTGAGTGGCATGTCTGGGCCACACTGAGTGACAGAGAGCTATTTCCTGGACAGGCCTTTCTTTCTTCTCTCTTTTTTAAAACTGGTGTATAATTTACACGCCATAACATTTACCCATTCAAAGCGTACAGTTCAGTGATCTTTAATATATTCACAAGGTCGTGTCGCCATCTCCACCCTCTCATTCCAGAACGTTTTTATCATCCCCCAAAGACACCCTGCACCAATGAGCAGTCATTCTTGCCCTCTTCCCCCCCCCCCCCCCCCCCCACCCAGACCTGGGCATGTGAATGTGTACTTGCTATTGCTCTGGCTTGGCCTGCTCTGGGCCTGTCCTATCTGAGGACTCACACCCCCACATGGCTTTCTGTGTCTGGCTGCTTCCCCTCCGTGTGATGCCCTCCAGGCTCAGCCGTGCCGTAGCGTGCCCTAGCTCCTCCTTCCTCGCTCGGGCTGAGTGCCAGTCCACGGTGTGCACCTGCTACCTCCTGCTGCTGCGGTCCTCAGCTGCTGGACACCTGCGTTGTTTCTCCTTCTGGGCTATTGGGAATAATGCTGCTGGGAACATTCGCATACACATTCTTGGGTGGACGTATGTTTTCGAGTCTCCCAAGGGTATGCTGCTCGGCCTGGCCTTGCCGGGTGCCAGAGACACATGTTCACTCTGTTTAGCTTTTTGAGGACCTGCTGACCTGCTTTCCAAAGTGACCACCCCATTTCTGCAGCCCCTCCAGCAGCGCAGGCCAGCCCCGGTGTCTGCTTGCTGCCACCCACCCCTGTTAGTCTTCTACCTGTTTCATTCCAGACAGCGCCCGATGCCATGAACAGATAGCTTGCGGAGGTTTTTGTTCACCTTTCCCTAAAGCCTAGAGACGAGGAACACCTTTTCATGTGTGGGTGGGAACTTCTTGACTGCTTTGTCAATGCCCAGCTCTGAGGGGACTCGAGGACGAGTGTCGATTCAAACCTTCTATAAAACTCTCCCTATCCAGAGGTCCCTCACTCCCTCAAACAACAAACAGGTGAAGAAGAAGAAAATCTCCCTTTACTGAACATTCACCAAGCGCCAGCACTCCGCTTGTCACTCTCCTACATCATTTCATGGAATTCTTACAGAGCCCTTCAAGGAAAGTACGAGCATCTCCATTTCACAGATGAGGAAATTGAGCCCCACAAATGTTTCCAAGGTCGCACGGCTAATTAGGGGCACCGACAGGATGCAGTCCTAGATCAGCCTAGCTCTAAAGCCTGTGTTTGCCTCCCGGGCCCATGGTGGACCAGCAGCAGTCATACCATGAGTGTGTCAGTTTTGTTGTTTGTACCGGCACGAGCCATGTGTGATGGAAGGACCCCCGGGAAGGGACGTGTCAGGGACATCAGGGAGAACCTTACACAGGAGGTGGCTTTGGGATTGGGCTTTTGGGGTTTTTTGGCGACAAGTGACAGAAATGTACTCAAACTAGCTTAAGCAGAAGGGAAATTTATTGGACGTGAAAAAGGAGGTGAATCTTTCTTTGTGGGAGGGACCGGCCTACAGCGGGATCTCAGGCACAGCCAGAACCGGGGACTCGACCCCTGCAGAGGTTCTCTGGCCATCTCCTGTCTAGGCTTCTCTCTGTGCGCTAGCTTCACGTTTCTTCACCACAGACCACATCCCCTGCACGGTGGGAAATATGGTTACTGACAGCTCAGACTTTCCACCGTTCAGCTAGATATCTTGGCCTTCTTTCTCAGTTTTAGTCTGAAAGGTCCTGGGGTGGAGAAGGCCTAGGGAAGAATTCTGACGAACCTGGTCTGGCCCCGATGCCCAACTTCGGGCCAGTTACCTGTGGCCAGAAGGCGGGATCACGTGAGAACAGGATGGTGCCTTCTGAATCCAAATGGTGGGGGGGTCGGGGGGAGGGAAGATCTCAAAAGAAAGAGGAAGTGAGGATCCTCATCCCACGAAGAAAGTAGTTGCTGGGCAGATGAAACCAGAGGAGCCAACATAACCTTGGGGGACGAGCAGCAGTGGCAGCAGGAAGAAGGACACTACGGGACACAGGGAATCTGTTGTTCATAGCAGCTCTACGGGAGACGCTGCCTAGGGCTTCTCATTCCACTGACGAAGGACTGTGTCTCACCTAGTGCACGCCATCCCCAGGTACAATATGTCCTATCAATTAGCCCATTTAATCTTAGCAGCGACCCTGGGAGGGAGAGGAAATGGATATTATTATAAAACTCATTTCATGGATGAAGACACTGAGGCTCAGAGAGGTTAGGAGACTTGCTCAAGTCACAAATTGTAGTAAGGGCTTGGCTGGGATCCAAACCCGGGTCCTCCAACCTTCTCTTCGCCAGACATTCAGCATCTATGAAATGATTTTCAAGTCCTATGTCAGAACCACGGACTTCCTTGTCCCTGAGCAATCTCATAGGATAATTTTACTGGGAACTTGCCAAAACATCCTGAACTACCAAGAGCTTTGCAGATTTGGGGATGGGGGTGGGGGATGGGGTTTGGAGAGGTAGAAGGAGAGCATGGGCACGAGCATTTTTCTAGGGAAGAGGGCTCTGACTCTTCAAACACTGCGAACCTCTGGTTGGATGCTGTGTAGTTCGTGTAAAGCACATCCCTAGTTTCAATCTTTTTTCCGTTCTCACCACAGCCCAGGGAAGAGGAGAGGCTGGTTTATATTTCACAGGTGAGGAAGCAGGGGTTCAGAGGTACAGGGACCGACTGTAGGCCGGTCCCTCCCACAAAGAAAGATTCACCTCCTTTTTCACGTCCAGTGAATTTCCCTTCTGCTTAAGCTAGTTTGAGTACATTTCTGTCACTTGTCGCCAAAAAACCCCAAAAGCCCAATCCCAAAGTTTTTGGAAACTCCACTCAGACTGACCTATACAAACAACAGAAACAACGGGGATGCAGTCACTTACGAAACTGAGAAAGTCCTAGTGTGGCTTCACGCAGGGCTACGGTCAAGAATCCCAGCTCTCTCCCAAACCTGTCAGCATGGCGGAGTCCCAGGCTGGGCTCACGGCCCCCCAGCTGCACTTGCAAGGCTCAGGGCTCTTCAGTGCTCTGAATGGGGCTGTGAGGGCTCCCCTCAGTGACCCCAACGACACCTGAGGTGTTTTGCGGAGAGGGTGCCTTTTGGTAACTTCTCTTTTCTGCTTTGTCTTAGCTGTGGCCCTTCCAGGCCCTCCCGGCCCTCCAGGACAGCCAGGGCTTCCCGGATCCAGAAACCTGGTCAGTATTATTACCACTGCGCTTTTCTCTTTCTGCTCTGGCTGGGTTTCCTTAGAAGTTCAGCTATGGGGTGTAGGGGCTGGCACACCTTTTAGGTGAGAATTAGGTCTCCATGGCCATAGAATTGGTACAATTCCACGTAAAGAGGTTCTTTATGGTGTCTTTAGGTGACTTATCAAGTAAAAAGGGAAGAGAATACAAAATCATTTATGACTCTGATTCCACCCTTCTAATCTTTAATCGACTAAATGGTCACAAGAACCAATTCCATTACATCTAACACCAGAAGCATCAAAGTATCAACAGGATCACAGCAAGGCCCCTGCTGGTCAGATCTCCCCTGGGTCCTTGCTCCTTCTCTCTCTTCCCCGGGGACATCTCTCCTACATTCATTCCCCTGCACACCCTGGGCCCAGGGTGTAGCAAGCTCTCCAAGATGAGTACCATGCCCAGGAAGAGGGATGAACACCTCACAAGGAAGTCCGGAGTCCTGGGAATGCTCTGAGATCTTGGCTGGATTTTAGCTGGAAAATGTAGCTGTCAAAGGAAAAAAACCATCCAGCAGCTGACAGAATGTTGACATCTGGTGACTTTGGGGCATGTCTAATCCATTTTGATGCCCAAAGTCATGATTTTCAAGACTAGGTGAAAACTAAATTTTTATGCTCTTTGTCAGTCAAGATGAAAAATACAGACTCTCTTGGCCGATATTTCTCAGAGGTATGATGCCTCTCAGCAGGTTTTGGTAACTTTGGGGGCTGCTCCTGGAGTGGCCAAGATGGACAACTCATCTTTTTCTAGACGATTTCTAGACGGAGAAATTACAGATCCTTGTTACCTCTCATGTATTTAATATTACAAGTTTTTTGTTTAATTTTTTATTTTTATAAAAATAAAATTTAATTTTATTTAATTTTTACAATTTTACAATTTATTGTAACTGAAATCTAGTTAATTTTACAATCTTTTTTGCCCAACTGGGCAAAAAAGTTTCCAAACCTAAGTGGAATGGCCCATTGGCTTGCGTTTCTTATTCCAAATCAAAGCAAACTTGAACTCTTTAAGGACTAGCAGGAGTTGGGGCACCTGGGTGGCTCAGTGGGTTAAAGCCTCTGCCTTCAGCTCAGGTCATGATCCCAGAGTCCTGGGATCAAGGCCCACACTGAGCCCCGCATTGAGCCCCGCATCAGGCTCTCTGCTCGGCAGGGAGCCTGCTTCCCCCTTTCTCTCTCTGCCTGCCTCTCTGCCTACTTGTGATCTCTGTCTGTCAAATAAATGAGTAAAATCTTAAAAAAAAAAAAAAAGGACTAGCAGGAGTTAAGTACATTTAACAATGTCATGGCCACCAAGCTGTCACACAGATCCAAGTGGCAAAATGCACCCATGGTTTTGCCAATGCCAAGACCCAAGAAAGACAACCTTCTGTATAGTTTCTAACTGTCCTTGTTCCCCTAGAATATCATCTTCCTATTTTCTTTTATTCATTACAGTTCCAATTTGTGCTCTGAGCTAATTGGTGTTTTTGTTTCCTTATAAAGAATGTCCTTTGGCTATTAATGAAGTTACATATGTCTCAAAGGCACAAAGAGCCTTTCACTGGCTGTGAGGGGAATCCTGCCACCACTCTAGCGATAACGGCACTATTGGGAATGGAAAACTTTCTGACAGGTGACAGCATTTAGCTCCATGGATGACATGCTGCAGAAAGCACATCTGGTCATTGAAGGGACCTTCATCTACCTGAGGGACAGCACGGAGTTCTTCATTCGGGTCCGAGATGGTTGGAAGAAATTACAGGTTAATTCTTAAGCTTCCTTTTAACAAGCTGCCTGCAAATACCCTCTAAAAATAATAATCTACCCTCTGGAAATGCCATTTTTCTGTTTTGAAACTAGGCTGACACTCTCCGGTTGATGTTTCATTTTCAATGTATTATTTTTTTTAAGCTGGGAGAATTGATCCCCATTCCTGCCGACAGCCCGCCACCTCCCGCGCTCTCCAGCAATGTGAGTAGTTGCCCTGCCTTTCTTCTCACTCCTTTGCTCATCAGCATCCACGAAGTCCCCCTCGGTGTCCAGAACCAAGCTTTCCAACCTCTGCCCAGCCAGCTCTGCATGGTTTAGTCCTTGGCGGAAGCCCAGAAATTCCCAAATGCCAACAGAATGCTCTCACAGGAGAGCGGAGCAGGAACCGGACCCAGAGGGTGGAGACCTGCTATTTTCATGTCGTAGCTGAATCCTCTTGGGCAATGAGGGGCTTCCAACCCCTCTTGGTCTCAGTTTATTCCCCTGTGAAATGGTGGTTGGCATACGTGGTCTAGAAGAGCCCTTTACTTTCTGCACTCTGTGACATCTTTGCCTGGTAAGACCATCGGCAACTTCCATTGTCTGTTTTTTTGGCCCTACAGCAACCCCTTGAGGCACGTCTTGCCATCCCCACCCTGCCTTGCCAGAAACGGAGGCTCTGAGTTGAAGTGAATAAGTTGGTTCTAAGACACGGTCTTATGCTTCCTCAGTTCTGTGTTCTCTGTAAAATATTGGAGAATATCCCCTCCCTTCCTGAGGATCCTGTCTTCCTGGTTGGGGAAGGGGGGGCCGGGGGGAGGCATGAAACTCCTAAGAGTGTCCTGGAGACAATGACAGACGATGCAAAGCATCACAGTCACCCCTTGGTGTGCGCTGAGGATCAGACTGGATGCTTATTCGGGACCATTTGTTTTCCTCTTTTATGTGACAGCCACATCCGCCTCCGCTGATGCCGCCCTCAAGTGTCAGTTACGAGAGACCTGTTGTAAGTATGGTTCATGCTTTCTCCCCCCTGCAAGTGCTGGGTGTGTGTCTGCCACCGTGTACTCCCCAGCCCTGTGCCTGGAGCCCTTTCCCTCACCGCCCGAGATGCATAGAGACAAGCAGGGGGTGGGCAAACCAAAAACCAGAGAGTTACAATAGTTGGTAAGTCATTGAGGCAAGGCACACACTGGGTGCTGGGGGAACGAGGAACCTCAAAAAATTCTCCCTTCTTTATTAGAGGGAGCCCCTAAACTAAGACCTAAAGGAGAGTTGAGAGCAGGAGAGAGGCAGGCCGGTGGGAGAGACTGGGCGTATTCGAGGCAGAGGGGATTTGGAACAGAGGGAGGCAGGAGGAGGTACTGGGCATTTGTGGAACAGCAGGTACCCCGTCTGGCTGAAGAGGCAGGTTTTAAGGCAGAGAAGGGAGACGTTTAGTTTGCAGAGGGCAAGGGCCTGTAAGCAAAGCTAAGGGCTTTGACCTGTTCCAGTGGGCAATGAAGAGCTACTGAAGGGTAGCTTTTCTTCTAAACAAGAAAAGAATCTCTAAGATTGGCATTTCAGAGATTACCTTGGTTACCGTGTACACATGGTTTGGAAGGGACAGGCCCAGGAGCCCAAAGACAGTCAGGTGGCTTTTGTATTCCTTGAACCAGGATCACAGCGGTGAACACGTAGAAAAATAAGATTGGAGAGAAAATAAAAAGGCAGGAGTGACAGATTTGGTCCCCGGTACAGATATGGGACAGCAGGGATGAGGGTGATCAGAACGATGCCCAGGTTTCTGCTTGGATCGTCGAGGGTGCTGCTTTCCTTCTGGAGGGTCGTTGTGTTGCCAGAATGACAGCACTGACCCTTTTCCTTCAAGAGATTAAGTGAAGGTGTTTAGATCACTGCAGAAACCTCCTGATACTCTACAGCAGGAAGTACACCGTCCTGGGACTCCTGTGGGACTCCTGTCCCTGTTGTTCATCCACACCGGTACAGAGTGACTTCTGCAAGGCTCTCTCCTCTGCCACCTTTCCACCCCCATCCCAACACGCAGACATAGCTCACATCCACAAGCTCGCATGCCACTTTGGGTTATTGTGCCACTGACTTTGGTCCCAGCTCCAGGGGGTCTTGAACCTGGAGAGCCCGGTACCACCTCACTCGGTCCAGGGTCTGTGGAGAGGTCACCTGCAGGGGTCATCTTGGGCTCATTGCCCACTCCCAGCCGAATTGAAGAATGAGATTGAATGGCCTAAGGCCATGCCTTTTTAGCGAGGGTCCTGGGGCATTTTCAAAGAACAAGACCTGGATTCGCACCAGAAACGTGTTTCTTGGGGTGCTGCCACTCACCAGTCAAGACCCCCTCGGGGGCACGGTGAGTTGAGGTACCCATAGGATATGTGAATGGAGGCCGCCCAGAGGGAGTCAGATTGGGAGCCTGGTCTAGAGGTACGGACCTGGGAGTCTCCTGCCCAGCTGTGACCCGGGTGAGGAGGGCGGTAGGATTCCCAAAAGAGAGTGCGTGCACTGAGTAGGTTGGTGAGTGTAGAGCAAAAGCAGAAAGGAGCCGATGGAGGAATCCTGAGAACAAACAGAAGCCGTAGCCCGAGAGGAGGAAAGGATGCAGAGCAAGGTAGAAGCCAGCAGTGTCAGAAGCTGCCAAGAGGTCCATCCGAAGAACAAAACGGTGTCCTCCAAATTTAGAAGCCAGAGATGAGCATATCTGGGTCATGGAGGGATGCCAACGAGATTCCGATTGCTTGAGAGGACACGGGAGGTGAGATGAGGAAAGAGAGACGCGTGCGGAGGTCACCCTTCCGAAAGTTCGGCCACGAAGGGGAGAAGTTAGGGCAGCAGCTGAAGGATGTTTTAAAGTAGTATTTTATCAATTCTGAAGTCATGTGCATTTTGTAGAAAATCTGGGCAATAAATGAAAAGAATGGAGAAGGAAACAGTAAATCCCCAATAACTTTATCAAAACTACAGCCACTCCCCAGATCACCCTTTTAACATTTGATTGTTGGACCTGTCTTCATAAAAACAATAGCATGTTCATTATTAAAAATGTCCTGGCTCTTAGAGAAACACAGACATGAGGGCACAAAAGCCCCCAGTCTTGCCATCATTCCAGACAGTTCTTTCTGTATCTTTGTAAAAAAAAAAAGGTGGAGGTGGGTGGGATTAGAGGGATGCATGCACCTGTGCCCCTTCTCCAGGTGTCCCTTGGTATGGGGACGCCATCCTCTGGTGACTGCACTTGGGTATAGCCACGAGAAGCATGCTGGTTGGAAGGTTGCAGAACCCTAGGGCCTCGTCCCTCGGGTGCTGGTCCTCAGGTCGATGGGAGGGAGGAAGACAGAGCCTGTGTGTGAGGCTGGAAGTCCGGTGGCCTGAAAGTGGTCTTGGTGAGCGAGCAGTGGGCTGCAGCCATCTCCCTATCCTCAGGCTGGTGCTGGGAGGGCTGCGGGGAAAGCCTTGTCTCAGGTAGGGGGACAAAGGGTGTGTTTGACCTGGACCTCTATCCAGCTTGACGATGCAGGCAGAACCAGGGATGAAAAAACAGGAAGAAACTGGGAGGTGTGGCATGCATGATCTCTTCTCTTCAAAATGGGGAAGGAAAGGGGTGGCAAAACAGAGAAGAATGTCCCAAGAAGCGCAGGGGGGACTGCGTGGGACGGTCTGAATGTTGTGAGTGTGTGAATGGCGGCCGGACCCTTGATGAGTGGGAGAATGCCAACATGGTGACCCTTGATGTTGGGCCATGTAGAAGCTTGGTGCTGGGGACGTTAGGCCTGGAGAGGGAGCTCAGGCATGGGGAGAGAAGTGCTGACCACCTCCTGCCTCACCCCACAGGGCTCATTTCGTGTCTTTTGGTTTAAGACCTTTTGAAATATTTTTCTTTTCTGGGGACTTGGGCCAGCCCTCTCCAAGGTGACATTGAAGAGGGAGAGGGCCACTCCTGGACACATGCCACAGAATGTATTCCAGAGGGCACAGCACAAAGGCCGGGAGAGAGGGATGGGTTTGGGGAGAAAAAGTGTGGGAGAAAACAGACTATGGAAGGACTTTTGTTTTGGCTGCTGCCCAAGGTGGCAGGCATGCGAGGCTTGGGTTACTATGTGAGCCCTATTTTCTAAAAGGGTCTACCCGGCAGTCTTAGCAAGAAATGTCATGACTTTCTCCTTTCAGTGCCTTTCCCTCTGGACCCTCATGACCAGCCCCAACCTACTCGGGAAGTAGAGGAAAGGGCAAGGCCAGCCAGCTTGGTGGAGTTCTGGGATCCAGTACAAAAGCGGGCTTAAATCCCTCTTGGAAGCTGACCTAGAGCAGACCCAGGAGTCTCCAGCAGATGGCCTGCACCCTGGGTTCAGATTTCTTCAGATCTCTGAAGTGCTTGCTTTTGTTTTGTTTTCTGCTATATGGAGGACATGGTCACCATCTAGAGCGGGTCAGAGAGCTGAAGCCCAGTGCTTGGGCTCCGAGCTCCCTGCCCCAGAGAGGGTCAGGCCAGGGCTGGAAAGTCTCCCTCAGGCAGAGGCTGAGGGACACCACCTGTAGCGCCTTCCATACTGGGGAGTTCGGGGTCTTACCAGCAACCTGAGATGGGTATGCTGGTTGGAGTGGGCTTCTAACTTTTAACTCTCACTTGCTTTTCACAGCTGCACTTGGTTGCTCTGAACACGCCGTTTTCTGGGGACTTCCGAGCTGATTTTCAGTGCTTCCAGCAGGCCAGGGCTGCGGGGCTGTTGTCCACCTACCGGGCCTTCCTGTCCTCCCATCTGCAAGACCTCTCCACGGTTGTGAGGAAAGCAGAGAGATACAGCCTTCCAATAGTGAACCTCAAGGTAAGCATAAGTATTCTTCCCAGTGGCTCCTGGAGGCACTGGTCTCACAGCGACTGACATCGTCAGAGGCGTGCTGATTCCAGACACTGCCTGTCCCTGACTGGCTGTGTGCCTGGATGGGTCAGTTGAACCTCTCTGTGCCTCAGCTTCCTGACATTTACTGTGGTCCTTCCTGCTTAGATGGTACGACTCTCGGAGCAGGCAAGTACAAAGTGCTTTATGCCCATCATCTTAATAGACACTTCCAATAAAAAGGAGTTATTCTTTCCTCAGATAGTCATATGTGGAAACTGAGGCACAAAGGGAGAGAGGAATTTGCCGGAAATCACTAGAAACCAGAAGTTAGGTCCTTGACGCCCAGTTTGGGATTCCCAGTTCCAGAGAGGAACTGGTGAGCACTGGTCCCAGAGCAGAGCCCAACTGTCCTGCCCCCTACTTTGGTCCTCTCGGCACCTCCAAACTGCCCAAACCTGGCAGGTATTTCTCTGCCCCCTTTTGCTGGCAAGGCGGGGCCTTGTAGGGCCCCTGTTCCACCACGGCAATGGCCGGTTCCTTTAATTCCATGGAGGGACAGCTCTGTTACCGCTCACACGCAGCCTGGACCCTGACCTCTCACCGTATTTCCCGGTTGTTCTGAGACCTCCAAGGCCCTGTGACTTGCCGTGCTCCAATTTGGTACCTCCAGACCCCACACCTGGCTCTTTCCATCTCTTTCCCTGAGGTTCTGTTCTGCCATATTCGCCCACTCAGATGACCGGTATTCTTGGAATACAGAAACTGAAGGGAACTAGGCTCGTTCAGGAAAAAGAGTGAGAGGGTCATCTCCATACAGTGCAGATTGGCACAAGCCCTGGCACAACTCTGAAGTTCAGTATTTATGTAGAAAATTTTTAAAAAATAAAAATTAGTGGGGCATCTGAGTGGCTCAGTGTGTTGGGCCTCTGCCTTTGGCTCAGATCGTGGTCTCAGTGTCCTAGGATCGAGCCCTGCATCGGGCTCTCTGCTTGGCGGGGAGCCTTCTTCCCCCTCTCTCCCTCTGCCTGCCTCTCTGCCTAGTTGTGATCTCTGTCTCTATGTCAAATAAATAAATAAAATCTTTGGAAAAAAATTAGTAAAGACCTAAAACAACTATTTTTTTAAAGATTTTATTTATTTATTTGACAGACAGAGATCACAAGTAGGCAGAGAAGCAGGCAGAGAGAGAGAAAGGGAAGCAGGCTCCCGGCTGAGCAGAAAGCCCAACACGGGGCTCGATCCCAGAACTCTGAGATCATGACCTGAGCCGAAGGCAGAGGCTTAACCCACTGAGCCACCCAGGCGCCCCTAAAACACACTTTTGATGAGGAGGAAACTTTATATGCCTTTAGTAAGAGAAATTACCTTAATAAATAAACAATAAAAGCAAAAGGGTTCAAGGATGGATTGTAAAATCAAACCACAAACATTTCCTGAGTTCCCACTCTGTCCAGGCTCTGGGCCTGGGGCTGGTGGCTTTGGCATGGGGTGGCCTCTTGGCTTTAAAGAATGAATAAATAGGGCACCTGGGTGGCACACTTGTTAAGCCTCTGCCTGGGATCGAGCCCTGCATCGGGCTCCCCGCTCCATGGAAAGCCTGTTTCTCCCTCTCCCACTCCCCCTGCTGTGTTCCCTCTCTTGCTGTCTCTCTCTCTCTGTCAAATGAATAAATAAAATCTTTTAAAAAATGAATGAATAAATAGCTAGTCTACTAGCAGGCCCATAGCACAATAACTCCAATGAAGTATTTCTATCTCTACAGGGCCAAGTACTTTTCAACAATTGGGACACAATTTTTTCTGGCCACGGAGGTCAATTCAATACACATATTCCAATATACTCCTTTGATGGCCGAGACGTGATGACGGATCCTTCCTGGTAAGTCAGGGGCAAGCCTTCAAAGTATACAGAGTGACAGACAGTTCTAGGAGACATTCTAACAATGAGATGCTTTTACCGGCCACCCCTCTGGGCTGTTGCTAACACAGAGCCTTAGCCATGCGGCTGAAGGCCATAGAGAGAGCCCTGGTCTTATAGCCGGGAAACCTGAGACCAGTCCCTTAATAAGGGACCTTTCAAGTTTCCTCCACATTATGAGCCTCAGTGGCCTCACTGTGAAATGGACAAGATGATCATATCTATACCACAGGATTGCTATGAGCATAAAATGGTAAGTGTGAGAACGTCCGGCATGCTGCAGACACTCAGCAAATGGTAAGGAATGCTGTTCTTCGTGATCCTTTAACCCTGTGCTGTGAGCTGTGCTCTAATTCTTTGGAAATGGTGTGTGCTATTAAGATTAAGACAACTTGATTGGGTGCCAGTGTGGCTCAGTCGATTGAGTATCTGACTCTTAATTTTGGCTCAGATCTTGATCTCAGGGTCATGAGTTCAAGCCCCTCATTGGGCTCCACACAAGGCATGGAGCCTACTTTTAAAAAAAGAGAGAGATTAGAACAAGCTTGACAAAGCTTTCCTCAGTGTCTACCCTATGCCAGGCCCGATGCCCACCTGGAAGGCATAGTAATAAACCTTTACAAGGCTCACAGTCTACAGGGGAGGACAATCACCACCTAGCTACAGTTCTAGATGGAACACTGTAATTGTAAAATGGAGTAACGGGTATGATGATGGGAACACAGAGGAAGGATTTATCCTTATATGACAGTCAAGAAGGCTGCCTGTAAGAGGAGACATTTAGTGGACTTTGAAAGACCAGAAGGAATCCCTGGTCTGAAAATGAAAGAGAAGCCACTCCAGACTATGAGATCTCGTGAGCAAAAGTTCAGAGTCACAAAAGCAGAGAGTATGGTCTGAGGACAGGTACGAGCTGGGTGGGGATGGAATACAGGGTGTTCAGCTAGTTGGAAGGAGTGACGTTCCCAGTGGTGGGGAGAGACTATGATGTGGGGTCAGACCATGAAGAGCTCCAGAGTTGGACTTGATTCATGACTTACGCCAATTTTTTCTTCGATGAGGTACGCCACAAAGAAGCAACATCTCGAAAGTAATGTGGCACAATTCCTTTGCAGGCCCCAGAAAGTCATCTGGCACGGCTCCAGCCCCCACGGAGTGCGTCTTGTGGATAACTACTGTGAAGCGTGGCGAACCGCTGACATGGCCGTCACGGGACTGGCCTCCCCACTGAGCATGGGGAAGATTCTGGACCAGAAAACATATAGCTGTGCTAATAGGCTCATCGTTCTGTGTATCGAAAACAGTTTCATGACAGATGCCAGGAAGTAATGACCTTCCAATGATTCATAAGGGTTTTCCAGTTTTTCTTATGTGAAGAGTTGACACTGAAATCTAAAAGGTTTTAAATGTTGTAAATATTAGTTTATTTTTTATTACACATTCATCACAACAGCAACCAAAGAAAACATACCTCAATACACTCAGAACTGAAGACATAAAGGACTCAGATCAAAAATAAAATCTGATCCATCTCTTGGTGCTAGATTTTGCAGGAGGCCCCGTGTGGTGTGGCCACGTCGCACCACGGTTAAGAGCGAGTTGAAAACAAGGCCTTGGCATTCTGCCCCCTGCATCCTTCAGAAAGGAATTTCTTCCTTTAACCATTGTTGCTGAGTGTAAGATGTCCTTCATGTTTTCTCACAAAGTCAGTGTTTAGACATGTTACCCTTTCTAAGTTATGTGCCGACCAAAGGCCTTATTCTTCACGCATCCATAACGCGCACCCGTCCTTTGCTGTTCGTACAGAGACAGAACTGCTCAAAGGATCCCATTTGTATTTTCTGATATTACCAGACTTTAATGTTTATTTCCTAAACTATTATTGCCATCATGCTTTAGGAGTTTTATATTTTTACACAACCGTATTTTAGTATGGCATCTGTTTATATAACTCTGACTTGCTGGAAAAGTTTAAGCTCCAAATGATCTGAAACTAGAAAAGAGATTGTGCCTAATGACTATCTTTCCCTTAGAGCCCCTCCTCCCCACCCCCAGCCCCCTGATTGTATGGCTTCCGTGGGGCAATACTCGAATTCCAACTACCATTGAACCAACAGGTTCAAGAAGATGAATTTTCTGAGATGCATATATCTTCATGCTGTATACTTTTTTTTTTCCATGTAAGTGAACATAAAAACATCTTTTCCAGGCACTTTCTTCTGTTTGACTCTTTGCCCCCAGTTCCTTTATTCTCCACCACTGTGTGGAAGTGGCCCTGGGGCAAGTTTGGTCACCCTGCCGCTGCCACACAGCCGCTGCCACACAGCCCTCGGGAGATGATCAGAGAGCGGCAGGATTTCCCATCATGCTCCTGCGGGCCTGCCTGTTGTCTCCCCCTTGGTGGGGGCAGCGTGGGGTGGGCAGAAGAACCCCAGCCCGGGAAACACGGTGAACTGTGACTGCAGTTGCCAACGCGTGGCCTTGGGCAAGGCTGCTGGGTTCTTTCAAGGAGGTTGGGATAAAAGAGCCCTAATATCAGCTGCCAGTTATTAAACATCAACCTTATTATAAGGCCAATTTGCCTTTCTTTTTTTTTTTTTTTAAGATTTTTTTTTAATTTATTTATTTGACAGACAGAGATCACAAGTAAACAGAGAGGCAGGCAGAGAGAGAGGGAGAAGCAGGCTCCCCACTGAGCAGAGAGCCCAATGCGGGGCTTGATCCCAGGACCCTGAGATCATGACCTGAGCGGAAGGCAGAGGCTTTAACCCACTTCGCCACCTAGGCACCCCCCAATTTGCCTTTCTTAATAACCGTGCAAGGTGGGTATTTTTAGCTCCACTTTATAAATGGGGAAAAAAAAAAAAGTTGAGGCTCAGGAAGTCCCTTGTTCCTTGTTCCAGGTAGCCTAGCTGGTGAATGGTGGGGCTGCTTTCAGACTTGGTCTGTGTCAGCTCTTTGCAAGAAACCCCTGCAGGAGGCTGCCTGTCTGCTCTCTCCAGCTCTGAGTCTGTGATGCTCTGGCTCTTGGCTCCACACTGCAAGAGAAACAGAATCACCAGGCAAGGGGCCTGCCTGAGACTTCCTCCCAGAAACTTGCGAAGTGAATCCACCCAAATAGTCCTTGAGGTAGGAAGGAAATTGAGGACAAAAAAAATCACACAGCCCAGAACCTCCACTTAGGGGCTTCCTAAATGGAAGAGTGATGAGAATCTCTAATGAGTCATAAAATAAATAAATAAAATAAAAGGCAGTTACAGGTCGGAAAGTCCCAGAAGTGGGTTGTTGAGGACTGTCCCACCTACCGAGTGACGGGGGCTGGGAACTGCCTGGCATGGACGGGAACGGAGAGGGGAGCGGGGCAGGAGGCTCCTGAGGTTATGATGTGAAGATGCCATCCATTTTAGTCAGAGCCCACCACAGCCGTGGGTCCAAAGTGGGCAGGGCAAGATGGGAGTTCGGGGAAAGCCAAAGGAGGAGAGACTCCTTCCGCTAACCCAGGAAGGGAGGTGAGTTTCCTGCCCTGGCTTCTCAGTCCTCCTCGGGCGCTGGACTCAGTATCACCAGCTGGTCCTCCTGGAAGAGGCCCTGAAGCAACCCAAGCCCTTTCAGTCTCTGAAAATGAAGGTCAAAATCCTGGGCATCCAAGACCCTTCACTGAGCAGCAGCTTTCACATCACTTGCCAAAGGCCACCAGCCTGGTGTCCTCATGGGTCACTTCAGTGAGTCACACAGGCTTCTCTGGCAGGCTGTTGCTCGTGTCCCACCCCATGTCAGGACAGCTGTCACCACCATTTGCTGGTAGCCAGTGTAGACTGCTTCTGCAACATCCCCCACTGCCCTAACCCTGTCTACCTCTTGTCATTCCTCCTCCTCTGTGTACCCGGGGTTCTCGTCGCACAGTTGAAACACAGAGGCTGAAAGGTCTCTAAGCCTTTGCTCTACTCCTGGATGGACCTCAGGCCAAGAAGTGGACTGATGCTCTGCGGCACACGAAGGGAAGGAGGTATGCCATGGACAGCTCGTCTTTACAGTGCTGGAGGTCTTTGGGTACTGGATCTGAGTCTGTGTTGTAGACTCGCAAGGTCTGAAGCCCACAGCGTCCAAGGTCCCCCGTCTAGAAGCAGAACCAGAATGACAGAAGCAGCTGTCAACCTATGCAAGGGGCTGGGCCCCATGAAGAGGCAGACTTCGGAGGGCCCAGAGGAGCCGAGAGACTAATGAGGTCTGGGGGGTGGTGGAGACAAAGCATGAAGGAGAAGGTCCAGGGTGATACTTTCTGCCAACATGAGCATGACCACGTGCTGGTGTGGAAGGGAAACTGAGGAAACAGGAGGCTGGATCACAAGAGCCCCTCTCACATGTCCTGCACCTCTGGACTTTGTATGGCGGATACTACATTGTCTGAACCTGTGGAGAGTGCCAGAAGGAGACCGCATGGACTTCAGGGAACTGTTAGCAATCCAGCACCGCTGAACGCTAGTCCGTAAGGGAGACACAAGCCAAATTCATAAGCCAAAAACACAAAACAGCAAACACACATAAAGGAATGTATTGGTTCTGGAAACCAGGAGGAAGGACGGGGAGTACAATAGACTCAAGTGATATGATCACTTATCCTGTTCTCTGTGTGTGTGTGTGTGTGTGAGAGAGAGAGAGAGAGAGAGAGGCTGTCTGTCTGGTGTCTTGCTTCTGCTTTTCTCTGTATTTGGTCTTCCTTCCCTCCAGGGAGGAACAAGAGTTCTTCGTGTGGAAGGAGTAGTTCACAGACATTCCCAGCCTTACATTGCCTCCCTACCCCACCCCAGAGGTTGGCTTCAGAGGATAGAGACTTCTTCTCCCTCCTGGGATTCTGTTAATTCCCAGAAAGGACTTGATCCGTCCCACGTGTGTTGTGTGTCTGAAATGGATCAGCAGCTCCACCCAGGATGAACCGTGCAGAAGGAACAGTTCCTCCACCCAAACTGTGAGGGTTACGATGACCAGAAAATGGGGACTCGGGAAGTTGAGAAAACAATAAACTAGCAAATAAAAATTCCAGCACGCACAGGGAAGGGCCGAGCGTGGGGGATGTGGTGGGGGTTGAGGGGGTGAGAGCACACTGCCCTTGAATTCGAGGATGAGGCATTTGAACTTGATCCTGCACTTGGGGGTGCATGTTGGGAAGATTTTAAGAAGATGAGGCACGGGATCAGGCAGGTCTTTGTTCAAGAAAAATCTAGTAGGTCTTTTGTTTATTCATTCAAACATTCAGAAATACTTTGAATGATGAGTTTGCACCCAGGACTAGGTTTGGATTTGGAAGTACAAAGACAGATGATGCCCCCACTTTTTAAACCCACCAAACGCCTTCTCATGCCACGGACTATTGCATACCTCCTGTATATCTCCTTCTCCCCCCAAGTCCACACAGACTTCCCCAGTGGAGGCAAGGACATGGGTATAACCTGTGCCTAACCTAGCAGCTGGAGAAGTACTTCTCTGTTTATGCCTTGAGCTCCTGGGTCACTGAGACCTCACTGAGCCCCTCACAGCTTTTCAGTTCCCACTTGTTGACTTTTCCCTTTGCCTCCCACTTTATACTTCACCTTGCAGGGCAGTCGAGTATAGGCAGGCCTTGGTTTGGGTTTGAATTTGAGCTCTGTCCCCGAAGAGCCTTGGAATCATAGGCAAGTTATGGAAAATCGTCCCCTACACTCAACCTTTCCCTGAAGCTGCTTCTTCACCCATAAAACAGAGATAGCAATGGAAAACCACTCTCTGTTAAGTTGCTGGAGGCTCTAGAAAGGGTATTCTTACACTGAGTAGGCATCCCTAAGTGCTCGCTATCTTTGGCCTGCCCTGATGTTTCTCGGGAAGGAGCTGAGGGTCTGGCCTCGCTGTCTGATGTCTTCTGATCTGCCTGGTTTCTCTGCCTGACATCAGACCCGGGGCTCAGGCTCCACCTGTAAACACTAGTACAACTATACCTGGGATGAAGATCCATTGTCCCAAGCCCCTAAGTGGGTGAGAGGCCCAAGCTTCTGGCTACCCTCACCCTCTGCTCCTCCTCGTAATCCAACAACTAGTGTTATCATCTGGCTCTTCAGGGACTGCCGGATTCCGCTCCGCCCAGGGGCTGGATTCCACCTGATTGACAGGAGCACGTGCTACAATGACTATGAAATAGTCTGATGAGTCCCCGGCCTGCGCCTGTCCAGCACCCTGAGTTCCAGAAAGTAGCCAGAGAGCCCTGTTATCTGATATGTCTGTAGAGGAGATTGTCTGCCTCCCCCCTCCCCCCAGACTAGCTCTTTTTCCCCCGGGCCTTCTTTCAGTGAATGGCACTACCACCCAGCCAGCAGCCAAGGAGTCATTTATCTCTTCCTCTCCTCATTCATTCAATAAATATGGATGGAATGCTTCCTTAGAAGTAGCAGTAATAACAGCACCCAACAGCAACAATTTAAGAAAAAAAATAAAGGTAAATGCAAGGAAGGTCGACCAAGTCTAGATATTTCCACGATGGCTGCTTCTAGTCTTCTGAATGTCACAATATTTAACCAGTATCTCAGGGCAGCTCTGCTCTGCTGTAGGTGTTGGTCTTTGAGACACAGTGAGGTCTTGACTCCTCTCTTACCTTCTGTGGGACTGCTACTCGCACCTCCAGGCTGATCTCCTGGCCTCCGGCTTCCCCCTCCAGTTCCTCCTCCATACCAGGAGAGAGAGCTTTCTAAAGAGCCTGCCACACTTTGTCATTTGCGTTCCCCCTTGGATGAGCGTTCATTTGTAAGCAGTTTATATGGGAGGTGGTCCCGGGACACACCGACAGGGAAGTGGGGAAGTGAGACAGAGAAGGGAAGGCAGACTCTAAAGGGGGCATCCAGTCACCACTGTGGATAACCAGATCCTGTCTCCTCTCAGGAACTCTGGGAGCCTGTATGCAATGAATAGACCCCACAGAAATTTCCCACGTAAGGGACAAGGGAGCTGTGGTTGTGATACACCATCCATCACTGGAAGGCAGGGATGCATTAAATTCCAGTACATCTGAGCGGCTGTGCCCAGGCAGAGTGGGCTCAGGCTGCCAGAGCAATCTCTTAAGGCAGACTCTTTGCAAGGACAGGTTGGAGGTCTCTGGGCCGGGCACCGCAAAACCTGCAAAATCAGGCTCCGTCTAATGGGAAGCCACATGGGTTTTATTTCAAGAACAGCGCCAACCAGGCAGAAACCTCGAGAACTTTTTGGGAGACAGAAACCTGGCATGAGCAGGTATGTGACAAAGACAAAGGCAGCATCTGCCTGGGACTCTGTCCGGCCGCTGATTTCCACAGGACCATGCCAGCAGGGGCCGGAGGCAAATGTGCTCCGGGGGGCAGCTAGGAAAGCTCCCAGTGATGTGTGCGACTGCTCGCAGCACTCGGAAGACCCATCCCTCCTTTTCAATACAGACTTTCTTATTTACAAATACCAGAGAATGACAAGCATCTGTTAGTCATCCGAGGAGATTAAGTGGCCTCAACATGGAACCAGAAGATCGATCAGAGCCAATGAAGAAGAATTATTACAGAAAGCAGGAGGTAATTTTTAAAACAATTCAAGTGTTTATTTCAGTGAAAAGACAGAGCGCAGAAGAAGCACGGAATAGAATACTGGGAGACCAAGAAACAATCCTTGGAAATAACATAATTGTACATGCTCCCAAATCAAATAGAACTACAGCATATACACTATTGAAAACTGACTTAGTGAGTTGTCAGATAAATTCATAAGAATCAATGTGATCCCCTCAGAACACAGACAAAAAGATAAACTCATCAGATGAAACATAGAGAGGAAGATAGATATAATATTCCATATTTACATAATAGCAGTGTTAGAATCAGAAAGAAGAAAGGATAGACTTTTTTTTTTTTTTTTAGGATTTTTACTTATTTATTTGACAGAGGGAGATACAGAGAGAGAGAGAGGAGAACAAGTAGGAGAATTGGGAGAGGGAGAAGCAGGCTTTCCACTGAGCAGGCAGCCTGTCGATCACAGGACCCTGAGATCAGGACCTGAGCCAAAGGCGCTTAATGACTGAGCCACCCAGGCGCCCATTTTTTTTTTTTTTTTTTAAACTCTCTACACCCAACTGTGAGCTCCTCTGGGGGGACCCAAGCCCAACCACCTTTCTTAGTGTCCACTTCACCCCACCACAAATTCTTCCTTTCTTGCCAGACAGCAGTAGGAGTATAAGTACCTCCCTTCTGCCCCATTCCCAGCTGGAAACAATGCCAGCCTTCCTACCTTACTCACAAAAGTCTAAGGGCAGATTAGAAAATGATAATCAGTTTGGGAACAGCAGGTCTCTCAGGGACCCCCCTGTATGGCTGACTTCTTGGCGCCTCCCCAGTATTTCGCTTAGGGGGAGGGTCGTCTCTCATTACAAACACTGCTCTCCCCACAAACCAGAGGATTCTGGCTCTAGCCCACCTTTTTTTTCTCAGCCCCGGTCATCTCATGAAGATTAGAAAGGAGGTCTGGAGGACAGCTGATAGGGACATTCTGACACCTTTCAGTAAACCCCAGCAGGGGAAACTGGTGCTCTGGGGAATGGAGGGGAACGGGCAGCTCTCTTGAGACGGTGATGCTTAGAACCTCTTTGTCTTCACCTCTGGGCTTTAGCTGGAATTCCTGGACAATAAAAAAGGGAGGAAAGATCCCACTGGGTATCCTGTTACCTTTGAACATTGGAAAGGGGACAGGCTTGCAAAGATCTGGGTGAAGGGTGTCCCAAGAAGGAGGAAGAGTAAAGGTAAAGGCCTTGAAATTCAAACTCGGTTGGTATGTATTAGGGGCAGAAAGAAGCTGGGAGAACTGAAGCAGGAGGCAGTGAGGGGGAAGATAGCGCCAGCAGAGGGATGATGGGAGGAAGCCGCAGATCACCGAGGCTCCTGCCCACTAAGGTAAGGCGTTTGGATTTTATGTGAAGTTGCTCTGAGAAGCGACTGCAGGGTTTTAAGCAGGAGAGGGACACAAACTAGCTTTATTTCTTTTTTGGTAGAAGCAAATTATACAACTGAATGCATCATTATGATATTTTCCTCTGTCAAAGAACACAAAACCAGCATTGACTCTTCACATACACCAAGTGCGTCTCACAAACACGTACTCGCCTCGTGCTTGTAGCATTCATTTTATTACTGACATAGATACAACTATCTAGATGTTTGCTCTCAGCAGATCTGTTAGGTTTGACAGTCTATGAACTGATTTTTTGTTTTGCAAAGACCACTGAGACTTCTGTGTGCTGAATGGACTTGGTGGTGGCGGGGACAACATTGGAGGAAAATGGCATGCTTGGAAAACTGTCATAGTGAGTTAGCCAAGATGCCATGTCGTCCTGGGCCCCAGCTAAGCTGAGGACATAGTGAGAAGTGGGAAGATTTGAGCTGGGTTTAGGAGGAGCCTCCTGAAAGGGCTCCATAGTCAGAGAAGGATTCCTGGGATTTGGCCCTGGCCAGTTGGCTGGATGGTGTCCCCACTTCCTGGTATGGGAATGGCTCCCCCAAGTCGTAAATCATGGTTGGTTGGTTATTTTCTTCCTTGTTCTATCCCCAGGATCTAAAAGAGATCCAGCAGTTAGTAGGTGCTCAATAAATGTGTGTTGAGTAACTGAAAAAGCAACAACTGGGCCAGGTTATAATTGAGAAGCCGAAGAGACCTACTCATCCTCTTGCCATCTATGACTAAATGATGCATGATCCCTCTCCCTGTATGTTTGCAAAATTCTATTTTAAAAAAATGGAATGGGGAATCAGTTCCAGTTGTCATCAGCCAACTACCTACACCCTATCCTTCCGGACAGAGGCGGGAAAAACTCACTTCTCTGACACAGGAGCAAATTCCCCTACCCTTGGTCCTGCCTCTTGCGGGACTTGGAAGAATTCCACTGAACAAACCAGACCTCCTAGCGGAGGGCTGTCTTCTCTTGGCCACAGGCCTGGAGGAGTGTCCATTCCTGGGGGCTCAGCTTCCTGGCCTGAGCTGGCTTGAAGCACCAAGAGACGAGGAAGGTCCATTCAGGCCCTGGGCTGTGCCGCATTCCATACTGCTCCAAGACAAGATGCTTCGTCTTTATTCCCGTACTCTCCTTCCCAGCCCCAGACTGCTGCTTTTGCAATTCTTCAAGGAAAAAGATCACCCGACTCTCTGTACCCTTGGCATCTCACCGTGAGGAGAAAGACCTCCTCTTGTATCTGTCTGCTGATCCCTTCCACTTTTAAACAGCCCAACTTTGAGAAAGCATCCTTTTCAGTAGTGCATAGACGGCCCATTCTAGCATCCTGACATCTTTCGATGGAGACTTCTTGGAACGGCTGCTGACAGCACAAGGCCTGGAAGGCCTACTTCTCCCCCAGCAAAGAGGAATCCCCAAGGCTCTGCACCACCTTGCCCGAGCCAGTCACCCCCTTTTAGGATCTCTTAACTTATTACCTACAAATCTCGTGCACAGATCAGTTGCTGTATTAGTCACCCTTCTTTGGTTGTGGAACAGAAATCCAGCTAACCCTTGCTTATCTAGAGAGGAGAGTTCCTGGTGCTTGTACCAAGGGCGGGGGCGGGGAGCGGGGAGCCCTGGGACTGAGATCACTGCGTCCATATAAATTATATTGTCAAGTTTTTCCACCCTGGACTCTCCACGCCTGTCTCTGCACCACTCATCTTGACTTTTCTGTGTGCTCGGGCCCCATTTTCTCTTACGTGGGATGGCTTCATCCTGGCGAGGACAGGGCACAGGAAGCATGGCCACCCGAAGCTCCTGACCTGTTCTTTAGCTCAGCGAGGCCGAGGCCTTGAGGACGCTGCTTTCTCCTCTGGGCGCTTAACCTGCTGTGAGTCCCAAGGGCCGCTCCGGCCAGCGTCCCCCAGTCTCCGCCCCCAGTCTCCAGGCTGCGGGACGGGGTTCTGTGATTGGTCACGCTTCGGTCGCGTCATCACCCGGGAGCGGGGGGAGGGGGAGCGGGGGGGGGGTGGAGCGGGTGGTGTCCGGAACCTGCGACGCGCAGCCACACCAGAACCCCGCAGGTTTTTGAGGGAGGGGAGGTGAGACTGCACTTTCTGCAAAGAAAGTCGGGAAAAGGAGCCAGGCAGGCAGACACAGCAGGAGATCGGGCTGAATGCAGTCCGGGGACCGAAGAGAGAGTGCACGCTCAGGCTGCTGTGGTTTTCGTTGCTAACTTACACCAGAAATATGCAGGTTGCGGGCAGGAATGGTAGTGAGGAAGTGAGCTCTGCGGCTTCCTCCGTGGAGACGCGTAGGAGCGAGGGGTTAGCGGTGAGAGGAGGTCTGCCCTCGCACACCAGCCCGCGGGAGGCCGGGGGCGGGGCGGGGGAGAGGCGGGGGGGGGGGGGGCGGGGGGGGGGATACGCTTCAGGGGATGACTCAGTGAGGTGTATGCCGTGCCTTCCTTGGTTCTGCTCTGTCCAATTCTCCAAAGCCAAATAAATAGGAAGTGTGGCAGACTGGATTCTTTTTAGCAGCAGTACACTTGGGTTTGTTTTCGTGGGCATGAGTCCACTGGAAAGCAATTATTTTCTCTTGCCTTCTTGCTGCATCAGAGAAATGGAACAATTTTAAAGAGATTTCAAAGAAACAATTTTGTAGCTTACAAAATGGAATCACAGAGGGACTGCCAAGTTGGCTGTGCTGGTATGTCAGGACTGGTTCTTTTTTTAAAAAAATAAAACTGTGTATATTTAAAGTGTACAACATTTTGACATACATATACATAGTGAAAGGATTACTACAGTTAAGCTAATTAACATATCCATGGCTCCATTTGTTACCGTTTGTGTGTATTTATGTGCGAGTGTGTGGTGAGAGCACCTGAGATCTACTCAGCAAATTACCAGTATACAATACAATATATATATTTTTAAAGCTTTTATTCATGGGGCACCTGGGTGGCTCAGTGGGTTAAGCCTCTGCCTTTGGCTCAGGTCATGATCTCAGGGTCCTGGGACCAAGCCCACCATCTGGCTCTCTGCTCAGCAGGAAGCCTGCTTCCCCCCCACCCCCTGCCTGCCTCTCTGCCTACTTGTGATCTCTAATAAAAATAAAATCTTTAAAAAAAAAAGATTTTATTTATTTATTTATTTATTTGTCAGAGAGAGAGGGAGAGCACAAGCAGGGGGAGTGTCAGGCAGAGGGAGAAGCAGGCTTCCCACTGAGCAATGAGCCAGATGTGAGACTCGATCCCAGGAGCCTGGGATCATGACCCACGCAGAAGGCAGATACTTAACCGACTGAGCCACCCAGGTGTCCCTATAATACAATATTATTAACTATAGTCACCGCCCTGTACATTAGATCTCTAGAACTTATTCATACTACATAAGTGCAACTTTGTACCCCCTGCCCAACATCTCCCCCATTTCCTTGCCCTCCCCACCTCCAGTAACCACCTGTCTACCTCTGCTTCTAGACTTTTTTTAGATTCTACACATGAGTGAGATCACGTAGGATTTTTCTTTCTGTGTCTGGCTTATTCCACCTAACATAACATCCTCTGGGTTCATCCATGTTGTCAGAAATGGCATCATCCGAATAATATTCCAGCGTGTGTGTGTGTGTGTGTCTGTGTCTGTGTGTTTAGGTTGCTTCCATATTCTGACTATTAGGAATAATGCAGCAATGAACATGGGAACGTGGGAGCACAAATAGATCTTCAAGGTACTGATTTCATTCCCTCTGGATACATACCCAGCAGAGGGGTTGCTGGATCATATGGTAGTTCTAGTTTTAATTTTCCAAGGAAACTCCATGCTATTTTACATAGTGAGTGTACTAATTTACATTCCAACCAATAGCATATAGGAGTTCCCTCTTCCCCACATCCTCTCCAATATTAGTAATCTCCTGTCATTTTGGTAATAGTCATCCTCACAGGTGTGAGGTAATATCTCACTGTGGTTTTGATATACATTTCCCCCATGATGAGTGATATCAAGCATCTTTTTTCATGTACCTTTGGCCATGGTGGTGTCTTCTTTGGGAAAAATGTCTGTTCCAGTCCTTAGCCCATTTTTAAAATCAGCGTTCTCTTTTGTGTGTTTGTTGCTGTTGAGCTGTATGAATTCTTTATATATTTGGGATAGCAACCCCTTATCAGATCTATGGTTTGCAAATATCTTCTGTAGGGTGCCTCTTCCTTGTGTTGATGGTTTCCTTTGCTGCAGAAGCTTTTTGGTTTAATGTAGTTCCACTTGTTTGTTTTTACTTTGGTTGCCTGAGCTTCTGGTTTCTTGTCCCCAAAAATCATTGCCACGACCAGTGTGTCAAGACTTGTTCTTGATCATATAGTTTCTATGAAAGTCACATGCTAGAATCAGGAAAGATCTTACAGATCACAGCCAACCCTGTCACACGGCAGAAGAGGAAACTGGGGCCCAGAGAGGGGAAGAGAGTGATTTAAAGGTCCCTTGTGAGTTTGAGGCAAAGTAAAGTCTCATACCAGGTCTTCTGCACTGTTGCACCTGAATTTCGCCGCTCAGTCACTCAAGACTGCTTCATAAAGTAGATAATGGAGCGTCTCCTACAGCATTGCTTCTAAATGTCCTTGAAGACAGTTGATGGGAAATTTCAACCTGCTGCTGCAAGGGAAATTGCTAAATGAATTCAATTCTTGCATGCCAAAAATATCTCTGCAAAGATGTGCCTCTGTACTTGTTTAAACACAGGACACTTGAATTCAGCCATCAAGGACATGCCCCGGCCTCCCAGGGGCCTTCCGGATCTCTGAATTCCTGTGGTCTGAAGGCGGTCTACCCGAATCGGCTCCTTGACAGTGTTTTTGTCATCTCTGGTACCTTCTGGGTTCCCCCATCCTGACTGTTGTGCCATGCTGCTCAGACTGGCCCCCCCTTGACCTGACCCCCCTTTCACAATGAGGCCGTGTGGGTCCCTTGCTCTTCCAGACCACCTGGCTCTGTGCCCTGCACCCTGATCCATCTGGAACACAACACTGGGTTTCCTTGTGCTTTGGCTCCCAGGTAGGTTAAGCCAACTGGCTAGAGAGGGAAGGGAGGGAGGAGTGTGAATTCAGGGGATTTCTCCGCCAAGTTTCCTGTCTTTGGGCTCTCCAAGTTCTGGCTGCACCCCTCCATAGAAAAGAACGCCATTGTCAAGTGACATCCTGGGCAGGCCTCTCTCTCCATGTGCCCAGAGCTCCTCCTCCCTGCACCCATTGTTCAAGCTGGGCTAGTGACAGCAGCTGCCTTTACCAGTGCCTCAAGGAGCACCGTGGGCTTCTGTGTTCACCCTCGCGCTTTGCCCATAGCCTACCATCCCTTTGAAAACAGTCCTTCTATTAAACGCTCCTTAAATTGCCCCGTTTACATGTGGCACCTGTTTGGCTGGGGCTTGGGCTGAAAAACTACCTAAAGCCAACCTGGGACTTCGGTCTCCTCTCATCTCTGGGACATACTCTATCCCAAGAGAGACAGTATTTGAAGTCTAAGTTCAGGAGTCTGTTTGCCTGGAGTAGCCTTGAATCTAGACTCCTAAGTCTTGATCATGAATTCTCACTTTATTTCTGAGAACAAACCTCCAAACCTAGGAGAACAAACCTCCAAACCTAGGAGGTTTGTTCTCCTCACATGGAGATGGCAAAGAGCCAGAAACCAGGACCTTGAGCAAGGAGCCTGCTGAGCTGTACTGCTATCTGGCCAGTGCTCCAAGTCTCCTATGGCAGAGGGGCAAGGACAGGCCCAGGAATCCAGAAAGAGAGCTTACCCTGCAAGCACCAGAGTGCTCCTGCGCTTTCTCAGGCTGCGAGGAGCTAAGAGAAAGGATTTGTGTCCATGTTTCGGCCTGAGCATGAAGGACGAGCAGCACCTGCCAGGCCTTGGTGTGACAATGGCAGTAGGGGGTCTTCTAGCTGGACTGAAAGAGCCCCTGGGGAAGAGGAGGCACAGTACTCTCCTCTCTGCACTAACCCCCTGTAGCCCACAGTTCAAAGTCCTGGTCCCCTTAGACTAGTCCCCCACTGGCATCCCGGAAGCTCCAAGTCCCCATTCTGGCAATCACGAGCTATTCAGTAGTAGCCCGTGCCGCCTTTATTTCTGTCCCTCATTGTGCTAGACACAAAATATGTGCGATCAAGAATAATTTACAGTCACTTACAACCTGCTTCCTTCAGACTGCCACTTGAGCACAAAACTGTGTGGATAGCAGATTCACAGAAGAAATAAGCAGTTGCAAAGATGCCCAGAGTGATAATATTATCTCACATGTTTTACAGTTTGTCAGACATTTTCTCATGCAGTACATACCAATTGAGTCTCACAATAAACCTATTGTATATGTGCGTATCCATCTATCTATCTAGCTTTCTGTCTATGTATCTACCCATCCATGTATGTATCAAATGCATTAGAAGAACCTCAGGCTTTAAGAAATAAAATGACTTACCCAAGGTCTTATAAATAGCCCAAATGAATTCCTTCTTTATATTTCTTGTGATGTCGTTGTGTAGTATATTAGTTGTGATTACGTCTGTCTTTTGCTTGAGTCTGTGAGCTCACCAAGCATAGGGCCTGTGGCTTATTATATTTTTTGTCATATAGGCTAGTAGGTGTGTGTTTGTGTATGTGCGTACACTGTATCTTTAACATTTAATGAATAATAAAACAACCAACCATGTATCTACCACTTAGATTAGGAAACAAATGTCTGAAGGCCCTTCTTTGTCCTTTCCCTATCTCTTTCTCTCTCTCTCAATCTACTAAACTACTATTTTGAATTATTTTATCATATTAATGAATCCTTAAGAATATCTTCTTTACTTGTGTATGTCATTTAATGTTATGTAAATGGGTACGTGGCCCATTTATCCTTGCTGCACCCACACAGCCTCCGCATTGTACACAGACACGTCCCATGTACCATAGGGGCTTGCCCTAGCCTGGCCTTAGCATGATCAGAAAGCACCTGTATACTTGCGATAATCCAGTCACCAAGTGGTTGAAGAAGGCTGGTCAGAGGTTGGAGTTGGGTTCCGGGTGAGAAAAATCATGGAACAAAACATCTTGGGACCCCCAGCTGTATTTTATACCCATACTGCCTCCAGAGAAGCCCACTGTGGCCACAGATCTGGTCTGTTCCAGGGGCCCATCCTGCAGACTGCTTACTGCTTGAAGCAGGAGTCCCACTTTGGAGCTCAAAACTCTCTGCTCTCAAGGCCAGTTTTCTGAGTCACGAGTGGCAAGTGCCAGCCCTCTATGCTTCATGACCTTGTACTCTCCATTAATTCAGCTTCCACTTCCTTACACACTTCCCTGTTACATTCCTGGAAAATTTACGACCCATTTTAATAACCACTTAAACAATGCAAGCGGTCCATGCAAATCCGCCGTAAGGGCAGCATTTTTCAAACTGTGGGCTGTGACCCCATAAGGAGTTGTGAAACCCATCTAGTGCATGTAGACCAGGGTTTTTAAAAACTAAGGAGATAGAATTGAGTCGTACCTGGTCAAGAAGCCGGGACTACACGGTATCAGCAGACATTCCCGGCAGCAAGCAAAGGGTAAATACTGGTTTGTGCAAGTTCTGATATAGCGCTGTGGGGTCTGGTGGGGGTGGGCACTGGGTCACAGCGTTAAGTGTATTTCTTACTATGGATCATGTACAAAAAGGGTTTGCTAACCGTTGCTCAGGAGGAAGTTTGCAGAGGACACTGGTTGCTTCCTCACGTGCCACTGAGCCTCTCTTTCTCTTTCTCGGTGGGATAGCCTTGTGGTCTGGGTGAGCTCTAGAGTATCCATTGACTGATATAAACCAACTACTGTAATTGCAATTGGTTGCCACTGTGATTGGTTCGTGGGTGGGCTGTAGTCCTAGGCTTAGACCAAAATATGTCTTAGTCTATGGTCACAGTGAGGGGACACATGACCCAATTAATCCAGGGATTCTGTATCTTAGGAAATCCAACCAAATCCTTTGATAGGCCTGGAAATGACATATAAATACTTTGGAGATGCCCAATCTGGTCTGAAATACAAAAAGGCTATTCATTGTCCACCCCTCCCCCATGCAGGCCAGAACTTGCCAGGGAGGGAGGAGAGACCAAAAAAAGCAAACAAGACACGGGGTGAGTTCCAAGCTACATCACTGATAGCCTACTTATAAAAGTCCTAAAGTCCTGGTTTTGCTGTCCTAAAGAGAGCGTGGTAGTTGACCATGGGTCCCTCTTAAGCTCCAGGTTCCCCCTGGGAGGTGTTTACATGTTGGAAGAACCTGGGCACTCAGCAGCTGAATTCCTGGGAAACAGGGATTTGGGAAGTCATCCACATGTCCGTGCCAGAAGGAGGCTGGGGAGCAAGTGAGGTTGTCCAGGAAGAGGTATGAATTGAGTCAAGATGAGAAGACCCGGGACAGACCCTAGGAAACAGTAGTGCTTGGGGATGGACAGAAGAAAGTGGTAAGAGGGAAGACTGTCACCACCGCTGCACCTGTCCCACTGTACCGTGGGGGACACAAACAGCAGCAGTTGTCCCGCCTGCCTGCTCTGGCAGCCTGCCAAGACCTGGTGTCCATTTGCCCACCAGAAGCCCAGGACTTTCGTGATAGAGATCTGGGTAGTGGAAGAAGTGGAGGGAGAAGGCTAACTGGGTAGATGTCAGCATGGGCAGAGGGCCTGTCCGGAGGGAGGAAGAGGATGGGGTGGCATCGGCCACATTTGGTCGCTTAACTGTAATCTTTCTGGCACCGTGACAAATTTCATTTTCAATAAAAATGTAAATGACTTTTTGTGTGTGTGCTTTGGAAAGTCAGACTGTTGTTTCTTCGCTCAAACCCAATGCAGGATCTGGGAGGTGGTCTGGAGATACTGAAGTTAGTTAATTGTATTCAGTTAATTAATATAATTAACAATAAGTTAATTGTATGCAGCCATCTCCCTCACTTAATTGTGAGCTTCTAGAAGGAAAACAAGGGCTGAGCTGGAAGGAGGTGACCTATCTGTGTTTGAGAGAGGAAAGAGGGCCCCCTGCCCTTCCCCACACAACCCGGCTCCTGAGGGCTGGGAGACAGAAAGCAGTGCATCCAAGAAGCCTGACCCTTTTCCCCTCACAATGGCTTTTTGTTGGGATTGGGAGGAAGGAGCCCATCTCAAATAACATGAAGTCATCTGTAAATGGAACTCTCGAGTAGGGTGAGGAGCAGAACCTTCCAGAAACTGAAACATAGAGATTCTATAAGCTTGGTGGTGTACAGCGTTTTCTTCTTTCATTTCCTTAAGCCTCATGGTCGAATTCTTTGGAAAGTACCTATTGTCTCCACTGTCTTACCAGAAATGAGGAAAGAGTTTGAGTTACCTTCTGGGGCCTGAAGGAGTCAAGACCTGTACCCTGGGGGCCAGAGTTGGTGATGCTGGCATGGTCTGGGCTTACCTGAGTGGAGCTCATCCAACGCTCAGGCTCTTTGAAGTCTCTCCTAAAGATGTGTCCTGCCCATTGCTCTTGACTCAGGGGAGATGATTCTCAGAGCCTGGCTCCCACACCTGGATGCTGGGTCTGCCCGGCTCAGCCTAGCCATGGGAACGAGGCAGAAGCCTAGGTGTCTTCCCAGTGGAGGCCGGGTCCCGGAGAGGGAGGCTGGGACTGCTTACCATCCAGGCGTCTGAGCACAAGACTGGTACAGAGCCATGGTGTGCGGCCTTGGGACTGCTTCCCGGGGTCAGAGAGAAGATGGCTCACGCCTGCTAGCCCTCAGCCCGAAATCACAAGGGCCAGGAAGCTGGCATTACTTTACAGTTTTATGACAAGGTAAGGAGGGCGGTAAAGGCCAGAGAATGTGTCTCTGGGGAGACAGGGAAAGCAGTGGGGAGAGCTTAATGCACGGCTGTATCTTTGCAGATCAAGCAGTCAAAATTAAGCAAAGATTAACTACCAGGATTAAACCTACACACACAAGAATTCACATATGCCCAAGAGTCTGCTTCTGTTTTCCAGTATCCATGGGGGCGTTTATAAAATTAATCAAAAATTAACAAATAAATAAAGTCCCCACAGTGGAGAAAGTATCCAGAGGACAAATTCTTTCTCCATAGTGTGTTTAAAAGGAGACATCCACAACAAAAGTCTAAATGAAAACAAAACAATACAAAACACAAAACAAAACATTTTCTTAAAGCAACCCAAGCATTTGGGGAGACCAGCTTGACAGAGGCGAGTGGGATAGACAGCCTGTGAGCATATTTTTAATGTTTGAAAAGCAGCAGAGACAATGGCAGAAGCTGAATCTCTTTTGCACTATATTGCCAACATAGCTTTTGTTTGAATCCCCTCTGAGACCCTACAACCTTGTTACGCTGCAGCAGAAAATTCGATGGTGATTTATTTTTTTTTAAGATTTTATTTATTTATTTGACAGACAGAGATGACAAGTAGGCAGAAAGAGAGCAGGAAGCAGGCTCCCTGCCGAGAAGAGAGCCCAATGCGGGGCTCGATCCCAAGATCCTGGGATCATGACCTGAGTCGAAGGCAGAAGCTTTAACCCACTGAGCCACCCAGGCACCCCTCGATGGTGATTTTTAAGATGTCTGCGTAAGAGGTTAGGCAGTAGGCGTCACATTCCTGACAATTGGTGGACTGACCCTCCCATGGGATAAACCTAAAAATGTGGGAAATATAGCTTCCTAAATGCATTTATCAGCTGGCAGGAAAGTAAGAAGATTCTTGGGACAAAATACCAAGAGAAAGAAGGGACTCACATCATGGTAACAGGAACACTGTAGCCGGCTGATGCTCTGAGGGCACTTACTGAACCGGATGAACTTGACTCTCTGATGTCTGGTCTCACCGCGTACAGGGAATCACAGAGCACAAAGATCAGGGGCCATTCAAGGACTCCGGACACCTCCTCCATAAACATGAGACCCCAAAGGTCTATAATCCCAGTGAAAAGGTGAACCAGAAATAGCTATTAACCACCAGCGAGTTGCAGGAACATGGGTGCTGAGCAAAAAAAAAAAAGAAAAGAAAAGGAAAGGAAAATAATGTCATCACTGAGAATCTGGAAGCATAGCTGTCCCTCATGCAGGCTCATGTCCCTCATGAAGCCCCACTTCATATTCCTTGTGAGTTCTAAACAATAAACACATTAAGCGCCCCCAAATTCAAGCCAATAATTTCTTAGAGTAAACTGAGACTGCTAGCAGTACAGGTTGCAAGAACAAATGTAAATATTCCTCAGAGGACCCGACCTTTACCTCAGACCTTAAAGAATTTCTGCAACTAAAATCCCAAAGAAGATGCACCGCTTTCAATAAAAAGGAACAGTAAGAATACAGACACACTGTAAATGAGAAACAACGACACAGAAATAGACCCACAAGAGTTCAAATGCTGGAATTATCTATACAAATACAAATATGAAATAACTATGATTGCAATTTTTTTAACATGCCAATGCTTTAAATGCTTAAAAAAAAACACAACCAAACTGAAAAACACACATTGGAAACAAGGAACAATAAAGGAAGACCAAACAGATTTGGAAAAGTTCCAAATACAACTTCTACAAATGAAAAAAAAATTAAAATGAAAACGTAATGAAAACAAATACATGGAGGTTAACTGGCATGCTATATTGAACAGTGAGAGGATCAACCAAGAAGTTGAAGAAGAAATTAAAAAAAAAATACATGGAGACAGATGAAAACAAAAAACAATGGTCCAAAATCTTTGGGGTGCAGCAAAAGCTATTTTAAGAAGGAAGTTTATAGCAATCCAGGCCTACCTCAAGAAGCAAAAAAAAAATCTCAAATAAAAACCTAACCTTCACCTAAAGGATCTAGAAAAAGCAGAACAAACAAAACTCAAAACCAGTAAAAGGAAGGAATTAATAAAGATTAGAACAGAAATAAATGAAATAGAAGTTTAAAAAAACAATAAAACAGATCAATGAAATCAGGAGCTGGCCCTTTGAAAAGATCAACAAAGTTGGTCAACCTTTAATCAGCTTCACTGAGAGAGAGACAGAGAGAGAGAGGACTCAAATAAACAAAATCAAAAATGAAAGAGAAAAAATAATACAGTATACAATTGTATAATCAATTATAAAATGCAATTATAAGAGAATATTAGGAAAAATTATATACCAAAAAATTAGACAACCTGGAAAAAATGAATAAATTCCTAGAAACATATAACCTTCCAAAACTCAGGAATCAGGAATAAATAGAACATTTGAACAGACCAACTGTTAGCAATGAAATTTATCAGTAAGCAAAAAACTCCCAATAAACAGAAGCCCAGGACTAGAGAGTTTCACAAGTGAATTCTACCAAACATTTAAAGAAAAGCTAATTCCTATTCTTCTCAAACTATTCCAAAAAATAGAAGAAGAAAGAAAGCTTCGAAATTCATTCTATGAGATAAGCATTGCCCTGATACAAAAGCCAGAGAAAGACACACACACATACAAAATTACTGCAGGCCAATATCTCTGATGAACATAGATACAAAAATCATGAATAAAATATTAGCAGACTAAATCCAGCGACATATTAAAAAACAATTCACCACAATTAAGTGGAATCTATTTCTAGCATGCAAAGGTGGTTCAATATGCACAAATCAATCAACGTGATACACCACATTAAAAAGAGAAAGGATAAAAATCAAATGATTGTTTAATAGATGCATAAAAAGGACTTGACAAAGTACAACATCCATTCATGATATTACACTTGATCTTAGCCAAAAGGCCAAGAAGTGATGACATCCATTCATGATAAAACCCCTCGGCAAAGTAGATTTAGAGGAAACATACTTCAACATAATAAAGGCCATATATGAAGAACATACAGTAACATAATCCTCAGTGGTGAAAAATTGAGAGATTTTCCCTTAAGATCAGGAACAGGACAAGATGTCTACTCTCATCACTTTTATTCAACATAGTATTGGAAATCCTAGTCACAGCAATCAGACAAGAAAAATAAATAAAAGTTTTTCAATTTGGCAAGGAAGAAGTAAAATTTTGCTACTGCACGTGACATGATATTATACATAGAAAACCCTAAAGGCTCCACCAAAAAAAAGGTATCAGAACTGATAAATAAATTCAGTGAGGTGGTAGGATACAAAATCAACATACAGAAATCTATTGCATTTCTATACACTAATAATGAAGTAGCAAAAAGAGAAATTAAGAAAATAATCCCATTTATAATTGCACCAAAAATAATAAGATACCCAGGAATAAACTTAACTAAGGAGGTGAAATACCTATACTCTGAAAACTATAAAACATCAGTGAAAGAGACTGAAGACAACACAAATAAATGGAAAGACATTCCATGCTCATGGACTGGGAACAAATACTGTTAAAATGTCCACACTATCCATAGCAACCTACACATTTAATGCACTCCCTATCAAAATACCTATAGCATTTTACACAGAACTAGAACAAATAATTCCAAATTTTGTTTGGAACTACAAAAGACCCTGAATAGCCAAAGCAATCTTTAAAAAAAATAAAACTGTTTCAAAAATAAAATAATAAAAAGAGCAAAACTGGAGGTATCATAATCCCAAGTATCAAAATATACTACAAAGCTATAATAATCAAAATAGTATGGTACTGGAGCAGAAAGAGACACATAGATAAACAGAACAGAATAGAGAGCTTAGAAATAAACCCATGATTATATGGACAATTAATCTTCCACAAAGAAGTCAAGAATATCCAATGGGGAAAAGACAGTCTGTTCATCAAATGTGTTGGGAAAACTGGACAGCCGCATGCAAAAGAATGAAACTGGACCACTTTCTCACATCATATACAAAAATAAACTCAAAATGTATGAAGGACCTAACCTGAAACCACAAAAATCCAGAGGAGAGCACAGGCAGTAATTTCTCTAATATCGGCTGTAGCAACACTTTTCCAGATATATCTCCTGAGATAGGAGAAACAAAAGCAAAAATAAACTACTGAGACTACATCAAAATAAAGAGCTTCTGCACAGCAAAGGAAACAATCAACTAAACTGGAAAACAACTTACAGAACAGGAGAAGATATTTGCAAATCACATATCGGATAAAGGGTTAGTATCCAAAATATTTGAGAACATATACAACTCAACACCCCAATAAATAATCCAACTAAAAATGGGCAGATGACATGAACAGACATTTCTCCAAACAAAACAACCAGATGGCCAACAGACATGTGAGAAAATGCTCAACATCACTCATCATCAGGGAAGTGCAAATCAAAACCATAATGAGATATCACCTCACACCTGTCAGAATGGCTAAAAGCAACAATACAAGAAAACAACAGGTGTTGTCGAGGATGTGGAGAAAAGGGAACCCTCATGCACTGTTGGTGGGAATGCAAATTGGTGCAGTCACTATGAAAAATAGTATAGAGGTTCCTCAAAAATCTAAAAATACAACTCCCCTTTGATCTAGTAACTGTACACCTGAGTATTTAGCCCTGAAATATAAAAACCCTACTTCAAGAGATACATGTGCCCCATATTAATTGCAGCATTATTTACAATAGTCAAATTATGCAAGCAGCCCAAATGTCCATTTATAAATGAATGGATAAAGAAGACGTGAAAGTGTGTGTGTGTGTATAATGGACTATTACTCAGTCATAAAAAAGAATGAAATCTTGCCATTTGTAACAACATGGATGGAGCTTAAAGTGTATAATGCTGGGGCGCCTGGGTGGCTCAGTGGGTTAAGGCCTCTGCCTTTGGCTCAGGTCATGATCTCAGGGTTCTGGGATAGAGCCCCACATCAGGCTCTCTGCTCAGTGGGGATCCTGCTTCCCCCTCTCTCTCTCTCTGCCTGCCTCTCTGCCTACTTGTGATCTCTGTCTGTCAAATAAAAATAAAATCTTTTAAAAAAATAAATAAAGACTATAATGCTAAGTGAAATAAGTCAGTCAGAGAAAGACAAGTACCATATGGTTTTACTCCCATGTGGAATTTAATAAACAAAACAAATGAGCAAAGAAAAAAGAGAGAGAGAGAAACAAACCAAGAAACGGGCTCTTAACCATAGAGAACAAACTAGTCGCTAGAGGGGGGGGAGTGGGGGGATGGGTGAAATAAGTGAAGGGAGATTAAGAGGACACTTATCATGATGAACACTGAGTAATGTAGAGAATTGTTGCATCACTGTGTTGCACAACTGAAACTAATATAACACTGTATATTAACTACACTAGAATTAAAATTAAAAAATTTTAGGAAACTTAATGGAAACAATAATTAGAAAATGAAATTTAAAATGAATTTTATCTACTGTAACATAAAAATTCAGCTAGAAATAAATTTAATAAATGTTATGACCTCTACCAATAAAAACTATAAAACATTATTGAGAGAAATTAAAGATCTGAATAGATGGAGAAAGATGCTATGCATTTAGATCGGAATAATCAATATCATAAAGATATCAGTTCTCCCCAAATTGATTTATAGATTCAAGGCAATTCCCAATAAAAATTCTAGCAGGCTTTTTTTGGGAGGGGTAGATATTGATAAACTATCATTATAATTTACTTATTAAAATAGGCAAAACAATGTTGAAGAAGAACAAAATTGGGAGGCAAACTCTACATGATCTTAAAAGTTACCATAATGTACCGTAATCAAGACAGTGATACTGGCATTAAGATGAACAATGAGACCAAGGTAAAAGAAAAGAGAGTCCAGAAATAAGCCTGCAAACATGCCCTCAAATAATTTTTGGAAAGGTATCAACGTAGTTTCAAAGCGAAAGAAAAGTTTTTTCAGCAAATCATAGTGGAGCAACTCAATGTCAGTACAGAAAAAATTAAGCCTTGACTCCAAGAGTTAATTCACGGTGGCTTAAAGATTTAAATGTAAAAGCTAAAACTTTAAGGCAACTGGAAGAACACATAGAGGACTATCTCTGGGGTTGAGAGTAAGCAATTTTTTCAAGACAAAACACAGCAAGAACTAATTGTAAAGAAAAACAATTAAAACCTCTACTCTTTAAAAAATAACATTAATAAAATAACAGAACCAAAACGTTCGCCATACACACATTTGGCAACGGACTCATATCCAGATAATATAGATAACTCCTATAAATCATTAATATGAGACAGGAGCAAAAGGCACGTCCCAGAAGATGATATGCAAATAAATATCAAACACAGGTGTTCAGCTCTTCCTCTGATTTGAGGAGATCGAGACTGGTGCTTGGGGAGCCTGCAGCTGCTAGAAAATGCCAGGCAGAGTTCTGGAGAGGAAGGAGTTCTCCAGAGAGCTTGAGAAATCCACATCGGGGTCCTCTGGACTCTTTGGCTGAATACTAATCTATGCATGCAGAGAGTGAACCCCCACAAGGCTGGCAAGAACAACTTTGGAGACAAGAAAAACTACCCAGAAGCTATAAAACAGATTCTCAGAGTTCAGACCAGCTCAGGAATCATTTGCATCCTCTCCAGCCAGAGTAGAGATCTTGTGGACCATACAGAGTATTTAACAGAGATCCCAGAAAGAACATATCTTATAAGTGATGCAGAATTAGTCTTAGAATAATGGTTATTTTGGACGTGTCCCAAAGGAGTTTTAAAGTAAGCCTCAAAAGGGGGCACCTGGGTGGCTCAGTGGGTTAAAGCCTCTGCCTTCAGCTCGGGTCATGATTCCAGGGTCCTGGGATTGAGCCCCATATCGGGCTCTCTGCTCAGCAGGGAGCCTGCTTCCTCCTATCTCTCTCTCTCTGCCTGCCTCTCTGCCTACTTATGATCTCTATCTGTCAAATAAATAAATAAAATCTTTAAAAAAAAAAATAAGCCTCAAAAGGGTGAAACTAATCTTCAGGTAACTTCACTCACTGTCAGAAAAAGTTCAAGACTCTTCAGGAAAATAAAGCATTCCATACCCGAAAATTTACAAAGTCTGGCATCCAATAAAAAGTCACTAGACATAAGAGGCAGCAGGAAAATGTAAGCCTAAAATATCAGTAAACAGAAACAGACCCAGAAATGACAGAGTAGATGGAATTATCCCATGAGTACATTAAAACAGCTATTATAAATATGCTTCATATGTTTAGGGATATAAAGAAAAATGTAGACATAACGAGAGGAGGAATGAAGATTTTTAAAAGAACCAAATGAAACTTCCAGAGATGAAAAATTCAATAAAATAAAAGCAGCCAGATAGGGAGCAACAGGACTCTCTTTCGCTGCTAGTAGGAATGCAAAATGGTACAACCGCTTTGGAAGCTAGTTTGGCAGTTTCCTACAAAGCTAAACATACTCTTATCATATGATCCAGCAATCATGCTCCTTGGTATTTACCCAAATGAGTTGAAAACTTATGTCCACATGAAAACCTGCACAAGGATGTTTATAGCATTTCATCCATAATTGCCCAAACTTGGAAGCAACCAAGATATCCTTCAGGGGGTGAATGGATAAAGAAACTTTAGCAAATCTATATAACGGAATATTATTCAGCGCTAAAAAGAAATGAACCATCAAGCCATGGAAAGATAGGGAGGAAACTTAAATGCATATTACTAAGTGAAAGAAGCCAATCTTAAAAGGCTACAGTATGATTTTGACTATGTGACATTCTGGAAAAGGCAAAATCATGGTGACAGCAAAAAAAATCAGTGGGTGCCTAGGGTTGGGGGAAGGAGGGGGAGGAGGCTGGGCACAGAGGATTTTTAGGGCAGTGAAACTACTGTGTGATACTGGAGTGGTGGATACACATCATCAAACATTTGTTAAAACCCACAGAATATATAACACAAAGAGTGAGGTCTAAAGTAAGTTATGGATTTTGGGTAATAATGTGTCAGTGCAGGATTCATTGATTATAATAAATGGACCACGCTAGTGGGGGATATTTACAGTGGGGCAGGCTGTGCCTGCGTGGAGACAGGGAGTATATGGGAACTCTATGTAATTTGTGCTCAATTTTGCTGTGAAACTAAAAAATAAATATTTTATTTGTTATTTGTAACATTTATAAACATTTTTATTTATAAAAAATAGTGAGGGCACGTGTTGCATGGAGCACTGGGTGTGGTGCAAAAACAATGAACATTGTTATGCTGAAAAGAAATAAAAAAAATAAAGTCTATTAAAAAAAAGTAGACAGAAAAGACCAATTACCTACAAAGAAGAAATGGAGTGATGCTTGATTTCACATGAACTACAATGGAAGCCAGAGACAGTGAAATGATCGCTTCAGTTGTTGAGAAAAAACAATTGCCAATCTATAATTCTGTAGGCAGTGGAAAAAAACCACACTGTCCAAAAATAAGGGCTAAATGTAGTCATCTCTATCAAACAAAAACTAAAATTGTTTGCTACCAGTTAGCTTTCGCTAAGGGGAATTTGAAAGGATATACTTCAGGCGGAATTAAAGTGATTTGAGATGGAAAGTCTAGGGATAAAAAAAAAATGAAGATCAGAAAAAGTGGTAAAAAGTGTTCGCACAAAAGGGCCACACTGCATCTCTCTTGATATCTACACCCCTTTGCAATGTGATTTTGCAGTTCCTTTTATCAAGAGGTGGAATCTATTTCTTTTGAATTTGGGTTTGGCCTAATTCATTCCCAAAGCAATGGGAGGTGGCAGAAATGATGTGCCCATTGTAAACTGCCTTTCATTATCTTGGATCCCCATGTTAACAAACCCAGGCTAGCCTGTTAGAGAGTGAAAAACCACATAAAAGAGCTGAGCTAGACCATTATAGATCTGTTTGGTTCCCAGATGACCTGCCACCTGATGCAGACTCATATGTGAGCTCAGCTGAGATCAATTTAAATTGGTCTAGACCAAGAAAAACAGCCCAGCCTACCCACAGTCTCATGAGAAATAATATATGGTTATTATTCTAGGCCACTAAGTTTTGAGGTGATTTGTTATTTAGTTAGGAGCCTAGGGGTTAGCAATAGATAATAATGGTATAAATCAATAATAGCTTGTAGGCTAAAAAATAAGACAGAAATAAAAATATATAATAGATAGCATTGACCAGAAGTAAAGTGTTTTAAAGTTAAAAAAGGAGACGTTTATTTTTCTCATATAATATGAACATCAGTGGTAAGCATTTAGAGCTGGTATGGTTGCTCAAGGAATTTATCAAGGACCCAGACTCTCTCCACTCCTAGTTATCTACTCTATTCATTCCTAGTTTCTCTCTACTATTCCTAGTTATGGACACCATCCTTATACTCACAAAATGGCTGCTGTACTTCCAGGTGTTGCAGCTTTGTTCCAGATGGAAAGAAGGTGAGAATGTGATGAATCTTTATAAGGAAAACAGTATGTTCCAGACAAGCTCTTCCTGTATTTCACTGGCTAGAACTCTGTTGCATGGTCATATCTACGTGCAGATGCCTGGGAAATTAAGATTTTTAGCTAGGTGAACGGCTTTCCCAAAGGAAACGAGGATTCTGTTCATAAAGTGAATGAATGTAGGAATGAATATAGTTTGGGCAACTAACCATCTCTGCTCTCCATTTAGGAGAAAACATTTTACCTGAGGGAATAATCCAAAAGGAAAAGCAAACAATGTGCTTGGCATAAGGACTGAGAGGTAGCATTGTGCGGAGGACAAGGCACTGGAGGGAGAGTCTCTTAGTCCTGGCTCTGAAGTTGACTTGCTGGGGGCTGGTCCTCAGTTTCTTCCCCATCAAATCAAGACACAGTAAACAAGCCTTTTCCAGAGCCATAGAGACTGTGAAGGGAATTCATATTAATGATAGATTTTCATGTGCATAGCTCATTTAGACCTTACAACAAATATATGAGTCAGTGTCGTTATCCCATTTCACACTGGGGGATGTGAAATCTCAGAGAAATCAAGTGGCATGCACAGATCCTACATCTAGTAAATGGTAGAGCCGGAATTCATCTAGGGCTCCAAAGTCAGAGGCTTCCTTCCACTGCCCTCCCTTTCTCAAAAGGTAAAATAAGTACATGCATTTTTATTTACTGAATTTTAAGATAACACTTTCTAAACCAGTGTCTTTCTAAGTGTGACCCGGTGACACCTGCCTCAGAATTGCCCAGGGCCTCTGTTCCATATGCAAAGTCCTGGACCTCCTTCAGATGAACTGATGCAGACTCTCTAAGGCTCACACCTGGGAATCTGCATTTTTAAAAAAGTTTTCCAGTTAATTTGGAGACGTTTTAAAGTTTGAGAACTATGATTTTAAACTTATAATTTATTGTTCCATTCCAATGTAGTTTATTTGTGGATCCATGGCTCATGGAAATTTCTTCCTAATATCAGGAAAATAAAATTTAAAAATAGTCTGTTTCTCCTTCCTGTTCTTCAGTGTTCTAATGAAGACACTCAATTCCATGGAAAATGTTAAGGAACTGGAAGTGTGTCATAGAAGATAACCCAACACTGATTAACTGAGGCTCTATAAGGCAAAGGCACAGGTTAACCGAACGTGAATGCTGATTAGAATCAAACAGAGCCTGAAGGGGCTGGGCAAAGGAAATGGCATTAACTAAATATTTACTATGTTCTTTTAAAAAAATGTATTTACTATGTTCTAGACGCTGTTCCAGACACATTACGTCATCTAAGGAGCCCAAGACATGTGATTCAATCCCTTTTATTTATAAATGGGGTAAGTACAATATTTCATTTTATTTTTTAATTTTTAAAAAAAATATTTATTTATTTGACACAGAGAGAGTGAGCACGTGCACTAGCAGGGGGAGCAGCAGAGGGAGAGAGAAGCAGGCTTCCCGCTGAGTAGGGAGCCCAATGTGGGGCTCGATCTTGGGACCCTGGGATCATGACCCGAGCCAAAGGCAGAGGCCCAACTGACTGAGCCACCCAGGGGCCCCTACAATATTTCATTTTAGAGATGAAGAATCTAATAAGAGAATCTGATGAGAGGACACCTCACTTGTCTGAGGAGACTCATTCATTCATTCATTCATACAATAAATATCTCCTGAGCTCTCATAGAAGACACTGAAAATACAGCAGTGGAAAAACAGTCTACAGACCTCAGGTATCCTAAGACCAGGACTTAACCCTCCACATCTCCTCTGAAAAAACTGGGATTGAGAGCACAGATTGGGACTGGAACCAACCAGAAGCAATCTTTGTCTGCTTGGTCAGCCCATGGCAGGGAGCAGTCCGAGAGCTTGCTGCTGATGGCCTCCAGCAACCAAGAGAGCAGGCTCTGCCATGTTTTTGTTAGTAACTGCATCCCTAGGTAGGCAGTTCCATGTACAACCACCCCTCCTTACTCGTCCAGGGAAGAGGTTGAAGTGTCTGGAGGAAGGGCCTATAAGAAGAACTTGAAAGAGGGGGAGAAGAAGCCCCGAATCTTTTATCTTCTCACTGACCTGTTAGGTCAGGTAGGTATTATTTCCATTTTACAGATGAGGACATGGAGACTCAGAAAGGTTAACGGACTTGTTCAAATAAGGGTCCTAGCCAGGAGGGGAATAGGGCAGGTCTCAGATTCCAGCTCCCACACCCCCGCCCTGCCATCTTACAGCTCTGGACAGAAGTCTTTGCAGGCAGGTCAAGTGCTCGCGGAGGAGCAGCGCTAAAGTGATTTGCAAATCGATCCTAGAGGGTGATTCTGATTCCGGCTACCAAGGTTTATTTAATTCCAAGCTCAAATCACACAGAAAATAAAATTTTCTCCTTAAAAGGTTCTGTGGAAAAATGTTCTCTGTTCTATGTAACAGCCTCCTCGGCTGTGTTTGTGTCTGAAAAGAGGACTAGTCTGACAGGAAGAATTACAAATCTGGAGCTCATTTTGGTGTCCCAGAGGGAAGGTGGGTGGAGCGTCTCACAATAAATTAGGAATTCAGAATGAAAACGTAGCCGAGTTTATTTGGGTTTCTAGTGACACCTCAGAATTATTGTGCAGGCGTGTCAGAGGCAAGTCAAAGTATTGACTGCTCCCCCCTCTGCCAAAGGAGGAGTGCTGCGAGCTAAGAAGAGGAGTCCTAGTCCTTTGGGGGTGAGGATGGGGTCCTTCCCTTTCCCACCTGTATTTATTTATTTGACAGATCACAAGTAGGCAGAGAGAGAGAGGAGGAAGCAGGCTCCCTGCGGACCAGAGAGCCCGATGTGGGGCTCCATCCCAGGACACTGGGATCATGACCTGAGCGGAAGGCAGAGGCTTTAACCCACTGAGCCACCCAGGCGCCTCTCCCACCTGGATTAGGAAGAGGTCAGAAGGACGGAGTGTCATTTGGAACCCCGTTCTGGGTCTGCTCTTTGTTCAGGAAGGAGAGAGGCTATTTGGGGGGCGTGTCGGAGCTCAGGATCTGAATGAAGTCTGAAGCCAGGATTTCAGGACTTTCAGGGCCTGGAATTCGGTTGGGGTTAGACACTAACAGCGGGAGGAAACAGAAGACTGAGTCGTATAGGGAAGGCACTGAGGAAAGATTTTGAGGGGATGTTTAAAGTTGAGGCGTGGATCTGAGAAGTGGAAGTTGAAGGCTCCGTGACGATGCCTCGGATCTGAGTGAACGTGTTGGGGATTGGTGGTGCCGGGCTGTGAATGGGGTTCGGTTGGGATTGGGTCAGTACTAGATCTTACGATCTTGGAGAAGGCTACAAGAAAAGAACCTAGAAGGGCCACAGCCTTTTTCCGAAAGCGACTCACACCCAGACACACCCCTCGCATAACCCTAAACCTCCGGGGCCGGACCCTAGGCCAGGCCAGGGCTCGCTACACCGTGCCTCTAACCGGCCTCCTCCTAGCGGGGAAGGGCTCTGGCTGGGGCAGGGATCTGGCAGCACTGCCCTCGGGGGAGTCTGGAGGCGTGACCAGAGGCCGGCGCCCGCGGCTGCGGATTGGCTGTCCAGTGGGCCTGTAGGCGGGGCTCCGGGCTGGGTCCCGCTCGGCCGCTCGCAGACGGCCGGGAGGCGGGGCCGGCGGGAGCCCGGCAGCCAATGGACGCTCAGCCCCCGAGCAGTTACAAAGGGCCGGAGCGAGGCCGCCGCGGCGGCGGGAGGTGGGGCGAGGCAAGGCTTGTTAAGGCGAGGCGGCGGCCGGGCCGGACCGGGCCACAGGCGGTGGTGGCGGGACCATGGAGGCGGCGGCCGCTGCTCCGCGTCCCCGGCTGCTCCTCCTCGTGCTGGCGGCGGCGGCGACGCTGGTCCCGGGGACGACGGGTGAGCGGCAACGCGACGGGGCTGGCGGGCGGCTGCGGGGCGCGCGGGCCGGGCCCGGCCTCTGGCTCGCTCCCTCTCTTTCTCAAACATGGCGCGGGGCAGGGGGCGCAGGTGGCGGCGCCGGCCCGGGGCGGGACTGGCCTGGCCTGGCGGCCGCCACGCAAACCGCTGGCAGGGAGCGCGGGCGGGGCGGGGCGGGGGCGTGTGTCTGAGCGCGGGTGGATGTGCCCGGCAGCCGGTGGCGGCCCCTGCTCCCGGCTCCTCTGGGGGAGGTGGCGTCGGGTAGAGCGGTCCGAGGACTGGGCTGCCTTCTGGGGAAAGAGGGGGCGCGGACCGAGGACCAGAGGGTGTGCGGCTGGCCGGGCCTGGCGGAGCCGGGGCGCTGTGTGGCGTTGTCTGGGCACCCCCCACCCCCGAGCGGGAGGGTGCCCGGGGCTCTTGGGGCCCGGGGCGGGGTTGGGTCGACCGAGGCTTCCCGGGCGGGGTAGGAACTCTGAGACTGCCGGACGGTGGGAGGGGGCGATGTGTGATGGAGACCCCCGGGTCACAGGGCCGCCCTGGCTGTGGTCGCCGGCCCGACCCGCTGAGAGGGGCTGCTTCTCCAGCCAGGGGTGGCTTTGGAAGGGGAGTCGCGAAGCTTTGTGTGAGGAGGAGGAGGCACGAAGATGTGGGGAATGTTTCTTCTTTCGTGCGTCTGGGAAGTGTTGAAGTGAATCCAGTAACCAGAAGGCTACAGATTGTTTTCGTAGTAGAAACTTGAACGTTTGCTCACTCTGCGGGGTTTGGAATGTTTGAATGGGGATGACTCTGTGAATTGATCAAATGCTTTTATTTCCTCGAAGGAATATCGCTAGTGTTCCTTTTCTTGAGTGACAGTGGTTTGAATCAGTAGTCTCAGTGTAGTGGGCTTTCAAGGGAGAATGTTTGCTCCGTTTTCCAAAATACTAAATCAGGGTGGGGTACGTGGTCATAACCAATCTCCCTGGAAAGAACAGTGAAAAACTTTGTTAGCATCCAGACTAAAATACTAGAAACTGAAATATAGATCCTTAATGTTAGAAACTAAATTACAGTGAAAGCACATTTCTGTCTCTAAAATGAATACCAGATGTTTTAAAAAAACAAAAGCTCAAGAATGAGAGTGCCAGTAGCTGTCTGTTAAGAGTTTACTGTGATGAGATGCGTAAAGTACACCAGAGTACATTATCTAACGCTTATGATAAAACCCTCAGGGTTAGTGGCATTTGGCCCATTTATAGATGAGAAAACTGAATTTGGAACAGGTTAAATACTCAATTGCTAGGGACTGGAGTTAGGATTTGCACCCAGAGTTCAGTGTTTCCAAAACCTGCGTGCTTTATTTTTTTTTTTATTTATTTTTATTTTTATTTTTTTTTATTTGACAGAGAGAGATCACAAGTAGATAGAGAGGCAGGCAGAGAGAGAGAGAGGGAAGCAGGCTCCCTGCTGAGCAGAGAGCCCGATGCGGGACTCGATCTCAGGACCCTGAGATCATGACCTGAGCCGAAGGCAGCGGCTTAACCCACTGAGCCACCCAGGCGCCCCTATTATTCAATTTTTAGTTTTACCCTTACAATATGAAAATCAGGTTGGCTTCCTTCTGACTCCTAGCACATTCCTGGAGTCTCTTCATATTGGGCCTATGTTAGAGGAAACTGGATATTTGACACTGGTCTAAGGACTGGGGGCAAGGTAAATATGTGGACAGGTGGGAGAATCAATAGTTACCTATTGGCATTAAGTTCACTGTTTTCCACTTAGCCTGGCACACTAAGCGTTCATGTATTCAAGTAACAGTTTTAGACTTAATTGATATAAGGAACATTGCTCAGTCCATGTTTGGGAGAAGCTTAGGACTACACTGGCATGTATATGATACAAAGCTGGTCCAGGTGAGTAATAATTCTTAAGTCTAGACTACCTCAGCTGGTCTGCCCATGCTTGTTGGTTATGTTGATGTTGATCTTTCATACATTCTGAAGAAGCTCAAATGCACTTTTAAATTTATAATTTGGCTTCCTTTTTAAGACCTTGCAGTTGTTCCTTATTGTCTGGCTATCAGTTTTGTGTTTCTCTGCCTAGCTTCTCCTCTTTCTAACATTGATTTCTCCAGGGAAATTGGTTCCCTGTCCCGAGTACACAGATGAATACTGTACTAGTATGTCTACATATATATTCCTTGTGAGATATATATGTATATATATATACACATCTATATCCCTTGTGAGAATCTGATTTCCTTCCTGCCATCATGTGAGTTTTTTCTTTGAAAAACATACCTAGAACCCAACTCTTCTTTTTATCAGTGCCTCTTGAATGTCTCTTCCTTTCTTTGTATGCAGCCATCAGTTTAGTCCTGCCTGTTACTCTTAAATATAGTTGTTTTCCAGTTTCTCTCATGTAGGCTTTTCTATAGGCTATTGCCAAGCTAATCTTCCTCAGGCATCCTCACAAAGGGTTTACAAGATTTTCCATTTGTATTCACACTTAGAGAAGCACTTGTGGTTTATGATTAGAGCCATCTCTGAGTATTCAACCAAAGATCTCACTTCTTGCTACTACTCTAAGCCCTCAATTCCAACAATTTCTGTTTTTCCCCTGACTCCTGATTTTTTTTCCCCCCTTTTAACCACATACTTAATTTTGTCCCCTTTGGAAGTATGAGGAGAGAAGTTCTCAGTTCTGGCTTCATGTACTGGTTTAGTTCCTGAATTCTTTATTTCCCCGAACTATAGAGCACTTAGGGTTACAGTTTGATTGTTTCTTTCTACCATCTTTTGCTGTTATGTATCTATACTTGTGAATGTGTTATAGGTCTCCAGAGGGCAAAGGTATGTCTTTTCTTTCCTTTATGTTCTCAGAACATATTCTGTTCCATTTATATGCTTGTTGATTAGATGAGTTTCATTTGACTGAACATTCTTTGGTATTTATACTGTTTTATATGAGTACAGTTTATGCAATATTAATTGACCATTCTGTGTATATAATAATAGGAAAATTGTGTAATGTGACAAAAGAGCTGTTGGTTATTAGATTTGATTATTAGTCCCAACTTCAGCTCCAGTTATGCAGAAAATCTAAATGGTACCCACATTTCCTAATTCATGAGATCTTGAAGACCAAATGAGAGTTGTTTTGGAGTTTGAGATTGCTATTTTGTATTGACAGTAATAGGTAGGACTGATGTTCAAGCAGCAGTTGCCACTGGGTCACATGTGTTTTGATTGATCAGACATCCTTTCTGGTTGGTTGGTACCATTTTGGAACCAGTTGTTAAATATTTTTAATATCACCCCTACAGAAAGGCATCAGCAGTCAAAGAGAGAAATGATTAATGTAGGCTGATGTGATTGGGGGAGGCTTTCTGGACACTTCAGGACTTAAACTGACTTTGAAGGGTAGCTAGAATTCAAGTGGGCAGAGAGGGAGATTTGATGAATGGTAAGCTGTCGTGAGGCCTACTCCAGGGCAGAACCAAAAGTTTTATTGACTGGCTGGCAAGTTCCTCTTTAGAGTTGAGTTCCTTATTCTATACTGTGGGCTTTGGATGTATTAACCACTATTTCTTTCCCCCGGTTCTGAAAACTCTGTAATCTGTGACTGGAAACAAAATAAAAAGGCAATCTAAGTGGGATGAATAAGGGAAAAATAATACTATGGGCCGCCCACCAGGGGTAGGCATTCGATTGGTGAAAATTCTAAGTCACTTCAGTTTACAAGGGAAGAAAATAACATCAGAGGTTAGGTGAATTTCTCAGGGTCAGGCAGAACTAAGACAAGAATTTAGATTATCTCATTCCAAATCTGTGCTCTTTAAGGTATGAAGGACTTGGAGGGGGGAGGGCAGGGTTAATGGAGTGACTTACCTAAGTGAAGTTATCTTGAATTTCACAGAACTTATGAAAAGTGACTTCTGATGGACTGTGGGCGGATAGGGGTGGTGGTGGTGGTGGTGGTGGTTTAAAAATCCTCAAGAGAAGGTCAGTATCTTTTTTATATTGATGATAAAAAGACCTGGTGTAGAGCTTATTGACTGAGAAGAGTAGGCTTTAGTAGTTTAAAAGATGGTGAAACTGGGGTTTAATTAAAATGGATGTAATTGAAAGGCCTTGCAGTTACATGGTCTAGGTTTAGAATTTTAGATGATCTCCTCTGTTGTTGAAATTAAATAAGAACCTGATATGAACAAAGTAATGGGGAGGGAGATAAATCTGTTCCTCTGGGAAGGGCTGCTTATGTGTAGGCCTTTGCTGAAAGGTTCTTTTTAGGCCTGTTGAAACAGTTTATCTGAACTCCGCACCATTCAGGTAGTATCTTTGTAGTGTATCAGATATGTTCATTTCTAATGACGGGGGTTTTGAAAATGCCATTATTTTATGGATGGCCCTTTTGATGTGAGAACATGTTTCTTCAAACCACAGAGCCCTCTGCACATGTCAACAAACTGCCTGCTTCTTGCTGTTCTTTCTTGGTTGGGGCTTACATAATCCAAGTTCTCTGAACAGATGGACTGTGGTTTAATACCATGTGATTGGGTCACATCTTTGCTTCCTGCTTGTGGAATTGAGGGCAGATGCTTGCATGTTTCTCAGTGATTTTCATGCTTTGTCCCATAGAACTGGCTTGAGAAAACTTTCGCAATTTTCTTAAAAATTATGGTTTATCTTGACCGAGCTTAAGCCCAATACTTAGCATAATTAATGCCTTTCTTTACTGAGTTTTCTCAATATCAAATCCAAACATTATTCACAAACATTAAGTTTGTTGCTACTTTGAAATAGATCCATTTTTAGCTGTACAGTTTTGGCCCAGGTAATGCAGATAGGTTTCTTATGGTTCCCTTTTTTGATTTGGACTTATGATTGGTTGATTTGTACGGCTTTTGCTTTAAGACAAACACTTTCTCAAACATTATGAAGAGTAAGAATAGAGTAAGTCTGGATTCAATGGGTCCAATTTTATAGATCAGATCTGGCCTTTTATAAAACTGCTCTCAAAAAAAAAAAAAAAAAAAAAAAAAAAAAAAAAAAAAACTGCTCTCTTGTTTTGGCATTCCAAGAGAATACACATTATAAAGAATGATTCCTAACTTAAAAAAATATATATATATGACTTGCAGGGGGATACAGGTTGCTTTGACATTTCTTGAAGATTCAGTGGTCCATGTACCATTTTATCAGTCTGGAAAGAACATATAAGAATGTGCCAGGGGAGCTTGGGTGTCTCAGTGGGTTAAACCTCGACTCTTGGTTTGGGCTCACTCAGATCATGATGTCCTGGTTGTGAGATGGAGCAGGAGCACCATGTAGGGCTCCATGCTCAGTGCAGAGTCTGCTTGGGATTTTCTCTCCCTCCCCCTCTGCACTCACCCTGCTTCATGCTCTCTCTTCCTCTCAAATAAATAAATAAAATCTTAAAAAAAAAAATGTGGCAGGATTCTGTCTGCCTGTGTCATTTAATTCTCATAACCAACCTTGGGTGATAAGTGTATAATAGCACAATATCTTCTTACTTATGTACCAGGTAATTTCCAAAAGAATTTTTATTTTTCATTTCATTCTTTATTTTGGTTTTGTTTATTTATTTGACAGAGAGAGAGATCACAAGAAGGCAGAGAAGCAGGCAGAGGGGGAGGGGGAAGCAGGCGCCCTGCCAAGCAGAGAGCCCGACGTGGGGCTCGATCCCAGGACCCTGAGACCATGACCTGAGCCGAAGGCAGAGGCTTAACCCACTGAGCCACCCAGGCACCCCTTCCAAAAGGATTTTTAAAAGATGTATTTATTTTAGAGAGAGAGAAAGAGAGAGAGAGCATGTGAGAGAGCACAAGCAGGAGGGGGAGAGAGAGAGAATCCTAAGCAGACTCCTCACTAAGTGTGGAGCCCATCGTGGGGCTCCATCTCATGACCTGGGTGGAGATCACAACCTGAACCAAATCCCAGGGTCAGTTCTCAGCTGACTGCATCACCCAGGTGCCCCATTCCAAAAGATTTTTTTAACTTACGTTTGTTACTAAGTCCAGGTGATCAGTGCTCAAGAGGTAACTGTAGGTTTGATGACATTGGTTCCAACCAAAGATTCTTTTCAGCTCTCTTAGATGTTATCCAAAGATATTAATATTCTTTCTTCTTTTAATCATAAATATATATATTTTTAAAAAGACACTGCTTCAGATAGAGTAGAGGTCTGTAGACTAACAATAGTCTGCAGGTTCAGATGATTGTGCATGACCATTAACTCCATCTGCTTGGGTAGGTAGAATGAACAGGATTTTTGCTCAGATTGGAACTTAGTTTATATCTATGAAAGTTTGTCAAAATAAGAGCTTCTGTGTTTCCATTTTGCAGACCAGGAAACTGAGGTCATGATGTTAATAAATGGTGGAACTTGCGCTTGAGCATTTCGGACGGTGTACTCTTTCCTGTATATCGTGTTGCTTCCATAGACAGTAAAGTCTTTGTTTTGGCACTTCATCAGGAAGGTGTCCTCTTTTTTTTTTTAACCATGAGCCTTTGCTTCAGCTTGTCTTGACTATAGTTTGCCTCTCCACAACTCCAGGTTACTCAGAGGCTTGCAGTCTTTGAATTATAGTTTTAGGTAACTTGAATCTCTCTGATGAGTCTAATGATAGTTGATCACTCATTAGTTGTATTGATTTATATATTTTCATAGCAAACTCTTTGCTTTTCAGAGTAACATGAGCACAGACTTGAAAGTATCTGAAAATCTGAATTGAGAGAAGAAAGCTGTCACCGTCCACCATGAACATTTTGGCTTTTTCTACCCCCCATGCTTTTTTTTAATATGATAAAACCATTTTTTAATCATTCTGTCTTTTTCAGTAGTTTATCAAAGCTAATAAAAGTTTTTTTCTTTTTTTAAAGCAGATTTTATTTATTTACTTGAGAGAGAGCAAGCGAGAGAGAGCGCACAAGTGGCAGGGACAGGCAGAGGGAGAGGAAGAGGGAGAGGGAGAGAGACAAGCAGACTCCCCACTGAGCAGGGAGCCCCATGCTGGATCTCCATCCCAGGACCTCAGGATCATGACCAGAGCTGAGGGCAGGTACTAAACTGACTGAACCACCCAGGCGCACCCTGCTAATAAAAGTGTTTTTAAGGGGCGTCTGGGTGGCTCAGTTGATTAAGCATCTGCCTTCAGCTCAGGTTATGACCCTGGAGTCCCAGATAGAGCCTGATATCGGATTCCCTGCTTGGTGGAGAACCTGCTTCTCGTGGCACATGCTCTCTCTCTCCCTATTTCTTTCTCGAATAAGTAAATAAATAAAATCTTTGAAAAAACGTGTTTTTAAGTTGGCAAAGAGCTTCAGCTTTGTAGAAGAAATAGCTCATTCAATCTTAACGAATATTTAGTAGAGGCCAACATAATGGGAAATAGAAGAAAGAGGCTAACTTGCTTTCAAGAAATAAGATGGTTGGGAAATATGATAATTACAGATTCAATAATAGCAACCACAGGCACTGCTTTATAGAAATGGTAGGAATTGATCTCCTGCCTTGTGGGATGGGTAGAGTTTAGAGTGGATGAGGCATTGGGAATGGAGTAGAAGGGTGGTTCTATGACATTTCAAAGAAATCATAGGAGCTGGTAGTGGGGCCTTTGTTTGCATGGCTGTCACTTTGCCTCCATGCTCTTCCCTATGTACCTGCACCGCCTCCTCCCTCACCTCTTGCACATCTTTGCTCAAATGTTAATCTTTTTCTCAATGGGGCTTACCCTGACCACCCTTTAAAAAATTGCTATTATCCGGGGCGCCTGAGTGGCTCAGTGGGTTAAGCCTCTGCCTTCAGCTCAGGTCAATATCTCAGAATCCTGGGATCGAGCCCCACATCGGACTCTCTGCTTAGCGGGGAGCCTGCTTCTCCCTCTCTCTGCCTGCTTCTCTGCCTACTTGTTAACTCTCTCTCTGTCAAATAAATAAATAAAATGTTTTAAAAAATTGCTATTATCCTATTCTGCCCCCCCCCCCTTTTTTGGTAACATTTACTACCTCCTGAAATCCTTTATTTACTTACCCATATTTACTTATTTACTATGTCTGTGATTCCCTTCTTCCTACTAGAATATAAGCTCTGTGATAATGGATATTTTTGTCTTGTTCACCAGTGTAAAGGACACAGACAGTATGTAGTGTGTTGTAGGCTCTCCGTAGGTATTTGTTAAATGGCAGTAGATCTTAGTTGTAGAAAGCTGAAGTACGAAAATTAAGGACTACGTGAAATCAAAAAAGAATGACCAGGATTTTTACACCCGCATAATGCCTAACTATGCCTAGTAATGCCTAGTAATGAAATAGCTGAAAGAAAGATTGAGGGGAAATGAAATCTGATTTGAACATGTTGAGTTTGAGGTAAAGGTGGCATCGCCAAGTGGAGTAGGCAGCAAGATGTGAGACTAGAACGTGGCTGGTAATGGGAGGGAATCGTAGGCAAAGAAGCAATTACCAACACTTGCCTTCCACCTCATTCTCTCTCTCGCTCTCTTTTAATTCTGGTGCCCTAAAAAGCCACCTTAAATGAAGTATTTATTTTGACCCTGAACTCCTAGCTTAGATCTGGAGCCTTGCTCTGTTCACTGAGATACTCTTCTCTCCTGGATTGCAGATCTGTGCTTTGTTCCCTTTACCCCCTCCAATGCCAAAGAAGTATGTGCTCAGAATTATTTGTGATCTTTTCATTGTACTGACATTAGCCTTCATGCTCTCTTTGACTTCTTGGGAATCTGCTCTGGTTCCTGGATGAGGTAGAAAAGAAGCCAACATACAGGCTCTCAACCTCCCTAGCATTCATAGCTTTGAGATGAGTGCTATTTTTTAACTTTCTTATATGGGAAAAATTTATTCACTGATCAGCTTATGTACTCTGGCTGTTTTCCAGAAAAGGATTTAGGAAACTTGAAATAAAAACATATGCAGTAAGACCAGAACTAATGATCAGAAAGATAAGAGCCAATAAATAAAAGGGGAAAAGAAAGAACAATTATCCATAACTTTTAGCTGAGGAAAGCTTTTGTAGTTGAACACAATAGTTAGCTCTGAGTTTTCTAGCAGTGAGAGCACTAAGGGAACCTGATAATTTGCATTTTGTTGCCTGTTATTGAGCATTTATGGGAGGCTGCCACTTTCCTTAATAATGAGGAACCCCAGACAAAAAGATGCAGTGCAGGGAGAATCTCTAAGTGGTAAGGGGTTGCTGGACTTCAGCCCTGATTCTCTTTCTCAGAGAATCTCTTCAACATGTATTGAGGAGCATGCTACCATTTTTCTTCTTCATACTAAGTCTGTGATCCAAGTATGGACACACTAGTCTTACCCTAATGCCAGTGGAACAGCTGAGGTAAGGCTGCAGCGTTTAAATCAAGCTTTGCTAAAAGCTGGAGGTTAATGAATAGAGAAAGCAACATGAAACTGCTCAGGCTGGCTTACAAAAACATTTTCCTCATGTCCTTATCTTTTGGCCTGTCTCCATTTGGCAGACATCATCTGAGTGCGGCCACCAGAAGTGAATAGAGCCAGGCATTTATCTTTCTTTAAACAGGGCCAAAACAGCAAGGTCCAGAGAGTGTCTCTGCTTGGGTTTCCTTTTTGAAGAGCTGCCTCCTTTCTGGGTGATGGATGTTGGGAACAATGACTTCCTTTTGGAGAGACCACACTTACTCAGAGAGTGTGGCCCTACACATGTAGGTTGCATAGTAACCCCAATATCCATGTCAAAGATACCCACGTATGTTACCATGAAGGATATTCTTTGATTGGAGACATGCCGAGTTCAATGGGAAAAATAAGTTTCTTCCTATTCTTGAATATCATCTATTATAGAAGTCTTTGTATAGGGGCATGGGAAATTAAGTGAAAAGTTTGGGTTTATCACTCTCCATGACTTGAGTAGATTCAGTTTCCTTTCTTATCCTGCAGTTCCAGGGTTTCGTTGTTCTCATCAACAGGGCTGAGCCTCCTTATTTTTGTTCATTTGCTTTAGGATAACCATTCCATCCAGATTTCCTAGGTGTGAACCTCACTGATTACATAATAGTGCATATTTATAGTTCTAGGACACCTTGTGCGGGCATCCTGTTACATTTCTACAATATAAGATCTTTAAATATGCATCGAAATACAAATAGCTCTCATGGAAAAAAGCAAAAAGCAAATGGCTTTTTCTTTTAGAAGTGAGAACTGATAAATATATTTGACAGTAATGAACATGGAGATAGTTAAGCCTGAAGAGGAATGTAGAGATAGTCACTAACTATGGCTTTTCGTTTGTACAAACAGGACAATATATGTATGGTCTTTGTTGGTTTTTTTTCCTTGATGTATTCATTCCCAAATCAAACCATAATGTGCTCTAATTGAGTCTCTTTGTTTAGCACATGGCTGTTGATTTGAGTACTTTCTCCAATTGAAAAACTGACATTTTAATTTTGTTATTCAGTGTGCAACAGATTTAAATAAAAACACCAAGATTGTGTATTGTAGATTTTCTTCAACAATAATTATATGTAATTATTTTACCAAAATAAACAAGTTAAAGTAGTTTTAGCTGTTTTATCTCATTTCACATTTGGAAAAAAATTACAAACCAGGGACTAGAGGTTGCTTGTTTTTCTCAGTGAGCATAGATAATTTCTGTTTGCTGGTTCCAACTAGTTCACCAAAGCAGTACAAAACTGATGCTAGTAAAAAGTACTGAAAATGTGAAGGGGAAGTACAACTGGAAATAGGTCAGACTGGCTACGTGCTACTAAAAACAGTTGGTAGTTTTCATGTGGTATCTCAAAAATTTTAAAGGACCTGTGAAGAGTAAATGAAATTATAGCATACTTCCTGCTACATAGAAAACAAAGTAAATGGCAGTTATTAAGGAAACTATTTTTCATAGAAACAGAATTTTTAGGCTAGAAAGGATCATAACCAAGGGGATCATGATTATCATTTTGTCTCACTTTATTTTACAGATGAGGAAACTGCAGCTCAGAAGGTATGTGGTATTTCAGGATAATCAGGGTAATTTCGGGATAATAATTAAGCTAATGACTGAACAGGAATCCGGCATCTTCCTCACTTAGAACCTCACTTAGCATCCCTTTGCATCATGACCCAAGTCTCCATTAGAGAGAATGATTTTTTTAATTACCTAAATTTGTGGAAGATCTTTTTAAATGCTATCAAATCAGACCCTCAACAGATGGATACATAGATGTATAAATAATGATGAAATCAATATAACAAGATAGTAACGACTACAGAATTTAGGTTGTGAGTATATAGGTGTTTGCAGTTGTCAGTTTTTCTGAGTATTTGAAAACCTTCATAATAAAAAGTTGCTGGAGCATAATTTAAATAAATCTGTAATATCTCCTCCTCATCCCAGATGTGTTTCTGTAATTGATCTTTCTAAATATAGACAAACCAGCAGTACTTGCTTTAGCCAAAGGAAATAAAACAATCAGGATCCAGTGCCTCTGGGATACACATTCTAGGCCCTTTCTTTGACATTCTTCAAGGACTGATTAAGAACCACAGATCTGTCATGACGTTTTCCTTTTCTTTCTTTTCTCTCTCCTGTTTTTTTTTTTTTTTAATTACAAAGGGTAATTGTGCATTGCAAATTTGAAATTCCCTAATCACCAACAAACAAGCCAATTAACACAGTCATCACTATAGATCACTTTCCTATGAACAAATGCTCTAAATTTTTTTCTATTGTTTTGCTTTCACCATTCCCATGATAAATTTTAACTTTTGTTCTCTTCCTTATTTATAATGCATTTATAAGCTTGGGTCTCTCTCCCTTCATGTAGTCTTTTATCCAGGATCACAGTCGTTTCTTCCACTTTATTCTTTAAAAGCCAAAAAATAAAAAAACATGGCCACGTATTCTTTTAGCTAGGGACTTTCCACCATTTCTCATCCTTTAAGTTTTGTTAGATCTAGCCTTCCCTTGCCTTATGATGGGAAAAGGAGAAGGAGGGAGGAGTTTCAATAAATACTAATTTAGGAGTCAGGCAGAAACTGTGGGGGATGGTCTTCAGGGAGCAACAGACTCAGAATTAGCTGGGCATTGCAAACAGATGGTATATCCTAAGGAAATAGCTGTTCTAAGCAATTGGGTGCTTGCATCTAATTTAGCTTAGAGATCCTGGAACTGGAGAAAAAATCTCATGGAGCAAATGGGTACCTGTGAAACATTCTAAACCATAGCTAGGGCCTTGTAATTACTGACTTCTGTATAGATGTCGTCAATTCTATACATAGGCTACATAATTCTGTACAGCATAATTCGATGTTGTTATCTTCAGTTCTCCAAAGGCTAATAACATCAAGCCCTGGCAGACCCTTATCTTTTAATAACCAACCCCCTACTAGAGGTCTTCTTCGGTAACCAAAATGGTAGGTAGCATCAATGCTAACAGTAATTTGAAACCTATATTCACAGTGCTAAGCCCCTGGATGTTTGTTTCGTGTTATCTGAAAACTTTCCTTGGTTGGTTCTTCTGAAAGGCGCTCAGACAGCACTAGATGCTCACATCTTCATGCCCCCAAAGAGGACATGGATTTAATGGTGAGAAATATTATAAAAGACTATAGAAATATGAGTACTGTAAAAGTATAAAGGTCCCACCATTTTAGCTGGCCTTTTTGTCCTTGCTTGGTTTAATTTAGCCATATTCTTCTAGGAGACTGCAACCAGAATTGAACAGCTTGCTTTGATATTTTGTTTGACAAGGAAGATGAAAATTTCAGACTAGGGAAGTCAAGAAATTAAAACTTGAGTAACTGTATGTGTGGTTCATCAAGTTCCTGAAATTCCCAGCAGTGTCTCTACCATCCCTCTTTTAGCTAAATTCAGTAAGTTTTTGTACTGAAATGTATGGGAATGACATAAAGCTAAATACTAAGAGACTCAAGTATAGAAAGTGTGATTGCTTCTGTGGAGCAGGAAATAGGAAGGGCTGGGTGTTGGAGGGCTGCAGTCTTCTTTTGTTGTGTGGGTAACAGTCTTGTAGAACTATTTGATGCCTTAAACCCTATACATATATAACTTTAACAAAAATAAAACCCAAGTTAAAAAAAAATAAGTGGTAAATGTGTGGCAGTTATAAGTCTATGAATGCTTAATAAAAATGAAGAGTTGAATTTCCCTGTTGAAAAGTCAGATTCTCAGGTTGGATTAATATGTACACAGACGGCTTCAAATTTAGCTATTTTTTTTTTTTTCAAAAGACACCTAAAATGACTTGAAAATAGTAGAATAGAAAAAAGCAAATCTGACCCCAAAAGATTAAATACAGTAGGATTAATACAGGAGAAAATTCAAGCAATAAAAGCATTAAAGGGAAGAAAGAGGTGTATTTTATATTGATGAAGTACTGTCTCTCAAGACATGTCATGAATCTTTATGCAACTAATAATGTCAAAATATATAAGGCCAGAACTGTTAAAAATACAATAAGAAATTGATAAATTCACTATAGATGAAGAAAAGAATATTTGAATAACAATAGTAAAGATATAATACATTCCAGTTTTTTGATCATGAACAGTATTCTTTTAAAATACTTCTTGAGTTTTTCAGGAAATTGATGATATGAAGATCTACAAAGAATACCCAAAGTAGGGGTGCCTGGGTGGCTCAGTGGGTTAAGCCGCTGCCTTCGGCTCAGGTCATGATTTCAGAGTCCTGGGATCGAGTCCTGCATCGGGCTCTCTGCTCAGTGGGGAGCCTGCTTCCCTTCCTCTCTCTCTCTGCCTGCCTCTCTGCCTACTTGTGATCTCTCTCTGTCAAATAAATAAATAAAATCTTAAAAAAAAAAAAAGAATACCCAAAGTAGAAATTCATAACAACTAAAAGAAAAAGTTAAGATAAATAATACATTCACTTTTTAAAATTTACAGATCATTTTTGCAGAATATTGATATCTTACAGTATTGAATCTTCCAGTGAGGAGACTGGCATGTTCCTCCATTTACAAATAAATAAATTTTATTTTATATCTTTCATAATTTATGTCAAATAAGTAATGCTTTGAAGCATTCCCTTTAGAGGTCAGGTCTTATGTATTGTTAGATTTATTCCTAGATATTTGATTTTGGATGCTTTTGTTAAATGATATATTTTTGAGTTTTTGTTTTCTTTTTTTTCTAAGATTTTTGTTTGTTGTCAGAGAGAGAGAGCAAGCACAAGCAGGGGGTAGTGGCGGGCAGAGGGAGGAGCAGGCTCCCTGCTTCTCATGTGGAGCCCCATGTGGGATTTGATCCCAGGACCCTGGGGTCACAGCCTGAGCCAAAGGCAGGTGCTTAACTGATTGAGCCACTGAGGCATCCCAAATTTTTGTTTTCTATTTATTGCTTGTTTAAGAAAAACACTTCGTTTAAGAAATTGGCTTTCTTTATATAGTGACTTTTGTGTTTTATCATGAATAGGTGCTGAATTTTGTTAATTTTTTTGTTGTATTTTTTTTTAGTTTTGTGTATGTCATGATTATATGATCCATTTACATTTTTCTAAACTACTTAAGTCTCTTATTCCTGAATCTGTATACAAATTTTTGTATAGCACGTTCCTGGGAACACTTTTTCTTTTCTTCTTTAGCCTTCTGTAAGGCTCAGGGGAGGCACCATCTTTGAGACAAGTCTCCCTTCTCTTTGCTCTCTCAGCCCCTTGTGTGCACTACCCTCCATCTGTAGCATGTCAGCTCTCCTTCCCCTTACATTGTGAGCTCCTTGAGAGCAGGAATCTCATGCTAGGTATCTCTCTCCTCCTGAAGGTCTTTGCTTTGTTCCTCTACAGGTTGCATACACTGTTCTTTCCTGGTAAAAGATGTTTAGGCCTTACTCTGTGCTTCTAAAATAGTGAACTGTGTGTGCCACCAGCTCTTTTCTTCAGCTGTGGCTCTAGTAGGCCTTTTGCTGTTTGCAGGCCCAGGTGTGACTCTTGACTCTCCTCTTCCTTTAATTCAAAGGCAGCTGGTGGGTGGTTACCACTTCCTTCTCTTACCACAGTTCTGTTTCAACTTCATTTTAGCCCAGAATGATTTGCCACTTTGATTTAGGTTCATCATTGTACCTCAGTACCTATGCAACCAACTTACATCACCTATAGCCACTCTTGCTCTCCAGAGGAAGGTTGAGTCCTTCATCTTGTCCTACTTGGGGGAAATCACCATAGATTTTTCTAATCCTTTTTTTCCTGTGCCTTTAGAATATATCTAGATTATGTTGATGTAACTATTTGGGCACTTCTGTTTCCTCATCTGTAAAACACGAGGTTAAGATCAGGTAATTATCAGGTTCCTATTAACGTGAACATTTTATGAGGTTTTTTTTCCCCCCAAAGTGAGCTCCACCCCCACGATGGAGCCCAACAGGGAGCTTGAACTCACCACCCGAAGATCAAGACCTGGGCTGAGATCAAGAGTCAGACACTTAACCGACTTAACCACCCAGGTGCCCCTAGTTATGATGATTAGTTAGGGATATGTGCACACTGGCTGTGTTCCAACACTTGTTAGTTCCGGTTGAACTGAAAATAAACTTTCTTGTAGGTACATCTCATGCTACTACAGTGAAGTTCTTGGACCTAACCCCGTTCAAACAATCGTATTGCTGGAAAAACTCTGTGGGTATCTGTGAGTGCAGAGATACAGAGATAGCTGCCGGGACTGTTGACTGCTTTATGTGCACACTGTTTCCATTAGATATTGTGTGTCAGTGTTGTCTTCTACAGTTGTGTAAAGGTTTTCTCTGATTTTCTGTCCAGCATATATAACAGGAACTGGCACGTGGTAGGTGCTATTAAATGCCTGTTGGATGAGTGCATAAATGAATTGTCGAGCATTTTATCTGCCTGGTACTATACTAAATATTCTTATATCTGTATATATTATCTCAGTCCTCATCTTCTGAAATTGCTGTTGTTATAAATTTAGAAAACAGGCTTACGAAAGTTAAGCAGTTTCCCCAAGATTACTTAGAGGCTGTCTGGCAGAAATAAGATTTGAACTGAAGTCTTTTTGTTCTGAATTCCATTATATTAACTACCATACTTTTGTAATACCCACTAGTCAACATAAAATATAATGAGAAACTATAAAAGTGTGTTTAGATTGGGAAAAATAAGATACTCAATTATTGTTTTAGCACTAACCATCAGAAATAAAAGTTTCTCCATTTCGTTTTAGGAGCTAGGGTAGAGCACAGTGCATACATCTGTTACATATACTGACATACCTCCCCAACTCGTTGACGTGGGAAAAAAAAGATGACAACAGTGATGAAATTGTAATCCCATTATATATAGTTTTAGTAGGATGACCATTTTTCTGTCCTTAGAAATGCTTCTAAAATATCAGCTTTAATGTCTATATAGTATCCCATTTATGATTGTATCATAATTTATTTTGTCACTGCCATATTGTCATTCATATAGGTTGTTTTCAATCATAAAATACTGTAACAAACATCTGTGTGCTTATGTCTTTGCTCTTATCTCCTGTTACTCCTTTAGACTAAATTCTAAGAAATAGAATTCCTGGATTAAAAAGAACTAGGCTTTACAGTCTCTTACTTGGCAAATTGCTTTCCAGAAAGAACTTTAAAGTTTTGAAATCAGCATGAAGTATCTATGCTCCATAGAGTAAATATCCTGAGTTGTAAGTATAGAGGAAAGGGATGGAAGCGTGGAAAGGCATTTTTAATTTTTTTGTAACTGAATAGATCTAATACACTCACATTTTTTCTAAATTCAAAAGGTACAAATGAGTGTGTAGTGAAAAGTCTCCTCCCACCCTATCTTCTGGGTATCCAGTTCTCTTCCTTGGAAGCCAGTGTTTTTCTTTTTTTTCAGAGAAATACTTCGTAATATCTGTGTGTGTGCATTTTCCCTCTGTCCTTTGCTTTTTAGCACAGATGTTACTGTATCAAATACACAGTTCTGCACTATGCAGATTTTTACTTAATACATCTTAGGGGTCAGTCTACATTAATACATTATTACATATGTAATACATATATACATATATACCACATACATAATACATTAATACACAGAAAACTTTTTTTGATATTACAGTCTTCCATTTTATTGGTACCATTATGTTATTTTACCGGTTCTATTGATACGTGCATAGGCAAGATTAGAAACAATCTAGTATAAACTCTTAGGAAATTAATAACCATGTATGTAAGGCATATTAACACATGTAAAGTATATCTATAAGCCACATTCCTTCTGGATCACGGGTTATGTTCATTTGTCATTTTGAAAGTGTCAGGTTGCCTTCCATTTATATGGAGGAATAGGTTATTCTGGATAATGGGATATTTTATATCACATGGGCACAAGGGAGGTACCTAAGTGGGAGTTTCAGATAGTTGAAAGAGCATTGAGAGATGGGAAAAGGACTTCAAAAATGAAGGTAGTAAAGGATAAAAGAAAATTTGCTTGCCATTTTATTGAGGACCTTGGTGGTAGCGACCAACCACATACTAAAGAGACACTCCTGGAATGTTTATTCAAGAAACATACTGGATCCCTTCCTGTGTGCCAGGGTCTGGTAATGCAGAGATGCATAAAGTACTCATAAAATACTAACCCAGGCCCTGACCCAGAGAAGTTCACAGTTTAATGACGAGATGAACAAACAATATAAAATGAGATGTGCTGCCATAATCGCTGTACCTTGAAGATGTGAACTTAAGTTCAGTTGGTCAAAAAATGAAAACATGAATGTTTAATATTTGATATAACTTGTAAAATAATAGAATCTTACTTTTAAAGAAATGTAGAGGTGACTTTGGGTGGCTCAGTCAGTTAAGTGTTGGACTTTTGATCTCAGTTCAGGTGTTGATGCAGGGTCCTGAGTTCAAGCCCCACATTGGACTCCATGCTGGGCCTCACACTGGACCTGGAGTCTACTTTAAAAAAAAAAAAAAAAAAAAGAATTGTAGCGTTTTAGATTAACCTTTTACTTAGTGCAGGACATCCCTACTTCACAAATTCTGACTACTGGTTATTAAGCCTCTGCTTAAGTATCTCTAATGACAGAGAAGTCATCATCGTCTGTGAGGCAGTCAGTTCATTATAGGGAGGAGCTGTAGTTAGGAAATGATTTTTATGAAACAAAATTTACCACATCCTGACCTCATGATTTGATTTTTTTTTGGACTAAGTGCTCGCTTCGGCAGCACATATACTAAAAAAATATTATTGGACTAAGGTAAATTGACACTACATCTATAAAATGAGGTGGTTGTCACCACAGATCCAAAGTTTCAGATAGAATTTTGTTGAATTCATTCTTTGATTTTCTGACTCATATTTACATGGCAGATTGATGTTCAAGTAACACTTACTGATTACTTATTATTTGGACATTTGTGGAATTTTGTGCCCAATTCTCCCTCTGTCTCCCCCATCACCATGGCTACAGTTAATAGTAAATGCTGTTGACTCTTTGCAAATCTGTTGTTAAACAGATTCCCCAAATCTGCTAAGCAAATCTTTATTCTGTACTTGTGCAGTTTATTTTATTTTGAGACTAAATGAAAGCCTTTGTATTAATTGCCCCTATTAAATCTCATCTTGCCATTTAGGCAGCCTGTTCTTAGTGTGCTTAGAAGTGCTGTTTCTCTGATATCAGTTAACATAATATCAACTAATTCCATGGAGCTCAGGAGATTAGCAAATGGAGGTATTGTGGAGAAGCTAGTGATTGAGAATTTAAGTGGGTCCCTAGTCTTGCAAGTTGGAGTTGTATGTGAATCAAAAATGATGTTTCTTAAGTGCTTGGACGTTCTGGAAAAATGTCTGGATAAATCATATTTTTGTTTTGAAGCCCTAAATTTGAGAGTGCAGTGTTATCTGAACTAGATTAGAGAATTCACTTTCCTATTGTATGGTACTTGATATTTTGACAAGCTGACTTTGACATTACTGCTGCCAGGTAATCTAAAGGGGTGGAGTTGAGAAGAACCACCGAGTGCTTTGAAGACCAAAACTCAGTTGGTGGTCAGGGTTTCAGCCTTGTTCACAGAGATTTGCAGCATATTTAAAAGAGGAAGAGAGCATATATATGCTTTCCCCATAGCTGGAACAGGGAGAGGAAGAGGACGAATCCCTCAAGAGAGGGCATGGCTTTGGGAGTAGTGGGGAGGGGAAGGCAGAAGAACTGGAGTAGCAACATAGACTAGCCTGTAAAGGGGTAGCCATTAGTACCTGAAAGGATTTGTTACAACTTCTAACTTTGCTTTTGCTTTCATCTTTGCCAGCAGTGGTGTGAGCTTCTGTGTTTCTTTTTTTTCTCAGTGTTCCAAGATTCATTTTTTAATGTACCACATCCAGTGCTCCATGCAATAAGTGCCCTCCTTAATACCACCACCAGGTTCACCCATCCTCCCATGCCCTCCCGTCCAAAACCCTGTTTGTTTCTCACAGTCCACAGTCTCTCATGCTTCATCTCCCCCACCGATTTATTGCACTTCACTTTTACTTTCCTTCTCCTGATGTCCTCCATGTTATTCCTTATGCTCCACAAGTAAATGAAATTGACTTTCTCTGTTTGACTTATTTCATTCAGCATAATCTCCTCCAGTCCTGTCTATGTTGATACAAAAGTTGGGTATTCATCCTTTCTGACGGTTGTGTAATATTCCATGGTATATCGGACCATATCTTCTTTATCCACTTGTCTGTTGAAGGGCATCTTGGCTCTTTCCACAGTTTGGTAATTGTGGCCATTGCTGCTATGAACATTGGGGTACAGATGGCCCTTCTTTTCACTGCATCTGTATCTTTGGGGTAAATACCCAGTAGTGTAATTGCAAGGTCAAAGGGTATCTCTATTTTTAATTTTTTTTTTTTAAGATTTTTTATTTATTTATTTGACAGACAGAGATCACAAGTAGGCAGAGAGGCAGGCAGAGAGAGAGGAGGAAGCAGGCTGCCCGCTGAGCAGGGAGCCCGATGCGGGGCTCGATCCCAGGACCCTGGGATCATGACCTATCCGAAGGCAGAGGCTTAAACCACTGAGCCACCCAGGCGCCCCTCTATTTTTAATTTTTTGAGGAATCTCCACACTGTTTTCCAGAGTGGCTGCACCAACTTGCGTTCCTACCAGCAGTGTAAGAGGGTTCCCCTTTCTCCACATCCTCTCCAACTCTTGTTGTTTACTGTCCTGTTAATTTTGGCCATTCTAACTAGTGTAAGGTGGTATCTCGATGTGGTTTTGATTTGGATTTCCCTGATGGCTAATGATGATGAACAGTTTTTCGTGTGTCTGACCAGATGGGATTTATCCCTGGGATGCAAGGGTGGTTCAGCATTCACAAATCAATCAATGCGATAGAACAGATCAATAAGAGAAGAGAGAAGAAACACATGGTCCTCTTAATTGATGCAGAAAAAGCATTTGACAAAATACAGCATCCATTCCTGATTAAAACTCTTCAAAGTATCAGGATAGAGGGAACATTCCTCAACTTCGTAAAGTCTATCTATGAAAAACCCGCAGCGAATATCATTCTCAGTGGGGAAAAGCTGACAGCCTTCCCATTGAGATCAGGAACATGACGAGGATGCCCACTCTCACCACTGTTGTTCAACATAGTACTAGAAGTCCTAGCAACAGCAATCAGACAACAAAAAGAAATAAAAGGTATTCAGATTGGCAAAGAAGAAGTCAAACTGTCTTTCTTTGCAGATGACATGATACTTTATGTGGAAAACCCAAAAGACTCCACCCCCAAACTACTAGAACTCATACAGCAATTCAGTAATGTGGCAGGATACAAAATCTCACAGAAATCAGTTGCTTTCTTATACACTAACAATGAAAATATAGAATGGGAAATTAGAGAATTGATTCCATTTACTATAGCACCATGAGCCATAATATACCTTGGAATAAACCTAACCAAAGAGGTAAAGGATCTGTACTTGAGGAACTACAGAACACTCATGAAAGAAATTGAAGAAGACACAAAAAGATGGAAAAGCATTCCATGCTCATGGATCAGAAGACTAAACATTGGGGACACCTGGGTGACTCAGTGATTAAGTGGCTGCGTTCAGCTCAGGTCATGATCCCAGGGTCCTGGGATCAAGTCCCGCATGGGCTCTCCTTGCTCAGCAGGGAGCCTGCTTCTCTCTCTGCCTCTGCCTGCCTCTCTGCCTGCTTGTGTGCTCTCGCTCTCTCTCCTTCTCTCTGACAAATAAATAAATAAAATATTTAAAAAAAAAAAGACTAAACATTGTAAAAATGTCTATACTGCCCAGAGCAATCTATACCTTCAGTGCCATCCCAATCAAAATTCCACCAGCATTTTTCAAAGTGCTGGAACAAACAGTCCTAAAATTTGTATGGAACCAGAAAAGACCCTGAATTGCCAAGGAAATGCTGAAAAAGAAAAAGCTGGGGGCATGACGTTTTCTGATTTCAAGCTATATTACAGAGCTGTAATCACTAAGACAGCATGGTACTGGCCCAAAAACAGCACATAGATTAATGGAACAGAATAGAGAACCAGCTGTGGATCCTCAACTCTATGGTCAACTAATCTTTGATAAAGCAGGAAGAAATACCAGTGGAAGAAAGACAATCTCTTCAATAAATGGGAAAACTGGACAGCTATGTATAGAAGAAAGAAAATTGAGCATTCGAATATGGTGGGTACACCATACACAAAGATAAATTCGAAATGGATGAAAGACCTCAATGTGAGGCAGGAATCTAGAAAAATCCTAGAGGAGAGCATAGGCAATAACTTCTTCAACATTGGCCACAGCAACTTCTTTCAAGACATGTCTCCAAAGGGAAAGGAAACAAAAGCAAAAATGAACTTTTGGGACTTCATCAAGATAAAAAGCTTCTGCACAGCAAAGGAAACAGTCAACAAAACAAAGAGGGAACCCACAGAATGGAAGAAGATATTCGCAAATGACACCACAGACAAAGGGCTGATATCCAAGATCTATAAAGAATTCCTTGAACTCAACACCCAAAAAACAGATAATTATGTCAAAAAATGAGCTTGTTTTTTGACAGTAGCTAAGTAGACTGAATAAAAGGCATTGTGGATGTCCTTCACCTGCCTGTTGGTGCACATTTGTAATATTTGGAAATACTCTCACTATATAGTAAAGTATAATTGTGCTGTAATGCGAAAGGAAAGGAAAAGCAGGGTCATGACCAGCAAAATCAGAATTCAGTCTCTGGTGAGAGAAATCTTCATCCCTCTGTACCTTTTTAACTGCTGAGCTGTCTCAGCAAGAAAGGGGTCTTTTTATCACATATACCACTGTTAGAGGAATAATGTTGTATTTGGTTTTAAATGTTTTGATTTTGCATTAAAAAGCAAGCCAAGCAGAGCATTTCTTGAAAGTTATATTATGAGTCTGGAGCACAAGTATAAGGTCAAGAAGTATAGAGATGTAGATCTGCGATATCCCAAAGGACTATCGACTAAGTTAGGGAAGTGTGATGTTATGTAAACTAATAAAGGGGTGTCAGTGTGTCTCATATCCTAAAGAATTTTAGAAAAGAACATTGTGAATTCATGAGTGAATGTCTCCAGGTGTTTTGGTCAAGTTCTTGACAGAGGGAAAGAAGGATTGAAAAAAGGAAAGAGTATTGAAGTATATACATCAAAAGGGGGATAAGCTTTATAGACACTATCATTCTTGGCCTGGAAGACTGGGTTTCTGATACTAGTTTTTATTTGATCAGTGAAGGTCATAGATACCTGTTCTGTATACTCTTCACAGGCTGTCTACTTTCCCATTTGTCTAGCCAGATACATAAGCTTGTGAATCAACCCTTGGTGGCCCTAGCATTTGGTAGAAGTATAGTGTTTTGATGTGTGACCTCCAGACACTGAAATGAGGCAATGATGGAAATTGCCTTTATAGTTGGGATGAAGAGCCAGAATCTCAACTTGAGATTTATCACTATCACTGAAGATGATAACCTCAAGGATTCTGCCATCTCTCGTTACTTTTTCCACTTCCTTTGATGACATCTAGATGTTCAGATTCTGACAGTCTTTCACATCACAACAACATCTTCAAATTTTGAAAATTCTTTGATTTATTCTGCAATCTTTGGAAATTTCTATTGCTAGTAATTTTATTTCCTGGCACAGGATTGACAATTTTCTGTGAATACAGCAGCTATGTGCTGAGCCGTAATGAAATCTTTATGAAGACTTTAATGGGGATTAAGGTTAGGTTAAGTTTTAGTTTCAGGAGAGCTACCAATGCAGATGAGTAAGATAGTGATTAAATGAATAATCCCTTCCATACATGGCCAAGTTTGCACATGAGAAATCGCAACAACTGTAATCATGTCTTAACTTTCTGTCTAGAAACTGGAGTTTTCTTTTTACCTTAATTGTAGTGCAGATGCAAATTTCAGAAGTTTAAGTGTGGGCAAATGTGCATTTTAGAATGGAGGAAGCATTGGCCGCTGGTAGATATTAGGGCACAGAAGCAAAAGGTGACCAAGGTAGGAGAAATGTCCTCAACAGGGAATTTCATTCTTATCTTTGCTGTTGGGCAGAAGAGTCAAACTAGAGGTCCAAACAGGAAGCTGTACCGCTGAACCACAGGGGAGTCTTAAAGTTTTGAGTTATTTAACATAAGGATACCAACACAGAAACATGCAGATACCAACACCATCACATTTGTGATGTGATGTAGTGGGAATTTACATTGACCTCTAATATGGATGGAGTATTGTTATAAATTATTTTGATATTCTTAAGGTTTGTTTTTTCATTGATAAAATGATAGAACTGAATTAAAATGAGATGATCTTCGAGGTTTCCTAGGGTCCTGTTTGTCTAGATCGTAGAGTGGAATTTTACACATTACTTTGGGGAAGATGTGTTTTTCTAGTGGCCTACAAATAAATTGTGTTTGGAACAATGCCATTTATTATATTTGATAATTCTATATGGCCACATGTGATTTATATTAATAGTTTCAAAATGTGCTAATGTATATTATCTCATTTGATGATTTCATTGAGATGATGAAATTGGTCAGGAACGTATTATGTTCATTTTGTTGATAAAATGAAACCATTATGGTTAGTATCTTGAATAGTTATTTAAATTTGATAGTCTCATTAACACATTATAGCTCCAAGGATGAAATCCTACCACTGAGAAAAGAAAACCCTGTCAGGACTGCTTTCTCACCTTCAACTATTGATCAGTTTTACATATTCTCCAAGTTCTGATTTGGATGTCCTGTGCAGCTTTTCTTGCCTTCCCTTCTACATTGGCAGAGTTAAAGCACTTTGATCATTCTCTTCCAGCATCTGGATTTTAATGATCTGTTTAATGCCTTACTCTTCCACCCTGGTGAACTCCTTCAGTCCAGCTTGTCTTATTTATCCCTCCACCCCACAGCCTGCTCAGCATCTTGCATATGGGTATGCTCAATGAAAAATGGCAGAATTAAATGAAAGTCAAGTTGACGAGGCTGATGTTAAGGGATAAGGTGGCATGGGGCGTGAAATTATGGGCTGTGGAGCAGGAAGAAGACATCGTTGTATACCTTTGTTAGGCAGAAATTTTGCCCTGTACATGCATTTGAAAATCAACAAAACAACAACCTAATTAAGAAAGGGAATAACTAGGGATCAGATCTATCTATTAATAAAATAAATTTGAATTTTAAAAAAATGGGAATTAAAGTTCATGAGTTCGTGGGAATTTTTAAATTATCTTATTTTTTTCCTAAACTGTATTACTGCATCTCATACATTTAACAGCAGTCTTGTATTCAGTCTCAACTCTGATTTAAAGTGGTAAAATAGAAGTTTGAAATTCCCTCAAGAGGTAAACTCTTACCTGGTTAAGCTTTATGTTAAGTAATGTTTCTGTTTGTCCAGTGACCTGTTCTTACTGAAAGACTCTTGTTAAGAGAAGCCCTTTAGCACCAACTTTCTCAAACTTGCCAAAAGTAATGACCTCTTTAAAAGAAAACATACGGAATGTATTTGTCATGTTACTTAAATTATATAGCTATGAAACTAGATATAAAATTTTTATTTTTGGCTCATTTACAACTATAAACCAAGCCTGCAAATTAAATACAAAGACAACTACACAACTAACATATTTCAAGTTAATATTGTTATTCAGTGTGACAGGTGATGTTTAGGTTTCACAGTAGAAAAAAAAAAAGAGCCTTAGGTCTCATTCCATTTTAAATCTGTTTCTGTATTTTAACTTCAGTGATACTAAAAGCTGCAAGTACCCATTCTAAGTAATGTTGTGCAAGGTGCTATTAATGACTTCAAGCTTTGTTTGTAAGTTCAGGATTGTCAGACCTCATATCTAACCAAAACACTTGCCAGCAAGCATTCCTCAAATACCAGTTTTAATGAGATGTCAGCTGTGATGTTCATTTGAAGATGAGGTTAATGTTATGTCATTACTGAAATCTTTATTAAATGGTTCTCTGCACTAGCTCGTGCTTTAAGTGGGAATGGAAAAATGTCACCGGATACTTCCAACTGCATTTACTTCTAATCAACTTTTGCAGTTGTACTACAAAGATAGGATCCATGTAATTATGGTAGCATATATATGGTATTAGCTTTGAATATACCATGCCTGTCTTATCATATGCTGTGATGATTCTAGATTCTTTTATATTTCACTGTTGGTTACAGTTACTGTGAAAGCTTTGCTTATACAGAGTGCCATTAGGACATTTGGCCTAAAGGAGATGTTAACAGAACTGAAGAAGCATCAGTGAAAGCCTTCTGACAGTACTTGTTTAGATTGTGGTTACTTTAGCATTTTTATCATTCATTTTAGATTATCTTATTTATTTAGATTATCTTTTAAATGAAAACATTAGCAAAATTTTGTACACAATTCTTAGACTCCCCTTCTCCCAACATACTTGTGACCTCCTGTTTGGGAAACACTGTTTTAGCATACATTTTTGTGATCATCAAGTTCAGGATTCAGTGGTGGGAAAATAAATTTTAAAAAACTTGGCCCTTCTTAGTGAAATGAGAGGCACTTCAACAGCAAACTATAAATAGATTGATTTGTTCTATCTGAAAGATATACAAAGAGGACTATGGGAACATATTGTAAGGACCTGCCACTTACCTTAAGAGTAGGGGAGAGTTTAGACCTATCATAAAAAAGATCTTGTTTGAACTAGGCATAGAGATAGTATGTGTAAAGACCATGGCCATGAAAGACATGATTGTTATAATGGCAAGAAGCATGAGGCCCTAGATTGCATTTGTAATGTGAGTTGTAAGTTGGACCCCACAAGTAAAAGTCTTTAATTGTTAGACCAGGTGTTTAGGTCTCATTTCATATATGCTAAGGGAGAAGATGAAGATCTTACAACTGAGAGGATATTCATGACAGTATTTATGTATATATAGCAATTACCACATTGTATTGTGTATTATTAATCACTTATATATTGATAATTAATATATTATAATACTATTAATTATGTATTAATTAAGTAATGTATCGATTAACAAGACCTCCTTCTGTAGGCCTTGGAGCTCTTCAAGGGCTGTGACCATGAATTATACCAATCTTTGTACACTAAACTTTTGGCACAGTGACTGATAAGACTAATGATTAGAAAATATTGGTTGACTAACCACAAGTAAAGGGGATTCAGTAGAGAATGATGATAATCTCCTATGGTGGTGGTTTTAATCTTTTGTGGGTGATAGACCCCTTTGTGATTCTCTTGAAAGCTACGAACCCCCAAAATGCAAATACATATAACATTTGACAGTTTCATGGCATTCATGTAGCCCTGAAACCAGTCCATGGGTTTCTTATTCAGAATTCTTCTTTAGGGAATTGAACCTATAATAATCACCCCTAAACCTCACCATGAATAACCACCATCTCTTTTAATAATCTTTATATGTTAATATGATTTCACTTGTGGAATTTAAGAAACAAAACAGATGAACATAGGGGAAGGGAAGGAAAAATAAAATAAGATGAAAACAGAAGGAGGCAAACCATAAGAGACTCTTAACTCTAGGAAAAAAACTGAGGGTTGCTGGAGGGGAGGTGGGTGGGGGGGCTGGGGTAATTGAGTGATTGGCCTGAAGGTGAAAGTGATGTAATGAGCACTGGGTGTTATATGCAACTGATGAATCACTAAATAACCTCTGAAGCTACCAATATACTGTATGTTAACTAAATAGAATTTAAATAACAAAATTGAAAAAAATTAAATAATTTGTAAATGTTGAACTATGATTGTGTCTTTTTAAATACTCAATTTGAGTTCTTACTGTGTTTGGGAGGAGTTAATTCAAACAGTTGAAGGTCTAAGAAGAAAGAACAAATTTTTTTTTTATAATGATTAAGGTAAAACTTTGCTAGTCTGTAAAGGTAATAAACAAGTAATTAATTAATCCAGCAACCAAGAATCACTTGCTCAAGGGATCCTGACATTCCTGAATTTGGGTTTAGCAAGTGAGGTAAGGTCCCCAAGACCACCCTCAGGCTGAGTGATTTGCCAGGACTCATGGGACTCAGAAAAGCTGTACTCCTGGTTATGGTTTATTACAGTGGGAAAGATACATATTAAATTATCAAAAGGAAAAGGCACATCCCAGGAGAAACCAGATGCCGGCTTCCAAGTGTCCTCAGCCTGTGCAGTAGCACAGGTGCGTGCCATAGCTCAGCAAGGGTGTAATCGCACGTGCACAGTGTTGCCAGCCTGGGAAGCTCAGCAGAGCCTTTGTGCCCAGCCATTTTATTGGAGCTCATCACACAGGCTTGTAGCATTCTTATCATGGAGAGTATTTCAAGGGCTCAGAGCTCATTTCCTAGGGACTGGCCAAGGGCCAGGCCTGAAAACAGGTCTTTCTTGGGAATGTGCAGAATTTGAGCAACTCAACCCTGCTGAGTTAACCCTTCCTACACAGCAAGTTAGCTATGCAGAGAGTTAGCTTTCTTCTGGCCTGCCTGCTGAGCTGTTCTTTTTCTAAATACACAGTCTTGGTGGACCTCCTTGGTCTCATCATAAGTAGCCATTCTGTATACTACATTACCTGAACTGTAACTTTTTCCTCTCCAAAAAGTAATTGGCAAGTTTCTTTGGACTTAAGGACATACCTGTGTTTTGCAGTTTCATGAGGTTGTAAGTACCCATTCTATCATTGATTTAACAAAAAAATTTTTTTTGAATGCTGGTTTTTACCAGGCCTCATGTTAAATATCGATTTACAGAAATGATTACTATGGATCTTGCAGTTTCATAGTGGAGAGAAAAAACTAGCAATTCTGGTAAGCAGTGTGTGCTTTGGGCAGCATTTTACCTCATTGGAGAACATGGTGGAGAGGGTGTCCGTGTGTCTGTGTATATTGGAAGGTGTTGGTAATTAGGGGAAGACTTCCCGAAAGGAGTCACCTCTTGAGCCACGAAGATCAAAAGATACAAGTGGTCATGGAGCATTGTGTTTCTCCAGTGTATGGTTGGGTTTGTGATTGGAGCATTTATGTATTACTGGTGCAGTCTTCTTGGCTTACTGAGCAAGTACACTAATCCTAGCTAGAAGATGTATGTGCTTCTTAGCGTTTGCACAAGAGGAAAGAGTGTCTGGCTTAGTACAAATCTATTTCCATTTTACTCCATTGCCATAAATCCACCCAAATGACATTTCTAACCTACTGTGAGTAGGTAGAAGTACTTTAACACATTGCTTCCCAGTGGGGGGAGTATGTGAATACATAGCTTTCAACTGAGAAGAGTAAGTATGACCGTTAAAAATTTAAATGTACTGTGTTTCAAATAGGAGGGCAAATGCTTGCCTTAACTTAATGAAATTACTTGTAAGAATTTGTACTTGGAAGCAAAAAGGTTTTAGAAAAAAACCTGAGTCCAGATTTTACCATATTTGGCTCATACGTATGTGTGGTTCTCACAGCATTTGGAACTTCTGAGAGTAATAAGAGTTTTGTTTTTTGAACAGTGCAAAGAAATTGTATGATTATAATAGGATCAGGAATGTATTATTTTAGGGAATATTGGATAATTTCAAATTGTTAACCTGGAGAATTTTTTCTAAGAGAATCTTATTCTCTTTTTCCAGCATTACAGTGTTTCTGCCACCTTTGTACAAAAGACAATTTTACTTGTGTGACAGACGGGCTCTGCTTTGTCTCTGTCACAGAGACCACCGACAAAGTTATACACAATAGCATGTGTATAGCTGAAACTGACCTAATTCCTCGAGACAGACCATTCGTATGTGCACCGTCTTCAAAAACTGGGTCTGTTACTACAACCTATTGCTGCAACCAGGACCATTGCAATAAAATAGAACTCCCAACTGTTGGTAAGTTGTTGTATAAGATTTTTTTTTCTTAACACTACACAAAAAGCTGATTCCGACTATGGTTTTAGAACTGGAAGGGATCTTAGAATCCAGTTCAGAGGCAAGAAGGAACTTGTCCGTGGTTGTAGAGTTACAGGAGTAGCCAAGATCCCGACTTCTGGGTGTTGTGTTGTTTGACAATGTGGTTCTAGTAATAGACTTTCTCTGAGGTCACTTAGGCCTGAAAGGCTAGCCTCTTAAAGGCAAATTCTGACAAAGCTGCCATAGCAGTATGTCCTCAGGCAGTCCCTACTTTATCCTTAGAGTGGGTTTCTTTTCCTTGTATAATCCTCCAGCCTTTTAAAGTAATTGATAATGGGCAGCACTAAACAGCCCAGATGCCTTCATTTTGTAATTTAACCTTGCTTTATGATCTTTGTGTATAAATCGTGTGATTTCTAAGTTTTTTGTCCTTCACTGTTGTTTACATTTTACAGTGTCCAAGCAGAGCCAGGAATTTGAAGGTTTTATACACTCTTAGGATTAGTTTAATTTTCAGGTTCTGGTTTAAGATCTTAGTCTGAGCCTGTGTATTTAACTCCTCCATCACCTTCCTCAAATCCCAAATTTCTATTGTCATAATCAAAGGAATATAAAAATGCAGGAAACTTGTATTCATGCTAGCCAAATTGATGGAAGAATACCACCCTCATTCCTGTGCTTGTGAGAAACTTCTATAATTTATACTGCAGATAACTTCAGACTAGTGAAGATTGACTCCCCATATGAAAAGAAGTAAGTGAAAGTACCTCTTACAAATCCCACCAAACCTTAAACTCTGAGGGGTTTGAGGTGAGGAGGTTACAGGAGCAAAGGCTCCGTTCTCCTTTAGGAAGAATTACCTGGTTTCATTGCTCTGGGAGGCAGACCACAGTGCTCACTCTCCACTCAGCTGGTCCAGGCATCATGCTAACTGAAGTAGGAAGCAGTGCTGTGGCCCAGCAGAAAAGGGCCAGTCCCACAGGTTACAGGGGGAGGCAATCCTGCACTTCATTCGAGTGCTAACAGCAGAGTAAAACCAGATATTCAACATTATAGGGAAGCTTCCCCATGGCAAGTTTCCATCGGACTATAATTTTTCTGACTTCTGTTCAGGGTATCTGCAATTCTAATATGAAAAAGAAAATTATAATTCCAGAATTTCCCATTTCCATTGTTTGGGCTCGAAATATCTAAATGAGGGCTCATAAGGCCTGTGAAGAACTTACTTCATTTCTAATGCTAAACGTACATAAATCCCTCATTCCCAGGTCTCTGTTAAGCAAACAGCAAAAAAATTACCAAATAAAAAGATTTAGTGGTTCAAAAGAAGTGAACTGAACTGGGTAGATGCCATGATAAGGAAGAACTTTCAAATAGTCCAAAGTTCGTTTTCAGTTAAAGATCACTTTTTTAGATGAAAAACTGAATTGATTATTTTTAAAAATGTAATATTAAAAGTGAGTAGCAGACTGGAGACTAATATTTTATAGCCTAGTGTGAGAAAAGCTTAAGGCAAGACAAGCTTGAGAAATTGTGTTACAATTCAGGGAGAAAAGATAGTGAACAAATTAAGATAGAGGATAAATATAGGTGACCCAATATACTTACTGCAAAAATTTCAGAAAATGACATAGAAGCAGACAGAAAAGAATGTGCTAGCAAAATTAAAGAAATTAATGAAAAAAATACTTAACCAAATACATATAATTAAAAAAATGTCAATTTTAAGAACAAAGAAAAATTTTGTTTATTCATTCAGCATAAGGTAACACTGCTTATCTCTTCGAGACAGAAAAAGTTCAGATTTTCTTCTTTTTTTAAATACCAAAAGGCAGTAAAACATCATATATTAATTGTTAACCAGAATTCTTTAGATCAGCCAAGATTTTCCATATATAAAAGCAATAGCCATCTTTAGATAATTAAGTATTCAGTGTATAAGGACCCTTCTTCTTAAAAGTAGTTACTAGAATTAGGATTGGATCATAAGAAATCAAATAAATATCCCAGGAATGGGAAAGTTACTTCTTTAGTTGAAGGCTGAAGAGCAGAGGAAGAATAAGTGGTTGTTGACTGAGCTGGTGATCATGAAAGGAGGGGGCCAATGGGTGATGACTGGGTGATTCACTTATTCTGGATCTGAGCCCTGTGAGCTTCTGGAATGGATCTCTGACTAATGGGAGTAGTGGCCAAGTATAGGAAATATGGAGGATTAAGAAATTGCGGTTGCCACTTTCAGTGTTTTTGCTATTGTTGATGTTTATTTCATTTGAGGCCCTTTTTCAGGAAAGCCATCATCTGGCCTTGGTCCCGTTGAACTGGCAGCTGTCATTGCTGGACCAGTCTGCTTCGTCTGCATCTCACTCATGTTGATGGTTTATATCTGCCATAACCGTACTGTGATTCACCATCGAGTGCCAAATGAAGAGGATCCTTCCTTAGATCGCCCTTTTATTTCGGAGGGCACTACATTAAAAGATTTAATTTATGATATGACGACATCAGGTTCTGGATCAGGTAAGTGAATTATTTTTCCTTTTTCCTAAGGAATCTTCTAAAAGTTAGCTGTATTCTTTATTTTATTAATTGGTTAAGCCAATTTGACTTAGTGTGTTTAAAACTTAGTGTGAATACTAAGTTCAACCTTAAGCCCAATAGAAGTCTGACTATGATTAGTTTAGCATAGAAAATTAGAATGTACTTTTACTGTTGAAATAAGTAAGTCAGCTTCCTGTTTGTATAAACTGCAAAGCTTTCTCACCTTATGACTCCATGAGATAGAAAGAAAAAGGGTAATTATTTTCTTATGGATGAGGCTGAAGTTGACAGATACTCAAATGATCTGCGGCTACCTATTCTATTCAGGATTGTTTAGCAACTTTATTTTTATACTTGAAAGCAAGCATGACAGAAAATGTGTTTGGAATTGTGAAGGTTATTTGCTTTTTTAACATATGAAATTGCTGTCTTTAGCTCAGACCTAATTTTTTATTAAACTAATGATTTTCTCACTTTAAAAAATGTCTAACCACCTTGTTGTCTCATATAGTTTTATGGATCCATGGCCTCTGTGATGTTTGCTTTTCTCAGTTCCATTTGCTGATTCTTGTGGTTTCAGAAATAGATTGGCTAATTGCCAGAATCATCCCTTGAAGTACAGCGATACTTCATGTTTAAACTGAAAGGGATTTATTTTTTCACTTGCATGCTTTGAAAGGATGCTAAGAGAGGCAGACCCCTGTCCTCCACAATATTGTAATTTGACACTGGGCTAGGAATCAAGAGATCTAGATTCCAGTGCAAGTTTGTCTTTGGTTGGCTCTGACCTTGGTTAAACTGGGTTTCTTCTTTTGGACTTCTGTTACCTCATCACAAATATGGAACAGATACTGAGATATACTGTCTTTTGAAAAATATAAATCAACTTCAAAGAAAGCTCTGGTTCATGGATAAAATGAAGATTTGAAAATATACATAATGAAAATCTCATTAGGGGCGCCTGAGTGGCTCAGTGGGTTGGGCCTCTGCCTTCGGCTCAGGTCATGATGCCAAGGGTCCTGGGATCGAGCCCCGCATCGGGCTCTCTGCTCAACGGGGGGAGCCTGCTTCGCCCCTCTCTCTCTGCCTTCCTCTCTGCCTTCTTGTGATCTCTGACTGTCAAATAAATAAATAAAATTTTAAAAAAATCTCATTAATTTTATAATTAAGTGACTAAACGAACATTAAAGCAGAAGTTGTGACTGGAGGAAGAATATGAGTGAAGCATGAAATCACATCAGTACTACAAAAGTTCATGCAATGACAAATGTCTCTTTATTTTAAGGAAATGAATATATATTGATTTATATGCATATCTGTTGAGTCATAAAAGTATGAAGAAACTGACTTCTTGGCCTGAAGTCATCTGTTGACTTTGGCCATGTATATTCAGTAAGTGACTTCTGTCCATGACACTGGACACACACAGGCTTGCCGCTGGAACCCAGGTCCCTCAAGACAGCCTTTAAGGATCCCTGAGACCATAGTGAGCAGGGAGGCAGCAAGAACTTGTATTGAGATGGAACAGCCTTGGCACTGAAGATGTGGCAGTCGTTTGGCCAGAGTGGTAGAGGAGAGGAGAGAGCTTGTTTTAGGGCTTCCCTGGGTTTCAGTTGATTCTGAGTTAATCCAAAGCATTCCCAAAGGAGATCTGGCTCATTCTAGAAGTCATCCTAGATCAAAAAACTATGATAAACAAAGACCAAAGTCCCAGAAAATAAGGGTGTCTAAGGCTCATTTGGAATTAATCCCTCGTTGCCAGACTTACACCCAGAGAAATCACAGCTGCTCATGCCACTTGGCACGGTAGTACTGTATCAGGCCTCCGGGGGAATAAGCCTACCTAAAGGATTAGAAGAAATTGCTGTCTGGATGGCAGCTGATTTCTGAATACGAATACATTTATTTGCTTTTTAGGATGCAGACATGAAGTCAAGAACGAAATCACTCTTTTCCCATTTTACCTGTATTTTTAGATGGATCAGGAACCACAGCTCTGTTGTCTGAAAGTTTCTCTCTTTCCTTTTATGCCTTACTCTGCAAAAACTTATCTACATTGTTTGCTAGCTCTGTGGCTTCAGGCAGTTAGTTGATGTCTCATGCCCAAGTTATTTTATCTTTAAAATGAAAGTAATGAACCCTGCCCTGTACACGTCATTGGATTGTTGTGAGGTTCAAATGAGATAAGATGTTTTTGATAAATTGTAGTTATATCCAAATGGCAGGTGTTAAACTTATTGGAAAGATACTTGGAAGAAAAATCTGACATATGGTATCAATTTGCTGCATTGTACCAAAAAAACTTAGTTGAAGGCCTCCTTTCCCCATCATAGTTCATTATGTGCTGAATGGCCTCCAAATTTATTGAGACAGAGGCTATCTTGTGTTGAATGATAGCAGAAAATGCCACCTGTTTCCCTTCTATTCATTATAAAGCCTTAACGCTGTCTCATGCGTGGGACTCATGACTGTGAATCAGTACAATGGCTTTATGTATACCCTTTTTAGTTCTTTTGCTCATTGAGAAAAGGTAAAACTAAACATCTCATGTTATATTCATATGTTTATTATTCAGTACTGTGACTTTAGTGGAAGAAAGGTCTATCTCTATTTCTCAAAGACTGTATCTTTAACTTGGGAACTGTGGGCAGCTCTATGTCTGAAGCTAACCTAATCCCTGTTGCGTAAATTTGAATCACAGGTTGTATGTGTGCCCTTATTTAAGCTGCCGTTAGATTGTAAAGTGTGTGTGCACATGTGCCAGTTTCTGAAAGAGAGTGAGTCTCTTAGGGCCACTGCTCATTATGCTTGTTCATGCCTGTGGTCTCTCACAACAACGCATGCAGGTTGTTCGGGTCTTACCTCTGCTGTTCACTGCATGCAAAGCTGCACAGACCGTTTGCCTATGGAAGTTTTTCTCTCACGCGGTTGTAAGGGTAGAGAAGAGGAAAGCAGAGAACATAGAGATTTGAATTAGGCCTACTTATTTTTCTCTTTAGAAGAAAATTACTACTTTTTAAAAATGCTCATGTATTCATGTGGATTATGGTAACTAAATATAGATAATATGATGAATCTCGATTTGGCTTTGCATTTTAGTTTGGGATCTAGAATCCAGTGATAATGGGGAGACAAAAATTTTCCTTGTCCTGGTAGCCTTTCTTGGCCATATCATTTACATGGGACATGAATGTGTTAGACATTTTCAGACTTCCCATGTATAATTCCCCTTTCTTCTGTACTCCTTGCCTTTCTAACTTCCAGAGTAGCCTCCTGAAGTTAACTCTTAAGTATACTTTAAATCTTTAAGTATATGGTATGACCCCATTCAAAGGCTGTAAGAAAATTTTATAAATTAGTATCTATACTAAACCACATAATTAAGAATCTTCATAATATAAAAGAGCTCCTTAATTTAAATAAGGATTTTTTTACAGATCTATTTTTAGCTAGCAGCCTCCTTATCAACATAAAAACAATTATTTATAATCAGACTGCTAACTGCTTTGTCGGAGGTGGGGAGGATAGAGAGCAAGGAGAGGAAAAGGACCCATTTGAGAAACTTAGAGATGAAAAGAGACAAAACTTCTGATCACTTTAAAGACTTAACATTTGAATTAAGAAATATTTCACATTAGGAAACCAAAGACAGCACATAATTTCATGTACTTCCATTGGGCTAATTTGGTCTAGCAAGTAACTCTGAATATAGATTATAAATTACACAAATTATGTGAATAGATTGTCTGAAAGAAATAGTAGTTTGTAGAACATGGTTTATACTGGTATTTTTATTGTCAGGGTCAGTATAATATAACACTTAACTTAGTCTATGAGGGGATATGATATTGAGTGAATTGGAATTGTCCCACATATAGTGATACTTAAATGTTGTAGGTAGTGAAAAATCTTTTTCTGTAAACAAGTAAGTGTGGCAATATTTTAAAAATACATATTTTAGAGTAGGGCATGTTCAAGATGGTGAAATAATGCCAGCGTCCCATCACCATGTTCAGTTACTTAGCATCATTCTTTAAGATACTAATGTTGCCTATGCAGCCAGTTCCTAACACATAAATTACTTTTCTTGAAATGGTTTATGTGGTAATTTTTACTGATTTTTTAAAATCAGTATGGACTGTACATACTGATTTTATGTTTGTGTTCACATACTTTTCTCCTCCCATCAATAAAACCGTTACCAGATTCATCCTTCTAAAACAAGATTTTTAAATTGCTTCTCCTCATTCATGAACCCTTTTCAGAAATTTTTAGTAGTTCCTGTTTTATCCATAGCTCTCATTGGTCTTTTTTTTCTTTTTTTTTTTTTGTAAGATTTTATTTATTTCCTAGAGAGAGAGCGCACACACAAGCAGGGGAGTAGCAGGCAGAGAGAGAGATGGGGAAGCAGACTCCCCGCTGAACAGAAAGCCCAATGTGGGGCTTGATCCCAGGATCCTAGAATCATGACCTGAGCCAAAGGCAGATGCTTAACCACCGATCCACCCAGGCACCCATCTCAGTGGTCATCTTGAGCTCGGCATTCAGTACTCTTCATACTCTGACAGCTTTCCTCTCTTCCACTGTTTTACCATACACATCACCTTCTGTTTAACTGAGCTGGTTCCATAAACATCCATTCATTTCCTCTTCTACCTTTGCTCTAATATTCCTCCTACCTGAAAACCTTCTCTCCTCTTCTCCTGTGGTCTATCCCTTCTGTAAAGGACAGTCAAATTCAACTTACTTTATAAAGCCTACCTGGACTCTCTAGGCAGATTCTAGATTCTTCTATTATATTTATTATCTTATTTTCATTTTATTATGAATTACTATTTTTTGCAAATGTAGTTTGTCACTCCTCAGTGAGATTGTAAGTTCCTTAAAGATAAAGCTTTTGGAGTTATTCTGTCACTCCTTAATGCCTATTTTCACTTTCAGGTTTACCATTGCTTGTTCAAAGAACAATTGCAAGAACTATTGTGTTACAAGAAAGTATTGGCAAAGGTCGATTTGGGGAAGTTTGGCGGGGAAAGTGGAGAGGAGAAGAAGTTGCTGTTAAAATATTCTCCTCTAGAGAAGAGCGCTCATGGTTCCGTGAGGCAGAGATTTATCAGACCGTAATGTTACGTCATGAAAACATCCTGGGATTTATAGCAGCAGACAATAAAGGTCAGTAACATCTGCTTCTCTTTTGAGTATAATGAAATCTGCTTGAGCCTTTCTACAAATACGGCTACTGAACACTGTCAGATTTGATGAGAAATAAATGTTTGTCATACAGATTAAACCCCTTAAGTCAAATAGAATATATGAGATACCTTTACAAACAGGAACTTCTTTTTTTTTTTTTTAATAATTTGCATTTCTTTTTTTTTTTTTTAAAGATTTTATGTATTTATTTGACAGAGAGAGAGATCACAAGTAGGCAGAGAGGCAGGCAGAGAGAGAGGAGGAAGCAGGCTCCCTGCAGAGCAGAGAGCCCTATGCGGGGCTCGATCCCAGAACCCTGAGATCATGACCTGAGCCGAAGGCAGCGGCTTAATCCACTGAGCCACCCAGGCGCCCCCAAACAGGAACTTCTTAAAGATTTTCTTGACTCATGACATGCTTCTAAATCTCCAATTGTTCTATAAAATAAAAGAGCTATATTTAAATTTGAAAGTGATGTGCTTTTGTCATTTTGGTTTTAGGAAGTTAGTTATTTGAGTACAGTCATAGCATAGAAAAGATAGAGTTTTATAAACCCTGGGTGCTCAAAATTTTGAGGTAAGTTAGAGCCCAGAGATCTGTTTCCTTTAAATTTCTTCATGACCATTGGGGCATTCTAATAGATACTAATGACCTAATCTATTAAAAATAACTTCTCAGCGTATTCTGTGTATTAAGTTGGCAGGGGCTAAGTAGTCTTTTAAATAAACAAACTTTTAAATCAATTCCATTAAGTAGTTTCTCCAGGGCCACCATGCCCATAGGTAACCAACCATCTAGCCGCTTTCTTGTTTGTGGTATGGGTGCCTGGGGCCCTAGCTCAGTTCGATGGTGCAAGAAGCACGGAAGCTATGTCAGTGGAGAGTCAGAATGAGTGCTGATGGGGACCTGTGGTTTCACCCTGTACTTCATCTACTGTCTTAGCTCTGGCTTCTACTGTTGTGCCCATAGTTCCTGCTTTTGAAGCTTCATCAAAGACTCGTGTTAGCACTCTCATCATCCCCGCCTGCAATCAGATGCATGCTATCACTTTCTCTTCGAGATTGGCCAGAACTATGGTCCTCTTTTTCCTCTTCTCCCTTCCCATTTTCTTCAAGTATTTATTTCTTCAGAATACTGTTTCATGATTTTCCCTTTTGCTTTCCCATATTTTTGAATTATTATCAGTAAGCAGTTATTACTTGTTTCTTTTTTAGAGTTTATTTCTAGAAAATTTCCAATATATAGAAAAGTGGAGCGAATAGAGCCTGTCACCCAGCTTCAAAAGTGATTAGCTCATTGCCAATCATATTTGATCTGATTCTACCTACTCTGCCTCTGACTTATTTGAAGCCAAAGATACGATAATATATCATTTTATCCATAAACACGTTTCATTTGTATTTTTAGATTAAGGAATCTTAATGCAATGTGACCACATTACTGTTGTTAATTTTTAAAATGTCATCAGTATCCAGTTAGTTTCACATTTCTGCAGTTGTGTATTCTTTTTTTAAAAAAATTGGTTATTCACTTTTAAGATGCAAAATCCACACATGGCATTTGGTTGATATTTAATTTAAATCCCTTAAAATTGCTTTGTTCCTCTTCATTTTTTTTTTCCTTGTAGTTTCTTGAAGAACTGGATTGTTTGTCCTGTAGGGCTTATCACATTCTGGATTGTGTTGATTGAATTTCCATAGTATGTCTGACTTGCTTCTTGTATTTAAAAACTGGTAGTTAGGATTAGAGACTCAATCTGAGTAGTTTTATTGGTTTCCTGAAAATATTGTATACCTGCCTATATATTATGCACTTTATATGATACACTTTTATAAAATGTATTGTATATTGTGTATTATATATCAATATATATATCACTTTAGGAGCCATACAATATTTGATTATCTCTCTCTTTTTAAAAAAAATTTTTATTTATTTATTTTAGAGAGAGAGAGAGAGCATGAACAGGGCAGAGGAGCAAATGGGGAGGGCAGGGAGGGGGAAAGGGGAAGGAATCTCAAGCAGACTCCCCGCTGAACGCTGAGTGCCACCTGGGGCTTGATCTCACAATCCCTCTTGATTATCTCTTTTTTGTGACTTGGGGCAGTGATGAATGTGATGGATGTAGGCAGTGATCTATCAGTGGCTACTACCAATTCAGTATTACTTAATGTAAAAACAAAAGCAGTGGTCATAGTTCGATTAAGTCCTTCGTTTTCATTTTCTTCTGCCTTTGGCACCGTTTAGTTTCCCTTCTAACTCTTAAAACAACCTTACAGACAATGTTCTGTGACTGTAGATTTTCTCTGTTCATTTCTTACTTCTTAGTAGTTGTGTTTGTTTTCTAAAAACTCTTTTTATTGATTTGTGTGAAGGCTCCTAGGTCTACAAACAGTAACTGCTCCCTTTAAGGACTTAGCCACATGCATAGTTTCAAACTTGACTGTGGTGGTTGCTTTTAAAATCTGCCTTTTGGGGCTCAAACCTCACCCAGGCCCAACATGTTTTAGGCACGTTCCAAGTTGCAAACAGCCTGGCAGAAAATGCCCTTGCTGCTGTGCCCTGAAATTTTTTCCCCCCATTTGCTCAGGCAGCAGCCAAGCTGGTGCTGTCATCTGGTGGTCACCATGGGAACTGGCTCACCCTCTTGCATCTTCACTACCCTCTTCTTTCTTCGTCAGGGGAATGGACTTTGTCCATCCTACAAACATTGTAGGATGGGCTACATCCACCCCAGTTCCCTTCTCCTTTATCTTTATACTCCTGATTTAGTTAATTCCCCTTCAGGCAACCCTTTATATTACACAGCCTCTTACATATCCTTCTTCTGCCTCTCTTGTTAATTACTTCAGAAAATCTCTCTTTCTTCCATCTGCCTGTGTTCCTCTTTGTCAGCCTTTCAGAATTCAGTCATGATTAATAAGCATGCAGATGCAAATAGTGATGCATTTGTGTCAGGGAAAAGAAAAGATATACATTTGAGTAGAATCAGTTTATAAAGTTTAGGAAGAATAAACTTTGTTTATATTTAAAGTTTATAAAGAACTAGTGTCCTGAGTATCTAAATTCTTTCGAAAGTACCCAGAAATCCCCTCCTGAATCTTCTGAAAGTACCCTTCTTAATCTCATCTAATCAGTTATTTTCCTTGAAGTAACAGACTTCAAAATATAGAATCTATTTTATGTCAGTTGGGGTGGGTTTTTGTTGTTGTTGCTGTTTTTTGCAACCATTAGGGAAGGGGACAACCCATTTTAAGTTCTTATGAGCCGTGCATTCTACTAAATGCTTAATTAAGGTTGTCCTGTTTTTTAAATCTTAACAGTTTTGCAAAAGTAAGGTATTCTTGCTGTGTAAAAGAAGGAACAGAGCCTCACATATCTGAGGTCACATAGTCAATAATAACTAGGCCCTGGATTTCACCCCAGGGCAGGATGACCCCCAAGTGTGTATCTTTTACTGAATTGTGCTCCTTCCTAGTATGTGGTTTTCTTGCTATTCCTATGCTAGATAAACTTTTGTGGACCAGCCTAACCTAGAAGCCTAGCCAGAATCTTTACCACGATTTCCATGGGAAAACACATTTCAAATCTATGTATTAGTTTACAGACAAATATTTGGAATACATATTCCTGGTTGTTGAGGTTCAAAATCACCTTATGTAAAACTGGATTCAGCCCCAGCTTTTTTTCCTCCTGACCTGTCCCAGCTTTCCCATTTGTCAATGATACCATTATTTTTATATTTTTTCTGAGCTGGAAACCTTGGAATCATAATCCTCTTATCTGACTTCTTTGTGAACTGAATGTACAGTCTGATTAAAGCTTGCATTTCTTCATTTAAACTCACTTCCAGTTTTGTCCTATACTATTCCATTCCTACCTACTGTGGCCACAGTGGGCTCTAGATTCTTCTCATCTTCCTCATGCTCCCCTTTCCTTTCCTCCTTCTAGAAAGAACCACTGAGCACCCAACCCGAACCAAACATTTTTCTAGCCACTCAGGAGTCCCAACTCTGCTATCATCTGTATAGATTCAAAATCACCATCTTTGAACTATGATTCCTTATCTCTTAAGTGGGATTCGTTCTCCTTGTCTTATCTCAAGAATAGGGGGCTTACTCAGAGGCTCTAAAAGCTATGTATGTAATAGTGTGAGACAAAGTAAAAATACAAAGGAAATAACACACAGACTTAAGTACCTTCATCATGTTACAGTCATGGAATTCAGGACTGAGTAAGAGTGGTAACTTTTGAAAGGATAAATGGATGTTCTGCAACCCATCTGAAACATTGTTATTCTCATCTACAGACAATGGTACATGGACTCAGCTCTGGTTGGTGTCAGATTATCATGAGCATGGATCCCTTTTTGATTATTTGAACAGATACACAGTTACTGTGGAAGGAATGATAAAACTTGCTTTGTCCACAGCAAGCGGACTTGCCCATCTCCACATGGAGATTGTTGGTACCCAAGGTAACTCAAAGTACTTATGTTATTTAAGCTTGAAATTCCCATGAACCTAATGTCCGTTAGAAAATTTTTGTAAGAAGTCAGCCTAAATGAAGATGTTTAAAATGAATTTTAAATTTAAAATGATTTAAATTTTGATGAAATTATTTTATCTTTCTGTTGAAAATTTCAGGTGGAGTTAGGAGTAGGGGAATTAGTTTAGAGAGTGTCTAGTCATTGTAGCAACACTGATATGTGAGTTCTTAAAAGTAGCATCTAGTCTTGTGATTTTTGAGGATCTCGATTTGAGAATTCAAGTCTGACAGAATGTGTGTTTTTATGTGTAGTATCAAATGTAATATGAAACATGCTTTTTAAAAATCAGCATGCCACCACCTAATGTTATCTGGCCATCTAATAATTATATTTGACCCTGAGATAAGGAGACTGCATGAGACCATTTTATAGTTGAAAAATTATATACTAAATTTTAGTTATGAAATTGTTATGGTATGATTTTTGTGCCATGTAGGGTATCAAATGCCAATATATCTCTCTCCTCTAGTGATTATCCCCTTGCCACCTGGTGGCTCCCTCACTCCCCACTTTACTACACACATGCTCTTTCACATCTTAGCCCCCCTCATCTTTGTAATCATTACTGTTGATAATAACAGTTCTATTGCGTTATGATTCACATGTCATATAATTCACCCATTTTAAGTGTATAAGTCAGTGGCTTTTAGTATATTCACAGAGTTGTGCATCACCACAGTCTGTTTTAGAACATTTCATCTCTCCAAGAAGAAACACTATGCCCATAGCAGTCACTCCCCATTTCCTCCCAAACTCCTTAATCTTGAGCAACCACTAATCTGTTTTCTGCCTCTTTAGATTTGCTTATTCTGGGTAGTTCCTGTAAATGGAATCGTATCATATTTAGTCTTCTGTGACTGGCTTCTTTCTCTTGGCATGTTTTCGGGATTCATCCATGTTAAAATGCATGTATCAGTAGTTCATTCCTTTTTATGGCTGAGTAGTATTTCATTGTTTGGGTATACCACATTTGTCCATCCATCGGTTGAAGGACACTTAGGTTGTTTCCACTTTTGGCTTTTGTGAATAATGCTGCTATGAACATTGATGTACACTTTGTTGGTGGGTATATGCTTTTAGTTCTCTTATACAGTGGAATTGCTGGATTATACAGTAACTAATGGTTTTGAGGCACTACTAGACTATGACTCTTTTGTCCAAAGTGGCTACAGCATTTTACATTCCTGCCAGCAGTATAGGAGGACTCCAGGGTTTCCACTGTTAGTATTAAAGGTTGTAAATTTTATGCTGCGTACATTACAGTTGGTGGGTAAAGGAAGTGGTGTAGATGCTTGGTCCTTGGACTGAAATACCAGTCTGTGACAAGAGTTCCATAAATAATTCATAAGATATCAACAAACATCTTTAACTCCTAGTCTTTGAGTTGTTAGACTTAATGTTTTTTGAGCACCGTCTTTTGGAGCATGTTATTTTCGCTCTTTTCTTTGAAGAAATGTAATTTCAGCAACTTTTGGTGTAATGATTTACTTGAGGTTGTTTAGTCATGTCAGGCATTGCGGGCAGTGTGGGTTGAAATGCTGGAGTAGACGCTTTGAGCCTAAAGGGTAGAGCTGTGATTGGTATCACCTTTTAAGCAATCACATTTACTTTTTGTTTCTTTAGGGAAACCAGCCATCGCTCATAGAGATTTGAAATCCAAGAACATCTTGGTAAAGAAGAATGGAACTTGCTGTATTGCAGACTTAGGACTGGCAGTGAGACACGATTCAGCCACAGATACGATAGATATTGCTCCAAATCACAGAGTGGGAACAAAAAGGTATGCTTGTGAAGAGTGTTTAATATCTTCTGAAATCAACTTCTTTTTCATTTCCTTCTCATTTGTATGTACATATCTTTGAAACTCAAACCTCTACTTTATTAGATTGCCCACAGGTAGAAGATCTCATGGTCTTGCCTGCTCTGAAGCCAAGGTTACCTGACTTTTAAAGATGCCTGCTGATGAAGGTGGCCCTTCCAGAAAATATTATCATTCGTTATAATAGTTATAATAGTAATGGTAGCTGATGTTTATAGGGTTCCCGATATGTGCCAATCATTTTAATGTGTCATATATAATTTGTATATATAATCTCAGTTAATGATCTCTTCAAATGCTATATGATAGCTAGTCCAACCATTTTCTGATTTTTAGTTCCTGGAGATATACCTTTCTTTCTTCCTTAGAATTTCTGCATGTACTGTATCTTAAAGTAGACTTTGCCCTCCCGTTTCCCTGGTTTGTACTCACCTTTCCTTTCTCAGAGGAAACCCTTTCTAGACTAAGGTGCCCTTACCAAGGGCTCTCATAGCAGGCTGAACCTGGACCATTAAGGCACTTAGCATATTCTAACTCTTCATTTACTGTCTGTGTATTCTGCTGGATTGCAAGCTGCTTGAGAGTAGACTTGTATTACCAGAGTAATACAATACACATAGTATATCCTCGGTAAACATTTGTTGAATCCATGAGTTTTTTAAGGAAAATGACTGGGTAGATGTCATTGCCCTCATTTCACAGATGAGGAAACAGCCCCATGGAAGTTAAGTAATGGGGTCAGCCTCATACAGATGGTAACCTAAGGAGCTGAGATTAGAACCTAGGTTTTTCTGACCCAAAAGGCCTTACTCTGTGTATTATCATAGCATGTTGCCACAGCATATCTTCACATTACTGCCTTGGCCTTAGGTAGAGCCAAGCTTCATTCTATCTCAGTTGTATTTATGATTTCTGGATTCAACAAGGACTCTCAGAACTCTTAATTTAGGGGTCCAGGATAGTGGTTGCTGCAGGTCTTCAGGAATCCTGACCTGTAACCTTAGTAGCATTTTTAAAACTTCAGAACCCTACAATGTGGCATCAGTAGGAGGACTGGCATTCATTTTTTATCTATTATTTTGTTCCCTGGATTATGTCTTCATCCTGCCTTCCATCCTGTTTTAGTGAGAAGACTTCTAGATTAAATTATGTGGTCCCTGCATAGTACTTGATAAAGTAGGTGGTATATGTTAAGACATTGATAATAGTCATAATTGTTACATATGTGCCCTTCTTTTGTTTTCTGAAGATTTTATTTACTTATTTGACAGAGAAAGAGAGACAGCGAGAGAGGGAACAAGCACGGGGAAAGGGAGAAGCAGGCTTCCCACTGAGCAGGGAGCCGATGTGGGACTCGATCCCAGAACCCTGAGATCATGACCTGAGCTGAAGGCAGATGCTTAACCCACTGAGCCACCCAAGCGCCCCACATATGTGTCTTTTATTGGAAACTAAGATCATAAGATAGCTAGATAGCATCAAATTGCTGTTTCAGCTTTTCATGGCATTTAGTTGACATCATTAATTTTCAAATCAGTTTGGATATTTAATATTTTTCTTGAGTTTAATATGATCTTGGCTATATAATATTTGTGTGTGTGTATATATATATTTAGTTGACATTAATTTTCAAATCAGCTTGGATATTTATTATTTTTCTTGAGTTTAATATGATCTTGGCTATATAATATTTGTGTGTGTGTATATAAACACACACATATATATGTCTAGAGATATCTGAAAGAATGTTGATCGAAGTGTTAACACTGGGTGGTTATAATGGAATGATTTTTCACTTTGTACTTTATGAACTTTGGGAAAATTTCCATAAGAGCTATGAGTCATTTTAAAAAGTAGCAGAACCATGCTAAAAGGGGAGAAAAGTCTTAAAGTTAATACTGATTTTTAAAAAAATTCTCAGGAGAAAAAGAAAATATATGAAACAGTTCAAAAGTAATGTGACCAGCATTCCATAGAGTAAATTGCTGACTTCTTTTTTAGGTACATGGCCCCTGAAGTTCTAGATGATTCCATAAATATGAAACACTTTGAATCCTTCAAACGTGCTGACATCTATGCAATGGGCTTAGTATTCTGGGAAATAGCTCGACGATGTTCCATTGGTGGTAAATTTCTCCCCTTCCCCCAACAGTTTGTCATGAACAGAGGCTGTTCCAGGAGAGCCTTTTTTTTTCTTTACTGAATGAAATTACACATAAACAGTCTAAAATTATGTTCACCAGGTGATCACTGAGAGTGCCAAAGAAAATAAAGGAGATAAACCTGCAGTAAGGGGAAATGCAATGACACACTTCTAGTATATTCTTTGACTGTTTCCATTTGAATCTTGGGAAGCATCAGAAACCAAGCCCTTCTTATCTTGGAATATAGTTATTTAGAATGGAGAGGCCACCCAGGAAGCTGTTTCTAGCATGTACCTGGGTCAAATTCATTTCCTTCTCCCTCTTCTCCCCCGCCAAGAATGTGGTTATTTTGTCTAACTTCTTAGCTGAAAGTTACATATACAGAATATAGTTACATTGCCATTTCACTACTTTTTAAACTAAGTTTATTTTAAGTAAATTTTAGATTGAGCACTTTGGATATTTGCTTGAGCAATAGTTTCTCATCCTTGCGGGGTTCAGGCTTGGTTGAGATTAGGGACTAGGGTTTATGTGGCAATAAGAGGGAGAGTGTGTCTCTGTTTTGTAGCAAAGAGGACAGATCCAAGTAGAGGTAAAGAACTTACACCTCAGATTTGCTTGTAGGGTTTACATCTCCATGGTAGAGTGTCTATCTTTATACCAAGGCGGAGCACTCACAGAATAAAAACTGTCATTTCTTGCACATGAGGGTTCTTTGGGAAAAGATAATCAGGTCATTACAGCTTGTAGTTAACCATCATTAAAAGAGTCTTTGCTGATCCCACAATGATACTTAGTTTCAGGGTGTGGGCTCAGTACCAACTCAGAGAGATGGGCTGTTGATGGCAGGTGTCGATGAGACAGAGCAAGCTATAAACCCTGTTTCACTTTACTAATTAATTAATGAAACCCTGAAATAGAACTCTTGGGTGTCCTAGACAAAGAATAGTCTGGCATTATCTGAGTAAATCTTTCAAAAAAATTTTTTTTAACCAATATAGGAATTCATGAAGATTACCAGCTGCCTTATTATGATCTCGTACCTTCTGATCCATCAGTTGAAGAAATGAGAAAAGTTGTTTGTGAACAGAAGTTAAGGCCAAATATTCCAAACAGATGGCAGAGTTGTGAAGTGAGTATTTATTTTGGATACTATACAATCTTCTAAACTGCTTCTGCTTGGTGTGTAGAAATTTGGTACTTTTCTTTAAGGAAAATAGACACAAGAATTTTCTTTTCTTTTTTTTTGTCCCCATGGCAGTTAAACCAGTGGGTGAAAAACAGAATAATTTGGTTTTCAGGTTCAGTCTCAAGGACATCAAAAGGGCTGTGCAGCATTTGTAGTGGCCATCAGTGTATCAGAATAGTATTTAAATCTACCAGTGAACCAAAGCACTTGCATTTTCATTTTATCTATCTTTTATATGGAATGTGCAATCCAGTTACATTAAATGCACTTACCAGTATGCATGGATTTAAGTTTACCATTTTTTTTTTTTTTTTTAAATAAGTGTACTCTCTAGTTCCCATCACCTATTTAACCCATTCCCCCAATGTATCTCCCCTTTGGTTATCATCAGTTTGTTCTCAGTAGTTAAGAGTTTGTTTCTTGGTTTGTGTCTCTTTTTCTCTCTCTCTCTTTTTTTCTTTGCTCATTTGTTTTGTTTCTTAAATTCCACATATGAGTGAGATCATATGGTATTTGTCTTTCTCTGACTTACTTCACTTAGCATTTTACCCTCTAGCTTCATGCAGGTTGTTGCCAGTGGTAAGGTTTCATTCTTTTTTAATATTCCATTGTATGTATACCACAATGGACACAGCTGCTTCCGTAGTTTGGCGATTGTGAAATGATGCTGCAACAAACATAGGGTACATGTAACCTTCAATGCTTTTTGTATTTGGCCGGGGGTACATACCCAGTAGTGTGATTCCTGGATCATAGGGTATTTCTCTTCTTAATTTTTTGAGGAGCCTCCATACTGTCTTCCACAATGGCTGCACCAGTTTGCATTCCCATCAACAGTACAAGAGGGTTCCTTTTTCTTCACATCCTCGACAACACTTGTTGTTTCTTGTGTTTTCAATTTTAGCCAATCTGACAGGCGTGAGGTGATACCTCATTGTGGCTTGGATTTGCGTTTCCCTGATGATGTATGATGTTGAGCATCTTTTTATGTATCTGTTGGCCATCTAGATGTTTTCTTTGAAGAAATGTCTGTTCGTGTCTTCTGCCCATTGTTTTAATTGGATTCTTTGTTTTTTGGGTATTGAGTTGTATCAGTTCTTTACATATTTTGGATTCTATCCCTTTATCAATATGTCATTTAAAAGTATAATCTCTGAGGGTCTGGATGGTGCAGTTCAGTTAAGCATCCGACTCTTGGTTTTGGCTCAGGTCATGATCTCAGGGTGGTGAGATCGAGCCCCCCATCAAGCTCTGCCCTCAGTGCAGAGTCTGCCTAAGACTCTCTCTCCTTCTCCCTCTGCCCCTTCCCCCACTCTTCTCTCTCTCTTTCTCCCTCTCTCTAAAATAATTAATTTTAAAAAATCTTCTCCTATTCAGTAGGTTGCTTTTAGTTTTGTGGATTTTTTCCTTTGCTGTGCAGAGGCATGTTATTTTAATGTAGTCCCAGGAGTTTACTTTTGCTTTTATTTTCCTTGCCTCGGGAGACATACCTAGAAAAATATTGCTGCAGCCGATGTTAGAGAAATTATTGCCTGTGTTGTCTTCAGGGATTTTTATGCTTTCAGGTCTCACATTTAGGTCTTTAATCCATTTTGAGTTTATTTTTGTGTGTGGTTTAACAAAGAGGTCCGGTTTCACTCTTTTCCATGTTACTGACCAGTTTTCTCAACACTGTTTGTTGAAGAGACTTTTTCCCATTATATATATTCATTTTTCCTTTGTCGAAGTTATGACTGTATAATCTTGGGTTCATTTCTGGGTTTTCTGTTCCATTCCATTTATCTCTGTGTCTATTTTTATGCTGGTATCACCTTGTTTTAATTACTACAGCTTTGTAGTAGAACAGTCTGGAGTTGTGATACCTCCAGTTTTGTTGTTTTGTTTTTCCAAGATTTTTTTTGGGTTTCCATACAAAGTTTCAGATTGTTTTAGTTCTATGAAAAATGCTGCTAGTGTTTTGATAGGGATTGCTTTATATGTGTAGATTGCTTTGAGTAGTACAGACATTTTTAACAATATTTATTCTTCTAACCCACGAGCATAGAATGTCTTTGCATTTCTTTGCATCATCTTGAACTTCTTTCAGCAGTGTTTTATAGTATAGGTCTTTTACCTCTTTGGTTAAGTTTATTCCTAGATATTTTGTTGTTTTGGGTACAACTGTGAATGGGATTGTTTTCCTAATTTCACTCTTGCTGTTTTGTTATTAATGTATAGGAATGCAACAGATTTCTGTACATTGATTTGTATCTCGTGACTTTACTGAATTTATTTATCAGTTCCAGTAGTTTTTTTGGTGGAGTCTCTAAGGTTTCCTATATATAGTATCATGTCTTCTGCAAATAGAAGTCACCTGCATTTTAAATGGATACGTCCTTTTGATCAGGGCAGCCCAGAACAGTAGGATGGATGCTGGATGGAAATTAGGAAAACTGTATTCTAGACTAGACTGGCCACCATTTCAGAGTCTGACTTTGGGCAAATCATTTTAGTTTTCCAGACCCTAATGTGCCTTTTAAAAGGAAGAAGTTGGGTAAGGTGATTGAGAGGATGGTTCCAATGATTTGACATCTTACTCATCTGATTTCCTGTGTGACCATTCACCTAGAATGTGGGGAAAATGCTTTCCAGCAGTGCCTGAGATTCTCAACCCCAGCTCTTAAAAAATTTTAGGAATGCTTTTGTACTTGTAAATTTAAAGAATTCATAAGACAAATTTTATTTAATCTTTATGCAATTGCTAGGCATCACTATTATAATATTGGCAAGGCAGAGCATTTTCCTCCAGATGCGAAGTTTTATAGCTTAAGAGGAATCAAAAACTGGTGACTTAAGTAATTGATCTTATATCTTAAATTAATGTAGGACTCAATAGTCAAGACATTGAGAGAGTTTCAATGAAATCAAGTATCCAGGTCCAGATAAAAATACCTCTTAGTGTGGTCAGAGAATTTGCATGTTTAACAAAAGAAATGCTAGACTTTGTCTTTTACAAATTTGATCTTGTTATTATGGAGTTCAAACCCAAAGTACTCATGCATTCATTAAATAAGTAGAGCACATTATTAAACAGATTTCTTTTTAAGCATGAGGAAAAGTTAACAGAAAACATGAGCACAAATGCAATTTGCAGTTACTGTCACATCGTACTGAATTAATGCTATTGCTGTCATTTTTGTTTTTTCTCTATTTGGTTAGTTTTCTATTTCACTTTACAGTAAGTCAGTCCTTTAGTTCTCTGTGGTTTATAAATCACCTCTCAATAGTTGAAATACATTAAGAACATGAAACCGATAGAATAACTGAGAAAGTATCTCCCAGAACCTTCTGATCCTTTCCAGTCAGGAACTGTAGCTCCCTAGGCCAGCTGTGCACCTTTCATCTTGGAGTATCCCTCACCTTTTGTCCTGGGATTCCCTTTGTTTCTCTTACAGTGAATCTTCCTTCCTGGACCCCAGTGACTTCCTGTCTCTTGATGTATTCAACTTCCCCCATCTTTTAAGTCTCTGCTCAGATGTTACCTTGTTAGTAGACATTATACCCATTTAAAATGTCACCTTCTTTCCCTGGCGTATTTTATCTCCTTCCCTAAATGATGTTTCTCCTTAACACTTACCACTGACAGTCCGTGTCTCTCACTTACTTATTAATGAGATGCTTCTGCTCCTTAGAACGTGAGCTTTACGAGGGTAGGGATATTTTGTCTGTTCTTTTTTGTATCCACAGTACCCAAGATGGTATCTGATAATGGTAGGCTCCCCATAAATGTATAGTTTTGTGGAATAAGTGTATGTATGTGATGGGCATTTGGTTGTTTTTATATGGAAACCAATGTTCATTTCTAGGAAGTGTCCCTAGAAGTACAAAGAAGTATTTCTTTGATTTGTTCCTTTCTGTTTTCCTCCATTCTCTTTCTTCCACTCTAATTTTGTATGTTAGGTCCCTTGAAGAGGCCTTCTCATTTTCTTATCTTTTGCCTCTTATCCATCAGGTTTTTTCCTAAAATTTCTGAGAGGTCTATCAACTTTTATCTTTTTTTTTAAATCAGGTTTATTTTCCAGTTCTTCTGTCACATTTGTCCAAAGTCAAACAAGAAGCAAAAAACTGTCAGTGATGACTCTGAGTATTTTCTTTATCTCTTTGAGGATATTAATAATAAATTGTTGATATTTTCTTCTCTGTACAGCTGTTTTGTCCAAGTTACTTTGGTCTCTTTATATCAGCTTCTGCATTCATACTGCTTTCTCCGGTGTCTGATCAAACTCCTGTTCTCCTCGTGTGTAAGGACAGGACATGGAAGCTGATGGAAACTTTGTGCGTGTGAATAGAGCTTATGCACTGTGACCTTTAGGGTGACCTAACTGGGTTACTTCTGTCAGTGATTGGGAGTCACTTATGTGTTGGTTTCTTCAGGTCTTTCCTCTTGGGCTCACATTTCCCAAATAAGACTCTTTCAGTCTCTCGCCTGGAGAAGTATCTGTAAGTTGCTGCCCGTGTTTTGGGGAGAAAACCTATGGTCTTGTCATTTAGCGAGTTGTCAGTATGGAACTTTGCCCCCACATTCCCCAAGTCAGAAATCTGTTTTACCCTCCTGGATACAACCTCTAATCTTTTGCTGGGGTCGGAGTGGGGCAGTCTTCCAACTGTGTGAAGCTTGGGGAGGGGCAAGTACCTGGGGTTCCAGCTCTTTTAGCTAATTGATCCTCCTGTTTTTAGCTTGAATTTCACACCAGAGGAACTCAATGCAGTTAATTCCTTGATTCTAGGGAAGTTTCTGTGAGTCAGGTTCGTTTTTTGCCTTGACAGGTCAGGGTTAGGATTCAACTTTTTCAGGTCTGCTAAGTAGGTTGGCGGCCTTCATCCATCTGCTTTCCAGCTGCTGACACCAGTACCCCTCTGATGGGAATTGAAGTCATTTCTATTCATTTGCTATTACAAATAATGCAAAAATAAAACAAAAAAATTGAACATATAATACTTGGAAATAAGATGTACAGAGGATCTTATTCAGATGAATGGAAAGCACTCGTTGGCACTTATTAATTATTTTTCTTCTATTTTTTTGCAGGCCTTGAGAGTAATGGCTAAAATTATGAGAGAATGTTGGTATGCTAATGGAGCAGCAAGGCTTACGGCTTTGCGTATTAAGAAAACACTGTCACAACTCAGTCAACAGGAAGGCATCAAAATGTAGTTCTGCAGCTTTGCCTGAACTCTACTTTTCCTTCAGATCTGCTCCTGGGTTTTAATTTGGGAGGTCAATTGTTCTACCTCACTGAGAGGGAATAGAAGGATATTGCTTCCTTTTGCAACAGTGTAATAAGGTCAATGGAAACTCCCCAGGATTTCTTTGGACCCCGGGTCCTTTCTGTGCACTATGAACACTTCTTTCCCAGGACAGTTACAAAATGTTGTGTAGTCTACCTTTATTTTTTATTAACACAAAACTTGGGTTTTGTTTTGTTTTGTTTTGTTTTAAAAGATGATTGCTGGTCTTAACTTTAGGTTAACTCTGCTGTGCTGAAGATCATCTTTAAGGGTAAAGGAGCTGGATTGTTGAGTTATATGAAACATTTCTTATTTTTAAAGAAAGTGATTTATTCCTGGTTAGTACATTCTCAGAGGATTCTGAACCACTAAAGAGTTTCCTTGATTCAGACTTTGAATGTACTGCTCTATAATTTTCAGGATCTTAACACTAACACTTATAAAACTCTTATCTTGAGTCTAAAAATGACCTCATATAGTAGTGAGGAACATAATTTATGCAATTGTATTTTGTATACTATTACTGTTCTTTCACATATTCAGAACATTACATGCCTTCAAAATGGGATTGTACTATACCAGTAAGTGCCGCTTCTGTGTCTTTCTAATGGAAATGAGTAGAATTGCTTACAGTCTGTGTGTCTTAAAAGCTGTAGTATTTTAATTCAAAGAGTTTATTTATCTGGGTAACCCAGACATTTTCTGTTTTGTTTTTTGGAAGGTTTTTTTGTAGTATGTCATTTGGTATTCCATTTTGAAAATGCCTTTCTCCTACCAAAATGTGCTTAACCACTAAAGAAACGAAGTGGCATTAATTGGTAAATGTTATCATGGTCATTTTTGAATATTCTCCCATCAAGTTTTTGCATCTAAATTGTGTTGTCTGTAAGTATACCTTAAAAAAACCAAGTGGCACTGTAGATGCTTATAGTACTCTAATAATTTAAAACTTGTAGCATACAGACTGATTTTTCTAAAAGGGAAAATTTGTCTAGCTGCTTGTGAAAAGTTGTGTGGCATTCTGTAAGCCATTTTTTCCTTTATCTGATCAAAGACAGTGTTATTTTTTTAAGAAATGAATTACATTTAAAATTAGGGTATGGTTAATGTTAAATAATAGGCCTTTTTTCTAGGAAGGTAAAGGTAGTTAATCATTTGAGTAGATAACAGGTGTGCAAGAGAGTCACATTTGTTATGTAGGAGTCAGTGTTCAGTGGACTTTTTGTCTTTGTAACTAAGGTTAGAGTTAGCCTGGTTCTGTGGTCTCACTACACTTTGAGGAAGGCAGCTTCTAATTCAGTCTTTCCTTCTGTGTGTAGATACTGCAACTGCTTATTTACATGGTTGGGTAATAAGTTTAGTACACCCTTAACATTTGGGAGAGTGGTAGCTAAAGAACGTTCTGAGTATAGGTTCTCCAGTTACAGATATTTTCAGTCAAATTCAATGTTTAAAGCAAACTCGTCACAGTCTTCACAGTAAGTTGAAACTAGCTTATAATAACTGGTTTTTACTTCCAGTGCTTAAAGTCTTAGGGCTTTTAACAGTTTTCAGAGTTCTCTTTATCACTGTGATCTTATTCTGATGGGAGAAAAACTATCATAGCAATGAGGCAAGACATTGACTTCATAGTGCTATCAATTTCCAAATGAAAGGGTCAGAATTTACCTTTATAGTATTTGGTCAGTAAGAGATAGTAGCCATTTACACTGACTGAGCTGCATTCTGATTATGTCTTATCTCTTAAACATAGAATAAATTTGAAAGACTATTTGGTCTTAAAGCCAAAGTAATTTTAGAATGAATGACATATGCATAGGAATTTAGTGTCAGTTTCATGTGTTTAAAAACATCATGGGGAAAATGTGCTTAGAGGTTAATATTTTGACTCCAAATTTGAGTTTTTTTCTGTAGTTACCATGATTTTGTCAAAGCAAATGAATGAGTTTGAGGGGTTTGTTTTTATAATTATGTTTTATTTCCTGTTTAATAATCTCTAGCTCAGTGATTAGGTACTCCCCCCCCCCCCCCATTTCTAAGCCTGCCAGATCTGCTTTATGAAATCCAGGGGACCAATGCTAAAACTATTTTTATATAATTTTGAGAACATACCAAAAGTTCTTGTCTGATCTAAAATTGAGATACATGATTTCTCACTCTCATATAAGGTAATCAACTTTTACTGAAGATGTTCTTTATTAAATCAAAGATTGAGTTGTAATTATACTCTTCTTGCCTAAGTGGATAAAATGTACTTTTGGTGAGTCAGGGAATTTTTTTTAAAGTTGGAGTTTAGTTCTAAATTCGGTTTACAAATTACTGCAGCAAATTCCTTTTATGGGTAATGACAGTTTGATAAACCCCGATTAGTTATTATTGAAAATGAAAGTCACTTAAAAATGAAATAGATCATGATTACTATGGCTGTAACTGCAGATATGTTTGACTAGAGTATTAATTTTGTCATTTATATACACAAGCCTTTGTTTATACTGCCTATCTTCACATGCTCACCTTCCAAAATTAAACTTGGTTTAGAATATACCTTAAGACCAATTACCTGTCCACATCCATTTCATCAGTGCCCGGAGGAATGGGGATGAGGGAGGTAAGACCCCATGGGGCACGGGTATCCCTGGTCCTTCCTTCCTAACTTCAGCTTACATTTCTCTCAACCTGCCTTTGTGCTGAGCCCTGCCTCAGAGACAGATTACCTTGCCACCACCCCAGCCATCTCCCCTCAGCAGCCTTTTGAATAGCTGTGGGACATGCTTCCATTTCCTTGAGTCACTGGATGTTGCTGGGAGGGTTCTCTAAGTTTGGAGATGGGGTGGACGATGGCCGTGATGGCTGCTTTGTGACTTCAGCTATGGCCGAGCAGTGGAAGGCAGCAAGGTAGCAGTTACGGCGGCAGGAGTTCATTGTGCCCGAAGCAGGGGCACAGGGCGCTGTCAGAAGAGGGGAGTCTGTAGTTCTGTAGTGAGAGGGCTCAAGAAGGGCCTCGAGTCCGCGCATAGTGACGTGGTTAGTGACGTCAGCAATGGCACACTGCAGTTCTTGTTACAAAGCTGCCACTTGGCCATTCTGCAGCTCACACGTGAGCTCCCTTCAGTTCCCCCTCTACATCTGAGAGCTGTCCCATATAGAATATTTTCTAAAACAAGATGGCATAGTGCCAACTAAAATGCAGAACAAAATCAGTATCCTGTTGGACACGTCCTGTCAACGTTTATTTTTATCCTTGCACTGAAAGAGTGATTGTAAGTCAGCTGTTTCTTTTTGTTTCTTGACTGTGGCAGTGTTCTGGCTCCAGATGATGGAGATTCCAAATAATGGTTCTGTTACAGCGTGGCAGGAAATGCCAGTTCAGATATTTTTGAGATCCTAAAGAATGGGTCTGGACATGTAATCTGTAGCTCCTTGTGTCTGCTTTGGAATGCCGGACTACCCACAGGCCCTCTCTCTAGGAATGCTGAAATTCTAAGACCTTCTGAGGATTGTCAGTACTTTTAAACTTGTCAGCACCATTATGCAATCTTATTTGTAACTATAGACTTTAAAGAATGTGTTTAATAACATTCAGCCTGTTTCTTAAAGCTCAAAAAAAACTTAATTGAATTCATTTTTATATTTTGACAAGATTTGTGAATTGAATATCATGAATCGTGTTTTGATATCCATTTTTCACATTGTGCCAATGGAATGGGGTGTTTGGTATTTCTTTATATGTCAAGGAGATGCTTCAAAATGTCAATTGCTTTAAACTTAAATTACCTCTCAAGAGACCAAGGTACATTTACCTCATTGTATATATAATGTTTAATATTTGTCAGAGCATTCTCCAGGTTTGCAGTTTTATTTCTATAAAGTATGAGTGTTATGTTGCTAAATTACTCAAATGGTACTGTATTGTTTATATTTTTACCCCAAATAACATCTTCTATAGTTTTCGTTCTCTGTATTTTATTGTATTTGTGCAAAATTCTTTTGGCTTTATCAGTGTGATTTCTGCCCTTTCAGATGTGTACAGAAAATATCCATATAAATTTTCATTTAAATTGAATGATTTTGAGTAACCTGTAAAGAGGAAAGAAAAACAAAAACTGCAGTTACCCATAAGTTCTTAAAGTTGTATATTGTATTTGTAGTAATATTCTGAATGAGTTGTAAATAGGAAGTAGAAGAGCGATGCTTATGTCAAGTCCTAACACTACAGTAGAAAAATGGAAGCAGTGCAAATAAATGACTTTTTTTTCCCAAGTGCTAGTGGCATAATTTAAAATAAAGTGTGTATATTGGACCGAGCCATGCTGTTATGAAATGTAGTTGCTGTAGATAGACATTAGAACTTTTGGATTATTCCCCAGTACAGGTTCCATGGTTGAGAAGTGCCCCAGCCCCAAGGTGCCTCCATGGGCATGGTAGCTGCTTCCCACATTCGCAGGGGTGCTGACCTGTCAGTGGGCAGGATGGGACCTGCCTCCCTGTGAACTACGTTGTCTCTTGCTCAGCAAATTTGCTAAGGTTGTGTTAAAGTGAAAGTATTTTGATTCTCAAAGTTTTGCAGTTGTTTTCAAAGGAAATTTAGAGGGTTCTCATCTTTTCCTAATTTAAGGATCTGTGAGAATTGGCATAATTTGTAAAAATAGCCTTTGCTTTTTTTTTTAATTTAAAAGATTTTATTGGGGCGCCTGGGTGGCTCAGTGGGTTAAAGCCTCTGCCTTTCGCTCAGGTCATGATCCTAGAGTCCTGGGATCGAGCCCCACATCGGGCTCTCTGCTTGGCAGGGAGCCTGCTTCCTCCTCTCTCTCTCTCTGCCTGCCTCTCTCCCTACTTGTGATCTCTATCTGTCAAATAAATAAATAAAATCTTTAAAAAAATAAAAAAATAAAAAAAATAAAAGATTTTATTTATTTATTTGACAGATGGAGATCACAAGTAGGCAGAGAGAGAGGAGGAAGCAGGCTCCCCACCGAGCAGAGAGCCCGATGCGGGGCTTGATCCCAGAACCCTGGGATCATGACCTGAGCCGAAGGCAGAGGCTTTAACCTACTGAGCCACCCAGGCGTGCCCCCCACCCCCTTTTAAAGTAGATTTAAACAGTTAGTATGCGGGGAGTGGGAACTTGGCTCATGAGAAAACAGAGCAGAGAGTGGATGAGGAGATGTGGCCCCCAAACTCTTGATTAACCGTTGGGAGGGGTTTTGCGGACTGACTTGTTGCTTTTGCATTACAGACTCTCACTTCAGTTCAAAGACTGGATTTAGGGATTTTCTTTTTCCTTCTCCATAGTAAAGAAGAAGACACATCACCAGCATGTAGAGCTTTTGTCGAAACATGGAAAAAAGTGAAATTATTTTTTAAAATACAGATGCAGAGAAACAGCAGAACCAGTTTCACACTGGCCTCTTCTAATTTAGAAAAAATGTTTCTACATATGTGGTCTCACAGACATATCTTGCAACTCTGCACTGTTTGTTTCACAGTTGAGGATTTACAGAACAATGGGGCTGTTCTGAAAGAAGAGTAGAAAAGTTGATGTTATAAAAGCTGACGCTCAGTCATGCATGGTTCAGCCATGCTTAATTTTTAAGAATTGGGAAAGAAATAATATTAAATCATTATGGAAATAAAGGATTCTTTGTGAGAGCTAAAGAGAAATGGGAAAGGTAAGAAATTTAGGATAACTTTTTCTATTAGAAGGAGTAGAATTATAAAGGAGGATTGGCAATTTAAGTATTGCAAAGGGGAAAGAATCCATTGAGAGGATAAGAAGAATCAGAAGGAAAGGGGAATATGGGCATAGACCAATAGTAGAACGTGCACATACTGTGGTAGGCAGTACTGAAACACTTGGGATCTTAATGTTGTAGTAGATGGTGTACAGGAGGTCTGGTTCTTTGCTTAAAGGGAGGTGTGATTGAGAAGGTTTGGTAATGCTAGGCATTTTTATTTATTTTAAAGATTTATTTTAGAGAGTGTGCGTGCAGGTAGGGGGAGGAGCTGAGGGAGAGAATCTTTAAGCAGCCACCTGCTGAGCCTGAGTGGTGTGCCTGCCTGGGGACTTCATCCCCTGACCGATGAGATCACTACCTGAGCAAAACCAAGAGTCGGACGCTCAACCGGCTGAGCCACCTAGGTGCCAAAAACTCTGTGGGAAAGGTTATGGACATCAACCATAAAATAACAATAGAACTGTTGCTTGGCACCCCTGATACTCCAAAGAGGAGTCAGGTGGTCACTGGATTCCTAAGCTGAAATAGATGTGGGCATTCAGTGCGGGATGGATTAAATACACTTTTGAGACTTAATTCCAGATGCGGAGAGATGATTGCACTTGTCATTACCTAGTGTTTGAGTTTTTCCAAGTGTTTTCATATATATGATCTCACCTGATTTTTGCAACTAAGAGGGATGGTGGCCAACGGAGTGCCCTAAGGAGGGGTCACGGGACTGAGAAGAGCGTTTAGGGAATGGGTAAAGGTGAACTGGGTGTGGATTTTTGGGGGTGAGGACAGAGAGAGCAGATAAGAGGCTCGGGAGTCGCGGTGTATCCTTCACCGGGCTTCCACTTTTTGAGCTTCTTTCACTTCTGGCTTGTTCCCTGAGAGTCTGATGTGGGAGTTCAAAGCCTTGCAGGCTGGGAGGCCCAGTGGTAGCTGGGTAAGGCCCCGAGCCAGGCTTGGTGTTCACCTCTGTCTCAAGGAGAGAGAGTGAAGCCTCAAAAATCTCTCAAAACAACAACAGGGGGGCACCTGAGTGGCTCAGTGGGTTAAAGTCTCTGCCTTCAGCTCAGGTCATGATCTCAGGGTCCTGAGAGCCCCGCATCGGGCTCTCTGCTCGGTGGGGAGCCTGTTTCCCCCTCTCTCTGCCTACTTGTGATCTCCATCTGTCAAATAAATAAATAAAATCTTTAAAACAACAACAACAGGAACCCCCTCCTCCCCAAAACTTAGAAAGCCGAACATTCTAGATGTTCTCAATATGTAGCAGACCTACCTAGATCTGAACAGGCTACAGCAGTTACAAACAGTGCAGGCAGAATATGCCATGGGCACACTTCTCTCTGGTTCCTGAGTAGGGGAGGCTCAGGGAGGGCACTGGGTACAATGGAGCAGAATTTTATATACCAAGCCCAGACCTTTCCTTCCTTTTCCAACTCTTGGATTCACAAAAGTGTAGGGAAGGTGACTCCTGCTGCCCTGCGGCCCCTCCAGCCAGCTCAGAAGGGCTGAACATCCACCCTGTGGGTGTGACTTAGATTTAGGGCCTGCAGATTCCGATTAAGTTACCACTCTCCAGTAGGCTCCAGAGTGTTCGGTATTTCTACATCTAATCTTAAGCCTGTTTAGGATAACAGTCCCCTTGGGAATCTCTGACTCAAGGCCAGCGGAGGGATATTGGACTCATGGGTGATGCTTGCACTTTCAGGAAGCTCCAGAGATTTTTGGTTGGGAGGATTTGGATACAACTGGCTTTCAAAAATGAAGGCCAAGGGGCGCCTGGGTGGCTCAGTGGGTTAAAGCCTCTGCCTTCAGCTCAGGTCATGATCCCAGGGTCCTGGGATCGAGCCCCACATCCGGCTCTCTGCTCTGCAGGGAGCCTGCTTCCTCCTCTCTCTGTGCCTGCCTCTCTGCCTAGTTGTGATTTTTCTCTGTCAAATAAATAAAATATTAAAAAAAAATGAAGGCCAAAAAAAAAAAAGTGGCAAAGTAAAGAGATAAAAAGACTCCGTTTGTTGCCTGTGGATCTGCTTTTTTATTTATTTATTTATTTATTTATTTATTTATTTATTTACTTGGTAGACAGAGATCACAAGTAGGCAGAGAGGCAGGCAGAGAGAGAGGGGGAAGCAGGCTCCCCGCTGAGCAGAGAGCCCGATGCGGGGCTCGATCCCAGGACGCCGGGACCATGACCTGAGCCGAAGGCAGAGGCTTTAACCCACTGAGCCACCCAGGCGCCCCTGTGGATCTGCTTTTAAAGAAACCCTTCAGAATGAAAATAAATAACACCAGATGGTCTCTCGAACCCACAGGATGCAAAGAGGACTACTGGAAATGGTAAATACATGAGTAAGTAGAAAGAACCGTGTACATGCATTACCGACGGAACAAATTACCACCAATGTCCTGGCTTACAACAGTACCCGCTTATGATCACATGCTTCTGTAGTTCAGAAGTCCAAGTATAATGTGGCTGAGTTGGTTCTCTGCTCCATGTTTTAGAAGGTCAAAATCAAGGTGTTGGCTGCACTGCATTCCTTCTGGAGGCTTAGGATAAATTCACTTCCAAGATCAGTCAGGTTGTTGGTAAAATTGGCTCCATGCAGTTCTAAGACTGAGGTCCCCATTTCCTTGCTGACTGTCCCAGGAGTTGTTCTCAGCCTCTGGAAGCCACTTACAATTCTTGGCTATTGGTTCCTTTCCTCCATCTTCAACAGTAATAAAGCCAACAACAGTAATGTGGGTCCTTTTCATACTTCATCTCCCTGTTCTCTCCTGCCTCATCTCGTTTCTCCCATTGCATTTCTCTCTGATGGACTCTTCTACCTCCCTCTTCTATTGTTTATAGATTATGTGTGATTACAGTGTGATTACAATGGGCCCATCTGGATAATCTAGAATCATTTCCCGGTTAGTAACCTTGATTTCATTTGCAAAGTCCTTTCGTGGCAGTACCTTGATTGAATAACCAGAGGATGAGAATCTTGGGGAGACATTTGCCTACACAATAAATGTATCTTTTTTAAATGGCATGTTACTGTATTGAGCAAAAATGGCAACACTCTAGCATAGATGCGATGTGTATTATAATAGCACAAAGGAGGGAGTAGGAAATGGAGCTATATTGAAACAAACGTTTATGTTTTATTGGAATTATATTAATGTTAAAATGAAGACTGTGACAAATTGAAATGCATATTATCATGGTTCCTAGACCAAGTACTAACACAATACTCCAAAAAACAGTGTTAAAAAATCAACAGAAATTAAAATGGCACCCAAAAGAAGGTAGCAAGAGAGGGACAGAGAACAAAAAGATATAGACATTTGGAAAACAAATAGCAAAATGTTAGCCATAACTCTAAGCATACCAATAATTTCATTAAATGTGATTGGACTAAATACTCAAAAGGTAGAAATTGTCAGAATGGATTAAAAAAAAAAACAAGACTCAACTATATGGTGTTTACAAGAGACACACTTCAGATTCAAAGACAAATAGTTTGAAAGTAAAAGTATGGAAAAACATATACTGTGCAAAAGGTAACCATAAGAAAGCAGGAATAGCTATATTAGTATCGGGCAAAACGGGCTTTGAGACAAGAAATGTTACAGAAATAGAGGACATTTCGAATGATTTTTTAAAAGGGTCAATATATCAGGGAGATACAACAACCATTAGTGTATATGTACCTACCAACAGAACCCCAAATACATGAAGAAAAAAGGACAGATTTGGAAGGAGAAGTAAATAATTCAACAATAATAGGTGGAGATTTCAATATCCTACTCTCAATAACTGGTAGAACAATCTATCAACAATTGATAGAACAAACAAAAAAGCAAATAAAAGAACACTGTCAGTCAACTTGTCCTACGTTTGTAGAACACCAGCCACCAGCAGCGGAAGATACATTCTTCTCAAGTCCACAGGGAACATTCTCCAGAGAAGACCACATTCTGTGCCATAAAACAGGTCTCAGGGCGCCTGGGTGGCTCAGTGGATTAAGCCGCTGCCTTCGGCTCAGGTCATGATCTCAGGGTCCTGGGATCGAGCCCCGCATCGGGCTCTCTGCTCCGCGGGGAGCCTGCTTCCTCCTCTCTCTCTGCCTGCCTCTCTGCCTACTTGTGATCTCTCTTTCTGTCAAATGAATAAATAAAAAATCTTAAAAAAAAAAAACAACAACAAAAAAAACAGGTCTCAGCAACAACAACAACAAACTGAAATCATAGGTAGTATCTTCTCCAACCATGCTGAAATTAAATTAGAAGTCACCAAGAGAAAGAAATCCCCCAATATATTGGAAATTAACACATTTTCTAAATAACTCATTGAGGAAACCACAAGGGAAATTAGAAAATAATTTTAACTAAAAATAAAAACATCCAAATTCATGGCATGCAGCTAAAACAGTGCTGACAGGGAAATTTATGCTTTTAAATACCTATATTTAAAAAGTTATTTAAATCCCACAAAGATAGATACAAATCCTTAACACAATATTAGCAAACTGAATTCAGCAACAAATAAAAAGTTTTATACTTTATTTATTTATTATTTATACATAATATAATATACATTATATTATTTATTTATTATTTATACATAATATAATATACATTATATTATTTATTTATTTATACAGGACTAAATGAGATTTAGCAAACTGAATTCAGCAACAAATAAAAAGTTTTATACTTTTATTTATTATTTATACATAATATAATATACATTATATTATTTATTATTTATACATAATATACATTATATTTATTTATTATTTATACCTAATATAATATACATTATATTATTTATTTATTTATTTACACAGGACTAAATGAGATTTATCCAAGTGCTGCAAGCTTGATTTGCCATCCCCAAATCAATCCTTTATACCATATTGATAAAAGGATAAAACCCATATGATCAATTACATAGACACAGGAAAAGCATCGGACAGAATTCAACACCCATTAATGATAAACACTCAACAAAGTAGGAATAGAAGACAACTTCTTCAACCTAACGAAGGACTCTTCAATCTATGAAAAACCACGTCTAACATACTTAATGGAGGGAGAGTGCATTTCTCCTGAAATCAGGAACAAGTGAAGAATATCTACTCTCATTATCTCTATTCAACCTTGTAGTGAAGCTTCTATCTAGCTCCCGCTCTTGTTCTCCCGAAAAAGAAGGAGTCATTTAAAGTGTGTGTGGGGGGACTATCTTTATTCACAAATGACATGATCCTATCAGATCTTAAGGAATCCACAAAAAAACTACTAGAACTAGTAAATTGATTAAGGTTATAGAGTACAAGTACAATACATACACAAAAGATCTATTGAATCCTCTGTATTAGCAAAGAACAATCCCCCCAAATTTAAAAAAAAAACAAAACCCATTCACAATAGCACAAAGAGAACACAGAAATAGACTGATTTCACTGAAATTTATATAATTCCTGAGAACTTAAGGATCTAAACAAATGGAGAAACAGTCCATGTTTGTGGATTAGAGGACTTGGTACTATTATAATGGCAGTCCTCCGCAAATTATTCTATAGGTTCATCCCAACCCCAGCCTCCCTCCCTTCGTCTTTCCTCGTGGCTCCCCCAATCCCTGGCTTCACTCTTGCTATTCTGTTCATTTCTTCCATCAGCCCCACCCATGTCCTTTTCTTTGAATTTTTTCTTGCACTTGATTTTATTTTTTCTAAGACCGTGGGCTGTCCTTAGAACCCAGCACATTTTAGTAAGATGAAGTTTGGGGATTTTTTATTTAAATTATTTAAAGTGAAAGAATACTTTTTATACTTAAATACTTATTGAGCATTGACAATATAACAATTTCTATACAAATCATTCACATCTTTCTGTTATTCTTGTACTGTCCTTCCAATCGACAAACACTCAGAATACTTACTTACAGCATTCCAGAACTCAGCCCAGCGTATAAACATTGTGAACTGGATGATTTTGGAAGTCTTTCCAGTTCTAATATTTTGTGATCCTACTAGTTCTTTTCCTTATGTTTCGTTTTAAAACTAATCAGTGAATGAAGTCTGCTTTGCTGTTACTGGGATGCTGATACTTTCAAACTTGGAGAGAGCCGAGATGCTCTTCAACAGATGATGGATAAAGAAGATGTGGTCCATATATACAGTGGAATATTACTCAGCCACCAGAAAGGATGAATACCCACCATTTGCATCAACATGGATGGGACTGGAGGAGATTATCCTAAGGGAAGTAAGTCAAGCAGAGAAAGACAATTATCATATGGTTTCACTTATTTGTGGAACATAAGGAAAAGCATGGAGGACATTAGGAGAAGGAAGAGAAAAATAAAGGAGGGGAATCAGAGGCAGAGAAGAACCATGACAGACTATGGACTGCAGGAAACAAACAGGGTTTTAAAGCTGGGTGGGGGGAGCGGTTGGGGATGGAGTAGCTGAGTGATGAGTATTAAGGAGGGTATGTGTTGTGCATTGAGTGTTCTACGCAAACAATGAATTATGGAACACTGTATGAAAAACTAATGATGTGGGGCGCCTGGATGGCTCGGTGGTTTGAGCCGCTGCCTTCGGCTCAGGTCATGATCTCGGGGTCCTGGGATCGAGTCCCGCATCGGGCTCTCTGCTTGGCAGGGAGCCTGCTTCCCTCTCACTCTCTCTGCCTGCCTCTCTGCCTACTTGTGATCTCTCTCTGTCAAATAAATAAATAAAAAATCTTTAAAAAAAAAAAAAACTAATGATGTACTGTATGGTGACTAACATGGCATAAAATAATTAAAATATAAAGGAATAAGAGTTTGGTTTGTTAGATGGTAGGAAATAGTGGGTTTTTTTAAAAGATTTTATTTATTTATTTGAGAGAAAGCACCCAAGTTTATTTGAGAGCACCCAAGTGAGAGAGCACAAGCAAGGGGAGAGAGGCAGAGGGAGAAGGAGGAACCTGATGCGGGGCCTCAGTTCCAGGACCCTGAGATCATGACTTGAGCCAAAGGCAGACGCTTAACCAACTGAGCCACCCAGATGCCCCAGGCCTAGGTTTTTAAGGAATGTGTCCTAAGAGTGGATGAGTATGATATGGAAATCCGGGGCTCGCTAAACCCGAGTTGGGCTTGGCAGATGGCTCACCAGATCTAGTTTGACTCCTGAGCTCTTTGGTACCTTGGCTCCGTGGGAGTCGTTCCAAAAGCCAGTCTGCAGATCCGTGTCCCTGGCTGTAAGGGGACTTGCCTAGTACTCCACACAGTAGGCACCCAAGAGGGACTTGCTGAATGCCTGCTTGCCAGGGCCAATGTAATCTGACTTCTCAGAAATGCAGACATTCTTGCTGTGACCTCAGGATGGAGGGTTATCTTGCCTCTCTACCCATTTTTAGTGACCAGGGATGTATTCACTGTTTCACAGGACAGTATATTTCTGGAGAAGAATACTTATGAAAAGAAAAAGTCCTTTCTGGTATCCTATTCCCCCTCGTCATTGGTCCCACACACCAAGGCTTTGCCCTAGTTTCTGACGATCTCAGAAATCTGAGATCGTCTTGTCCCTTGGGCCAGCTCTTTGCCATTTCTGAAACCCTTGCCCAAGCCCTCCTGAGCATGTCTCTGTATGATCCCGAATTCCTACTCATACTACTCATAGTCCACGCTCCCAGGAGAAGATAAACCAGATTTCAGGTCTGTGCCGGTCTCAGGAGGTACTGTGAACTTAAAAAACAAAACAGAAAGCCATCCCAACTCAGCCTATTCTCCAAGAAGTCCTCAGCAGATGGCAGTGTTGATCTGTCACTGGTTTTCGGTCCGCAGAGAATTTGTTTCGTTTTGTTTTATTTTGACAAATTTAGACCAGCCAAACATTTCTGCCTTGCTTTAGATGCGGGTTCCAGAACATATAGTTCTTTTTACTCAGGGTTTTTTGTTTGGGCTTCACCAAAAATCTTAAGTCCCTCAGGGTTAATTAATTAAGCTAATAATTAAGCAAATCTTCAAACCAATAAGGCTAATAATTAAGCAAATCTTCAAACCAATATTTCTTTTTTTTTTTAAGATTATATTTATTTATTTGACAGACAGAGATCACAAGTGGGCAGAGAGGCAGGCAGAGAAAGAGGAAGGGAAGCAGGCTCCCTGCTGAGCAGAGAACCCAATGCGGGGCTCGATCCCAGGACCCTGGGATCATGACCTGAGCCGAAGGCAGAGGCTTTAACCCACTGAGCCACCCAGGCACCCCCAAACCAATATTTCTATTTAAAATTTTTTAATTACAAAAGCTAAGCTTGCTTGTAAAAATTCAAAAAGATACTGAAGTGTAGAAAGTGAAAGTGAATGAAGGTTTTCCAGGTGTTTTACTGGGCATGTAATTTACATCTATAACAATATGTATATATACCAATGGGATCCATACTATTGCTATTACTCTGCAACTTACATTTACTTCCTCCTGGACTGCGCACTCTTCCACAGCAACACATAACACCATCCTTTTCCCCACGTTCATGGTTTATAACATTTACATTCTGTTCCAGAACCATAGTCAAGTCTTCCAGGCTTGAACTTCTGCATACTTACACCCCATAAAAATAGCATCCACTGTACTGCGGTTATGTAAATATTAATCACAGCAGAACAAAATGAAATCAGATCTACAGTGAAATAAAGAAAATCCCACGTACTTAACAAATTGTCAAGGTTCAAAGTTGTCTTTTTTTTTTCTAATGGAATTTCCCACTTTATTTTTAAAGTTAATTAAATTGAATTATAATTGACATACAATATCCTGTGAGTTTCAGGGTGTACAGCATAGGGATTTGATATCCTTATACATGAAGTGATCACCGTGGTCTGTCTAGTTACCAACAGTCGCTATACAGAGTTGTTACCGGATTACTGATTATAGTCCCTGTGTCAAAGCTGCCTTCTAATTTCATTTTTACTTTCCTCACTTTTACTCAGCTACCATTGTTCTTTAGTAGTTTGTTTTAATCTCACATTCCTTGAAATCTCATTCCTGCATTCCTTTGGCTTTCCTGCAGTACCCCCTTGAGTGATTTGTGAATTTAAGAGCCACCATTTTAAGATTTCCCAGCACAGCTGACTGCTGGCTTGGCCAACACTGTAATTTAGGCTCAAGTTCATAGTTCATTGGAATTTTAAAGGCATGGTTTAAAAGTATTTGTGATGTGAAATCTGATGTTAGTCAGATTTGCACTCCTTGGTAGCTGACCTATTTTTTTTTTCTTTCTGGAGGACTTCGAGATTTTATCGTTGTTCTGAAATTTCGGTAAGTATCGAAGTCTGAATCTCGCTTTTATTTATCCTGCTTGATACATGGTGGGCTCTTTCAATTTGAAGATTTGTGTTTTCCCCTAGCTAAGAAAAATTTTCTGTTATGTCTTTGATCCCCACCCCCCACCCTTTTCTTTTATCTCTTTTTTGCCGGGGGGGGGGGGGGGGGTGGTTCTTTCTTCCTCAAACTCCTACTGAATGAATGGATGTGATCTTGCTGAATCTTTATCTGTCTATGGACTTTTCTTTCATTTTTCACTGCTTTGTGTTTTTTTCTTGTGTTGTAGATTTCATTGACTTCCAGATAACTGGTCTGGTTTCCAGCCTTGGCTATATTATTCCTTCTGTTTGCTGGATTTTTAAACTTTGACAACCCTTTTGTATATACAGAAATTATTTTCTGTTCTCCTCATGGCTCCCTTTTTAATGGCAGCCTGATCTTGTTTTAGAGATTTAACATTCTCTCAAATCTGTCCAAAGATACTTAGAGTTTTCTTCTCGAATGTTCCCTACTGTGTCTTATTTTTTCCAAGGTGGCTTATTTTATTTTTCTTTATTTAGCTTTCCTACTATTGGTTTTCCTCAAACATTTTTAAAAATTATTTTTATTAACATATAATATATTATTAGCCCCAGGAGTACAGGTCTGTGAATCATCACACTTACACATTTCACAGCACTCACCATACCACATACCCTTCCCAATGTCCATAACCCAACCACCCTCCCTACCTTCCTCCCCCCAGCAACCCTCAGTTTGTTTTGTGAGATTAAGAGCCTCTTATGGTTTGTCTCCCTCCCGATCCCATTTTGCTTCATTTTTTCCTTCCCTACACCCCAAATCCCCCACCCTGCCTCTCAAATTCCTCATCTCAGAGAGATCATATTATAATTGTCTTTCATTGATTGAGTTATTTCACTAAGCATAATGGCCCCTAGTTCCATCTATGTTGTTGCAAATGGCAAGATTTCATTTCTTTTGATGGCTGCATAATATTCCATTGTATATATATAACCACATGTTCTTTATCCATTCATCTGTTGATGGACATCTAGGTTCTTTCCATCATTTGGCAACGTTTCCATCATTGTGGACATTGCTGCTATAAACATTTGGGTGCATGTGCCCCTTTGGATCCCTACATTTGTATCTTTAGGGTAAATATGCACTAGTGTGATTGCTGGGTCGTAGGGTAGCTCTATTTTCAACTTTTTGAGGAACCTCCATACTGTTTTCCAGAGTGGCTGCACCAACTTGCATTCTTACCAACAGTGTAGGAGGGTACCCCTTTCTCTACATCCTCGCCAACACCTGTCATTTCCTGACTTGTTAATTTTAGCCATTCTGACTGGTATGAGGTGGTATCTCACTGTGGTTTTGATTTGTATTTCCCTGATCCTGAGTGATGTGGAGCACTTTTTCATGTGTCTGTTGGCCATCTGGATGTCTTCTTTGCAGAAATGTCTGTTCATGTCTTCTGCCCATTTCTTGATTGGATTATTTGTTCTTTGGGTGTTAAGTTTGATAAGTTCTTTATAGATTTTAGATACTAGCCCTTTACCTGATATGTCTTTTGTGAATATCTTCTCCTATTCTGTCAGTTGTCTTTTGGTTTTGTTGACTGTTTCTTTTGCTATGCAAAAGCTTTTGATCTTGATGAAGTCCCAATAGTTCATTTTTGCCCTTGCTTCCCTTGTCTTTGGTGATGTTTGTAGAAAGAAGTTGTTGCGGCTGAGGTCGAAGAGGTTGCTGCCTGTGTTCTCCTCAAGTATTTTGATGGATTCCTGTCTCATATGAGGGTCTTTCATCCATTTTGAGTCTATTTTTGTATGTGGTGTAAGGAAATGGCCCAGTTTCATTCTTCTGCATATGGCTGTCCAATTTTCCCAGCACCATTTGTTGAAGAGACTGTCTTTTTTCCATTGGACATTCTTTCCTGCTTTGTCAAAGATTAGTTGACCATAGAGTTGAGGGTCTATTTCTGGGCTCTCTATTCTGTTCCATTGATCTATGTGTCTGTTTTTGTGCTAGTACCATACTGTCTTGATGATGACAGCTTTGTAATAGAGCTTGAAGTCCGGAATTGTGATGCCACCTACTTTGGCTTTCTTTTTCAACATTTCTCTGGCTATTCAGGGTCTTTTCTGGCTCCATATAAATATTAGGATTATTTGTTCCATTTCTTTGAAAAAAATTGATGGTATTTTTATAGGGATTGTATTAAATGTGTAGACTGCTTTAGGCAGTATAGACATTGTCACAATATTTGTTCTTCCAATCCATGAGCATAGAATGTTTTCCTGTTTCTTTGTGTCTTCCTCAATTTCTTTCATGAGTACTTTATAGTTTTCTGAGTAGAGATTCTTTGCCTCTTTAGTTAGGTTTATTTCTAGGTATCTTATGGCTTTGGGAGCAATTTTAAATGGGATTGACTCTTTAATTTCTCTTTTTTCTGTCTTGCTATTGGTGTATAGAAATGCAACTGATTTCTATGTTTTGATTTTATATCCTGACACTTTACTGAATTCCTGTATGAGTTCTAGCAGTTTTAGGGTGGAGTCTTTTGGGTTTTCCACATAAAGTATCATATCACCTGCAAAGAGTGAGAGTTTGCCTTCTTTGCCGATTCGGATGCCTTTTATTTCTTTTTGTTGTCTGATTGCTGAGGCTACGACTTCTAGTACTATGTTGAACAGCAGTGGTGATAATGGACATCCCTGCTGTGTTCCTGACCTTAGGGGAAAAGCTCTCAGTTTTTCCCCATTGAGAATGATATTCACTGTGGGTTTTTCATTGATAATATTGAGGTATGTACCCTCTTTCCCTACACTGTGAAGAGTTTTGATCAAGAAAGGATGCTGTACTTTGTCAGATGATTTTTCAGCATCTACTGAGAGTATCATATGGTTCTTGTTCTTTCTTTTACTGATGTGTTGTATCACATTGACTGATTTGTGGATGTTGAGACAACCTTGCAACCCAGGAATAAATCCCACTTGGTCGTGATGAATAATCTTGTAATGTACTGTTGGATCCTACTGGCTAGTATTTTGGTGAGAATTTTTGCATCCATGTTCATCAAGTAAATTGGTCTGTAATTCTCCTTTTTGGTGGGATCTTTGTCTGATTTTGAGATTGAGGTAATGCTGGCCTCATAAAGTGAATTTGGAAGTTTTCCTTCCATTTCTATTTTCTTGAACAGTTTCAGGAGAATATGTATTAATTCTTCTTTAAATGTTTGGTAGAATTCCCCTGGGAAGCCATCTGGCCCTGAGCTCTTGTTTGTTTGAAGATTTTTTTTTTAAAGATTATTTATTTATTTATTTGACAGAGAGATCACAAGTAGGCAGAGAGGCAGGCAGAGAGAGTGAGAGGGAAGCAGGCTCCCTGCCGAGCAGAGAGCCCGATGCGGGACTGGATCCCAGGACCCCAAGATCATGACCTGAGCCGAAGGCAGCCTGAGCTACCCAGGTGCCCCTTGTTTGAAGATTTTTGATGAAGTTTTCCTCAAACATTTGGTGACCCATGGCTGTCCATTCCCTTTAATAAATGAAAGACTAGATTAATCTGTCTATGTAGCTGGCAAGGCCCATTTCCCAGGTGGTCTCTTTTTCGAAGGGTCGGGCTGGCTACAGGTCAGTGGGCTTACCTCTGGATTGCAAGCTGGGGATCCCCATACTTGCCACTGTAAGAAGAGTTTTCAGTAATGGACTGGAGCACTTCATTATGTTCTCCTTTTGGACTGAGAAATACCCTCTTCCCCTGACATGAATGTCCCTTGTGAATGTCTAGAGAGACTTTAAGCTCTATCCTTCTTCTGTTGAGTTTTGACACCCATATTGGGATCCCTTCTTGTATAGATCACCCATAGTTTTGGAAATCACAGTTTCTCCTTATGGGTTGGGGGAAGGGGCAAGGGAGAAAGGTGGGGGCCTCTACTGAGTACAGGCCCTTGCTCAGTTATTCTGAGGATGCCCTGTATTTCTGTTTTGGAGTTTTTGGGTCTGAGTTGGGAGTTTCTCTGGGACTCCCTTGAGAAGGAAATTCTTGGTCCTGGAGTCTGGGGCTACGGTTCACCTTTGTTCTTTCTGTTAATCCTCCATTGACTTCTGGCTTCCTGCATTTTCTCAGACTTTTTTTTAAACATTTTATTTATTTATTTGACAGACAGAGATCACAAGCAGACAGAGAGGCAGGCAGAGAGAGAGAGAGGAGGAAGCAGGCTCCCCACTGAGCAGAGAGCCCGATGCGGGGCTCGATCCCAGAACCCTGGGATCATGACCTGAGCCGAAGGCAGAGGCTTTAACCCACTGAGCCACCCAGGTGTCCCCTCAGACTTTCTGATCTGCTGCCACCCTCTCTTGTTTTCTGGCACTGATATGATTTAATTCTCTTTAAAACACCTTATATTTTATTCTAATGAGTCCACGGCATAGCGGAGAGGTGGGTGCATGTGCTCAATTTGTGACTTCGAATGTAATACATTGTTCCAACCTAAAATTTTTCTTAATGCACATGGTTCGAAGGGTCTAAGATGGATATGTAAAGTGAAAATGACTTCTTCATCCTAGTGCAAATGAAGACCACTATTTGTCCCCTTCGGTCTGTTCTTTCCTTCTTCTGTTGGAAATAAAGCCCCAGATTTTAGCCAGGTTCCTGACTGCTCTGCTGAGGACACTTCCTTGGTGTGGCCAAGTGACTGAGTTCTGACCAATGGAAGCAGCGTGATCAACATTGCTGGGCTCCTCTAAGGACAGGGATGGGCCTACCAATCCCTTGACTCCCCCGTTCCTATTGGCCAGAATGCAGATGTGGTGGGGAGCCATCCTTGTCCATGCAGAGCTCGGCAACAGGGTAGCAATGGCAGGACAACTAAACGGCAGGAGCCTGGGAGTCTCTGACTCTTCATTGCCATTCTACCAGCCCTGGTATGTGGCAGAGAAATGAAATGCTATCTTGTTTAAGCCTTGTATCCTGGGGTCACGTCTTACAGCACCTATCCTGTCTCCTAACTGAGACAATCTCTGGGCTACTGAGCTCCTCCGGAGGCACCCAGTGTGAACACGTTGCTGGATCCTTCTGGGGATATATGTGTATAAACACACAGACACACAGACATACATATACATAGCTCCTAGCCCACTTTTACATAAATGCTATTGTACCAAACAAAACCAAATCTTTAAAAAAATTATTTATTTATTTGAGAGAAAGCATGCAGGAGGGAGAGAGAATCTCAAGCAGACTCCCTGCTGGGCATGGAGCCCACTGCGGGGCTCGATCCCAGGCCCCTGAGATCATGATCTGAGCCAAAACCAAGAGTCCGACACTTAAGGGTCTGAGCCACCCAGGTGTCCCCCAAACTGCTACTTTTGGAAGAGGCTGTGCCCCGCTGGAGAAGAAGGAGGATTGCTGGTGACAGCCGCCAGCCCGACTTCTCTCCGGACCGGACAAAATGAGCTCCGCCTGCAAACGAAATGTGCACACCCCACCCCCCCGGCCCCGCCCCAGCAGCCTGTGAAACCCAAAGCCATCCCACTCTACGCTGAGAGAGTTTCTTACCGAAGCATGTCCCTCAGATGACTCATTACTCCTTCCCCTCTAAAAAAGGAGATATATTGAAATGTTGTAACCACACAGAATAATCTTTGTGAGAAGTTCCTGTAAATTCATTTCCCCCCATCCTGCCTCTTGCTGGAGTCTGCGTGGTAGGAGCTGCTGCTCCAGCGACCGCCCAGAGGGGGCACCCGTGATCCCCGCCCGGGGCCACCTATGGCAGCTCCGGGTGTAGATGATTCAGCTGAAGAACGAGCGGACTCTTGAAGGCCTCCTGGAAAGGTCTTCTCCCTCGGTCCATCTTTCCCTCCCCCACTGCCACTCCCGAGCTGGGTTCCCGTGCTCTGAACTGATCTTGTGGGAGAAAGCACTGGAAATGGGACAGCTTCTACTCTGAACTTTCTATTTCTACCCTTTCTGAAAAGAAGGACGAGGCCAAGAATCCACCTGGGTTGGTGGGGAAGAGGACAGGTTTGTGGGTTGGGGGGTGAGGTGGATGGGATCAGTCTCGGAACAGAGAGAGCATCTGCGGGGCCGGGTTCCTGTGCAGCCTCGGCCACCACAGAACTGTCACTTTTATGTCTTCCTGATTTTCCTCACTCCTTCTGCCCGTCTGAACCAAGTTCACAACTACACCCTCTGCTCACAAGGGTGCTTAGGAACATAGGGGTTTCTTGTGGAATGGATATTCTTTTTAAATTTTTATTTTTTGAATAGGTAATACCCTGAAAGAATCCGCAGATGGCACAGCCACTATGGAAAACAGCATGAAATTTCTTCAAAAAATTGGAACCAGAACAGCCATCTGACCCAGCAATCCCACTTCTGGGTATATATCAGAAGGAAATGGGGGGCTCTGGGGGGCTCAGTCAGTTAAGCGTCTGCCTTTGGCTGGGGTCACAATCCCAGGGTCCTGGGATGGTGCCTCATGTCAGGCTCATTGCTCAGTCAGGAGCCTGCTTCTCCCTCCTCTTGCTTGTGATCTCTTTCTCACATGGACGCTCTCTCTCTCTCTCTCTCAAATAAATAAAATAAAACCTTTAAAAAAACAAAAGAAGGAAATGAAAACAGCATCTCGTAGAGATATCTGAGCTCCCATATTCATTGCAGCATTATTCACAATAAGCAAGATGGGGATACAACCCGAATGTCCTTCAACAGATGAATGGATAAAGATGTGAGATGTACCTATGATGTGTGTAAACGGTGTATTATTCAGCCTTGAGAAATGAGGAAATCCTGCCCTTCTCAACAACTTGAATAAAATTTAAGGACATTATGCTAAGTGATAATAAGCCAGACAGACAAAGACCAATGCTACATGATATGTATCTCATATGTAAATCATGTATATGTGGAATTTTAAAAAAGTCAAATTCACAGAAGCCAAGACTGGTAGTTGTGGGCGGGGAGGGAGGATGGGAAGATATTGGTCAAAGGAAGATATTGGTCTTACAACTTCAGGTTATAAGATTAACAAGTTTGGAGGCTCTGACTGCAGCGTGGCGATTACAGCTAGTAATGCCGCATTGCCTACTTGTAAGTTGTTAGAAAGTAAGTCAAACTTTCTCATAGCAGAAAAGAAATGGTAATTATGTGAGGGGGCTAGAGGCGGGTGCCAGCCGTTGCTACGGTGGCAAGAAGCGTTTTTTGCCGACCTTCTTTTGATGGATACCTGACTCTCAGGACAAACCCGTGGAAGGGGTCCACCCGGCTCTTCTCACCCGCGAGGAGCGCACCGTGAGCACACACACTTGCTCAAAAACCTAGGAGGACCCACTGGGGTTCTTCTTGGCCCTCGTGTCGGTCACCAAGGGGTTAAGTCTAGGAGGACCCTCCAACGGACTGGACTCGGAGGCCCTTAATCAGGGGGCCCAGTGCTCCAGGCGCAACACTTACCAGCAATTAACCTGCCTAAGAGGCAGCATTGCCACAGGCCTGGCTTCCTCCGACCTCCAAATTAACATTTAGCAAGCAAAGCCCTGGTTAATTGCAAGGGCAGTTGAAAGGAGGACCACCCACCTCCCCAGTCTGACTTAATAACCTCGAAAGAAGCCATTCATTAACGGGACTCGCCACACCTTCAGCTCCAACGGTGGCGGCCCGGGGCATGGGGGTACTGGGTTCGCCCTGTGCGCCCCCCTCATCAGCACTGCAGGCTGTGACCCGCGCTCTCCCACAAAACTTGCCTCTGCAGAGGGTCCGCGCTGCCCTGCGGCCTAAGGGATTCCTGCAAACGCTCTGCTTATTGTCTGGGTGGAGAAACTGAGGCTGAGAAGAAGGCAGCGGGCACTCCCTTCCACCCCCGCTCCCTACCCTGCGGTTTTCGTTCTACCCGTCAGGTGCATCTGAGGTCTGAAGTGCCCAGCCGCGTCCCTCTCGGTTCCTGGGGGCCAGGCTAGGTCACTGTTCAGACCCACGCAGAGGGAGAAGCTTCTGTGGACCACAGCGGCAGCGTCCCCACGCAGCCTGTTCTCGCTGCTTCTCCCCACATGCGCATTTGGGTGGGATGTGATGTGCCTCCCCCGGCCTGGCAATCTGGTGGTGGGGGTCCTGGCTGACCCTCCTCCGCCCAGTCCCCCACCATCAGCTCCCAGGGCCCGCTTGTCTGAATCCTAAGCCTCACTCCCCTCTCTCCGTTCCAGCTCTTCTCCAGCTAGCGGAGAATTCCATCCCAGGGGTCCTCCCCCTGGCCTGGCAGGCCTTTCCTGTCGTCCTGCCTCTTTAGGTCCCACAGAGACTGTTTACAAGTTCCTGCTTGGCCTTAATTCCCTACCCCATCCCTCCATGTCCATATCAGAGGGCCTCACCACCCAACCCAAGAGGATAGACACAGGGAGGGTATCTGTTTAGCGACCCTTCCTCCCTGCTGGGGCTCAGCTGCCCTCCCCCCTTCACTAAAGGGCTGCCCTGTAGTTGTAGAGGTGTCCTGAGGCCCCCCACCCCCACTCCGGGTCTGCCTGCCCTCAGGGACCTCCTTCCTTTCTTCTCTGTCTCAACCCTCTCTCTGTGTGCTGGATTGCTGCCCCCACATGGCAATACTCCCTATGACCCGGTCCTAGTTCTAGAACAGCCCCCTCTCCCGCAGTGCCCTGCGGGGGCAGCCCCCCTCTCTCCTCTCCTCCGCTGTGGAGCATCTGCCTATCCTCAGTGCACATTCTCACCTTCTGCCCACTCTCACTTGCCCCACAAAAACGCCTTCCCAAGTTCAAAATAACCTCCTTGTTCCTAAATTCAGAAGACAAGTTTTAGGTTTTTTTTTTTTAAGATTTTATTTATTTGTTTGACAGACAGAGATCACAAGTAGGCAGAGAGGCAGGCAGAGAGAGAGGAGGAAGCAGGCTCCCCACTGGGCAGAGAGCCTGATGTGGGGCTGGATGCTGGGATCCTGGGATCATGACCTGAGCCGAAGGCAGAGGCTTAACCCACTGAACCACCCAGGTGCCCTCGTTTTAGGGTTTTTTAAAAGAATAGGATCTTTCTATATAATCTTGTACTGTGGATCACTGCCTCCCTCCTTCCTGAAACTCACTCTTCCTTTGGCTTTCACGAAACCTCTCTTCCCTTTATAAGGATCTCCTTCCGCCTGTCCTTTCCGGCCCCTTCTCTCCTCATCAGGCATCCTCTTGGGAGCCCTGTCCACTCTGGTGGCTTCCATTACCAGCTAAGTGATGGTGATGAGGAGGATGAGGACTCCTGAATCCTATGGTGTCCAGATCTGACCCCTGAGCATTGGGCTCATCCAACCACCAGGGAGAGAACCTTCCTTGGGAGTCTTACAGTGTTGTAAATAAGCTCATTGTCCTCCCCTTGTCTGCTTCTTCCTGGGGCTTCCTGTCTCCCTGAAAGGGTCACCAGGCACATGGGAGTGACCCATCCCCCCATCTCTCATGTCCAAGCAGCCAGCCAATTAATCATCAAGGCCTATACCTTCAATCTCCAAGGGGCCTCTGTATTCCTACTGCTGTTACTTTAGCTGTGACAAATTCCGGTCTTGGCCCCCTGCAGCCAGAATGATCTTGCTAAACCTATAGTTTATCAAGTCACACCCCTTAGTGGCTCAGCACTGTGCTCAGGTCAAAGGTCAGATTCTTCAGCAGGTCCTACAAGCCAGACTCCCCAAGACCCCCGAATGGTGTTTCCCGTTAGAAGCATTCAGGGACTAGGACAAGAGCTCTCATTGCCGGTCCACTTCGAGTGTTTTTAAGATCAAACAGCCCTTCTCAGAACTTTGGTATCTACTTCCCAAATTAGGTCTTGAAACACCTCCACGAGGTAGGTGTTATTGTTCCCATTTTACGGATGAGAATAATTGAATCTCACAGAGCCCGAGGTCACAAAATCAAGGCGGAATTTGAACACCAGTCTGCAATTTCTTGTGCTCTTTCCATGCCCCCAGAGCAGGGGGCTTCCAGACACTCAGAGACTGCTTGGACCATGCCTAGATCTCAGAAACCTTCTCACATGGTAAACCTCTTTTCCCATGTGCCGCATACCTGGGACCTCAGCCCCCTCCCGAGCTCTGGGTCAGAGAGAACCCCCTTGCACACCTACTCTCAGATGGGCCAGGGATGACAGACGGGCAGAGGATCAATAGCCATCTGTCCAGGCTCCACTGACAAGCTAATCTTTCCAGTAAACATTTCATTTGCTTCTCCAGGCTGCTTGCACCTGCTGACAGGAGAGGCGGGCTGGGGGTGGGAGGCAGAGGGTCCTCTGCTTTATAATAAATAAGGCAGATGTCAGCGGGGATCTCTTGGCCCCTGAGATCCAGCTAAGCTCAGCTAGAACACCACTGCCCCACACTGGTGGAATCCAAATCATCCCCCAGATTTTTGTAAATGCCCAGAGACTCCTGGTCTGTCTCCTGGGGCTTTCATGACCCGCCATCTAGCCATCTAGCCATCTAAAAGAGAGCTCCTCCCACCCTGCTCTGGGATGAAGCTCTTATAAGGGACAATTTCTGTTCGCCCTTCGTAATACTCTCCCTGCTGCGGCCGCTGCAGCTTTTTGCCGCTCCTGGTAAGTGTCGCTGTATGAAGGCAACGGTAGCAAGCATCTAGACGGCCCCTGCTACGTGCAGGCCACCACGCTGACGGTCATGCCCATTACTGTCGGTAGAGCCCACAACAATCCCACAAGGTAGATGCTGTTGTCCTTCCCCTTGCCGACAGGCAAGTGGACCATCTCTGAGAGGTTTCATGGAGAAGTGGCGTCTAGATGCTGGGTTCGTCTGCCTCCAAAGCCCAGGCTCCTACCCCCCAGAAGACTTTGGCTCTCCCACCAGCCCGGGAGCTCTAAGAGGCAGGAACCAGGTCTCACTGCTTCACCACTATGTCCCCAGCACAATGATGTCTTAAAAATAATGCAAAGGGGGGTGCCTGGGTGGCTCAGTGGATTAAGCCTCTGGTCTTCAGCTCAGGTCATGATCTCGGGGTCCTGGGATCGAGAACTGCATCAGGCTCTGCTCAGCAGGGAGTCTGCTCTCCACACCCCCGCCTGCCTCTCTGCCTACTTGTGATCTCTGTCAAATAAATAAATAAAATATTTAAAAAAAAAATAATGCAAAGGTCTACTGTACATGAGTTTGTTAGATTTCATGGCTCCCTAGCCATTGGAGGTAAGAAGCTGGTTTTTATTTGTTTTTCTTTTATTGGGGGGAGTGAGGTTTGGTTTTGCCATGCGAATTCCATCTCCTCAACTGCTTTCGGGGAAAACTGCTTCCTGCAAAGGCACTCCGCTAGTTTGGGTGACTTCTCATTTGGCTCACCTGCTCCGTTTCTTCAAACCCAACCATGTCCAGAAAATGACCTTTTGCTAGCCAGTAGCCCCTACTTTCCCACTGCTGTAAAGAAGGCACTCCAGTTCTGCATGTGGGGGTGTCTCTCGTTTGCAGAGCTCTGTCTGGTGGCTTTCTCTCCACTTCCTCCTATGTTCTTCCTGTTCCGTCTCCGGCCTTATTTCCCAGGTTGGGACAGCCCTTGCAAATAATTTTGGTTCTGGAACTTTAAATGTCTCCAGGTTTAGTGCAAATTGTTGCTTTGGGTAGTTTCCAGGAAGAGAAAAGGGAAATATTGCCATGCCCTGAGGTGACCGTATGGGGGTGAGGTGTGAACCCGTCTCCGGGGGAATGCGGGCTCACTGGTACCAGATCTGTGCGGTCTTCCCGTGGCTGGGACAGGACCCAGCCGGGACCGCCAGCATCCCACTCTCAAGTCCTCGGTCTCAAATGCTGCGCTGCAAGGTCCCCCTTGGCGGTGCTGTTGGAAGAAAACACAGAAAACACCGACAGGCTTAAAGAAACAACTGCAATCACCTGCTGTGTTTCCACCCAGAAGAAACCCTTGTCAAGCGTGACACAGTGGCTTCGAGCATTCAGACAGCTTTCTGTACCCATACGTGCACAAAAAGGAGGATCCAGCAGGCATATGATTTTGAAACCAGATGTTCTCATTTAGCAGTAGACGATACATGTATTTCCATGTGAAGAGATTTATTTTTTAGTGGCTTTCTGGTCTCCTAGTCTATGCACCAAGTGTGATTTATTGAGCGAGTCCCCTATTGACGTGCACTGCTTTTAATCTTTTAACTTTGTATGCAATGCTACATGGAAAAGCCTTGGCTATGTGTTCCTGTGTACCTACCTGAGTTTCTCCCCTAAGGCCGGGTTTCTGAATGGTGACGCTATCGACCGTTCGGACCAATAATTTTTATTGCGGGGGTCGAGCTGTGCACTGCCGACTGCTGGCGGCATCCTTGGCCTCAACCCCCTAGATGCTGTCCCCCCACCATATCCTGATAAGCAATATCCACAGTCTGGCTCGTGTCCCCTGGGTGACAAAACAGCCCCTGCTTGAGAGCCACTGCCCCCAGGCTAAAGTTGTTAAGCAACAAGCTTAAAGGACATGCGTATTTTAAGACTTGTTATCTGTTGACAAATTGCAGTTGCAGTTTAAAAGTTGCTCCCTTTGTTCTCACCTTTTCGCCCCCCCTTGTGAATATGCACACTAGCATCAGAAGCCACTTTATCCATCTCGAAAGACAAGACAGTCTGCCCGTGTGTAATTTCTTTGCCCCCATGTTTTTATTTCTAGCGTGAGGCTGAATGTTGGAAAGACCACACTGATGATGTGGTCTGGTTGCTGTGCCCGTGGTCAGTGGTCTTTCCTTACCACTGACTGTTTTTCCTTTTGGAGTGCTCATTTTGTCCCTGGTGTCCCATGTCATCTGTTAACAGGTAAATAAAATGTGCACGTCCAATGCTAGCTTGCTGCCTGTCTTTACGTGCTGGTATTTTCGGTCGTCTTTGCTCTGGACTCCTGATGGATCCTGAAGCAGACTCCCTGGAGAACATTCTCGTGCATTCGCCTCACAGGGGCTCCAACCATGTCCCTGCCAGTCTGCCCCAGCTTTGGCTCCTGGAGGATCCTCTCTGGGTCTCATGCTCTTTCCTGCCAAGATCGACTGAATGCTCCTTTTGTGTGTGAGTGAAAAGATCTCGCTCTGCAACCCGACCTGTCCAGAGGCAGCCCTGCTCTGGGAAGACTGACCGGGGGCTTGACCGTAATTAGTTCAGGTTAATTATTGCCAATGTGTAGATGCATAGCACGGGGGGCCTCTTTTCCTCTAAGCCAGGGCCTCTGGAGGCTTCTTTTATGAGCTTGGAACCCTGAGGGAAGATTTCAAGTAATGAATTTTCCTGTAATCAGATTTGAGGGGTTGTTCCCTGAGCCATCCAGTCAGTTGGAGGATGGAGCCCTGACTGGTTTATTTGGCCAAAGGAGGCTGAAGACGAAGCACAGGGCACCTGATAGACAGTCCAGGGAGTGGATGGAAAAACATGACATAGGAGACGTCGACCTCTTGAATTTTACAAAGTGTTTAGGGGGGAACGGTTTCATTTATAAGGAGAGGCTATGATCTGGGGACTGTGCAGAAAGAGTGGGGTCCGCTTTGGGGTTGAGCGTCAGGGAGAAGAGTCTGATTATCCTTGAGTAAAACCTTGTCAGATTTGCCTTCAACCACTTACTGATGTCAGAGCCACAGTAGGTACAGGTGTCTACGAATCTGATGTGTTCAGTGTTTCTTCAGCCCCCATCCGCGGGTCCCTACATCTCCTCAGTCACCGGGAGGCACTGGGAATGTGGAACGCGAGATACCAGGCTCCTGCCTGTCTTCAGGGGTGAGCAGGTGGCCTGTATTATTGGGAGAAAATAGACTTTCTGTGCAGTTTGGAATGTACACCGGAGTCACAATGGGAACAATGAAGAGGAGGCCCTGTGGCAAAGTTAGTGAGGCCGGTCCAGGAGATCAGGAAGAGGAGGAGAACAAGCCAGGAGTGCAGGCGACCGGTGATGGGAGCTCCTGCAGGCCGCCAGGCATTCACCGGACACGAGTCCCTTCTTGTAGGAGTTTCCCATGTGAGTCTCTGGGAAAGTGTGACAGCCTCACTAGGACACAAAGGTTTTGATGGTTCTGCTCTCTGTGAATTCAAAATTGCATTTAACTGCTAGTAAACAAGAGACCTGAAAAACAATGGCTTAAACCAAAGTGGGGAGCATCTTTTTCTCTTAGGCAGCACAGAAAAAGCATCTTTTTCTCTTAGGCACTCACAATGCCATCAAAATCTGCTTTCTGCAATACCATCCTTACTTAGTGAGTGGCTTCCATCTGTGAGTTCACCTCATGTCCCAAGATGGCTGCCAGTGCTCCTACTATATCTATATTCCAGGCAGGAAAAAGAAGGAAGTGAGGAAGAGGAAAAAGGGTGCCTTCCAAATGCGTGAGTTCCTTATAAAGTAATTCCCCAGAAATCTCCCCAGTGACTTCTGCCTGCATCTGCTTGACCACCTCATTTGCAAAAGAGGCTGAAAAGTGTGGTTTTATAGTGAGACACAGGACTTCTTTCAACACCGTGGGGATTCTCTTACTGAGACCACAAAGAGAACAGGCCATGGGGAGGCAACTAGCAGTTTTTGACACAAGCTCAAGGAAGACAATGAACAAAGAAGGAAAAGCTCCCTCCCTCTCTTCCTTCATTTGGGATATGCTGTGGTGCGCTGTTAACAGGCAACAGAAGCCTCTAGCAAGTTTTCTTTGCCCTCTCCTTAAATGGAAGAGGACCCAGGGAAGTCTGAGAGGGCAACATTCAAAACGATTTCAATTTCCAGCCCCCCAGACACGTTTCAGCACAAGGCAGTGAAAAGGACTGAGACATCCCAGAGAATTTGACGTGGGAGGGTCTCGAATGGGAATCTCATTTTCTGAAGTGTGTTCCACAAGCTGTCCCTCCATGAACATGAAGAAATAAATGGCTCTCTGGTCACAAACCTGGGAGACTCTGGACTAAACCAAGTTAAGCTGTTTAGTTAATTGCAGATAAATTTGGAGTCATAAACATGCTCACTTACTTTGTGTTCTTTTTGGTTGTTCTTTCTAAAAGGGAGCATTTCCAAGCTGATTTGATCATGGAAGTCACTTCTTACAGAGCTCCCACAGGACGAGTGTTCTAGAGCAAACATTTGAGAACCAGTGGTGGGGTCAGAGGCTGCCTGCTCCCCTGCCAGGCTCTGGCTACCCGGGGACAGCCAGCAATCAGAATCATCTCTGCCCCCCTCCAGCTTACTGAGCCATAATCTCAGGGGGAGGGGGGCTCGAGGCCTGGACATCTGCGTTTTTCCAAGCTCTCCTGGTAATTCTTAAAACTCACTGATGTCTGAGGTCCCCTGGATGACAGAGCTGAGCCTCCACTTTACAAATACTCTGACTTGATGAATTTACCTCCAGGGGGTTCCTCCTGGCCCCCTCAAAACTCATTTCTCTCCTCGCCCTTTGGTACCCGGATAATGTCCTCGGCTCTGTGCACGGCAGCTGGCGTTTGTCTTTATTGCCGTTCTCTTATTGATTTAGGCCCATCTCTGCCATTCGTCAAGCTTGGATCGTATTTTAATCTTGTCCTCCAAAGTAGCTAAGATCCCTTCCAGCTTTGTATCATGCGGACATCTGATTAGCTGGGTCTTGCTTCCATCCTTCAAGTCATTAATGAAAATATTAAATGGTCCTGGGTTAACACGACGGTCTTCAGGGTTCTTGGGAGATGGATGGCTCCTCTCTCTGCCACTCGTCTCTGCTCCGCGCCGGCAGACCTTGGCCATCACCGCCAGCGTCTCGGTAGGAAGTTATTGCCTTCACAGATCCACGCAGGCGGTGTGGGTCTGTGTAGAGGAAAACAGAACCTCTTCCTTCATTCATCAATTCAATACACGTCGTGCCACAAATGTCTTTAAGGCACATGATGTTTTTTCCCTCCCATCAATGGCATGCTGGCCAGAGGGTGAAAAAGCTTATCCCAAGTGCAGGCGTTAGGAAGATCAGTTTTTATGGAGAAGGCAGCTTAGCTCCATCTTGGAGATACACCACTCCCCGCTGAGTCAGGCTCCCTGCAAGTACTTGTCCATAGCGATGCAGGCAGAGCTCGCTTTTCTGAACCGTTCCTAAGTGCTAGCCACTGCTCTCGCCGCTTTACAGGTCCACTCACTGGATGCTCCAAAGAGCCCGGAGGAGGGGAGGCTGGCGTCACCCTCTTTTTCTGGATGGACCGTCGGAGTCGCATGAAGTTGGATAACACGTGTAAGGCGCCAGAGCTGGCGAGCGTCAGAGCAAGACTCAGACTCTGGGCAGCCTGGCTCCTGCGCCCAGACTCGGGCCCACCCTCCTGCACAGCTGCGGGACCAAGTAAGCAAGCAGGTGGGAAAGGCCCAGCAGGGCCCAGCAGCCAGCGGTCGGCTGCAAGGCTGACTGTGGTGTTAATGGGTTTTCATCCCCTGTCTCACTTAAGGTTTGGTAACTGTCAACCGGTATGAGTTGCTCCTATGCTAGAGGAGACAGAGGCACAGAGTGAACGCCCAGGATCCATCCCAGGTCCTGCCAACTTGCGCCCCCAAGGCTAGCCCGGAGGACGCCTGCCAAACAGGCCTGGGCCTGAGGGCTCCGGGAGAAGCAGGAGACACGCCCGGCAGGTGGCTTGTTCAGTCCTCCCCACCCTCCCCAGAAATTCTTTCTGTGGCCTCAGCCTCAAACCCATAGCCAGGCGGGGCGGGGCTGAGATTTTCTCATTCAGCAAACATGTTCACTCACCCCAGGCTGGGCCCAGCCTCTTTGTGGGAGCCGAACAAGACCAGCCCCTGCTTTCATGAAATTTCACCAGCTACCGTCCCCACTCACCCTGACCTGTGGCAGACGTGGAAGCGGAGGTGTCACCAGCTGTCCCCTGCTCTGGGAGAGTTGGGGTGTGGGGCTCCCAGGGGGACATGATTGGGGGGGTGAAAAGCCAGTCTTCCTGCAGGGGGCGAGAGCTGGGCCTCGACTGCGGGTTTCGGTGGCAGCTGAGGGGCAAGCGGGATGGGTTTTGAGGGGGGACCCACACCTGGCGAGCCCTGGAGCACCCTCAGACGAACGCCCTGCAAAGCAACAGGCAAGTCATGTCTTCACCTCAGTCCTCAGACTCAGCCCCTCAGCCAGGCCTCGGCAGCTCTCTCCTGAGCTGCTGTCCATCTTCTCTGTCAGTGGTGCCAAGGCAGCAAAGGCCGGGACCCCAGGCGAAAAACCCGTCTCCCCTCCAATTCTCTGGAGGACGGGGTGGAGGAGACCTGGAGAGAGCGTCTTTGTTCTCCCAGTGGGAGATGAAGCACTTTGTCCTTTGGCCACCAGAGGGCGACAGTCACTCACACATGGGATAGTCCTGCAGGGACACTGGGCATCCACCTGGTCCCTCTGGGAGGCTGTGGAAGATGACTGCTAAGGAAAGTTGGTGGGGACGCCCCCACCCTGCCCAACTTCCCGAGCTTTTTTTTTTTTTAATATTTTTTGTTTATTTGACAGAGAGAGATCACAACTAGGCAGAGAGAGAGGAGGAAGCAGACTCCCTGCGGAGCAGAGAGCCCGATGCGGGGCTCGATCCCAGGACCCTGAGATCATGACCTGAGCTGAAGGCAGAGGCTTTAACCCACTGAGCCACCCAGGCGCCCCACTTCCCAAGCTTTTAAATGCCTTCAAAGCGGCTACTCCGATCCCAGGAAGCAGTCTAGTTTAGGGACAGCACCTTAGGAAGCCAGGCCCTTGATCTAGGGAGTCCAGAGGACTGGTTCACAGGGGGCTCTGACACTCCCCAGCCTCAGTGGTCTGGTCTGTAAAATGGGATGGCTTACATGACAGGAGGGAAGGGAAGGGGCTCTAAAGGACAGGATGCGTGAGGACAAGAGGTTTTGATCACAGCTGCTCCTGCTGGTGTCTGTGCCATGATCCTGCCTGTGGTGAAGAAGGAGGGGGAGACTGAGGAGACCACTGCATGTTTGGGGTGTCCCAGCAGGTGGTTGTTTCGTGGTCAAGGTACAGAGCCATGTCCCTACATCTGACAGCTCAAGGCCAGGAGGGAGGCGAAGGCAGGTGGTAGATTGCAGGGCGAGAATTCAAGCCCTGGTTTTGACACAGCTTCACCTGAGTGTGACCTCAGGTGCACCTCACTGTCTGTCCAGTGGCCGGGAGGTGGGATTCTCTTGGAGCATCTCTCAGCCTTTGGCCCTCTGAGCAGTTCTGAGAGGGAAAGATCACAGCTGTGGGAGTCGGAGGGAGGGGGTGAAGGAGAGCTTCTGATGCACCTGGAACCTGGGGACACTCCTCTCTTTCTTTGGGCCTTGATTTTCTCATCTGTGGAATGGGCAGGTTGGACTAGCTGATCTCTAACCATTGTCTCTTCCTCCTCACCCTGTCTCAGTAAATACACACAGAGTCCATACTGTGTTAAAATTTCCTGATTCTGATTCCATTAAACAAACAGACCTGTACCTCTGCCCAACCTGGCCAAGAGTCTAGGGAAAGACGTCCCGTGGCCCCAGAGAGTGTCAGTCCTGGACCCTGATGTTCCCCCAACCCCCGCCCCTTCTCCTTGCCAAAGCTCTCTCTCGTCTTGGTCTCCAGCACACTGTTCACAACGGGTTGGGTGGTTGTGTCTCTGGCAGCTTCTTCTCTTCTATGTCCGTCCCCGACCCTCCTCCCCCAGGTCAGGAAACGGTCCACAGCTTTGTCCTTACTCGTCCCCATCCCCGGTGCCTAACTCACCCACAGCCCACACGGGGGGCGTAGGAACTAGTCCATAAACGGGAGCTGGATGAATATTTAAAGGGAAGTAGTAAGTAGTATATTAACAACTTACATGGATGTTGTAATGATCTGCAGTGAAATATTCCCTCACCTCTTTGCGAAATTATCATTCCGAACCACGGAATACATTAGGTTTTATGATCTACTCGCTTCTTTGGGGAAATATAAATCTTGAAACATCATCTTCATATGACAGGGCAAAGAGTCCCCTGGGACACAAGATGTTTAAGAATGTTAACTGAGAATCAGAAATAGTTTGCGATTAATATCGGGGTTTTGTTTATGGGCACAAATAAATCCCTGGTGTAGGGCTGACCTGTAAAAATCTGTCCAAGATGAAAACTCCAATCGCAAATGATGGAATGGGAAAACAATCTGAATTTAAAGAGGTGATTTGGGGTGCAGGGTTTCAGTGTTTAGGAGCTAATATTTTCTGACCATAAATTTGTATGCTGTTCAAACATTCCTAGTCACCAAGTAAAATAAATGTTGTAGAGACGAGGGATTTATATCAGTGGTCTGCAGTCATCCAAGTTTTGTAAGTAGGTCGTGTGAAACCAGACAGTTCCAGTTCGTAGGATCGTCAAAAGATCCTCCTCATCCCTCTTTCACCATTAGGATGAGACCCTGGTGGTTCTGCTTAATGTGGGGGCAGGGGGTGGGGGTGGGGCGGAAAGAAAGCCACACCAGCATTTGGGGCTTTGGGTATCTGGAAGTAGTCGCCTGTACCAGTCCCTCCTGGGAAGAGTGTTGCTTTGGGAGTGAGAAGACCCACATGGAGCTCCCCTCCTTGTCTGCCCTTGTGCAAGGTTGGTCAGACCTCTTCTTTGCTTAAAACCCATCACAGGGCGGCGCCTGGGTGGCTCAGTGGGTTAAAGCCTCTGCCTTTTGCTCAGGTCATGATCCCAGGGTCCTGGGATCGAGCCCCGCATCGGGCTCTCTGCTTGGCGGGGAGCCTGCTTCCTCCTCTTTCTCTCTCTGCCTGCCTCTCTCCCTACTTGTGATCTCTATCTGTCAAATAAATAAATAAAATCTTAAAAAACAAACAAACAAACCCAATCACAGGCCCCTCATGGCTTCTAGAACAAAGTCCAACCCTCAGAATCCCTAGCCTGGCTCATTTGATTTGACTCTGCCCCTCTCTCCAGACTCCCTTCCCATCACACCACGCTTTCCGGACTCAATGCATACTTTCCACGTCTTGGTCCCTTAACCTGTGACTTCTACCAGAATATCCCTCCTCTGTGAGGCATTTGGTTAAACAACTACTACTTTTTTAAAAACAGCACGAAGGTCATCTTGTCTCTGAAGCATTCATAAAGGCTCCTGGGAAGAGAGAGTTTCTCCCTCCTTCCCATTTCTCCTAAACCCTGAACATCGCTCTCTCCCTGTCTTGTGACCTTGCCACACACAGAATGGCAGAACGGATTTCCCTGCTTCGCCGGTGTGGGAGTTGGCCAAGGGGCTTGACTAAACCAGTGGGTTGTGAATGGCAGAGCCAAGACCTTAAGAGGTGATGTGTTTTCATGTTCTCCAGTGGTTCTTTGATTTTCCACGGGAAGAACGTGTCTCTGACAGCTGCTGTTCCAAGGAGACTATGGAGTCCTCTGGAGCAAATGTGAGTTCAGCTCGAACCTGGAGCCAGTCCCAGCCGCCCCCAGCCAGGAGCAGAGCTGCCCCGGCCAAAGCACAGACAGGTGAGTGAAAAAAATCAATGTTTATGGTTGGATGCCACTGAGTTTTCACGTGGTTCGTTACACAGCACGAGGGTGGCAACAGCTGACTAATACACTGTGCACCGTGGGGCTGAGCCTCAGAGAGGCCGTGCATGTGGAGGAAACCACCTGCTAAGTTTGGGGGAATTAGGACGTATGGGGGCTGGTGCTCTAAGCTTCTCAGAGCCATCCAGGTCCCTGTGGTGCCAGGTATGATGGGGCACAGGGAGGGTAGAAGCAGCGCCGCCCAGAGGCGGGCAGGGGTAGTGCGCCTGGCTTCCTACCCATCTTGGCCAGAGATCCAGGAATTCCCTGACATTTGGTGGGGGGTGAGGAAGGTCAGGGAGAGCTACTTGGTTTGTTTAGATTAGAGATTAGCACAGAGGTGCTCACATCAAGGGCAGGCCCTTGGGATCTCCGGCTCCAGAAGGTCTTCAGTTTTCCTCCTGTCATGATCAGATCAGATGGGACCAGCCACCCTGGGGAAGACCCCAGCACAGACTACCCTATGGTATGAGGATATAACAGTGCAGAATAAATTATGTTGTTTTAAGCCACTACATGTGGAATAATTGGTTACAGCAGCAAGAGGAAATGAACACAAGGGGCGCCTGGGTTCTCAGTTGGTTGAGCAGCTGACTCTTGATTTTAGCTCAGGTCATGATCTCAGGGTCCTGAGATCAAGTCCCGCATCAGACTCCACACTCAGTGAGGGGTCTGCTTGTCTTTTTCCCTCTGCTCCTCCCCTCACTCTCACTCTCTCTCTAAAGTAAGTAAGTAAATAAAATCTTTACTAAAAAAAGAAAAGAAGGAAAATGACAGGAAAAAAAAAAAGAAAAAAACATGTAACGATCCAACAGTAGAAGATTGTCTGGCAGAATCTTGTTTTTGTAAAAAAAAAAAAATAATAACAGATATTTATGGGACAGAGTGTTTAGCTATGGTCATGAGTTTGGCTTCTGGAGGTGAACAGATCTGTAGGTCCAGCCTTGGTCCCATGCTCCCCAGCTGTGTGATTCTGAGCAAGGGATTTACTGTCTCTCAGCCTCAATTTCTTCATCTGTACATCTCATATTCTTGTTGAGCGGACTGAAATGTGCCCACTACATAGTAAGCATCCATTGAACGGTAATATCTATTATTATTATTATTATTATTATTATTACACAAAAGGACCTACAGCAATGTGATGGTCATCTCAGGGTAAGGATGACTTTATTTTTCTTGCCCTTGATTTCTGATTTTTCTATCATGGGCAAAATTTCCTTTGGAATAAGAAAAATAAATAGAAGGTGAATTGAAACAATGAAGAATCTGAAAATGTTTACAGGGTTTTTAAAATGTCTGATTCATTCTCAAACAAGAAACTAGATAGAGTTCATTGCCTCTTGGGTAATGTTTCCATTACTTTAGTTTTTTTCAAGATTTCATTTATGTATTAATTGTCAGAGAGAGAGAGTGAGAGAGCACAAGCAGAGGGAGTGGCAGGCAGAGGGACAAGCAGGCTCCCTGCTGAGCAAGGAGTCTGATGCGGGACTTGATCCCAGGACCCTGGGGTCACAACCTGAGCTGAAGGCAGATGCTTAACTGATTGAACCACCCAGGCATCCCTCCATTATTTTAATTTTCACCAGCTGGTTTCAAATAAATGTTTCCCAAATGTACCACACATGCACTATTTTCCACAGAACTGCTTTTGCCCACATGGTTTGCTCCCAAGACCTTGTGGGGGAGGGACCCTAGTGGGGGCATGCAGCACTGGGAGGAGTGTGTGGGGTGCCGTGAGCCAGGTCTCCTGAGAATGTGGGGTCCAGCGGGAGCATCTTGGGACAGAGGACAAGTGGGGTCTTGCTTGACACTAGAGTCTGGGAGGAAAAATTAATGTTCAATTGTGATTTTAAGGAGATTATGTTTACTTATGGAAGTCATTAGTTGTGGGTATTTCTTTGCAAATGGCTTCAAACCATGTCTTTGCTTAGCTACGCAAATGTTAACAGGTAAAGAGAATTTTATTTTTATTATGAATTCACCAAACATATCGAGTGCCCACCATGTGCTGGGGAGACTGGAGGACGGATTTGGGCAGGGAGTGGTGAGTGGATGGTGAGTAGATGAAGAAAAATGGACCAATCCAGTCACCAGTTTCTATGAGCTCATTATCTCCTGTAACATTTCCCCATATTTGCTCTATCTTGCTTTCTATGTCTTTTAAAATTGTTTTTCAGGGTGCCTGGGTGGCATAGTTGTTAGGTGTCTGCCTTTGGCTCAGGTCATGTTCCCAGAGTCCTGGGATTGAGCCCTGCATCAGGCTTCCTGCCGAGCAGGAAGCCACCTTCTCCCTCTCCCACTCCCCTGCTTGTGTTCCTTCTCTCACTGTCTCTCTCTGTCAAATAAACAAAATCTTTTAAAAAATCATAAAATTGTTTCACAAAACCATTTGAAAGTAATTTGCAGACATCATGACTCCTTATCCCTACATCCTTCAGCATAAATGTCGTAAAGATAAGAACATAGTCCTATATCACAATATACTTCTATTACTATTACTATTACCAAGAAAATCAATAAAAATTTTTATAATTTCTAATATTCAGTCTATATTCAAATGTCTCTCTCTTTTTAAGCTGTTTTGATATGATCTGCACCGATGCTGTGTTTTTCATTGTTTTTTAATTTAAGTGAAAATGACCTTTGCTCAGTGTAGGCAGTGGTACTGTGTTCTTCCCATCATGCTGTCCTTGCAGGGTCCTGTGTGAAAGGAAGTCACAGGCTCCTCAGGGCTTGCCTTTATGTGAAAACCGATACCTGGTCTTGGGAGAAAAGCGGCCCCTTCAGACTCCCCTTTTCAACGGTACCAGGAAGAGCTTGGGCTGTTGTCCTAGAGTGAAGACTCAGACCTACTTTGCCCAGTGTCACCACCTAGAAAGCGGTAGAGAAGAAACTCTGGATTGGGGTTTTTGAGCACAAAGCTAGAGCTCTGACCCCTGCCCCTGCCTCTTCTGCTGTGCGCAGGGACCTCTGGAGGGACCACCTCTGACATCTGAGCAGGAAGTGGACTCTGCTCCATGGAGTCCATTTCTGTCCGATGGGGATTCTCCTCACAGGCCCCCCCCCCCAAACCATGACAAGATGACAAGAGCTTCAAGAAAACAAAGAAAATAACTCCTCCTGAAAACCCATCGCCGTTGCTCAGGCTGCCATAACAAAATACCAGTACCATCTACTCCCTCAAAACTCTGGTGACTGGAAGGCCATGGTCAAGGTGCCATCAGGGTTGGTTTCTGGTGAGAGAACGCGGTTGTGTCTCTTCCTCTTCTGATAACGACCCAGCCCTTGTTGGATTAGAGCCTGACTGTTACACTCTCAGTTAACCTCGGTTACCTCCTTAAAGCCCTGTCTCCAAATAGAGTTATAGCTTAGGGCTTCAACAGGTGGATTTGGGGGGAATACAACGCAGTCCATGACACCCGTTCAGTGATTTGATTAAAAGCAAATATTTCGCTCCCATCTAAGTCGCTGTTAGCACAGTGTTGTTGGCCGTCTGGGTCACCCAGAACCTAGATACTTACTTCTCTTCATTAATGACCATTTCCCCATCTCAGCTGGGTTCCCTTGGCTTTGCCCACAGACCCAGTGACAGGAAATGCCAATTAATCACACCTTGGAGGAAAACCCGCCCAGCCCAGAGTTTCCTCCTCCGGTCTTCTCACAGCCTCCCACTGAAGGGGCTGAAGACGCCGAATGGTCACTGTCGCATCTCCTTTGCACCAAGCAGGACTATGGCCGTGCCTTGGCCAAATCAGACTCGTGCCCTTGATTTGACTCTCGAACTACTGAAGCAGAGCAGGGGGTCCTGCAGAAGTCCTTCCGGCAAGTCTTGAGAGCAAGAGCAGCTACACAGTTTCGCTGAGGAGGTAGGTCTGGGGGCTACGTCGGAATGTCACAGCATCAGTGGACCGACAGTGTAAACTCTGCAGCATAAACTCCCGGGGTGGGGGTGGGGGGGTCCATGGCAGCAGCGGCGGTGTCTCCACTGGGCCGGTTCTGAACGTGGTTTCCAACCCTGCCCCGGCTGCATGGCCTCGGAGACCCTCTCGTGGGGTCTGTGTGCTACTCGGTGTGTTGCAGCGAAGTCCTCCTCTGCGTCAGTTTCTCAGAGGAGATTTCTGTCACTTGTAGCTAAGAACTTGGGCTGCTTCCTGCACAACCCCTGGAAGGCCATGCAGACACAGTCCATTAATAAAATGAATAGTTTTGTGTATTAGCTTATGACTAGGCACAAACAATGCTGCAAACTTCCTTTTTTCCCCAAATATACTTTTTATCTTGGAATAATTTTAGACACACAGAAAAATTGCAAAGATGATACAGAGTGTTCTTGTACATTTCACAACCAGTTATCTCTGTCATTAATGTCTTGTATTAGTGTGGTATCGTTGTCACAGTTAATAAACCATTGCTGATATGTTATAATTAACTAAAGTCCAAACATGATTCAGATTTCTTTCTTTTCATCCATTTTCCTCCATGTCCCTTTTCGGTCCCAGGACCCCATCCATGATGCATTACATGTAGTGGTCATGTTTCCTTAGGCTCCTCTTGGCTGTGAGAGCTCCCCAGACTTGCCTTGCTTTTGATGATTAGTTTTGAGGAGTATGCATCCGAGGTTTTGTAGAATGTCTTCTTGGTGGGACTTCCCAATGTTTTTCTCAGGATTAGACTGGGGTTCTGGGTTTAGGGGAGGAAGACCACAGAGGTAAATTGCCCTTGTCATCAGAACATGTCAAGGATACATCCCGTCAACAGGACTGGTCACTGATGCTGTTGACCTTGGTCGGCTGGCCCAAGTTGTGTTTGTCGGATTTCTCTCCTATCAAGTTACTCTTTTCCCTCTCTCCATAGTGTACAGGGTTATGACTCACCTCCTTGAGAGTGGGATATCTTCTGCCTGAAAAATTGGTTTCCTACCCCTATTTATTTATTTGTCATTTATTCAGATCACTGTGGACTCATGGATATTTACTTTATATTTTGGATTATAATCCAGTACTATTTTATGTTGTCATTTCCATATCTCAATGACATAGTCCCCATCAATGTGGGTTTAAAATTTTTTTTTTTTCCTTTTAGCACTGTCTTCCTTTTTGGCATTACAAGATGCTTTAGGCTCAGCTTGTGTATTTTCTGTGCCATCCTGGGATCGGCCACTTCTCTAAGGAGCCTTGGTTCCTTTGACTGGAGGACGGTATTAGACATCACGGTTCAGGGGATGGGTGTGCTTGTTGCTACCGAAGTATTTCTATTCTAATAGTATATTCTAATAGTATAACTATTTCTGAGGCCTCTCCACTGAGAAAACCAGGAAATGCCTGCATGTACACTACCCTGTGTGTATTTGCACATCTATATGTATTTATTTAAAAAATTTTTTTAAAGATTTTACTTATTTATTTGAGAGAGAGAAAGAGCCAGGGGAGGGACAGAGGGAGAGGGAGAGAATCTCAAGCAGACTCCACGCTGAGCGCGGAGCCCAAGGTTGGGCTCAATCCCATGACCCTGAGGTCATGACCCAGCAGAAATCAAGAGTCTGATGCTCAACCGACTGAGCCACCCAGGCGCCCCATACGTATTTCTCTGTGTGACCATCTGGGTCTATCTTATTAAGCTCAACAGGAATTCATACTGTTATCTCCAACTCCGATCCCTGCCGCCCTCATCAGACTCACCTGCGAACCCCCACGCCAACAACGAGAAACCTGCTCCCACCACCTGCCATCCCTTTACTTAATGGTCCGATCCCAGTGCTCACACAGAGGAGTTTCAGAATTAACCTTCACCCCCATGGGAAACCACTTTGTCAACTAGAGTGAAAAGCTTCTGTGGCATTCCTTGTGCCTTTCGTTTTACAAACATCACGAATTTCCAAAGTGACTTTAGGCAGAGCCTTCTTCTCCACCCCTTTCTGTGAGGTTGTTTCATACATTTGTGCAAAATCCCTTTTCTTCTCGCCTGAGGCAGATTTCAGCCCATACGGGAGTCAGCCTGAGACAGTCTTTGGGACCCCTTCTTTCTCCTGACCTTGCTTCCTCTTTTCTACCCTCTGCCTCTTCCCCAAACCTGCTTTCTTCCTGCTGGCCCTTTCCATGGGGTAGACCAGGGAGTACATGCTCAGTCTCTATCCTGAAGGAGCAAAGGGGAGTTCTTAAGCAACGGGTGATGCTCCATAGACCTCCTGGGGATGAGGTTCAGGGTCCCAGGCCCTCCAGAGGATAGAAACTATGAACCAAGAGGATTTTTCTCTTCCTTGCATTCATGGCCTCTCAGAACATTGCTTCACCATGTTTTTTTTTCAAACGTAACCGCCATCCTCAGAGGTTAGGCTGGAAAGGAAGAAAGGGATGAATATGGACAGAGAACAGCATCCCACCACGTGGAAGTCTGTGGCCTATGCTATAGGGTTGGGTGGGAATCTGTCATGCCACAGGTCTACAGGGTAAGGATTTTCCAAACCCATGCACGGAAACAAGATTTCACTTGCTTTGAAAGGTTATGTTCTTCAGGTTTCTCTGTCATGTTTATTTCCCCCCAAATCATCAGAGTATTGGTATACTCTGAAATCTCACCCACTCCTCCCTGAAAAGTGATCCAAATAGCATTCTTGGAGTTGTAATAATCCCTGTGGCTCTGGCCTGGGGTGGGGGGTGGGGGGTGGTCCCAAGTTTGAAGTGGTGTCCCTCATTCTGTCCCTGGGAGACGAGGAGGGAGCCCGAGCTGACTGCTTCTCGCCTTTGATCAGCACCTTCCTAATTCTAATTGCACCTCTCCCTAAAGTGACTTTTACAGCTTAACCCCTTACCCCAGCCCTTAGGTCCCCATTTAAACTCTATTAATCCTCTATTCAGACCGCTTGCGAACAATGATGCTCTGGGAGGTTCAAGCGGGGAAAGGAAACCTGTAGAGGGTCTTATCTGGGGTGAGCGTCTCAAGCGTCCAAGATTATCTCCCTGTCACCTTGTGACCCATCTTCTTCACGCCACCTTTTAATTTTGGTAGCAATTACAGTGTATCAGGATAATGCCTATTAGCATATTCATGGTCATGTCTTCAAATTTATTGTCCACACAACTCATTAATCTTCATCTACTTTGTGCGCTTGACAGCTCAATCTATTTTGCAATCTCTGGGAAGCGGCCATAGCCCCCCAAAGCCTTTGTTTCCCTGTAAATAAACCGTGTTGGGGACCAGAGGACAATGGTGCATCCCGTGGTGATTGACACAAGCCACAGCTACTAATCAGGATGGGACTTCATTGCCAGCTGAGTCGAGTGCATTAGGGGCCATTGTTCCGACGCTTCCAGGGCAAGAACACACACAGCCAGTCACCTTCGCAAGATGGGCTGATTGTTCTTCAAGATTAGACCGAGTTGCCTTATTATCCATCCCAGACAACAAGGCATCTCACCCAAACAGACGCATTTTCAGGAATGGCCCGTGTGCTGGCTGGATTTGAATTGCTAATGTGTAATCTGCCCGGCACAGATGTGCGATGAATATTTGGATGTTGTTTTGCCCGTCAGTCGAGGAGGCTGAATTGATGAGGTGATGAGTATTCAGTGATGGGTCCTGGACGGTGGCCAACAGCAGAGTGGGAGCACTTGCTCTGTGGATAATCACATTACCCTGCAAAAGTGCCTTCGCGGTAATGCAGCATCAAATTCTGTTAGAGACTGGTTGGTGGAAAGTTCCCTTTGCTTTTCGGTGCAATGAGATGGGTTTCAGGGTTGGATAACGTAGAGAAGTTGCCTTTATTGTGCCCTTACTCGACGACTCTTAAGGCTGTGATGTAGAGCTGACGGGTTGGGTTTGAAGTCGCCATGTTCTAGCTTCTTTGTTTAAGATCATCTCGCCTCAGTTTTTCTCATCTGTTAGAATGGGTTGAAAAATTCTAACAACCACACAGAGCTGCTGTGAGAATCCAGTGAGTTGATATACATAGACACAGTCCTAGAACAGTGCCTGGCTCATAGTAGTTAACAAATGTTAACTATTCCCGTGTTATTGGTCATTTGCTTTTTCTCAATATTACTGTGCTCCCATAGCTTGGATACACTGAAAATAAAGTTGAACTCATCTTCATTACCTCAGGATATCTCCTGGCCTTTACTATGCTCTTTGTCTGCATAATTCCGCATGTATGGAACATGTCCCATGCTTTCATGATCATGGAATCTTTCCTCCTGAAGCATCCTTGATAGCTTATTATCCCTAGAACATACAATAAGGAAAAGGTGCCTAGAATATAATACAACATTTGCAAAGCTTTGAAAGAAAAACATGGAATTTGAGAATTTTATATACAATCAAGCTATTTATATGTGCAGGTCATGGGAATTAATTGATCAAATGCATATATTCTCTCTGAGAAATAAGTCATTCAAAGATGTGTTCCACGTGGAGGAAATGTAAGGATGGCAGATGAGAACTTGTAGGTAGCAGTGAGATCAGCTGATTGCATTGAAATAAGTCTGAGCAATCGTAGCCACTATATTGTCAAACTGTCATCAAAAGATTAAGGGGTGCCTGGGTGGCTCAGTGGGTTAAAGCCTCTGCCTTCGGCTCAGGTCATGATCCCAGGGTCCTGGGATCAAGCCCCGCATCGGGCTCTCTGCTCAGCAGGGAGCCTTCTTCCCCGCCCCCCCCCCCACCCCGCTTGCCTCTCTCCTTACTTGTGATCTCTGACTGTCAAATGAATAAATCAAATCTTAAGAAAAAGATTAAAATATTTGAAAGAAATTATTTCTATTAGGGTAATGGGAGAACAGCACAGAACAATGCAGATCAAAAGAAAGAAGAAGGCAAAAGAGAAAGAAAGTGATTTTTTTTTTTTAAAAGAAGGTAGGTAAAAAAGATACCTATCTATCTCTATCTATATAAAGGTATAATGAAAGCAACTCCAGTAATCTTTCATAAAGCATTAAAAACTACTCCTAGATGTAAGGGGAAAAAACTCTAAATCCAGGGTTTCTCAGCTTATTTCTTTTCTTTTCTTTTCTCTTTTTTAAAGATTTTATTTGCGAGGGCCCCTTACATGGAGTAATTTAAGGGATCCCCATTTTAAGTACCAGAGAGGACACCTACTTTGTCTGCCTGACTCACAGACCTCCTCCTCGTTCCTTGGTTCCTCCTGGGCTCTCTTCTCTCGGCTCCTTGAGTCCTGCTGCTGTGGGATCCTGATCCTGGGCAGTCTATGGGAGACGACCTGGGTCTGGCAAACTGTAGAGCCTTGCCCCCAACTTGCTGCTCTAATTTAAGAGAAGGGTCTATCTCCTTCCTTCACTGGTGTCTCTCCACAGTCTGAAAAAGAGGATCCTCTTCGGTGACGCAGACAGTGAAACGGAGATCTTGGCTCCCACTGGTGACCGCGTTTCCTGCCATGAGGAAGAGACTAGTCTACAGTGAAAGACAATGAAGTCTCCTATGAAGAAACAGTGTTGTGGTCGCATCTGAATTTCTGTCTGTTGAACCTCAAGCCTAGTGCCCTTCTCCTCCTTCAGGTGCACAGATTTTTCTGGAATGACATGACCTCTTCCTGTAGCTCCCTAAAATTTCCCTTTTCTGCCCAAGCTAGCACTGGGTTTCTGTCACTTGCCAGGGAAGAGCCCCAGCTAATTGTTAAGAATGTTAAATAGTGGCACGTTCATCCTGATACAAGGTATGGAATTGCTCTATTGAACCGAAGGGTTAAGTTAGGTTTCCAGGTTCCACAACTCAACAGAGGCATAAAATTTGGCTGCGAGCAAGCTGGTCAACATGGCGATCTGATTTGAAAATAAAATAAAATCACCGGTGAGTGATTTTATTTTGTTTTGTTTTTGAGAATTGCTGTTTTTTTTGTTTTTTTTTTTTGTTTTTTTTTTTTTTTTTTGTATGTTGCTAGGCAGTATGGCAACCTTTTCATGTGTTTGTTTTTTGGATGCTTTTGCTTTCTAAATTTCCTTTTTTGAAAAGTTTACATATTTGCTTTTAGAAATTCAAGTCAGTTTTCCTCCAGGCTGCTCGTAGTAGCAAAAAGTTGAAGCAATCTTAATGCATAATAATAAGGGATGAATTAGAACAAACTATACATCCCCAAGAGGGCCACAGTTGGAAACACAAATGTCTAAAAATATGTTGTGAAAACATAACTGACCATTAAGATTCTTTTAAACTTTTATATTCAATTTTCTTTTATTTTCTTATGGAAAAGTCAGCTTACGGAATATCAGAAAATAAAAGCAAACAGAAGAAAAACTTAATGCATTTGGATAGTCACGCTTAACCTGGGGACAACCAAAGTTACCACCTTGGTGTATATTCAATTAGAAAGTTTTATAATTACAAACGCGCATATATTCTCACATTTCTTCACTTGTAATATCTTTTATTTCCTATAAAAATGAAACTATAGCACACATGCTTTAAAAAAACTTTATGGGGAATGATTTCCATACAGTAACACACGTTCAATTTAAGTGCGCATTTTATTAGTTCTGAACAATTCATACATCCTTATAACCGTAATAAATACATAGAACGTGTCCATTATCCCAAAGTTCCTTTCGGCCCTTACCTAGTAGGTCTCTGCCTCACCCTGGGCCACAGGCACACAGTGACCCGCTTTCTGTCATGTAGATAGGATTTTTTTCTCTTAAGGTTCATATTAATGGAATCCTACAGTATGAATTCTTTTGTGTCTGACTTCTGTCATGCGGCTCTGAGATCTATCAATGTCACTGTGTTCATCAGTAGTTCACCCCTTTTTATTGCTGAGAAGTATTCCATGGTATAAAACCCACATTTTATTTCTTACTCACCTGTTGATGGGCGCTTGGATGGTTTTCGGCTTTTGGCTAATTTTTAAAAAAAGGATTTTATTCATTCATTTTGAGAGAGAGAGCAGAGGGCAGAGGGAGAGGGAGAACCAGATCCTCCGTGCAGCAGGGAGCCGGATGCCGGCTGGGATCATGACCTGAGCCGAAGGCAGACGCCTAACCAACTGAGCCACCCAGGCGCCCCTCAGCTTTTGACTATTAATGAATAAAGTTGCTGTGACTATTTGAATAGAAGTCTTTGTTCAGGTATATGTTCACTTAGTTTAAGCAGAATACCTGAAATAGGATTGCTCGTTGGGATGCTAGGGGTGGTGCTTAACTTTGTAAGAAACTTGCAAACAGCTTTCAAAAGTGTTTGTACTTTTTCAAGCCCCCACCAACAATGGGTGAGAGCTCTAGGTGTTCTGTGTTCCATCTTCCTGTCAACAGTCTCCTTCAGGGTCTGTCATTTCATGGGCGTGTACTGGGATCTCTCTGTGGTTTTAATTTGCATTTCCTTGGTGATCAATGATGCTGACATCTTATCATGTGCATACCGTATTTATGTTTATTCTGTGAAGTGGCCTTTCAGATCTGCTGCTCATTAAAACATGTGGGTTTTTGTCCTCTTCCTCTCAAGTTGTAAGAATTCTTTACATATCCTGGCTGCAGGTCTTTATCAGATATATTAACTATGAATATTTTCTCCCAGTCTGTGGCTTGTCTTTTCATTTTTTTAAAAAAAGTGTCTTTTGAAGAGCAGCAGTTTTTAATTTTGATGAAATTCAACTTATCAATTTTTCCCTTGAGGCTTTCTGCTTTTTGTGCCCTATCTAAGAAATCTTTCCCTACCCCAAGGTTAGGGAGATTTTCTTTTGTTTTCTTCTGTAAGTTCCACGGTCTACTTTTTATGTGTAGGCCTATAATCCCCTTCGAGTGTATTGTATATAATGTGAAGTAAAGGTTGAGACTCACTTTCCCCCCCCATACAGATATCGAATTATCCCAGCACCATTTCTCGAAAAGATTATCTTTTCCCATTGAATTACCTCAGAATATTTGGCAAAACGACTCTGAGATCATGACTTGAGCTGAAATCATGTGGGACCCTTAACTGACTGAGCTACCCAGGCACGCCTCCCCGTTCCTCCCCTCCCCCACCAAACTCACTCTTTTATCTGTCCTTCTCCACAACCACCCTGTGGGGCGCGCTACTTAGAGCCAATCATACCGCTTTACAAAGAAGGAAGTGTAGATCTTAGGATTATTATCATGAGGACACCTTCTCGGTAACTGTGGAACCCTGGAATTCTCTGTGTAACCCAGGAAAGCAAAAGCCAAGCGGACGTCAACATTTGAGCAGTCTGTACTCTTTTGGGGATTTAAAAAATATACTTTATTTATTTATTAGAGAGAGGGTGTGAGAGCCTGAGCAGTGGGAGTGGCAAAGGGAGAAGCAGACGCCCTGCTAAGCAGGGAGCCTGATGTGGGGCTCAATCCCAGGACCCTGGGATCATGACCTGAGCCGAAGGCAGAGGCTTAACTGACTGAGCCACCCGGGCGCCCCTTAGCAGTCTCTTCTAATTGTGTCTGCCAACTTCTTGGGTGAGTGGCAGGTCACAAAGGCAAGTCACATCTATGCTACACTTGTGCCCCTTGCCCCCCCTCCTCAAACCCTAACACACATGTCCCCCAAGAGCCTCTTTTCTATTTGTCTGAATGACATCAGGGGCTGGCCTAGTGGTAGTGCTTCCTACGAGGCATTGCAGCATTTGCTTGTGTTCGTGTCGCTGGGTCCGAGGACAGTTTGCCCTCATTGTGAGCCCCACCCCATCCTCCAATCCTCCGGACAGGACAGAGTGCTGGTGCCAGCAGCTCCTGGGTTCAGGACTCAGGACAGTAAAAACCCTCCCTCTCCTCCCTCCCCGGGGGTTGCTCTTTGATCAGAGGGCAGGTGGGAAGCCAGTCGCCAGCCCTGCCTCGCAGGCACGGCACTGGTATCTGGACAGTAGCTCCTTCACGGGCTGCTGGGGATGGAGCTGCGGGAGCTGAGGTGAGTGATGAAGAAATAAGGGGTTCAAAGCAAGTGGAAGGCGATGAGGGGTTCTGATAAAAGTATAGGGGATGTGAGGGGCTTCCTTAAGAAGTTGAGGAGAGCTACAATGACCCTATATGACCTCATGTGGGTCCCTTTTTCTTTTGTGGCCTCCATTTTCCCACCTGTGTACCAGCAAAGTAGGCTGGGTGACCTCTGGGGCTCTGCTCAGCTCGGAGTGGACTGGATGCTGGGGGTCGGGAATGCAAAGAAAGGAGGTCCTGGGAAAGTGGGTGATGCTGGGGGAGGTGAGCAGTTGGCTGGCGGTGGGGTGGTGGACAGAGAGCAGGGAAGCGAGGTGCTCATTTGGGCACCCCATCTTCCTGATGTTGGAAGAGGTCGGGTGAGGCAGCGCAGGTGCAGCTGGGAACTGGGAAGGTTAGAGGTTGTACAACAGCCGGCAAGTGCGGACCGGGCTCAGTGTGCTGGGCTTGAGTCACAGCTCTGGGTCTTCCCAGCTCTAAGCCTCAGCTTTCCCCCATGAACTCGGCTGCAAGGGCTACCTGCAACGGGCCTGTGATCCTGGGAAGAGCAGCCTGGAAAGAGCTCAGGGGCTGCCGTACTCACAGTGGCCGAAGGGCAGCGGGCCGAGAGGTCCTGGTGGGAGCCGTCCTGGATGGATGGGGTAACTGCTGTTGAATCCTGGCTGGTTTGCCTTTCAGCTGTGCGCCCTGCAGCAAGTCTTTCATCTCCCTGAGCTTCCTCGTTGTCGTCGCTAAGAAGGGAGATGACACCCGGTCTTACAAGATTGCTCTGAAGCCGAGATGGGGAGATGACTAGCAACACCTTTCTCATCCTGAGGACCTCCATAGCCCACCTGCGGTGCTGTGGAGGGTTTCACGGAAGAATGCCACAGAAGTGTGGTTAGAGCGAAGGCAAACTGAGTGGCTGAGTGGTTGGACTTGGACCTGGAGAGCCTCGAGACGGCCCACCCCCCCAGGCTGAGGGACACAGGCAAGCTGCTTACCCACACTCCTCTGTAAAGGTGAGAATACATAACACCTCGTAGAACTCAGGATGAGTGAGTTGTCTGCTGTGTAGTACCATGCCCGGCACACAGTAATTGCTAGAATTACTACTGATAGGGTCCCGGACAATTTACTTCAGAGTGCCAGGCTTCTGCCCTCCCCAGCTTCAGCTTAGTTTCGGAAGCTGGGGACACCTCCTGTGGACAAAGCTCCATCCTAGGTCTGGGAACCAGGAGCTAATCCATCAGAGGCTGGAAGCTCCCGGCACCCAGAGTTCTGCATGCACTCCCCACCCCACCATGCCCTCTAGATCTGTGGTTTTGTGTCACCTGCTTGGACTTGAGACAATGAAGGGAAGTTAGACTGACTGGTGTCCATTTTGGAAGGATCTGCCTAAAAATGGTCAAAGAGGCAAAAGTTTTACTGCTCTGAATGGGCAGGCCCCACTTATGGACTGGAGTCTGTTCTAAACCCGGGGGTCAGAGCCACCAGGCCTTTCTTCAAAGGCTGCAAGTTCCCTGAGGGAACACATGCACCCAAGCCACAAAATACAAAACCCTCCATGTGGGGATGACCTACGCGATTGGACTGGAAGCTTTCACGATGACAAAGAAAAGCAAACTCAACTTTTCATTCCATAAAACACTTTATTTGACTCTTGTTTTAGAAATCTTTTTGGTGCAGTCATTTGATTTCATTAAGTACTTCTACGATACAGACAAATGTGATAAATTACAACCTGAAATTTTATTCTGTAAAAAAAAACAACCCAAAGAATATAGTAGTGCAGCATGAACCCACGTGGAATTTCTACAGCTTTTCAATATCCTCAAGTAACAAAATAGCTAACATTTATATAGCCCAACTATGTGCCAGGTACCATTTTAAGTACTTTACATATATTATGGTAATCTGCCGTAACTGCTCTATGAAGAATGTAGAATATTACAGCAGATGAAGAAGCTGAGGCAGAGAAATGTAGTAATTCATCCAAGGTCACACAGGCTGTTAGGCTCTCAGGTCTATACTCTTAGAATTGATCAATGTGGAGCCTTTGGCTAGTGATCATTGCTCTTCTAAAGATGAATTTAGCTTTTGGGGTACTTGACTGGGTCAGCTGGTAGAGCATGAGACTCTTGATCTTGGGGTCATGAGTTCAAGTCCCATACTGGGCTGGAATAAAAAAAAAGTAAAAGAAAAAAAAAAGAATTTAGCTGTGAAGATATGTTGAAAAGTGCTTTATGTTTATTTGTACTTAAGCCAACAGGTAAGTAAGAAACTGTAAGACTGGTCCGGGCCACAGAAGGGCTAGCTAGGGTCCATTGGCAGAGGAAAACGTTTAGGCTGGCAGGAGGGAGGAGGAAGGGGGTAGGGGTCAAGGAAAGCTCCACAGCCATGACATCTGGCACAGGACTTGAAGGACACAAAGCAATTACGTCTTACACTTAGTAGGAGCTTCCCTAACCAAACACCAACACTAACAAAGCTGATGACTCAGGTGACGTGAAGAAACCAAACTTACATCAGACGCACACCCATGAGTGAGGACGTCCTCTTACTTTAACATCTTGTTTACTCTAGTTTCAGACTTCAGGCTTGGCTGTCCACACTCTTAATGATCCCAGATCAAAGAGGCCCAAATCTAGTATGCTTTCTTTTCCTATGATAAACATATTTTACTGTCACACCTCAGTGTGCAAAAATATAATAAATCATCTTTGTAAAAAAGTACATACAGAACATTCTTGCTATGGGTCCAGAAGGTATGACTAGCAAAAATTTACTAACACAGGATAGTGAATGCACTGATTTTGGGAACTACAGTAATCCTGTTCTCATTATGCTATGAACCCAAATTAATCAACTTTATTGATGATACAATTAAACTACAGTGTACCAAGGCACACTGTAACTCAAAATTTACAGGCAAAGCAACAATAATCTAGAGAATTATAACTGAAATTTTTTGATGAATGTGGAATTGTACCATTTTTATATCTTAACACTGGTAAGACGTGGAATTACAGCATAAAAGATATTCCATTTTTCTCAAAAAGAAGATGAAAAGGAGCTGTGCATGGGGAAGTGGTTCAGATTCAAGATTCAAGTGCATTTTTCTTTTAATCTCTTCCGCAATAGACTTTAGGTTTCTTTTTCTGTTTCAAAAGTGAGTCTACAACCTATAAAAAATGATACTAACGAATATAGCATAAAGGCCTTTAAAAAAAGTTGGATTATACCAGCAGTTTGGTGACATACTGGTAGAGCTGTTCTGTAAAAGCTGCAGAGGAGAACTTTTCCTTTACCCTGGCTCTCCCAGCCAGTCCCATTGTGGCTTTTAAGGAAGGTTCGTGGATGAACTTTTCCATTGCTTCTGAGAAGTGCACTGGGTTAGGCTCACATAGAAACCCTGTGACACCGTGGACGACGGACTCCAGGGGCCCACCCGAATTCACAGCAATGACTGGGCACTGCATGTACATGGCCTCCAAAGGGACGATGCCGAAGTGTTCATTGCTCGGTGTATAAAGCACACAGGTAGAGCCATGGAGGAGTGCGATTTTCTGTGTGTCTGAGAAAGACCGCAGGAAGGTCACACACTGTCCAAGGTCAGACTGCCGGACCATTTCCTTCAATTCCTGATAGTGTTCCACATTCTCCAGGACTCTTTCGTCATAACCACCGGCCATGATTAGATGAACCTTGTCCCAATCCTGGGATGTCAACCTTCCACGCAGTTCTCCTAGGGCTTCCAGTGCCAAAGTCAGATTTTTCTTCCTTTCATATCTGTTGATGGAGAGGAACAGGTATTTCTTCCCCTTGGGGACAAGGTCATGGAGCTTTTCAGGAACAGCAGAGTCAAAGCTGGTGACATTCAGAGATGGGTAGAGGACATGAGGGTCTATGTGAGACAGGGACTTGAATGTTTCCTTAAAAACAGCAGCTGTAAACCGGCTGTTGACCAAGATGCAGTCCGCCATGCCCGTAGTGTATTCCTCTATCCAGTCAATCGGCGCCCTGTACAAGCGTTTCAGAAAAGAATCTCTCCTTGTGAGAAGCAGATCTGGGAAGTGACAATAAAACAGGATTTTCTTGCGCCGTCTGGCCAGCTTGAGCACCGGGATGCAGGCAGACACCTAGCCGAAGCAAAAATCAACAGCAGATACGGACCGGTCAGCTCAGCTTCAACCAAGTCAAGAGCACGCCCACCCACCCTGCCTGCTGGTCTGTGGGCTCACCATGAGCAATGCCTGATTCTGCTTTGTGGTCTCCTGGACTCTCACCCAATACAACGCCTGGTGTATGGAAGGCTTGGACCCATCTGCTGGCTGTGTGCTAAATATTTAAAGCTGCAAGTACAATGGTTTCCTCTAGGACAGCACGGCCCAATGGAAATAAAAATCTAGTAACTGTATGACAACATTTTTTAAGGGTGAAATGAAAAAAAATGTTTATCTAAAATATTATCATTTCAAAATATATTATCAAAAAAGTTAACAGGACACTTTATGTTCAATTTTTCCACATAAATCTTTAAAACCAGATGTGTAATTTACACTTATACCTCATCTCAGCTCAGACTAGCCACATTTCAAGTGCTTAATAGCCACAGGAGCCTAGAGGCTACGCTACTGAACAGAGCGGCTCTAGCACGTCTCCTCCTAAAAAACTGGACTGCAGGCTCTGGAATGAAGACTGCTGGCTGTGTGACCATGAGCAAGTAATCTTACCTCCCTCTTTGCCTGTTTTCTGTTCTGTAACATGGTGACAACTGTAGTTCAAAAAACCCCTGGATTGTCTTGTGACTGCTAAATGTACCGGCATGTATGAAATGCTTCAGAATTTAGCACACAGCATGTGTTCAGTAAATGTTAACCATAACTGTTACTAAGCATGAACGACATGCCGGCATTACTACAGACGTTCTTGTTGGGTAATCTTTACAGGTTACTTAATCTCTAGGTTACCTCCCTGACCACTTGAAGAATCCTGCCAGATTTATCTGAAGCTTCTTAGGAGGTAGCAGATCTGGTACAAAACCCAGGTCTCCCACTTCACTAGCCTCAGCTGCCTCATGCTTAACGATTGGCTACAAATGCAGGATGTCTAGAAATGTCCACATTTCCTAAAAAAGAAAACAGCTTCTGGAAAGCAAGGAGGATCAAACTAACTCAAGAATGATAAACACACAAATACAAATGTGAAGCCATTTCCTCCTATCTGTTTGGCAAAGATTAAAACAGTTTATACCTCCACTGTGCACAAGAGCAAAATGACACAACTTTGAAAGGCAAATCTGGCAACAGCTATCGACATTTAAACTCTCAGACACTATTTCTAGGAATTTATTCCAAGGACATGCTGACAGAAGAAGAAAAAAAGGTACAAGGAGGTCCATTTCGATACTGATCTATTTGCAAAAAACTGGCCACAATGATGTCCTTTAACAGGAGAATGTATAAATTATGGTACTTTTAAACAAAAGCAGATTTTCCAGCAACCATTGAGAACTGTGAAGTGAAGCTCTAATATTGATATATAAAGATGTCCCAAACAGGAATTCTGGTGAAAAAAAGGGCAAGTCATCAGACAGCAGGTGTGTCATAGTCCTCATTATTACAAATAAGATGCATCTGAGAACAAATAAATCTGCTAGTGCAGCTACAGGCAGTTTCTGGAAGGATGCAGGGGAAACTGCTAACAGTGGCTATCTTTAGGGAGTGGAACTGGGATGGGACTTTTATATCACACTCTTTTATACTATGGGAATTTTTGTTCCGAGTAAATGCTACTTATAAATAAAGTACTTTTGGGGAAGAAAAAGCGTAGAGTCCGAAGTGGCTAGAGCCCAGAGGCAGGTGGACATTATTTATGGAGGTAAAAAACTGACTGCTCCCAAGACTAAGAGGGAGCCATGTTAAAACTTTAACGGGGGATGACATGTTTCACTTGGTGCTTTTAACACAACACTGCGGACGAGGTGGGCTGTCTGCAAAAGCTACAGACGGTGGGATGGATGCATGTGGCCTGGAAGTAGAGTCAACATAATTAATGCAAAGAGGGGAAGACCTACGAGTTACTCATTAGTAAAAGGTGACTTAGGGTTGACTTCTAATGCTTGCGTTTCTTAGAGCTGCCCCAAGACCCATCTACTTCAGAATCGCCCGAAGATCCTCGGCGAAAATGCAGATTTCTGGGCCCCAACCTCAGGACTCCAGGATGAAAGCTTCTGAGGGTGGGGTCCTGTACCAACGTGCAACTTTAATGTGTCCACACTACAGTTCGAGAACCAGTCTCACGCCTAGTTCTCTTCTCTCCAGATCAGTTCCGAGCTCTCTGAGCCGCAGGCCAGGAACGCTCACGAGAGGCCACGCAGTGCGCCCTCCCTAGCGGGAAAAGGAGGCAAGGCGAGGGTCGGGCGTGGTCGCACTCGTGGCCGCCTCACCTGGTCGCACACGACCACGTCGAACTCTTCATCGCCGAGGAACAGCACGTAGAGCGCCAGGAAGATCATGCGCACGTAAGCGCAGACCGCGGCACCGCGGCCGCCCCAGCCCAGGCTGCGCGGGAGCCAGTCCCCGGCGCAGTGCACCTGCAGCTCGCGGCTGTCCGCGAAGCTGTGGCCGGGATCGTAGTGCGCCGTCCAGACCTTGACGCTACATCCGCGCGCCTGCAGGGCCAGCGCCGCGTCTAGCACCAGCCGCTCGGCGCCGCCCACGCCCAGGTCCGGGTGCAGGAACAGCACCGACGGGTTGGTACCAGGATCCTCGTCTTCGCCCAGGTTCTCCGCCATGGTCGAGAAGCTCCGCCACCGCCCCGCGCCCTACCCAACTTCCGCGCATGCTCCTTCCCGGCTCCCAGCGGGCCTCTGCGGGGCCGACCACGCCTCGCGGCGCTTGCGTCAGTTGGGCCACATCAGCACAAAGCTGCGGGCGCCCTGTGTCTGCCAGAAGAAATTTCCCGTCTGAACGTGGGTATATCCTCCCTTTGGTAGGCATAAGACTCTATGAAGGACGCTGCGATTCAACGGAAGGAGGCGGAAGGTCTGTGCTTCCCACACAGCGGTTGACCAAGTCGCCTGTAACAAAATTTGTACAGGCATATGGTGGGACAACTCAGGCGTCCCTGGAGCCGGCGAGGACCCTGCGAGGGGCCTGGGGGCGGGGCCTGAGCCAGCCCCTCCAGCCGCCGGTCCTTTGAGGAGGCGGCCGACCGCTTCTTGGACGTCAGTTTCAGCGTCCAGCGCCTTTCAGTCTCCAGCATGGTACGGCGGCCCCAGCCTTCCCTCCTTGATCCCGCCTCTCCTCTTCGCCCTGACACTGGCCCTCCGCCTTGCCTTCCTCTTGTAGCACTCTTACTTTCCCCAGCTTCCCCTGCAGGTGCTGGTCTCGGTCGTCAGGGCCGGGGCGCTCACCAGCTTGTCCACTTGTCTCTCTGTAGCCTGGTCCGACCCCCAGTGGCACTAATGTGGGCTCGTCGGGGCGCTCTCCCAGCAAAGCAGTGGCCGCCCGGGCGGCCGGATCCACGGTCCGGCAGAGGTAAGGACCCCCGCGACCCTCTGGCTGTGGGCTCGGAGATACGGGGCCCAAGAACTCGCTGGTCCGGAGGAGGAGACCCCGGGATGAAAGTCTCAAGGGCACACCGAACCTCAGGCGACGTGGCCGTAGGTGTTGTGTGTCTCGAGAAGGCGTCAGTGTTTTCTTGGAATTACTCAATTTGGGGCACCTCTGTTGTAAGAGGAAAGCCAACAAACTGGAGTTCGTTGTCTCAGTTGTCTCAGAGACAACTTTGAGAAAACTGATGTCATTAAACTAGTGTGTCTCGATCTAAGCTTTGCAGTCACGTTTTGATCTGCAGGTCCCATCACACTGTTACTTGTCCCATGCAAAACTCAGTCTCTCTTCATCCTAGCTTCTGCCCCAATTTTATCTCTCTTACTTCCATCCGGCTCTACTACTATACATTCATTTCCCCAAGGCCAAAACTTCAGGGTCCTTGTGGGCTTTTCCTATGCCCTGTCTGTTTAGTCATTTGCAGGACCGAATGGCACAGGAACAGCTTCTCATCAATTATTTTCCTTTTTCATGTCCACTCTTCCAGTTTAGCCCAACTTCTCTCATCTGGATGTTTGCATTTCCTACCTAAGTCTTCTCTCCAGGTCATTTCCACTCCAGTCTGCCCTCCCCTCTGACTCTGTCACACATCTTAGTTCCTGTCTCAGTTTCTTGTTGCTGAACTTGAAAAAAGGGTGGATACCAATGCTGTTGGCGTTGCTTGAGCCCACCTGCCTCTCCTCCTCTCTGCTGATCCAGCAACAGTGAGCTTCTTACTGCTGAACTCACTAGATGACCTCTCCCCCCACTTATGTTTATTCTGCTAGACTAAGCTCAGGGGTTCTTGAGGCCTTCCCTGACTTGGAAAGCAGCAGCAGCTGTGAGTTTTCTCTTTTGCTGCCAAAGCATTTTGTTTATGGGGTTATAATAGCATTCATGTTTCCATATTTATCTCCTTCATTAGATTTTGACAGAAATGGCCCATCATCCATATCCAGCTGTAAGACTTGACAGAATAAATGATGAATAAATGAAGGAATCAAGCCACCGTGTAATCTTGGGATTTTTTGAAAGAACCATAGGGTATAGGAAGAGGGAGGCAGTTAAACTGTGGCCAAAAAGAAAGGGTAAAATACACCCCTAACAGAAACTTAAATGATTAAATGCGCTCTGTTAACTTCTCCCTGGCTTTCCAGTGGAGGAATGGGAGATATTTTGAGTACATTTGGTATTTCCAGTTACCCTGATTATCACGTCCTCTGCATTGTCCCACGTGTCAGTAGGTGTAAGAGATCTTAAAGAGCCTGGACTGATTTCTTTGGGGCTCACGTAATTCCAGAGACTTTGAGAACAGGCACTGCAGTTGGGAGGCTGTGGGAATAGGGGAAAGTGCATGGGTCCTAGTCCTGGCTCAGCTGATGACTTATCATGTCCATAATGGGCTTACCATCTAGCTCAAGTTCCTTTTTACAGCCAAGGAGGAAAATTTCAGGTGCCTACCTCACAGCTTAAATGATGTATAGCCTTGTGTGTGAAGTCTCTTCTAAGTGTATGAATTGCTGTGTAAATCCCTGTACAATTATGTTTACTATTTTCCATCAGTTATCTCATAGAAACAGCAATACACATGGACTAATGAGTTCCTGGTCCACTGTGTAGCCAGTAATCAATATGTCTGCACTAGGTTTTGGGGTAAAGGCCATGGGAGGGGGAGGTGGGGATTATGACCAGAGTTGGAAATGCAGTGAGAAGAGATGGTGTAATAGGGTTTTCACTTCTAGTTTCTCCCTCTGCTCCCTGGTGGATGGCACGAGTCCTGTTGGGCTCTTCCTGTGAGCCTGGGCTGCCCGCATCACGCAGCTCATCTCACAGACCTGGATCCCCTGTGAGGAGGACACGTTCTGGTTGGGGTGTTTTCTGCACTTTTTTACACCCTACTTCTACCCAAGATCTATGGTATATCAAAATAGTGAATATATTCAAAAGAGTGAAATATATAAAAGATACCAAGTATATAAAAATAGTGAAAACAGATTATAAAATAATTTTTTATAAAATGTACACTCCATTTTAGGACCTGGATGACAACAAAAGCTTAATTGTTTTTTTCTCTTTTGTAGTATATACAGTCACTTAAAAACATTTTAACGTAGTCATTTTAAAATCAGATTATATAGATTCAGGGCTTTTTAAAAATTTTTTAAAAAATTTTATTTATTTGACAGAAATCACAACTAGGCAGAGAGAGAGAGAGGAGGAAGCAGGCTCCCTGCGGAGCAGAGAGCCCGATGCCGGGCTCCATCCCAGGACCCTGGGATCATGACCTGAGCTGAAGGCAGAGGCTTTAACCCACTGAGCCACCCAGGCGCCCCGGATTCAGGGCTTTTTAAGCAGGGGTTTATTACTTGATTTCATGAAAATACTTGAGAAGAGAAACTGAAATTCATTGTTCAAATGAGGTGCCCATGTGTGTGGGCTCTGGGGTCAGAACTGGGTTCACTGCCGAGCTTGGCTGCCTGCTGGCTGTGTGGTCCCAGGTGGTCTACCTAACCTTTTAGAGCCTATTTCCTTCATTTATACATTGGAAATGGCGACTACTTTCTGGGGTGCTTGTCTTAACATATGGCAGGTACTCAGTCCTTGGTGGTTATAATGATCAAGGAAGTAAAGGCAAGAATTTGGGGGGGGTCTAGCAAAGAAAGTGTTGTTTTTTTGGTTTTTTTTCTTTAACAACATAGTGGTAGCCTATGTTTCAATACCATGGTAAGGGCTTCTGAGAAAAAAACTTTTTGTAATATTTCTTTTCTTCCAGAAAAAATGCTAGCTGTGGAACAAGGAGCACGGGGCGCACGACCTCAGCAGGCACTGGGGGCATGTGGCGATTCTACACAGAAGACTCACCTGGGCTCAAGGTGTAAGTGTTGGGGAACAGACCTTGTGTTTCTGAGGGTCACCCATCTGTGGGGGAGTGCAGCGTCTTCCTGCAGTGGCGTTTGCTCTGATGAGACGTACGGTACCCCACAGCTTCATTTGTGCCAGGTGGGCTCGGTTTGGTTTGTCTGCGTATCAGTCATTTAGTTCAGAGCCTGGAATAACATCTCCATGGATTGGATGAAAGCAAGGGAAAAACCTGCATGCAGCTGTGTCAGAATTAATGACGAGAGCAGAGAAAACTGGAGGGGAAACTGCTTAATTAGGTGAAATTGCTCCCCATTTGCTGTTCTTGTCCCACACTGAGAAATAGGAGTAACCACTTGAATTGGAGCTGGGTGATTTTTCAGAGCTCTCCTGGAGGCACAAGCTGATGTTGTTACAGCCTAATGGGAGTGTCTGTATTAGGCTGTGTTACCAAAAGTTCTTCGCCCCCCCCCCCCACTTGCCTTTGGTGGGTGGTGGGTGACCCTAGAGGGTGAACGTAACCTCTGACTTAAGTTCTTTGGTCCGGGAGTGCTCATTAGGTGATGGGAAATGGGCATCCAGAGTCTCCAGGCCTTGCTCGCCTCACTTCCCGTGGTTTCTGGTACCACGTGTCTGAGCTGGTCCCTAATACCCCTGCTTAGAGCTGTTTGCTGCTTGAACCCGGTGCCTGTGGAATTGGCATAATGACGCACTCCCGTTTGCAGAGCTGCTCAGTTCACAGAGGCGGTTACGTGTACGTGGAAGACAGCCAGCAGGGGCGGGAGCTGCGTCTTCGGACTGTTCAGTTCCATGCTCTTTCCATACTGATGCTGCTCTCTGGCAAAAGGAGACAAAGTCATATTTATTTGGATTAGTTTCATTAACTCATCGCGTGGCTTGGATTGCCAGGGTAGTTGACAAAGGCTGCCCTGAGATTTGGTTTTATTGAGTGATTTTTTACTATTCTGTTGTGGTAGGATGGGGATGAGTTTCGGAAAGCATTCCTGGGATTGGGGTTTGTGAGTTGGTGGCATGAAAAACCTTTTGGTCTTTGTTTCAAGGTAATCTTTGTGAGTATTTCAGAGAGAAATTGTGAAGCTCCTCGGCCCTCAGGTCTCCAGGGGACTTGCTGTGTACTCTTCTCAGTCAGGTGGTCAGACCTGTTCTGGGGCGTCTGGCCTGCGCTAGCTCTCGGCTCTGCTCTTCAACAGCCGGGCTGGCCTGCTGCTGCTTATGGCGTGAGTCCCCCCAGGATAGAAGCTGTTCCTTAAAGTGTCATCAGCTATAGTTTATCATCAGTAAGAGACAGATGTTTTCAGTGAAAAGACAACAGTTGAGAATTTGTATCCACAGATCCACATCTTGGAGCTTGTTGCTGGTTCTTCCCAGGAGTTGAGAAAAATTTTTTTCAGGCCAATAATAGCATCTCCTGGGACCTTACTCTAAGCCTGCATTGTGTTCATATGAACTTATTTAGTACCTCAGCAACCCTATGGGAGAAGCACTGGGATTATTCCCATTTTACAGATGAGGAAAATGAGGCCAGAGAAGGTAAGTAACAGGGCCACAGTCACTGCTCATGGTTGACAGAGCTGGTTCCCGAATTCCAGCTCTCTGGGAGCTGTGCTCTTGGCTTTGTGCTCTGTGTCTCCTGTTGCTCTAATGTTGCAGCAAAGGAGGGGAGTGATTAGGTGTAACTCCATGAAGATTACTTCCCATGTACTTTTAAATTTGTTTATTCCCAGAATTGTACAGATTTTGGAAGAACAGAATAGTGTAGCAAGGACTTTGATCTCTGTGCATTGTCTTTTGGCCACTAGTGGACTCTGTTACTCCACTGCTCCATTGGGTTACTCCGCTGCCTTCGCTGTAAAGATGTCTGGGGTCTTTTCTGTTGTCCACTCCCCAGTTGTATCTGGGAGGTGAAGTGACGTCTTGAATTCTCCAAAACCAGTATTGGCAGGAAGAGTCACAAAGGAGGGCCCCAAAGCGTTTCATCAGAGTCAGCATTCACAGGTTGTATGAGGTTAAGGGGTTCTCCCCTTAAACCCATGTACTAATTCTCAACTTGAGAAGCATTTGATTTAGTGAAGAGCTGTTAAGTAAAACCTGTTTCCTTCCTTTAATAAACTCATACATGGAACTAGATGGGAACCTTAGAGAGAGAGACAAGCACCCTACTCAGTGGGGAATCGCTTCTCCGTTTCCTTCTGCCCCTCCTCCCCGATTGTGCATGCTCTCGCTCAAATACATAAATAAAATCTAAAATAAAAAAAAGAGACAAGCAATATATATCGAATCGGAAAACCGAAGTTCAGATCTCTCCTTTCTTGTTCTGGCTGTGTGTTCTTAGGCAAGTGATAATCTCTGAGCCTCAATTTTCCTTGTTATAAAATGAGATTAAGGGCTGCTTGGGTGGCTCAGTGGGTTAAGCTGCTGCCTTTGGCTGGGGTCATGATCTCAGGGTCCTGGGATCAAGCCCCACATCAGGCTTCCTGCTCAGCAGGGAGCCTGCTTCAACCCCTTCTCTCTGCCTACTTGTGATCTCTTTCTCTCTCTCTCAAATGAATAAATAAAATCTTTGAAAAAAAAATGAGATTAATACTTGTTTGCCCTGGGTCATGAGTTTGTTGATCAAGTAAAAACACTTTGTAATTTACAATGTGATGTGTGTGTCTTTGTATGCCTAGTAGATTTTAGTTAGACAGTGAAGGTTGTCTTTAATAAATATTAATTTGAAATAATAGTTCGGTAAAAATTGGGTCATTGGTACTTAGAGAGTTTGGGAAATTTTTCTTATTTTTTATTATGGAAAATATCAAAGATATGAAATTAGTGAAATTAGACTAGTGTCTCTAAGACATCAAATCGTTTTATTTGTATATATTTTAATACATTTTACTAAAAGATAAGGATTCCTCCTAAGTAATCACAGTGCCATCCCTGCACCGTCAAAATATCCGTAATAATAATTTGGGGAATCGTATTAAATGTTGTAAATGATATTCTTGGATGAATCTTAGGTACTTCCCCTGCTTTATTCCCTCGGCAGTCTTTAGTGTTACAGCTATAATATGTATTATTACTCAGAGTAAGCATGCCTTCTCTTCTTCCTTCCAGTGGCCCTGTCCCAGTATTGGTTATGAGTCTTCTGTTCATCGCTTCTGTATTTATGTTGCACATTTGGGGCAAGTACACTCGTTCATAGATTCGGCTGCATCCATCTGTCTGTCATCTGAAGAAGAAGGAAAAAAACCCAACGTATCTTGGACCAAAAGCATAGTGATTTTCTGTTTGTGAGAGAGAAATATTCTGTAAGCTTATTGTTTTACAGGGAACTTAACAAGAATTGACTTTAAGGAATCAATTTTTTTCTATGACTAATAAACTTTTTAATTGATTTATACCACGTCTCATGGCTGATACCTGACTGCTAGAGCCCATAGTCTCTTTGCCTTTAGATTTGTAAGTATGGAGAAAACACTAGGGGGAGATTGTTTTCTTTGTTGGATTAACAATTCCTTATATGACCATGTAGTCACTCCAATCCAAGATACTGTAATTGGCCATTGTTTGCTTTCTTCCAGGTATTTCTGTCCTGGTGATTGTAATTTTGTGTGTTTGTGATTACTAAAGCGTGTGCCTGTGACTCCATCAGGAAGATCTGTGTTCAGAGGCAGCTGGTACCCAGGGAAGAAGACGTAGGGATCATAAACCAAATATCTTGATAAAATGTTTGTTCATTCTGTTCTTTGTCTCTGAAACTGTAGATAATATTTTTGCCTCTTGTCTCTCAGTTCTTAATTCTCTGTGCGTAGACCAGAGATTTCCATTGATTTCTCACTAGTCGCTAAAACTGTTCTGAAAGAATTTATTTGGTAAATTGAATTTATCAAATAAAATTTTGTTTTCATTTGGAAAATTTTCATTTGTAATAATCAGGGACAATAAGGGACCTTAATAATCAGAGTGAGATACCAGCACTTCTGAACTGAGTTGATATAATTCCAACCCAACATAAAATTTTAAGGTTTCGCTTAGCTTATGTAGCCTTTCTGGGTATAAGCATTCAGTTTCTCGTCGATCCTAGGAAACACCCAGTGTAGCTCAGTGCGCATGCTCCAGGAGCCCAGGACTCAGCCAGGATTTCCAAAGAGAGATCCATATGAAATGCCCTGGTTGTTGTGCAGATCACAAAATGAAGAGGTGTATTAGTTGAAAAATAGAGAATTTAAAAACTCTCTTTCTCAGGTCCATTTAAGGAAAGCTTTGTAGAAGAATTAAGCAGCTTCATTAGTGTATTTCTTGAGTCCTGGCTGCGGAGTAATTTTAGGTCTGGGGAACCAGGTTTAAATAATGAGAAGTATGTGTCTTTTAAACAGATTTCCTAAGGCAGTATATGGGCGAGCATGCTCTTGTAAATCCAAATAAATGGCAGATTATTGGGGGAAAATGAAAAACTGGCTCCTTTGGATCCTGGGCACTGCTCATCGCACGAAAAGGCAGCAGCTGTCTTCGTTTTGAAATTCAGGGGAAAGAGTCAGTTTCCCTTGGAAGAAATTAAAGATTTAATGTTTTTTGGGTTTTTTTTTTCCTGATACTCGGGTTGATGGTTCCAGTAACAGCTAAAAGTTAGGTATTTAATTTGCAAACGAAATCTCTTCCTCTGTCTAGAGGGGTGTCGTTTTCTCTGGGGGAGATGCCCAACCCACTTGGAGGAGCTGTTTGCTCTTGGAGGTATGTTCTCTTCCCTGCAAGATGCTGGCTGTTAGCCCCATGTGCCTCACAGTGGTCTCCAATGGACTGACAGCCAAAAGTCATGGGGCTTTGGGAGCTGGCTATTTATAGGGAAATGCTAGTTTTCAGTGGTGAGCAGGGAGATGCTTCATTCAGCAGAAAGAAAATTGGTGGTTGGGTATAAAATTGTACAACATCTATTATGTTACGTAGCTGCTTTTGGCTCTGATGGTACAATGCTAATCCCATAGCTGAGAATCTCAGTGTTCAAGCTGTTCCTTTCTCTTTTCTTTCTCAGTTTGAAAAACTGGGCTAAAATACACATACCACAAAAGGCGCCGTATTCGCTGTCCTTAAGCGCGCAGGTCAAGGGTATTGAGCACGTGGCGTGTTGTGAAGCCGTCACCACCCGCCATCTCCAGAACTCTCTCATCTTGCAAAACCTGAACTCTAAACCTGCCAAATAAAAACTCCCCTCTCCTGCACCTCTCCCCTTAGCTTCTGGCAAACCACCCTTCGAATTTCTGTCTCTGAATTTGACTCTCAGTACCTTGTATGAGTAGAATCATATGGTATTTTGCCCTTTCGTCACTGGCTTATTCCACTTAGCATCATGTCCTCAGGATTCATCCAAGTTGTAGTGTGTGTTGGAGTTCCCTTCCTCAGCCTGTGAGGTCAGTCTTTTGAAGGCTGAATGATGTTCCATTGTATGTATATACCACCTTTTGTCTTCCTTTCTTTTAGGGATTTCTAGAGTGTTACTTCTTGAGTCCTAGGGGACCATAAGCCATTCATAACAATTCTGAAAACCTAACAAATTAAATCTTTACTTGCATTGTCTACCTTGGCCTAGAGAATTCTCAAACCCCCTTCACCGTGGGCTCTCATTCTAGCCCCTTCCGAGTGGCTATGAGCCAGTACCTGCTAAACAGAAGTGCTGAGTGATTAGAACTGGGAAGATGAATTATAACTGCAGTGTGGGCGGAGCCTTTTAAATCATTGGGGAAAGGGCCCAAGAGTCCCTGAGACTAGTGAGGGACGGAAAGACGAGGCTCCCTGAGTCCACTAGTAGCCTGAACACCTTCCAGTAAAACTGGGTGCGAGCTCTGTTCCTGGGAGAGGGGGAACCTGCCAGAGCTTTTGTTTCCACACCTGGCTTGGTCTAGACTCCATTATTTTTTCCAGGGGCAGATGTCATAGAAAGAATTGAAAAAGACATTCTGAAATGTTACAAGTGTTGGCATCAAGTTAAAATGGAGGAAAATGTCTACAAAGCTGGCTTTATTCAATAGAAAATCTCGTATGCTATATGGAGTTTTTCTGTGCGCAGTGTCCTGCTCTTGATTCCTGCAAAGCGCTACATCACCCCTCATTTCAAATGTTGCAGGAGGAGGGCTCAGGCCTGGACCAAGTCTTTGGACTCTCTGGCCACTACTCGGACATCCAAAGTTAGTGTGCTTACTGCCCCATCTTCCAGACGTGGAGGTGTACTGACCTGGATTCACGTGCCGGGCCTGCACGTGACCCCCTTTCTTCCTCTGTTCTCCTCTCGTTTGTCTTTTGTGTCACTGCCCGTGGTATGAGGATTCCCACCAAAAAGGATGTGAGAGAAAAAATACAAGAGTGCCTTGTTAATTAGCTAACGGTTAACAAGTGCTTCTTTTCTTTTCTTTTTTTTTTTTTTAAGATTTTATTTATTTGAGAGAGAGAGCACGTGAGAGAGAGATCAGGGCACAGGAAGACAGAGAAGCAGACTCCCCGCAGACCAGGGAGCCCAATGTTCAATCCCAGGACCCTGGGATCATGACCCAAGCCGAAGGCAGATGCTTAACCGACTGAGCCACCCAGGTACCCGACAAGTGCTTGTTTTCAATAATTTTGGAGATGGAGGTTTCTTAGTGAGTCAACAAGTGAATGAATTGACTATTTGCCCTATTTTACACAATAGGAAACAGAAGGTCCAACCGCCCAGCTTGTAACTCTAGGTCTGGGACCTACTGCAACAGGCTCCATGAGCTGGAACCTGCCGTCGGCTCCAGGAGGCAGGACAGAATGAAAGGGGCAAGCATGTGATGATCCTGGCTGGGTGGGCCATCAGATACTGGTGTGGCAACCCCCTGGTCCATCCCTGAGGTGTCACCAGCAGGGAGCCTCCCTGAGGGAGAGCTGCGGGATCTGGTATGTGTTTTGGGGGGGGGTACACCTCTGTGACACACACAGGGAGCTGGGAAACATTAGTGTTAATGCCCCGGGCATCCTTTGTCCTGCCTGTTGGTGGCTTTTGTCGTAAATCCAAATGACATTTCGGTGAGCGGTGAGGTATTCTCACCAAGCTCTGACCCTGCTACAGGCTCGAGAGCTCGACCCAGTTCATGGATCCTTCTCTTTTCCTCCTTCCTTCCCTTTCTCCCCCTTCTCCTTTGCTTCTTTCTCTTCTTCCTCTCCACCCTTCTTCCCTTCCACCCTCCCCTGGCTCTCTTCTGGTCTACACAGCTCAAATTCCTGGGCTCTTGGGTGCAGAGAAACACAATCATCCCAGGAAAGTTATTAAAAAATAATTCTGGGTCTGGAGCAAACCTGGACTGTTGGTCACCTTCCTTTGAATCTACTGCTATTTTCTACTCTATCTGACTGGAGACTTCTATTGTCCTACAGGAGAGCTTGTCCCTTTTAGGAGGTGGGCACAGTTAGCCCCGAATTGGAAGAGTCACATACCTGGCCTCTCAAGGAGAACAATTTCCAAATTCCTTTCTCTGGCGCCAGACACTAGCCCTCCCAACCTGCTGGGCTGCGTCTGCTCCTTCCTCTTCTCCACCAAGCCCCCCGCCCCCCTGCTCTGCCCACCACATTTTTCAGCATTACTGGTTTTAATTTCCTTTACCATCCCCTTTGCAAAAACTTCTTTCCTGATTTAATTACTACTTCTCTTAATTCAATTTCACTCTCTTGATTGTCATTAAACTCCCAGAATTGTTTCTCCAAAGAATTTAACGGCGAGGCCCTCTGCTTAGAGATTAATTGTCATCATTTCGCCTTCAAACACAGGTACTTTCTTACTTCTCTTCAATTATCTCCCAGAGAAAGGGAAGGGACCGTCCTTCTTCTCGGGGCCTCTCTGAGAACAAACACTGCTGGGGGCTGCCTTCTGAGGGAGAGACAGAGAAAGCGAAGTCTCATAGATTTTTCTTCCACTTTCTACTGACTCTAATCTCAGGATCTGAGAGGAGCCAGAGAGCCCCAAGCTCCTCAAGGGCTCAGGCTGTAAGCAGGTGGAGCGAAGGCTCCAGAAGAGGCAGTCCAGCCTTGAGAAATGAGGGCCCTCTGTCAGGAGGGTTGTAGGGACGGTGAGGAACGGCAGCAGGGGCTAGCTCTGGCCTCAAGCATCCTGCCCAGTCGGGGTCTCTCAGAGGAACTAAGGCTGTAGTCAAGGGAACAGAAACCCTGTGGGCTAAAATTTCCCTTCCCTGGAGTGTCGCTCTCAGGACACAAAGCCCCCGTGCCCCACGTTCCCACTGTTCCCTCATGTTCTCAGTACACGACCTTGACCTTGAAGAGACATACATAACCCTCAAACTCTGTTTTTGCCAGCCCTCAATCTCTTCTGTCTTTGTGGGCAAACCTTGAAAAACAGTTGCTAGGGGAGGAGGGATGATTCCAGGTGGGGCTGCTGCAGCTTCCTGTATCATTCAGTTGCTGCCCCTCTTGCCTCGCCCAGGTCTGAGACCTGACCCAGCCTGGCCCCTAGGAGCTGTGTGATCTCCGGGCTCCGCTACCCTGAGACTTGGTTCCCTCGTCTGCAGATATTCAGACATCATATCGTGTGAAAGGGATAAAGACCTGTGTTTCCATTGTGTCAGGGCAAATGAAAGAATTCAACTCAGGCATTCAGCACAGTGCCTGGCACATAAGAAGGCTTCAACGACAAGTAGTCACAATGAGTATTCACAATGAGTAACATTTGTTCCTGGAGGTTGTAGAATCCTCATCTTTTAGTACTGAAAAGAGAATTCCAATTCCAATTTCCAGTTTGAATCTGAAGTCATGTTCGGTCTCTGCTTGGATGCCTCCTGTGATGGGGAGCTCACTGCTCTTTGGGAATCCCTGCCTTCTTTGGGCCATTCTGTAGATGCCAAGTAGGAGCTCCATTTACAGGTCTGATGAGCTTAAACTTTCCAACTGCAGGGAACAAGATGCCTTTCCCTATTCAACTGTTGCTGGAGAACAGGACCAAATGATTGTTTGGAGGATAATCGAGCAGATAATTCCATAATGTAGTCTTAGGTGAGGGTTCCAGACTCCAGACTCACCCCTTCCCTGGTTCCTGGGACTCTAGGTCAGCTGAAGATGAGGCTGGGGCCGAGGAGGAGCCCAGCTAATCCAGGCACATTTGTAGACAAGGCCTTAAAGATCCCCAAGGAGTCTTTGCAATCACCCCTTTATTGGGTTCACGAGCACTCATAAATGATACCGTCTATTCCCGGTTATTCATGCTCATTAAATGTCAGAGTAAAGAGTGTAGAGCTCACGAGGGGCCCCGTCCCTATTACTCCGGGGCCGCTTGGCTACATTTATGAAGAGAAGTCGCTGGGGCGTTTAATATAAGCTACCCAATTTGTCTAATAAAATCCTTCCACATCCAACGTTACCAGCTTCATGTCACACGCTCTTGTGCTATTGTGACAGTACAGTACTTAAATCCCCATTGTGTCTATTTAATTTTTATTTAAAGGAAATGATTTTCACCATTTAAGTCAGATTTTCTAATGTAAATGTAGCTATATAACTAGGAGTGAGGAATTAGAAATGTGCTGTCACGCACACCAAGATGGCAAGGGAGTGACTCAAGGATAGTGCGGTATAGGAAGGAATAACTACTCGTTCATGGCTCCATGAATCTACTCATTGTAGATCCATACTGTTCTCCCAAGACTTATGATTTCTACAGCAGTGGAGTCACATTTCTGTGTTTACATAAAGCTAAATTTATTCTCATTTCATGCTCAATTGATTTAATCACATTTTAATGACATATTTTATACAGGCTTCTAGAAGGTTTGGATTGGCTCTTAGAACTTAATTTGGCCAGTCCTTCCTGTTACAGATGAAAACATTGAGGCCCAGAGACGTTAAAGGATTTGCCAACCATCACACTGGTAGTGAGCGCAGGGCTGGGATTCTAGCCTCGATTTTACACATTCAAACGTAGTGCCCTTCCTACCATAGCAGGAATCCCTTACTACATGTGTATGTGTCCGGCTTTCAAGTGCACACCCGCACCGGAGGGACGACACACGCACACATAACTATGTTTACGATAAGGGCGTCGGACTTTAATAGTTTGTCAGCATTGACCACCAGGATTTTTGGGGTCCAACTGGTGGTTCCATGGCTGTTGCCTTGCCTCCCTCTCTTGAATCCCAGCTTTAGCTGTGGGGGGATAAAAAACAGACAAGCCCTGGATTAGAACAGTTGGCCTTCAAGCCATCCATCACTCTACCTCTCTGGTCCTCAGTTCCCTCATGTATAAAATGGAGTTATTTCCCCCACCTCCCCAACCCTCCTGCTAACTGCGGTATCTGTTGTATCTAAACCAAATGTACTGGTTTAAAACTCACCCCAGGTGTAGTGAGATGAGCTTCTTTAGTGATGCTAAAGGTTGCTCATCCTCTAGCTGGAGATTCTGTTTATGTTGAATTAATCCAGCTGGTGGATTGACTTGCTATCACCCAGGTGTTGCCCCTGCCTCGGGCCCATTGATGAGGAACCACAACCCTCTTTTCCGGATTTCCCCTCATGGGCACAAAAAGCATCTACACATGCATTGCAGACTTTCTGGAAGACTCAAGAAAACAAGAGAGTTTTGCATAATTGTGTTGCTTGTTTTCCCTTGTTAGAACACCCTTCTTTAAGACAGGTAACAGAAGTTACCTGTCTCTCACTTCAAAACTTAGCTCATCTATTCTCTATCATTGAGGAATTATGTTTTGCTTCAACAATGTCTTAAATATGATTTAACTTTTTCTCCCTTGTGAAAGGACTTCAGAAATAGGCATCCTAGGGCTGGTGCGGTAATCTCATCAATGTCCTAACCTCTTGTCTTTCTATTTTGCTATCCTTAGCACTAGCCAACTGTCTGCAATCAAAATCACCTCAGGACTACAAAATGACTGCTGCCGCACCAGTCATTACAACCATGTTTCAGGCAGAAAAAGATGGAAGGCCATAAAGAACTTGCCCATATAGCCCCATTTTCAGGAAGAATTCCCAGAAGTCTTATCTATAGTTTTTTCATTTATACCATTGAACAGAAGGTAGTCATATGACCACTCTTATCTGGAAGGGAGGCTGGGAAGTCTAACTTTTCAGCCAGGCACATTGCTACCTTCAACAAAATCAGGGCCCTGTGTAAGTAAGAAGAGAGGAATAAACTTTGGGTAGGCAAACCAGCAATGGCTGCCAAAACCCCTGACTCCATTCTGGGCCTCCCTTTGCGTAGCCAATGACGCATTGCCTTAAAACAAAGAGGCCATCACACTGCTGAAGGGAGGGAATGGAGTACTAGCAATGGCTGGCACTTTCATCTGCTCTCTCCACTAACAGTCTCTGAAAGTGGAAGGGCCAGGGGAGAGATTTATTTATTTCTTTATCCCCAGCCCCCTGACTGGGATTTGAAACTGACCATCCTGCTTAGAACAGAAGAGGTTACGGTTGCCTTTGGTTTCCCGTTGTGCTGCCCAAGGGTTGTCTGAGTGTCGCCAGGTCTCCTAAAGCTGCGGACTCAGCTAAAGAAAGGGGTTTTCTTTCTTTCTTTCTTTCTTTTTTTTTTTTTAAGATTTTGTTTGTTTGTTAATGAGCGTGAGAGCAAGGGGAGGGGCAGAGGGAGAGGGAGAGAGAGAGAATCCCAAGCAGACTCCGTGCTCAGGTCAGAGCCTGACGTGGGGCTTGATCCCAGGATCCTGAGATCAGGACCTGAGCCAGGGGCTCAACCCACTGAGCCACCCAGGCGCCCCAAGAAAGGGGTTTTTTGAGATAGCAAGAGTGAGAGCCAAAGAGAAAAGGAGCCAAGGGGGAAGGAGAGAGGCAGTGGGGACAGAGAAAGAGGGGATGAAAGAGGGAAGAGGGAAGAGCGGAGGGCTTTTTAATGTCCAAGGCAGGACAAAAATACATTGACAGTATCCACGCCAGTGAGTGACCCAAAGGTATGTACAGTGGTCTGGGAACCGGCACCCCAGTTATTTATTCCAGTCTCCCTCATTCCAAAGCAATATATGTATATTGAAGACTGTGTGAAACATATGAAAAAGCACAAGAAAGAATATTTTGAAAACTGCTTTCTTGGTGTGTAATTGACATAGACTAAACTGTCCATATTGAAAGGGTATAATTTGATACATTTGACACAAGTATCTACCCATGACATCATTGCCACAATCAGCATCACATATCCATCACCCACCGAAACTTTCCTCATTTCCTCCCCTCATGCCCCTGCCCCGCCACCTCCTCCCCACCAGCAGTCCCTGGGCTGCTTTCTGTCACTAACGATGACTTCGCATTTTCTTAAACATCATGCAAATGTATATAACGTATGTGCTCTTTTTTGCCTGGCTTCTTTCACTCAGCATGATAATATGAGGGAAAAAAACCCCACCCAAACCCAAATTATAGAGAAGTATAATTAATGATGTAACATAGACCTGCCAGGGCTGGATTGAGAACAATTAATGTTTAGTCCTATTTGCTTCAGCTTTCCTTCTGGTTTTTATTTTTTATTTTTTTGGTAATGTCATTAACATAAAAACAAAAAGTTTTAAAAATCTGTACATTTTAATGACCAGTTATAAAGCAAACTGCTTTTTGAGAGCGGTTTTGAGAGTGCTGTGTGAGAGCCCCACGCAGGCCAAGAAATGGGGCCTTGCACGCGCTCTGCGTCCCCCTGCCCCCTGACAACTCCACCTCCCTTCCCCATTCCAGATCATCACTCACCTCACTTTTGTTTTCTTGCTTTTCTTTTTGGTTTTATGACCTAAGTAAGTATCTGTCCCAGGATGGCAGAGTTGAGTCACCTATTTGTGAATTCTGTATGAATTCCACACGTCCTCTTCTGTGACTTGCATTTTCTCTCGATCTGTTTGTGAGATTAGCCCCGTTGTGCCTGGTGGCCATGCTTGGCCTGTTTGAATAACTGTGGAGTATTGGGTCGTATGAATTTAGGCTGTGGGCATGGCCCACACCAGCCAGAAACTTCTTAAATGCCATCTGTTTGGCCCTGCATGGGCACTCAGGCCTGGTAGCCATTAGACAGTCATCACTGAATAGGAATAAGCAAAATGTCCCCCACCCCTGCTGCCAGCACCCCCCAACCCCCCCGTGTCCATGGGAGGTTAGCCATAGTGACATATGCAAATCGTGCCTCTTTACAACAGCTTCTGCCTCACAGTATTCTTCTCAAGAAGCAAGGCTTTTGAGAGAAATCATGAACTTTATGTCATCCTATGTGTTGGCTCAGGCTACTATAAGGGAACACCCCGGACTGAGGGCTTAAATAGCAGGAGTGTCTTTCCATAGCTCTGGAGGCTGGACGTCCAAGATCAAGGTGTTGGCAGGTTTGGTTTCTCTGGCAGTTTCTCTCCTTGGCTTGCAGATGGCTGCCTTCTGTCCTCACGAGGTCGTCCCTCCATCTCCTCACTGTCACCCTCTCTGCGCTGCTCTTCTATAAATTCCCCAGTCACACTGGGTTAGAGCCCACACTAATGGCCTCATTTTACCTTAATCCCCTCTTTAAAGGCCCCGTTTCCAAATACAGCCCCATTCTCTCTCATGGTACTGGGGTTAGGACTTTGAGATATGGATTTGGGGGGAAGGGAACAAAGTAGCCCCCCATAGTCGTGTTGATCTGAATAAGAAAGAAAAGGCAGGACAAAGTTGGAGGATCTTTTTCAAAAGGCGGGTCCCCCCCTTCCACTCTCTTCCTCAGGCCTTCGCTCCATGTGGCTCACTGCACCGCGATGCCATTAGACACGGGCTTCTTTAAAAGATGCTCTCACTATACATTACATAAGAAGGATAAGAGGGATGCCTGGGTGGCTCAGTTGGGTGGGCAATTGCTTTCGGCTCAGGTCATGATCCTGGCGTCCTGGGATCGAGTCCCTCATTGGGCTCCTTGCTTGGCGGGGAGCCTGCTTCTCCGTTTGCCTCTGCCTGCCACTCTGCCTGCCTGTGCTCTCTCTCTCTCTCTCTGACAAATTAAAAAAAAAAATGAAGGATTAGAAATCACAACCTAGTTTTATGTTTTGTCATGTATCAAGCATTATAATAAGAGTCACGGAAGTCAGCGCTTGCGGTCTAACCGCCTGGGTGGCTCAGTGGGTTAAGCCTCTGCCTTCCGTTCAGGTCATGATCTTGGGGTCCTGTGACTGAGCCTCACATTGGGCTCCCTGCTCAGTGGGAAGCCTATTTCTTCTCCCTCTACCCCTCGCCTCCCCAGTCATGCTCTCTCTTATGCAAGCTCTCACTCTTGAATAAATAAATAAAAGAGCAGATTCACTTCATTATTCAAGTTAAAAAAAATGATTTAGACCTCAGCCTGCCCTAGCAGACAGACCAGATTGCCCCTCCCCAGCCCTCTCTAAAGGTGTTCTGTTTATTCTGTGATGACCTGTGTGTCTGCTGGAATGGTCCTTTACAAGCATGTTCTCTCATGGTGAGTGACTAGATCCTAATCGCCTCCCAGTGAATTAGGGAAATAATTTGAATCCCTGTTGTACCAAGGAAATAACTGGAGAATGAAAAATGTGAGATTCTCAAGGTCACGAGCAGGAAAGTCACAAAGTCAGGTTCCGTCTCTTCCTCCGGGTCAATATGAATGCCATAGTTGCCTTTACCTTCTCCTCTGAAGATGAGGTCCGTCAGTAGTTTTCTGTTTAAAGTCGGGTGCCGCGGTGATAGTCTTTGGAGCAGGGAAGAACCGAAACTAGCATGACAGCCCAGAATGACCAAGAGGAAAATGAGTTGATCAGGAGGCAGGAAGACCGGGCAGAACTGGGGAAGTAATCTTCATCTTCTGGTAGCAGGTGTACATTCTGGTTTTCAGCCGATGGGCACACTGGGTCCCGCTCGCTCCTTGACGTCTGCGCTTCCAAAGGCTTCTGTTCCTCGCTATAATCTGAACTCATGGATTTTGTCATTTCATCCTTTGTACGTTGAACTGTTGCTCTGAAAGTTTAGGGGATCCCCTGGGAAACCGTCTGCAAACTATAGTTTCTTTGTGGGAAAATTTAAAAAACCATCCAGTCAAGTTCTTACTTTGTTACAAAATGAATAGGGTTTTCCATTTCCTCTCAAGTTAGGACCAGCAAATGTGGTTGTTTAGGTCAGGGGCTGACCAACTTTGGTTGAGCAGCCACGGGCCATTTTTGTAAATGAAGTTTTTTTTGGAACCCAGGCATGCTCATTCATTGACATATTGTCTATGGCTGCTTTCTTGCTATAGGAGAGAAGGTGAATACTTGGGACCGAGACTGTGAGGTCTGCAAAGCTTAAAACAGTTACTCTCTGACTCTGTATTGGAAAAGCTTGTCAATTCCTAGCTTGATTATTATTCCCAAGTATTAGTTGTCCCTCTCTGGGGGAAGGTTATACTTCCCCTTGCCACTGATTTTTTTTGTTGTTGCTGTCTTTTTAGGGAGATTTCTGAGGGCCCAGGACAGTTTCAAAGTGCAAGGGCTCCCTCTTTTTTTGTTACCCCAAAGAACTCAAAAAGCAGCTTCTCTGTGCAGACACTTACTCTCCAGAGCTAAGCTCTCTGCTTCTTATCTGTGCTTCTTAGAGCTCTACTTTCCGAGGTGGGTGGCACAGGTTTTTAGAAGTAGTGAAAACAGTAGTCTATATTAAAAAGCGAGTTCATTTGTGAAACGGAGGGCTGAGGGAGATGCCAGGGCAATCCCAGGGGTGAGGCGGAGGCAGAGGCTGACGTCACCCAGATGAAGAAGTCACAGCTGGGGCCGGACGCACCACCACACGAGAACCACGTTTAAGGAAATTCCACTCGTTCACGTGTTCCACATCTGGGGCAGAGGCGGGTACAGAATATAAGTTTGGCAAACAGAGGAACAGCCATGGACAAGAAAAGACCCACACGTGTTTGTGTAGGATTTGAGCATTTGAGAGGAGCTTTGTGTCTGAAACACCTACGTGGCCAAGATGGCTGACTCCCCACTGAAGATAAGAGCTTCCTTTGACGGCTCTCAGAGTTGTCACCGGGGAGAGGTTGCCTGCTCAGGTACTTGGTCAACATGTGACTTCGGGCCAGGCCATAGAAGTTGAGTGGTGGCGAGGTGTATCTTCCACACGGGGTAATCTATCCCCCCCCCCATGCTTTGACCCATGTGTACGCATACTGAAATGTGTCCAGTAACGCCATGTCCTTCCTCATGTTGGGGGCCTAGTGATGGAGTTATGGGTCTGACTCCTTCATTTCATGGATGGGCAAACTGAGACCTATACAGAGACATGGGGCTGCCCAATGTCACCAAGTAAAAGTTGCAGAGTTGGGTTTTCCCACATTTACTTGATTCAAAGACTTCGCAGAGGCCCCCTCCCACTCCTCACGCCCATATTCACATGGGAGCTGCTGAACTCGCCTCCCTGTGAGCTGACAGACACCACAGAGTGGGCCTGCAGGGAGACCAGCCCGACATCACAGCTCAGGCGTCACCCACACTGCAGGGAGAGTGACACGGCGGAGAAGAGCTTCGGGCACACCCTTCTTCTCCCACCAACACGTCTACTCCTGGTTTCATTTTTTGGGGAATCCCTCCTGCCTTCAGCCAGGGGCCTCCTGAGGCAAATGGCTTGAGTCACTGTCTCCACAGCCCTGGGATGGAGACCACAGACGGTGACCACAGGGCTGGGCAGCTGGGGCTGTTTAGAAAGCAGTTTCCCTTTGACTGTCTGACTAGAGGTTACTCTTCACACATGTCCCAGGTCCCGTCTGCCCTCCCCTCGCACCTCTCTGTCTGATTGTTCTGAACTGCAGCTGGTGAGCACGTCCTCCCTAGAGCCCACAGGGTGTATGCAGGCTCCCCAGTGGGGCATTCTGAGACCTTCTCCCGCCCACATGGCTGCCCTTGCCTCTGTGAGTCTTACACATAGAGATGCCTTTCAGACCTCTGTGCTTTTGTACAAACTGTTTCTAATGTCTAGACTTTTCTCCCCAATCTGGACTGCTTGGAACATTCCCTCCTCATTCTTTCATTTTAAAAAATGACTTATTTTTATAAATTGTGATAAAATGTACATAACCTAAAATTTACCATTTTAGCCGTTTTTTGAGTGTACAATTCAGTGGCATTAAGCCACATTCACATTGCTGTGCAGCCATCACTGTCATCCATCTCCAGAACGCGTCATCTTGCAAAACCGAAACTCTGTCCTCCTCAGACAATGGCTCCCGGCCCCTCTCCTGCCATAGTCCCTGGCAGCCACCATTCTATTTCTGTCTCCATGCATTTGCCCACTGTAGGCACCTTATAAGGGTGGAACATACAGTAATTATCCTTTTGAGACTGACATTTCACTTAGCATAATGCCTTCAAGTTTCATCCATCCTGTAGTATGTGTCAGAATTTCCCTCCTTGGGGCGCCTGGGTGGCTCAGTGGGTTAAGCCTCTGCCTTCAGCTCGGGTCATGATCCCAGGGTCCTGGGATTGAGCCCCACATTGGGCTCTCTGCTCAGTGGGGAGCCTGCTTCCCTTCCTCTCTCTGCCTGTCTCTCTGCCTACTTATGATCTCTGTCTGTCAAATAAATTAAAAAAAAAAAAAAAGAATTTCCCTCCTTTTTAAGGCTGAAGAGTATCCAATGGGGTGTGTGTGTGTGTGTGTGTGTGTGTGTGTATATACATATATATGAGATTTTGTTTATCCGTTCATCCATTGATGGACACTTGGGTTGATTCTACTTTTTGGCTATCGTGACTTACTCTGTGGCCTGCCCAGAGGAAGGTCCTATGTGTGCTTGAGGAGAATGGGTGTGCTGCTGTTGTTGGATAGTGTTCTGTGTTACTCCTGTTGTTCAAGCCCTCTAGTTCCTTACTCATCTTCTGTCTGGTTGTTCTACCCATTATTGAGAATGGAGACTTGAAGTCTCCAACTACTGCCTTTTTGTAGAATTAGCTACTTCTTCCTTCAAGTCTGTCCATTTTTGCTTTATATATTTTGGTGATCTGTTATTAGGTACATAAATGTTTCTCCTCATTCTTAAAGATTCTATTTAAATGCTCCAGCATTTAACCTCCCCCAGCACCCTTGCCTCTGCCTTCTCCCCAGTCCAGACAGAGTAACTATTACCTGTGTGTTCCCTGTAATTAGTATACAACTAGTTGTACACGAGTTAAATGTGTACCACATTCTGCTTTAATGAATCATTTCTATGTCTGTCTTCCCTGATTAGTTTGTCTTGGAGGACAAAGAGTTTTGTTGTATTTATGTTTGTATCTCCAGCGTCTGGCTCTGCTGGTGCCCAGTAAATGTTTGCTGAGTGGACATTCGTTATTGAATATAATTGTTGTGTCACCTCTGTTCTTCCTGGGATAAAAATACTTCATGTCAGAGGTTCTCAACAACATCATTGCTTCTTATATAATTAACTTTAAGCCTCCAAAGTACTTGCTCTTTTCTCTCAGTTGATCCATACCATCACCCTACAGGGGAGGTAGGGAAGAGTTTAAACACCATTTTATGTCAGAAAACTGGGAATCAGAGACTTGGACAGATTGAAAGTCTTGCTAGAGGTCGAGATGGCATGGGGCAGATCTGGGACTTGAACTCAGGTTAGTCTGGCTCCTGACCAGGGATCCTTTCCCTGTACCCACTGCCCTGGTAGGCTCCACTCCTCCTGGCTGCCTTGGCTGGGATCACAGTCTCTGCGTGTGGATGAGGGTAAGCTCAGCTCACGTGGGGGCTGAGCCTTTCATTTCTTGGAAAAAATCCTGGTTTGCCTTCGGATGTATTATAAGAAGTTCCAAGCAAGTCTGTGAGATACACCGCACTAGATCCATTTTAGAAGTGAGGAATACTGAGTACCTTGCTCACTGTGGCTCAGGGAGGAGCTGGGGCTCCAATCTGGGCTTCTTTGACTCAAAGTATAATGTGCTTGTCATTTGATCTAAAGTATCCCAGGCCATCTTGGAAGAGTCAGGAGCTTTTTCTTACTTTGAAAGAAAATCTGCTCCTTACAACTACCCTCTCCCTCTGTCCTCTAGAGTCCTGCAGCATGAACATGCTCTGCCTGCTCCTGACGCCCTTCCAGAGATGTGGTGACAGGGACTGTGTCCCCCCGAGATTCTCCTTCCTGAGGCTGAATGGCACCCATGCCTTCAAGCTCCTCCACAGCTTCTTGAGGAACCTGAAGTTCAGTTCCTTTCTCTCTGGGCCACTTCCTTCAGGTGTGCTCTGGGTAATCCATCTGCTGGGATTTACTGGCTGGAAAGGCACACCCCTAACAGGGCATCACTGGGCTGGCAGGGAGAAAGACTTTGGAGGGCTCTAGTTGTGGTTTCCTCGAGTGGATGGGTGTCTGGCTGTTGGGTGGGGAGCAGGAGGAAGAGAAGGAGGAGGAGAAATCAGAGCCCTGGTATGTGTGCTGAAACAGAAGTAGAGGGGTCAGGGCTACTGTGGGCCAAGCTGCTTCCCAGCGTGGACTCCAGTTCAGAAGAGCCCTCCTGGCCTTGTGCTGGTTGCAGGATGAACGGCCTTGGGAGTGCTGGACATTCCTAGACTGCCCCTCTTTGGTGGTTGGAGAGGGGTTTTGGATGTTGTTTGACGGAGTCCATAGTGTGACCCTTGGGATTTTGGTGACTGGGAATTCTGTTTATGGCTCCCTTCCCTGTTCCAGGGGTCCTCTAGAGATGGCTAGCTTTATTGGTCCATTGACTGGCCTTGACAGTGAGGGGAAAACAGGGACAAGGGATAACTAGAGAGGGTCTGATGAGGACTTTCAGGTTTGTTTTCTTGTACACAATGATAATATTCGCTCTTACCTTATAGAACTGCTGAATATGCTTAAAAAATCAATGCCCATGAGTGCTCTGTGCAATGCCTGGTGCCAGACAGCACAAGGTCTGCAGCTGTACCTGGTACTTGTCCTGTGAAGGCAGCTGTTTCCTAGAGATGTTTCTCCATTTCTCATTGGGGGAGCTGGGTGATGTCTCTCACTTCCATGCTCTGAAAGCATTTGTGGGCTGAGAACTGGACAGGACAGAGGACAGGATTTCAGTCCTGGCTCTCAATGCCTGTATGACCAAGGGAAGCTTCTTCCCCTCTCTGAGCCTCCACTTTCTCTCCTGGACCATGAAGGCCTTGAACTAGATCTTTGAGATCCTTGGGCCTATAGAAGCCAGGGATCCGGGCCATGGGCAGGGCGTCACTTCCTGATGCTCTTGACTCTTTCTTCAGGGAAGGGTACCCCGTCCACTCCACCCTTTGCCAAGAAATCTGCTGGTTCCCTAGACAGGCCCCGTAAGATGGTGTGCTGGAGATGGGTCTGGAACTGGGGGTTCTGAGGCCAAGACTGTCCGTTCCCCTTGCATGAGGGTGGGAACTGAGATTGGTGCCTCCCTGCCAAATGTACCGAAGACACCTCCCAGGGAAGGGGTGCTGTCTGGATTCCCTTCAGGGCTCTTGCCCTCCCCCTGCCCTGGACAGCCCAGCTCATGTCAAGTCACAGGGAGAGTTCAGTATGTCCTGCTATGACACATGGCCAGAGGGCAGTAAAACTCAAGCCCTCCTGGCGGGCAGGTGACCCTCATGAAGTTAGCCAGGCCTGACTCAGAGCTCAGTCTGCCAGCCCCCGAACCAGCTGTTCCCTGGGCCACCACACAGAAATCACACCGTGGGGGGATGGCATCAGGCTGCAGGAAAGCGTGTCCCCAGCCCTAGAGCCAAGGAGAGGAATGCAATATCAGCCTGGCACAGACTGGCCTAAAACAACAGCTGACTCTCTGCAGGAAAGCTGAGATGAAGTCCCAAGTTCAAGACTGGCTGGTAGCCTCAGGACAGGGATTGCTGATGATCTGAAGCACTGCCAAGGAGAGAGCTGGACGGACCCTCTGAGTCCAGGCCTCTAATACCACCCTCCGCCTGACTGTGCGTGACCTTCACTTGGTTCCTGTGCTTCTTCAGGACCCGGCTTCCCCTGCGGGGTGAATACGAAGGTGTTAAGAGAGCAAATTTTGTGGTGTCTTCGCTTAAAATTTGGGGACACTCTTCCTTCAGCCTTTAATGGAAACGTGACTATGAAGGGTAAGGGTGTGCTGTGTCACTATCTGCTGCTGTGGGAGTTCTCCCTCTTCACCACAGGCTCACCTTTCCTCACCGTGGCCTATATCCAAGCTGGTACTTCTCTCATTTTCTAGAAGGAAAACTTCATTCTGGATTATGGGAAGGACAACCTGGACATTTCACTGCACAGTTGAAGAGACTTGGACCGACCAAGAAAGTCTTATTTCTAGTTCCGGCTCTACTGGTGGCATCTTGAGCAATTCTCCACCCCTTCCGGCCTCAGTTTCCTTCTTTGTAGTGTGTGAGGTGTTTCTTTCCAATTTTGTCTCAAGGTTTCTAATTTCCTTTTGGAAATTTAACTTTGTCCCCCGCCCCCCCCCGCTTTGTCTCACCAATGGATTAAATGGGAATGTCTAAGAAATGGTGCATTTTGGCTGGAGACCTGCTCTAACCTTTAATGTGGAGGGCAGATCGAAAATTGCTGTCCCCACCCTGTTTGCAAAAAAGATAGGATGTTTCGTGTTCATACTGCCCCATGGTGGAGGGTTTTCACAAGAGGTCTTTCTCGCGCACACACACACACACACACACACACACACACACACACACACACCAGTGGGGAGATGCCGGGGAAGGACAATGTTTGTCCCGGAATGAAAGTCAGGCAGATAAGTGCCCTTGGCATCAGGCCCTGCTGGGATTATCTTCCTGGAGGAGCGATAATTTATTTTTCCCTGAACTTCGAGATTGTTTAAGGGGATTCCAGAAGCTTCATGTGAACAGTGAGGAGCTGGTATCCTGGGGCCACTGGCCAGTAAGGCGAGCTCCCCGTGTCACCTGCCACCACCTGCTGACTGGGCGCTGGTGGCAGCCGCCTGGGCCCCTCATGGCATCCCAGGTCATGTGAGAGACTTATCAGGAGGCCAGTGCTCATCTCTCAAGCATTCCGGCGGGGACCTTTGCCATGGAGCTGTCAGCATGCCTGTGTCAAATGGGTTCTTAGGGGCAGGGCCACGCTCCAGGTGGCCCTCCTGGCCATCCCGTCACCCTGCTCTGTGGCTGACAGACACCCACAGCCGTATCTCTCATCCCTGCTGCCAATGGCCTGGATCTGGTTGAGCAGCTGGGCCTATAGCCTGTGGCCAGAGGGAACCCTACACGCGGGCCGCTTATGAGCTCAGCTCCACACAGTGAGCAGGAGAGCGAGAGGAAGCAAAATTGCATGGGGAGATTCATAACACATTGGAGCGATACCAAGGAGACCCATCCGCCTAGACTCGATCAAAGGTTCCTCAGCACCCGATCACACACCTGTGAGGATTTGTGAAGCATGTTTACCAGCCACAGCAAAATGGGGGCAAAGAGAGCCAACAGAATGAATTTTTAAAACTCCTGTGGCTTGAGGAATTTTTCTTCATTTTAAATGACATCCTTGCTACCCTTGAATGTTAAAATGTTTTTCTCCTTATGAAATGTTAACGATACTAGATGGTAGTTGGTTTCTAAAAACATACCCACCTGACAACCTACGTCAGTCCTCTGTCATTAAGAAAATTATTTTTACTGATAGATGAATTCCAGAAGTCTCGGAACCAGTGTATTCTCAGAGGATTCATGATTAGAGGGAAATGGAAGAAAGTGTGGGAACTGGAAGGCCTTGGTCTACAGGCAGCAGGTGACTGTGTCTGTTTTGCTCACGGCGGTTAGCTCAGCATGGAGCACATGGGGAAGCAAGGTTGTTTTCTGTAAAGGGCCTGGTATTCAATATTCGAGCTTTTTTGGGCCGTATTGCCTCTGTCACAACTACTTGACTCTGCCCTCATAGCATGACAACTTCTATAAACGATATATAAATGAGAGTGGGGCTGTGTTCCAATAAAACTTTATTCACAAAAACAGGTGGCAGACCTGATCCGGCTCAGGGGCCAGAGTTGGCTGACCCCATCGAGCACCATGTGTAGCATCTACCAAGTATTCAATAGGTGTTTCCAGAGAGCGACCAGGAAACACCGCCTGGGGCTGAGGTAGGATTTCAGAAAGATCACTGTGGTCGGCTGTGTAGGATGGGCGAAGGGGAGAATGAGGTGAAGCCCAGGCCTGGAGGGCAGGGAGGGGTTCAGCCTGGAGCAGGGCAGGAGGGAAGGAATGAAGATGTGGGAATGGCTGAGCCCATGTGATGAGGATATGTTTAAAGAGGGAAGGAGAAGGCATGGATGGCTGGAATTAAGGTCCCCACTCCTTTGACTCTGCTTCCCAGGCTGCAAACCATGCCTCTAGAACTCAGAGCCTTATTCAATCTTAAAATGCTTGGCTCTTCCAAACCACATTCTTGGCTTTCAAGACTGTTTTTGCTATGACTTTCCAAAGCCCACTCCAAAAGCCAAGAATCTGATTCTTTGCTTTCTCTTTACATCTCAGCTATGCCAGCTTTGCTTGGAGGCAGTTAAGTCCTGAATGTCTTAGCCTCCTGATTTTGCTTTAATGGGTGAAGGGAGCGCTTTAAAAAAAGAAAAACGAGAGTGAAGATGTACTTGTTAACTTACCAGAGTATTTCCCTGCCATATTTGGTAGGAATAAGAGGCAGGAAAGTCTGGGGAGGGTGCTGCTCTTGGTGAAGGCACAATGAGTCGGTCTTGGACATCTGCGATGATGGGGAACATTCAGTTGGGATGTCTGGGGACACTCCGAATTGCCTCCCAGGCTCACCTGGAGGGCAAGTTTGGCTGGAGAGTCCTGGAGGGAGCTGCGAGCGGAGGAATTCTCTAACAGTGGGAAGAGCCAGAAAATCTGAAGTGTAACTTTCAAAACATGCCATCATTTATCCCCTCCAGCCTTGGGCAACCATCAGTCTTTCTGTCTCTATAGATTTGCCAGTTTCAGGCCTTTCATATACATGGAATCATATCATGTGTGGCTTTTGTGTGTGTGTCTGTCTGACTTCTTTCATTGAGCACATGTTTCTAAGGTCCATCCATGTTGTAACATTTATCAGCCCACCATTCCTTTTTATTGCCAACGCTAAGTAATATTGCATAGGTAGATATACTACATTTTATTTACCCATTCATCAGTTGATGGACATTTGGGTTGTTTCCACTTTTTGGCTATTATGAGTAACGCTGCTGTGAACACTGGTATACAGGTTTTTATGTGGAGGCATATTTTCAGTGTTCTTGGGTATATACCTGGGAGTGGGATTGTGGAAGGACGACTTCTCTGATCTTATATCCTGTCCCACCCTATGCTCGGACCACAATGGGGTTCTACTCTCCCACCCTTAGCCCATACTTGAGTCCCCTGACCCTCTGCCCATACTGCCTGTCTCTCCTGAGAAGCTCTTCCCATCTATCATTTGGAATCCAAATCCTATGTGTTATTAAAGGCTTAGCCCAACTATCAGTTCCTCCACAAAACCTTCCTCTAATGTCTCTTACAGAGAGTCATGCAACATCACATGTTGATTATAACATTAGGATTTTTGGCTTTGGATCACAGTTATTTTGTGCCTGGGTCTTATTACTTTCCTAGAGTATATACCTCCTAGCTTCATATAGACTCTGGTTTTAGATTTACTTTAAAAGATTTTCTTTCTTTCTTTATTTGTCAGAGACAGAAAGAGAGAGCATAAGCAGGAGGAGCCGCAGGAAGAGGGAGAAGCAGGCTTGTTGCTGAGCAGGGAGCCTGATATGGACTCCATCTCAGGACCCCAGGATCATGACCTGAGCCGAAAGCAGACATTTAACTGACTGAGCCACTCAGGCATCCCTAGATTTATTTTAATATTCCAAGTGCTTTGCACATAGCAGACTCTACATAAATGTTTGAACAGGGAGCAGTCAATGTCTTCTGTTATTTAATGATTTTAAGATGATACCTCTACATCCTGTGTGACTATCAGGATGGTGAAAGCCCTTCCCATCTTCTCAGAATGAAGACATATTTTCCACATAGCACCTGGTGAATAAGGCTGAGCTGCCCTCTGTTCCTCCGTCCCATTCCCCGTGTCTCCAATCTGACATGGACATCTCAGCCTCTTCCTCACATTTCCAGCAAAAATCTAATGAATTACTCTGGAAAACAGGGTTATGCATTTTGGATTCTGACTTCTTTGAGCATTGCTCATGACTTTGAAATTTATAAACATAGACATCTGTCTTCCCAGATGACCCACCAAATCATATTCCCCTAGAAAGCAGAGCTAAATTAGATGTTTAAGGGATCAGAAAGTGAAATGGACTAGATGATCTCCTGTCCTGTGCAAGGTGGGGTGAGGGCCCGACCCATGGTCATCTGGTCTCGGAAGAATATTTCCACAAGCAAGAGCATACATTCCTCCCAAGGCCACCCAGAGGGTTAGGAAGGTTTTCTTTACTTGGACGTAAAATCTTCCATCCTGCAGCTCTCAACCATCGTTGGCCCAGCCCCCTGGGGCCCCTCAGACCACCTCCACTCCTTCTGTTCCAGCTCAGCCCTTCAAGTTTTAAAATAGGACTGTGGCTTCTGTGTTTGTTCTTCCCCAGATAGAATAGCTCCAGTTCCTCCAGGAAGCATTCAGTACTAAAACGGTAGAAATAATACATCATAAACAATCAATTAATATTAATGCATACTTTCAAGTAAGAAAAATACTAGTAATATTTCAATAAAAAGTGACAACATTACAATTGTGATCTTTACTACCTGATGACTGAGCATAGAGCTTATGCTGGGCATTGTGCCCCTGAGATTAACTCTCTCCAACAGGGTGAGGACTGCTATGATCCCCACCCGACAGATAGGAAAGGGAGACTCAGCAAGACTTCGCACCCTGATGCAAGCCTCATAGCTGCTGATGGACATGGGCTCCGAACTCAAGCGTGTCTTCTCGAGTTCAAGGTGTAAGTTCCATGGGCACAGCCTTACTACTGGGTCCTGGCAGGCAATAGTGACCTTTTCTAGAGCTGGCTGCTGGCCTTGTTCTTCCGTGGTTCAGAGGAAGAGCCTGGGACAGAGTGTCAGGAGATACGGGTTCCAGGATGGTGTGAATCTGCATGAAGTCCCCTCCTTGCCTGAATGTCAGGAATGGCGTCTGCAAATCAGGAAGTTAAACTTGATCCTCTGTTAAGGTTGCTATTGGCTTGCGATTTGAACTTTCCAACCTTCCCTGAATGCACTAACCTGTCACACTCCCGGGCTTTTGAACCTCGGGTCTCCTTCCCTTTCATCTTCTACTGCTAGACTAATAGTAACGCATCTTCTGTTTGTTAAGAAGTGGTTTGAATATGGCTTCCTCTGCGTGGCCTTTCCGGAATGGGAACCGCATTGAAGGTCAGCCCCCCTCCTCCCTGTTCCTCCCTGTTCCCTAGGCGCTTGCCTAAGTCTCTGCTCTAGAACCTGGGATGGTCTCCACAGATGGACGTCGAACTTCTCAAGGACAATGACTTGTTTGCTCCCGGTGACCTTTGCACCGAGCACGGAGGCTAGGTGGTGTTTGACGGACTCCAGGATGGCCCAGGCGGTTCTGGTGCTATTTCAAGGGCACATCTGCTAGGTGGCGCTGCAGCCCAGGGGAACGTGCCCCGCGGGCTCCCGCAGAACTGCAGGTCCCGCCAGAGAAGGCAGTAAGTAGCCTCAGGCCAAACTGGGAGATCTCTTGGCCAGAAGCCCAGGAAAAGTACAAGTTTCCATTCCCCGCCCTCCTCTCCTCCCCTCTCCCGCCCTGTCTGCTGAGTTCGGAAAGCTACTAGGATTGAACCCTCTGTAGTTGCCATTCCCTGAGGGCTCGGATGTCCGAAGACGCTCCCTTCTTCCCTCCGCTGCCTCATAGCAGGGGAATTTAAACCATTCCTTTCCTCTGTCTTCGGACTGTTCCAGGTTTATTATCCAGTGTATGTATGTATGCTCTGCTCCTTTTTGCTGCAAGTTGTCCTTACCCACTCCTCTGACACAGGGAGAGGAAAGATGAAGTTCAGCATTCCGTGATAATATTTCTGGACCAGGGGCACCTGGGTGGCTCAGTGGGTTAAAGCCTCTGCCTTCAGCTCAGGTCATGGTCCCAGGGTCCTGGAATCGATTCCCTGCATTAGGCTCTCTGCTCAGCGTAGATCCTGCTTCCTCCTCTCTCTGCCTGCCTGTCTGCCTACTTGTGATCTCTGTCAAATAAATAAATAAAAAGTCTTTAAAAAAAATATTTTTCTGGACCAAAGGAACGCATATGTCTGATCCCCTTCCTATTTGTTCAAATACATTTTCTTTGCTGCTGCTTCTTCTTTTGAAATTTTAAAAGATTTTATTAATTTGTCAGAGAGAGGGGGGAGAGAGAGCAGAAGCAGGGAGAGCGGCAGGCTGAGGGAGAAAAAGGCTTTCTTGCTGAGCAAGGATCCTGACACCGAACTGGATCCCGGGACTCTGAAATCATGACCTGAACTGAGGACAGAAGCTTAACCATCTGAGCCACCCAGGAGTCCCTCATACACATTTTATTTTGGTTTTCCTATGTCTTCTTTCCATCCCTTCAGGGACTCAGCGGCCCTTTAGCACACCTCGGGCAGAGGGGAGGTAGTGTGGTGCGGTGGTTAGACGTCCAGGAGCCAGCCTGCCTGGGTCTGATTCTTGGCTTTGGTACCTTCCTGTCTGACCTGGCACAGCTTACTTGATCTTTGATGATTCAGTTTCCTCATCTGTAAAATGGGGGTTAAAAATAGTCACTACCCAAAAGGGTTGTTGTGAGGATTAAATGAGTCCTTAGTGCTTTATTTTAAAAGGGGCTGATAAACACTAAATACAGAGAAATTACAACTGGAATTTACTGGGTCAGTACCTTTGATGTTAGGTTGAGAGTCCCAGGAAGTCAGGGGTTTACTCGATTTTGTTCACTGTCCCATCCTTAGCCTCCAGAAGAGTGCTTGGCGTAAGAGAGAGGCTTAATCGGGAATTTTGGAAGAAACCACCATCTCTTTTGTTTCTCCCTCATGGTAAAAATGAACAAAAATGTGACATAATTGTTTGCCCATTTAAATAGGTTAGGATTTATTTTTATTTTTTTATTTTTTAAAATATGAATTGGTTAAGATTTAAAATCAATAATAGTGTTGGCAAGGGCATAGAATGGGTGCTTTTGTTTGTTTCTGGTGGGGTGTAAAATGATAGTACCTTTCTGGGGGGCAATTTGACGGTATGGAGAAGAAGCCTGAAAAAAGCTTGACTCAGTAATTCCACTGTCATTTTTTTAAAAGATTTTGCATGTTTAGATATGCACAAAGTTTTCAGTGCAAGGATGTTCGTTTCATAACAGCAGTGTTTATTCTATTAAAAACTTGTGGGCGATTGAACGGAAATACTGAAATGGTTAAGTAAACGGCATACCCGTGAGATGGAATATCAGGCAGCTGTAAATGATCTCTTCTTTGGGAGAGTCACTGATGGGGGGAACCATTCTGATACTAGCTTAAATGATACAAAGTCATCTACAAAACTGAATACACAGAATGGGCACTTTACTTAAACTCTTTGGTCCCAAGCCCCTTATCTGTAAAGTTAAAACAATAAGGGCCCCTGTCTCTTAGGATTGTTACAAGGCTTAACAAAAGTATTTTTGTTAAGTCCAAAATATTTTATTAGTCTGGGCATGGGAGTAAGGGCTCAATAAATGTTAGCAGGTGTCATGGAACCTGTCAGAAGAGCAAGACCGGAAGGAAACACAGCAGAGTGTTAATAGTAGGTAATCCCGGGTGGTGGGATCATGGGAGTTTTCATTTTCTTCTTTGTAAAATAAAATATATGTAAAGCAGCCGATAAAGTGCTGGGCCGTAGTAGGTGCTCCATAAGAGGCAGCTGGCATTATACTATTTTTCTCTCTTTTTAATAATGTACGTGTATTACCTTAAAGCTATTTAATATGGCCTCAACATCAGTTCTTTGTATTTGTTAATTAATTAGCAAACCGTGACTTCCCATGCACTCTACTCCCAGGCTTTGTGACCGCCATTTGGGCTCTGTGGCCAGGGGACCCACTGGGACGCTTTCCCCTTCAGCGGGGAGCCCAGGGCCCCTTCCTCAGTCCTGCTTTCATCATCTGCTTTGTAAGGCTCTCTCCAGGACTCCTTCCCCACAGCCGTCCTTTCTGCGATAACAGCGTTCCTGCTGTGACTCAGTAGTTTTTCTCTTGCCATTCCCTCCTCAGACTTTCCTTTTTCACAGCAAATTCCATGACTCTCCTAACTGCCTGCCCCCGATTTTATCCCACACCACACTCTCCTTTCCTAGCCAAAGCAAATAATGATTCTTCTCTCCCTTGTAAATGAAGTCAAGATTGTTGATATTAATCATTTCAATCTCTTTTAAGTCCAAATAAAGACTATATGAGTAAGTTGGGATTACGAACCACAGAGGAAAGGATGACTAATTTGATGAAAGATATTGAGAAATGTAACCAACTATTTTGGAAACAAAAAATGAGATTCCTCCGGCATACCTCCACAACAAATAAATTCCAGATGCGTTGAAGAGTCATGGCTAGAGAAAGCTGAAGAAGATATTGGGGAATACCTCAGGACGGGCTGGGGAAAAACTTTGTAAAGTCTTAAGATATCCACAGGCATACGTCTGTGTCTAAATAAACAAAAAATCTTTTCGGACTCAACAAAGCCCAAAACAAAATGGCGAACACAAACATATTTGCGAGACTGATGACGAAGATAGATACCCTTAAGATAGAGAAAGTCCTTATAAATCAGCGGAAAATATGACGATGTCAACAGAAAAATGGACAATGACAAGAAAAGTTGAAAGTTAAGTGACAGACCTGTGAAAAGAAGTCTGTAGTGTATAAAACAGATTGAATATTAATGAAGTATTCATCGTACCAAGCGCTCCTTTCAGTATGAAAATAGACAACTCAGAAGAGAAACAGCAAAGGCTGTGAACAGGCACACCACCAAGATAGAAATAAAAATGACCAACAAAGATGTAAACGGATGCTCAATCTCACCAATAACCAGGCAAATGCAATTCTTAGGAAAAAAAAAAGTCCCTTTCCCACCTAACCAATTGTCAAAAATTAAAAGTTAGAAATGGCCAGAGTTGTAGTCGATATGAGGGAAGCACTCATTCTTATGTTCCCACGCTGAGATCAGATAAATCAGTATGGCCTTTAGGAGGGCAATTTGGAGGTAAATTTTAAAAACATTCATCCTTTCTGGTGTAGCAAGTTTAGCTTCAAGAGAACTACTATACGTGTGCACAGAGATGTGTGCAAAAAGGTGCTAATTGCTTATTGTGGAAAAAAAGGTGAAGGGAAAGGGATTCCCAGATGGCAGAGAATGCTAATGGAAGTGCCCACAAGTGTATGCATGAAAATTGTCACTATAGTTTTGGAAGGACTTGGAAGTATCCCAGATGTCTAAGAAGAGCAGATAATGTAAATAAATAATGTACATCCACTGAACGGAATACTACTCAGCTTACAAAATGAATGAGGTCGATCTATATGTACAGATATGGAAAGATGTGCTTGATAATACAAAAACCCAATAATATCCATAATCATTACTTCAAAAGCAGGTTGCAGGACTTTAAGTGACATCGGCTCCCCTTTCTGTAAAGGAGACTCTGAACTCTGCAATCTTGTGGGCCTCCACACAAGATTGTCTGAGTGATGATCCTCATGGAGAGACCTTTCCCTTTTTTGAGTTGGAATGAAAATGGCTCTGAATTTAAATGAGTTTAAACTGCCAGTGAATGAGGGGTAAAAAAACACTGGGCAAGGACTTTGTAAGGAACCAGGTGATGACCCAGGACCATAGCAGTCTGCTTCTCTGTTAGCTCAGTGGTTTTGCTTTGAGAAAAAAGATGGCACATCATCATACAAATGTTGGTTTTATTTTCCATTTGGATTTCCTTCAGTTACTCAGAAGATAAAGAATATTCTAGAAGAGTATGCCAAAACACAGTTTTCTGATTCTTTCTCTAAACTACTTAAATTCCATCTTCCTGAATAAATGATACTTTTCTTCAGATATCATAATGTTTGTAGACCCTGGTTACACTTTTAAACATGTTTCATAGTAACTGGATAATTTTGAGATGTGAAGAGAACAAAAAAAGACAATATATATGTAAAGAATTTTGTAAACTTATAATTTTATAAGTTGACCTGGTATTTCAAACAAAAAACCCCAGTTATTTACTTGTACAGCCTTAGTAGAAATACAGTACTAAGAATTTTTTTTAAAGATTTTATTTATTTATTTGACAGACAGAGGTCACAAGTAGGCAGAGAGGCAGGCAGAGAGAGAGAGAGAGAGAGAGAGAGAGAGAGAGAGGAAGAAGCAGGCTCCCCACTGAGCAGAGAGCCTGATGCGGGGCTTGATCCCAGAATTCTGAGATCATGACCTGAACTGAAGGCAGAGGTTTTAACCCACTGAGCCACCCAGGCGCCCCAGTACTAGGAATTTTGAAACACTGATGAAACAACCCTTCTTTCTATTCTTTTGAGCCCATCTCCTCCTGCGTTCAAAGGAACTATCGGTAGCCTCCTTTTCTCACCTGTATATTCAATGATTCTGTCTCAACTTGATCATCATCTTGATGCGTAGCCAGGATAAACCTTTTCCTACTTAAGAAATTATCTAATGTGTCACATTCCACACCTGTCCTGCCCATCTCTTTCCTCTCCTTTTACAGCTAAATGCTTCCGTGGAGTTGTCTACACTCGTTGCCCCATTTCCTCACTTCCCACCTGGCCCTCAACCCCTCCACTCTAACTTCTGGCCTCATCGATTTACCAAAACCATCCTTAATAAAGTCACCAAGCATCTCCACTGCATTGCATCCAGTAGACATTTTCAGTCCTTACCTGACTCCTTACCTTACTTGACATACTGACAACCTCACCTTTCCTGAACATCTCCTCCCGTGATTTCTGAAGTGACACTCTCCTGGTTCTTCCCTCATCTCTCAGACTGGTGAATAATTCTTCATCTCCCCACGCTTTCGAAGTTGGTAGCCCTCAACTTCCCATCCGACGCCCTGTGCCTCCTTTTCATTTCATACTATTTTCCTCAGTGATCACATTTATCAATCTTTAGAAAAGCAGCTCTGACTTAGTCATCCCCAGTCTGAATGTCTGCTTGGAGCTCTGGATCTGAATATCCAGCTAGCTACTTGCTGTGGCTTGGATTTCTTAATGGTTCCTCAAAGTCTTGTGTCCAAGCCTGAACTCATGATCTTCCTCTACCCACTCCTAATCTCTTCCTTTCTAAGTGAATGCACCACTGATCCATGTGTTTTCACAAGTCAGAAACCTAGCCTTCATCCTTGACATCTCCCTCTTATCACTTTTTTTTCTGTGAATATCTCTTTAAGTACTCTCTTCTTTCCTTCTCTACTACATTAAAGGTATAAAGTGAAAGGGATTACTTTTTAAAGGGAGTGAACTTACCATTGTTGGTGGTTGCAAGCAGAGACTGGTTGGTCACTTGCCATGAGTGATATAATAGGGGCTAGATGCTAGGTGACTGTGACTGTTTTATTCATCTTCTCTCACTTAAACATAGGGTAAGAGTTCAGCCCTTCATTCTCTTGGACTCCTCTTTCTCCTACTTGTGTAGCCATTACTCCATGAGGCCTATAGAGCTCTTGGAGGCCATGAGGCCAAATTCTAACCAAAGTCCCTTTTAGGAGATGCCTGACTTCCTTAGAGCTGCTAAGGTTCCCAGGCACTATCCAGTTCAGATGAGAAAGGTGAGGGTTAGAGAGCAGGATAGGGACTTACACCAGGTTAAACAGTGAGCCCGTAGCAGAGCGGGGACTAGGACTCGGCCTTTTGCTTTCCAATGCTTTGTCTTCTCATTATCCCCTATTGGCCCTCATCAGTCCCCTCTGTCTCATTTAAGGTTTGTGAGTAACAGTTTGCACCAGACCCTGTCAGATGATAAATTATACCTCTCAAGTAAGAAGGTTGCTTCAGTACTGCTCTGGGCTAGGGTGTCAAAAGACAAGAGCTATTTGTCTGAGTCACAAACAAGGAGACTGGAGACAATGTGGGGACAAAGTCCCAGTGGATGTTTTATTTGTTCACCCTCATACCCGAGGACCTTAAGTTCAGATCCGTAACTGTGTGGAAGATGTTTCCTGGGGTGGGGAAGGGAAATATTAGAATCTGTGAGTTAGGAGCATGCAGTTTGAAAAAGCATATTCAATATCATCACATAATTTCGTCTAGAAAACACAAAATAGCTAACAGATTCTTAGTGAAAACTCCAGGGAGTAAAGCTCAATGAAATCTTCATGGTTGATAGGGTCACACAAAAGATATGGTGTTCTAAATTAAAGCATTCAAAATTAGCCCTAAGGGTAGCCAGGATGATGGCCAAAAAATCTGAATATCTCAAAAATAACACAGAGCAAGAAGGGTAAGTAAAACCACACAAAACCCATGTCTTCAGCATAACTGGGAAAAAGAGAATGCACCTACATTTAGATTAAAGAAACACCAACTTGAAGCAAATTAAGCTTCATGCTTTGGCATGCACAAAGAACAAGGACAGTAGGGAAAAATGCTCCACAGAAGAGTGAAGAGGGTAGATACTGCCAGGGAGACACAGTCTACCCTAAGAGTCCTGGTGTGTCAGAAGATATGCTATAAGAAAGGAATGTATAACTGTATGCTAGAATGTGAAAGGGTAGGGAGAGATGGTTTTTGGAAATTTGGTGGTGATGGTGAAAAGAAGCAAAGGAGAGATTTTAGAGTCTCACAAACAAAAGAGAAGCCCCAAATTGGAAAACACAAAATTTCTTCCCCAACCTCAAAGGATAAAAGCGACCTTTAAAGATATTATAGGCACTGATTCATGGACACAAAAGGGAACTCTTAAATTAGAAATCTAAGAGAACTGGTTGACTTCAAGAAAGAAATGTAAGCAGAAGACAAAATCATACCAGAAATCAAGATGAAGTGCCCTTTTACAAGGTGCCTACCAAAGAATGGACTAAAATGAAGTTTTAATTAGGGAAATTGAAGAAAAGCAGAGAAATGATCATGGGAATGAGGTGATGATATACAACTAATGAATCTTTGAATACCACATTAAAAACTAATGACATACTATGTGTTGGCTAATTAATTTAAATTAAAAAAATAAAAACACTTCTATCTTCATGAAAATAAAAAGAGAATGAAAGTAAGATGAAGTTGAGGTAATTGAGTGATGGGCATTAAGGAGGGCACTTGAAGTAATGAGCACTGGTTGTTGTATGTAACTGATGAACCACTAAATTCTACCTCTGGAACTAGTAATTCCAGTATATATTAATTAAGAAGAAAAAGGCAAGATAAAGTAAGAAGCAAAAAGGGTCAAACAGGGTCAAACAGACAGAAAGGTAAAGTAGAAACAACATACATATAACTGGAGTTAGTGGAGAGGAAAATTCCAGAAGACTTTCTAGAAATAAAAGATCAGGATCTACATATCAAAAGGGCCCACTGGGTACCTGGGAAAATTTACTCATAAAACATCAACTCTGTGATATATTGTAGTATAACTGTTAGACTTTAGACATAGAATAAGTCCTTAAGGCCACCAAGCCAAAAAGATCAAAAGATGTATACGAATAAGAGAATCAAAGCTGAGATTCTCTATGATGCAGTAATAGGTAAGTACTACATACGTATTTTTACATATTGCAAAGGAAAAGCCCAGCCTCCTTATAGTACCAGTGGTTTAGAAATGAAGAACAAGTATGACTCGAGAGTCTCTCGAATTGAATAACATTAAAATAAATCATACTGATGTCATTAAAGAGACAGTTTATTTCCCGCAAACTGGATTTTCCTGCAACACATATTGGACTAGGCATGTCCAAAACTGAAATTGTGACGTGAAGTAACTTATCTAATGACAAAGAATGATATTAAATATATTCATCCAATGGAGACACTCTCCTCAATGTTCTATTTGGAATATGGCCAAAAGCTATTTGGAGATGAAATACTGGGATATTTTCCCCCTATTCAGTTCTAGAGTCAAGCGTGACATATGGTATTTGTTGAAGATATCAAACTTCAAGTTTTACAAAAAAGTCAAACACAAGTCATTTTGTTTTTAGTTGTGATGAATGGACAGAGGATGAGGATTGAGTATAGCTATTTCCTTATGCGTGATATATGCTTAGAGATACACTTGAATCAAAAGTGCTATTTTTTTAGAGTGTTGAAGCTTGTCATTGAAGGTGATGATGTCCTGCAGGCTGGGCCCAAATTAGTTGAGGTAAATGAATAAAATTGGGGAAATAAACACTTAACAGTGTGCCTGATGGCGATCCAGCAACGGTGAGTCTGAAATCAGATTTTTTAAATGGAAAAACATTTTTAGGTTTTTATCTGCTTTTTGGATACATGTTGACATTACTGATAATCAATTTATGAAAGGATTTTAAATCTTGTTGTCAAGAGAGTAATTTTTTATTTGAAAAATTGGGTAGAAGCATCAGATTGTTTTCTTGGCTTTGCAGAAAAATTAAATGTGAGTAAAAATTTCTGTTCTACATGAGGGTCCTTGACTGTCATTGGCTCTATCTTTGAAATTCTAGAGAAAAGATCAACTGTGTCAATTTAAAAAGTGAGATATTTATTTAGGAGGTATTTGATCTCAGGATCATGAGTTCAAGCTGTGCATTGGGCTCCATGCTGGGCATGGAGCCTACTTAATAAAATAAAATAAAATAAAACAAAATATTAAAAAATGAGGGGGAAACAATAGTACCCACATCAATGGACTATAATACAGATCAAATGACAAGTTGTTAAGTGCCTGGCACTAAGTAAGTACTCAATAAAATACGTTATTGCATCTAGCCAGAGCCCTCCAACCCATGGAAGCAGGTACTGGGAACTTTCCCCAATCCTGTGTGGCTCTTCCTCTCAGCCACCATTGTAATCTCACAGCTGGCTGTTGGTCGCCTCTTGCCAACACTGCATCGGTTTGCATTGCATCTGGGTTAGCTGCTGGCTTGTCTGTCTTCTCACGAAGCCGCTACCCTGCTGAGGGGTCCTGAGGCTGGGTTTACTTCCTTGCTCCCAGCACACATCCTGGCGCAGATGCGACTAAGCCTTCAGAACAGCTTGAGGGGAATGAACGTCTTCGACTCCCAGAATTTCTGACTTGCAGGAACTCGTAGGTGGTCTCACCTGATTGCCTACCCAATTTCTGGAATTCCTCTTTGGACCATGAAGCACATATTTTTCCAGTCTCTGCTTACATACCTCCAGTGGTGAGAGACTCACTATCGTTCAGAGCAGCACATGTTTCTTTTTAAAACAGTTCCATTTTTAGAATTTCCTAATTTAGTCAATAGGATGAAATTTTCCACCATCTGCACCAGGTTTTGGTTGGAGACTGCAGAGACATGAAGAGAGAAGCTGGGAAATAAGAGTTGTTCAGGATTTATGGTTGAGGTTACACAACAGTAAAAAGAGTGACAAAGCACACAATATAACTTTAATAAGCTCTGCTCAACTCGTCAGAAACAAGCTCTCGGAAATGTCTATACATTTCTGCCCGCGGTGTTTACTGGGAAAATCCTTATATGGTTGTTATTTACAAATCCAGACAGGGGTTTATAGAAGGTTTGAAGACAGCAGTTTATAGGCAGTTGGAAACATTTGTTTGCATGCTAATCTTCTCAAAGTTCTTTTTCTGCTCCAGAGTTGTGGGAGCAGAGTTAAGTTTTGAGGGTGCGTTTGAAAGACCCAGGAAGAAAAGGATTTGACCTTCTGCTCTTCAGAGTTTTGTTGTCTTCTGGAAGGAGTGCTAGGATCTTAGGAGATGCTTCCCAGACACCCAGAATGCTCTGCGGAGTCTAGCCAGAACAACAGGTTCCATGGAGAGTGGACAAAGACAGGTTGGTGCTAACTCTAGTCCTATTCAAGCCCCCCAGGACCAAGCTGTCTGCAGTGGGTTGAAGCCTCCCAGAAAACTCTGGGGAACTGCGCCCGTAAACCTCGCACCAAGAGCAAGCAGGTGAGCCTTGGGGGAGTGACGTGGTTTCACCGAAGGGACACCAGAGAGGGGAAGTGGTGCTCTAGGGGTTGATGTCTGTTTGCTGCTGGCTCAGTTTTTCCACAGAAAGTGAACTCTAACATGCTGAAAATTTAAAACAAACAAAGCGGTCACAATCCTCTCCAACCGCATAGAGCTTCATCCGCCTTTACTTAACTTGAACCTTCCCAGCACCCCTGGGAAGTAGACCGGACGAAGATTACACTTTCCATTCTATGGATGGAGAAACTGAGGCTCAGACTGGATAACATGCCAAGGTCTCATCCTCAGGAATGGGCAGATCCTGGAGTTCTGATCTTTCTCTGCCCACCACTGTTGCGACCAGATTTTCCGACTCGAACAACCCACAATTATTCGGTCAGCCTCGGTACAGCAAGTCATCTCCTGGGAGAGGCAAATGGTTAGATGGCAAATGTGACTTTTATGTGGAAAATGTCTCAATACAAAAGCATTTTTATACAAGGAGATGAAGAATAGGGGCTCAGATCGTCTCTGGGATAGTGATCTTTTGTCAGTTTATTAAATTCAGATTTATTGCTGACTTCCTGACCAAAAGCATAGCTGTTAGCAGTCCATAACATGGACCAGAAATATGAGTTCTCAGTGAATCTGAGGGAAAAAAAAAGAGAAGAAACCTTAATGACCTGTCGCTTGGAATAAATCTTAGTGGCCACATAAACTGGGATGACAGGAATTTATATTGTTCCTCAGCACTTGAATGACTAATGTGGTCAGAATGGGGAGCCACAGAAATTATTTCTCTTAACAAGCTAGCACCTGTTTGCAGACTCTTGGAACTACTTTGATGAAGCCTCAGAATGTTGCCTTCATATCCCTCAGTCACACCCTTGGTGGGCAGCCCCCTTCCCACAAAACGTGAAGCAGAGGTGGCATTTCTGTCCTCTCCTGAGACACTTAACTTAGGTGCTCCCGGGGGCCCTGGAAGGTTCTGGGTCAGAGGAGTACTGTTGCGAGGCTGGAGAGAATCATCTGTGAGATACCGACACCTGCCACGCAGGGGCAGCCAGAAAGGGTACTGGAGGGTTGCACAGTGGGTGTACCTCTGAACCATTCCCAATTCCATCCCTGTCCCATGCTGGGATTCTGGATTCTGCCCCATCAGAATTACTAGGTTAGAGCCAGAAGTGTGCCCAGAGATCAGTTAGTTCCACATTTCAGACGAGAAGACTAAGGTTTACAGGATGGAAATAACCAGCTCAAAGTCATGAGGCAAGAGTGTCTGATGCAGAACGAGAGCTCAGATTTCCAGACTCCTGACCATGATGTAGCTAGCTTCTGTTAGTGTGACAACAGTCCTTCCTTCTGTGAGCCTGAATCATTGCAAACCCCCAACACCACAGATAACTAATAAGTAGATGTTCCATGTTCAGTGCTGGGGAGGTCATCCCCAAAGAATCCCATTAAGATGCTCCCCATGAATCATTACTGACCCTGAAACCACCTCCCCCAACCCCCCACTGCATAGCATGTGACCAGCTCCACCATGGTTTCAACCACACTGAGGAGGGCGATAGGATGGTTGCTTTTAGTCACTGTACAGATGAAGAAGCTGAGACTCCTAAGTTAGGCTAATAAGGCTGCGCTTTTATTTTCTCAAAGGAGCAAGAGTGCAAGGAATCAGCGAAATCCCAAATGCATTGAAATGAAGTGCTGTTGGTGTGTACAGGCAGCAAACATTGCTGGCGTCATGAAGAGTCCGTAGAACAGCCCCCGCTGTGACCCTGACCTGAGACATTGCAGTCTACTGGGAAGAGAAGAGGCCATAAAACCCCTGACGTCTTTGGGGCGGGGGCTGTCCTAGCCTTCCCAGAGCCCACACATCCCATTCCTGGAGGTTCTGGTTAATTCAACTAATGTCATTTTTTTCTAAAGACAGTTCATCCAAGACGTGATATTTTAAAAAGGATTTCTGCCTCTGATTTGGTGCCCCATTATTTTTTTTTTGTCATTAATAAACCCCATTTAAGCTATTTTAAAACATGTTCATTTGAAAGTACTTCTGAGTAAATTTTATGCTTCTGTTCATTTATCAAATTTGCAGCATTTTATGAAGATGGTTTCTTCTTTTTTAAAAAATCTATGCAGATGTTTTTCCTCAAGGTGATATGTATCTCGCAATAAATATTTGCATTAAAAACCTGAATTCTAGTCAATTGTTATGCATAGACACACCCGATCCTGGCTTTGTAATTACAGACGATCTGTAGGAATGTTGGATATCTTTTATCCTGTGCTCCATAATCAGCTAGTAATTTATGAACTGAAATATGGAGGTCTCTATCCCAGGTAACCCAGGATGGGCTGCTGCAGATTTGATTGATTGGGATCTGAGAACGTGCGATAGAGGTCAGCCCAGTAGCACACCGGGGACACAGGGGGGTGCCACCAGCCTCTGGAGGAGGAAGACTTTGAACTCTGGCAAATAGCACCTGTGTGGAAAGATTGACAGTGTCTAGTGCCTGACATTTGAACCCATGTAGATCTTAAAAAGGCTTTAAAACGATGACTTTAGGGGCGCCTGGGTGGCTCAGTGGGTTAAGCCTCTGCCTTCAGCTCAGGTCATGATCTCAGGGTCCTGGGATCGAGTCCCGCATCAGGCTCTCTGCTTGGCAGGGAGCCTGCTTCCTCCTCTCTCTCTCTCTCTCTGCCTGCCTCTCTGCCTACTTGTGATCTCTCTCTGTCAAATAAATAAAATTAAAAAAAAAAACAACAACAAAAAAAAAACGATGACTTTAGCAGTCATTTCATTCATTCATTCATTCATTCATTCATTCTGCCCATTGATGGAGCAACCAAGGTGGACCAGACACTTGGCTTGATTCTGGGGACACAATTGTGTGCAGAAACACACGTGTTCCTTGACCTCACGGAGCCTATTCTCTAGTGAGGGAGACACATCTTAAGTCACTGTCACACATGAGTGTCCTTTCCCTTTCCTTTCTTAGTAATAGAATCCTGATATTGTTTGGGATGGCAATACGCCCAGCTGAACAACTTCACCTCCCGGTCTTCCTTGCCACCGAGGGTGGCCACGTGACACATTCTGGCTACTGGAACCCAAGTAGAAGGCCGTTGGGTATCGCAGAAAGGTTTTGCTTTCCTGATGTGGGTCCTGTTCCTTCCATCTTGGGGCTCCCTTTCCTTTTCCTTTCCCTTTGGGATGCGAATGTGCGGCTGGGAGTGAGCTGCCATCTTGCAGCTCCCGCGTGACCAGGAAGCATTGTTAAGTGAGAAGAAGTAAGCCACTTTTCTTTGGTTCAACACACAGTAACTGACTTTCTCGTAAATACAGTCCCTACTGATAAGCTCACCCTTATCTTCCATGTGAGATTGTGAGGCCAGAATTCTCCAAATGGGAGCTAGGAGCCTGGAAAGGGTGATGGTCCACCCAGCAATGGTCCACCCACTCCAGGGCTCCAGAATTATGTCTGCAAGGGCTGGCCAGGCAAGTAGGGTTTCGTGTTTCAAGGGCTCCCGGGGGAGGCAGCATGCAGGAGTGGGCTGTCACTATTCCTCCCATCTTCCCTTCCATGGTGCGGTGCCATCGTGCCTACCTCACAGGGCCTCGCCTATGAAGAGGTGATGGGAGACTGTGAGTGGAATCCTGTAAAAGCTAAGGAGACACACCAAGGTCTGTTACCTTTCTTCTAATACCAGGCAGTCTGTAATTAAATCTAGCAACGCAGGAAATACATGGAGTAAAAGCCTAAGGAAGAGAAGGATCTTGAATTGGCCCTAGAGGGATGGTGCTGACCATCCTGGGTCAGACACAGGACAGGCAGCTGGGGGTTGGGCGGCAGCATGGCCAAGACAAGGCAGCAGGAAGGGCCCAGAACCAGAGCAGAAAAGAGCCAGGCCAGGACCCACATCCTTCCATGTGTTAAAGAATGAATTGGAAACCAGTGTAAATGACCAGTCACAGGATATAAGGAATGTGTGTGTGTGTGTGTCCACGCGAGTGTGCACACAAGTGCTCCTGTTGCAAGAGAGGAAGAGAGAAAGACAGGGAAAAGAGGGGCACCTAGGTGGAAATTTCTCCGAGTCCACCAAGCTGAAAGGATGTGGGGCCTCGGGGGAGTTTCTGAAGCGGTGTTTCTGAGGTCTGGGGGCTCAGGGTAAGAACCCAGGCCGCAGCGCGGGCGGAGAGGGATCGCCTCCCTCTTCAGAGCCAGAGCTGCCCACCTGCTCTTTGACACGCACAAACCCGGGAGTTCTTTCCATGAGGCGTGGCCGGGCCACGGAGAGACGGATCCCCGGTAATGAGACAATTAGCTCCTTGCATTCTTCCTGCAGGAACAAATCTGGGCCCCCGTGGCATCTGTCCCCTCCTGTTCCTCCAGCTGGCCTCCTTGCCACGTGCACACTCTGCTGGGAACTGAGCCCCGGCTGCCTGCGGCTCCGGCTCCAGCTCCAGCTCCGGGGCCCACTTGCGCTCCCCGGAGGGGTTCGGGGGAGGCTGGAGGAGCAGGAAGGAACCAGAGGCTCGCGGGGGGCGGAGAGATGGATGTGTGCGCGCCCCTGAACTCCTCGTCAAAGTTCCCCTGCAGGGTTGGCAGCCCCTTCTCGAAAGCTGCTCCGTAGCGGAGGTGGCATATGGACTGTTGACAGAGCAGCTGCCGGGGAAGAAGACGCTGAAAGGAAGCCTCGAGGGATAAACAGAGAAATCCGTGGCTCTCCGTGGGGCCCGCGGCGCGGGGCTCGCTGACTCTTCTCCTTCCCCTTCCCCGCCAGGAAAGCGGTTGGGCTGCTGGGCTCTTACACTCTCAAGCAGGATCCAGATCCTGATGAGGACCCTCATCATGACATTGTTGAGCACTTCCTACGCGCGGGCTGGTCCTGAATGACTCTCAGGGGTTAATCCAGTTACTCCTTCAGAGCCCTCTGCGGAGAGAGCTCTTGGTCCCGTTTTATAGATGAGAACACTGAGGCTGGGGAACGTAGGGATACCGCGCTGAAGCACAGCGAGTAAGTGGCCCAGTCGAATTCAAAATCCTGTCCTCTTAAACGGTGAGGTGGTTTCCTGCCGGGAGCATTGAGCGTCAGACCATGGGACGAATGTTAATGCAGACGCTGGGGGGTGCCCTTGACAGCCGCAGGAGTTGGTTCTCTCCTTGGTGGTCCAGGGTGAAGGGGCAGCTGGGAGTGGCAGCTTCTGGTCCTTGGCACAGCCTTGGGCCTGGAGGCATAAAGTGGATTAGATGAATAATACACAAATACGGTCGACCCTTAGGAGGTCTACTTAGATACCCATTTTGCAGGTAGGAAAGCAGGGTCCTTAGAGAGTCTTGCCTTAAGAACTTGCCAGAGTAGAGACTGGAGCTCTGGTTTGCAAACCACAGGACTCGCTCGACCTGTCTGTGACTTACCGGAAGTGCCTCAGATTAAGTAGGGTGAGGGGCAGGCTGGCGGGGTTGGGGGGCAGGTGGAAGGACGAGTGAGACTATAACACCATGAGGGCGGTTTACTTCTGAGTCAGTTGCTGATATCTTAATAAATCCCTGGTCTGGAGAGCTGGGAGGATGTTGTTGCAAGAGCATCTCGCTTGAGCAAAAAGATGGAATTTTTTTTCTTGTTGTCAGAGTCCTGTCTGCAGCCTGATCCCCGGGGAGCCGTGTTCCTTGTGTCTATCAAATGCTGTTTCCCCAGGTGGATCAGTCATCCTGGCTGGGAATCCGGCCCTTGCAGACATGGAGACAGAGACCAAGAGCCCATTCATCACAGTGAAAGCTGATACCTGACAGAGATTCAATCTCATCTCGAGGCTGGAAACTTGGAGATAAATGGAGGGGACTAATTTTCTCAAACTCCAGAGGGAACAGTTCCCAGGTATCAAAGGCAGCCTCGTAAACCACACAAATGGCACCACTACCTAGCTCGCCGCCAGGGTGTGCCAACTCATGGCTTGGCTGCTAGAGTGAGGACAGGAATGGAGGCCTGCCACACCGGCATTGCAAACATTTTCAAAGGTCCACTGAGACCACAGGTACTTCTTCTCCACCTGAGAGACATGGGGGTACCCTCAATGGGTCCTTGCTCATAGACCCATTAGACCCATAAAGAGGAACCAGGTTCCTGAGCGCTTTTTGGTTGACCTACCTCTCCAGCCTCTCCTACCTCTCCAGCCTCCTCCCACATCCTCTCTCCTCAACCTCTTCTGATACCCTTTCACCTCTGGGTATTTGCATAGACCATGCCTGGGGTGCACATTCTTTTCCATTCACTAAGCTTTTTACTCATACTTAGAAGCCCAGCTCAAGCCCCAAGCCCCGTGTTTTGGACTTCTCCTGGCAGAGCTGGTTAATTTCTGCTCAAGCTTGCCACAGTGCTTTCCGTATTCTTCTACTGCTCACATTCTATTGCTTTTTTTCTTCTTTTCTTTTTTCTTAAGGGTCTGCTTTCGACACTGAACAGAGAAAGGAGTAGCCAGCCCTATTCCCTCCCAAGAGGCCCAAGGACCTGGTAGATTCTGAAATTTGCTTGCTGTTCCTTTTTGAATGAACAGTAAGCCACGACAGCTAACCTGTTGATAATCTCTTTTGTACTATTTATTTTGTACAAATTCCCTAGAGAGCTTTGAGAGATGAGTGGGGAGCGACCTGGGGGACTCCTGAGAGGCAGAGGCTCCTGGGATTTTGACTATCCTGAGCTTCTAACCAAGCAGAAATGGCTACCTCCCACCCAAAATGTCTTCCCTGGCCAAACCTGGGTCCCAGGGAAGGAGAAGACTGATTGGAGACAGTAGATCTCAGCCCCAAAGATCTCCATGGGCCTTTGGACACCACAACAGCCCCCTCCTTCATCCTTCCAAGCCCTACAAATGTCATTATCATCCGTGGTATCTAGATCGGACCCGGGGGACTTGTGCCGAGCTGTACTCCCACTCCCCAGCCCTGCATCTAGGGTGTGTCCCCAGCCTCAGTCCCCTCACTTGTGGCTAACAAGGATGCCAGCTTCTTAGGATGGTTTTGGGGAATGAAACGAGAGGTTATTCAGAGGTTTTTACTGCCATACAGTGAGGTGCCCGACACTTAACTATAAGCTTGAACATTGTCTTTACATTTGTATGGACTCTGGTAAGCACCCCCAGATCAAGATATTGAGATAACTGAGACATTAAAAGCTGCCAGAAGCTTATAAACTGTAAAGTGCTCAAGAAATGTTGGTTTTGAATATTACCAGGAGGTGGAGCCTCTTTCACATTAAATTCCTCTCCTCCTACAACTCGTAGGTTTCTAGAAATCATTAGCATCGTTGCAGTCACCCCAGCAAATCACTGCAGTTACAGGAACTCAACACGCCAGCCAGGCAGAGCGGCTTGGAGACAGAGCCCCGCCTGGGCTCCCGGAACCACTGCTCTGGGCAGTTCACTCCTGTACCTACGCCCTCAGGCACATGGACGCCCTGACAAAAGGCAGCCAGGGACAACATAGCTGTTGTGTACTTTCCATTCGACATGACTTGATTTAAAAGATATGCCTTGTATGCCAGGCCCTGGGCAGAGAAGGAGAGAACGAGCTTCCTAGGCTGGGCCCTCTGAGGGACTCACGGACATGGCCGTGTCCATACCTGTGATGCTGAAGCCCACAGAGGCAAGGACTCTGTCATCCATTGCTCCCATGGAACTAACTTCCTAAGGTTCCCAGACCTCTGTCTCCAGTGCTGACCACTGCTCTGGGCTTCAGCCAGCTTCTCCACTTGATTTGCTGCTCCATGGCCCCTCAAACTCAGTGTGTCCCAAAGAAAACCCGTTTTCTTACTTCCTAAGCTTACTTCCTTTTCTTCTTAGTTTCCCTCCTCCCTCATTGAGGCATCACTGATCCCCAGTCATTCCATCAAGGCCATACCTGAGGGTCAACTTCACCCTTGCCGTGTTCTTCCTTCCAGTCCTTGGCCACTACCACTTCTGCCATCGCCCTGGGAAACCCTCAGTCTCTTGGGATCCTCCCAAATCTCTTGGGAATCCTCCTGGCTGGCTCCCTGCCAACTTTCCCCCAACCCTCAAGGCCATGGAAAATATCTCTGCCTCTAGGAGTATCTCCGTGTCCTTCAGTCCCACACCTCTGACCTCCGCTGCCTATTGACCATTGACACTCTTTACCCGAACCTCTTTCGGGGCCTCTGGATGCTTTCTACCTCATCTCACCCCTTTGTCTCCATGACTCCTGGTCCCAAGCATGGCGTCTGGCCCTTGGTGCTGCTGCATGAACGGATGGACGCTGCGTTCATGGTGGGGCAGACTACGTAACGACAAAGCCACTGAGCTATTAATCATACTTTCAGAAGTAAGAAGGCTGGGGCCTTCTAAAAAAGGCCAAGCTATGCTAATTCGAGTGGGGTCTTTGAGAGTCTTCCTTCCTCTTCTCCATCCGTGACCCCTTTGCCTAGCAGAAAAGGGCAGGTGCCTGACACCTCACGGGCCTCTGTGCCTGAAAATGCTGAATCTGGAGAAACTTTGTCATAATTACCTCCCTCCTTGAAAGTACAAACTACGTAATTTGCCTTTAAGTGATCTTAAATTAATATAAATAATGAAGTATGCTCAGAATACTCAAGTGCTGGGAGATCCAATTGAACACAATTAAAATTAAGATGGATTTATTAGTATTGTGACTATTATTGATGAAAATGGTAATGATAAATAAGGAGAAATGTTAAGTACAACAGGGAATTGGTAATATTTCTTCAAAGTAATCATTTTGCTGTGACTACCCAATTATTAGTACATTTAATGTGTTATTCAGTGCAATTAATTACCCACTTTGCTTCTGGGAAGGCACTAGGAAGAATTGCTTTCTGCCTGGAGTAGTGGTTGCTTGGGAGAGAGGCTGGGAAAAGCCCCTGCTTGACAGAACTTCTGTGATGAAGACCATGCTCTTTGGGCATGTGGGTCCCAGTGGTTCTGATAGAAGCTGCCAGTGCCCTTGGGGAGGAAGAGACAAGGCAGAGACCACATTCTCAGTCTCAGGGTCAGGGGCTTTTGTAGCTGTGGGAGGTAGTGATGAGCTGATTGGCGGGGGTGGGGTGGTGGGGTAGTGGGGTGGGGTGGTGGAGGCGTAAGGGGTGCAGTGAATCGGATCAGATCACCTGGCTTGAGTCTTGACTCGTCACCTGGCTTTGGAACATGAGTTTACTCCCAGCACCTCCCAGAGGTTCATTTTTCTCACCTGTAAAATGGGAATGACACAGCCTACCTGCAAAGGTCTGTGAGGAAAGGCTGTCTATCCGTGGAGCAGAGTGGCAAGACCGAAGTGGTGGCTTGCTGAGAGACCCCAGACGTCCTCAGGCTCAATCTGACTTGCAGATTTGCTTCTGGTTCCTGGGAACCGCCTCTGGGTGTTGTCTCTGGCCGGCTGCTACCGGTCCTTGACGGCTCAGTGCGAGGTGACCGTGGATCTTCACACACTTGGCCTCCAGCTCCACTCCAGTCCACAGCCTGTGACCTGGCTTATGCAGTGCCTGTGCCTCCTTGCTGGGAAGAATGAAGACGAGTGAGATGGTAGAATGATAACTGTTGGATGTTTTTATAAAGCTTTTGCCTATTCATTTCCTATGTGTCTGTACAGCCGGCCTATGAGGTAAAGTAGGTTTTATTAACCTCATTTTAAAAATGAGGACACTGGGGTCTAGAGAGGGAAAGTGACTTGCTCAAGGTCGTAGAACTAAGTGGGAGCTTGGGGACTTGAACCCAAATCCTCTGACACCAAGAACCATGCACCCCTGCCTCTTTCGCCTTCCTGCATTATTGCCATATTTCCTTATCCCTGGAGTCCTCTGGCCCCCAACTCCTCCCAAGGCCAAGGTTTTATTGTATTGTTTTATGAAGCTAATTGCTAGTTTTTACATAAAGGTTTTATTTTATGAGCTCCAAATTGCCCAAATTAGATTTTATTAAGCTCACACGTATGATTTTCCTTGTTTTTATTAAAATTAAGTTCACTCATTTGCCATTTGCAAAGGAGTTTGAAATTAGGATCACTTTGTATCCACGGAAACACAGGGAGAATCTTATATGTGATCAGACTTTTACCCGTAGAATGAGGAAAAAAAAAAAGGCAGCTGGTAATTAGGTGCGTAACTCATAGTCAAGCTCCTGGAGCACAATGGGTCTGCTCTTCTGCTTTGTGGCTGACGGTTTATGACAAGTCTTTCTGGCATGGCTGTGTGGGAGTGGGGCAGGGGTGGCGCTGGGTGGGTAGGATGGAGGGGCGAGAGGAGCTGGTATCAGTCCCAGCTCTGCCCCTTGTTCATGCTGTGGCTTTGGGAAAGGCATATCTCTTGCTTTGGGTCTCAGTTTCCCCATCTATACAATGGGGGAATTTAGGGAGTTCGGCTTAGAAAAATTTTTTATCCCTTGTCTCAATTCTGACTACTGGTAGTGAGTGGCCATAATGCTGTGATGGGAAGGGTTTTAATGTCATACCTGGACTCAGCTGAAAAATGCATTTGATTAACTGACTCACTCAGCAACTATTAATTGAGCAACTACTAAGTACCAGGGACTCTTCTAGTTGCTAGGGATAGGTGAACACACCAGAGGAGGCTTCCGTTTTTTAGGAAACAGCAATAGTAACAACCATAAAAACAAACAACTAAATAAATTAAATTTTAAGAATGATGATATTATAGGAGATAAATCAGAGAAAGTGATGCTACTTTAGGTTGAGGGTGGGAGGGGTCAGCGGGAACCTCTGTGAGAAAGTAATCTTTGAGCGGAGACTTGAATGACAAAAGAGGTCCAGTCAAGGGGAGATCTGGTTGCAGCAAATGCTCAGGGCACAGGCAAGATGGGACGGGTCAAGTTCAAGAAACAGAGACAGGGCCAGGGTGGCTGGTGAGATGGAGGTGGGCTCAGAGCCGGAGACAGTAGCTGGATGGTGATTGATTAGTTATTTCTGCGTGGGAGGGGAGAGTGTTGCTAATGTGTGCTCCCTGCTTGCAATCCGTGGTCTAAATGATCCCAGCAATGATATTTCAGGAATCTGCTAGCAAAAGCTTCTTCCTGGGGCACCTGGGTGGCTCAGTGGGTAAAAGCCTCTGTCTTTGGCCCAGGTCATGGTCCCAGGGTCTTGGGATCAAGCCCCACATCGGGCTCTCTGCTCCGGGGGGAGCCTGCTTCCTCCTCTCTCTGCCTGCCTCTCTGCCTACTTGTGATCTCTGTCTGTCAAATAAATAAATAAAATCTTTTAAAAAAAGAAAAAAAGCTTCTTCCTGGTACGGGGTGTGGCTCCACTTGTGTGACTCGGGGAGGGTCCCAGTTGGAAGGGGGTGGCATTTGAACTGGTCTTTCAAAGACACTCATTTCCAAACCAGGGGGTGACATGCCCTTCCTCATGGCTTCCAGTTCTATCCTGTGAGTCTGGAATATGCTTCTCCAGCAACTTAGGCAAGATACAGCCTGGTTTAGATCAGGAGCACTGTCGGTGGAGGCAGAGAAACTAGGCCCAAACCCATGCTTTCCTATTCATTAACCATGTGACTCGGCCCTTGGCTTTAATCTTTCTGAGCCACAGTTCCCTCGTCTTTAAAATGGAACAGTAATGACATTTACCTCTCAGAGGACTTCAAGAATGAAACACATAGCACATAGGATTTATAAAATGTGATATCAGCCTTTTAACATTTATGATTTACGTATTAGTTATACTTATACTATGAAATAGTACTGGGTTTTACAAATGGCTTTTCTCCCTAGAAGGCCTCCGACACCCACCCCTCAAACAAATTGGATATTTTCCCTTGAGTGTAAGTTATCACAGCTCTTAGGGAAAGTAATTAGCAGTATGCAGTATGCACTGGCCTAAAAAAAAGAAAATGCCTGTTTCTTTTTGTCCAGGAATTCTACTTCTTAGAAGTTATACAAAAAGAACGAAGTAGGCTTCGACTTCGGCTTCTGGCTCTGATGCCGAGCAGGAAGCAGCCTTCTGCTCCTGTTCAGGACTAGAAACGCTGAATGGGATACAGAAGCAAAGTTGTGGATATTCACTCACTGAATGGAATAATATGTAGCAATGGAAATGAATGAGGGACTGCAAGGAGCAGAGACGCATGAATCTCACAGACATAATGCTAGGCAAAAGGAACGGGATGCAAGGTCTGTACAATTTTATATTTGAATTTTATAGAAAATTTACTTTATATGTAAAATATATATATAAAATTATATGTATTATATATGAAATATGTAATTCAAATATAAATTTATGTAGAGATGCTATATAAAGCTATGTCTAAGTTATAAATACACATCAGACGTATGAGTACAAAAATATAAGTAAACATACAAATATAATATACACTTACAATTATACATAAATATACCATGTTTTCTATACTAAAGAAATGCAATATATAAATACAGTATTATATAAGTATTTGTATTTTTGTAAATTCAATCTCTTGGTGTTGCAGGTTAGAATAACATTACCCGAGGGGGGTGTCGTGGTGGGATGTGGGGTACAAGAGTAGTGGGGGTTCTGGTAATCTTCCCTGTCTTGATGTAGGTGCTGGTTCTATGGGGTACTCACTTTGAGAAACGTCATTAAACTGTACACTTTTGATTTACGCATTTTTCCACATGTATGGTTCACTTTAATGAGGAAAAAGTTTAGGTAATTAAAAAAGGAAATAATTGGGTGCGTAAAGATGTGTGAATAAAGAGTTTGCTTGCAGCACCACATCTAATGGTGAGAACAGAAATAATATAGCAGTCCAAATGGGGAATTCTTCTTAAACAACATGGTAATGATACTGTCTTTAAAATGGTGTTTTCTGGGCACCTGGGTGGCTCAGTGGGTTAAAGCCTCTGCCTTCAGCTCAGGTCATGATCCCAGGGTCCTGGGATCGAGTCCTGCATCAGGCTCTCTGCTCTGTGGGGAGCCTGCTTCCTCCTCTCTCTCTGCCTGCTTCTCTGCCTACTTGTGATCTCTGTCTCTCAAATAAATAAAATAAAAAAATGGTGTTTTCAAAGAATTTTTAACCCTGTGGGGGAATTCTGAAGTTACGCTGTTAATGGAGTGGAGTGCTATGATCCCTGGGGGCAGAATTGGAGTCTGGGTTATGACTGGAAAGCTTCTCAGCTCTGGAGGACAGAGGGGAGTGGGAGAGGCCGAGTGTGGGGTGAATCCCCTTCTGCTCAGCATCTGCTCACCCCATATTCGAGGGCAGGTGAACAGATCTCATTTCCTCACCTTGCTCTTCCTTTTTCTCGTCTTGCAAAGCCCCCTCATCTCTCAGCAGCTCCCCAGAATCTCCACAGTCTTGGGAACTTCCGGGCAGCGGGCCTGTCCTCCCGCCCAGGGTCACTTCCCTTCCCCAGCGGGGCTCGAACCCTGTGAGCCATCTGGTCTGGGTAGCTCCCAGAGGACACTCAGACTGAGTCCAGATGCAAGGCATGGGGAACAAGGGACACGTTTTCCTCCCTGCCCAGTGTTTATAACACTACTCCTGCCCATGAAGTTATGAGTGCCGTGTGTTATTAGCAACATTCTCCACCTCTCTCACCACTAGGCTGCCTGCCCTACCTCAGGCCAGTTTTGGATTTAGGATGGCTACCCCCTTGATTACACAAGGAGCTGGGAGAGACTTTACCATCATCACGTGCGAGAGCCTGATTCCATTCCCATTCGAGCTGCCTTCTGCCCCCATCTTCCTCCCTAAAACAATGGGAGTAGGGTGGGGGGGGGGGCTTTCCAAATTTTCTACAATGGGTTTTTATTACTTTTATTGTAAAAATGATTAAACAATGTTCTTTATCTCTGTGAGTGCTCCAGAGTGGTGTTTCTCAGATGCTAACGTGCTTTGCCTAGAAATCACCTGGGAGATTGTTCATGCACGTTGTGATTCATTAGGGGTGCGGTGGGGTTGGGAGGGGGTGGGGGGATGTTGCATCTCTAGGGGGTGCTGCTGATCCACACCTCACTCTGAAGAACAGAGTGACAGAGCTGTGACCCATCTCCTTGCTTTTCATTGCCCCCCGCCCCGCATGTTTTACAGGTCTTCACATTAATGAATGATGGTCCGGTAAGAAGTTTCCAAGAAAGTTGGGATCTACACTTTGGAGGTTAGTCCTTTAGAGGTCAGGTTCTCAGATTTGAGCTCTCTTGCTCGCCAAGCAGATACAGCATGGTGAGCTCATAGAAAGGGACCTAGATAAAAATCGAGAGGCCAGGACTTCAGCCCCAGCTGTGCCAGGGACTCAGTTTCCCCCAGTTCAGTATGAAGTGTTGGTAAAGAATAATTTGCATGATCCTGTAAAAGGGGTGTCATGAAGTTAGGGAATGCTCAGTCACTGAGTCCTCACCAGAGGCTTGAGGGCCACTTACTGGGGTGTCATAAAGAGTGTCATAGAGGGGAGGGCGGTAGAGAGACCTGGACTTTCCTGACTGCAGCGAGTCTCACCCGGCTTTCACTTTCCAGTTCCATTTCAAGTAAAGTCTGTATTACGTCTTCTTGGGAAGATGGATAAGAAAATATTGAAGCTACGTATGTGAACTATTTGTTTTATTATTCAAAATTGCAGAATCAAGCAGTGCTAGGTTGGGAAGGTTGCTTAAAGACCCGTAGTCCCATTGCTGCCCTGAGGTGCTCTGTAGGAGCCCTGGGGCTCTGGCGGGAAGGGGCTCCCAGGTTCCAAGGGGACCAGAGCTTCTGTGATACTCTCCGGAGCTCCAGGGGGAGCTGGCCCTGGTTGTCTGGACTGAAGACACCTCCAGGGACAGGGGATGACTCCAGGCAGGCTTTTCACCACTAGGTGGGTCTGATTGTTCATGAATTCTCTCAGGTGAGCAGAAAGCTGACTCTCTGTGGCCTTCACCCTTTGACCCAAGGTCTAATGCAGGTGTTTTCAAACACCCCGATGACAAATATCACTTGGGAAGCTTATTTAAAATTCAACCCCACTCCAACCCACACAAAACAGATTCCCAGGCCCTTCCTGGGGATTCTGATTTGATGGGGCTGGGAAATTTTTTTGTTTCCATAGCCATACTTCCCTTCCTTTAGGCATATGAAATCAATGAGGGAGGCATTTGGGTACAAAAACTCATTCCTTTGATGCGAGGAGAAAAATCCACTACTGAAAGTGGCACATATAGGCTGATTTCTTTATTTGATAGTTATCATATGAGCTGGTAGGTGATACGTTGTTTTCATCTGAACTTAAATATGAGATACATATATATCTATGTATATATACATATGTATATGTATGTATATATACATAGATATATATGTGTATACATATATATATATATTTCTTCTAAATGTTTTAAAATTCCTCTTTCTCTGTGATTGTGAGAGAGATACATGACGCTGTTAGAAGGCAGATAAAACTGAACAAAGGATTGACAAAGAAAATACTAAAATATAAAAATAACCCACTATTGTAGTTGTGGTTAGTAATCGCAAAATTGAAGTCAATGTCCAATATTCAGGTTAGTTGATTCACTTTTTTTGTCAGACCTAAAAAGTACTACAAAATGCCCATGTACTGCAATGCAGCACTTTCCTTCCTAGAATTTTAAAGAAAATCATTCAATAGAAGATAAAGGAGCCTTATGGACCAAGGTGCTCATTGAAGTGTTATTTATAATTCTGATAAAATTAGGAACAAATTCAATGTCCAACAACAGAGTATTAAGCAAATTGAGATATAACCATGAAAGAAATGTTATACAGCTATTGAAGCGATTAGAAAATCTGTATATCATCATGCATCTGTATGCTTATGACATTCAATGTAGGTTAGCAGAATGAGAATTTAGTCCACTTATACTTTTTTTGGTCTATGGCCGAGTATTAGAAGAGGACATGGGAAAAACACTTCAGTTAAATAATTATTTGCTAAATAAATTTATATTTAAACTAGTGTCATTGGGATGCCTGGGTGACCCAGTCAGTTAAGCCACTGACTCTTGGTTTCAGCTTGGGTCACGATCTCAGAGTTGTGAGATCTGGTCCCGTGTTGGGCTCCGCACCTAGCACAGAGTCTGCTTGGGACTCTCTCTCCCTCTACCTCTGTCCCTTCCCCCTGCTGTCTCTCTCACTCTCTCTAAAATAAATAAATAAATCTTTAAAAAAAAGATGGTGTCATAAATATAATATTGTGATAATAAAGCCAACGGACAACTCCATTTAGAAGAAGAAGAGGGTAAGACCTTGATAAATAGCCATTGAAACCAAGGACTCTACCGTCTTTGAGGTGTTGGGGAAGGGCCTTTGGGGTCTGCTGGTTCAACTTGCCAACCTTTGTAAGGATGGTTATTTTAGTAACCTTGACAAATGACGTTCTGTATCCTCCTTGACTTCAGCAACTGGTAAGCCGCCCAAGAAGTTTTCCTCAAAGTTCGAGTCTACCTTTGGGAGAGATCCAACATTGGGGGGGGGGTGTGGGGAGAGGCAGATGCTCAAAAGAGCAACTAGGAAAGCCAGACTTCCCATCTCAAATTTTGTTTTTTTCAGAGCAAAATTCTTTTGTTCAGAACAGATTGGCACCAACGTCTCAAAATTTGCATCGGAGAACCAAGATTCATGTTTGAGTAAAAACAAGGAGACTAGCACAGCCTGTGTCTCAAAGGTTCCTCCTGCCCCCTCCCCACTCCCACAGCTCACATTCTCTAGTTCTAGTCTGCTAGGGGCCCAGAAGCCCAACAAGTCCAATGGGGAACAACTTACTGAGGTGAGGGCCTCTGCAATAAAAGATGAACCCCAGGGCCAGGAGCGCAGGAGAGCAGTTCTGGGGGCTGGTCCAGGGGCCTTGGGTTCACTCTATTTCCATGGTAGGAACCCTGCCCCTGAGGATTAAATTGACCAGGTTTGATCCTGAATAAATGGGGTAGTACTGGTTATTTTGGAATGAGCTGGACTGACGTAGAAAGAGCACACATTTTGGAGTCAGAAAAGCCTGTATCCAGTCTTTGCTGTCTTTTCTTAGCAATGAGATCTTGAGCAATCACATTGCCTTTCTGGGCCTCAGTTTCCTAACTCATGAAATGGAAAAATAATCTCTGCCTTGTACAACTCATAGAGTTAGTGTAAAGATCCTTTACATAATAAATTGGAAATACTTGGTAACTGTAAAATATTATGCCTGCTAATTATTTTAATAAGTAAAACGGCTACTGTGACATCGCAATTCTGAATTTTACTTTGGGGTCTTGAGTATCGATCCCCACAGGCTCGTGATGATTTAAGGGCTGATTTATGAGCTGCCATGTACTGAGGTTATGGTAGAAATTAAATTTCTTTTCCTTCTGTGCTCGTGCGGCTGGGGCTGCAGGAGAGGGTGGTAAACCAGGCGGTCAAAATATCTGAGGAAGGAGCCTGCCCCGAGAAAGCCAGACTAGACACCGTAGCCTTTGCTTATCCTTAGTCTTCACTTATTCAAAATCCTTGAGTTATCTATAAAGAGGATAAACAGGCCAATGTCATAATGATAGGAAGGCATCTTGAAGTCCCTTGTGAGAGTGATGGATAACAGAGGTGTCCAAGTTGCTCAGATGGGGAACTGACCATGCAAAGGGTTCCCCGTTGACCAGTGACATGGAAGCAGAACCCCCCAGCACCAGGGCGGGGGGGGACACACAGTGACCCAAGAAGGTGGGCACCTTCCATCTGAGCCCTCTCCACAGTATTTGTACTTCCTCCCATTCTTCCCCTCCCCAGGTCTGAATTTCAAGGTCAGGGACCCTAAACCCTGAGAGATGAGAATCAGCAATTCATTGCCCCTCTTCCTTTTTGTCCCGTCCTCCCACCCCACAGTAATAGTGATGATGCCTAATGCACGTTTCCAGACGTTACTCAAACGATATAATAATTCAATTTTTTTTTTTTTTTGGTAGAAGAACCAGATGACAGATGTGATATATAAGAAGAGTGGAGCTCTCCTTTCCCTACTTCTCCCCAGCCCCGGAGGAAGTGTGATGTACACTCTTCTCCCCTCTTGATGCATTTACACTCGTATGCATGTTAATCACATATCATTTTGCTGCTTGCTTTTTCCACTAAGTAATATATTTTGGAGACCTTCCTGTTGCCATATTTCTAACGCATTCTGCTTTCTGACCAATGGGTTTTCTACCATAATTTACTCACCTATGCCCCTCCCTTATTCAGAGTAAATCAGGTTTTTAGTTTTTTGCTACTGCACACAATCCCATGGTGGGCATTCTTGGACCCATGTACATTGAATTTGAACAATGAGTTGTGTGGGGCCCAGGAGCGACTACGTTTTTTTGGAAAGAGCTCTAGGTGGGGATTGGCCACATCAATTGATATGTGCATTTGAAATTTTGGTGGATGTTCTCCAAAGGTCTTCGTTTACATGCATAGTGTGTATGAGAATGTCTGTTTCTCCACATTTTTGCCAACTAATCTATCTTTCTACTTTGGGTTAAAAAAATTCTTTTTTCCCTGACTAATGCAGCTCTATATGATTATTAATTGTGAGTGAATTATTAATTTTCTGTGAATTGCCCGTTTATTTCCTTTGCCAATTTTGATAATTGAGTTGTCTTTTTCTTTTTTTGCTTTGTTAGAAACTCTATATGTTCTGGATAGTAATCCTTTATCTGAGTGTGTAATTTAATTTTTTCCCCACATGAACAGCTAATCAGTCCATGCTCACTTGTGGATTAGTCCATCGTTTCTCTATTAACTTGAACTACTACCTCAATGGTATACTAAATTTTCATGTATACTTGAGTTTGTTGCTGGCATTGGTATTCTGATCCACTGATCTATTTGTTAATATCTGCACCAATGCTAGACCGTTTTAACTACTATAGCTTACCATGCATTTTGACATCTGGTAGGATAAGACCCAAATAAGAAATGTTGTTGAATTTAGACTGGAATGGCATCGAGAGATAAATGTAGGGGAAATCAGGGTATTTTAATACCAAGTCTCCCCAAATAGGTTTACAACTTCATTCGTCTAGGTTCTTGTGTAATTTTTATCTCCAAATAGATATTGCACACTTAAAAATTATATTTGTTTTCCAGGAATTTTATGGTTTTTGTATAAATTGAGTTTTTAAAAAAATTATTATTCCACTAATACCAGTATATTGAGATGCTATTTGATTAAGCATATAGATGTGTCTCTCCATAGTTTTGAACTTTTTTTCTTATTAGTTCTGGTAGTTTTCTGTTGGTACCCTTGGAATTTTTTTTAGGTGGGTATCAGAAAGCGTATTATCTCCCAGTGTGTTTTCCTCATTTATTACCTATTTTTTTTTTTCCCACTAAGCTGTCACCCTGGAAGAACAGGTCCCTCTCTGCCTGGACACTGCCTTATGTCACAGAATAGATGCTCATGGCATACTTAGGGAACAGAGACGCGTTTTGGTTTTCATTTTGTTTTTTCCAGACAAGGGGCGTGGGAGACAGTATCTCTCCGTCTCTTTAGCTTGGGAACATGTTGAATTTTGTTGTCTTCATTGCATGCGAGTGGGTTGGCTCAGGATTCTAATATTGAAGTGCCAGCCCCTGCGTGTGCAAAGTGAAGACAATGAAAGTGCTCAGGTCGTGGTGTTTTTAAGTGCACGAAATGAAAAATGTATACCAAGTATTTCTCACCGTGGGATACGTGTAGGTAGCCCATGTCCAGGAAATGCTTACTGTCTTGTTAGTCCCTCATGAAACGTGGAGGGGCCTCCCTGAGTCTCAGTTTCTCCTCAGTGTCTGAGGCAGACAGGCATCCCTGTCCTGCGGAATCACGGGGTGATGTGGGATCAAAAGATAGCATGGAATTTGAAAACAGTGACATGTCATGAGAATATTGTGGTTATTTCAGCCATGCCCAAGAAAGAGCCCCTTCAGTGAAAAGAAGCTGGAAAGCAGTGTGTCCTGTGGGCAGAGAATAGACTTGGAGCTGGACCACCCTTGGCTCATGGTGTTTACCAGCTGTGTGACTTTCGGCAGATCACAAACCCCTCTGATCCCCATCTTCGTTGTTATTACTGTTCCTTCTGCAAAGTGATAATAACACCGGTTTCACAGGGTTACCGTGGAGATTAAATGAAAAGGAACACATAAAGACCCAGTTTAGCATTTTTCACAGAAGTGGGTATTTAATAAATGATACCTATTAATATTATATTTGTATGAAAAAGATTGGCAAGCCATGATTTAGAACATTCTCTTTCCAATTTTCCATCATCGAAATAATCACACTTCTCACATCCTCACTGGCAGATTTCACAGCTAGTGCATTCAGGAAAAGTTATTTATTTGAGTAACAAATTCTTTGCCCATTCCCCAACCTGCGCATTGGAGCAGAGGTTAGTGGAGGTGGGCAGCATGGGGTGAATGGAAGAAAGGGTGATTGATGGTGGTCAGAGAGCTTGGGTGCGGCACTCGCTGCGTTCCAGGCCTGCCCTCATTCAGCCTCAGCTTACAGATAAGAAAGCAGAAGCCCAGAGAGGCTAGGTAACTTGCCCAAGGCCACATACCTTCAGAGTTAGAAGCCAGAATTGAGTCAGCAGCCTGACTTCAGAATTTTCTACGACAATGGAAGAAAACTAAGCCTCCAGTGTGCTGCTTTTCATGGGTATAGGTTACTTGCTCACGAGATAGGCTTGACGAATGCTTTTTTGAATGAATGAAGAATCAATGAATAAATGCATAAACAAAGGTAGTCCTCCTCGGAAGATCCCCATAAACAAGACCATACGAGTATGCTGTGAGACCATACACTTGTAGAAGTGTAGGAGTGTGCCATGAACAAGACTACAAGGGACCCCCAAGAGAACCATGCCATTCACTTTCAGCCTGGAACTCTAGGGAATGATCACTCTTAGCATCTCTTCTTGGCATAGGTTTCCTCCTATTAATTCTACTAACCCATGTGGTCGGCTGGCTAGCTGCTCAGCAAACCAAGGCTATGTTTCCCAAATTCTTTCCCATCGAAGTGTGCGATGACAAGGATTCTTGCCAATGGGATAGGACTGGAATGACGGGTAACACTTTCTGGCTGTGGCGATTGAGAGGCAGGCATGTACCTTCTCCTTCCTTCCATTTTCCTCATCTGCTGATTGCAGGTGGGACATCCGGAAGCCCCAAAGGGCGAGGACAGAGCCACAATGTAGAAGGGGCCCAGGTCGTCGGAAGCCTCCTTGCCAACCAGCAACACCCGCGTTGGATGTTCCCATGAGCCATATGACATTTATTGTGTTAAACCACTGAAATTTGGGCATGTAGTACAGCTCTGAACATAATTTTACTCAAACCTCTGATTCCTTCTGAATGATCGAATCTCCTCAGAGAGTTTTTACAGGTGAGTTTGTCTTGTTGTTGATAACCTGTGAAAGCATAAATAATAAAAAGTGGAGGCCGAAGAAGGACGCCCCAGAAGTTCCTTCTCACTGTCTACTGAGGGTCGGGAAATAGTCCTTACAATTTACAAAGCAGTTTTACCTCATTCTCTAACCCAGTTAGCGGTGTATTTGTTATTAAACCAGGAGGAGATCGAAGTCCAGTTAAGGGGTTTTCCTGATAGCTCAGGGGCAGTGTGGGGACTCCAGCCTCATCTTTCCGGCCGGGCATCCTCTCCTCTTTTGTCACAAAGAGGTATTAAACGTGCTGTTCTCCGGGGGAAAAGTTCCCTTTCGGCAAATATGGTGTGTAAGATGGTTCCGATGAGTGCCTTGTCCTTTCCTTCTTTACACCTTTGTCTCTGCCAGCGTTTCTTTGGGATGGAGCGCCCAAAGCTTGTGATTAGAAACAGCTGCAGAAACAAGAGGAAAACATCTTCTAAAAATAAGTAGCGCCTTAGAACACAGTGTGCCAGGCCTTGTAGGAGGTGGATGGGGCGGCCACAAGGAGAGTTCTGGTTCTCACACACAAGGTGACTGTTTCTGTTGGCTGCTGCTCCCAGGAGCCTCCATGAACTGGATCTCAGGACCGGGGGCAGAAGAGCTGGACTCATCCTTCCACTCAGGAATGTGAAGACTTCCTTCAGGAGTTCGGACGACTTCTAAGGTAGAGCCTAATTAGCCGGGAAATACTGTTAGTCAGTTATATGGCTGGTTCAGAAGTATTTAATCATACAGGAAAATGCTCGCCAGGAAAAAAAAAAAAATCAGGTCACGAAATAATATGATGCAGAATGGTCTAATCAAGAATTTATTAAAATTTGATACAGCCGCACACAGACTTGGCAAAAAAGATCGAAAAAGAAGGCACCTCAGTGTAGCACGAGTTATTTCTGGATGATGAGAGATCAAAGTTGAGATAAATTTATTTTTAAATTCCTTTCTGTCATTTTTAATTTTTGTAAAGTAAACATTCACTGTTTTTACAGTCAGGAAAAAAAAATGCTGTGAGACAGAAGTAGAGGTTGGTTTTTCCTGAATTGATTTAATTTTGAGCTTTTTGCTCATTTTCAAATTATAGCTTTGTTGGGAAATAAAAGAAAATCAAATAAGCCACAGAAATTTTGTCAAAATAATAAATTGCTGTTAATGGTATAAATTATGTAATAAGTTATCAGATTAAAACTGAAAGCCAGCATAACAGGTTTTTCATATAATACCCCACTTCAAATGTTCCCATTTATTTGGAATCACCTAGCTTGCTTTGTAGAGTTCAGATAACATAGAAGCAGTTTCATGTTGTCATTGTTGGGGTTTTGATTTGGTTGGGTTTTCTTAAGAAATTGTACAAACAAACAAAGCCAACCCTCCACAGAAAAAATTAAGGAGCAAACCAGATGACCAAACACAGGCAGATGCTTTTGACAGAAAGTTAAGAATTACGTTTTCTAAAGTGTTATTTATAAAAAAACAATCAAGTTCTTACTACAGGTAAATGAACAAAGGCCAGAAGTGTCTTTTGCTCAATAAAAATATAAGGAATGAAATAACAAATGGAGACTAACCCTGACTGGCGCGCGAAGCAGTTACAACACACACAGCTATGAGATGCCCCAAATGCTGACAAGAACAGTTGTGAAGATGGTCAACCTCTGACGGCCTTCCTGGAATCTCCCTAGAGAGAGCCCTCAAGAGAAATCCTACAAAGAAGACCCTTTCTTTTGGTTGTCTCCACTGGGGAAGTGGGCTGTGCAGATAACTCAACAGAATCAAAGGCTAAAGGAAGACAAAAACTAATTCCAGTATTTTCTCTGAGTGTAAGGAAAAAAGACCTGAAGAAAACCCAATGGTCAATGAAAAAGGAAAGGAAGGAAACTCTGGCATTCCAACTTAAGGGAACACAAGGTAATGATTATACTCACAATTATGAGGACCACATCGAATTATGAGATAGATTTATTATAAAATACCAAATGTAAGAGAATATGCCACCCTATTTCTGCTATGACTGCTGTGATTTCAGTGTAAAATCACACGTGCCTACGATCGGGGATGGAAGAGAAGAGAGAATGAAAGCAGCTGCATCTTGGTGAGGTCACATATGACCTTCATCTTTGCTTAAACATATAAAAAATATATATTGTTTTGAATGTGTGTTTTATTTTTATTTTATTCATTTTTTGTTAAAGATTTTATTTGTTTATTTGACAGAGAGAGAGAGAGAGCGCGAGCGAGCATGCATGAGCAGGGGGAGTGGCAGGCAGAGTGAGAGGAAGAAGCAGGCTCTCCACCAAGTGGGGAGCCTGATGTGGGGCTCCATCCCAGGACCCTGGGATCATGACCTGAGCCAAAGGCAGCCGCTTAACTGACTGGGTCAGTCAGGTGCCCCTGAATGCGTGTTTTAATGAAAAGAAAGAAGATTTATATTTCTGCTTGTCTCCATAAATAAAGAGAAGTCTTCTAAGTGTGAGATCCTGTGCAATTTGAGTTGATGTAATTCTGCTTTAGAAATTAAAAAATGATTAAACAATGACTATAATTGGTTAATTACACAAATATTTCTTGGGCTTTATATTTGCTTTCTATGGCCTCGGTAAGAAATCACTACAAACTGGGTGGTTTAAAACAACACCTGTGTATTGTTTTATGGTGCTGGAATTCAAGAGTCAGACACAGGTCTCACTGGGCTAAGATCGAGGTGTTGGCAGAGCTGTGTTCCTTCCGGACTCTCCAGGGGAGAATCTGTTTTCTTGCCTTTTCCAGTGTCGAGGGGCTGCCTGCATTTCTCGGCTCGTAGGCCCTTCCTCCATTTTCAAAGCCTGCGATGGCCGATGGCCGGCTGAGTCACATTCCATTACGCCCACCCTCTCCTCTGCTGCTTCTTTTACTTTGAAGCACTCATGTGGTTAGTCTGGGCCCACCACGATAATCCCCCTGTCTCCAGGCCAGCTGATTAGAACCCAAATTGTCTCTGAAACCTCAATTCTCTTTTGCCAAGTGAGGTAACCTATGAATTGTTTTTCTGCCTGCTATAAGGTCCTCCTTAGTTCTAGAGGAGGCGCTAGTGGATACTGGGGAAGCGAGGAAAGGGTCTGAAAATGAGGTTCATGGTTAGGAGTTGAGAGGAGCCGTGTAGGGGAAGACCCACAATCCGGCGCGGGCAGAGATGAGGGTCATTGGTAAACTAGAACGCAGACAGTTGGGAGGGCAGCATGGTCAGCTGGGGTCCCGAGGGAGGCTCGTGATGGACTGGCATTAGGCTTGGGACTGGGCTTTGGAGGATAAGTAAGATTTGGGTACAAAAAGGCGGCAAAAAAAGCCAGTGTTATTTCGAGTAATAGATATTAAATCAAAACCAATGAAATAGCCATTTTCGTAGGGGAAACAGTCAAGTATTGACTTTCTTTCTTTCTTTTTTTTTTTTTAAAGATATTATTTATTTATTTGACAGACAGAGATCACAAGTAGGTAGGAAGGCAGGTAGAGAGAGAGAGGGAAGCAGGCTCCCTGCTGAGCAGAGAGCCCGATGTGGGGCTTGATGTGGGGCTCGGTCCCAGGATCCTGGGATCACACCTGAGCTGAAGGCAGAGGCTTTAACCCACTGAGCCACCTAGGCACCCCAAGTATTGACTTTCTAATTCAACCTCATGCATCAAAACAAAAGGCACAGAGGCAAAAGGTGGCAGTAAGTGTCATAGGAAAAACTTGGAAGGCCTCTCCTACCTCCTTTCTCACTACCTTGGTCAGAAATTTCCAGTTTGCTTGTTTGTTTTATCAGCTGTTCACACTCTTATTTTTCTTTACACAGTTTCCAAGGCGTCAGTTATGTAGTTCCCTTCCGAGAAAAGTAACCTCTTCGCAATTTTTTTTATGGCTTGCAAAGCTTTATGCTTTGAGCAGAACAAGTTCTGCTGTTTTGATTGGACCAGCTGGAGCTGAAGGCTGCCTAGCAGAGAAACTCCTCCTTGGATCCTGATTGCCAGCCCCATTGGATGGCGCCTGCTTTGGAAAGTCAAACAGGAGAGACCCAAAGAAAGCAGACACTGTAGGGGAGAGAGGTAGGGGGTAGGGGAGGGAGGGAGGCTGAGAGCTGCTCTTGCTGTGTCCTTCCAATATGCTTCCGTTATTGAAGATTTCCTGAGCATGTATCTGTGTCTTGAGGTCAATGAATATAGTGTTTGGCCTGTTTCAGGGAGGAAACCTGCGGCCTCACCAAACCACTGAGCCTGTTGTGCCTGCAGGTTATTTTGGTTATTATGATTTCCAAATTGATTTGATTATTTGTGAATTAAAGACAGTCCTTTGGGGAGCCAAGTGCTTCTCTTTTATCCCTTATCACAGGTAGCTCTAATTTACTGACTTTCAGAGAATCACCCATAGAATTTTTTTCTTCCAAGTCCTGGATACTCTGTATCATATCATCATATCATATCATGTCATGTCACTTTACTGGTCTTGATTCACGGGGTGAGGATAGTCCTGAAAGCCCTGATCTAAAATCCAGAGAACATAGGACCTCCTGGATGGTGGCATTGCCATGGCCTCAGCCTCAGTTATCAGCTCTCTATGGTAAAAATGGAAAGAAATGGTTAGAATGAATTACAAGCCTCTGCGTTCACATTTGTCGTTTTTTTTTTTTCCCCTTTCCAAAAATAGAACGCTATTAAAATTCAAAGCTGAGGAGAAGTCATGAGGGTCGCTGAGTTACAAGGCAAGCAAACCCCTTAGGAAAGAAAATAGTAGACTAGTTAATAAATTAATTCAGGAAATTAAAAAAAAGGTAACTAAATGAGAGAAGACACCTCCAGATGGTATTATTAGTAATCACTGTGATAAGATGGAATAAAATAAGAAGCGGACAGGAAGGCTAGAGAAAAGAAATGGTTTCCAAAGAGTGTCTCAGAAATTTAGAAACAGGAAGATTTTGGATCAACCCCTTTTTATAATCACAAACTTCAAGGAATTATAAAAAGGACATTAGAAACAATAACCAGCAAACTGGAAATTATTACCAGCCAACAGGAAGAAAAATTAGGTTCACAGAAAAGAGGGAAAAGGCAGCTAGAGCCAAGGAATTCCATAAGCTGGGCTTTAACACAAGAGAGAGCCCTGAGGACTGGCAGAGGAGGGATGTTCCCCAGGCTACAGGTAAACTTGAAGGAAGTGAACGAGGAAATAGGAAGAACACAAAGAAAAATTCTTGTAATGCGGTTCCCAAAGAACTACCATAGAAACAACTCAAGAACATCCACAAAAAGTAACCCTAGATAATTAGCGGCTGAAAATTCCTGAAGTCCGCGTGGAGAGAAAAGATCTTAACAACATACGGAAGAAGAAAAATGCCATCCTGTACAGCTCAATAGAGACAAAATACGCCATAGTTAGCAAAAGCCACTCCTGGAGAAAGCAAAACGTATGGTTCCTGAGTAGGTACACACTGGTAATACACCAACCCAAATAAGAACCCAGCCCCAGGGCAGGTTTCCAGCCAAAATACATTGTCGCATTTAGAGATTTTCACACAGCCAGAAAGTCCACAAAAAATAATCAGTCTTGGTGCTGAAAGAAAATTTTCAGAGCTCAGAAAAACTCGTTATTCTCTTATTCCAGGTGGGGTTAAGACGAGGACTGTGCTAGGTAGGGTCATCAACCATCCTGGGTTGGCTGGGATGGGAAAGTTTCTTGAGATGTGGGACTTGGTGTCCTCCAGGCAGGTGGCCAGGAGCAAACCGGGACGGTGGGTTACCCCAGAACTAGTTTCTTCCACGTGACCACACAGGGAAGCTGGTTGGGTTCACATGGTCAGTAAAACTAACACAGAGAATTCTCTAAGCTCTTCTAGTACTGCAGTTACAAATTTGTTGTTTTCTCCTGCCTTCTAGGAAAATGTTCCTAAAATATTCAGCATTTGGTGGTTCATTCATTCATCTGGTTAAATACTGACTGTGTGCTTTTTCATGCCTTGGGATGGGTGTGTAGTTACAATGACAAACACGCCCCTGCCTTCATGGGGCTCAGAGGCAGAGTGGAGGGCAGGGTATGAGAGAAACAAACACAACTGTGTATATAATTGGAAATGTGATAGGTGGTCTGAAGGAGACCAACAGGGTGATATGCTTGAGAATGCCATAGAACATGTCATTTCCACCAAAGGAGGGGAGTTCAAATCAGAAAAGCCTGTCTGAGGAAATGGTCTGAAAGCACAGACATGCAGGATGGGAGAAGGGAGGAACCAAAGGAGGTGCAGGGGGCGGGGGGAATGAGTGTGTGGAGATGGAGGACAGGATGTTCCAGGCAGAGGCAGAATGTGCAAAGGTCCTGAGGCAGGAAAGAGCCTGGTGGGTTGAAGGACTTGAGAGAAGGCTAATGTCTCTCTTCCATTAAGAGAAGAGAGAAATGCTTTACCCTTCAACTGGAAGAGCCAGGAGTACCTGGAGTGATGGTGGTCAGAGTGGTCTAGCAGAGTTGGTGAGAGAGAGAGAGAGACAGAAACAGAGACAGAGAGAAGAGTTAGGGGGAGAGATCCAAGAAACAAAGGCTAAAGATCAGTAGATAGTGACTCTTTTTGCCCGAACTCTTTCTTATTACATCTAAAGAAATCAATATAACTGCCCCGGGGTCTCTCTGATGAACACACAGTATAAAAAGCTTTGGGACACAGATGCAAGAAGCTCTGAAACAGAGCTGAAAATAAGGAATGACAGAGACTTAGGAGGATGAGTCGTGGAGGATAAAACCCTACTTAATCTGAGATTTGCAAAAAACGAGGAGAAAAAAAAATACAAAGGTCGTTTTTAGCTATGCTAAGCGCCAGAAGAAGGGGGGTCTTAAAATATGAGCAACATTTTGGCTAGCAGATGGTCTCATGCCAAGAAGACCCAGAAATACCTAATATTGCTTCACGGTCACCTTAAGAGGCCCCCAAAGGAGAGACACCTGAGGGACTGTGACAGAGGAAAGCAGTTTATTCTTTGACAATTTTTTTTTTAAAGCATAAATGAATCTCTAACCTGTTAATTGCTCAGGATAAACCTGTAAGGAGGATTTTTCTATGCTTCTAAACTCCATCTTTGGACCTATTGAAGGTTCTAAGTAAAATCCCTGTGAAAATATTGAAATGTGTTTTACAGTTTTGAAGATGAAACAAAAATGGGCGTCCTGTCTGAAATCCTGGATTCCAGAAATTCATGATCACACTGACAGGCTGGGAGGATGACCTACCAGAAGGATGGGATTCAGCGATGATAGGAGAAGCCAGCGCGACGGAAGAGGGGCCCGAAAAAGCTTCCCTGTGCAAGAGTCCAGGCTGGGGCTGGCGGGTGGGGGCGGCCCTGGTCTAGAGGGGCACCTAGGGATGGGCGCAGAGGGCGGCCTGGCCTCAGCCTGGGAGACTTCCTCCGCGCAGTCCTCCAGCAACCGTCCCTCTCCGCGGGGCTCGGGAGAACGCTCCCTGCTAGTTCAGGTCCAGGGCGGCGGCGCATGCGCTGTGCGGGGGGCCTGTACTGTTCCCTTTTGCTTGTAGAAGGTGCCTACAAGGTTCCATAGAACAATGATGAGAAGCTTTCTTCCTATGATCAACCGAATCTTTGGGCGCGTGCATGCCAAGCAGCACAGGGAAACATTGAAAGGAAATGCGAGTTCCTAACAGAAAAATTTAGAAATGATTTTAAGCCCGACGAAGTTAACACATGGTTTGGACTTTCAATGGTGATGTGACCTGAAGCTCTGAATTTTTATCCCAGCCCTTGCCATAAAATTCCCACTGGGTTTTTTGTTTCACACGCTTGGAAGAAACGCCGAAAAGTTTTATATGGCAAGACAGAGTAAACAGAAAGCCACTAATGAAGTCAAAGATCAGAGAGGGTGAGTTCAGGCAAATTGTCAGCATTATTGAAAAGCAGTGCGGGTCACATGGTGCTAACACGAAATAGAGCAGACCACACAGTCTTTGGAGTTAGAAAGACCTGAGTTTGAATCACATGCTGTCCCTTAGTGTCTGGGCTGGGGTTGTCATATGATAAAGGGGTTGCCGATAGTTATTTGAGGAGGATTAAATGAGATGATGAAAGCAAAACATTTAGCATAAGGTCAAGCATATAACAAATACTCAAATTTATTATTATTATTGCTATAATTTTAGGATGCATGAAATCATGTTGAGAATCCTCACTATCAACTGATTAAAAAAATCACTTTAATAATAGACACAACAGGGCGCCTGGGTGGCTCAGTGGGTTAAGCCGCTGCCTTCAGCTCAGGTCATGATCTCAGGGTCCTGGGATCGAGTCCCGCATCGGGCTCTCTGCTCAGCGGAGAGCCTGCTTCCCTTCCTCTCTCTCTGCCTGCCTCTCTTGTGATTTCTCTCTGTCAAATAAATAAAATAAACAAAATCTTTTTTTTTTTAATATTTTTTTTTTAAAGATTTTTTATTTACTTATTTGACAGAGAGAGATCACAAGTAGGCAGAGAGGCAGGCAGAGAGAGAGGGAAGCAGGCTTGCTGCTGAGCAGAGAGCCTGATGCGGGACTCGATCCCAGGACCCTGAGATCATGACCTGAGCCGAAGGCAGTGGCTTTAACCACTGAGCCACCCAGGCGCCCCAAAATAAACAAAATCTTAAAAAAAAAAAAAATAATAGACCCAACAGGCAACCAGGCCATTAAATTTACAGGCCTGGTAAATATCTCCAGAAGCCAGCCAATGAAGTCTCATCTAGTCAAATCACCTTTGTAAGCCGAGAAACGATGTCAACATGAAGCCAAAGTGTTACGGACTGAAAGTTTTTGTCCACCCCCCCGCCCCGTGCTTATGTTGAAATCTTAACCCTCAATGTGATAGTATTGGGAGAAGTTCCTCCCTCATGAATGGGAATAGTGCCCTAACAAGAAGAGATGGGGCACAGCTTGCCTCTCTCTCTGCTCCGTGCCAGGTGAGGCTACAATGAGAAGACAGCCATCTACCAGGAAGCGGGTCCTCACCAGACGCCAGATCTGCCGGCACCCTGATCTTGGACTTCCCAGCCTCCAGAACTGTGAGAAGTAAATGCTGTTGAAGCCACCAGGGCTGTGGTAATTTCTTATAGTAGCCTGAACTGACTAAGACACTAACACAGGAGGAGTCTAAAAAAATAAGAAGACAACAATACTGGCCCAGTTGCTTAGAGGTGATAAATTTATGCAGTATTTAAGTATGTAAGAAACAGCACTAGATAATATCACCTACTTAGAATATGCAAAGCTAGAATGTCTCTGCCAAAAGGCAGGCAACGATGAGGTTTTAATGAAAAGAACAAGTGGGATAAGATGACAACAAGGAAAAAGAAAAAGCTAATAATAGATTAAGAATTAATCTCAAAAAAGATGATGTTCACATAAAAATAAGTTTAAAAATGCACACTATTTTCACAACCAGAGAAATTAAAATAATTTATTAAAAATATTGATAGCATCTAAAAATCCCCCATGCCGGTAGAAGACATGCGCGGAAGTCTTTACTAGATTTACTAGATTTTACTATGGAAAGATTTGTTTTAAAGCAATTAAAAAGTAGTAGTCATAAACACGAAAACAATATAGCCAATGAAAACAGCAATCTTGAACATATGGAAATAGGTCAGAAAGGAACACAGATATACAGAGAGCAGATATAGTACAGCACACATACCCATTTCTTTTTCTATTTTGTTTTTTTACATGTGGCCATTTCCTAAGAGGTACTTTGGTTTTGTACGAATTATGAATCCAGGAATTCAAGACAGAAATATGAAACCAAGAAAATGCATAACATTTGCACGAAGTTGGGTGATGGTCTCTTTAGATACATGACTTAATATATTGCAAACATTTTGTTTTTTGGTTGTTTTGTTTTGAAGACTATAAGACAATGATGTGGAAATCTCAATATAAAATCTATGTTGAGAGATTCCCCTAAAATCTATGTTGAGAGATTTATTCACCTTTCCATCTGAAATATGAAAGTTGTCCAGTGAATGCGGAGAAAATTTTAAAGTCCGAAGTTCACTGCTCTTCTCTGGTTAAGAGCAGATGCCCTGAATCAGGCTTGCTGGATTGAAATTAGGCTCTACCACTGATGGGTGCTAGCTGTGAGAACTGGAAAAAGCTACTCTTTAATCCTTAGTTGATTTCATCTCTGACATGAGGACCATCTTGTGCGATCGCACAGTGCCTGGTGCATGGCGAGTGCAGAGACCAACCGCATTTATCACCCGGTCCTCTCCCTCCATGTTCAGTCTTCTCCTCTTGCGCCCTTCTTTTATTTTTTTTAAAGGTTTTATTTATTTATTTGAGAGAATGGGGGGCAGGGGGAGGGTGAGAATCTCAAGGAGACTCCACGCTGAGCACAGAGCCAGACACGGGGCTCAATCCCACAACCGTGAGATCATGATCTGAGCCAAAATCAAGAGTCAGACACTCAACTGACTTAGCCACCCAGGTGCCCCTCTTCCTGTATCCTTCTTCTGGAAGAAGAGCCGTTTCCTGAATACACCCCATCATCTCCTGCCCTTGTCTTTAATCTGATGTTTTTAAAGGAAACTCAGGCTTATTAGGATCCCAAATACAGTTAAGCATCAAAACCTGGACTTGAACTCATCTTTGTTGAATAGCTGACTCCTGCTTTATGCCACGTTTACTTCCCATCTGATGCTCATTCCACTTTGGTGAACAGGATTGTATCAGAACAATCCCCATCCAAGAAAAGCTAGGGGAAAATATTTGTTTAAAGTTGTCGATGAACTACCAAGAAACCAGGATTTAAAGTGTCAAGATCCTTGAAAGCAGGAAGACTCATTGAGACGAGCCTGCTATTCTGCAGTGCTTTTTCTCTTGAAGCATTTGCTGTTTCATCAGAGGAAGTAGGCTAGCGGATGCCTAGTCCACATTCATGGATTAGAAGACTCAGTATTATCACTTCTCCCCCAAATTAGTTTATAGATTATTATAAGCCTAATCAAAATGTCAGCAGATGTGTGTGTGTGTGTGTGTGTGTATGGAAATTAACAAGCTGCTTCCAAAATTTATATGGTGATACAGAGCACAGAAAATACCTAAGAATACCTAAGGCAATCTTGAAAAATGAAATGGAAAGATTTACATTTCCAGCTAAAGCTACAGCAATTACAAGAGTGTAATATTGGTAAAAGATCTATAAACAAACCAGGGGTATAGAGTAGGAAGTCCAGATACAGATGAACACTTTGTCACCTGATTGGTGACAAAGGGGACACTGGGTACAATAAAAAAAATTATCTTCAATAAATGGCTCTGGGTCAACAGGATATTCACACAGAAAAAATTTGAATCTTGTCACCACTTCACACCTTATGCAAAAATCACCTCCAAGTGGATTATAGCTACAAATGTGATAGTTAAAATTATAAAGGTTCTAGAAGTATGACATAGAAGATTATATTAATGACTTTGGAGTAGACAAAGAGTTCTTTTAAAAAAAAAGATTTTTATTTATTTGAGAGAGAGCATCAGAGAACAACAGAGTGGGGGGAGGGGCAAAGGCAGGAGCAGACTCCCTGCTGAGTAGGGAGCCTGATGTGGAAGTGGGACTCCATCCCAGGACCCTGGGATCATGACCTGAGCCAAAGGCATCCTCTTAACCAACTGAGCCACCCAGAGTTCTTAGACATTAGGGTGGAAGCAGCAATAAACAAAAAAGGGAAACATTAGAAAACTGGACTATATGAAAAATAAGAACTTCTGTTCATCAAATATACTATTAAGAAAGTGCAAAGCAAACCACCCAATGGGAGAAGACATTTGCAATCCATGTATCGACAAGAAACTCGTGTCCATGACATAAAAAGCAACACGCACAGGCGGTCAGAAAAACAGACAACCCAATGTTTTAAAAATGCAAGAAACCTTGCATTTGAACAGAACCTTGAACAGAACTTCAAAAACAAAGATAGGCAAATGGCCCAAAAAGAATATGAAGAAGGGCTCAGCATTGTTAGTCATCATGAAAGCGGAAATTAAAATTGAAGAGAGCTAACGCTACACACTCGGTAGAATGGCTAAATCTAAAAGGCTGATAATATCACATGTTGGAGAGGATGTGGAGGAACTGGAACTCACACACGGCTGGTAGAGGTGTAAATTAGAGGCTGAGCCATTGAAATTACTAACATTCAGCTCTGACCTGCAAAAACCATAATTTCTGACAGTTCAAGCAAAGATAACCATTTCAGAAAACTGCTTATCAGCAATTACTAAAACCGAGTATACACACAGCTTGTGACTCCGTGGCAGTTTCCCTCTTAGGTGTAAATCCAGTGGAAATGTGTATATGCAGGTATCAGAAAACACAATCAGGAATGCTCACAGCAGCATTGTCTGTAGTAGCCAAAATCTGTAAACCACTCTAATATCCATTGTCAGTTGAATAACAACAACAACAACAACAGCAGCAACAAAACAGAGGAATTGTGATGTTGATTCACTGGACCACTCTTCAACAATGAAAATGAATAAAGTGTAGGTATGGGTGACAACAGAGATGAAGAAAACATACATAATAGTGAGTGAAAGAAACCAGACACAAACGAATGCATATTGTATAAAGTTCAAAAACAGGCAAAACTAATCTATGGTGATGGAAGACAGAATAGTGGTTACCTTTGGGACAGGGGCATTAATGACTGGGTGGGGGAACAGGGAGGGGTTCTGAGATGCTGGTCATGGTCCACTTCCTGACCTATGTAGTTGTGAAAATTCATCCAACTGTATACACACTTATGCTTTGTGGCATTTAAAAAATGTGTACATGTTTAAATTAGTTAAGTACTATTATTTAATTACAAATCAGGGCTGCAGAGAGCCTTGATAAGTCTGTAACCCCAGAACAGTGGGGTGGGGAGGGATGCTGCAGTCGTTGTCAGGGACTCTGGGAGAAAACGGTCCTGTATGTATCCTGAGCCCCACAGGTCCACTGCAGTAGAGTCGATGTGAAGGTGTGGCGTGTTTAGGCAGAGAGGACTGGAGGAAGCAGTTCACTGCCCATTCCAGCTCCCAATACCTGTATTTCCTTTGGAGGGAAGGACCATGTTTCCGGGTTCCAGTGGGGGACTCAGAGCTCCCTGAAGGGCTATGTTATTTCCTAATCTTACTCATGTCATGCGTTCTACCTGCTCATGGCAGACACTAAAAACTGAGAACTCTAAAAACGACAGCAACAACAGCAACAACAAAATTGAATACTCTTAGGTTTTGATGCTTTTGAACCCATACATTTTTCATCTTCACCCAAAACTTTGCTTTTGAAAATGATATTTCTGATTCTCACAGTTTCAAGACCCTAACTTGGAAGTTAACATTTAAACCAACACCTTCTCTGTTCGTACTCCAGTTCCAACAATCCTTATTCTTCTCAGGGTAATGACCCTCTGGTTGAAAAGGACAAATCTGATGGACAAGGATGTGGGGGAAATCAAAGCACATTAAGATGCTTTAAAATATTGTGTTGGGGGGCACCTGGGTGGCTCAGTGGGTTAAGCCTCTGCCTTCGGATCAGGTTATGGTTTCAGGGTCCTGGGATTGAGCCCTGCATTGGGCTCTCTGCTTGGTGGAGAGCCTGGTTCCTCCTCTCTCTCTGCCTACTTGTGATATCTCTCCCTCTGTCAAATAAGTAAAATAAAATAAAATAAAAGTGTGTGCTGGCGCATTCACTTTCATTTTCATTCAATAATAAGCAATGATAAAATAAAATAAAAAAGAAATCTTTTAAAGAGTTAGATTGGAATGCCAACAAGGAACATCAATGGTGACATTGAGGAGTATGGAGTCCAGAACAAGGAGGATTATCCTCTAGTTTGCTGTTGCTCTGTGGACAGATTTTGGGCTCACACTTTAAATGAGTCATTTGTAATCCTGAGCACGTTCAGGTACAGACACAGAATAGATGGTTACTATGATAGTCTGTTCAGGCTGCTATAACAAAAATACCATTGCCTGGGAGACTTAAACAACAAATATTTATTTCCCATAGTTCTGGAAGCTGGGAAGTCCAAGATGAAGATCCTCGCAGATTTGGCGTCTGGTGAGGACCAGTTTCCTGCTTTGTACATGGCCATCTTCTCATACGGTGGAAGGGGCAGGGAGCTCTCTGGGGTCTCTTTAATTGTGACAGCAATCCCACTCATGAGCCCCCATTCTCATGACCTAATCACCTCCTAGACCACACTTCCAAATACCATCACATTGGAAGTTATGATTTCAACCTATGAATTTTTGTGGGACACAAACTTTCAGTCGATGACAGGTGTTGACACCACAATGTGGGGGGTATGGTTGAAAAAGCTGTGTATTTTAGCAAAATAAACAAACAAACAAACAACCCAAACCCAACACAATCCAAAACCTCAGGAGAACATATCCGTTGACTTCAAGTATCTAAAAGGTTTCCCCGTCTCAATATTTTTAATTACACTTGCACATGTGTTTTAGGTTATATTATCTCATTTTTGTGTAAGGTTGGATGGTAATACATTTCTGAGCAAATACAATTCAGTTCTTAATGTTGATTAGATTGACCTGTTCAACATACTCCTTTAAGTTAAAAATATGTATTTTTCATTTTCAAATAAAATTTCAAATCAAATAAAAGCAGACGCTCATTTTATGAAGGTGACTATACGTGTATTGCCGAAGAACAGATTACAAAAGCTTGTTTGCTTCTTTAAATGACTTTCCATAATATCTGTCTTCTGCCCAGCACAGCATAGAAAACACATCCTTAAAATTTAATATATAGACCTGGAGACCATTTACTGTTTGTATTTGCTTCAATCAACTTTGGAAAATAAAATACCGACACTGAATTTTTTTTTTTTTTTGGATGAAGTTGCAGAGTGCATTGGGATAAACAAAATAACAATAAAAGCCCATGAAAATGTGCATTTATATAATAAAAATAAAACCTTTATCTATCTGAATCGTGGAAAAACGATTATGGTTCTTTTGTATGGAAATAATCTTCCTTTTACAGAAAGAGATGTATATTGGCTACTTGCATGTTTCTGGCTACTGTTTTCGCTCATGAAATTGATTGGGTATAGATCAAATTCTCCGAGTGAGCACATATTCAAGGATCCAAGAATACTAGGAGTGGTACCAACTTTGACGCATGCTCAGTTGAAGTGATTAAAGCTTAAAACGTTGTTTGCTTCACAGGCTTTGCACGAGAACGTTACATGGGTCTCCATTTAGCTACTTAAATATCATCCACCCTGATGCCCAATTATTTGAGGCAGAATTTCTGATCAGTACTTTAGTAGATCACTCTAAAATACCCATAACCCTTATTTAGAAAATTCTTACGTTGGAGAGAAGGAAGACACACAATGCCTTTAAGACGTCATCTGAACATAAATAAAATTTTGGCATTTGACATTTTTATCATTATTCAATACAGATGTCCCGGTTCCACCCTGTCTGTCCCATTCCATCTCATCCCATCCCAGCCCCCTCCACTTTGTTCGGTTTGTTGCATTAATGATCCCCGGCCTTCTACCTCGAATGTCAACATTTCAGCACGGAGTGTCCTTTTTTTTTTTTTTTTTAAAGATTTTATTTATTTATTTATCAGAATGAGAGAGAGAGATCACAAGCAGGCAGAGAGAGAGGAGGAAGCAGGCTCCCCACCGAGCAGAGAGCAGGATGTGGGGCTCAATCCCAGGACCTGAGATCATGACCCGAGCCAAAGGCAGAGACTTAACCCACTGAGCCACCCAGGCACCCCCGGAATGTCCTTTTTTGATAGGGAGTTATAGTCAGGGTGGTGGCTGTGGTGGCAGCCAATGTTTCTGACGCTATTTCATCATAAGTGGTGTTCCTTCTACTGGAAACAGTTATATGGCTTTTCATTCAGACTTCGGTCTATTTTATCTATTTCATCTCAGGTAAGAAGGAGAGTCTCATTTAGGGAAGACGCATTTTTTTCTTGTCAAAACTCATTCACTCTCACAGCCACACATTTTAAAGGTTAGTCTTTTATTTTAGAAACATACAATTCTGAGATCTGAGACGTCTCTGGTATCTTATAGCAGTGGCTTGAGAAAGAGGCCTTGAGCATGATGTTCTTTCCTTCATTCATCTATACGTCAATATATAATATATTGATATTATATATATAATATAAAATATACAAGTATTTATTATATATATATAAATACTTATATATATATATAAAATATATAAGTATTTATTGTGTATCAGACATAGTGCTAGATGTGGGGGAAACGGTGGTAGGACATAAGACCTCTGACCTCTTCACCATCCTTCAGGTGCTGAGAACATTTCCTTCCCTTTCATCCTTTTGTGTTTTGTTTTGTTTTCAGCTCATTTGTAGTTTCCCCCAATTATCAGCTCTTAACAAATGAGTAGTGGCCCAGATTCCAACTCTGTGCAAAGCACATACATTGGGTGAGACTAGCCATATGCCTCAATTGGCACATGCTACCCCTCTTTTTTCTTTTTTCAAGAAAGGATTTGTTATGTCTTTAATAAAGATTTAAAAAATAGATGCAGTTTTTATTCTATCACACAATGGAAATACTTCTACAGTTCATTAGGGAAAATTAACATAGGCCATTTGACACTGAGTACGGGCATAGGGACGTCAGATGAAATATAGTATTTGGGACATGTTTATTTTACCTATTTATTTATTTATTTAAAGATTTTATTCATTTTTTTCACTTTTTTTTATTACTTTTCAGTGTAACAGTATTCATTGTTTTTGCACCACACCCAGTGCTCCATGCAATACGTGCCCTCCCTATTACCCACCACCTGGTTCCTCAACCTCCCACCCCCCGCCCCTTCAAAACCCTCAGGTTGTTTTTCAGAGTCCATAGTCTCTCATGGTTCACCTCCCCTTCCAATTTCCCTCAACTCCCTTCTCCTCTCCATCTCTCAATGTCCTCCATGTCATTTGTTATGTTCCACAAATTTTATTCATTTATCTGACAGACAGAGATCACAAGTAGGCAGAGAGGCAGGCAGGGGTGGGGAGGAGGGAAGCAGGCTCCCCGCTGAGCAGGGAGCCCGACGTGGGGCTCCATCCCAGGACCCTGGGATGACCTGAGCCGAGGGCAGAGGCTTTAACCCACTGAGCCACCCAGGTGCCCCTGGGACATGTTTATTAAAAATGTGTTGCTTATTTGAAATTTACATTTAACTGGGAAGTTTTTTTTCTCTAAATCTGGCTATCTTATTTGGGCATCATAATTTTAATAAAGCGAGTCAGCTCCATAGTTCGACTTTCAGTATAATCCAGTCCAAACACGGTCAAGTAGAATTGCACTTAAGAAAGGGTTGGAGAGGGGCGCCTGGGTGGCTCAGTGGGTTAAAGCCTCTGCCTTCGGCTCAGGTCATGATCCGGGGGTTCCGGGATCGAGCCCCGCATCGGGCTCTCTGCCCAGCGGGGAGCCTGCTTCCTCCTCTCTCTCTGCCTGCCTCTCTGCCTACTTGTCATCTCTCTGTCAAATAAATAAATAAAATCTTTAAAAAAAAAAAGAAAGAAAGGGTTGGAGATCCTTTAGTATCTAAGAGAATTCTGTTCTGACCTTACCAAAAAGTCACCAAGATTATGTCAAGATTAGCAAACTCTAACAAGAGTCCTTAAATGGAGAGTAGCACAAGCATTAGAGATGAAGCAAAACGTCCAAGAACCAGGGGTCTTCCGAGGGCCTTCCTACACGCGATGCCAGAATGAAATTCAGAGACGTGATGCTGCTCTATGGAGGGCATGATAGTGCTCCAGGTGAATCACTGGGTTCACGGCATAAACACTCCTTTACATAATGTTTATCTCAGAGACTAGAACAGTTCCAAAAGAACTTCTCTCACTTGCCAAGAAAGATCTATTTTTAAAAACCCTTATTATAAAAAACCCCCTATTTAAATATCATGGCAATAATCCCTGAGGAAAGGTGTAGTATTATAAAGAAAATTATAAGATAAAAAGATTTAGGAAGGAACTCTTAGGGAAAATTCTCTCTTTCCAGCAGAGACTTTCTGAACTCACATACCCAAATAACTCCAAATAGATTTGCTACTCCGTATTTTTAAGTCATTTGTACATGAATATTTTATAGTGATTTTAAAGAACAGATGTTCTCGTATTTTCCCCTCTTGCAAATTTTGAAAATAATCTTTTAAAATGTCTTCAATATTCCAAAGTGCTTAACCTTTGCTCTGAGGTAATTACAGGTAAACATCTTGTTACCCAGTAGGTGGGTTTTTCAAGGATTTCCTAAATCACCTAGGAGTTGTGTTCGAATGTTTCTGGCACCTGGTAGAGTCTACCAAAGAGGTAGGATGAGGATCAACACAAATGCCCAGTAATGTCACAGACAATAGTTGATTTTTCTTTCATAACTTCCTCATGACCCAGCTGCTCACCAGAAATAAAAGGCAGAAGAATTGAAATCAGTCATTGAGGAAAGAGTTGAAGAATCTGGGGGTGACTAGGTTGCAAAAGACAGAAGACAAGGGAGATTCTGTCCAAGCTCTAAAATGCAATCAAGAGGAAGAAGGGATTAGGTTGGCTGCGTGTGGCCCTGGAGGCCACAGCCAGGAGACTTGTGAGAAGCTGGGGGAAGGTAGATTTTTATCTTTGCTGTTAAAGACCTTCCAATGATGAAAACTTCTCTGCACTAGTATGAAATGTTAGCAGGACGTCTTGATGAATGTCGTCTTATCGACTCCATGATTCTGGGATTCACAAAAGTTAGTAATAATGAAGCCAGAATGTGCTATTTCAGATCTGTACATTGCGGAATCCTACCTGAATCGGAATCTTAACTCGAGCTAAGGGACCCTGGTAAGTAAGTAAGCAGCAGTAAGCTGCTTAGAATCTCTGTTGACTGCAAAGCATGGCGAGATGAACAGTGTATGAATAATGCTTGGCATATACCAGGCACTCTGTAAAATGCCCAGTTAAAAAAAAAAAAAAGCCCAGAGGCACCTGGGTGGCTCAGTCTGTTAACGGCCTGCCTTCAGCTCTGGTCATGAGCTCAGGGTCCTGGGATCGAGCCTCGCATCGGGCTCTTTGCTCAGCAGGGAGCCTGCTTCTCCCTCTCCCTCTGCCTGCTGCTCTGCCTACTTGTGCCCTCTCTCTACCTCTCTCAAATAAATAAAGTCTTAAAAAAACAAAAAAAGCCCCAACCCCCTAAACAGCTGCATAAACAACATCGTGTCCCCTGGGCGGGGCTTTTTCCGAGATCTGGGCCTTTTTTGATGAACTCACAAGCACCTGTGGGAGAAATGAGTGGATGATTCCCAAAGGTTAGTGGGGGCTGAAGAGGTAAGGAGTTTGGCCCCTAGTGGAGTTCTCAAAAGGAGCTTGCAGATTTCACCGATTTCACACCCTGGGTGGATGTCTGAAGCATCATGACCTCCTTTTGAAGGACCATTCTGGCCTGCAGGGCACTGAGCAAGTAAGATTTTCTGCAGGAAATAGCTGCACTAGACAGAGGGTGGGGGACACTGGGTGGATGACACTGGGTGGATGGTGGGGGACACTGGGTGGATGGTGGGGGACCCTGGGTGGGTGGTGGGGGACACTGGGTGGATGGTGGGGGATTAGTTCCAGTGTCCAAGCAAGAGAGCCTAGAGTGGGTCTTATCGGTTCAAAAAGAGTATCTAAATGTATAAGCCCTGGAGATTTCATACAATCTAGGGGAGGGAGGTATCCATGAAGGTAAGATCCTGGACCTTCTTCTGCTTTTGGTGGAATGGGCCATGAAACAGATCTAATTTAATCGGCAGAATAAATAAATGTGCCCTTCCTTGCGTCCCTAGTGAGTGGATCATCCCTGCTTCTCCCTGGCACTTTCCCACGTCCTCCATGCCTTCTCCACTCAGGCTGGGGTCTCTCAGAACACGACTGCAGGCGTCGACCTTGGGGCTACATTTGTGCACTATTTTCCCCGCTGTGTTCTCAATATTAGAGAGGGTTAGGAAAGCATCAGGTAGGAAATGTTTTGGTTATAATACCAACCGTTTATCCTTACATCGTTTAAAAAAGTATACTGAGTAAAGCACTTTGCCTGCTGTCTTTTTGAAATGCTGGGGTCAGAAGCTGTAAGATTCTTTCTCGTTCAAAAGTCCTGAATTCTTTGAGTTGGGGAGTTCTCTTTGGTCATATTCACGGTCACAGTGACAAAAACAGAACAGCTGTGATATATCGGGGTTTTTCCATTTGCATGTCTGCCATTCCCACGTCAACACTGACTGTGGGGAAGAGGGCGTGTTAGCCTGGGAGAGACACAGGCTCCACTCTCATACTCAGAAGCACCTCTGGAGAGGTTGGTTTCTAACCTCAAAGTGCTTTAAGACATAAGTTCAAGGTTACCCCTTACCTCTCAATTTGCCCCTTCTTGGAAGATTTATTCAAAGCCAAACATTAAAACATTTTGACTTAAGAAGTAATTATCAACAACGTAATCACTCTAAAATACTCCTTTGGTCCCTTCCATTTTCTACTGGGATCCTCAGTGTCTTTCTGCATCAAATACAGGTATTTGCTTGTGTGATTAATCAAGACAAGGTGTAAATGGTGCCCCTCGCCCTTGCTGTGAATAGAGGTTCTTGAATACAGTCAGTGGTGGTCTTAATAGAAGCTATTGGTCTTCTCTCTGGGACCCTACAACTGCTTTTGTTTTGTTTACACCAGTGAGAGGTCAGGACTCCATTCTCGCTCCTATTGCTCTGCAAGGATCTTGAAAGCATAATTTTGGGGAACCCGATTTCCCAGCTGTGAACACAGTGAATCCAGGGAAATTGTCAACCTAGTGATCCATTTCTTTGGAACGCAACTTGCCGGATTTTCCATATTGAATGACATTCCACCAGCAGGATAAACACCCAGGCAAGCTTGAATCCTCTTTTCTTTAGCCTTGGATCAGGACTCCGGGAGAACAGGTGCAGGAAGCAGGTGGGAACTCTGGTGAGCAGGCTGCTTCTGCCATGCTTACGCTACTCAGCAGCCCCACGGGGATGTGGGTGGAAGGAGTGACCAGGCTCTTCGGCTGATGAGGGGTTCGCCTCTGTAATACATAGCGGATCTGCACAGAAGGGGCCTGGTGTGGGGTGCCCCAGAGTGGTTCTCCCAGAAGCCCTTTCCCTCAAGACCAGGAAGAGGTGGTTTCCATGGCAGTGGTTGCCAGAGTTTTGAGGGGGAACCACATCACTCTGGAGGTTTGTTTAGAGATTTGGGGCACAAGGCTTGGCCGTGAAGGAAGAGAACTAATTATGTCTCTGATGAGCGCCATTTGCTCGCCCGGCTAGAGGGAAAGCGGAGAGGCCTCAAAGAATATTTCTTTGACCTCTTTTAGAGAACCGAAGAGTTTCCAGGTTGTCTGAGAAAAATGACAGAAAAGAAAGTAAAAAATGAAGATACTTCCAAAGAGAGGACCAGACATCAAAGGTGAGAGGGAGGCAAGTGGTAGAAGGTGGCATTTTAAAATTGACGTATGTATTCCTCCCCTTACCCCACAGCAGGCTTGAAGCCATTTGCAATACACACAATACAGAAGGATAAGGACTCAATGAAGGGCTTTGGGCTTAAAAAGACCTTTTGAAATTCTAGTTAAAGGTAGAAGCCCCTTTAGCATTTTTAGTTCCCCTCCCTGACTAGACACCTACAGAAAATAAGTTTTGTTTTTGTTTTTTTTAAAGGAGGGGAGGAAAAAAACCCATCATCTTATACAAAAAACAAAGAAAGAGCCACAAATTGTGAAGTCTAACTACCAAATACTGTGAAATCTGGAGGAAAAACGAGAAAGGATTAGAGACCACTTCAGGGCTTGACCAAGAAAGAGACTTCCTAAATGGGAGGATTCCCATCCTGAAAGGAGGCTTTGATTAGAACGGCATGGCCTAGGCTGGGTGGGTCACCAGATTAATAGGAACGTCTCTGTCAAGGACCATCTGCCTCCCTGAGAACAACAGCGAAATAGGGGCCGAAGGCAGAAATCACAGGCTCCATTATATCCATGGTCTGAGATCCAGTGCGGGTCTGGGGCAACTCGCCGATGTGCCGGGGTGGGGAAGAGGTTGAGGAGACCGTGTTTGCTATTTGCCGGAGAGCCTAGGACTTAAAGGGCTTTGCTGGGAACAGCATGGACCAAAAATCCGAAGGGAAAGAAGATTCCAAGTGTAAAGAGAATCATAGATTTGTTGAAGGGGGGCTTTTAAGACAAGAAACCAAACCAGGTTTCAGACCTCCCCTGCTCACTTCTCTGGCCCTTCCCGGAAGGAAATTCCAGTAAACAGCCAATCTCAATAAAATTCAGAAAGGAACGCAAAAGAATCGCAGATAACTTACATATAGATCCTGCAAAGAAAGAAGACATATGACTAATAAGAAAGGCAAAAGCATAAGAGACATCTTCTGTTGGAAATATCCAAGATTATTCACTCTGGTGTGTCTGGTGATGCCAAATTAAAGTATTATTTCTGTTGTGAAAAAAATAGACTTGGTCGTGGACTTGAGTTAGCCAAGTAAATATTTTCTTGGCAGTGTACAACATCAGTGCAAAATGCCTATTTATGCATAGACTATAATTATAGCATTCAATTAACATTCTTAAGTGATTCTCATTTCTGGCCTGGTGGTGGTTGGGACTCGGGAGATAGGAGTTCTGCCTGGCATCTTTGCCTGGAAACCACTGATTGATACTTGAGTTTGGAGATTTGATGTGGACATGGTAGCAGAGAAGATAGAGAAGAAGTATGAGCTGTGCCAAGTTCACATCTCAACGTGTTGCTACTTGTCCAATCTTTGGAGTGAAGTATGTCTTACTAAGGTTAAAAAAAAAAAAAAGAAGAGGCCCAGTTTCCAATCCAATAGACACTTTTAAATATTAGTTTACTTGACTTATTTCTGGGGTATGCAGGGTTTCGACCATCCTTTTCTTTTCCAGAGAGTTAGAAAGGTAAGCACAGAAGGAAAGGTATACGCAGAGACTATAGTACGTTTTTCCTATACGCAGGAGGGCAGTGGGTATAGAGTGCCTGTTACGAGTAAGAAGGCTACCCTGTCTCGCTCGAACTCTGTGGTGACCTGGCAAGGGGAGGATCCTATTTTTCACCAGCTTCTGGCCCCAGGAAGTGGCAGAGTGAAAGCTTGAATCTTCTTTGGGATTCAGTGCATTGACAACTTGGAACGCTGTTTGCCCAATGGGTGCTCAGGACAGTGAGATGAATTCAGTAGGTCCCTATCTTCCACGAGTCACAATCTTTTGTGGGATGCAGAGTAAACTGAGCTGTGACAAATGGCAGGAGAGTTCCTACAGGCAGAGAAGGGGGGAAGTCTGTGTGTGACCCAGGAAGGGGCCTCCTTGGGAAAGGTGACATTGACCTAGACTTTAGGGCTGATGAAGTCATTGTTAATCGAAGGGAAAGGCAGTTCTGAATGAAGGGAAGTATATGAGGAGGAGAAGAGCTCATGGAGCAGTGAGAGGAAATCCTGGGAGAATGGAAGAGACTGGGCAAAAGACCTACAGTCCCACACACCTCTAGGGGGCACACTTCCAGGTCTGTAGGAAAGTTTGCTGAGAGGTTCCTGAGGTGCCTGAGCAGGAGAGTGGGCAGGACTTTGGAAGGTTCTACAGTTTTCCTGTGTGCTCTGGCAGGGATCTCCATGGAGGTGGTTCAGAGAAGAGGAAGATTGCTGCTCTTAATGGTGGAAGAAACTCCTTACTGAGAGAGGCATGGCATGGCTTTGTGCTTGTATCCAAGGTAGCACATTGATGATAGGACTTCCCTGGTCTCCACAAACAGGCCTGAGAAGCAGAAGTCACACTAGTACTGATACTCACTGAGCCTCAGTTTCACCACCCGTATCCAGAGACATGTAATAATCCCTCCATCATTCTTGTCTGTGTAACCGAGTCTGCCACATACAGTATACGCTTTGCAAGTTTAAAGGCAGTCATTATTTTTCAGACTGATTTCTGTTCCAAATCCAACACTTCTTCCCCTAGTCAACAATGGTCTCTTGTGGAAAAGCAAACAAGCAGAGAAGGACACAGATTTACACTTCACTTGTAGAACATCTTGAAATTCGCCAATTTCATTCTTTCTCATGCCATCTCATTCCAAGGTTTTGCACACGTTCCTTCAGTCTGAAACATTCTTTCTTGTTATTTCTCCAACTGACTTATTCTTCAACACTCAGCTCGGTTGTCACCTCTGCCCCTGCCTCTGGTCTGCGTGTCCCTCCTATGACACCCCTCTCTCCTGGTGTACCTTCAACCCAGATTACAACCATCTGGACATCTGTCTTCCTTGACAGACTATGAGCCCTTGCAGACAGGAGTTGTTTTATTTCTCATTACCTAGCCCCTAGTTACATAGTAATCCTGACTAAATGTTTGTTGAAAGATTGCTTGAAGTAGCATCCATAAAATATTGGAGGAAAAAGCATTTTTTAACCACTTGGCATTGAGTTATTGCATATGAGAGAGAGAGAGAAGTTCTAAAATTAGATAAACCCTCATGATTCATTAATTTAAACATTTTTTTCCCTTGAGGACTCCTCTATCTGGCATTGTTCCAGGCTCTGGGATACAAAGGTGAGGAAGAGAGTCAGTTTCAGCCCCCACACCAACTGGATCTGCTGTCAGATCTCTACATCAGGTGTTCAGAGGGTGAAGACGCGGATGTTTCATGGGGACTGTGGGGTGCTGGGATTGTCTTCTCATACCTGACACCTACCTGTAGCTGTCCTCTGATGCTGGTATTATAAACAGCTGGTCTAGTGGTCCGATAAGGAAGCTTGCGCTATTGGATTTGGGGCCCCCACAGTCGGTGTAGAAATAGATGTAGACAGAGCAGGAGCCGTCCAGGAAGCAAGAGACCAGGTTCTTGTGTGAAGTTCGCCATCAAAGGTTGCATGACCTCGGGCAACTTGCTCCCTCTCCTTTGAGAGAGAGCTTCCAAACTTTTGTTGAGTTTCTGCTTATACACAAAAAAGAGTGGGATGAGATAATCTCTAAGGTTCCTTTCAGAAAGCTTGGATCTATGACAGCTTGAAGCAGGTTCTGAAATCCATCAGCAGGAGCACTTTGATTGGGAAGATACCCCACAGCCCACAAATTGGGTCTTCCCCCTTCCCAGCTGTGTGACTGGCGTCTTACCAGTGTGGTAGCAGCATCTGGTTTGGAGAACCAGCGCACTGACTCCCAACAGTCAGAAGCTTACTGCCCATGGGTTAAAGCCATCTTAATGTCTAAATGAAAGTCTGTGAACTAGATCAACCGAGTGACCTCAGAATGGAGGGAGTGGAATTCTGAGCACAGGGAGGTGAGTCTGTTTGTTTTTCTAATTCTAATTAGAGAAAGGAAAAGAGTGTCAGGAGTCTTTAGTGATTCACATCTTAATAGCCTGGTTATAATTTATTAATCCCTTTCATCAAATTTTCAGCATTCTTTCCCCAGGAGTCTAAGACTGACTCAAATGTATTTATTGTTTCTAGGTGGGGTGTCATTAAATATTTGGCATCTCTTAAAGCAGGTTGGGAAACTGGATTATATATTATGTGAAGGCACAATTTCTGAAGGGAAAGGCATGAACTGATGAAACATTTTTTAGGCAGAATGAGTGATATATGCAGATACACACATGTTTATTTTTTAAAATATTAATGACTTCATATTTATCTCCAATACTTACAATGCAGGTTTGGCATTTCACTTTTTTCCCTGTACTTTCCTTTCACCAACAAATTCAGTGGTTTTCCTTAAAGTGAAATATCAGCTGAATAGTAAATGTGTCATGCTTTTAAAAAATTTGATATGTGTATATGTTGTAAAATGATTACCATGGTAAAGTTAGTTAATGCGTCCATCATCTTGGGTAGTTACGATTTGTGTGTGTGTGTGTGTGCGTGTGTGTGTGTGGTGTGTGTGGTGAGAACTAATACTCACCAAACTTAATACGCAGTAAATTTCAAGTATGCCATACAGTGTTGTTACCTCTAGTCACCATGGTGTATATTAGGTCCTCAGAACTTACTTGTCATTTCCCACATCCCCCAGCCCCTGGTGTTTACAATTCTACTTTCTGATTCTATATATAAGTGAGGTCATACAGTATTTGTCTTTCTATGTCTGACTTATCTCACTTAGCATAATGCCCTCAAGTAACATCCACATTGTCACAAATGGTAGGATTTCCTTTTTTATTAATGAATGAATAGCATTCCATTATATGTGCATATGTATCCTGACACATAGATACCACATATATACCACATATATACATACTGCATAGATATGCGTGCATACACACGTCCACATGTGTCATATACACATCTATCTCTCTACATACATACATCTACAGTTGTATGCGTATCTATGTCCATCTATAAACCTATACATCTCTATGTACATTATCTATCGCTAGATGTGTGTGTAGGTGTGTGTATGTGTATATCTCATATCTCCTTTATCCATTCCTCTGCTGATAGACACTTAGGTTGTTTCCACATCTTGGCTATTGTAAATGATGCTGTGATGAACATGAGAGTGTAGATAATCTCTTCGAGATCGTGAGTTTTGTTTCTTTTCTATATATTCCCAGAAGTGGGATTACTGGATCGTGATAGTTCTATTTTTAATTTCTACAGGAATCTCCATACTGTTTCCCACAGTGGCCATTCCAGTTCACGTAACCACCAACAGTGTAAAAGGGCTCTCTCTTCTCCACTTTCTTGCTAACACTTATCTCTTGTCTCTTCGATAATAGCCATTCTATCAGGTCTGAGGTGATATCTCATTGTGGTTTTGATGTTCATTTCTCTGATGGTTAGCGATATTGAACATCTTCTTGTCCCTGTTGCCATTTGGATGTCTTTTTGAGAAATATCCCTTCAGCTCCTTTGCCCACTAAAAAAATAGGATTATTAGGGTTTTTGTTTTGTTTTGTTATTGAGTTGTATGAATTCCTTATATATTTTGGATATTAACCTCTTATCAGATATAGGATTTAGAAATCTTTTCTCCCATTCTGTGGGGTTGCCCTTTCATTCTGTTGATTTTTCCATTGCTCTGCAGAAGCCTTTTAGTTTCATGTAGTCTCACTTGTTTTTGTTGCTTTTGTTGCTTGTCCTTTGGGGATCACATCTTAAAAAATCTTTGCCAAGACCATTGTCAAGGAATTTTTTCCATTTGCTTTTTTTCTACGAGTTTTTTTTTTAAATATTTTATTTATTTATTTGACAGACAGAGATCAGAAGCAGGCAGAGAGGCAGGCAGAGAAAGAGGAGGAAGCAGGCTCCCTGCTGAGCAGAGAGCCCCATGCGGGGCTTGATCCCAGGACCCTGGGATCATGACCTGAGCCAAAGGCAGAGGCTTTAACCCACTGAGCCACCAAGGCGTCCCTTTTTCTAAGAGTTTTATGGTTTCTTACATTTAAGTCTTTAATCCATTTTGAGTTGATTTTTGTGAGTGGTCTAAGAAAGGGATCCAATTTCATTCCTTTGCATGTGAACACCCAGCTAGACCAATAGCATTTATGGAAGAGAGTATTCTTTCCCTATTGTGTATTTTTGGTGCTCTTGTCAAATATTAGTTGGCCATATATATGTGGGTTTACTTCAGGTCAACAGTATTGGTGTGTGTCTGCTTTTATGCCAGTACCATACTATTTTGATTACTGTAGCTTTGTAATGTAATTAAAATCAGAAAATGTGATACCTCCAGTTTTATTTTTCTTTCTTTAGATTATTTTAGCTATTTTGGGTCTTTTGTTGTTCCACATGAATTTTAGGATTACTTTTTCTGTTTCTATGAAAAATGCCGTTGAAATATTGATAGGCATTGCTTTGAATCTATAGATCACTTTGGGTAGTATGGACATTTTAGCAATGTTAATTTTTCCAATCCATGAGCATGGCATATCTTTCCATTCGTTTGTCTTTTTCACTTATTTTTTCCATAATTGTCTAATAGATTTCAGTGTATAGATCATTCACTTCTGCGGCTTAGTTTATTCATAAGTATTTACTTACTACAAATTTCTCCTTTGTGGTTACTATGAGACTTACATAAAATATCTTATAGTTGTAACATCCTGTTTTAACTTAATAACAACTTCATTTGCATACAAAAGCTATACCTTTATTTCTCTTGGTCTTCAGTTACTTCTCTGTCTCCCTCACATTTTAGATTTTTGGTGTTATAATTTACATCTTATTTACATTGTGTATCCAATAGCAAATTATTGAAATTGTACTTATTTTTAATATGTTTGCATTGTGGTTTGAAAGTTTGAAAGTGATTTATGTATCTCCATTACAATATTAGAGAATTCTGACTTCATTTATATATTTACCTTTACTGGTAATGAAAATGAAAATAAAAAGGGGGGACACCTGGGTAGCTCAGTCAGTTAGGCAGCTGCCTTTGGCTCAGGTCATGATCCCATGGTCCTGGGATCGAGTCCTGCATTAGGCTCCCAGCTCAGCGGGGAGTCTGCTTCTCTCTCCTCCCCTCTCATGCTCTGTCTCTCTCTCTCTCTCTAATAAATAAATAAAATATTTAAAAATATTAAAAAATGCATTCATATATTGTTAGTGTCTTTTCATTTCACCCTGAAGAATTCCCTTTTGCTCATCTTACAAGACTGGTCTGGTGATGATGAATTCCCTTAGCTTTTGTTTGTCGTATTTTTCTCATTCCGTTCTTTTCATTTCCAATGCACCAAGATATGTGGCAACATTATTACGGGCCTATCATTACCACCAAGCAGGTAAGGACCTTAGGAGTCAGTTTAAAAATCTGTAAATTGGAGCCTGGCGTAGTGAAATGACTCAAAATCATAATTCTAAAGATGGAAAGGGACCTAACAGATCTATCTACTTTTGAGACTGTATACCCTTCTACAACATTTCCACTAAAGGTTGACTGTTCTTGCCAGTTCCTCTCCAGAGACAGAGTTGACAATCTTCAGAGGTAACCTTTCTGTCATGGAGAGCTTGACCATTAGGAAGTTCCTCTTGAGTCAGCTGAAATATTCCTCCCTCTACCTTCTCCTCTGTGGTCTTCAGTCTGTCCTGAAAACATCCCTTGCCCTTAGTGAACAATGACAGAACTGGATGCTGGATGAATCTAGAGTTGGAAGAATCCTAAGACAGGGGCAGCCAAGCCTGACACAAATTCTAGCAACCCCAGGCACATTTACCCCATTTGGGATAGTTCTCTGGAAAGAGTGAAACACGAACTATTCATATGGCTTGTCCTGATTAGGAAAAGGAACCCTTTCACATGGTCTAATTTGGCTTATTAAAATTCTTTAACAGGTTTTAGTACTGAAGTCTTAGCTAATGATGTCTTATTTTGGTACTTTTGAGCATATATGTCTCCTTTAGACTCCTTGTGAGGAAGAAAGCGATTGAGAATTTAGACAGAATCTAGAGTGTACCTGGTTCTACTGAAAATTCCATTTAATATCATTTCTCAAATTTATGATTTCTGATAAGGTGAATATTGACACTGTATACCCATTGGCTCACATGAATTAGTCTTTTGATTCACACAATGTATCCGTAGGCTCACACTACACATTCTCAGACTTCTTTTCTGGTTGACTGATGGCTCATTGGCCCCTCTCCTGGAATCATCGATGCCTTTGGGCCTTCCACTTTTGAATTCCTCCCTTTCTTGTAAAAATAGGCACCCTTTAAAATCTTTGAGCCAACATTTATTTACACAGTTTAGGGCCTGACCAGCACCCCCAGCTTTCTTGTCTATCAGAGTTATCCATAGACCATAGGGGCTTCAGCATCTTTATTGGCACATCTTGAAAGTATACACAGTCATAACATGGCCTTTTTACTTTCCTACCAATAGGCAACTTTTAAACCTAACTGACTCAAATCTATAAATCCCATATGTAGAGTTGTTCGTAATAATGTAAACCACTTCCTTCTCAAAAGCTCTCTCATCCATACTGTCCCTTCGTAATGGCAAGATGGCTACGTTCACAGAAGGAGCTAGGACACATACCTCCTGTTCAGCTTCTAGCCATCCTGAGAACAGCTTGCAGGAAGGCCTCAAGGTTTCCCAAAAGGTTGGACACACCATATCTGGAGTCTGTGAACATCTCACATCCAGCTCATTGATGAGCAAGTATTTTGTGGGGAAGCTCACCCTGGGCCTCTAGAATATTTTTTATAAAGAAAGAAATAATGATAACCTCTCAAAGTACAAATCCTAGGAAGTAAGGTGACTGACATAAAACTTCCCATTATGTTTGAAACCATTCATTTGAACAATAAGGTTTAGGATGGAATTTGTGTTGAATTTCTTCCTAATGGGTCCATGGAGGAGATATGCCCTGCCTGCTGTTGTCTGGATATTTTCCCAAGAGAACTACCTGTCACCACGGTACATATTACTTTGGCCAAAAATAAAGTTAGATGAAGAAAAATTTGGTCTTCAAGTGATGTTAGTCATTATAATAATTATAATAATAATAATAGTAATAGCTAACTATAGAAGAGCTAGTTGAGTTATAGGCACTTTATATACATTATCCTTGATCCTTACATCTCCAGGAAAATGTGTGTTATTGGTAGTAGTGATAAGATGGCAAAATGTTTGGCTGAGACCTCAAGTCCCTGACTCCTTGACCAGCCGCCTGCCTTGTCTGACACCAGTCCTCCTAGCTCCATGGGCAAGGTACACATGGACAAAGCCATCCAGAGGAAAATTGGTTTATAACTATTGAAAAATCTGTGGCACTGAGGCTTGGGGAGAAAGGCTATACCAGGTCTGAATCATAAGGACCAACTCTGTGCTCCTGGATGGATGAAAGCCTACATGTGAGACCATCCTAGCTCATCCTGAGAGCTATCATTCCCATGAACAGAACCTAGGAAGGACACACCCAAGAGAAAAATCATGAAGGGAAATAGAGTAATTTCCTAAGATCTAGTGTGATAGCCTTTAATCTCCAACCCTCCCCACCCTTATAAGAGTAAGGTAGAAGAGAGCAGTCTCATAAGCTAAGGGAGTGCTCCTTAGCCAACTAGCGTAACAGACCTAATCAGTCCAAAAAAGAAAATGGATCCTCTAGAGTACGCCATGAGGAAAGAAGAATTTTTAAAATTCTTTCTTCCTCCTATTGAAAGCTCATCTTGTTAGTACAGAAATGGCAAAGTACTGAGATGAGTACAGATACTCTCAGCTCCTGAACCATGGCCAACATCCCAAATCAATGATGGCCCTCATTCTTGCCAAACCTAAAATTTTTCTCAACATGATGCCCTAGACAGCTCTATTAGATGACTGGAATTGGCAAGTGTTTAAAATCCTTTTGCCATCATTATCTTAACACCCCAGCAGAGCACTGCCTATCACCCATGTCAGAAAACTCCTGCTTATGGGTAGAGTATGTGGGAGGTGCTTTAGCTTTTCTCCTTAGAAGCTAGAATCTGTAGCCAACATATCCCCATATTCTGATCTATTTTTTGATTCAGGGATGTGGCCTTGGGCCACAAAGATTGAGAGTATCAGAAAAGTCTCGCTCATGGGAAGCGTTTGCCTTCAGCTCAAGTCATGATCCCAGGGTTCTGGGATCGAGTCCCACATCAAATTCCTTGCTCAGCAGGGAGCCTGATTCTCTCTCTGCCTGTCACTCCCCTTGCTTGTACTCTTATTCTCTCTCCTGCCCTCTTTCTCTGGCAAATAAATAAATAAAATCTTTGATAAAAAAAGAAAGAAAGAAAGAAAAGTCTTGCTCGACTCTTCGTGAGGCCTCTTCTCCAATCCTTGCCTCTTTTCTTATGTTTAGACCTGTAGTCAATGAATGGGCAGCTGTTTTCCTCATGGTTACCTGAAACTTAGGTCACCTAATCTCACCTGTTCTAACTGCCATCTAGAAATATGCTTAGCCACTTCATATAACCAAGTTCACCAGACAGGTTTATACAATGTGCACCGGAAAATGAAGTAACTCCCACAAAAATAAAAGGAACATACAAACATCCTGGATAAATACTAAAGCAGATAGGAAGTCAGGACAACAGGCATAAAGTAGGACTTGGTAAGTCCAGCTTAGTCAACAGTATCTGTAAAAAGTGTACAGTAATAGTCCCATACCCACAGAATGTAGGAATCACAAGTGTATCTTAGGATCAATATGACTTCACATTTATACCTCAGCCTAATATCTAGACATGATGCAGATTAAGTAACTCTCTGGTTGTGTTTTCTTACTTCCCAAACAAAAAATACCCTGGGATCTTTAAAAATATATATAGTATATGACACCTCTTCCCCATAGGGAAAACAGGGAACCCCCAGAAATGGAGATAAAATGAAGCTAATCCTGGCCATTTAGATGCTCTTCAATCCCTAGAGGTGGGCTCCAGGGAGGAGTTTCTAAATTCCATTTAACTCCAGGTCTTTATCTTCTGGAAACTGGCATATGTGTTTGGCATTTGGCTTTGGGATTAATCTATATTTTCTAGATGCTGCAAGTGAGTCTTTGGGCAATAATTTGTCTTGTTGACCCTTTGGAACTTCAGAGAAGTGGAACACATTAGAGAGTTAGTATTGAATGGAGGCACTTGTGGGGCATGTGAAAGTTGGTGCCGTAGATGATGCCATTTATAGCTACCAAAGAAGAGACAGAATTTCCATCCTGGTTCCTTCAGCTCCCATGGCTCCTACTGCTGGGACCAAGCAGAATAAGAAGAAAGAAGGTGCACATGCACTCCTATATTTCCTGCAGCCTTATTTATGATAGCCAAATTGTGGAAGCAGCCCAAGTGTCCATCAACAGATGAATGGAGAAAGAAGATGTGGTGTACATACACAATGGAATATTACTCAGCCATAAAAAAGAATGAATTCTTGCCATGTGCAGCAACATGGATGGAGCTAGAGAGTATAATGCTAAGTGAAATAAGTCAGTCAGAGAAAGACAAACACCATATGATTTCACTCATATGTGGAATTTAAGAAAACAAATATGAGCAAAAGGAAAAAAAAGAGAGACAAACCAAGAAATAGACTTTTATCTACAGAGAACAGACTGTTGGCTACCAGGGGAGAGGTGAGTGGGGGGATGGGGGAAATAGGAGATGGGGATTAAGAGTATGCTTATCATGACGAGCACTGAGAAATGTACAGAATTGTTGAATCACTATACGCTACACCTGAAACTAATATAACACTATCTGTTAACTATACTGGAATTAAAACAAAAAACTTAATTTAAAAAAGGCTTACTAAAATATAGAAGATGCAAAGGGACCTTATGACATAATCTGAGAATTTGAGAAACGTTTTCTCTGTGGCAAAGGGGGTACTGATGAAAATAGAAGCGTTTATACTCTAAGAACTTGACCCTGTGGTGGCAAGTGTGGGTGTTTCTGTTGCGGTGACGGCTCGTTGCTCCTGGATATCCGTTATGTAGTCTTCAGTTTGTTCGCCTTGTGGTGAGTATGAGAGAACATAGCTTTTCATCATAGCATGGAGAATGTGCGACAGCATGAAAGAGGCACTTGTAAAGCCCTTGGGAACATGAACTCCCATCTCAGTGGTCTCATGAAGGAATGAGCGGGACGTGAGAGTAGTGGAAAGGATAATTTTCCTTCTAGCTGAGGACATTTCTGCCTCTGGTGGGTATGGTCACTGAGCGCTCTGGACTAACTGGAGAGAAAACAAAAAAGGATGGCCTCTAGAGGGCGCAGTAGGTCTCACCTCTGGTAGACATCGAGTCAAGGGCATGCTTGGATCATGGTTCTGGATGAGAGGCAGGTTGAAAAATTCTGGTGTCTGAGTAGCAGGTTCTGCTTAGATTCCCCTCCCTTTGCATCTTCTGTTTTGAGGATTCTACTTTGGGCCTTATCTTCTAAGAGTGGCTAGATAGCCAGCCACGGTTTGCACTTGAAACGCCAATGGAAACTGAAGTGTGGTGTGTGTAGTTAAACAAAAACAAAAACAAAAACAAAAAACGCGTGGGTAGGTGAATTATGCAGGCTGCCCTAAACTTCAAGGAGTGGCTAACTTGTCCTCCTCCAGAATTAGGGCAGACCAAAGTGTACCTTATGGGGCAGTTAGCCTGCTTCAGACCAAGGATTTAAGCCAGGTGGAGTTTCAGGCTCATATATCACTCACTCCAAAATATCAAGACATTTATTAGGGTTTGGGCCATGGTTTATAATGAAAAGGGTGAGCATCTGCCTACTGTGAAGGACCTCATGGATTCAAGAAAGCAGCTATGTTAGATCCAGGGGTCCAGCGGAGCCTGAATGGCTTAGCTGGTTGAGTGTCTAGCTCTTGATTTTGGCTCCGGTCATGATCTCGTGGGATATAGGATTGAACCCCTGCAACAGGCTCCATGCTCAGCAGGGTGCCTGCTTGAGGATTCTCTCTCCCTCTCCCTCTGCCCCTGTGTGCTCTCTCTCTCAAAAAAGTAAAATAAATCTTTAAAAAATCTTAAAACAAGCAAACAAACAAAGGCTCCAGAGGTCCTATGCTGGTTTCTTACAGACACAACTGACTATTATCATCTCTAGTGTACAGATGAGGCCTTATGGCTTAGAAGTAGCAGACACAGGCTTGACCCTTCCCGCCTACTCTTTCTTCCACTGCACCCCTGGTATGGGAGTCAGGACACACGCATTTCAGCCCCCCTCCACCACCTTCCAAGGGACAAGAGGAAATCTCGTGCTCTCTCTGCTTTCTGAGTCTTAGTTCCCTCATCTGATAAATGTATGGCTCACACTAGGCCTTCTTTAGATCTGACATTTAATGATTTGATACATTATTACAGCTCTTACTGTTTGGATGGGGGGACTTGGCATTTTAATCTTCTTGAAAAAAAAAATCCTCAAATCTGGAATTCAAGCCTGTAGCCAATGAAATTTCCACCCCCATATGAGAAACAATCCCCAGAATCCCAAGGAAACCGAGGTCCAGGATTTCCCCTGGGGGAAGACTCTGCATGTGTATAACTTATTTTGCCTTGTAAAAAACAAAACTCTTGTGACGTCCTTCCTCCCCAGTAAAGTCAATGACTTTCAACTTCCCTTCCCTTTCCTAGTCTTCTCCGAGTCTGAGGCAAATTAAAGCAGGAGCATTTAATCTTCTCCCCAGATGTTTTGATCACAGAAGGGCCACATATGTGCACACATTCCTGGATATTTTTAGACATTTGCAGGCTCCAAAGTTCGAATCTGCTCTCTCACTCTGCGCTTTGCGGCCGCTGTGAGTCGCTCTCCCCAGAGTAGCTTCGACAAGGCTTCTGGGACCGGGCCTGGCCCCTGGAGGCTCTTGGAGCCACTCTGCTCGGCCACGCTCCCAGAAGCTGTGCTGAGTGATCCTTGCAGACTGGAAGGCTGCAGGCCCTGAGGCTTCTCCGGTCACCAAGAGTAACCAAACCACTGCCATTTAAGAATTGTAGGTTCCATGGACTCCCCCCTGGAGTGGTCTGGCTACAAGTCCCCTGAAAACATCCCAAAAACCCAATAAAGAGGAAGTGAGGTAGAGCAGGTCGAAGGTCAGGAGATGGGCGTCTGGCTGGCTATAGGACCAATCTTTTTTTTTTTTTTTTTTTTTTACTGGGCCTTAGTTTCTCTATCTGCAGAATGGGATGCATCATACACGTTTCATAGAGATCTGCAAACGATGGTCTGCAGGTTGGCTGCCTGTTTTTGTAAATATGGTCATATTGGGACAAAGTCAGTCCCATCTGTTCGTGTATTATCTGTGGTCAAGCTGACTGGTTGCAACAGAAACCACATGGCCTGCACATCTAAAATAGTTACTCTCTGGCCCTTTAAGAAATAGCTTGCTGACCCCTGATGAAGCAGGCTGTGTTTACCACTCCAGGGATATGCCGAAGTCACCCCACTGCCAGCAGCTGGGACTTGCCTTTCTCTGGGGGGAGGAACAATGGAAGTTAATGTCCCTAGGAGCAGCCATCAGCCAACGACAGTTGGAAGTTGGGGGTAGCTATCCCTGCTTCCTGACCTTGAAGGTGGGAAAATCTTGTGATGTGTCTCATACTGTCTCCTAGATGTCCCCAGTAGGATTGCATCCCAGATACCCACACTGGTAGCCTTCTCATCACCATAACCCATATCGGCTTCCTTTCTGTCCTGGTCCCTTCTCCACTCTTCTACTGGTGCTGCCTGGGTTCCCTTCCCCCAGAACCTCTAGCACTCAAAAAAATTTTTTTAAATTTAATTTTATTTTTTCAGTGTTCCAAGATTCATTGTTTATGCACCACACCCATTTCTCCATGCAATATGTGCCTTCTTCAATACCCACCACCAGGCTCACCCATCCCCCCAATTCCCCTCCCAAACCCTCAATTTGTTTCTCACAGTCCACAGTCTCTCATGCTTCGTCTCCCACTCTGATTTCCCCCAATTCACTTTTCCTCTCCTTCTCTTAATGTCCTCCATGTTATTCCTTATGCTCCACAGGTAAGTGAAACCATATCATAATTGACTCTCTCTGCTTGACTTATTTCACTCAGCATAATCTCCTCCAGTCCTGTCCATATTGATACAAAAGTTAGATATTCATCCTCTCTGATGGTTGTGTAATATTCCATTGTATATATGGACCATATCTTCTTTATCCACTCCTCTGTTGAAGGGCTCTTCGGCTCTTTACGTTTGGTGATTGTAGCACTCCAATCTTTGACTCAGTGTTGACTTCTCAGGATGTGCAGCTTAAGTCATGACATAAGTCTTATCCACCTTCTTATTTTTTTTTTCTCCCTTGGCTGGCATCCTACCTCTGACTTCTGAGCCTAGATGAAATGCCACAAGGCAGGCTGTGGGATGTGTTTTCCCAATGATCACCATAGTGCTGGATGACTCACCCTGGAGTGTAAGGGGAGTTTGTTCTCCCTGGGGTGGACCTTGACCATAGGAAGAGAACTGTCAGGCACAGGTCCCCTACTTTCCTCTTCCTTGGGCTTCTGTCAAGTGTGGCTTCTCTCAGCAGGTCTTCCAGGGAAATTCTGTGTTCTTAGAAAGCATGCCTGCCAAAAGACCTACTGTGTTTCTTTGGTGCCTTGTTGAGTAGTTGGGTGGTAGATAACCCACACATCTTCCATTGTGTCACTTCCTAGTATTTTCCTGTTTGTGCTTCCCAAGTAAAGTCTCAGTACTATAATCCTTGCCTCAGGCTCTGCTTTCCAGAGGCCCTGAGCCAAGGCATGGTATTGATTTAAATAGCTCTAAGGACTCTTTCAGTTCTGAAATACTAGACTTGTACTAAATTCCATTCTTTACATACCTAGAGATAAAAAAAAATTGTGTATCTACTGTAGTGAACACAAAGCACAATTTAATCTCCATAGAGACTAGTTTCTGACATGTTCCAGGGGTCTTGATGGTGACAATTCAAATCAGACCAACAGAAGACGTTATAATAATAATAATTATGAATAATGTTTTTAAAGTTTTATATGCTAGTTTTTAAGTATTTGATCCTCATTTAAACCATATTGGGTTCTGGGGCGCCTGGGTGGCTCAGTGGGTTAAAGCCTCTGCCTTCGGCTCAGGTCATGGTCTCAGGGTCCTGGGATTGAGTCCCACATCGGGCTCTCTGCTCAGTGGGGAGCCTGCTTCCTCCTCTCTCTCTCTGCCTGCCTCTCTGACTAGTGATCTGTCTTTCAAATAAATAAATAAAAATCTATAAACCATATTGGGTTCTATTATTACCCTTCTTTTTCACAAGAGGAAAATGAAGTTCAGAGAGGGTAAGCTACCTTATCCTAAGTTGCACAGTAAGTAACCAAGCCAGGATGGGAAACCAGGACTCACAGATTCCAAAGACTCTGTTCAAAATTGTGTGCTTTACTATGTCTATGCTAAACAAATACAATACCCTTTCAAAGCTTTTTCTTTGCATAGACATTCCATCAAGGAAGATACACGGATGGCAGAGAAGCACATGAACAGAAGCTCAACATTGTTAGTCATTAGGAAAATTAAAACCATAGCAGCTACCACTACACCCCCACTAGAATGGCTTAATTTAAAAGACAGACCATACAGAGTGTTGGTGAGGATGCAGAGGAAGAGGATTCCCATAGGCTGGCGGCAGGAAGGTAGAGGGACACAACTAATTTGGAAAAGAGTTTGGCTGCTTCTTAAAAAATGAAACATAAATTGACCATATGACCGAGCCAGTCCACTTCTAGGTATTTACCTAAGAAAAATGAAGACGTATGCTCACACAGAGACTTGTCTGCAAATGCTCATGGCTGCTTTGTTTGTAATAGCCCCAAACTGAAAACAACCCAAATGTCCATGGGCAGGTGAATGGATAAACAATTTGTGGTACTCCATGCATAAAATGGAATACCACTCAGTAATAAAAAGGAATGGACTTTTGACACAAGCAACAACATGGATGTATCTCAAAATAACTATGAAAGAAGCCAGAGGGGGGCGCCTGGGTGGCTCAGTAGGTTAAGAGTCTGCCTTTGGCTCAGGTCATGATCCCAGGGTCCCAGGATCGAGTCCCTCATAGGGCTCCCCACTCATCCAGGAGGCTGCTTTTCCTTCTGCCTGCTGCTCCCCCTGCTTGCACGCGCTCTCTCTCTCTCCATCAAATAAATAAATAAAATCTTAAAAAAAAATAAGCCAGATAAAAATGAGTACATACTGTGTGATCCCATTTACATAAGTTCTAGAAAGTGTAGTAATAGCAACAGAAAGTAGGTCTGTGGCTGCCTGTGTGTGTGGGCAAAAAATCTTTCAGGGGCAGTGGATACGTTCGTGGTCTCAGTTATGATGGTTTCATGGGAGTATACATATGTCAACTCTCATCACATCGTATGTTTTAAATATATGCCATTTATTGTAGGTCAATTATATCGCCAAGCTGCAGAGAAGAAAAACAAATTCTATGGATAACTGAACACACAAGACGTGGCTTTGGAGAAATGCTTTTTTTAGATTGGCTTTTGGGTTTGTCCACAGAAATCAAACCAGTGGTGACGGAATGAGCTGATTGATCTTGTCTCGACTAACTCAACATGGTGCAGTCCAAAGAGAGAGGGTGGGATGCAGTACCCGGCAGTTTGGTGACAGACCCTTTACCTCCTTGTGCCTCGACGTCCTCACCTATAAAATGGGAATGTCTTCAGTTGCCCTGCATTCCCCGTGAAAGTGATTTGAGGAAAAGTAAGTGACCTCGCTTTCAAGTGTGAGTGGCCAAACTTCCTCATCCAGAAACAATGCCCCTGCCAAGCACTCGGGGGCAATGCCAGGCCTGGTTGCCATTGGCCCTGATTGCCACAACCCCCACTTCGGGAATCAACACAGATCCTCTCCCTTTTAGTCTCTCAGGACGAGTGCTTCTCTGTGACTTTGTTCCCAGACCCTGTTCGGCTGGTCCCTTAGGACTCATTTCATGCCCCTGCTTCCCAGCTGCTTTTGATGGCCCAGTAGGCCTCATATCTCCCTCGGCACATTCTCCAGCACCTCCATCCCTCTTCTGCCACTGAGGGACAATAGGCTGGACCTGCCCACCCACCGAAGCTCAAGGAGAGAGGGGCTCCCATTGTTCAAGTCCTCCCCAGAACCTGGGGAGACAGACCTACCACCTAGGGACTCACAGGCTGGTGGGAGAAACGGACACACAGGCCTACCGTGCTAGCACCTGTTCTATGCACAGGTGTGATGCTCTACGTACAGGTGTCCCATGTCGCTCTAGGGACAGCAGGGTGGGGGAGGGGGGTGCAGGGTAGCAAGAGGAGGGGGTCTCAGATGAGGGAAAGGCCCAGCTGGACCCTAGAAGGATGGGCGAGGACTTTTCAGACGGAAGACAGCATTTCAGACACTGGGCGTGGAATCCCCTTCCTCAAGGGAAAGTTCTTGGGGTAGTGGGACACTGTGAATGGTTTGCTGTCACCAAAACCCAGCAGGAGGTGAGGCTAAAGGGTAAACCAGGGCCAGATCAGGGAAGGAAGGCTTGCCATGTGTGCCAAGAGGTTTGGGTCCAAATTTCTGGAAACTGGGCAAGTGCTGAAGGACGGTGAGCCTGTGAAGGACAGTCACAACTTACTCCAGTGGGGCAGAAGGGTTCCTTTGGGGGACCTGCTCAGATCCCCCCTGGGAGGGCTCCTTCTCTCTATTGCAGGGTTTAAACGGAGGCACTATTGACACTGGGTGTTAGATAAGCCTTTGTTAGCGGCGGTCGCTCAGCCTCTTCTTCTAGGACATTCAGTGACAGCCTCTCTGGCCTCCAGACTTGGCCCGGGGGTGGCAAATTGCTCTCTATTGAGAACCACGGCTCTAAAGTTTTTTCCTTATTTGCTTGTTTATTTTCGAGTCTGTATCCAGATGGCCTTGCCTATATTTGCCCTCTTGCTTCCTTCTGAGGCCGGGGTGCTAACACCTGCCCTTCCATGAGGTACGCAGCTGGACGGCGCTCTAGGCTCCTTGAACGGCCTCATTGCATGAGGGGGCCCAAGCTCCTCCTTCACAGGGGTTCTGGCTGGGGCTGCTGCAGGACCCAGCTGCCAACAGCTCCTCCGCTTCTGCCTCAGACCAGCAGGGCACCAGCTTCTCGGTGGGGCAGTCCACGTGGTGTCGAGGAGACACCTGGATGGGGTCCCACCTTGAGGTCGGCAAGGACCAGAACAGTCCAAGCCTGTTGGCCCTGAAACTTCTGTCTCTCAGTCCCTCTATCTGCCAAGATTCCAGCCTGGAGGGACGAGGGAAGCCTGCCAGGGAGAGGGCACCAGGCTGGGGACAGAGGGCAGGTGGTGGCAGCTGGAGGCCATGTGACCGCTGGAGGCTATGTGTGTCACAGGGCAGAGCTGGGCCACTGGCTCATTCCTGTATTCAATCCGAGAAGGCCTCACATGACTTCTCTGTGGGAGCCTGTGTGTCCGGGCGGGAGGGGAGGTGGGAGGGAGGGGGAAGTGATTTTAGGACCCATGCTGGAAATACAAAATACGTTTGTGAATCACAAGCAGATACTCATCATATGACACCCCCCCCCGCCCCCGGCCTTGCCCATGCAGAAATCAGGTTAAGGGCCCCAAAAAATGCATCCCATGGCTTACGCAGAGCAGGGAACAGAGAGGGGCACTAGGATTAGAGAAAGAGGTGAGGGAGGGTGCTAACACGCCACCCACAGTGTCAGCAAAAGCAGAACACAAGCAGACCCCCGATTCTGGACCTTTCCATGTTGTTCACTCGTACGTTAATCTCACAACAGCCCCCCACTCCCCAGGGAGAAAACCGAGACCAGAGGATTCCGCTATACTCCCTTTTCTCCCTCCCTCAGGATTTCCAGAGCTTCCTCTGGTTTGGGTTTTGCTTTTGTACCCCCACCGTTCCCCCCTTCCTCACCATGGCCCCCAAAGTTGCACTGCTTGCAGGTCCTTCTCGCTTATCCTCGACAGGATAAGGAGCGCTCCCGGAGTCACCTTTCCTGTGCCTCCCTGCGGTGGGGTTACAGGATCCCGGGCAGCAGGGGTCAGAACTGCAGGAGACCAGAGTCAGGCAAGTTCTAGAGACAGAGCCAGAATGCCCTGGAGGTTTCTCCGTCCCCCCCCACCTCACCCCCCCAGGAATGAGAGGAAAGCCCCAGGGTTCCTCGGGTAGCCCCACCTCCCAGCCCTCCGGCTGCCAGGAGCTTTATTTAGTGGTGCTGAAACCCTGGGGCCTGGTTCAGGACTCCTAAGCCCATGTCCTCACCGTCCGAGAGGACAAAATCTTGTGAGCAGGCCCTGCTCCCTCTGGGAAGAGAGCCACCTCTCTCGTGCTTGTGGAGTGTTTCTCCTCTAGGGTTATTACTTTCAAAATAACATGTAGTATCTTTAATCTGATTACATAAGCCGGGCATGTTCAGTAGAGAATATTGGGGAAACCCAGAAACATAGAAAGGAGACGAAAATCCCCCACCCCTCACCAGTCAGAGACGGCCTCTGCAACAATGTTGGTATATCGCTTTCTCACCTGTTTTTGAGTCCCGGTATGCATAGAGTTATAAGAAGGAACACCAGAGTATTAGGTCAGAAATATTTTTTCAAAAAATTTTTCAGGCATGACATACATAGGAAAAGGCACAAATCTGAAACGTAGATCTCAATACATTTCTACATATTATTGTATACCCATGAAACCACAACTCAGATCGAGACAGGCAATGTCTCCGGATCCCAGAAGACTCACTCCTGCCCTTTCTTGGTCAATAATTACACTCAGCTTCTGAGATGTAGCCGGTATTCTGACTTCCAACCTTCCAGATTAGATTTGCCTCTTCTTGAGTTCCCCAGAAATGGGTTCACCTGGTACCTATGCTCTTGTGTCTGGCTTGGCTCATCCCATCGGCGGCACCTATCCCAAGGCCTGGCCCGGTAGAGGTGCCCAGCACTGGCCCCTGAAATGTGTGCTGGGTGCCTGTGAAGTCATTGCACGAGTGAGTGAACGTGTGAGAAAAGAGGCTTTGGTTATGGGCTGGTCTCCTGTGGGTTTTGGTCACCATCCAGTGGTCCGTGTGCAGAGGGGAGAGCAGTCACGTGGCAGGAGGAATTATCCTGGTGGGATTCGATGAGCCTGAGCTAACGGGGTGACTGTGGGGAGGCCGGGGTTGGGGTGGAGAGAGCAGGTTGCACACGCTTGTCTGGGCACTCCTGTGGGCTGGGCTGGTGCCCCATGAGCAGCAGACCGGGAGTATTTTTAGAAACCCCATCAGAGCAGCCACTTGACATGGTGACTGCCTCACTGTCACAGTGTCCCATGGCTTGGAGCAGAGGGCCCACCCTGGGTCAAAGCGCTGTTATGAGTCACATAGCATAGTAATGTGTTACTGCCCCCAGCTGGGAATCACGCTCGGCAGTGGCATGGGGTGATGAAGGAGACCATGACGAGGGGCTCCAGATGTCCTTAAAGAGCCCTGCCCTGGAAATTGCAAACTCTTGGCTCATGAAGAAACGGGTGCTGTGGTTGTGTACCCCAAGAAAGAGATGTGATCCTGACCGTGGCGGTGCTCCGCCAGTGTAGCCCCTTTATGATTCTAGGACCTCAACATTAGAAAGGACCCATTTCCTACACCATGCCCCATCGGGGGCTTGGAAATCCCCCCCTCTGACATTCTTTCCAACCCAAGCTCAGCTCCCTTTGCCCTTCCCTGCGATCTCCACTCTGGGCCCAGCTGCCATCACGCTCAGCAGCCTGTGCCGGCCACCTCCTTCCTCCTGGGCCCCTGCGTCCTGTTGTCTGCTCTGCAGCCAAGGGTCAGGCGCTTTCCACGGCTGGGGCATCATTGATGCAGTGGCTGGATGCCACAGGAGAGGGAGCAACATGAAACATGAAGGGAGAGGGATGGATCCATGGTCAGCAAGAGAGAGCTGCTGGGCCAGGCGGGTGGGCGGAAGACTCACCCCAAGGGGCCGCTGGGGCTCCGAGGCTGATGGGGCAGGACGGGGTGGTTGGGGCTGACATGACACAGGGGGCCTGAGACCAGGCGGGATTTGATCATGTTACGAAGCTTCATGGCCCTTGGTTACTTTCCTCGGGCTTGTCAGGGGGAGCCCAGGCTAGCTACTGCTGCTGCTGCTGTTTCTTTTTTTTCTTCTTTTTTATTACTGGGGAGATGACAATGGCTTTAGGAATGTAGGAAGTCAGTTTTCCATGAGCTTTTGAACTATTGGGGTAGAAGATTGTTATGTTATCAACTTAGAAACCAGAGACAAGCAGGCCTTGAACAAGATGTTAGAATCAACAGTGTCGATGACGGAGAGTTTGTCCAGCGCCTGACCTGGCATGGTTTGCCATGTTGTCCCCGCGAACGGCGACATTTCCCATCAGCAGTATTTGGGGGCTCTCCTTGGAGAGGACAACCCCTCAGCTGACCGGTGTTGTCCTCGGCTGGGTGATTTAGCGGTCAGGTGTGCTCGGCTGCAGGGGAGCGGGGTCATGACAAGGCACCCGTGCCCATCTGCCAGTTCAGATGAAGGGCCAGATCACAGGGTCAGTAATGCCTCCTGGCCAGAGCACACGAGCCGAGCAGCTGTCCCTGCCGTGCCGGCCAGGAGAGGTCCTCTTACCAAGGCGGCCGGGTCACCACGGGGAGCATAAGTCCCCTCTGGTCAGAGGCGTGAGCCCCCTGTGGCAGGGCTATGGTCAGAGAGAGTCAGGTAGCCTGTTCTCCGCCCCTCACCCAGCTGTGAATCCAGGAAGCTGGAAAGGAGGCCCTTGGGCCAGGGTTGAGGGTGGCCGGAGGGGTGGGTTCTCAAGCACAAGCAGACAGCTGGGAGGAGAGACAGAGCTGAGCGTGTGGCAGTTAAATGATCCGTAGATGGCAGAGCCTCTCCGAGCTTCGTTTTCCTCGTTGTAGAATGAGTAAAATGAGATGAGGGGTGCAAATTCCCCATCAATGGAATGATCGTGTAGGAACCTAAGGCATTATTTGCCCCAGAAATTTCTGCATTTAATATTTTTAATCAGCAAGTTGGAGGAAGACATGGGAGGCAGGCTCATCAGATGGGTACAGAAAACAAAGCTGGGGACGGTGGCTGAGATAGGTAAGGGGGACCTTGAATGGCAGGATCGGTGTTATCCTGGTTTCTCTCCCCGAACGCCCCCTCCGTGGGATCCTCGCAAAACGGAAGAACGTGGTGCCCCTAATGGAGCTCCACGCTTCCTGATGTGGCCACTGCCTCTCTCTAGCTCGGGGTTTCCCAATCTCGGCTCTATTGCCGTCGTGAACTCGATCATTGTTTGTTGTGGGGGCTGCCCTGAGCATCATTGAGCCGTATCTCTGGCCTTCAACCACTAGATCCCACTCATGCCACCCTTCTCCCCCCCGACAGCCAAACATCCCTGGGGGACAAAGTCGCCTGTGGTTGAAACCACTGCATTACCCTCATCTTTTGCACATCCCCGCATACATCATATGTGGCTCTGGTCACGCCAAAGTACACGTGGCTCCTTAAATAAAGCTTTTCCACATCCTTCCCACACCTTTGCAGACACAGATCCCTCCCTCCATCAGCCCTTCCCACTCCTGCCTTTGGAGCTTCATAAAATCCGTCTCATCTCTGAGAACTCATCTTAAACATCCCTTCTTTGAGGACGTTGTCCCTGAGGCTCCCAGGCAGCTTGTGGACTCAGAGCAGACTTCTCCTGGAGCCCTGGCTGCATGGATTTTTTTTTTTTTTCTCTCGAGATTGTCTCTCCCATTGGACTTTAAACTTTTTGAGGGCAAATCCTGGATCTCGTTCCTCTTTGTTCCCCAGTGCCTGGTACAGGGCCCAGCATAGTGTGGGACTCAGCAAATCCTAGTGGAGTAATATCATTTAATGAATTGCTCTTTGCTGGTTGCAGGATGTAGACTGCTCCAGCCCAAATGAAAACAGTTTCTGGATCTAAATAAGCAGAGTCTCGTAGCGCATCCTTAAGCAGGGCATGACAGTCGATCTCATCTCTTATGCACAGAAGAACCAACTTATTATTATCTTAATCTCTGGGATGCTAGAGAGGTTTTGGGGGGGCTGCCTCCTGTGACTCTGTCCTTGAGAAAACCCTGGCGAGGCGGCAGGAGGTAGCACTTTCTTTTTGAAAGATGCTGAGGATATACGCAACCCCAGCCAAACTTTTCTCCTTGCTTCCCTCCAAAGCTGGGGACTCCATCTCATCTTTCTTAAATGCAAATTCGATCCCTCTGGTCCCAGAGCTAAGCCCCGCCCTGCGGCTCCCAGCACCCTGGGCTATGGGACTTTCTCCAGCTCTCCCCTCTGCATTGTCAAAATGGGAACAGACTGCGCAGAAGGAACGCGTTTGGTGCTGAGACCAGAGCCAGGGCAATAAGCGGCAGATCCAGACAATCTGCTCCGCTCCTCCCAAGGAGAGAGGAAAGGTTTTTATTCCTTGCTGACAACCGAGTCAGCGATAGGAAAATCTCTGAGTGACCAAAGCTCTGCAAAGCAAGAGACGCTCCCCCTACGTTGGTGCGCCTCGAAAAGCCTTGAAAATTAAAGAGCCCATGTCTTTAAATGTCCAGGCTGCCCGTGTGTGTGTGTGTGTGTGTGTGTGTGTGTGTGTGTGTGTGTGTGTGTTGGGGGCAGGGGGGAGGGTGATGGGGGGTGATGGATATGTACCAAAAGAAAAGTCCCAGACTCTCAGACATAAAAAGCCATCAAGTCCAATCTCCACCCAGGAGGGGGCTGCTTGGAGGATCTGTCCTCCCCAGCTTGGACCCCTTCTGTGGCAGGGACCTCTCACAACCACAGCATATGTTAACTAGCTCTGTCTAATAGAAAGCTTCGGGTCACTCCGATGGTTTATCCTTTTGTTCTAAGGCCAATTCTTTGTTCCATTTGGAGATGGTCCAATGCTTCTTCCCCAGGAAAGATTTTCAGATTTTCACCCAAATCTATTCTTCTGGCGAAACAGACCCAGTTCTGTCAGCTGTCCTCCCCGTGGCATGGTTTTGTCGCTTCTCTTTCCTGACCACCCTTTTCTGGTTACCATGATAGGTCACACAATACCCCAGTTTTCTGCCGTCCTCAGAGAATGTTCTTTGGGATGACAAGCTTTTCAGAGAGCTGAGGAGGAACCTCTTGAAGAACCAACTTTCGTGAAATGCATGACAGATTTTGCGCCTATAGGATACAGTCCCTCTTAGAATGAGCCCAGCCTTGCCAGCTCTCTGTGCGATGTTTCTCAACCCCTCTTGCCACTTCCTCCCCTTGCCTCCCTATGGCTCCGGGCCGTCTCTGGATGTGCTAGGGCCGAGGAGAGGTGGCCACAAGGAGGCAGACATACAGGGCTAGGAGAAGCCCCTTCCAGGGGCTGAACAGTTCAGATGGGGGAGGGGTGGCACCTGCTGGGATCAAGCTCTCTGCCTGGAAGGTGTTAGGCAGAGGCACTCAGCAGGGGTGTTCCTGAGGGGCCTCTACTCACAGGTGTGCTAATGTTTGGACTAGAGGCCCCACAGTCTCCTCCAGCCCCGTGATCTGTGTTTGTGCATGAAGAATCTGCAGTGGGGTTGAATGTGAAATGAGGGCTCCTGGGTGTCCCCAAGACAGTTGTGGGAGATGAACAGAAAGCCAATCCCTTCAGTCAAACAGGCTGTGGCTGAGCCAGGTCCTTCGAGAAAAGGGACCAGCAACAGGGCAGTGACAAGCAGAAAGAGGACTTAAGGGACAGGGGTTTGAATGTCCATAGGTCAGTCATCTTTCTTGCTCTCTTCCTGGGTTTGGGGAGCAGTAGTTTCTTAACTAGTCCAGAAGCACGCACTCTTCTGAAAAGTATGGGTGGCACCTGGGACATTGTCCTGGAATGATTTGCCAAATTTCTGGACACCAGAGAGGCCATTGGGCTTGTTGTAAATGTGGGGTGGCAGTGGTTTTCGCAGGATCGTGGAATTCAAGTCTAAGAGGGACCTTCACGCTCTTCCAGCATGACCTCCCACACTGTCATCCAGCCTCTGCACCAACACCCCAGTGTTTGGTTAAAGGAGGTAGGTGATGGATAGAACTTAGCTGTCCCTGGCGGGTAGATAAATAACTTTCTTCCCTCTATCTTCCCTTTGATGACGGGGAGCTCATTACCTTCTGAGACAACTCTCTCCATTCTTGGGTGGCTTTGACCTAAACTCTCTCTAACTGGGTGCTGTATAGGACATCTTCTTCTTAATCCTTTGTTCTCTGGGGAATCGGAAGTTATTTATTAACTAATGCTTATGATAAATACTAATAGCAACTACTCAGTAAGTACCACCCTGTGCCAGACATGAAGTTAAGTACTTCATAAACTAAACACAGATGTCAGGCTCATGAAAACTCCCAATCTCCTCAGGTCTTAGCCAGGAAGTTCCCCAGAGGCCATTCGATCTAGCCTTCATGTTCCCGAGTATGACGTCTTAAACCAGCAGTGGTGGCTCTCTTGTGGGTGGGTGAAAATAGTCTCCCTAAAAGAGGCCATGGTCATAAAGATTTGGGACATCTCTCTGTTCCCCTGAGGTTTCCAAGAAGCCAGTTCCTGTAGGAACGCAGTTAAGGTCCGTAGCTTCCCCAGGGGCCAGCCAGAGAGCCTCCTTGGAACGGCCTGTCCATCTAATGCCAAGAGAGGGGGCCAAAGAGAGGTATTCTCCAGGGAAAGTGGAGGGTCTTCCCTGGCCATGAAGATGACGGTGGAAAGACGTAATTAGGCTGTCAGGTCAGGTTCCCTAGAAGGAGAGCCTGAGATGAGGTCCCTATGGTTTGTTGAGGGAGTGCCCTTTAGGAAAAACCGGCAAGGGAGGGAGGTAGGGAAGCAGGAGCAAGAGAAGGAAGGGGATGAACACAGATGTGGTGAGGATAGGGCTCCCACGTAAAATAGAGCACATCCAGTTACATTGGCATTTCAGATAAACAAGTAATTTTTTTTACTACAAATATGTTCTAAATATGGCCTGGGACATACTTAACACTAAAAATACATGCTTTGTTTATCTGAAAAGTGAATTGAACCGGATATCCTGGATTTTTAGTTCTTAAATCTGACTATCCCACAGGGATGGGTGGGCACCCTAAGTTGTGGTCTCAGGTAAAGCCTGACCTCAGCCCCTTCCTCGGGGAGGGAGCCAAAGCAGGACTGACTCTGGAGCTTAAAGCACCCTGCAGAGTTGTCCCTTTAAGGGGAGGGACCTGCCCTTTTGCATCCCCCTGGGGTCACTTAGCCCTAGCCCTGCAGGGCTTGGTTGGGAGTAGGTGGAGGAGAAAGTGTAACCTCCTGGAGAAGTGTTGGCCTGAGGGCGATTCGTCCAGGAAAAGGGGCAACTGTGAGTCATTAACAGGCAAATGGGGGGGAGGGTGGCTAGGCCTCCAGAAGAGGACCAGCTCGGGTACCACAGATCCTATTACATTAACCAGGGCCTTTCAGCCGAGAGGCTGGCTGTGCTGCACGCGTCTGGAGAAGGGGAGAGAAGGAAGCCTGACTCCAGGTCCCTTCATCAACCGAGCTGCTCCTGGGTTCCAGGCTGGGCGGATGGGCATGTCCCGTGCTAACTGGCCTGGGATGTGCTGCTGTGTTCCCAGGAGAGGCTGAGAGCCCAGAGAGGGGCTCGAAATGTCTTAACTGGGAGGGAGTACCAGAACAGATTTTGCAGAGGGAATAGTGTCTGTGGCAGACCTTGAGAAAAGGTGGGAATTCAGCAATGGTGCAGGGTAGGCAGGTCAGACGGTGGGCAGGGTGTGGCCAAAGGCTCGAAGGTTAGAGTCATGGAGGCAAGGTAAAGAGGTATGGCCCGGTGAAGGCATCTTAACCTCAAGTCCACCAAGAAGCCACTATAGGGGATTTATATATAGGATTTCCCGCAAACTCTTCCTTAAGTTGGGTGAACACAAGGCCCCTTGTCAGGTCGCAGATTCGGGGCAGGGTTTGTCCGAGCTGACAAGACATCTGGTCCGTGCAAAGGGCTGGATGATTTATGCTCTGACCCAAGCGAATGCTTTGGAGAAGTGCTGGCGGCCCTACTGACCTGGGGATGCCCGGGCACCTGGGGAACGTCCCAGCTCCTGGAGGGAGAGGCCCTGCCACCCAGCCCTGGCCCTGATCCAGGGGAAGACAAGCTTCCTTCTCGCCTTTCCAGCATATCCTGAAACCAGAAGCCCCATGACACTGGCTTCTCTGTCGCTGTTCTGGGATTTCGGCACAGGCTGAGGCAGGACACTCACACTGCTGAGAAGCTGAGAAGCTGCTGGCACAAAGGTCCACAGGGAGGGTCAGCTGGGGAGAGCGATGCAACCCATCCCAGATCAGTGTCCCCATTTCTAGGCTGAACTTGGCCCAGCACCGGTTGAGCTCAGCACCTGAGCCTTTCACCAGCCCAGCAATTTTTTTTTTTCAGTCCTCTGCAGGGAGAAACAGGACTTTAAGCTCCCTATTTCAACCACTTCATTGCTGTGTGACCTTGAACATGTCACTTGGCTTTGCTGAGCCCTCTTTCACATCTCTACTAATGTTAAAAACATCAGCATTAGCAATGCATGGTCTTGTAGCATTTGCCGGCTCTCGAAGCAGTGCATTCACATAAAGCCTCTTATTCAAACTTCTCTGCCAATTGTGAAGAGGGTGAGTAGGGAAGGTGGTGTTCGTATCTCCATTTGGAGGTAGAAGAAATTAAGTTAAATATAAGCAACGTGACTTGCCCTAATGTTACAGCGGCTATGCTTCTGCGCTTGGGTCTCCTGAATGCAGGACACCAAGTAGATAATAATCTCTTATCAGAGTCTCAGGAAATGCCTGAGCCAGAGTAAGCAATTTTAAAGTCTTGATGATGGGGAGAGATCCAGGGAGCATTTGGTTTCCGGGAGTTTTCTGACACCAGGGAAGTTGGACTAAGGAGGGTGGGTGTCCTTCAATTGGCCCTGTATTCTGTTCCACTACGGTCTGATGTGAATTCAAATCTCAATAGTCTTTGCTCTTAGAAAGACAATAAAAAATATTTCACCCTGAAGCCATAATCCATATGGATTGTTGGAGGAAGAAAATAAGATTTGACAACATGGGGTTTCTCCAGGACCCTTGAGGATCTACAGAGGCTTTCCAGGGGCCCACGGGCCAGGGTCTGTGTAGATTCCAGTGTGTTTGTATTTCCGATGACTCATGATGGAAGAAGGAGGGTTCTGAGGTGGGAAAGGCCTCTTCTAGCTGAGGGAGAGGGTGAGCAGGGGAGCAGAACCAGAAGCAGAAAGTAATAAAAACAGCTTTAATGAAGACTATTTATTCATGTATTTATTTATTTATTTATTTGGAGAGGTGAGAAGGAAGCGGCAGGGGTGAGATTCAGGTCCAGCAGTCAGTTTGTGGCTAGACATGCAGATTTACATCCCAGCTCAGCCACTTCCCAGTGAACTGACTTCAGAGCAGTTGCCAGATCTTTCTGGGCTCCAGCCTCCTCACCTGGAACCTGGATGCAGGCAGGACCAGCTTCTGACTTTGTCAGGGGCGGGGGGCGGGGGAGGCATCGCAGGAGGCACTTAGTACGTGTTAATTCCATTGATTCCGTCCCCCCCTTCCCACAAGTGGATCATGCATCTAGAAAGTATGAAATCCTCTTTCATCAAAATACACAAAAATTCTGTCTTCTTAGAAAAATCTGATAAAATTAACTTGTAAGCTAAAACAATGTTCTGCATGAATGATGCAATCTTGGCTTATTTTCTTCTGACCTTGCTGGCTCCCTCCCCCCAAAACACACACACACACACACTCACACACACACACACACACACAAACACACGTGCACGCGGAACTGGAATGCCACAGAGAATCTGGAAGGCATGCACGATGAAGCCCCGGGGACTGGGGTCCGCACTTGTACGCCACCAGCAAGCACTGAAAAAAATTCACAGGCCCAGCACTCGGCCCTACTGGCCACTCTGGTCTGTGAGGATGGGACCCTGGGTGTCCCCAGAGACACTCTGGAGACACAGCCTGACAGAGACCTCTCGTTCTGATTTCCTCTGGGGGAAAGAAAGGAAGGAAATTGGACAGAGGAAGGAGAAAGAGAGAAGAAGCGAAAGCAAAAGGATGGAGGGAAGGAGGCAAGGAAAGAAACCTGGTACAAGTGTGAAATCAAAATAATAGACCCAGGATGGTGAGATGCATGTGAACAGAGTGTGACGCGGGCAGCCCCCACAAATAGACCTTCTGTTAAAAATAGCCTTTGTCTAAATGTGGAAAGGGTGTAAATATAGTAGCGGTTTCGGCTTACTATGGAGCCGCCCCAGCTCCAAGTAACAGAGGCTTATTATAGGACGCGTGCGTCAGCAGCGGGAGAGGAGGGAGGGCGGGCAGACATCCCCTGGGCTGTGGGTACAGTACCCACCACAGCGAGGGGTCAGCCAGCCGGCATCTCCCCGTCGGGAGCAGGATGGCCCCAGTGCGCCGAAATGTTCTCACAGGACTCCGCTGGGCAGAAAACTCGGGCCAAGCCGGGGAGGGAAGAAAGGAAGGAAGGAAGGACTCACAGTGCTGAAAAGGATCTGGGGAGATTGTCTTGGGAAGGGCACTCGCTCTCATCTGGAGTTTCACCAGGCAGTGTGTTCACCGTCCAGCAGGCTGCCCACTCCTGGAACCTGCAGGAAGTTTGCGAAGGAGCCCCCTGGGACGACCAGACTGTGGATGAACCAGTTTCCACTGACTTGAGTGCAGGGGACAAGCCCCCTGGAAACCTGTGGAAAGTGCCAGAAAGGACTCTGATTCCAGTCTTTAAGAAATAGGCTTTGGATTGTAGCTGTGTGTCTTGGGCATTGCTTCGTAGGTGTGTGGGGCCTGGTGGCTGGGTGGCTGAGCCCGACAGTTGGGGGTGACGGAGGGGGCTGCTTCCCTGGTCTGAAACATGACCAAGGGGATAGAGCTCTTCTGTCAGGAGAGCTCATTGCTCTCCTTTCTCTTGACACAGGTGGTCAAGGGTTGACAGCCCGCATGGGTGCTAAGACCTGGGGTACATCTCCCATCCCACCCCGCAGGGCCCCTGTTGTCTTCCTGGTCTGTCGTCCTTTAACCCAGGCCAGGCCTCCTCCCTGTGCAGCATGTCTGTGCATGGGTCACAGGTACACACACACAGCCCAACACGCACACCCTCCCACATGCATGTATAAACACACCAGAGTTCAGTCAGAAGTCTGAGGCCCACTTCCAGCCACAGCCCTCGCACCCCTGGCTTCATCCCTGCTCTGGCCCCTTGCTCCCCCTGGGACCCTCCATCTGCCCTGCTCTAGCACTCTGGAAGATTTTCATCTCGAAACTTGAACTTGCTTCATGGACCTAAGGTGGCCCTTGTTCTTCGAGGGGGGGGATCATCAATTTCTTCTCAGACATGTTTGGGGCTGGCTGTCCAAGGGTGCCCCCCATGTTCTGCCAGGCTGGGGTGACTACCCCACTGATTTAACTCTTGCCCCAGAATGGATGCCCTCATCACTGCACACCTACACCACTACTAGGCATTGGTCCTATCTTGCCAGCTTCCCCCCCAGAATCATCCTGACTGCCCTGGAGACCCTTCCCAAAATGCAGGCCCAGTGGTGTCTCAAAATGCTGGCAATGGTTCCTTGTGAACTTTAGTACAAAGTTCAAACCTTGAAAGGCTCTGATGTGCCTCCCATCTGCTTTTCTAGCTATGTCTCTTGCTGCCCTATACTATGCATTTGCTCCACAGGCCCTGGAGATGAGCTCTGTCCACTGGGCCTAGTCCCCATTCATGCCTCTGTCAGGGACCAACCTGGTTTCTCAGGCTGACACGCATTTCCAAATCCTAGCCACCCTTTGAGTCCCCAGCTCCGGAAGGCCATCTATCTCTTCTGAGAAGCCTTCCGGGATCTCTCTTCCCACAACCACCACCTCCTTTTTCATCCTACTCCAAATCCCAAGTCACTTTTTTATATTTAAGTGGAAAATGAATCAGGAGGCCCAGTAGCCTGTCTGTCTAGGTGAGGTACCCTCCCATGTTCTCCGACAGAGACTTTATGTCCCTCTCTCCAAATGCTTATCCCTGTGTGTGTTGGATTTGCCTGTTTCACCATTGGTCTCCCCACATCGGACTATGACTCTCTTAGGGTAGGGTCTGGATGGCCTTGTTCAGGCCTCACCTCCAGTGCCTCATGCAGAGACTGGTTTCATTGCACAGAACTGCAGGGCTCTCTGCTTCTGCTGTGGACAGAATGTTTGCGTCCCCCCACCACACCCAATTCATATGTTGAAACCCTAACCCCTAATGTGTTGGTATTTGGAGACTTTGGGGGGTAATGAGATCATGAGGGTAGAGCCCGTAAGACGGGACCAGGGCCCTTCTGAGAAGAGGCAGGAGAGAGCCCTCTCTCTGTGTTAACAGCTCAAAATCTCCAGACACCTCTGGTTACCAGGACCCTTTGGGGCACACAATGGTTTCCTTCCTCAAAATCCTTTTTAACAAAGGATCTGAATGGCAGTCAAGACTGGCAGAATTTGGGCTTTCATTGTGAACCAAGGAAGGAAATGGGAAGAAAGCGGATATGCTGCTCAACCGGCTGGTGCTTCTCCAGGTAAGTCTACCTGCCGTGGCCCCAAGCGGTCCCCTGGGCTCGGCGGGGCCTGCAGGCTCGCGAGAAACAGCAGAACTAACAAACAGCCTGGAACACCAGGTGTTTGGGCAGATCGGATCTTCCACCTGGAGAGTATTAACGCCGTGGAAAGAGCCCGGCTCTGGTCTCTCTTCTACCCCTTTGCTAGCAGAGTAAGCTCATCCAGACCTCCTGACGTTTCAGAGGCTCTGTTCTTCATCTGTAAACCGGGGATCAGTTTGACAAGAGCCAGAGTCAAACATGGTCGTTTATGGCGATCTCAAGCCCAGTGCATGCACTCAGTAGATGGTCCTTGAGGCTGATTATAAACAGATCTCTAAGGACAAGTATTTCATACTGCCAGGAAATAAGCAAAGACAATGATTCAGAAAAGTGAAGTGTTAGAGTAGATTCCCCCTCCCCGCCACTTTTTTTTGTAAATGTCTCCCAATCAGACCAAACTCTGCAAGGCAGGCTGGAAAACTTGCCATGATAGCCCCCGCTTTGGGGGAAGGACAAGAAAAGAGGTCTCTTGTAGGATTATACCAGAATCAGAGTCTCAAATGTCTTAGATGCTCCAAAATTTGTGCCGTGGCCTATTACATAGAAATTCTTGCAGCTAAGACCCAATATATGTTTCCAGACCACATATACTAATAGAATCATACCGGGTGTGGGGGGGGGGCTTGCATTTGGAACTATGTCCCTATGTCAGTCATCGATCTCTAATCAACCTAGACCTCTCCACGTACATAGCCCTTCTTTGTCTTAATTCTTCTTATACATGCACACATATGTGGTTTCATGCAACAAACGGTCCAATCAGTAGGTAGGGGTGCAGGTGTAGTGGAGGGGACAGGAGCTCAGGTTTTGAAGAGAAACATTCCCAGCTCACTTCATGGCTCTGTTTTGTCTTATCCAAGTGGTGCATTGGAGAAAACATCTATGCTGAAAAGAAGATGATACCTGGACACGTATCTACTTACCCACTGCAAAGAGAGTTGTAAAGATGAGAGACACTGTGTGTAAAATGCTTAGCATAGTGCTAACCGTATCGCTGTATAGATTCACACACACATCCACGTGAGTAGAAATGCTTATCCACAGATGCAAATACAGCCATTCAGATGCACGTGCGGTAACACCGAAACACGCACAGCTACACGTGTGTGCGTGCGGGCACGGACAGAGACATGGGGCGTGTACAGCTTTGCTCCATGATCTAATCGAGAGATGGGAAATACCGTTTCTCCCAGAGTAGGGGTCCTGACACGTCACTGAGCCTGAGTTCCTGTGACATTCTGGGTGAGGAGACTGTGGGGATGTGGTTTCGGGCTCTTGGAGCACAGGTGTGGTGGCCTGAGACCGAGCCGCTGCTGTGGGTGGCTGAGTGAAAGTGCCAGAATCAGCACGGGTGGTGACTATGTACGTACAACCGGCAGATGTGGAGCCAGACTGACCAAAGGCCCCAGAGGGCACACTTCCTAGGGACCGCTCCCGGCCAGCTGGTGACAGACTATGGCAAGGATGTTAGGTCACAAGAGTCAAGGCCTTCTCTGACAGGTGACAGTGGCTGGAAGACTTGCTCTTGGCCTTGCCGAGCCTTCCTGGAGCTCACAGAAGTCCAAGACTCTTTTGCCCATCTTTCCTTCCCTCCGTCTTGCATTCGGGTCAGACTTGCGGGTGCTGTGCTGGCTCTCCCAGCCTCTCCCTGCCTCTCCCAGGTCTCTCCCCATCTGCTCTCAAGTGTTTCCCAAGCAAAACCCTCATGTTTTGGGTTCTGTCTTGGTGTGTGCTTCCAACACCACAGGGGAGTGTGGGGTCCCTGGTCATGGGGAGCCTCAGACTCAAAAGTCCCAGGAGCCCAGAAGGGATCCGGGCAAGGACTCATTTCTCTGATCGTGCATGCTGCATCTCATTTAACAACCCCTTGGCCTGGCAGTGCTTCTCAGCATCTCTGGAAGGTTAGGACACTGAGGTCTGGGAAGTTCTGTGACTTGCCCGAGGTCACAGGATCAGAAAGCAGCATAGCCTGGTCGGGAACCCAGGCTTCCTGACCCCCGAATCTCTACTTTTTTTTCTTCTGTGCTGCTCATTGAGCATCTTCCTGAGAGCACCCCCAAGCAGGGCGCTGGTATCATTCCCTCAACTTCCCCCATGATGAGGCACGGTGAGTTCACCATCTCCATTCCACAAACGAGAAGCCGAGACTCAGGGAGGTGAGGTCAGCTGCCCAGGGTCACTGGGTTAGCATGTGACGGGGCAGGAATTAAAACCCCAGTCTCCTGCCTCCCAGCCCAGGGCCACACATCATTTGTCCCCCCTCCAAACCCCTTTGGTCCCCGTGAAAAATCTGGCAATTGCCCACTCTGCCAGCCGCTCCCCACAAACTCTCATCTCCCCTCTCTTCCTAGAAGCCCAAGTCCCCAGGTGACGAACAGCTTGGCTGTCCCAGGTACACAGCAGCCTGGGGTCCAGCCCTGGCGGGTGCCGGGGAAAAACTCCTTCTTCCATCATTGGAAATCCACCCGCTGAGCCTTCCTCCTTCTTGCTTAAAAGTGCTCTAGAGTTTCTGTGCTCACAATGCATCGCTTTGGAAGTCTGCCCTCCCAGGGTTGCCATGGTGACTATTTTGGTACTGCATGCTAGAAAAAGCCGAGGCACCTGCTGGTCACACCACCAAAACTTGTCTCTCTGAAAAATCAGCAGATGGCATTTGTCAGAAATTCCTTCTTCTCGATTAATTTGGGAAAAAGGAGAGTGTGTGGTGGTGCTGATATCCTTTAACCCGGACTGGCCGTGTCGGTGCTTCGGGGAAGATGTCAGGTTGCTGGGCACAAACCCCAGGCGTTTCTTCTGAAGTGGTGGGTCATTTAGCTTTTCCAGGGAGGCTGAGAAGTTCTGTGATTTTAATTCCAGTAGAAGAAAACAAGAGGAAGACCATGATGTCGTCGCCTTCCTATTAAGCAGGGTTGGGATTTCACCACTAGTTCTGAAAAGGCCCATACCTCACGTCTAGTAACTTCCACGAATTCTCAGACCTGACTCAGGCTGGGTCCAGCTCTTCATTAGCATGAAGGGAAAGAATTCTGAGTTTAATCAACTCCCAGCTCTGCCGCCTACTGATTGTGTGACCTTACACCAGTCTCGCAACACACCTCAGCCTCAGTTTCTCCATCGAAAACAGTGATGATAAGAGTGTTTATCTTGCAGGACTGTAATGAGGATTATACGAGATAGTTACCATCATCATCATCAGTGTTATTCAGTAGAATTAAATTTAGGCATGGAGGGACTGACCCATCTGTATGCTTATGTGGTTTTTACCCGGAAGGATCTCATGGACATCAACCAATGAAGTGCACTGTCTGAGCAGTGATAGATTAGTTAAAGCAACATTGAAAAAATCCACCAAAACTTCTGGGTGCCCATGGTATAATGTGTCTCTAACTTGTTATCTTGTTCTGCTTTTCTAGGAACTTACTGCTACCATTTCTCACATCCTGGCTTTCACACACCCTTTTCAGTTTGCGATACGATTTGTTCCCAGTGTAACTCTGACTGTAGGTGTGAGCCGGTTCCCTAGGCATACATTGACTACCACCTCCTAATTTTGGACTAGGTACTTTTCTTTTTCTAGAGTCTTCCGTAGACTTGGTTATGGAGTTTTCCACCCTTCTTTCATCTTGGTTCTCTGGGGAGAGGAGCCTCTGGTTTGCACATGCAATGTGGTTCTATAACGAGGCCTGGTAAATCTGGCCTCTCCCCTCGTGGCCTGGACAGACCCTGCTGATCAACCACCGCCCTGTTCCCACTGAGCCCTGAGGCGCCTGGGCAGCTTCCTGAGGACAGTGGTGAAGACGGCCCTGCTGATTCATCGGAGTTTGCACAGCAAAGCAGGAAGGCCGATGCTAATCCCAGTTCTGCCTTTAAGTAGCTGTGTGAACTTGGATGGATCATTTCCTTCTCTGAGGCTCAGTTTCCATATCTGAAATGAGAAAGGGAAAGAAGGAAGGAAGGAAAGAAGGAAGGGAGGGAGGATAGGAAAAAAGGAAGGAAGGAAGGAATAGTCTTTAATTCCTTCTAGTTCTAAAAGTGTCCCTCCCCTCAGCATCACCCCACCCCCACCACTTAGGCACAGTCTCCCACCAGGTGGGCTTCCCACACCCAAGGCAGGATCTGATCTGTTTCTCTCCTGGGGCCTATCCAAATGATCAGATTTTATCAAACATCCTGGGGTGGTTGAGTGCTAAATAAAACGTTCTCAGATGCTCAGAATGATCAAATCCCAGCATTTCTGAGCTGAAAGTCACCCCAGAGCCCAGTAAACTGAATCTTCCCTATTAAAGATGAGGAAACTAGAACAGGAGAGGTTCGTGACTTCCCTGTGGTGACCTTCCCGCAGGTTAACAAGTGGATCTGGTCTCCCTCTGGGGAGCCAGGGGTTCTGAGATTGGGGGTGGGGGTCAGACGCGTGACCTGGACCAGTCATGTGACCCGGACTCCACCCCCCAGAGGTGTCCATGGAAGAGCTCAGCTCAGAAGTGGAGCAGGAGGTAGAAAGGTTGCCCAGAGCTTTTCCTACGACCAGAGGGACAGGGGAGACATGCGGCCTTGGTGCTGTCAGAGCCTGAGGATCTGGTGTGCGGTGCTCTCCATGTTCAGTGGAAGCTGTGGTGTCCGTGACCCGGGGGGCGGCTAGTGGGAGGGGGACGTTGTGTCTTCTAATGTAATCTCACTTCATGGTTTGGGAGACATCTTCCTGGCTGGTGACCTATGTCTGTGAACTATCTAATATTCTCTAATAAATTCTCTTTTTACTGAAACGAGCTACGGTGGTTTCTGTTGTTGATACTAAGGGACCTGACTGGCACACCAACCCTTGAAAGGAAAGGAAATTCTGAATATAAATGCCACCTCACAGACACTTGTTAGTCCTCTCTTCTCCTCCGCCCTCCTGCCTTTCCTCTGTCATGCCTGCCAAACTCATCAAGGCAGTGCATCACGGAAGTATTGTGGAACCTGCGAAGAGGGATATGTTGGAGCTAATATTCCCACAAAATGACACTGATGGTTTGGAAATGCTTACACAGAGGCACGGCTCCTCAGTGGGGAGGGGGAAGAATCGCGAGGATTTGCGAAGGCTGCCGGGGGTGGGGTCAGGGAGGGCACAGATGTCCCTGTAACTCCTCACTTCCCATCTGCCCTGTTCTAGAGTTTAAAATACTAGCAAGGATAACGTAGGAGCATTTTCCACGGGTTCATGTGGCAGTTTGAATTAAGAGTTGCTTCCTAGCTTAACCGTCCTGTTCTTTCCCCAGATCCCTCCTTGGAAAGGTTTGCCCGTTGCAGTAAGAGCCACCTATAGGTCTGCTTGCTCGGAAGGACCTTTCATGCAATGACAAAGCAATCGCAGACAATCCTACCAAACAAAAAAGCACAGGAGGGAGAGCAGCATAGCAAAGCAGAAGTTGCAAACACCTCGTGTGAATCCTCCTTACCCAAACTCCATGGCAATCGTTCATATACTCTTTGGGCCAGGAATCGTGACAGACAGGGGGTGGTAGTGTATGGAGCACGGACTCAGGTCTGAGTTCAAGAACCCCCCTTGACACCCATCAGACGGATAACCTTGGGCTCCTTGGGCCAATCCACCAACCTCTCTGAGCCTTGATTTCCTTTATTCTATGTGTTTACTGTCTCCACTGCCTTTTCACTATTTGTGGGAGTTGTGGTCTGCAAAGTCACGGGGAATACCACATTAACAAATAGTGTCCGATGACTCCTGGGGAAACAGGGCTGGATTCCAGGGAGCCTCTGGTCGCTGCGCTTCTCTGTCTGCCATAAAACATGACCTTGTTTAGGAGTTTCTGCTTAAAGACACCTAATGTAATGTTACTGTTGACTTATTAACATTGAATTCCTGGCCAATAGCTCCATAATCCCTGACTGAATGAAGCTCGTCTAACACATGATTTCTCCAGAAAACACACCACAACTTCTTGTGGACTATGCTTAAGGACATTTTTTTTAAAAAAAGATTTTATTTATTTATTTGATTGAGAGAGAGCACAAGCAGGTGGAGAAGGAGAGGGATTCGGGGCTCCATCCCAGGACCCCGGGATTATGACCTGAGACGAAGGCAGACGTTTAACCAACTGAGCCCCCCGGGCGCCCCAGCTTGGGGACGTTTTAAACAGCAAATCACTAACAACAACAACAACAACAGCAAAAGCGCAAAAATGTGAAATACATGGCACTAAATAGACCACGAAAGGACACCTGCTTACAGTATGAGAATAGAAGCAAGAAGGCAGAACTTCACCTTGTTTGACCTTATCTGAGAATGGGTACAATGGGCACCCCAAATTATTCACCTCTCTGCCCATGTCTACGAATGATAAGAAAGTGCCCCAAGTATTAATTTGGAGGGTTACAAGTAAATGCTAATGAGCAGGCAAATTTGCGTATATGGAATCTGTGAATGATAAGAACCGACTGTATTTTGTGTCAATTTACATATTGTCACTTCTCTTTGCGTAGTTTTTGTCAGGATCAAACGCACAGGAGGACGTACCGTAAGCCACGAGGCACAGTATAAGTGAATGTGATGGTTCTGTAACACACAGGCCTGGTGGATTCTGGCTCTTTCTTCAAGCATCATTTCGGGCATTTCCTCTTCCAGCGAGTATTGTATTGAAGGCAAGAACCTAAGTACAAGCTAGAATGGGTTCCCGAATCACCTGGGTGGGCAAGAGGGAAAAGAAGGTCAAGGGGAAAACTCATTTGCCTCCTTCACCTTCTCACTTTGTCCAGGGACCCAGATGCAAGGGAATACATAGCCTAGTGGCAAAGTCAGGATTTGCATCCAGGTCTCTGGCTCCAGAGTTATAAGCCTTAACCTCTAGAATTTACTGTAACAAATTTAGTCTCATAATCATCAAACCAAAAGCCAATCCACTAAAGATTCTTGGAGAGAACTCCTGGACCTTTCAGGATACATCCCTGTTGCACCCCCCACCCCAATTTCCCCATCAGAGAAACATGGATTTACCAGAGTCCCTCTGAAGTGTGCTAAAGGCTGTGAGCCCCCTTTTCTGGCCCCTTCACACCATCACCCAGAGGTGATGTGGTGCCTCCAAGATGACGACAGCTTGGGATGACAACCTCCTGCCATGGGATCATGTGAGCTGGGAATGAGCTGGTTCCATGAAGGAGTAAGGATAGACATGCTAGCTAGGAACCAGCTAAGCAACCGCAGAGAATACCGAAGAGGCTTCTGCGGTGCAACAACCCCTGATGGCCTCACCCCAGCCCATTTTCCCTTTGCTGCCTGCAAGGTTATGGGGATACGGGTGCCTGAACAAAGGCCACATTTCCTGCAACTAGTAACCTAAGGAACTCACTTATTCCATAGATATTTACCCAACAACAACTGTAGTCCAAGACTTGTATAAATGGTGGGGTGTACTGACACTAGTATTAGGCTGTGGATGTCCTATACCCCTGAGGAGAGATAGTCAGGCCCAGCGGTTGAGAATCTGTATTCTGTACCTCAGTTCCCTCATGTGTAGAATGGAAAAATCTTAGTGCTTTCCTCATGAGTTGACATGAAACTAAATAGGTTAATACATGTAAAGTTTGGAACCAGTGTCTACCAGGTAATAAGCCCTCATTCAATATTAGCTGTTATTAATTTAAGTGACCAACCCTATGACTGAGAAAGAGAGAGAAGAGAGCAAGAGAGAGGAGAGCCGTGCCAGTAACTATATAAGCCATTTCTTTCTTTCTTTCTTTCTTTTTTTTTTTTTTTTAAGATTTTATTTATTTACTTGACAGAGAGAGAGAGAGAGATCACAAGCAGGCAGAGGCGGTCAGAGGGGGAAGGGAAGCAGGCTCCCCGCTAAGCAGGGAGCCCGATGCGGGGCTTGATCCCAAGACCCCGAGGTCATGACCTGAGACAAAGGTGGAGGCTTAACCCACTGAGCCACCCAGGTGCCCCATATTAAGCCATTTCTTTCAGAGTGCATATGCTTCTGTTGCAAGGTGGGATTTCGAAGTATCATATTGCTTAGGTGTGAACTTCAACTTAGGAACTCACCTCAGAAATTAGCCCCTACTTAGGAGTAACCCCCCTGTTGGTAGTGGTGGAGGCAGTAACAACAGTATTTACTGAGCCAAGACGTGTTTTGCTCATGTTATTGAATCTAATTCGCACAAAAATCAGTCCTATTATTGTTCCCATTTTCGGACGAGGAAACTAGAGAGCAGTAAAGCGACAGATTCCAAGTTACAACTGACACATGGCCAGGTGAGGAGGTGAACTCAGTTTTTCTAAGTGCAAATGTTGCGCCTTAGCCGATGAGCTGTACTGTCCTTGAGGAGCTCACAGCCTCGGGTGTGGGGGGCGGGCAGCTGGCAGTTTGAAGCAAGTAATCACAGGAGGTTGGGAAAGTGCTGGAAGAGGTGGCCTGGTGAGTCTGCTCATCGCAAACCTGTTCTCTCCCCTCCACTCTCTTGTTGGTGCCTAGATGGCAGGGACCAGATCTTACTCATCTTGGTTCGCCTTGCACCAGTGAGGTGCTCGGTAAATATTTGCTGGTTTAGTTCGGTTTGAATGAGATATAATGACTCTTTCAGATGGCTAATGATTTCTCTAGTGTGGATTACAAGCCCTAAGGGTATGTTATTGTTTCTGAAGTTGGAGCCAGAAATGACAGTCTCTGTTTAAGGATGTAAGAATGCTCAAAATAAGAATGATGTTTGTTGCAGGCAAATTGCTAGATGTGGGTTTCTTTGGTTTCTGGGTCACTTACAACTGGCTACCTTGGTCTCTTGTACATTCCGAAAAGCCCCTGGCTGTTCTGTTTCTATGAGTCATGAATTGAAAATGCAAAGTTAAGAAAGCAGATCTTATCTTTGCAATGAAAACCCCACACGCTGCACTTCGTCTGTAACAGCGCCCTCTGTGTCAATCTGACCCCTCCCCCCCGACTCTAGGTTCCTCCCGCCACTCAGCGGAAGGGAGATCACCACCATCCATTCCATCTTGGGGAAGTTCTAAGCCCCAGGAAGGGTCTTCTTACTAAGCAAAAGCTGCCTGCTTAGAGCTTTCTCCCACTTGTCCGGCGTCCCCAGCCTAGGACCACAAGAAGTGCCATCAGCTTCCTTGGCCTCAAGACAGTCTCTTGCGGTAGCTGTCAAGACATATGGCCAGTTCTGCACAATAAGGAAGCATCAGTGGGGAAGCACATCAACAGTGCTGTGAGTAGAGACACGAGAGAGGCGAGCCTTTTTCTCCTTGTACGTGTCCTGATGTACAGATTGGAGTCATGCGATGAGAAGCAGACCCCGGAGAAGAGGCCATTGGAGAAAGCCTTGAGAAAGGACATTGGCCGAGGGTGAGGAGGATTGGGGGTTGAAGCACGTCTTTTTAATTAGCATGATGTAGGGGGCTAACACCTCTGCTCACCGGGAGGAAACATAAATGTCAAAGTGGCACGTCGCCTCTGCAAGCTGGGTGACCAAGAAACCCCAGTCTAACATCCAGAAAGCCATGACAACCTGTTTGCATTTTTTAAAAAGATTTTATTTATTTATTTGACAGACGGAGATCACAAGTAGGAAGAGAAGCAGGCAGAGAGGAGGAAGCAGGCTCCCTGCCAAGCATCGAGCCCGATGCGGGGCTCGATCCCAGGACCCCGAGATCATGACCTGAGCCGAAGGCAGAGGCTCAACCCACTGAGCCACCCAGGCGACCCCTGTTTGCATTTTTTACTGAGGTCTCTTTAAACGGCAAAATGGAGGGGCGCCTGGGTGGCTCAGTGGGTTAAAGCCTCTGCCTTCGGCTCAGGTCATGGTCCCAGGGTCCTGGGATCGAGCCCCACATTGGGCTCTCTGCTCCGTGGGAAGCCTGCTTCCTCCTCTCTCTCTGCCTGCCGTGCATCTCCCCAAAGTTGGCCCTGCGTTGCTCGCTGTACGCTTTCTTCTATCTGGAAGCTCCTTTCTTCCTTTCCTCTCTTCCCAAACCTGTAAACCAAATTCTCTGATGCAGAGGACGGGCAGCAGAAGAAAACCAAACTCCTGATTCCCTGTATCGTTTCTTGCTCCCGCCTTTGACTGAGTTGTTCGCACTTACTCCATTCTTCCAAGAGTTTTTTAAAAAAAAAGTTTTCAAAGGCACATCAGGTGGCTGGTTCAGTGGGCAGAGACTGGGCTGAAAGAACAGTGTCCGCTCCTCTAGGCCAGTTAGCACTTCTGTCTCCTCCCACTTCTCAGTTCACTGCAAGAGCCTGCAGGGGCTTGGGGCGGGGAGTGGAAGTGGGGTGGGGAACAAACACGGCCAGCCCTAGGTTCCAGTTTGTCTCTGCCATTTGCTGTTTTGTGATCCCGGGCAAGTCCTTTAACCTCCCTCGAGCCTCAGTTTCATCATCTGCAAAACAGGATGACATGTCACCAAAGCTCTGGGAAGATTTAATGTAAGGTATCTAGAATGGCCTGGAAACAATACACTCCTTCCACAGCAAGTCATGTTTCGTCAGCACCACTGTGCTGGGGCCTAGGGGAAGTACTCACATGTCCCCGACTGAGTCTGCTTCCTGGAAAAATTCATGCGATCAAGGGGAGAAAAGACAGGGACAGCGAGCCAGGTAACAGAAAGTAGAGCATGCTGAGGGGCCCGTACAGGGCCGTGAGAGAGGGGGGCAGGCAGACCCCAGAAGGGCCCCAGGAAGGTGGAGTGTGATGGACTATGGCAGGATGGTCAGGTTTGGCCATAAAAGAGGAAAGGAGGGCATGGTGCCTTACTGGGAGAGACAACTGGAACGCTGAATGCATAGGCGGGAGGGCTGGTCAGCGGATGCAAGCTGGGTAGTTGTCTGAGCGGGGACTGTCTTTCCCATCTCAGTGCTAGAGCTGCCAACAGGCCCTCCAAATGAATTTTTATGCAGGCTCACAAGCAAAAACCAGTCCAGAAAGCTTTAATGCTACTCCCACTATCCCAACACCAAGTGGTGAGAGAGAACTGGGAGAGAGAAAAGGATTGCAAGGCAGAAGGGGTTACTGTTTCTCACTGCTCCAGGCAGGTTTGCGGTCAACGACTCCAGGGGAAGATGGAGACGTTCTGACGGCCTGTGGTCCCCAAGGAGACGAAGTCCTTCTGCGTCCTCTCCCTTGCCCAGAAGCAGGAGCTGGTGTGGGTTTCATCAACCCCAGCCTCTTGATGGATGGTCATTAGCTCTTCTCCTTTCTGAGTCTGGCTGGACATAGCTCTAACTTTTGTTCAGAGTTATCGGTCACTCAGCCCTGGGCTGCTTCGTCAAGCATGACCCTGAGTTCTTTACCAATGTGTAACTATAACCTGTCACTTTTACTATTTCAAGCATAGCATTGGCGTCTGCATATAATCTGCTGATGGCATCTGTCATCTTTGTATTTAAAACCTACTTTAAATAGGGACAGTGTTACCATTTAGGGACACTCCAGGTCCCCGCAGAAGAATTTTCCCCAGGACTCTTACCAAGATGTTTGAATGTCAGGTTCAGGCAGCTGAAGGCCTTTCTGCAGGTTCAAGAGAACTTCTGTGAAATGTGGGGTGGGAACTAGAAGGCCCAGGGAGAGGACAGTAGTGGCAGAAAGACCACCGGGGAGAGGCCTGGGCCATATCATAATGACTCCAAGGAAAGGCAAGGAGCTGGACCATGCAGAAGAGGGGATAGACTCAAGAAATGAAAGTCAAGGGCAGATCGTGACTCTTAAGAAGTGAATCGGGTGCCAGGCATAGGTAAGGGAAGAGGTGGGTTACCTCTTCCCTGTCAGTGAGCTAAGGGAGTTCCATTCCAGTGCACTGTGTTTTCTCTGTGCAGGAAAAGAGCTCGTTCTCTGGAGGTAGGATGCTGGGGTGGAGGTGGGGAAAGGAGCCCGAGAGGCGGGGGCAGGGAGGATGAAGGCCACAGGGGCGGGCGCAGGGATTCAGAACTCTAGCAGGAGCGGCTCTCCCTCTTCACACCCTCCACTCCCCAGGTCTCCCCAGAAAAGACAAGTGCTAAGTGCGATTACCAACTGGACCACGGGGGAGGAGCCTGCTTGCCCGGGTGCCTTCAGGAAGCACAACCAATGGAAGAGATCACGGCCCCCTGAAAACTGGCGAGTCGGCCTCAGGAGGTGGTTGGAAGATGATGGATGTGAAGTGGCCAGGGAAGGAGCAGCATGTGCTCAATGTCAGTTCCCTCTTTCCTTCCTTTCCCCCATTTTTAAAGGCATTTCCAACTTTAGAACAAGCTGGAAAGGATCATGTGGTCACAGCCTCCCATTTGCCTCAGGGAAAAGAGGCAAGTACACAGTGCAATGGTGGGTGCCCCAACAGAACACGCAGGGTCATATGGGAACACTAGTGAAGGACACGTAATCCCGCTCCGGGTGGGGGCGGACTCCCCAGGAGGCTCCCCACTTCACCCCCAGGCTCTGGCTTTTTGCAGGCCCCCCCCCCAACGTGTGTAGGCACACACCCACGCTGGCTTCCAGCCCCGGCCGCCCCTGGGAATGGTCTTACAGGGTGGAAAGCTCTTAGGATACTTTCCTAGGACTAGAATATCATTGTGGAAAATCTCCCCAGGCTCCAACCGCTGACTCATCCCTTGAGCCTTGTCCAGGAAATCAGTCTCCAAGATTGCACAAACTCACATGCAGAACAGCTATCAATATGTTCGCATTTGTATCCATGTCAATCTCCTTCCCTTATTCCTTGATATAATGAGTTATCTAATTATGGTGACATCTGTTGAGGAGGAATCTAGCTTCCCTCTCGCTGCTTGGAATCCAGTACAGGGCTCTTTGGGGGGAGATCACATGCTTCAGGGTTTGTGGGGGAGAGGCAGAACCCCAACAGGGATCAGCCGCGGTTGCTACATGACTCTGGCTATCCCTGGCACTGAGCCCCTCCCTCCCCCCAGCAGTGGCTCAGGGATGGGCAGACCTGCCCGGTGAGTAGACAGAACCATAGACTCCCTGCCCACGCGCCTCTGTACCCGCAGCCCAGGCTGACTGAGAAGTCAACAGGGAAGGCACAAGCACGGAGGCTGGTTGCTTCACTTTTGTCAAATAATTCCCGTGTTTGCTTTATTTTAACCCAGAAATGAGTTTACACCGATTAACCATCACGTGACCTGGAAATTAATGTATCTACAACTCTTCCTTTCTGGTGTCAGCATTTCTCAAAGCCAGATTTTAAGTCCTGGCCAACATTCTTTCATCCATTCAACAAATATTTGTTGAACACCTATTAGACGTTAGGGGCCCTGAGATAAATAAGCACCCTCTTCAGAGAAGATAACATTTAGTGATGCAAATGACAGCCACGTAGGAAGATGACGCCTGAGACTTGAAGAGGGTGCTGAGAGAGACTTAGAAGAAGGGGCCACCCGGTCCGGGGCTTCCCCTTTGCCATCGCCCCAAGGTGTCTTTAGAAACCGCAGAGTCCTCGTCTCTCATGCTGAGCCCCCGTGAGTCTCTCATGTTGAGACTCAGAACAGCACAGCCCAACATGCCAAACCACTGTTTCAGCAGGGTCAATGACGTCCCATTGAACTTGGATTCATTTTGTTGGTGCTTCTTACTGTTCTTTTTTCTCAGGAGAATTCTGAGCAGGTTTGATTCATGTTTTCAAGCTTCCTGTGTCTTCGGGGTAAATGAGACTGCTGTACATACTTCAGACAGAATTTCTTTTCCTGATATGTTAGTCCTTATTAAAGTGAGGGAACAGAGGGTCCACCTCTCACACAGCCCTCACTAGGTTTGATAAGATCTTCCTTATGCCCTAGCACTCAGTGTCCTTTGGAAGCATTTTTTTTCAATTAAAAAAAAAATTCTTCCACTCATTTTTCTAGGAAATTCCTAATGGTGTAGTCACTAAAAAGCAAAACTCTTGAGAATCTAATGATCCCAATAATAGAACTGGAGAGTTAGGTAGGACCTTCGAGATCATGTAATCAATTCTCTTCATTTTGTGGATGGGGAAATCAAGGCACAGAGTGGAATTTGGAGAGCATATATGGCAGGCTTTGCCCCTTGTTCCTTCGGTACTCAGATTCCTAGGTTCTTGCCATTACCCACATAGTTTGTTTTTCCCTTGGAAAATCAAAGTATCTTTGAATGTAAGTAATACTTTTTTACGGCATCATGGTTAAATTATATTCTACATGTTATATTTACTCACTCATTTGATCATTATTGATTCATTCTATAAATATACTGAGCACATACTATGAGAATGCATTTTGCTACTCACTGAGGAAGACCCCAAAATGAATAAGACACAGTCTTTACCCTCAAAGGCTCAAATCTATTATGGGAGATAAGACATGGACACAAATATCTTTACTACAATAGCAACAACAACAACAACAACAATAATAATAATAGCTTATCCAGAGTTCATTGTACTTCAGGCACCGTACTTAGCCTATCACAAATATTAACTCATTAAATCCTTACAGTGACCTTCGGAGAAAGGCATAATTATTATTATCCCCATTTTTATCAATGAGGAAAGAGAGGCCCAGGAAGGAAGGAAGAGAACTTGCCCGTGGCCACAGAGCAAGTGGAAGAGCCGCTACTCGAGCCCAGACAAGCTGATTCTAAGATGAAAATTGCAGTCACTGCAATTAGAGAGGAACATCTGAGGAAGCATGAAAGCCCCAAGAAGAAAGGTCCCTTCCAGGTGGGGAGAGTGCAGAAGGCTTCACGGAGGGAGGAAGTGGCACGTGAGAGGGGTCACCAGATTTAGCAAATCAACATTATGGGCCAACTTGGTGTGGAGGTGGACGCAGGAGGTAACTGCATCAGGACAATGTGAGGACTTGCAAGGAAGAACATTCTAGAAGCAGTGGTCCAGGCGCACCTGGGTGGCTCAGTCGGTAAAGCATCTGATTTTGGCTCAGGTCATGATCTTGGGGTTCTAGGATGGAGCCCCGCATCGGGCTCCCTGCTCAGGGGGAGTCTTCTTCTCCCTCTCCCTCTGCCTCTCTCCCCGCTTGTGCTCTCTCTCTCTCTCTCTCAAATAAATAAAATCACAAAAGAATTCTCTCTCTCCCTCTTCCTCTGCGCACCCCCACCCCGAACCCCCCCCCCCCCCCAGGTACACATTCTCTCTCTCTAACAAAAAGGACAAAAAAAGAAGCAGTGACCCAACTGGTCTCCTTATCCCAAAGACTCTCCCATTCCTTCCAATCCCCTTATCCACTTCATCTGAAAAAAGGGCTGATCATGTCACTCCCTCCTTCAAACCTCTCCGTGCTTCCCCAGTGCCCTCAGGATTCGGTTCTGATTCCTTCACCTGAGATCTGCCCCTCCCTCGCTTATTCACATCTGCTGGCTCCTTCATTCTATTTCTCAACCTTAAGGCAGAGGAAACTCCATCACCATAACAACCGACTGCTCAAAAGCCTCGCTGGTTTCCCATTGCCTAATGATACCGGTTCTCCAGACTGGTTCTCAGGGATGCCCACGGTCCGGACCCTCACATGAACCTGCCTCTCCAGAAAGAAACAATCTGCTCTAACTGGGTTTTTCAGAATTCAGGAACACATCCCACTCTTGGCCAACCCCATGTGTTGGCCTGTCACATCCCAGAAAAGGAGTCCTTCTTTGATCATGCTGTACCTAGTCCCTCTGACCCCACACAAGGCCACCCCCTCCGTCTCACAACACTTTCAGCCTCTGGGGCCCTCTGCGCTCATCTACACCCAGCACTGGCATGGATCCTGGATTCTGGTTCCTGCAGAGCTGCAGCAGGCCCCTTTATTTCCAGAAGGGCGTCTAGGGTGCCATTCCTAGGTCTTTGCTTGCAGAGATGATGATTTGATTTCGATGTGTTTTTGTTGGCAGCAGCGTGACGCGTCACACATCCAACTCTGTGTGCGATGTGCCTCACGCGCCGCTCTTACAAGAGGAGTAAACAGTGAGACGAGCAAGTGGCTGTCATTTGTCTCAAAATGTCTCCATTCTGAGAATTGCAGACTGCAGATAAGATCTGTCAATCAACCGTCATGAATATTGTTAAAACTGGCAAAGACACTTTCCGAACTTTTTTTTGGAAGAAGAAGGTCCAAATTCCTTAGCCAGTCTTCTAAAATCAGTTTCCCGGGAGCTCATTAATCAATGAATCGATGAATTCAATAAATATTTATGGACTGTCTACCACATGCCGCGCACTTTGGGATGTGCCTCTGAGAGAGTTACTGGAAAGGACAGGATCCTCGTTCTCCTGGAGCTTTGCCCTTTGGTGGGGAGGTAGACAACAAAAGCCTAAGCCAGAGGTCAGCCGACTGTGGCCCGTAGGTCGGTTCCAGCTTGCCGTCGGTTTCTGTAACTAAAGTTTTATTGGAACACAGCCATGCTCATTTATTTATGTACTGTCTACGGCTGCTTTCGCACTCCAACGGCGGAGTTGAGCAGTTGTGATGGAGACCGTATGGCCTGCAAAGCCTAAAATATTTACCATCTGGCCTTTATAGAAAAGTTTGCCAACCTATGGCCTAGAAAAATAAGTATATAGTATGTCAGGTGACAGTTCATATCATGAAGGAAAATGAACAGGTGTGAAGATAGAAATGTCAGGAAGGAGTGTCCACGGATGCACACTCCGGTGACGAGGCCGTTGGGAAAGATCCAAATAAAGGTAGGGAGCAAACCATGGAAACAGGTAACCAGCTGAGGCAAGGACTCGGAGTGGAAACACAAGAGCAAGGGTCCCGCCACCGATGCACGCTGGGCACATGCCAAACATTGGGACGGCTGTGGGGTTGAAGCTGGGTGAGCAAGGGGAAGAGAAACGTGTAGGATCAGAGTGAGGATGACGGGCCAGACCATGAAGACAGATGCCGGTTTTATCTGAGACAAGGGAAGCCATTGTAAGATGGGGGCAGAAAATGGCTTTGGGTTTTGAGGGATCCCTTTGACTGCCGTGTCAGAGAAAAGGGGACAGAATTTCAGGTCAAGGGTGGAAGCAAAGAGGCCGGTGAAGAGGCTACTATAAGACCAGGTCAGAGATACTGGTGTCCTGGATCAGGTCCATGGTGGGGGAGGGGAGAGGGTTTCTGAGGGGTTGACTTGACGGAAGTCTGATTTAGGGTGCAGTTCAAAGGATCCCCTGATGGTTTGATGGAGGGTAAGAAAGACTCCACAATTTTGGGCCTGAGCAGCCCTCAGAGTGGAAGTTATGTGATAGGAAATGTTGAGGGAGACCAGACTGGGGGCAGGGAATGGCTGGATATGACGATTTCTGCTTTGAATGTGTTCTGTGGAGGGTTTATTAGTGACACCGTGAAATAGGCAGCACCAGCCATGCCTGCTCCCATTGGCTCGCCTGCTCATGGCCTCCTGCCATGCAGGCCTCTGCCTCTGGAGCAGGCCGCACACCTTTCCTCCTGATGGTCCTCCCTGGCGTGGCTTGCTGGGAAGCCCTCTCCTCACTCCTTCCCCATCGGCTACATGACATCCGGCTACATGGCATCCGGCAGGTTGCCACTTCAATGTGACCTCCTGAGAAGAGGCCTTGTCAGCCCCCCTACCTCAAGTAGGCCTCCCCCATTATTCTCTACCTCAGCCCCTGTGTCCTCCTGGTGGACAGCTTTTCCATGTTTTAATTATTTTATTTACCTGTTTGTTTACTTGTCTTTTTTAAAAATCTTTTTTTTTTAAAGATTTTATTTATTTATTTGACAGAGGGAGAGATCACAAGTAGGCAGAGAGGCAGGCAGAGAGAGAGGAGGAAGCAGACTCCCTGCTGAGCAGAGAGCCCGATGGGGGGCTCGATCCCAGGATCGTGAGATCATGACCTGAGCCAAAGGCAGAGGCTTAACCCACTAAGCCACCCAGGCGCCCCTGTTTACTTGTCTTTTGACAGACCCCTGGTCTTTCCCATGCCCCACGAAATAGAAAACCATAGACAACACGTAAATAGGCGAGAAGTCTGAGTCTGCCTTGTTCGTCATGATATCCCAGGGGCCTAGCAGAGTCTCAGCCATGTAACATTCAGCTATGAAAGCCTTTCCTTCCGCTAAAGCCCTGTGCGGATGGGCAGGCCGTGCATTCATTTATTCATCACGCAGATAAAAAAGCAGGTGTGCCTCGGCTGGGTCGTAACAGAGGGGCCCGTGTTGTGGTCCCTGACCCGAGAACCATTGTTCTTGTCCCACAGGATGCCGCCCATGCTCCAGCTATCGGAGCGTCAGCATGTCCAAGGGGTTGGATTTTCTTGGGGGCAGCTAAATGTCAAAAGGAAGGGGGGAAGAAAAGGATACCCACATAAGATTGGCAACATCTCATTCTGCTAAATAAAGATATGAGAAAAACAGCTCCTCCCTGAGACTGTGCTGCCAGAGCAAAGAGCTTCCCGAGCCTCGCAGCTTGGGGCAGGGCAAGTGATGTTACCGACACTCTGTGCGCCCCCGGAGGTCGGCAGGGTCCTGGTGACGGGGGAGCCAGGCGGACAGAGGCTGCGCCTCGACTCCTGTTTCCGTGGGTGGGGAAGACTCTCTGATTCTGCCCACAAGGAACGAGCGCTTTCCACTTCTGCTTCATTTGTAAAAAACAAGGCACTTGTCCAGACCTCACTGAAATGGGGGCCAAGAGGTTGAATCCTGCCACATGCCTGGAAGGTGAGAGGTCAGACGAGTTCGGACCGGCCGGATGGTTCCTCCAGCTGCCGTGGACGGTGACATTGTTTCATAGAAGGAATGGCACGTTAGCACCTGAGACGTAAGAAGGACATCACATCAGAATATGTGATCATAATATATGATCAGAATATAAGATCATAAGATCTTATAGCTTGAAAAATCTTTTGCGACTCCTACTTTCTGGAATAAATTTACAATTTGACCACCAAAACCAAAAATAGTTCAGTTTCTAATAGCAATTTCAAAGAAGGTAACATTTCAATATGTCATTATGTTCAATGACCTTCATAATTAGGATGTTTTTAATCACTGACTTTCCTTTAAGAATGTTACAAATGTGACGTGAATTCACTATAATATCGCAATCATCAAATACAAATACAGCAAGGCAAAACAAAAAAAATTGTTATCTATAAAATAAATAAAACAAAACAAAAAAAAAAGAATAAAAACAAAACTTCAGGTTGTGTGAATTAAGTTTATGCCAACCTTGCTGTTTGTCCTTATCTTTCTCACCTTCGCTGTGGATCGGAGGACAACAGTCGTAATTGGTGCTGGTCCCCAGGCCAGCTGGTCAGTCCGCAGCCTGATCCCTTGGAGGGGGGTCCTGCTTCCTCACCCTTACACCAGTTCTTTTACCTGGTGTCCTCCTTGACCTACAAACGCATTCTCCCCTCGCTCTCTGTGTCCCAATCTCTCTCTCTCTCTCTTTCTTTTTTTAAAGATTTTATTTATTTATTTGACAGAGAGAGAGATCACAAGTAGGCAGAGAGGCAGGGAGAGAGAGAAGGGGAAGCAGGCTCCCTGCTGAACAGAGAGCCTGATGCGGGGCTCGATCCCAGGACCCTGGGATCATGACCTGAGCTGAAGGCAGAGGCTTAACCCACTGAGTCACCCAGGCACCCCAATTTCTCTGTCTTTCAAGCAGGCTCTTGTCATCCCCAAACAGGCTGTGTCCCTCTAGCATCCCTGCACCCAGGGACCTTGGAGTCCAGAGCCCTCTCTGTTCTGCTCGTGCATCACTATGTTAAGGGGTTCTCACTACAGCTGAGCAGACATGCTGTTCCCATCCGTACTCATTCACAGGCACATCGGGCAGGATAAGGGCAAAGGTTCAACACTCAAAGTTTCCTTTCGCTGAAGGAGATGGGCCAGACACTGGCAGGAACAGGTGGCCTAGGTTCTATTTAGAAACCCTCAGAACTACAATTTCCCCCTGAGAAGCATATACTCTGGAAGGCACAGATGAGAGGAGGCCACAGCGTCAGCCGCCGGTACCCTGGAGCCTGTGGGCTTTGGACCACCAAGACTTCTCTGGGGTTCCTGGGCTCTTATCTTCCAGCGGCCACTGGGAGAACTGTTTCTCCTTCCCTGGGCACTCTTCTCACGACACGAATTTTGTACCACTTCTGTCTCCTTGCTGGGGGTCCGTTGAAGTCCAACAAGATAGAGGCAGAGGGGAGAACCTCTGACCTGTTCCAATGCTGCTACGGCTCCAGAGAAACGAAACCAAACTACTTGGCCAGAGTAGAGCCCAGATTTGAATAAATCGATGATACAGAGTTTTATTAAATAGACCCAATTTGGACAATGCACATTTACCAGAGCTTAAAATAATAATAATAATAATAATAATAATAATAATAATAATAATAATATTAACAATAGCCTGAATTGTCCAGCACTGTGTAGTTTGTTTGAAAAAAACTTTCACATGTACTTTCTCACTTGATCCTCATCACAAGTATGAGTATGCAGGGGTGGACTAGTATAAAGTTCAGAGAGGGTAGGTGGTTTATTCAAGATCACACAGCTAATCTATCACTGCAGATGCTTTCTGTAGCAAATGCTGGAGAACTGGCTTTAGCCATTAAAGGGGGATTTATTCTCTAAAATAATCATAAGTCTAGGGTAAAGCAGGCTTCAAGTTTGACTGACTTAGCAGCTCAAGTCCATCATTAAGGAAGTGTACCCTTCCACCTCTCTGCCATCCCCAGGCTGTCTTTTACATCAGGCTGGTGACAAGTCAGCCACAGGAGTGCTAGGCCTGTCATGCAGACATCATTGTGGCAGAAGAAAAGGAAGGCCATCATGTGCTCGGCCTCTCTGAATGGCTGGAAGAAAGACCCCTAGCCCTTGCCCCCCAGTGATGCCTTGCATCTCATAAGTCACTTCTGAATCACTTACTTGGGTGGAAAAGGAAGTTATGCTCAGACCAGTCAGGCATGGCTTGGGAACTGGAAAGGGTCAACTTCATTTGAGGCATATGACTGTGTGGGTTGTATCCACGTTGGCCTGTAAAAAGCAGAGTTGGCATTTGAATTTTGCTCTTTCCTCTGGATCACAGATGTGACTTGACTCTCTCTCTTTTTCCGTTCCAGGGGAGTACCCTATTATAAAATAACCGCACGGTAGGTATCTCTGAAGCAGCAGACTCCCAGAGTATTTTCCAAATAAGAGCTGAAATACATTTTTTTAAAGGATCATTTTTATTCTTCTTCTACCTCTGCCCCAAGTCAGCAGGCAAGTTGCCTCAAGCCCAGGGCTGGGGGACAGAGTGGTGCCGGCAGATTCCGGCCGGAGGGAACCACTTGCCTTTGACAAATGAGCAGCTCCAGTTCTAGGGAAGTCAGAGGGAGGATGGCCACATCCTATTCCAGTCCCGGCTAGCATGAGGAGAACTGGGAGGAGGAAGCAGGGCCGTGTGCAAAGATCTACTTCCAACAGCCCTGAGGAGGTGGGGAGGCCACTCAGGAACGTCTTGGTTCCCAACCTACCATCATGGCAACGTTTGCTCGGTTTCTGATGGCAGATACTTGTTGAACATCTTTTCTCTTTTGCTACTCACTACATCCCTGTGGGATGGGAAGTACCAACCACCATTCTACAGATGAGGGACCAGAGTCTCAGAGACCTCCCTTCTTGGGGGAGGTCACAGTTAGTATGGTAGGCTGAACAATGGTCCCCCCAAACGTCCACCTCCTAATATCCCAAACCCGTGGATATGTTACTTTACCTGGCAAAAGGGGCGTGGCAGATGGGATTAAGTTAAAGATTTTGTGATGGGGAAGTCGTCCTGGGTTATCCACACAGTGCTTATAAGATGAAGGTGGGAAAGCCCGGATAGAGAGAGAAAAAAATGTAACAATGGAAGCAGAGGTCAGCATGAGATGAGGAAGGGAACCATGAACCAAAGAATGCAGCTGGCCTCTAGAAACTGGAAAAGGCAAAGAAGGTATTCTTCCTTAGAGCCTCCTGGCAGGGATGCCAACACCTTGATTTTAGGATTTCTGACCTCCAGAATCATCAGATAATAAATCTGTATTGTTTTAAACTACTAAGTTTGTGATAGTATGTTACAGAAGCCGTTGGAAGCTCATACTCTCTACACAGAAGTTAAGTACATGGATTCTGAAACCAGCATGCCCAAATTCAAAGCCTGACTCTCTCACTTAGCTGCGTGACCTTGAGCAGGTCGCTCAGCCTCTCTTTGCCTGCATTTTCTCACTGGTAGAACAGAGAGCGTGATAACGTCTGACTCAGACAGTGGTTTCGAGGCTCATATGAATTAGTGTAGGCTCAGCACCTAGAACGGTATCTGAAGTATTGTAATAAGCACTCAGGAGATGCCAGCTCTCACGAACATTCGTGACTGCTCTGCAAGGTGGGTATTTTTGTTTTCATTCACATGCTCAGAGAACTCACATAAATTGTCCAAGACCACATGGCCACGAAGAGCCAGAGCCCACAGGTCCATCTGGATCCACACTGCCTTTTACCTTTTGCAAGATCTCACTGCTTCCAAGCTCAGCAATTTGAGCGATTGCAACTGTCGTGACTAGAACTTGGTCTCTAGGTCCCTTACCTGTCTTCTCTCTCCTGCTCTCCTAGCCCTCTCTCCTTTCTGCAGTCAGCTACCAGCTCAGACTGAAAGTGGCTGAAAAACACTGGGTTTTGCTTTACATGTTCGTAGGGCCATCTCACGTTATTTTTGTAACAAACCCGGAGGTGGGTGGTTGGGCTGGGCAGGGAGCATCATCCCCCGTTTAGGGGTGAAGATAGTGAGGTTCAGAGAGGCTGGGGGGACTTGCCCAAGGTCAGTGGACCCCCGAGAGGCAGAGAAAAGGGAAGAGGTGGTCTCCTGGCTTCTGGTTCTGAGCCTTGCCAGCTGCCTGTCAAATCCTCCTAAAGGCTCCTGCTAATTCCTGGCTTTCCAGATCAGAGTCAGTGAGAACTGCCATCGGTTTACCGCTCATCTAAGAGAATGTGATAGAAATCCTGCGTAGGTGGTCTGTAACATGTGCACATTTTCTTTCCCTTAATATTGCTTTAATTGAGTATCACTTGGGTAAATGCTTTGATTAGCAAATGTTTGTGCTTTGCGGATTTAACAAAGTTAGACTTTTCCAGTGACTGGAAAATACTGACTGCTGTGATTGTTTTGATTTTCATGGTGAACCCATTAGAAACCCAGGGTCCCTTGTCAGGGTTCATCGTCCTAGGCTGAACCCAGCAGGAGGATCCTGCGTCACTGACATTCCTGGTGACAGGGAACAAATTCCTTCCTCTCTGGGCCCCAGCAACGTGCTCTGGGAAATGAGGGGGTTGGACCAGATAATCCCTAAGGGTCTTTGTAGCTAGAGGTTTTGACGACCAAACCCCAGGCTGAGGTTCCTAGAAGCACAGGAATTCTCTCCCAGCTTGCACGCGAGGGCTCTGTCTTGAGTCCCAGTGCACAGGAGGCTTGGTCGGGGTCCAAGGTTGCAAGTGGAGCAGAGCCCTGCGCACCGCAGCCCCCCTGCAGCCTGGAGACCTGTGTTTGTTCTCACTGGGAGGCTGCCCTGCCCTAGCCGCTGCTCTCCCCGCCCCCAGCATTGCCCGGAGTATCTGGGCCTCTTCTCCCTGGCCATGGGGAGACTAGATGGGAGTGCCAGGACCGTTTCCTGGGTCCCCCGCTCTGCCTGTTTCAGGACTCTCAGCAGAGGGGCTGCCATGTGTGGTTGGAGGTGAGTGGTGGCTCCGTGGTCAGTTGGCCCAAAAGTGAATCCGTTCCTTGCTTTTTTTTTTTTTTTTAATTTGTAAAGATGCCCTTTTCCTTACTTTTAAAATCGGGCATTTTCAACTTATTTTGTGTTTCCAATGATCTTCACTCAGTGGCACCATTCTTTGAAGCGTGAGGCTGTTTTATGCTCCTGAGGGTGTCCTGTCACCCAAACATTCCCACGCCTCAGCGACCGGGGGATGCAAATGAAGTTCAGTGACATTAATGCTGAAGTCATGCCGCCGGGAGCCCTGACCTGGATGACCAGGGGACGTCAGCAGCCCCCCTCCGCCGGCTGGTCCCGGGGGCCACCTCACAGAGGCTCCACAGCTGTGCCTGGGTGCTCTTCCTCGGTCTTTGGTTCAAACCCTCCCTCACGCAGCCTCCCTGCTCAGGGCACTACGGTGGCACGGGAGTCACACTCCACCTCTGGTTCAGAGAGCGGAGGCTAGTGGCCTCCTCCCAGCTCTGGCCGGGCTCCTCATGTGTGCAAAGCCTTTCAATCTTTTGTGAACACCATCCTTCATCGTGTAGCCTGGGATCCCTCACTTAGCTCTGCAGAGGGGACCCACAGTGTCCTATCTGGGGTTTCTCCTCTTACATACTCCCTCCCCAGCGACCAAAAATACAGGTCCCCACGCCAATACAATCCAGGAAATGAATTGCAAGAAGAGTCAAGAGCCCAGCAGTTGCACAAACCCCCATCTTCAAAACTCAGTTCGGTTTCTGTACTTAATTTGTAAAAAATATTTTACATCGTGGTTGATACAGGAAGAATTCTAAGATGAATTCATTACAAAAATAAATCTTACAATGTAAAAAAAAATAGCAAAAAGGATAGTCTGAATAATTTGCTCAGGATATCTGAACAAATTAAAAAACACCTAAATGGGCTGAATTTCAGGCAAACTGGTCATTATGTAAATCAGTTGACAGACAAAATGGCTTTTGGCTGTAGTTGTTTCAGCCAATGAGGTCTGTTAAAGAAGAAACTCTACTTCGGGCGGAATGTGGGTTTTGGGCACCTAGCCCAGTACCTGGGGCATAATAGGGACTCAATAAATGCTTCCTGGATCAGTAAATGCATGCATGAATGAGGTTATTTCTAATTCAGCTTTGATGATACTCCAGTAGAATGTGGGCGGGGCATCTCTGATTTCTTTTATGGATATCACAAAGTTCTCAGGACATTAACAAAATTCACCTTCAGTTGGAGAATAAACCAGTGCCAGGCAGCTTTGGGGAAGATAGAGCAGAAGGGCCACAGAGCGAGAAGGTGCAGAATCTTAAAGGCCTTGCCAGTCACAGGTCTGCCCCCTCACCCCCACCCAGAGAAAGCGGAGGCTGCCAGGGACAGGGTTCTAATGGCCCCACCTGGGTTACTAGGAAGGTCTGCCAGAGGGATAGACGGCCAACCTCAATCTTGTCAGATCCTTCCACAGCTCAGCTGCAGGAGAAAGGAAGGATGGATTTCTGAGTTACCAAAAAGTTTTTCCAGAAGCATAAATGGGGGGTTGACGTGGTCCCAGTGGGACTAAGATATACGAAGTTGATTCAGTCATTCATTAAAATCTATTGAACAACTGTTATGACTCTGGAGTAACAATGGAAAAGAAGATACAACCCCTTCTTTCAGGAACTCACACCCTGGAGACAGGTTACCAGAAAACTGATACTTCTTAGAGTTATTAGAAGTACTAGGTATTTTAGGCTAAAAGCACCTAAACGAGCCTTGCGGTGTGAGGAAGGTCCTGAGGTCTGAGTTGAGTTCTGGAGAACCAGGAAGGGTAAGTCTGGGGAATGGGTAAGTGGGGGTAAGAATACAGAAGAAAACTTCAGGACCATGGGGCAGCAGGTGAATTGGATGGAGAGGAGTGGGAATGGTTAGGAATTCAGCTCTCAGTTCCCTCAGCCACAGTGGCCTCCTGGGAAAGGGTGGGGAAGGCACCTTGTGGGTTCTCACTGTCATAGGTGGTGTGTCCAGCGGCCACTTTGGCCAGAAAAAATTCAGCTGCAGCAAGAGGCATGTTGAACCTGGGGTTGCTCTGGAGCCCGGAGGCTGCTCACCTGGAAAGTCCCCATCAGAATCCCTGGAAAACCACAGAACTTCTCCTGTCCGAGTGAGGTGTCATCCTGGTCCAGGAAGGTGGGGCAGAAAAGTGAGGAAGAACTAAGGGTTGTCTGTAAAATAAAGGCAGAGAAGCCCTGGAGAAGAGATAAGAGGAAGTAGGTAGGTTTGGTGGGGGGTGGGGTGGAGGGCAGGGCCTTAGCTAGATCGTGAAAGGCAGCAGGAAGCTCAGGGAGGCTTATCAGGGTGCTGTGGCTAGACCCACTGCTAAAGGAACCTGGGAAAGATGCTCCACCTTTCTAGAACGGGAGCCCCACAGTAGCCAGAAGCCTAGAAAATATGGCCATAAACCAGCCAGGCAAGTCAGCCATCAGGGTGTAAGTCCTCCCTGAGGAACAGAAATGTTAGAACTTCATTATCACCAGCGAGGAAGCCAGGGGAAGCCCACAGGGATGGGCTTGGAAACTTGGGATTCTTGGGCTATCACTTCAGAGCTCACAGCGCAAAAGAAAAGAGATTCTTTATTTTATTTTATTTATTTATTTGACAGAGAGAGGTCACAGTAGGCAGAGAGGCAGGCAGAGAGAGAGGGAGAAACAGGCTCCCCACTGAGCAGAGAGCCCGATCCGGGGCTCCGTCCCAGGACCCTGAGATCATGACCTGAGCCGAAGGCAGAGGCCTAAACCGCTGAGCCACCCAGGCGCCCCAAGAAAAGGGATTCTTGGCAGAGTCAGAGTCTTTAGAGACCTCGTATATTCAGATAATATGAGAAGAGTCTACACCAGCCCTTCACGGCAGTCACTGCCTCGATAGCTCGCCCAACCCTGAGAGGCCAGCGGAGGGAAGGGTACTATCCTCACGTGATGGATAAGAACAGTGAGGTTCAGAGGGGTCACCCAGAGAGAACCAGGGCCCAAACTACTATGCCTTGTCTGCCTTGACCCTTGCCTCTTCCACACGTTGTTAACCTATGTGCCTCCATGCTCCAGATTCCAAAGCTTGCGAAGGTTTAGAAAGCTTCTGTTTCGGCTATGATCGCCCGGGAAGGCAGTCACTACACAGCCCTCCATGGAAAAGGCCGGTGACAAAACCGAAGTGCAGTGTGATTCTACGTTTGTAAAAGAAAAGTATGTTGACTCCCTCCCTTTACATGACCATTGGGCGACATCTGGATGAGCAAACAGCAAAATTCTGGCAGCCGTCATCTCTGGGTGATGGAATTTCTAGGAAATTTTAAACAGTTCTTGCTTACCTGCCTTTTCTCATTTTCCTACAGTCAATATAAATTCTTCAAAGCTCCACAGTCAAGGGGTCGGGGGCAGGGGGAGATTTCAAGCTAATAGTGAGCTTCTTCAAAGCAACACTACCCATTTCTAAAATAGAAATTTTGTCCAGGAACTGGAAAGTAAGCCCAAGGAGGAGTGTATCAGAGTCTACATGAGGTATCTCTGGGCACTCAGCCTTTAGGGGCCACAGAGGGGCCACCCAGATGGAGGCGGGCAGCCCAGGGATGAAGAAGGCCCTTTGCCGTCACAGTAGCAGCAGTGTCCCCCAGCTGAAGCGGCCCTGGCTGCCACCTTTTCCCACTGGCACTTTCCTACCAGATTATTGTTACTCATGCGCACGCCCACAATTCCTTAGGCTACAAGCCCTGGGGAGCAGGGCCATGAGACCTCAGGCCTTCAAGCCAGACACCTGGGTTTAAGTCTTAGCCCTGTCTACCGCTGAATACATACTTAAATCCTCTAATCTCAATTTACCCATCTGTAAAAGGGGGATGACACTAATATCTATTTATAGGGCTGTGAGGAAAAATGGGATGATGCATATATACCCTTAGCCAGGCGTCTGACTGGTACTCAGTAAACCGTGGGTGGTATTATTATCATTAATAATAACAACAGCAATAGCAGTAGTAAGCTCAGAATCCCTGTGCCCAGGATGGGTCTGGTAGGCGTTCCATGAATGTTTACCGAATGGAGAGCATGTGACGCTTCTCACATGCTTCCTTCCCTCTACCTTCCCACAGACACAGGTCAGCAAAGCACTGCACACTCTCTCCCTAGTCCTCTCGGGGAGCAGACAGAAGCAGACTAGCCTTTGGGCATTCCTCCATCTCTGGGTCTCAGCCTGACACATTCTGCTTGATCGTTGCAGTGATTCACAAAGGAGCACTTCAAGCCCACCTCTGATCCCGGGGAACCAGTGTTTGGCTAGAGGGAGATGAGGGGGACAGCTACTTCCACCAGGTGGAAGCCAGCAGAGAGGCCCTTACCAGCCCGGCAAACTCTTGGCCAAATTCTTCATGTTCTGAACCAAGTGGCAGCCGCAGAAACCCATCACGGGCAGCTGAAGCAGTGCCTAGGCCGGAGAGGAAGGTCCAGGGGACCTGGAGGGTTCGCACAGTGGGGAGCAAAGAGCACAGGCTCTGAAATCAGGAAGACCTGAATTCAAATCCTGTCTCTCTCTGCTCGCTCTCTAGCCATTCAATTGTGAACAAAGTGTTAGGCTTTCTGAGCCTCGATTTCCCACCTCTCTGAAAACTAAATGAAATCCTGAGGTCAATGTCTGGCTTAGTCAATGTCTTGCAGTAGTTCCTCAATGGACAGTACTTTCCTTCCCTCGGTCACCATCTCACTCAAGCCCCCACCCCTCCAGAGGTGAAGGAGGTGGTATTTGAGCTTGATCTGGAAAAAATGGATACACTTTGGAAGGGTAGAGGTTGGGGGAAGGACATCCTACACAGAAAGAATGTAGTGAACCAAGGCCCAGAAGCTACAATACAGGCTATGGTGGGGCTGGAAGAAATCGGCTATGTTTGGGCCCTATCTGGTCAGGTGGTTGAGACAGACCTTTTCTTTTTTTCTTTTCTTCCCCCTTTTTCCTTTTCCCCTGTTTGCTTCTTCACTTCTTAACTGTCTGCGAGAGGTTAAAGCAATCTGAATTAAGTTCGTTAAATTGACTTTTATTATTGAATTATAATCATTTGTGCAATTATGAAACCAGGTGTTCCTGATTGAGATCAATTATTCCTTCACCTGATCACTATAGAGCTAATAAGGACTTAGAATTGCTGTTCAAGTATACTTCCAGCCGGGTTGAAGCCTTCTGGAAAGGCATTTATTAAGCCAAGGAGTGGTGGAAAAAAAAATCCAGGAGAGAACAAGGACAGGGATTAAAAAATCCTTTAGGAAAAGGCCTAGAAAGGCTGATTTGATCATTAAGTAGCCTTGATGGGTGGCTGGCTGTTGAGAAGGAATCTTTGAGGTGTTCCTACAGGAACTTTGATGGGGGTAGGGTAGAGTAGGGTGAGGTAGGCATGGGGTAGGAAATAAAGAGAGGACACAGACGCTCTCTGTAAACCACAAGTTAGAGCCCATCTTCCTCTGCTGAGGTGGAGTTGTCCTCTCTCCCTCTTGAGGTTTCTCAATCGTGACACCAGGAAAGCTGTGAAGATGCCATTTGTCCCCTCCCACTGTGTGAGGAGTGAGTTAAAGGGACATGCAACCTCTGTTCTAGGAAATGAGGCTTGGGATGCCTAGAGTTCTAGGTTCCTCACATCTGATCCCTAAAGACCTCTGTCAGGGGGACAAAGAAGTAGTTTATTAATTCCTTTTTATAGGTGGGGTTCCTGAGGCTTGGTCAGCAGACATGCCTACAGTCACAGGATTAGTGACCAAGACCGGACTTGGACCAAGCCCTTCAGATTCCAAGACCTCTAAATGGTCTTTCCCTTACAGCCTTTATTGCCTCAAGTCCCATTCCATAGGCAAGTATGGTTAGTGGATCATTTTTGCAGTGATGCGCAAGCCTAGATAAATGTTAAAATCACTTGGGGAGATTAGGAAAACACCTGTTGTGTGGGCCCTCCTCTGTATCTGTTAAGTGAGAGTCTGTGGTACTGGGCTATGGTACCATTCTGTTGTAAAAGCCCCTGAGGTAATTCAAATATGAGTCAAGGTTGTGAACCACGGATCTAATGGGTAGCTAGTTAGCTAAATGGAGCCTGGCCTGGCCTGGGGGAGTTCTGCAGCTGTACAGAGCCCTTTGGGTTATGAAGGACAGAAACCTAATGCAGCTAACTTGGCCTGGTCATTTGCAGGGGGGATTCATTAGAAGGCTTATGTCATCAAGAAGCACAGAGAGGATATAATGGGATCCCAAGGACAATCGTATGTGGGAGTAGAGTGTTGCCTGATCTCACCTGACTATGTCCACATCCTTCATGCCATGATCTTTCTGTAAGGCCATTTCTTTCTTTCCCTCCTCAGACTGTTCTCTGCCATAGTCCAAAGGACCTGGTCACCGATGCCTCTACACATCTCCACTGTTGGAGAAGATCTGAGACTTCATTCTTCATCCCATTCTTGGGCAGGTGCCCACTCCAGGCCAGTCACTTTGGTCACATGGTTGTTCCACTAAGATTCTGGCAATCCTCTTCCAAACCACATGGCTAGAATGGGACAGGGGTTATTTTCCATAAGAAGGAGTGGGGAGTGTTCTAGAAAGACATACAACAGAGGTTTCCTAGCCATCATCTGTGACCTTCACATAGGATTCCTGCAGCAGGAACACCACTTGCAGGGAAATCCTTCAGGGATTGCCTTGAAAGTCTTGCTGGTCTGGAATCTGGCACTGCCAAGAAGCAAAAATCAATAGCTTTGCAAGCAGGACAATCTGGACCTGATCATTCCCTGAATGCTGAGCAATAGGACCTATAAGGCAGAGTAGATAGGTACTGAGGCCATGCAGACACCATTCCTGACCTCCAGTCCGCCAAAGACTCACAGCCTTGGATTTGGACAGGACTCTAGGTTAGTTAAGAATCTTTGGGTTGCAAGTGACCGAAAACCAACTCAAACCTATTTACCCACCTGAGGGAAGGAATCTCTTGGCTCACATGACTGAAAAACGCAAGCTATTTTCTCTTGTGGGTCTCTGGATTCAGAACTGAGACAATGTCTTGAAGACAGTCTCACCCTCTCTCTCTCTCAGCTCTGCTCTCCTCTCTGGGTTCTCCTCAGGCAAGTTCTCTCCTCACAGAAGCAAGATGGCCACCAGTGCCTCGGCTACCCCTGTGGAAAGTCCACTATCTTTTTTTCCCCCCAATAGAATAAACTAAAACTCCAGGATTGAGTATTATTAGAATAATGTAGGTCCCAGAACTAAGCCTACATCTGTGGTCAGAGGATGAACACGCACACACTGAGGGCAGGGGACGTGGGGGTAGGAATGAGTGCCAGGCAGAACAGGACAATAAATATCCTTTAAAGACCCCAGGGCTCATCCAGGCTGACAGGCTCCCATCCACCTGCTCACATACGATATTCTGTGAAACCTCCCCTGACCAATAGCCTGACCTTGTCCATCTCCATCTACAGGAAATATCTAAACACCCCTCCTGTTGGCAACCTACTAAGAGACTGGGTGTGAATTAGTTATCTTGGCACCCTAGCACTGGGCTATGACAGAAAACTGTAAGTTCCATTGAATCACAGGACTCCTAGGAGCCATCAAATGGGGTAGAAAATGGACCTTGGACGGGGGGGGCAGGAAGCAGAATTCTGAGGCTGGGCCCAGTTCTGAAGCAGGTGCCAGAATAGGTCTGCTTCTGATTCACTATGCCCCTCAGACAAATCCCCTTCTCAAATCCATACTTTGTCCACATGACCTGCCTACCTACCTGTTAGGATGACTCAGATGTTTGTGTTCAAACAAGTGGGAGCAACTTATAACCGTCAAGTAGTACCATTATGCTTCTTGCCCATAGAAAATCCAAGGTCCAATTTCAGAAAGTACGACATTATGAAAAACAATTCAAAGGTGGAAAAAAACGTGCAATGATGGGACTGCCAAACAGAAAAGGAAAAGTCTAGAGAAGAATGATTTTAATATGAAATATGTACTTTGAAGAAAACTACAGAATGGGGGGTGTAGGAGAGCAGAAACAGAAGCCAGAAGTCCACGGAGCAAAACCAGAGAGTGTAGCCATGCTGGAAGGGAATCCCGGGCACAAGCGAGGGCTGAGGTTTTAGCTGGAGTGGTCTCTGGATGTCATCTTTCCAGGCCTGGCCACAAAGGGAGGCTTGCTTTTGAAGGCCCTGGCCCTTCTCAGGCCTTCTACTCCCTTTCCAGTCTTCAAAATGAGGGCCAAAGAGGCAGCAGAGACTTGCAGGCAACCAGACTACAACTGGATCCAATCCTGTCTGCTGATACCAGTGCTGCTCCCTTCCCTGATACCAAAGACAGTCTGGCTTTCCTCACTGTCATCTTGGGCTGTAAGTAACCCACTTAAATCACCACCGGACAGGGAGAAGCTCACAGCCTGCTTTGCAGCTCTTCTCCCATCCAAGCCATTAGTATGTTTAATAGCTCTGGCCCCATGCTGATTTCTGACATGTGGTAATTAATTCCTTTCCACTCAGAGATACAGCCATTCACAGGTCTCAATTCAAAAATGTCTCTGCTCTGTTCCTTTTGAAAAACACTCAAAATGTTGAGTTGGAAAACCATTTGGCCTTTTGTGAGAAATCACTGATCTCTAGTCCATCCTTACATGAAAATAAATTCTGGATATATTAATGATTTACATGCAAAACATGAAAATACAAAAATACTCTAAGGTGAGTATATAATTTAGAGTGGGAAAGGTCTTTCTAAACAGGCAGCTAGAGGCAGAAACCATGAAGAGCAAGGTTCATGAGTTTTTTTCACTTCGAAACTTTAAACCTCTGTGTAGCCTAAATTAATAAAGTACAATTGAATAAAATGAAAAGAAAATGACAAATTTGGGGAAACCATCTACAGTGTACAATGATGCTACCTATAAAGATGGTGAAGATATTGTTAATATTTATTTCTATGTGCCAGTGTTTTAATACATGCAGAATCCTAACAGTTTAATTCACAAAAGAATCAAATAGTAGAGAAACATAAGAGAAAATATTCTTATTTATAATCAGATTAAAACAGCAATAATAAGCTACTTATGACATTAACCGGATGATAAAAACAATAATACCCAAATGTTAAGGTTCAGGGAAATGTTCACTTTCACACATTGTTGTTTTGAGTCTCAATTAGTACAAACTTTCTGGAGGGGAAATTTTTTTTTTGTAATTTTTTAAAAAATACTTTATTTATTTACTTATTTGACAGAGAGAGATCACAAGTAGGCAGAGAGGCAGGCAGAGAGGGGGGGGGGAAGCAGGCTCCCCACTGAACAGAGAGCCCGATGTGGGGCTCACTCCCAGGACCCTGGGATCATGACCTGAGCCGAAGGCAGAGGCTCCAACCCACCAAGCCACCTAGGCGCCCCTCTGGAGGGGAAATTTGTCAAAATCAGAAGCCTGAATTCATTTCCAGATAAAGGAACCTATCTTGGAATAATAATTAAGAATATGCACAAAGATATAGCTAGAAGATGCTATTTTAATAGTGAAGACTGGAGTGTCCAACAGTGAAAGATTTGCTAAATAAGTTATTGTACATCCATACTTTACAAACATTAAAAATTATGTTGTAGGTATATATTTACTAAAATGGAAAGAGTTTCAGTATTTATTGTTAGTAAATTTAAAAAGGTTATAAAACTGTAAGCTCAGCATACAAAATCTCATTTTTTGCAAAAAATCATATAAAAAATTTAAGGAAATATACCAAATATTTACAGTGGTAAAGTTATCTCTGTGTAGTAAAATTCAAAGGTATTTCAATTTGCTTCTTTTGTTCAGAGGTCTTTTCTAATCTTCCTATAATGAATGCAAATTATTATAAAATTGTTATATAAAATTATTATTATACTTATATCATTAAAAACAAAAAATATTATAAAAAAACAAAAAATGCTTAATCTGCACAAGAGGTGGGAGGATTAAATAGTATAATGGAAAGTGGTTTAGGTGAGTGATAACTATGTTTTCCAAAGAGAGAGCCCCAAGAATATGGTCAGGGAATTTGGGGAGAATGAACCAAAGGAAAAGTGGAACTTGAATATGCTCATGACATGCACAGAAATTAAGGTGTAGGGGTTCTGAAGGGTGAGGGCAGACAGAAAGTATGGACACAAACCTCCCTTTTGGAGAGTTTGATGGAGTACAACCAGGGGAAGGGGAAAACAGAACCAAGAAGGCTGGAAGGTCCAAAGAAGGACCCCAGTATTTTCTCTTTACAATTTGAAGATTATGAAGCACTTACAATGTTTGAAAGTGGAGAAATCTTGTGCAGACTCATGCAGAAATGTGCAAATAGTCAGTCTGGATCATAGTTCATAAACTTCTCCTGGATCCATGGCATCTGATCCATGTGTCCTAGGCTCCCTCTGTTTCTTCTGGGGTTTCTGCAGATGATCCTTAATTGTCTGCAAGAATTATAAAGCTATGATGTTATTTATTCCAATGAATGATCTAGCAGCCTTCCACAGGATCTCAAGCCTAGACCAGAGAAATTGAGCTAGAAAGGATTCCATGGGCCCTAGCCAGTTGGAGGGTGTTCCATTCAAAGGAAAACGTCTTATAGCATCTATCCTAGAAGGAAGTGAGGATGACCAGGCTAATCCGTAGAGAGTAATGGCCTTCCCTTTTCAATGATCTTGATAACCAGCCTTGCTCACACACCTTCAATGGCTGGTTATCCATTCTACCCTATACCAGTCATCCACAAATGGATGAGTTCCAGGAAACATGCTAAACACTTACATCTAGAAGTTCTATCGTTCTTTTTCAAATCTGCTACAAACGCTTTATAGTTTCCTATTCACTGAAGTCATCTTCAAGTTAAAAAAAAGATTTATGATCACTTTCGCATGTAGCTGTTGTGAATATAAATTATTGTGAATAAAATGTTGTGAATATAAATGATTATTTTGTAGACTACATCTGTTAATTCTACCATGTGAAGTCTCTGTAGTTCTGTTTCTATTGCCTGTTGTTTCTGCTGGTTCTCCTTTATTCAGCCTAATTTTCTTTTGTGACATAGTATCTTTGACTGTTTACTGGATATTGTATTAGAAAAACTATTTTCAGGAATAATTTGAGGTCTATGATGAAAGTACATTACCTCTGAGAGGATTTGGGTTGGCTTCTACCAAGAATCTTGTTCAAGTATAGATTCTGATACAGTTGGTCTTGGATGAGGCCCAAGAATTTGCATTTCTAATAAGCCCCCTGCTACTGCTGATGTTGTGGCCTTGTGGATCACATTTTGAGTAGCAAGAGACTAACAAGGGACCCAGAGGATTGGAGCCAGGCTGTAATTCTATGGGAGCTATGTCACTTGTTTACTCTCATCCTGGCAGTGAAAGCTTTGGGGTCCCAGCTTGTTGTGGGAAGGGTCTCCTAGGAAATGTCTCACTGTGTGTGGCCTGAGCTTTGATTTGCGTCCCTCTCACCTCTTAGACTGCCAGAAAAAAGCTTTAATTTTGAGGGATCAGCAAGTGTGTTCAGATCAAAAGCAGTTTCTGTGCTTGCTTAGCTCACTAGGTTCTCATTTCCCCTTTATTTCTAATCCAGTAATTCCTTGTTTTCTTGTCATCTCTCTGGTGCTTTTAAGATTTTTTTAAATCTATATTTTTAGTAGCTTTCAGTGGGAGGATTAGTTAAATAACCTACTTGGCTGTTCCTAGAAACAAGAAGGTCTACGCCAAGCACTCATGAACTCTTTAATACTGTCAAAATAATGTCCCAAGAACATCCTAGCATTATCTTTTTCATCAAGTAAATCTTTGTATGTGTCTATGATTGTTTGTTTAGAATAAATTTGTAAAGTTCTCTCCTGTCATTTGTACGTGTCCTTCCTTTAAGGCTCTGCTGGGTCTCCTCACTCAGCAGGCCTTCCCTTGCTGCTTTGGCTTACCTGGGTACTCCTCTTTGGACAGCTCTCTTGCTAGTGTGTCTCATGATTTCAGGATGGGGCAGCTAAAAGGAAACATAAAGATCATGTCCTCATTCCACACCTGGAGATTAAAGCCCAGAGAAGGGAAACAATTTGCTGAAGGTACCACAAAGAATTATGGCTGCACTTGAGACTAGGACCAAAATCCTCATCACCCAGCCTGGCAGTATCCCACAATCGTATGCAAGTCCTTCGTTATGTTGAGCCAAGCTTGCCTCTCAGCAACTTCCATGTAGTAATTAATCAAGAAATGGCAAGATGTGTGTCTTCTAAATCTGGGAAAAACACCAAAAGAACTTGTACATTTTTTTTTTAATATTTTATTTATTTATTTGACAGAAATCACAAGTAGGCAGAGAGGCAGGCAGAGAGAGAGGAGGAAGCAGACTCCCTGAAGAGCAGAGAGCCCGATGTGGGGCTCGATCCCAGAACCCTGGGATCATGACCTGAGCCGAAGGCAGCGGCTTAACCCACTGAGCCACCCAGGTGCCCCCAGAACTTGTACATTTTTATGTAATTTATATCTGCCCAGTTCTGAGGAGAAAGGTCTCTATCCTCAAGCAGCTGACAGGGAAGACAGAAGTCAGTAGACACTACTGGAGAAAGTAACCGTTTACAGGGTTTGATTTTAAACTGTCCCCTTTTATTTAATTTCTATCTGTGAGATCTCTGAAATCTAAGGAGCCCTGAAACACCACAGAATACACCCACTGTCCTCCTGGAAGGAGTCCAGTAAAAACAGCTTCTAATTAAATAAACGAGCTCTGCCATGTTCACTTCAGATAGCAGAATAAGGCTTCCAATGACAAGCTCATTTGACTGCAGTCAGTTTATTACTTGTTAAATAATCATTGACTTGCTGTTCCTATCCATCTTATAACCTTTTCGTAACTGAACACAGAAGAATGTAACATAAACAAACAAACAAATAAACAACTAATTATGATAAGAAAAAAAAGGGCAATGTTTAGGGAAACTTGAATGTCTATAATGAAATCCATTAAGAAAGGAAGCAAAATGAGTAATTCAGGAACTAGGTAGTAACTCATTCAATCTAATTTCTTAAACTCCTGAACTCCTGGACCCAAAATACTTCCCTGACCATATGTTCTCCTGAGTAGCAACCCACACAAACACACACACACACACACACACACACACACACACACACACACACACGGATACAAACACAGACACACACAGAGATACAGATACATACACAGGCACATACATGGATACAAATAAAGACACAGATACACACACAGACACACACAGGGACACACACAGACAAATACACACACCCACATACACCCAATGCCCAAGTGCCATTGCCTTCTCAGTGGTCCCCAAACATGCAAACCTTCCCATGCCCCTGTGCCTCACTTAGAGTGTGCAGCGCTCTGGGGTTGTAACACCACATGCTGTTTTCCCACCCATCCAAGTCCATCTTCAGGACCTGATGACAACTTCCCTGAAGATTTCTCAGGGATGAAGTTCCTGATTTGTGGGAATCACTCTTCAGAGAGGCCATGGAGATCCAACCTCTCTGGAAGGGATTCTGGCTCCTAAAGTGTGACCAAAAAGTCACATGGACCCTCCCCTTATACTTACACTGTTTGCTAGTATAAGTATATTGCATAGGACATACTTATTCTAAGAAATTATTTATTGTTTATCTGAAATTCAAATTTAACTGAATGTCCTGTGTTTTATTTGGCAACCCTACCCAGGTGGCAAGGCAAGCCTATAGCAGTAAAGACACTTGCAGGCTTTGCTTGCTGTGCAAAGCATAACCAGAGCTATGTGCAACTGGCAGGACAATGGCTCACCCCCTGTGTTGATCCCTGCTATTGAATAATGCAGGGAAGTTTGCACTATCCACAAGCTTGAGTCTCTTCAAACATGTGCGTATGACTTTTCAAACTCATGTAAAAAAAAAAAAATAGGGGTGCCTGTGTGGCTTGGTCAGTTGAGTGGCTGACTCCTGATTTCTGCTCTGGTCATGATCTCGGGATTCTGAGATGGAGCCCTGTGTCAGGCTCCAAGCTCAGCAGGGAGTCTCCTTGTGGATTCTCTCTCTCCTTCTCCTTCTGTCCCTCACCCAGCTTGCTCGCTCGCTCTCTCTCTCTCAAATAAATAAGTAAATACATCTTTAAAAAATAGCCAAAATAATAACAGTAATAGTAATAATGATCGTTATGTTGCCAGGTACTCTTCTAAGTGTTTTACAAATACTAACGCTTAACCCTCCTAACAACCTAATGAGGTAGGCACCATTATTATTGGTATTATACAACTACAGCAAAGGGCATTTAGTAATTTGCCCAGGGGACAGTACATGGCTGCAGTTGGTAAGTGGCCAAGCTGGGACTGCATCCCAACAGCCTGGCTCCAAAGTCTGCCTTCTCAACCACTCTTCTCTACTGCATGTTTAATGGCTATTACTCACGCATTACACATAGCCTCTCAAAACTGATTACAACGTACCAGTGTGCTATGACCTTACACTTGTGAACAATGGCCTACAGAGTCAGTTCCTAATTTATCACCTGGGAGTCATGACTTCTCTTAAGCTGATGCACATTCCCTTTATAGACCCAACTCCTGATGTCTCCCTTCTCTGTGTGTTTCAGTCAACCTCCCCCTGGGAGGAGAAGCTATGTCTATCTGACTCTAACGCCTCATGAGGGTCTCTGGAAGAGATGAGTAGACACTCCCAAAGTGTGTCTTTCACTCCTTTTTTGGCACACACTCTTTGTGACACATTTCAATGACTTCCTTTTCTCTACCATTCTTTCTTCTCCTTCCCATTCTTTAAGATCTAACTCAAATGTCACCTCTTCTGGGAAGGTTCCCCTGATTTTCTCTGACCACGTTAGTGCTCCCCACTTCTTCTGTGTTCCCTCAGTACTTGGGTGATGGCTCACATCCTGATGTCTGGATTCCCTAATCAGATATTTTTCTGATCTCTCCACTCCATCTCAATGATATGTTTCCCTGGAACAGAGGTTCTCCACATTGACTGCAGCTCAGAATCAGACAGGAAGCTTTGTAATATACAAGTGTATGGTGTCGGCTCCCCAAAATTCTGATTTGGCAAGTTGGATATAGGACTCACACATCAATGTTTAAAAAAAAAAAAAAATAATCCACAGATGGTTCTGAGCTGCAGGTATGAAGCACGTTCAAAGCCATAGTTCTGACCTGCAAGTGACACTCTAGATCAGCTTGCTGAAGCCAAGCTGTGTTCGTGGTACTCAATGAACACTCTCCTCATCATTGGCCATGCCTTTTAGTTTCTGGGGATGGGTATGACTGAGTCTGGAAAGGTTAGGGATGGTCTTTAAGGTCTGTCCCAATCCAACATTATATCATTCTGATGACATTTTGTGACATAAGATTCATTTCATGCACCCAAAGCAGTGTCCCCTACTACAGCTCTATCAGGAAAAGGGAAGAGTGCCCATTTCGGAGATCAATAGAAATTGTTTAGAGGAGAAAGGCTTTAGAATTAACTAGTATCATCCCTGGTGGGGAGACTGGAGCTCAGAAAAGTGAAGGAAGCTGCCCAAATTTCCCTGTTTTCCTTCCCCCATCCCACACATGCTCTCACATCCTTTGTCAACCTCATCCAAGGACAAGTCCCTGTAGGTGGATATTTGCAAGTGAAAAGAAAATGGTCTCAACCCATGCCCCCGCTCTATATCCAAGTGAAGAAGCTACACTCTGGTCACCCAGCCAAAATATAATTTTAAATGGAATCTAGTCTCCTAAAAGACACACACACACACACACACACACGCGCGCACACACACACACACATACCTCTCATCATACAATTTTATAAAACTCTCTACTGCAATATTATTCAAAGCAGTGTAAAGCAGCTGCATTAAAAAAAATTGAAATTGAATTCTGAGGCATAATCCAAGAGATAAAAGTCAAAAAAAGCCAATATGTGATGATTGAGTATGCACGACCACAACCCTTAATCTCTGCCGTCCTCTGCAGGGTAAACAAATCTGCTGATTGTTGATGATATTGCTGAAAACATCACTAATCAAACCTTAAATACCAAATACATTTAAGCAAATAACACTCCAGTAACAGTCATTCTAGCTGATCGTGAAGGAAATTCAAATCAGAGGCCAGTTTGAAAATGGCCAGGGCGAGACTGTAGCTTCGCATTAATTGACCAACATCCTAGAGGCAGTGCTTTCTCTTAAGTACAGAAGGCCTGAGACACAAAAGGAAATAAGGAAGAAGTCCAGGAGGCAAGCGCTAATGCAATTTCAAGCTGGAATTACATCAGCAGCTTTAAACAGATGGCAGAATGGGAATAAATGTGTTAGCTCCTTTCTCTTACTTGGGCTTTCATTGTTTATATCATTAAAAATAAGGAGAGTTTAAAATAACATATATCGTCATGTAGCGACTCACAGAGACATACAAAACTAGTTTGAAGAGAAGGCTGAATTTGGTCATACTCCTGGTTGTTTTGAAAACAACTGGGTGAATTCAATTAAATAACCAGCTGCCTGTTTACAAAGGAGAAGAAAACCTTGTAGAGGCACATTGATTATGACTGAGCTGGTCATAGGAAACTCTGGATAATCCAAAGACAGGTCTTGGAACATTTCTCCTGTGTGTGAGAAGGTGACGGTGGGTTATGGCATCTTATATGCCTAAGGTTGAAGAGACCTAATGGATGGTCTAGTCCAGGGATAGCAAAAAAAAATGCAGGAGCATCACCATACATCTGCTATTCCCAGACCTCGGCAGACATCACTAGCCGATCGTGGCATCATTCCTGATGCCTGAAGGTTAGTCTCAGAATTCTCGAGATGCCCGAGCAGTTTCCTCATGACAGACTGGTTGTATGGAAGCCTGTTTCCCATCTCTGATCTTGTTCACCTCACTCATTTTACAGACGAAGAAACCGAGGCCCAAGGAGAATGAAGTGGCCAGTAATATTGATTATAATGCTTTGCTCTATAAATCAAATGCTCCTTAAATACTCAGGTATTTATGTGCAGGACCTATATGCCTGGCACCGTGCTAAGCACCTTACCTGAGTCATCTCACTTCACCTCGCAACAATCCTATAGACGCAGTTTTTGTTTCTATTTTAAAAATGAGGAATCAGAGAGGTCCAACCCTGCTCTTCTTGTCAGGATGCTGGAGTAAGCACACTTAAAATCCTACTCTTCCTTGGATACATAGGAATGTTAACAAAATATTTAAAATGCGTAAAATACACTGGAAATAAAGGGGAATCTCTTCAGAGAGCAGGAAGAAGAGAAAACCCGACATTACCTATGGGAGTTGAAGTGGGGCTGTTGGAAGTAGGAACTAGCTGTGGGCTCCCCGCAAATACTTGGGGGCCCACATATACCCACCTTCTCTGTCGAAACTTCCTGATGAAGTTAGGAGACGTCCCAGAGGGAGTGAATTTGTGCTGCCCCGACCCCTGCGGGCCTCCATGTTGTGAGGTGTGGACAATCAAGCTGCCTCAGGGGACCTGGGCTCATGTCTCCATTCCTGCCTCTTTGGGAATGTAGCCTATGTTCCCTAGGGTGAAAAAGTTTCTTCATCCTCACAACAGAGAATTTGGGTTTCTTGTCTGTACTCATAGGTTCCTGAAGAGGTTGCGGTGGGCGGCCTCCAAGGTGGTCCCCACAATCGTCAGAGACCCGTATCCCCCTGCTCGTGTTCTGCCGCTGTGATGACTATGGTCTATGCCTTCTAAGGCCGGGTCATAATCGGCATTGGGACTTGGCCTTGCTCTCTCTTGTATCCCTTGCTCTGGGGAAGCCAGGGCCAGGCTGTGAAACATTCAAGCAGTGTTTCGGAGAGCTCTCCGTAGCAAGGAGCCGAGGCCTCCTGCCAGCAGCCGTCTGCCATCCAGATGAGTAAGCCACCTTGAGAGCAGGTCTTCCAGCCCAAGTCACACTCAGGATGATAGCAGCTCTAGCCAATCCTGACAGCCACCCCGTGCGAGACACGAGCTCAGAACCACCCAGCCGAGTGTCTCCTGAATTCCTGATCCCCAGGCAGTGTGAGACAACAATTGTTTCTTAGTTTAAGCCGCTAAATTTGGGGGTAATTTGTCAACACGGCACTAGAGAACTAAGATAGAAATAAAGAAGATAGTAACTATCTTACTCTCTCTTAAATAAAGATAAAGGGGTGTCTCTTTATCCACCTTAAGGGATGACCTTGAAATCATCTGAAAATTTGAATTTCAGGTCACTGTATTTCTCCTTGATTTCACATAAGCCAGTTAACCTTTCCCCCTTGGTTTCTCCTGCAAATGAGGAGGAGCAGAGTTACCCCCGTGCTGTAAATTATTACTAACCGAAGATGTGAAACGGCAAGTCCTAGAAATGAAATGCAAAGGACTGAAGCCAGCACGGTTTCCGCCAGTCCTGGTAAATGCAGATTAGGACTTGGGATGGTGTGCTCAGAGATGATGCCCCTGAGACCTCATTGCCTCATATTACCATCCAGACTGGTCAGCTTCTTGTTAACATTTCTCCCTAAGCCTGCTGAATCCCTTGATGGCTTTTGCATACATTAATTGAAGGCTTTACTTGAGGAGAGAAAGTAATAGATAAACATCTTTTCACCTGCTTCAAGTATTACCAAAAAACATCCCAGGTCAAAGTTCATCAATATTTCACATAATTAGTCATATTAAATGAAATGATATGTCTCAAATTTCTTGTTAGTTTCTTATCTCTCCTTTCCTTGAAAACCAGAGATACATATATAATTCTTTGTTAAAGACTAACGTTTTATCAAACTAATTGGTTTCATAGTCATCTGGGAATTTTTTTTTTGAATTTTTTTTAAGGGTTAAAGCTTCTCAAACTCCTTCATCTTTGGGTTAGAATGAGATTTTAAAAAATCACATTGGGAATGCAAAAATTTGCCCATTATTTAAATCATAATATTTCTCCGTATTTGTAGTATGTTTTTATACAAATACGCTGAATTAAATGGATGGGTCTATTGGACATTTTCCTTAAAAGAATTATCTTGTGGCATGAAAACATTTTAGAGGTGATGCATTACTTAAGAACTTGTCCTAAGGCTAAGAAACTAGCAGGGTTACAGTTTAAAAATATTATCGTATTCTTATTTTATCTATAATAGCAAATCGTAATTTTGTAAAATCAAAGTTTTTCAGTTTATTGCTTGTGAACATATTAATATTAGAATCTGCCCACCAAAATACTGTTGCCCAGGCCCCAGGAGCAAAAAGAGGACAGCACAAAGCTTCCTGAGGCTCAAGAATGTTAGGCCCTAGTCTGAGTCTGTCCCTGGATGATTGTGGGAGCTTATCTAATTACTTTCAGTTTTGGGGACTCTGTGTTCTCATGCATGAAATATTGTCTGCTGGACGTTCTCTAGAGCCTTTCTGTCAGTCTTTCCAGGTCTAAGATTCCAGGCTCCTAACCAGGCATCGCAGACTCATGCTAGCAGCGAAAGGACCCTGCCTCCTGATTTGAAGTGATGGCCTTCTACCATTTCTGACCTGATAAGGACCCCAAAAGAAGGTTTCACCTCCTTTGCCTTCAAACAAGTGAGAGTTGCTCTCTCCATTTCACTACTGAGAGTAGGACCAAAGTATGTAAGGTCTCCAACCATGAGCTATTTGAGGCCTACCTGAAGAGCTTTCTCCAAATGAGCCCACAGGTAAAAATTAGTTCTTTTCTGGTGAAGCAATAATGCTAAAGTATGAATGGCCAAAGAGGGAATTAACATCGACTGCATGCTTACTCTATACAAGACACTGGTCTAAAACTTTATTTCTATTAAATTGTTTAACCCCTACGACAAGCCGATGAGTGGGCACTATTTATCTCTTCATTTTACAAATGAGGGAACGGAGGCACAGAGAGGGGAAGCAACTGGCCCAAAGTCACACAGCTCATAAGTGGCAGAGCTGGGTATCTTGTGCTCCTAATCTCTTGCTGTACATGCAAAAAGATATAAATCTTACAAATAATCAGCGAGGTGAAAATAAACAGCACACTATTTGTTTGAGCCCATCAAAGCCGCATAAATCCAGAACTATTTAAATCAGGAGATCTCCAAGTTAGAAAAGTATAAGAGGTATTTTCACATACTTTGGGGGGAGTGGAAATTGGGATTGTATGATAAGTGCGTTTGGGGGGGGTCTTCCTAGAGTACCACCCACACGTATGTGCAAAGTTGTACAATGTGATGCTAATGTGACAGCAAAACGTGAAAAATCACCTGGAGTGGGGGAGGGGAAACAAAAACAATTGCATCAGAATTTCTAAGGTTGGAGCCTGGGCACTGGTTTCATTTCATTTTGAAACTCCTCGCCTGATTCCAGGGAAGGACCACTAGAGTAAATAAGCTGCAAGTCTCTCCATTTGATGGAATATTATGGTTTTTTTTTTTCTTTACTGAGGTAGATTTACATGTAACAGACATGGGTAGGAAACTGTAGTTTTCCCATTGTACACACAGTACAATGTGTATTGTATGATGTTTTCTACTTAGCAATGAAACAATATTGTGTATTTTTATGTGCATATATACATAAATGTAAATATTTTAAAGAAATTTAGAAAATGTGTGCCCGATGTGATTACTGCTGGGAATTTGAGGATGATGGTCAAGGAGGATTTCAGCCTTAGTGGTAATGTTTTTCATGTCTTACAAGTAGATAAAAAAAAATGTAAAAGAATTAATAGATGTTTAAAAATGAATACAGTAAAATAATACAAGAATAGGAGAGAAAAAAAAAGCCCAAATCATGATCTACCGGCTAGAAAAAGCCATTTAAAATTTTTGATCAATTTCCTTCCTGTTTTTTGTCTTTACATATATGTATATATTTATTTATTTATTCTAATCTCCACCCCCCACCTTTTTTGCACAAAATAGGAATTATCACGTGCTGCATTTTCTCTTTTGCAAAGGTTTTCTCCGTGGATGCTCATGAAGCCTGTGCACTGACCCCTCAACTTCCAGCCACCTTGAATCTTGTCCTGCCTTCTGTGAGAGCCTGTCTGGGGGTGGGGGCTGAGACGTGGGCCGGGAGGTGGGGGGGGGGGCTACGTCATCATATGGACCATCACCCAGGGAGATGGGCAGGGTTCCTCCAAACCTGCCACGGGGCTGGTGTCCCTGATTGGGGATTTAGAGTTTTGGGAAACGAGAGCATGGAAACTGCCCCCTCTTTAGCATCTGAGTTTGTTACTTGACTCCCAGACACATTTTCCATCTGTACGAAAGGAGGGGTCACCTGTAATTGACTTCATCCGAAGAAATGGGATAAGAATGGGGTCACATGTTTTAGGAGGGAAGCATCTGCCACATCTACCCCTCTGAGTGGATGCGACTGTGTCTTCCAGTCTGCATGCCTACGTTATGACCCAATTGGTGACATTACAAAGCATCTGTTCCCATGATTTATTTCAACCCCACGCATGTTTATGAAGCACCGGCCCTGAGATGGGCACGTGTTAAAGACCTGGTAGCTGATTTGTGGGCTCCCTTGGTCCAGAAGGGAAGGCATGCATCCATGCAGAGCCCTGATTCGAGACAGGCTGTGATGCACTGTACCTAGCTGAACCCTAAGCAATCTGTCAAATATGGGTGCAAGCATGGGAACCAATCGGATGAAACCCTCATAGTCGCGGTGGGTGGGGGCATTAGGGCGGCTTTCCTAACTGCCTTGCATCAATTCATTCTTGGACTCATAAACTTGAAGTCACAGCCCTCCTGTGGCTAGAATGCCTTCCCTGTTTTGGCTGCCTAGAGAGGTATGGCCGCATTTTAACGCTAAGTCAGGGGCGGCTAACGTTGAATGCATGCAGTCTGTTAATGCCTGAGAGGCCGTGCGAGCTTGAATCGTTCTGGGCCCCACTTCCTCATCTGTAAAATGAGGATCATTTTGTTTTACATTCCTTCTCATTTACGTCCTCCCACACTACACACTCACTCTCTCTCTCTCGGGAATCAAATGAGTTAATGGATGTGAAAGCAGGTTCCACATTTTAAATAGCTATAGAAACGTAAGGCCATTATATAGATTTTTATCAGAGCCTCAGGTTTATCGAATGTTTATATTGCATCCTTGGAGACCCCTGCTTTTATTTGAAATGCAGTATTCATCTCGGGGTTTTGTTTTTTTTTTTGAAACTAATCTTTTTATCCAATGACTTCAGTCTGTTTGCTAGAAAGCTGTCTAGGTGACAATGTTGGTATTCAAAAGCCAATCTGAAAACACTTTCCATCTAAGAAGTGTCAAAAATCACAAATGTGTATCTTTTAAAAAATGGACTGTATCCACTGTTTTACAACCCAGTGAAAATATTGTCAATTGTAGATATATGTCTGCCCTGAATATTTCTGGTATTTTTCACGTGTCTGAATGTGGTTCTTGATTTATTCCTCTTAAATAACCTGGTGATCCCGAGGGGAATATCACAATCTATAAGTATCACTATTTACAATAAGATGGATTTTCCTATCTTGCTAATTACAGTATTAATTTCCATTTACAAGTTGGTAATTTGTAACATCAATCCTTTCCCTGTCATTGGGGTGGGGCTGTTGTTTTCAGAGAAAGCCCCAGGAACATCCTTTCTGTTCTAATCTCCAGTTGTATTACACATAGCAGAAAATGAGAAGAAAAAAAAAAAAAGATAATTTCCTTGATGGCAGACTAAGCAGGCAGAAATTGCTCAGGTTTCTGAACCAACTCTGGGTTTCACCAGCATCTCACCACCCTGCCTGCCTGATCCTTCTATGACCAAACCGAATTGCATCCCCGCACCAGGTAGGAAAGCATTATCATCATTATTGCAATATTTATATTCCCATCTTACTCCCCCTTGCATATTTCATTTCAGTGCCAGGTGTGAGAAGAAAATCATGAAGTAAAAGCATTTCCCCACATGCTCTGTTTCTCTGCTTTGAACCCTCAGTCCCAGCTGCCAGCAGGAGCACCTCGAGGGCTTTCAGAAATTCAATCAGTTCCTAGATAAGAGCATAACAAGATTTTAACTTCCACACTGTTTTCCTCTATGACTTGGATTTTCCACTCTTTGAGTAAAGTCTAATAATTTTGCTTCTAATGGGACCAAGGAGTGGCAAGAAATATGGAGGTGCTTCTAGGGCTGGAGCTCAGGAATTTAGGAATCCCCCCTCCTCAAAAAATGCTGACATTTTCCTCTCTTCTTTCTTTCTCTTGGTTCTAGAACAGCGGAGATCAGAGGGTGGCCAAGATCATGAAAGCAGCACAGATGAGGAGTCACAGTAAGGGCTCTGAACCTGAGCTCTACTGGGAGGACCAGACCCCAGGGGGCGGCAAGCTGGGGTTCACAGGCAGCCTTGGCCAAAGGGCACGGTGCAGAGCCCATCCTTGGAACCTATTTGGACTTCTCATGATGCCTCATCCCTGTATGAAAATTCTAGAGCAGGAGTTAAGGACCTCAGAAGTCCTCCTGTCTTTCTTTCTCGGCTTGATTGGTAACCTGAAGCTTTCAAGCAATAGAACCCCTAGATGTCAACAGACCTAGAAGAGGATTTGTCCAAGCTGGAACAAGAGGACCGAGGGCAGAGAACAGAAGGGAACTAAAGAAGAACTTGGTGTATCTGGACATTTTGAGAGGAGTTCTATAGCTTTATCAGGAGAGCTTGGGGAAAAATTAATAAGAGGTATATGGAAACCTAAGATAATGGAATTTTTTTTTAAAAAAGAGGCATTTACTCAATCTGTAAAAAAAATGCACAAGAAAGAACATGAAACCACAGTACTTACATAGCTCAGCTGTATGTGCTGTTTATAGGGTCATGAGGTTGTAAACGCTGTGTGTGAGGAAGAGAGCTAAGTCGAATCTTCCCCAGTAGGAATTAAAAGATGGTATCTAAAACGGAAAAATCAGAAAATAGAACTATACTCATGGTATTCAGAAACTTGGGAGGTAAATTCTAGAAGAAACCACTAAAATAATTTAACTTGGTTGCCGCCGGGGAGTAGCCCTTCGGAGTGAAGAAAGGCTCTGTGATTTTTCGTGATGAAGCCTGTGGTTCTATTTTAAAGGATGTGGACTTTATTTAAAGGATGCTCATGTATTTTAAAGGCAATCACTGGGGCTGTCCATAAATACCAGGGCACTGTGGAACTTGGGAGTGAAGCTTCAGAAATGTGAGCACGAGCCAATGCATTCCCTTCCCCATCTCAGCTCTTGTGGCCCATAGAGCTGGATTTCCCCTCCCCGGGGTCCCCGAGTAAGGACAGCATGAAGCAGAATCCCTTAGTCACCAACGACTGACATGCAATATGAGGGAATAAAGCTCTTACTGCTTGAAGCCACTGTGGGTAGGTGTTGTTCATTAATACTTATAAATTTAGCCTGACTGCTTGCATCACTTCAATAAAGGTAGAGTCATGCAAGAAAATGAAAATAGGGAAATGGTCCATTCCATCAAAATCACTGAGCATGGAACAAAAGGTTGAGGAATAAGACTCTGTGATCAGCAACTATGAAAAAAAAAGTAAGAGTTATTTCATGGTATCATATATGTATATGTACATACATGTACATATATATGCACATTTCATATATATGCAGAAAATTTAAAATGCATGGATTTTAAAATGTTTTTATAATGCATAATAGAAATATATAACACATGTCAAATTCATATATACAAATATATTATATATTAATATCATATATATACAGTGATAGGTAGAAAAATCGCCCCAAATATGTCCATATCCTAATCCCTACATGAAAATGGGACTTTGCAAATGGGATTAAGGTTAAGAACCTTGCAATTGGGACTATTATACCAGATTATTCAAGTGGGTCTAATCTATTCACATGAGTCCTTAAAAGCAGGCAATTGCTCCCGGCTGCAGAAAGCTAGAGACAGCGGTATAGGAAGAACTCAGCCTGTTTCACTGCCTTTGCAGATGCAAGAAGAGGCCACAAGCCAAGGGATGTGAGTGAGTTTTAGAAACTGGAAAAAACAAAGACACAAATTTCCCTCTGAAGCCTCCAGAAATCAATACAGCTTTGCCCACACCTTGATTTTAGCCCAGTGAGACTAGCATTGGACTTCTGCCCTACAGAACTCAAAAATAATAAATTCGTGCTGTTCAAGTCACTCACATTGTGGTAATCTGTGATGACACACACCCCCTCACACCCACGTGAATTTTAAGGAAAATAGAATATTCCGATTTTAAAAGGCTTGACATGAAATTTTTAAAAACTGTAAACGTGGATGTAACTTGAAATGGGATGTTTAGGATACTTCTTACAAGTTAAAAAATATATGAAGCATAAAGTAAAAGAACTCTGTTGCTTGCTGTGTGTTTGGGGCAATTTATCTAACTTCTCTGGACCTCAGTGTTCTCTTCTGAAAACTATCCACCTCCCAGAGCTCTAGGAAGCATAGATTAAGACGCAGTGTGTGCCTGTCCTGGTACATGTTCTTCAGGACAAACCACACTTATGTAATAGGCGATCGTGAAGATTCCAAAACCAACAGTAACAATGTACCAGCTCTGGGTTTGAGTCCCAGCCCTACAACTTGTTAATTGTTACAGTCACTCACTTCTTATGATTCTCAATTTCTTCATCTGTTTATAGGGGTAATAAAATCATCTGCCTTCACTGAGAAGTTCCCAGGAGATAATGTTTTAATAAATGTACGTAGAGAAATCACCGTTTTTGAGGCCAGTGCAACAATGGCACGGATGGAACCTGGGAGATCAATTAGAAGGCTAAGATCATGTCAAAGGGAATGGCAATACTAACTTTGAACAAGGGTATAAACACAGAAAGTTCATTATCTGGAGATACTGATCAAAATATTTAAACTCTATATAACCAACATCTTAGAGACCTGCATGGAAAGTCATAGCATAATTAGAATTTCACTTGATGAGTATGGTGTCAGGGAAAAAGGGTTAGCAAGAAGAATCAAATATTTGATGTCCCCGTGTTGAGAGGGCCAGATTTATCCCTTCAATATCAAGGATGACTTTGCCAAGAGAGCAGGGATGTTCTAAGTTTATTGGATGCAGTCCCCTGTGTGCATCTTCGTATTTGATAAACTCTTTCCACCAGGACTATTGACCGAGGCGCTCTCGTCACTGGAGAGCTGTGGATGGGCACTGCCAGCCTGAGTCCCTGCTGTTCCCCTCCTCCCACCGGCTTCCATTGCCAGCCCATGGCCGACTGACACATTTTTGCTCTAACTAGGTTCATACATTCAGTCACATAGTGATAAAGCCTGGCCCAGGACGGCCATGAAGTCCATGATTTTCTCAAACTTTTCTCTCTAGGTCATTAAATAGAGCAAAGCTCCAAGAAATCACCCACCCTACCTTTTCCTATTTCCTGGGAGATAAAGAACACTGTGATAAATATCAGGGAGGAATAAAGTGATATTCGAGTTACAGCAATGCAGCAATTACCCTCCCCGAAGTACCAAGAAGGATGAGAATTACAGAGAATTTTACAAAGTGCTTTGATGAACTTGAGAATGACAGCGATTGAAAGTCACGCCCAAGTCCTGAAGGCCCTGATGGCCATTGATGAGCAAGCCTTCTGCCTGAGCAGCTCGGGCAACCGGCTCTGCTGCCCAGCCTTGTGCATGGCTGCCTGACTTCTTATTAGGACACCAAGTGAGAACACTTTTATTTTTTTTAAGATTTATTTATTTATTTGAGACAGAGAGTGCAAGCTAGGGGGAGAAGCCCAGGGAAAAGCAGTCTCCCTGCCGAGCAGAGAGCCCGATGTGGAGTTCGATCCCAGGACCCCAAGATCAGGACCTGAGCCGAAGGCAGAGGCTTAACCCACTGAGCCACCCAGGAGCCCCTCAAGTGAGAATTCTTAATAAACTCTGGTAATGCTCTCCTTTCTTTATGAGTATCAAATCTTGATCTCTTTTAACAACCCACTTACTAGTTTATGACATTTCCTTGGGTATAAGTTCAAAAAAATAAATAATACCTCTTAAGTTCTTACTATATTCCAGAAACTTTTCTAAGAACTTTTAATGCCTTAAAAAAGAAAAAAAAAAGTGCATTCATGGTATTTCCCATCACTTGTTGATAAAAAGAAAGTAATTGTATTTTTGTTTCATATACAGCCAGTCAGTTTATTCCTAAACCCGGCACTTTTGTATGTCTCTGTCATAATCTGCATGTGCTGATCTTGACGCTGAACTCCCAAAAGCCATTCCCACTTCCCTTGCTTTCAGGTTGCGGGGATTAAGTCTTTGTCATCCCCAAGTCTTGAAATGTTATAGAAAAACATTTTACAAACTATCGAGGGCTGCACATACGTAAGTGTTTCAGAATGCAGCCTGGAACTGATGCTCCATTTACAAGTGAGGAAACTGAGGCCCAAGCAGGAGATTAGACATTTTCAAGGCCAGTCATTGCATAGACAGAAGTGTCCGCACGAGACCCAGACCTGTGACTCTGCAGACCTCTCTTTCCAAACCGCAGAAATCAGCCTCATGTCCCCACCACACCGACTCGTTCTCCACGTCTTGTCAGAAGAGCTCAGTTCTCCGTCTCCTGATCCTACCCTAACAAATTACCCCAGTACTTGGGGGTTGAAAGCAACAAACATGTATCTCACAGTTTCTGAGGGTTGAGAACCCAGAAGTGACTTGGCTGGGGGTTTCTGGCTAAGGGAAGTCTCTCAGGAGACTGCAGAGAAGATGCTAGTGGGGGCCTCGGTCCCCTGAAGGCTTGACTGGGCTGGAGAACCTGCACCCACAGTCTCTCATGTGGTTGGGTGCTGCTGGCCTCTGCTTCCCACTGCGTGGGCCTCTCCATAACACTGCTCGTGATGTGGCTAATGATTAGAGAGACAGAGACCTGAAAGCCACACTGGAGAGCCTGAACTGCACTTTGCATAACATGGGGAGCCATTGATAAGGGATAAGAATTGCTGAAGCCCTTTTGGGATTCATCATCAACTGGGTGTCCAGTGACGGGTTAATCATCTGGGCTGAGACCATGCTACGTTGTCTAAAACACTGCAACGAGTCGCTGATGGAAACTCCAACAAGCAAAACTTAGTAGCAGGAATCCTGTGACTCTCCTGCAGGGGCCCATACACAGTGCCCAGCAGGAGGCAGGGAAGAATGTACTGAGGTGCCTCAATTGTCCAGGGAGAGAAGAGAGGCTTATTTTGAAACTCCTCCTTTTACGAAATTTACAGGCGCAGAGATGACTTTGGATTTAGAGAGGAACTTTGAAATGATTTAGCTGCACGTGGGCCAATGACACTCAGATCGGCATCTCTGGCTTCAACCACCCCTCTGAGCTTTGGACGTGTTTATCCAGCTGTCTACGGGACATGTCCCTTGGTTGAACTATGGATACTTTCATTTCAACGAGTCAGGAATTAGATTCATCACTTTTTCCAGCCTCTCCTGCTCTGGGTGTTTTATTTAATTAAATCATCACCTGCCCAGGCACCCGAAGCAGGAGCCAGTAGGCCACCCTCTGCTGAATGCAGGAAGCCATGTTCCCCCTCTCACGTGCTCAGACCAACGGCTTCTCCCACACACAGGCCTCATCAAATCTCCCTGTCCTCTCCTGCCTCCTGGCCTTAAGGAGCGTGTTGGCTGGCTTGGAACATTTTTCTCTCTTGCCTGACTTGGCAAGAAAACTCTTACAGGTTTCCCCGGACCCACTCCAAATGCTGTCTCCTCTCTGTGGAATGACTCGCTCCTTCGCCTGGACTCCAGACCCATCGTCACCGGCTTCCACCATCACTGCTGCTTCCATGTCGACCGCTTCCACAAGACAAGGAGCTCTTTTTACTTGATAGCCAGGGAGACTCTGGCTTCTAAAAACGAAGTGATGTACTTGAGTTCAAATTTACTCGGTTTACCAATAGGAGAGCCAGGACTAGAAGATCTTCTGAAAACGCTCATGGCTGCTTATCTCAAGGATAAAATGTGTGCTGCTCTTGTGTGTGTGTGTGTGTGTGCGCTGGAGAAGGACCTGAGGGGCTAAATCCGTGTTTGTCTTTGAGGTGAAAGTTGTACCCCCAAACACGTGTCCTGCGTCGGGGGTACCCTGGCGATAGATACCCTAGTCGGCGGGGAGGGTGTGTGTTGAGGGGCCTGGGTGGGGCTGCTCCGGCCTTGCTCGAGGGACGGCCCGTGGAGAGGAAGTGCCACTCTGATTTGTGAGTTACCCATTTCCACTCCACAGAGGCCATTGTCAAGTAGGAGCCTGTCAGCTCTCATCTCCATCTCTCTTACCCCTGGGGCCAAAAGTCACATTCGGTTTCTGCTCACTTGTTTGATATCCAGGGACTCCTCTGTTATCCCGGGCTTCAGAACCTTCAGCAAGTGGTTTCTTTTGAATGTTTAAGGTGGAAATCTCTGAGCTGGGCCTGTGCTGCAGACAAGTGTGCGATCGATGGGAAACCTCTTACTGGAGGCTCGTCAATCCCAAGTCTTGCTAAAAGGCACTTTCAGAAGATGGGAAGGGCTCTTAGAGGCCTTTGACAATGGACTAAGCTGGCCTCAAAACATCCCCTTTTTTCCTCCTGGGTTACCATTCCCCATCACTACCCTCTCTGATGACCAGAGAAGAATGTGAGGATACAACAGAAAGGAAATCACTCCTTTCATACATAGGACAGAATGCTCTCAGGGTCAGGCAGAAGAGCAGTGACCTGGGAGAAAACTGTGAATCTGGGGGTGGATGCTGGGGGCTGGGGCAGGCTGAACATTTGGGCTTTGGTTCTGCCGCTCCAAGTAGCCTGTCTTTCTTGGGGTTCTCTGCCTTTGATTCCTGTAGCCTCTGCCATACCTGACCTTTCCCTACCAGCCCCCAGGGAACACCAATCCTCTTCCTATTTCTCTTGAACATATCTGAAACGGTCTAATACTTTCCAAAAGTGGCTTCATGAATGTGCTAAAGAAAACATACATAGGGGGTGCCTGGGTGGCTCAGTGGGTTAAAGCCTCTGCCTTCGGCTAGGGTCATGATCCCAGAGTCCTGGGAAGGAGCCCACATCAGGTTGTCTGCTCGGCGGGGGGCCTGCTTCCCCACCCCCATCTCCCCCGCCTGCCTCTCTGCCTACTTGTGATCTCTGTCAAATAAATAAATAAATAAATATTTAAAGGAAGGAAGGAAGGAAGGAAGAAAGGAAGAGAGAAAGAAAGAAAGAAAGAAAACATACATAGAAAACATCACTGGCATGAAAACAATCTAGTTCACTCAGGATCCTATCTCGATCCTATGAGCCCCAGAAGTGAGTATGAGAGACTTCCATTCAACTTTCCTCAGTGTCCTATCCAGGTCTACCCCTTGTCTTGCTTCTTACCCTACAAGTACCCCTTCTGCCCTTCGCTCAGCCATAAGGCCCCTGGGTACCATTTTGCTTGCTAGAAGATGGTGTGGGGAATCCATTTGTTCAAATCAAATCATAGCCAGAAAGAGACCCCTCAGGACATGAGTGTAAGCTAAATAAAGGCATCAGAGGAGAAGCTAGGCGGCAGTATAAAGATGAGAGAAATATTTAGGAGTCCGAATAGGTAGAATTTGGGGTCCTGTTAGATATGAGATGGAAGGGTTGACTCTTCTTTATCTTGTTTTATAAAATATCTGTTGAACTCAAGCTGGAATTCCTTATATTGTTTGCATGTTGGAAATAATATTGCTAAAAAATAATATTGGAAAGGGGAAGCACAGACAGACACAGAGAGTAAGACAGGACTTCTGTTATTAAGATACATGTAATGGCATGTCACTTTTTAAAAAGTTCAATTTATGAAGATATAATTTACATACAATAAAGTGTCCATGTTTAAAACGTATGTTTCATTGAATTTTGACAAACGCATATACCCATATAATTACCATCACAATCAATATATAGAATATTTCTCTCACCTCACAAAATTCCCTTGTGCCCTTGCCCACCTAATATCTACCCCACCATCCCTAGGCCACTGCTGATTGGCTTTTTGTCACTATAAATTAATTGTGCATGTTTTATAATAAGTGGAACCAAATAACATACAATCTTTTGTGCACAGCCTTCTTTCATTCAGTGTTGTTTTGGAGATTTATCCCCACTATTGCTGAATAAATATATCATTGTTTGACTATACCATATTTGTTTATCCAGTCCCTTACGGATGAATGTTTGGGTTTTGGGGGGTGTTAGTTATTACAAATAAAGCTGCTGCGAATATTTATAGGCAGGTCCTGGGGTGGGGGACCTAGATTTCCATTTTCTTGGAAAAATACCTAAGAGGAAACTTGTCATATGGGAAGAACCTGTTCATTTAACTCTATGAGAAACTGACAGCTCATTTTTTAACCAATACAACGTTTCTTACCATTATTCCCCATAATTCAAGGATGAGGAAAAGACAAATTCAGCCCAATCCTACTTGAATTATCATCGAATTTAAATTAGTGGGATCTGAATTAGCGAGATTAAGCCACTGTAAAATGTTAGACTAATCCAAAAATGGTTTGGATTTTTAACTCATGAAAATAATATTTCTGAAAGAATATTACATATACCAGAAGAGAGAAATTTTGTGAACTTTGTATATTTCCTCCCAGAAAAAGAACAGCAATGTATTGTTATTTTATCAATTGTCTAATGCCATATCAAGCTGTGAAGTGCTCTATAAACATACATAGGGTATCACTGTGTTACTTTACTGGAAGCTGCCAGGGAACTGGTAGTACTGGTTTGCTTACATCAAGTGGACCCTGTGAACGCCATGATATCACCCTTCCGAGTTGACTCAGCCCGAAAGCTGAGACATGTGTATTGCTAGGTGGACCAGCGACTTGGAGAATTATAGCTCTGCTGTCCTTAAGGGTTCCCCTGTGATCGGGAGCCTTAACATTGCCCCTAGGGACCCAACATCTCCAGGAGCAGCCTAATCATTGGCTCAGAAATTTCTTTAGAAGCTGATTGACAGCAGCTGCCAATCTGGATAATCGCCAGAGAGCCCCAATTAAAGCTCTGACCATCGATCTCACTGCCGGGACTGAGGACTTTAATATAAATCCACAAGTGGAAAAAAGTTACCCCCTGAGAAAAGAGCAGCATTTTTGCAGTATTCACTATATTACACAGCCATATTATACATTATTTATAATTCATAGATGCATTTTTTAACCCATCTTCTGAAATGTTGTATTGTTAGTCTAATAAGATTGGCAGTCAGAACCTTTCTTTTTCAATCTTTCACTTTGGAGGGAGACAGAGTAAATCTGGAAGAAAATATAAATGAAAGAGTATTTTTAGCACTGACAGAAATAGGAACTCTTTTAAAGTAATTTGTACTTTTGTCATTGCTGGGGTCTTCATTAGCCACCTAAGGAGGAAGAGCCCGGTGTTTTCACTAATCCTCCAGATGAAGCCAAGTTTAAAACACACACTCTCTATAGGGATTATGTGAAGATGTTAAAAGTTGGCCAGAAAGGTGACAAGGTATCTTGATAATTGAGACAATCCTGGGAGTCGGCTGGTCTGTCCAACCGCTATGAACTAATGGTGGGTAATCAAACCCAGCAGGTCTGCACAGATAAAGGCAAATGCCAAACAGCTTCCTGTATGCACAGAATTCGGCTTAATTAGTCACAGAGGAGGAATAGGCACATTTAAACTAATCCAAAAAATCATTATTGTTTGAGTTGCTTACATGCAAACATAAAAATGACTGCCCTCTTAAAATAAGCAGTTCCTCCCTGCAAAGGAAGGGCATGAGAGAAAGTCGACTGACCTTCATCGATAAGAACTGTCCAGAGAATGAATTCTCTCCATCCCTTCACTCTTTGGTGACATCACAACCTTATCTCTCAGTAGCCCTGTTTCACCCAGTAGATGACGAGTTATGGTGGATGCTAACTAAAGAGTGGCTCCTGACAAGAAATATGGATGGACTTTCAAAGTGTTGGCACCGTTGTATGGATGAAGAGTTCCAGGGCTTGTGACCGAGCCTACACCCCCGGCTGGTAGGACAGGGTTCCCCAGAGCAGTCTCTGAGGCTCTTCCCTAGCACCTAGGGCATGATTGGCAAGTGGGGGCTTTCCCGTTGCCCCAGAATTGAAACCAAGCCTCAGAGTGGTGAGCAAAAAGCACTTAGCGTCTCACTTTCTAAGTCATAATCTCTCCAAGGAGGCTTTGGGTGGTTGGATCCAGTCACAACAACACGGGCTATTGAGAGCATTGATTTGAGAATGCGCCCTTCCATCACCCCATTCATCATCCCTACCCCGACCTCGGAGGAGAAGAGGACTTGGAGGTGAGAAAGGGTCAGCCATAAGAACATTATCCCCTTCCAAGACTAAGGAGGTTCTTCCAGCCCTTGGACAGCCTTGAAGTCTTGTGCTTTCCCCTCTCTAATCATTCACAAAGATAGGTGGGGCCTGTGAGGAGAGGAGCTGGCATTTGATTTCATCATCACTGCTCAGGCTGTGTAAGGTAAATGAGAGAAAGAAACAAGTCTCTCCATTTGTGTAGGTGTAACTCGGGTTACGACCCTGGCTGTCCCCACAGAAAAGGCAAGGAAGCATCTGCATCTGAGGAACATGGTAGGAGAGCCACCAACTGGAGCTGAGTTGGAATTTTCTGTCAAATCTCTTGATGGATCTTTAATGTGCAAGATTATAGCTTGAGCATGAGTTCCTTATCAATGGACATGTTGGAGCTACCACTGTCCTCATCAAAATCACAGAAAATGAGATAGAATAGTAGCCAGAAGGCCATGACTGTATGCAGTTAAATAAAGAAACATCTGCCCTTTCCTTCACCCTCCTCCCTGGCCCACTCTGAAAGCTCAGCACCCAGATGGGAGGGAAGGTGGCACCTGAAGGACACCCAGCCTCTCTCCACCCCATCTCAAGCACTCAGGGCCAAGAAGTTGGGTCCATGTCAAGTCTCTCAACCTTTCTAGACATCCTCAGGTAACAAAAGTCCTGACATTTTTCAATCACAAAGATGTACTCCCTCTCAGTAAATAAAACAACCAGTCAAAACATTAATTCACTCAGAATTAAAGCTTTCCACTCTCTCCAGTCCTGGCCTGCCTCGGGCTTGGAGACTGGTGGTAGGTCAGCTTCTTTCCTATTCTTCCCCCACCTTGCTTTTCTCCTTCTTACCCTCTCACTGTCTCTGCTTCCAAGGGGTTGGAAATAAGGTAGAGGGCTGTGGAGAGAGGGGTGGTGAGAGGAGAAATAAGGGGGAGGAAAGGTGTTCATTGACTGGTTTGGTACAATCTGGCTGTGGTGTTTTTCGGGCAGGTGGAGTCCCATTGCTGATTCTGTCTCCTCAGTGAAGCTTTCATGAAAGACTCAACGACTTCCCCTCTGGGGCCTCTGACCGTGGCCTCCCTGATGGGAAAGAAGCCCATTTCAGCTCCTGAGTATCTGGAGGTCCGTCCTATTATCTCTCCAGGCAATCTACCCCAGGAGAATCCAAGATGGCCCCAGGCTAACTTCCTTTCCCTCCCTCCCTAACGTGGGCCTTTGTGGTCCCTCAAACACCCACATCTGCCCAGCGCCCCACTATTCACAGAGGTGCCCTTTGCTCCCTCCCGACAGTTTCCAGTCTGTTGCCTAAAGACCCTCTCCGCAGGGTCTTGTCTGTGGACTTTTTTCAGACCGGTTTTGCTAGAGATGTGAATGATTTTTGTCGGGTGGAAGAGATAACCTCAATGGGTTATGGTTTATGGTCATGATAGAATACTGACAGGTTTTGTACCTAACTCAGCAATCTTATTCTAACACTGCCATAAGTACTTAGGTTTTCAAATGTTCTTTGGGATGATTTTAACATCCTAGTGGTTTTTCCATTAATTAATGAGTTGGAATAAAATCTTCGACTTGTGTACATTTTATTTGAAAGAGAGTCATAATTTTACCTTTTTGAAAATTATTTCTTAACAACATTCAAGACCCAACACTCTCTGCTAAGAAATTCTACTACCACTAATATTTGATGACAGTACTAACTTACATGTCTTCAGCGATTTATAGGATATAGCTTCCTTCCTGCAGTAAGAATCTTCTTGAGGACAGAGACTCCGGGTGTCGTGAGCACCCCTGCATCCCTTCTTCCTGGCATAGTCTCTGGTACATCATAGGAACTCAGTAAATATTTGCTATGACTTTCATTTGATGTTCATATAGCCCTGCAAAGTAGGTAGAGAGATCTTCTTTCTTCATTTCATGGATTAAATGCGTTTGGATGGCTTGCTCAGTGTCACACAGGTAGTAAGCTGAGAAAGCTGGGACTCAGTCAGGACTTTTTATTTCTAGAGTAATGTGTTTTTTGAGGATGCCACAATTGTCTTTCATTTTATAGATGGGTACTTAATACTCCCACATAAATTAGAAATACCTCCTGGCTAAAAGCTTCCTTAAGTAACTACTTCTTATTAGGATACTCTAAAAAATATTTTTAAACATAATCTAGGGGCGCCTGGGTGGCTCAGTGGGTTAAGCCTCTGCCTTCGGCTCAGGTCATGATCTCAGGGTCCTGGGATTGAGCCCTGCATGGGGGGGGGGTGTCTCTGCTCAGCAGGGGGCCTGCTTCCCCCCTCTCTCTCTGCCTTCTTCTCTGCCTACTTGTGATCTCTCTGTCAAATAAATCAAGAAAAACTTTAAAAAATATATAATTCAATCTATAAAACGTCTGAATTCATGCTCACAAGCATGACGTCATCTAAGGTCATGGCAATACTATCTAGAGCTAAATCTGAGGAGGACGATTTGTTATGGAAATGGAGGGAGCATTTTTGCCCCAATAGGGTAGTATATCCTGGTTTAGGAAAAATCCAAATGTATGGAGTTTTGTTTTCCAAGCCAGGCACGGATGAACACCGGAACATCAGAAGCTGGTTCCAGTCTGTGTCTGGAATTTTCTTTAGTCAATATTCTTGTTTCTGTGAATGCCAATGGAAACCCCAACCCTCCTGAAAAAGAAATCAAACAAACCAAACAGAGAAGTCGTGGACCCCCTTGAAATATGAGTCTTCATTTCTTTCTGTCCCCATTGCCAGCACCCTGTTTTAAATCATTATCCGTTCTTATCTCAATCGCTGCAAAATCTCCTAGCTGATCTCCCTGCACCTGTTCTTATGCTTCCCTCCCATTGACACTGCAAATAAAGTGATTTTTCAAAAACACGATGTGATCTTGTTTCACCCTCTCTGTGGCCTCCCACTGCTCTGAGACCAACCTAATTCCTTAATGTGGGCTAGAGCCTCACGTGACTTGGCCCTGCCCGACTCTCTTTCCAGTTACTCTCTGATCTGAGAGCCTCCGCACATATTAATCCCTCTTCCTAGAAAGCTCCACTTTGCCCTCACCTAGGGCAGCCCCCCTCACACTTCAGGGGCAGAGTCGTTTTCTTGGAGAAGACATCTGTCCTCCTCCAGGCCCCGAGTCACACTCACGACGGATTTTTCAGCATCTGTTTCCCCACCAGACTATGAGTTCATCGAGGTGAGATGTGCTGTCTCTCTTGTCTGCAGCCCTGGTTCGAGGCCCGGCACTGTATTTCACCTGTTCAAAGATGCAAACAACCCCCTCCCCCCAATAAACATCTCTGACATCAGGATATAACTTTCCATCATTAGTACATCATGGTTGATTCGGCAACGTTTTCATTTCCTAGTGTAAGAGAAATAATTGTATGTCGTACAACTGATAGGATCTTCCACTTGAAGAAGTCCAGTGGTTGCTACATGAACATAGCAAAAAGCCTGTAGTTACTTGGTGTTTGGCCTCAGTGCAGAAATTCTACTACGTAGGCTTGGCTGGATTCTTGAAAGGCTGTTGGCAAGTAGCAAAGCCAGAGAGTCAACTGCTGTTTCCTCCGCTGGTGGTGGACACCACCAGGGCTTTTTTGCCTGAGTGCTACCTCGATGTGGTGCGTGTTGCGAGTTCATGGGAGAAGAGCTCTGTGTCTGGGATAATTCCTGCTGGCTACTTGCTGATTGCATTTCTGTCAACGCGATCTCAGAGCCCCACCCCTGCTGTCAGCACCTCCGCTGCCAACGCTGATGTCACGTCAGCTGCCCCATCTCAGGTCAGCTGCCCCCATTGCTGTTCTCCTTGGACTCCAGATCGCTGCTTCTCTCCTCTAAATGAACAGAGCCGCCCTTGTGTGCTCACGAGACACTTCGCCCCTATTAAACATTCCTCCTTTGGGAGCCCGGACAAAGCCCTGAGAGAGAAGAAGGGAGTTATGGAGTGCTTGATCACTCACTGTAGTCCTGCCTTGACCATTGGTTCAGAGCCCTAATGCGACCAGAATAGTCCGCATCGCCTTTCCTTGGATTCCAAGAGTAACTCTGGAGGAATTCTTACAGGCAAGCAGCTGTATGGGGTCCAACAAATTCCAGTTTTGCCTTTACATAAAATAGAGCCTGTTTTTACCCTTTCTTGGGAATTAGCTTTTCCTTTGGTGGAGGTTGTTTCACTCTGTTTGCGGAGAAAATTCTCTACTTATCCATGGCATGTCCCGACCCTGGCACGAGAAAGCATAGGTAGAACAGGTTGTTCAACTGACCATGGTCTTGATCAGTTGCAGCCATGATTGACGAGACCTGCTATTTCTGGGCATCCTCTCCCATCATTACCCCTGTCCGGGGCTTCATGAAACAGCTGGGCTGTAGCCCACTGACAGAATCTTTTAGTCACTTTCAATTCTGCCAAGGAAATATAGACATGGGCCTTCAGCTTCTAAATTAACTTTAATTCCCTCCAGACCCTGGTCCCCTTTGGGTCACAAAGCATCTTAAAACTGACCTGAACATTTTCATTTAAAAGAAAAGGAAGAAGAGGGGAAAAAAAAACACGAGGGAGAAATTATTGAGGCAAATATGACAAAGCATGAAAATGTACGTCAAATAAAGACCTTATTCAAGAATGTAAGAGAAATCAAGATCTTAATAAATAGCTGACATCCAAACTTTCCACCCTGAATGGAAGCAAGGACAGAAATACCCGGTTAGGAGGTGCCACTGAGCTGTGTAGAGGCACTGAGGAGTGCCTCACAGCTCAGAGCAAGCACTGAGCTATGTAGAGGACTCTGCCCTCAAGTAGAGCAGCCAGGAGTCATGTGTGGATTTGAATCCAATAAGCCAGAGAAGATCACCTGATGAGTTTGCCCCAACTGAGGGACCAGGAGCAGATGCCAAAAGTAAAACACTGGGAGGGGTTTGGATGGAGAGATATGCTGTGCCTATAGACATTAGTCTCCCATAAGAAACCAGCTGAAATTATCTAATAGAAATTTTAAATGAGGAACAGATAACACCCCTTGTGATACTAGAGAATGATCGCGACCTACATCACAAATTTTGAGGATCTTCAAGGGGAATGACTGGGCACCCAGTTGAAGGAAATATCCAAGGCAAGGGACACCCCCAATTCCTGTGGGGTACAGGCTAGAGGCCAGACTGGGCCATGAGGAAGCAGGGAACTCTTCACTTGAAAATGCATTTGTCACATAGAAAAATCTTTGAGAATCAGCTGTGCCAGCAGCCCAGAGGAAACCTGCCACGTTCAACAGGAAGCCCAGGAGAGAAGGGTTTCTCTCCAAGCAGGAGTCCCTCTGAAGTGGCTTTACTCTTGTGTGATATGGCCGGGCTTTCCCTGATGGGCAAGAGAGAAAGAAGTACAGGAAGGCTGTCAGATGCAGAATGGAGGCTAAGCCAGACAATGGATTTGGGTGCAGAAACTGTCATTAACATAAAGTTCTCCTGGTATAAGACCTCTTCTGATAGACCTCTGTGTCCCTGAACTAGGATGACATGGTTGACCAGCCCTCGAGTTGAAGACTTAAAGATTCTAAGTCTATTCAAGTAAAATCTAAGAGGAATTCACCCACCTTAATTTTGGACAAATATGAGATCAAATATTCAGACATACACACACACACACTGCAGAGGGGATATTAAAAACCTTTCCACAACACACAAGATAAATGTAGCATTGAGAGACAGACAAAGGCATTCTTAAAATATATATTCCATTCAGGCCATACAAGTACATTTCAGAGAGAGTCTACTTTACGCCCCGGAGGAAGTAAGAGCAAAGATCCAAAGAAGCTAGAGATAAAAGATGAAGATGGTAAGATAATATATTCCTGTGTAATGAGGTAGTCCATTAAGGAATATATGTAAAGGCAATGCTACCGAATAATCTGATAACGGTCCACGGCAGTCAGTGACAGAACTCACTGCACAAAATCAGATCTGTAAGGTGGAGGGTAAAGCGGAGGCGGTCTCTCCTGACGCAGAGGATAAGGACATGAAAAAGACATGAAAGTGATAGAAGGGACATAAATGGAAGAGTCAGAAAACAAAGAGTCCACAGGCGGGTCTGCTGCTTACTTGCTCTCAAAGTCCATTTCTCCTGAGTTACAGGTGTTTCTCCAACTGGAAAATGGGCTGAGAGGAATCCTAGTCTATCGGGCACAGGAAAAGGATTGAGTGAGATAATGATTGCAAAGTGCCCAGCATTGACAAAGCATCAGATAAACAGTACTCGATCTTAAGCTTCTGCTACTGTTTCCATTATTGTTACATAAATGGACACAGGGACACCTGGAGAAAAAGTCCGTACCATTGACTGTGGTCTATGTCGCAGGACCACCATCTGGATTTTGTCTATGAATAGGTATTCTTCCCAAGAAGAACTCAGAGCTGCTAAATTCTCTAAATCCATTTTTTAAAAGGTATCTGGCTTCACACATAAATTATGCATAAATAAAGTATAATTTGATGGATAGAAAATATTTGCATAAAACTTTCCCCATAACTCCGCGCACAGAGCTTCAGTCTTCTAACATTGAATGTTGCAATGGAGAAATCAGAGGCTGGCTTGATTTTTTTTTTTTTTACATGGAATACATTACACAGAATAAAAATTACAGCTTCAACACTACCCTTGCAGTTCAGTAACTCAAGATATGCCTCAAGATTTTTGTTGTTGTTGTTGTTGTTGTTGTTCTTAGTCTTTTAAATTTTTTTCTTTCTGGAAAGAGTGTTCTGTTGACGTGCAGGTTCAGCTCTGGGTTTATTACAGGAAAGTTTTCCCATGATATCTTGCAATGCATTTATGTCTCATGTATCTGTTCTTCTTTCCAGAAACACTGATGTGCCTGTCTTAGTTGGCCTTTATCTGCTACGTCCATCCCTTGTCATCTTAATGATTTATAAACACCTTCTTTCCACTTTCCTGAATGCTCCAGATTCTGGTTATTACAGCTTCTAAGGCAGTGTTATTATCGCGTTCTGTTTCTTTCCTGAACATCCACAGCTCGCTTTTTCACCTTTGGCTATCTTAGAATCTCTTCCTCTTCTTTATCTCTCTGTTTTGCTTCCTTTTCAAAGGAGTCCTGTTCTTAACTTCCCTGAGGGTTAAAAAAGTATTTATCTGGACTTGTTTTCTATACTCTGGAGTATTTTCTCGGTGAGCTTGGAATCATTCCAGATGTGAATTCCTCATCCTGTTTCCACTTCTGAACTCATCTCATTCTTTTCCTGCGGGTAGTATCTATACATAGGACCCAGACAGGGCCTTTTTTTATTTACCTCTCCTGGAAGAAAGGGGCATTGTACCAGAGTTAGCTATTTGCTCAAGAACGCTGTGTGTAGTTAGGGCAGAGCACTGATCTGGAACTGCTGACAGCTTTGGTCCAGACGCATGGTTTCTGAAGATATTTAGGGAGAATTTTTTTATTAATTTTTATTGTTTGCCCTTATCACCTGAGCAGATGACCGGGACAAGAGGTAGGTCTGGCTCACAGTGAATCCCTGACTCACAACTAATGTCCATCTCATTTACTTTTAACAAAATTTGGGCCATGCTGAGGCCTGGAAGGTTATGCAACATCTCTCATCATCCTCCTTCAAATCCAACACAAAATCACAGATTTGGCGTCCTTTTTGCCCTATGGGTTGGCAGTTGTAGCTCTAACTGTACTTGCTGGAGTTGCAACTTTCTTCCCTATGTATGTTCTTTGGATTATTTGAATAGGTTACAAACTTGGGACTATAATTAACCAGCTTGTCACCAGAAGTCCAATGTAGACTTTTTTTTTGTTTGTTTATTTACAGCCTAACAGTGTTCATTGTTTTGGCATCACACCCAGTGCTCCATGCAGTACATGCCCTCCCTATTACCCACCACCTGGTTCCCCAACCCCCCACCCCCCGCCCCTTCAAAACCCTCAGGTTGTTTTTCAGAGTCCATAGTCTCTCATGGTTCATCTCCCCTTCCAGTTTCCCTCAACTCCCTCTCCTCTCCATCTCCCCATGTCTTCCGTGTTCTTTGTTTTGCTCCACAAATAAGTGAGACCATATGATACTTGACTCTCTCTGCTTGACTTATTTCTCTCAGCATAATCTCTTCCAGTCCCGTCCATGTTGCTACAAAAGTTGGGTATTCATCCTTTCTGATGGAGGCATAATACTCCATTGTGTATATGGACCACATCTTCCTTATCCATTCATCCGCTGAAGGGCATCTTGGTTCTTTCCACAGATTGGTGACCGTAGCCATTGCTGCAAAAAACATTGGGGTACCGATGGCCCTTCTTTTCACTACATCTGTATCTTTGGGGTAAATACCCAGCAGTGCAATTGCAGGGTCATAGGGAAGCTCTATTCTTAATTTCTTCAGGAATCTCCACAATGTAGACTTTTTAAAGTGAAAACCTGATGACGTCATCTCATTCTGCTGCGCCGCTGTGATCTGTGGCCCAGCTCCAGCACCCTTTTTTTCCTTTACTCTTCCGCTTCATGTGGTGGTGTTCGCTCTCTCCCTCCGAACACTTAGGACTTTCGTTCCCTCTACCTGGAACGCTCTCTCTCACCCCTCCCCTTGCTTGGCTAACTCCTTACACTCAGGACTCAGCATAAACAACACCTGCCCACAGATGCTTCCTCTGTCCACTGTAAATTTGTGGTCACACTACACCCCTGCACTTTGCTATGTCAAACGTCCCTTTACACCTGGTCAGCAGCTCCCACAGTGACATCTTGATCCCTCTTAATGTTGTTATGTGGTTGAGACAATAAATAACGAATTCCAATTTTAAACTGCAGTTTTCAAGTGCATTCAAGATTATTTCTCTAATCTAGACTGGATGTTCATAGGAAAGTAAAAACATTGTAAATTGATTTGGGTTTTGGTTTTTAAACCTTTTTTTTATTTTTAATTGAAGTATATTTGACATATTATTATATGTGACATAGTATTAGTCTGAGGCATACTATGTAGTGATTCAACAACTATATATATTACAAAATGCTTACCACTTAAGTGTATTAAAATATTATTTGTCTTTCTCTGACATATTTCACTTAGCATCATACACTCTAGATCCATTCATGATGTTGCAAATGGTGAGATTTAATTCTCTTTATGGTTGAGCAATATTCCAGGGCTCGTGTGTGTGTGCGTGTATGTGTGTACACCTTATGTCTTCTTTATCCATTCATCTGTGGGCAGACACTTGGGATGCTTCCATATAATGACTATTGTAAATAATGCTGCTATAAACATAGGGGTGCATATACCCTTTCAAATTAGTGTTTTCATTGGGGGGGGGCATAAATGCCCAGTACTGGAATTACTGAATCATACAATAATTCTATTTTTAATGTTTTGAGGAGCCTCCATACAGTTTTCTACAGTGGCTGCACCTGTTTGCATTGCAGCCAATGGAGCATGAGGATTCCCTTTTCTCCACATCTTTGCCAACACTTGTTATTTCTTATTTTTGATTTGACTCATGTGTGGAATTTAATAAAACAAGCAAAGGAAAAAGATAAACACACACACAAAAAGAGTCTTTTATTCTTCTACATACGCTGTCCAGTTTTCCCAGCACCATTTATTGAAGAGACTGTCTTTTTTCCATTGTATATTTTTTCCTGTTTTGTCAAAGATTATTTGACCATAGAGTTGAGGGTCCATATCTGGGCTCTCCACTCTGTTCCACTGGTCAACATATCTGTTTTTATGCCAGTACCACGCTGTCTTGGTGCTCACAGCTTTGGAACTGGACAGCGATATGTAGAAGAATGAAACTCGACCATTCTCTTACACCGTACACAAAGATAAACTCGAAATGGATAAAAAGCCTCAACGTGAGACAGGAATCCATCAGAATACTAGAGGAGAACATAGGCAGTAACCTCTTCGATATCAGCCACAGCAACTTCTTTCAAGATATGTCTCCAAAGGCAAAGGAAACAAAAGCGAAAATGAACTTTTGGGACTTCTTCAAGATCAAAAGCTTCTGCACAGCAAAGGAAATAGTCAACAAAACAAAAAGGCAACCCACGGAATAGGAGAAGATATTTGCAAATGACAGTACAGACAAAAGGTTGATATCCAGGATCTATAAAGAACTCCTCAAACTCAACACACACAAAACAGATAATCATATCAAAAAATGGGCAGAAGATATGAACAGACACTTCTCCAATGAAGACATACAAATGGCTATCAGACACATGAAAAAATGTTCGTCATGACTAGCCATCAGGGAGATTCAAATTAAAACTACATTGAGATACCACCTTACACCAGTTAGAATGGCCAAAATTAGCAAGACAGGAAACAACATGAGTTGGAGAGGTTGTGGAGAAAGTGGAACCCTCTTACACTGTTGGTGGGAATGCAAGTTAGTGCAGCTACTTTGGAGAACAGTGTGGAGATTCCTGAAGAAATTATGAATAGAGCTTCCCTATGACCCTGCAATTGCACTACTGGGCATTTACCCCAAAGATACAGATGTAGTGAAAAGAAGGGCCATCTGTACTCCAATGTTTATTGCAGCAATGGCCACAGTCGCCAAACTGTGGAAAGAACCAAGATGCCCTTCAACGGATGAATGGATAAGGAAGATGTGGTTCATATACACAATGGAGTATCATGCCTCCATCAGAAAGGATGAATACCCAACTTTTGTAGCAACATGGACGGGACTGGAAGAGATTATGCTGAGAGAAATAAGTCAAGCAGAGAGAGTCAAGTATCATATGGTCTCACTTATTTGTGGAGCAAAACAAAGAACACGGAGGACATGAGGAGATGGAGAGGAGAGGGAGTTGAGGGAAACTGGAAGGGGAGATGAACCATGAGAGACTATGGACTCTGAAAAACAACCAGAGGGTTTTGAAGGGGCGGGGGGTGGGAGGTTGAGGAACCAGGTGGTGGGTAATAGGGAGGGCACGTACTGCATGGAGCACTGGGTGTGATGCCAAAACAATGAACACTGTTACGCTGAAAATAAGCAAACAACAAAAAAAAGAGTCTTTAAAAAAAATATTTATTTGAGGGGCACCTGGGTGGCTCAGTGGGTTAAGCCTCTGCTCTTCGGCTCAGGGTCCTGAGTCATGATCTCAGGGTCCTGGGATGGAGCCCCGCATCGGGCTCTCTGCTCAGCAAGGAGCTGCTTCCCCCTCTCTCTCTGCCTGCTTCCCCCTCTCTCTCTGCCTGCCTATCTGCCTACTTGTGATCTCTCTCTCTCTGTGTCAAATAAGTAAATAAAATCTTTAAAAAAATTATTTATTTGAGAGAGAGGGAGGGAGTGAGAGCATAAGCTGGGAGAGGGGCAGAAGGAGAGAGAGAGGGACAAACAGCCTCCCTTCTGGGCACAGAGCTGGATGTGAGACTCAATCCCAGGACCCTGAGATCAGGATCTGAGTCAAAGTGAGAAGGTTAACCGATTGAACAACCCAGGTGCCCCAAAACAGACTCTTACATATAGAGAACAAATTGGTGGTTGCTAGAGGAGAGGTGGGGGGGATAGGTTTCGTAGACAAAGGGCATTAAGAGTACGTTTATCGTGATGAGCACTGTGCAATGCATAGAACTACTAAATCATCATATTGTACACCTGAAACTAATGTAACTGTGTGTTAACTATACTTGAGTTAAAAAACATTATTTTGGGGGGGAGGGGCAGAGAGGGAGAGAGAGAATCTTAAGCTGGCTCCACGCCCAGTGTGGAGCCCGACCTGGAGCTCAGTCTCACAACCTTGAAATCATGACCTGAGCCGAAATCAAGAGTCTAACGCTTAACTGACTGAGCTACCCAGGCACCCCAAAATCATTATTTTTTTAAAAGTTTTTATTTAAATTCCAGTTAGTTAACGTAAGTGTAATATTAGGTTCAGGTGATTCAACACTTCCATACAACGCCTGGTGCTCATCACAACAGGTGCCCTCCTTAATCCCCATCACCTGTTTCACCCATCCCCCCACCCATCCCCCACCTCCCCTCTGGTAACCATCATTTTGTTCTTTATACTTGAGAGTCCATCTCTTGGTTTGCCTCTTTTTTCCCCTGTGATTGTGAATTAAAAAATATTATTGACTCTATTCCCTATACTGGGCCTTTTCCTCTCTGTGGCTTTTTTATTTTATAACTGGAAGTTTGTGCCTCTTAATCCCCTTCACTCATTTCACCTACTTCCTATCTCCCTCCCCTTTGTCAACCACCAGTTGGTTCTCTGTATTTATGAGTCTGTTTCTTTTGTTGCTGTTGTTCATTGTGAATCAATTTTGAAGTATTGTGTCTTTGTATCTGTTACAGTTATTCACTCTAGAACGAGTCTAGGATAATGAGGGTTTATGGAGAAAATGGGTGTCCTGGAATCTGCAGCATAAAGCTGAAGAAAGGAACGACTAATGTATCTTTGAGGGTTAAGTCCCTACCCGATGCGTTGTCCATCTGCATCCAAGTACGGGGTAATTCAGAGCCTGGAGGTTCTGTAGGGGTGGAAGGAGGACCAGTTCCTCAGGACAAATCAGGGCGTCGACTCAAGTTGTTCTGGCAACTCGCCGCACTCTGTTTTCATACTTCCTGTTCGTAGGTAAGCACTTCGTAAACCGAAAGGCAAAACGGAAGGCCTGTGGTTTCCTTGCTAACAAGCCGAGTGAGGCGTTCGCAGCGTTCTCCAGGCTGTCAGAGGGCTTAGATCAAGTGTTTTCACGCTTTGCCTAAGCTCTTCTCAGACATCTTCGCTCCAGGCTTTTATCAACTGCCAGGCACTGAGCAGCTGTGAGTTCCACACCTCACAGGTATGTGGGGCTGTCAGCTGTCGGATTCCATCAGCTGCTGAGAAGTCGTACCATCTGACACCCCTCTCTTCAGACCAGCAGGAGGAGTTGCTGTGAGCTCCGGGCTCTTGCGAACTTGGGGGGTCCCTGGGGAAGACACTCAGTCTGGGCACTCTCGGGAGCAGCACCGGCTTCCCAGCTCCACATGGACCACAGTGCCCTGTCCTTCAAGATGTCCTGTGGGAGTCGGGGGGTGGGAGTGGGGGGTAGGGTTTGCACCGGTGGCCTGACCTGCCTGCAGTCTCTGGGCTGCACTAGATGGTTCGAGTGTCTGCGTACTGTTGAAAATGTGGTTCACTGAATTTATTTTACCGGGTTTAAAAAAACTAAGAATGTAATAACTTTTTTTTTTCTTTTCAGTCTTTCATGGTCTTGAAGGTTAACTACTGTCATTGAAAGTCAACAACTCATTGTTTTCATGCCTCTCAGGTTGAGTGTAGGTCTTCCTTTTGTCTCTGGTGTCTTTTTTCGACAAATTACTGTTTAAATGTGTTAAGACTCCTTTGCTTTGCTTTAATCTGCCTTAGAGTGGTCGTACCATTTTGTCTTTTAAATCTATGAATCTTTATTTGGGTGGTTTGAAGAATTTTCTTACTGTTGAGATGTCTGTCATTCCCCTTACCTGGAATCACAGACTTTCAGAGCTGGAAAGACCCTGGGGATCTTTCCTAAATCTCTCTCCTCCTAGAGGTGAGGGAACTGAGACCAAAGTGGGAGGACACATTCTCAGCATCTCACAGCCAGTGATGGAGCTAGGACAGGACTCTCAGATTTTCTTACCCTCAGGTCAAAGGTATTTCCATTACAGCTGCTTATCTTGAAGGTATTCCCACCTGCTAGGCTCAGTATCTTAGACTCTAAGAGCTCCAGCCCCACCTTCCATGAAAATACACAGGCCAACTTGTATGAAAAGGAATGGGAACTACAGTCGATGTGATTTTGTCAACTTCTCACCCAAGGCCCCAAAAATGCCAATACCCGTGTCAAACAGTCCATCGCTGGTTAATTAGTATTAAGTTGCATCGGTATGTCAGGAGAAACTATGGAAGCCCTTGGTTCTCATGATGGGCTCATCGGGAGATGTGAAGCGTGGCATCCCAGGAAGTGTAGCGATCATAATGGTAAACTAGATTCCACAGTGGATACTTTCCTTGGAAGCCAGTTATATTCAAATTGTACATCATAGGCTAAGAAGAGCAGAAAAATCTGGTGCTGTCTTCCAATTAGTAATACTGATAGAGTCGGCTGAATTTAGCAAGCCTTCATATTTTTGTTACAATAATACTAATAATGATGATGATGATGACAATATTTTCATGGCATCTTATAGTTTGCAAAGCTCTTTCATATCTATAATCTCATTTAATTGTCACAATAAATATTTTTAATAAGTATCTTCTTTTTTAAAAGCTGACATTTGCGACTCTAAATCTCACAGCAAATTACTGGGAGAAATTGATTCCAACCCAGTTTCTTTCTACTCAAAAGTCTCATGATCTTTTGTCATCTTTTTCTTCCTCCCTCCTTTGACACACACTCATGGAATGCTACGTGCCAGAAACTTAGTAAGGAATGATTCCATCAAATGTACAAAATCGGTTCAACGCAAGGAAAATTATTAGCCTAATATATCATTTCAATAAATAAAGCAGCAAAAATTAGGTTTTGTGGCTACATTAGAGCAGTAAGAAATGGCTCTCTCTGGGTAAGCTTGTCCAAGTTCACCTTTTACAGATGAGGGAAATCTGGCATGGAAGTGGGAAATTGCTCAAATGTCCAGTGAGAGAGAAGCAGCAGGCCGAGTAGCCCAGGTATTTCCAGTAGACCACAGCACTCCTCAAGAGACACACAAGATGTGTACTTGGCAAAAATCTTTGTGCATTTCTGAAGAATGAGAATAGCCCACCCCCCGCCACACACATACACACAGACAAAATACATACATAAGCAAGTCAATGTTAGTCTCAATGGAGAAACCACAGAAAGGCACGCCCTCTGAAAGAATAAGATATTTAGTGTTTTATTACAGTTTTTATTATAGATTAGAGAGATTAGAGATGTTCTAGAATTGGAGATGCTCATGAAAGGGGATTCACATAGAAAAGGAAAAGAGAGAAATACCACCTTCTCAAAAATCCAAGGGAATCAACCCAAAGTCTAAGTAAAATAAACAAAGTGGCAGAAAGTAGGTAGATACATAATAACTAAGTCCTGAGAACCTGAGATAAATAGTCAGAAACTATCCTAAAAAATAAAGTCGATTTATGATAACAATGCAACACGTTAAACATTTTATTTATTAATTAAATAAATGTTTATTGCCAAACAATGTTCTGGGCACATGGGTTACAGCAGAGAACAAATAGACAGAAACCCTGCCCTTAGGGATCTTTTGTTCTTATGGAGGAGACAAAACATAAGGACATTGTATCATGCCTTTGAAGCTAAGTGCTATGGGAAGCAGGTACTAGTAAGCAGGGAAAGGGAGTCAGGACTGCCGATAGTGAGCATGAGTTACATTTTTAAATAAGAGAGTCAAGACCATTAGGATGGAAACATCTAAGTCAAGACCTGCAGAAGGTGAGTGAATTAGCCATGCAAATATTTGAGAGAAGCGTGTTCAAGACAGAACAATCAGCCAGTGCAAAGGCCAGGAGGTGGCCTCTCTGTTGGGTTAAGGAAATAGCATGGCAAGATGACCTACCCAGGTATTTGAATTAATACTAAAGTGGACGTGGGGAATAATCACACAGACCCTTGTCTACCAGTCTAAGAATAGGGGCTTTTACTCTGAGTGAAACAGGAAGTCTTTGGCATTTAGCAGAAGAGTGTCATGATGTGACATGAACCTTAAGCAGATCACTCCACTAACTGTGTTGAGGGTAATGCTTGATTGTTGCTCTCTCCTCTTTTCTGCTGGCTCAAATCTCCAGCACCTCAATTCTCATAGGTAACAGTGGCAAGGCCAAAGTAAGGGCAGTGGAGACAAGAATAAGAGGCCAAAGTCTGTATATATTTTGAAGGAAGGAAGCATCTACAAGACTTCCTGAGGTACGGTAGACAAAGAAAAGGATAATGCTAAGGATTTCATCCTTGACTAACTGGAAGGGTAGTTAATAATTAATTAAATATGGAGGGCACCTGGGTGGTCCAGTCAGTTCAGCGTCCAGCTCTTAATTTCAGCTCAGGTCGTGATCTCAGGGTCCTGAGATGAAGCCCCATGTCGTGTTCTGCTCTCAGCGGGGAATCTGCTTAAGACTCTGTCTCTCTCTCTCCCTCCCTCTGCCCCTTCTCCTGTTCACACATACACTGTCTCTCTAAAATAAATAAGTAAATAATTCTTAAAAAATAATAATTAACATAATATGGGACACATGAGAATTATGAAAACAAATGCTAAAATCCTTATGAGATCGTACCAGAACTAAGACTTTAC